>NC_064630.1:565949779-567199779 GCF_023864275.1 Schistocerca cancellata | reverse complement strand
TCGTTTGGCACTCGTGCTGATGTACAAAGCCCGAGAAAGCTGGTCATCCGGTTTTGTGCACTGAACATTTTAGAAATCTCGAGCATAATGTCACAACAGAATGTTATGGTAGTTCTCGTCTGAAAAGCAGGGACCTCTCCACGCTTACTTCGAAATGCATTTTAAATTCGTGCTTTTACACTGTTTGCAGGTTCTTATTCATTAATTTATTAAGTCCTGTCCTCAGCATGTAACAGAACTATTTGCGATGTATTTGACTGTTTGTTTGTGTGTCGGTGGTGTGTCATTTGCCGTTCGTTCAGCTTGCCATTATTGATGGTGAAACCTCCCACCCTTTCATTATCCCTACCAAGCCTTGCAACGATCGAACTTTTCTCCGAGCTGTTAATCAATACTGGAACAACGTCGGCGAATCTCTGAATGTTTTATATGTGGCCTTTTCACCTACTAAGCCACCGTCTTCTACACTTTCTGAACTAATCACACGCAATACTTGAATTTTTTTATTGTGTTCTTTCAGATAAAAGTGCGTTCCTGCACACACACACACACACACACACACACACACACACACACACACATACACACACACATTAAGTGCAACTTTCCCAAAGAGCGATGTGCAAACCCTCACCATGTGTACAGTTATTTATTGAAACAGTTCTATTCCTAGTGTACAGTCTAATATCATCGAGATTTCTCGTTGAATGGAAAACGTATTTAGAACTGAAAATACTTTCGGGATATTTTACAGTGTCCACCATACCCGTTTCAGTTTGGAATGAGTTTTGGAGTAGAAAATACAAGACCTGAAAAGCAACTGTTTCATAAGAAGTCAGTAGCAAACTATGGTGCCCAATGTTGTCGCCAACACTGACTCTCAAGAATACGTTCGTATAATTCAGTTTGCTTAGACGCTCGAAACACCCCAAAAGCACAATTTGTGAAGTTCAAGCCAACTTTTTCCTCTTATTTACGTTGTAAATACTGTCAGTCAGAACTTCTTTACGACATAAATACGTGATTGAGGACCAGCAGAAAAATGCTCGTATTGAAGCACAAAAAATGCGAATATGTTCCTGTTTATTTAAAAGACGCTGACTCAAAAGTGGGGTACCAGATGCTTCATTCTACCTTCCTCAACACTTTTTAAAATCTTCCGAAAAATTTTGGTGTTCGAATATATTCGCTCTTTTTTAACATGTAACTCATGTCAAACTCCAGCTCTCCTAAGTGTAACTCCCACCCACTAGACCATCGCTTCAAGTTGCTCATATCCATCCCCAGATCCCCTTTCTTATCCACTAATTCAGCCCAAGTCATTGCCCTTATCTCTTTGTGTCTCTCTGTTATTGTCTCCTGTCACAGCCAAAGTCTTCTTCGTTCTATCCTACTACTACAGTCTCGTTTCTATATCACTGTCTCCCTCTTGTTCTCTTTTACTGCTGATGTCTCATTCCTTCCTTCCTCCTACGGCTGCCTCTTCTCAGTATCATATCTCTTTCCGCATTGTCGTTGTTATGGACTTTGTCTCTCTTATCATTGGCACTCACCCACTTCTACTTTCTCTTTGTTCCTCAGGATGCCGTAACCCACTAGCTGATATTAACACAAACTCACAAGTCGTTAATGCAATCTGAAAGAAACGTCCTAAATAATATTGTTGTAGATGATGACCAGTTGGTTAATAACATGTTGGCCTACCGTTTGGAACTCAAGACACCAGCATTTCTGGGTGATATGGTAGGTTTTTCGGAGGCATGTGGTAGCTGGTGTCTACGCACAGGTCATGCAATCCCCATGAATTAGAGGTCGGTGGACTGTGAGCGCGGTGCTGACAGCAGAAAGCATCCCAGCTGTGTTCCAAATTCCTGTGTATACATCCTCTTGCCGGTTTTCAGTGATTTCCTGAAAAAAATTTAACGCTAATGTTGGATTTGTTCCTGTGTGGAGGCCATGACCCACTCTTTACAGAAGGAGGCCAGTAACCTTATCTAACGACTTCGCCGTAGACAAGACGTTACGCTTTACTGTGCCATACAGTCTGTTTGTTCACAGTGCAAAACAGCCTGCTGTTTGCTATGTAATACTCTCACAACTTTTCGAATCATGCGATGCTGTAAGCACTCTCAATCGAGCAAGCACTACACACACACACACACACACACACACACACATACAAACACACACAAAACAACACGTTCTAGTTTGTGTTGACGGTCATTACATGAAGCTCAGTGTCATCACTTCTTTGACCCGTTTAACGCGTCGCTCCACGACAACATCTCAGAGTAGCACTTGCACTTTACGTCTTCAGTTGTTTGTTGCATGTATTCCAGTCTGTATCTTCCCCTACAGTTTTACCCTATACAGCTCCCTTTGCTCTGATGTCGCAACACATGTCCTGTAATCCTCTACCTTCCTTTTGAAATGTCTTTCACACGCTCTTCTCCAAGCCGATTCTGTTTTCCGGAGAACATTCCTTGTCAGTGCACCTAATTCTCAACATATTTCCACAGCATCTCATTTCAAACGCTTCGATTTTATTGTTTTCTGGGCTCCCCACAGTCCATGTTTCACTAGCATACAATGCCCTGCTGCATAAATACATTTTTAGAAATTTCTTTCTCAATTTGTGGTCTATATTTGATACTAGTGACCTTCTTTTGGCCAGGGATGCTCTCTTTACCTGTGCGAGTCTGCTTTATATTTCCTACTTTATGTTATTTTGCTTCCGAAGTAGCAGTATTCCTCCGCTTCGTATGGTTTGTAGTCCCCAATTTTCATGTTAAGATTATCACTGTTCTCATTTCTGTTATTGCTCAGTACTTTCATCGATTTATTTCCTATCCGTATTCTGTGCTCAGTACACTGTTCACTACATTCACTATAGCCTACGATTCTTCCCCGATTACACAGTGATTAACAATGTCATTAGCTAATCTTTGACGGCGAATTTTAATCCTACCCTGTAATCCAATCATCGTTGCTCTTTGTACAGATTGAATATTGCAGGAGAATGACTGCATCCCCGTCTAACCCTCTGTTTAATCCAAACACTACGTTTGTGGTCTTCGATTGTTATTGCTCCTCCTTAGCGATTATACATCTATACTATTATAAAAACACAAGTTGTTTAACTTCGTTATCAAGAATCTAGAAAAGTTCTTGGCCGATTTACTTCAGCTTTTTACACGATATTCTAATAAAAATCCAGACGGACATAGGCTAAACATTTTTAAATACAATTCGTACATAAATATGTATATACACTACGAGTATATAAAGGGGGACTGTTGCTAGTAAAAATCTCGAACAGCTCTTGACCGCTTTACTTCGTATCTTTTTACGCGATAGTCTAATAACCGTCGAGGTGGACACAGGCTATACATCTTTTTTTAATATGTATTACATGCTATGATAATACTACTATATAAAAACAAGTCGTTGTTTAAGGGTATCACCAAAATTCTCGAAAAGTTCTTCAGTAATTTACTTCAGACTTTTACACGATACTCTAATAAAAATTCGGTCGTACGTAGGCCACATATTTTTAAGTACGTATATATATATATATGCAAAGAGGAAACGTTGTCAGCAATTATTTCGAAAAGTTTATGAACAATTTACTTCAGATTTTTACATGATAGACTAATAAAAATTTGAACGAACATAGGATATATATATTTAACATACAAAATACATAGATATATGTATATCATACAAAAGGGAAAATTTGCTAGCAAAGATCACGAAAATTTATTGACTGCTGTACTTCCTATATTTACATGAGGCTCTAATAAACATTCTGACAGACATAAGCTGCAAATGTTTTTAATATACATGCTATATAAATGTGTATATGAAGGAGAACCGTTGATACGAAAAATCTCGAAAAGTTATTGAGTGATTTATCTCAACTTTTGTTGCGGCCCTGTAATATACTTCTGGAGCTACCAAACTATAGGTTTTTAAATATATATGGTACATAAATAGGCTATATACATATTTAATAAAGGGGACACATTATCAGCAAAAATATTTAAAGGTACTTGCCTGCTTTATTTCAGATTTTTTCACTATAGTCTAACAAACGTACATATGGGCATAGGCTAACAATATTTCTAATATGTCCATCCAAAAGTTTACAGAGCGCATTGTAAAAGTCGGAAGTAAATCGACTGAAAACTTTCAAGATTTTTGGTAACTATATATATATTCTAAAAGGGAAACGTTGTTATCAAAAACCTCGAAGTTGTTGACCGTTTTACCTCAAACGTAGTAATCTAACAATCATCTGGAGATATGTAGGTTACATATTTTTAATATATAATATCGAAATGTATGCATGACGATGCAGATGCTCGTACCGAAGTCGTTTTATGCAACCCTCGATGACAAATATGACCTTCATAAATCATACGCAAGATTTTCATATTCTCTCACTCACTACACCCTACCTGTTAGTTCTACAGAAAAAAAATGTATAGGACGGTTTTGAAAGAAAATTAATGTAGTTAATTTTTGTACTGCAATACTTTGTCGCTAGAGGCCGTATATTTTGAATTACAAAAGAACAACGACAAAAGTGACCTTCAAACGCACCCCTACTCCCACACCCTGCCCCAACCAATTTTAGTCTTCGTCGATTGGTCTTATTACCCCACCAGCTTAGTCGAGCAATTAAAAATTGTAAAACTGACGTCTGCGTAAATTTTACCTAACAGTTATTTGAATTTTAATATCATAAAGTAAACTGTTATAATGTTGAATTCGCCAGGCCTTCTCACTATGAAATTAATGTGCTTGTAAGGGTTAAGCCTGGATCGAACTGTCAACGTAATTAGCTATAGTGTAACGATTACGAAATTTGTTTTTCTTTCATTACCCTCGACGGCACGTTTAAATTAACATCATTAACGAAATAGCTGACTATGCTGGTGGCGTAACAGCCCAATCAATAGAGACCAAAAAAGTCGAATGGCGGGAATAGTTCATGCTGTCGCAAATTTGTCTACATTGGTAGGGGAGACGTACTAGAAATCCTGACTGGTGAGGGATCGGTTTGGGAGTGGAGGTGCATTTGTAGGTCACTTTTGCACGTTTTCCTTGAATAACTCGAAAACCGTTAACTCCGCCGCAAACTTACCCCAGTAAAAAATTTAACTACATTAAATTTCCTACAAGAGAGTCCTGTTCATTTTTTTCCTGTAGGACTAATAGTTTGCGCGTAGCGAACGAGGGATTATAAAAATCTGGTGCATGGCTTATGAACGACAGATACAGGGTGGTCCATCTGATGTTCCGGATGAGATTATCTCGAAAACTAAACATCGGGTAAAAGCAGTGGGTAAGACAAGCTCGTAAGCTCAAAGGGGGACATAAAATGATACTACACGTGACCCCCAACCCCCGCCCCCTTGGGTTGGGTGGGGGCAGCTTTTTAATCCTAAATGGAAAAACACATATTTTATTGCGGATTCGATTTCTCCATAAAAAAGTAATCAAGTTTTGTCTCAAACATTTTTTTGGAACCATTGACATATGGCGCTGAAATCGAGAAAAATGAAAATTGGGGAAGAACTCCTATTTATTTAGAATGATCCGAGAAAATGTGCCCCAGTTCTTTCATTACGTCAAATTAGGCTTTGTTTTTTTATAAAATGTATCCCATCCGCCACAGTTTTTGATAGAGGGAGGCGGAATGGTATTCAAATATCGTTAGGGAACTCTTCAAAATTACATTACACACCCGACTGTGGCGCTACCGTGGCCATACTGCGAATTGTGGCTCAGTATAAAGTTCGGTGCAATGCGATCAGACGTCACTTCACTTTCAGATTGTGAACAGTAAACATCAACTGAGGAAAGTAAATTTTTCATTAGCAAAACATGGCTCTCTATTCTCTTACAGAGGTTGTTGATATATAGTTAATTTTTGGGTGAATGCCATAACAATTATGCTGCAGCTGCGCAATTGTACGAGGTGCATTCAAATTCTAAGGCCTCCGAATTTTTTTCTAATTAACTACTCACTCGAAATCGATGAAACTGGCGTTACTTCTCGACGTAATCGCCCAGCATACGTACACATTTTTTACAACGCTGACGCCATGATTCCATGGCAGCGGCGAAGGCTTCTTTAGGAGTCTGTTTGGACCACTGGAAAATCACTGAAGCAGTAGCAGCACGGCTGGTGAATTTGCGGCCACGGAGAGTGTCTTTCCTTGTTGAAAGAAGCCAAAAGTCACTAGGAGCCAGGTCAGGTGAGTGGGGAGCATGAGGAATCACTTCAAAGTTGTTATCACGAAGAAACTGTTGCGTAACGTTAGCTCGATGTGCGCGTTGTCTTGGTGAAACAGCACACGCGCAGCCCTTCCCGGACGTTTTTGTTGCAGTGCAGGAAGGAATTTGTTCTTCAAAACATTTTCGTACGATGCACCTGTTACCGTAGTGCCCTTTGGAACGCAATGCGTAAGGATTACGCCCTCGCTGTCGCAGAACATGGACACCATCATGTTTTCAGCACTGGCGGTTACCCGAAATTTTTTTGGTGGCGGTGAATCTGTGTGCTTCCATTGAGCTGACTGGCGCTTTGTTTCTGGATTGAAAAATGGCATCCACGTCTCATCCATTGTCACAACCGACGAAAAGAAAGTCCCATTCATGCAGTCGTTGCGCGTCAACATTGCTCGGCAACATGCCACACGGGCAGCCATGTGGTCGTCCGTCAGCATTCGTGGCACCCACATGGATGACACTTTTCTCATTTTCAAGTCGTCATGCAGGATTATGTGCACACAACCCACAGAAATGCCAACTCTGGAGGCGACTGTTCAACAGTCATTCGGCGGTCCCCCAAAACAATTCTCTCCTCTTTCTCGATCATGTCGTCAGACCGGCTTGTGCTAGCCCGAGTTTGTTTCGATTTGTTGCCACACGATGTTCTGCCTTCATTAAACTGTCGCACCCACGAACGCACTTTCGACACATCCATAACTCCATCACCACATGTCTCCTTCAACTGTCGATGAATTTCAATTGGTTTCACACCACGCAAATTCAGAAAACGAAAGATTGCACGCTCTTCAAGTAAGGAAAACGTCGCCATTTTAAGTATTTAAAACAGTTCTCATTCTCGCCACTGGCGGTAAAATTCCATCTGCCGTACGGTGCTGCCATCTCTGGGATGTATTGACAATGGACGCGGCCTCATTTTAAAACAATGTGCATGTTTCTATCTCTTTCCAGTCCGGAGAAAAAAAATCGGAGGCCTTAGAACTTGAATGCATCTCGTATGCGGATCGTTTCCCAAACAGACGACATCCAAGCTAATACATTATTAGAAACTGCACTCAACGAGCTCGAAATGGATAGAGATGCACCGTCCACCTCGTCATCACGAATACAAAGAAAACGACGCTCATACACTTAATGTTCTCGCCTGTGTTCAACTGTATCCCGAAATTAGTAGTCGTGCGATTCAGAGACAAACTGGAATACCGAAATCAACTGTTTTGAGGATTTTGAAGGGACATAAATTTCATGCGTATCATATCACACTGACACAGGCATTAACGCCAATAGATGTGCAAATGTGCGTGCATTTCTGCCAGTGGGCCTTGGAAATGATAAGAGGAGACAATGATTTTGTTAGTAACGTTATGTTCATCGATGAAGCCACATTCAAAAACAGTGGAGAATTAAATCGTCGTTGTTATCATTATTGGTCCCCTGTCAATTCACACTGCCACAGAACCGTTGACAGTCAACAGAAAAGGTCGTTAACAGTCTGGTGTGGAATTTTAAACGATTACTTGATAGGACCGTATTTTTTTGACCGAAATGTTACGAGAGAATCTTATTTATAACTTCTCCGCGATGAATTGTTGGAGCTAATGGAAGATGTTGATTTATAAACTAGGCAACGAATGTGGTTCCAACAGGACGGAGCAACTCCCCATTACGCTAAAAATGTGCGGAACGTTTTAAGTTTACGGCACCCTGGTCGGTGGATAGGACGCTGCGGACCAATTCAGTGGCCTCCACGTTCACCAGACCTAACATCTCCTGGTGTTTTCTTGTGGGGTTATTTAATAAAATATTGTTTATGAAAGACAGCCCACAACCAGAAACGATATGGAGCAACGCATTCGAAGAGCGTGTGCAGCCATACCACGGGATGTGCAGCTGAAAACTGTGGACAACTTTCGCAGACGATTGACTTTATGCATTGAAGCAAATGGGTATAGTTCTGAACAATTTCTTCGTGGGTAATTTCAATAATTAAGCACCCCAAATTGTGAGAGGCAAGGGGACTCACACTAATGAAGTACCCCATGGGAACGTCATTCTACTACGTCCATGTCATTGTTCCTGGATAATGCTAAAAGTAGGATATAGTACATTTTGTACAAAAATAGCTCAATTTAGCGTAACATTTTTTATCGATTTGATGCGTCTTACTCGGATAATTATAAATAAATCAGAGTTCTTCCCCAATTTTACTTTTTCTCGATTTCATTGCCATCTGTCAATCGTTTAAAAATATGTTTCAGACAAAACTTGATTACTTTTTTATGGAGAATTGGAATCTGCAATAAAAAAATGGGTGTTTCCATTTAAGGTATAAAGGTTGCCCCCCGCCCCACCCAAGGGGGCGTGGGCTGGAGGTGACGTGTAGTATCATTTGATGTCCCCCTTTGAGCTTACGAACTATTTTTACCCGATATATAGTTTTCGAGATAATCTCATCCGAAACTTCAGATGGACCACCATGTATAACATTTCGACTTGCCTCAAACGACGTCGGTAAGTGCAGCTGAATTATTCAGTATATAATATACGCTAGGGATACATTGTTAGCAAAAATCTTGAAAAGTGCTTGACCAATTTAGTTAAAATTTTACACGATGCTGTAATAAAATTTCGTATTTAAATAGAATATATATTTTTTTAACCAACAATGCAGGTTCTGTTAAACCGACTGTGAGAAATAAAATTCCACTTTGGGTTGTGCTACGAAAACAAGCTGTTCAGTTAACACTTTTAGTCAGTTTTAAAACCGATAGCAGGGCCTTTAAACCATTACATAAATGGTTTCTCTTAAATGTGTTCTTCCTCTTTATGTACAAAAACTGAGTACACAAGAATGTGGTGTTTCGTTTTCTTAACTGACAATAGGAAAGTGTTTTTTTATGGCTTATGATTATAATACTATTTCAGAAACGTTCCAATCCTGCACGTTTACAGATTAAACTACGCAAATTACTGTCACTGAAAGTACTGCCCTTTGAGATCCAGCAACTAGAGAGGTCATCCCACGTCCCGTATTACCTCGGATACCAACCATTTTCCCATTCATTTTAACCGTCTTCAACTCCCAGTCAAGTTTTCGTTTGCTTTACCAATGAAGAAGGTTCAAGGTGGGAGGAAACATGCGTAGAGAGATGGAAGGAGGAGACACAGAGAAAGGGAGAAGGAAATTGAGAGAGAGAGGCGGGAGGAGGTTATGGACAGAGAGATGGTGGATTAGGGAGAGATGAGCAACGAGAGGGAGAGCAGAAGATGGACAGAGAGGGGGGGGGCAGAAGAAGATTAGGATGTATATCCCCGCAGCGAAGCATTGCTGTGTTCGCTAGTATTGTATGCCACCCGTCTTTCCCGATAGACTAAACCTATTTTTTTTTAATTCTCGTACCATTTTATATTGTAGAACGCATTTTCTTGATCTACGAATCCTGCGAACCTGTCTTAATTTTTCTTAAAGTGTTGTTTTCATTACCAACTGCAGCGTCCAAACTGCCTCCCTTTCCTAAACGCAAAATGATCGTCAGAGTTTCTTATTTTTCTTTTCCATCCTTCAGTATGTTATCCTTCTCAGCAACTTCGACGTATTACCTGTTAAACTAATTGTGTGATAATTACTGCACTTACCTGCTCTTGCTATCTTCGGAACCGTAGGGATGATCTTTCCGAAATTTTGATTGTATATGTACGGTCTCGTAGATTCTACGCATCAACTTGAATAGTATTTTCGATCGATTTACCCCAATTATTTTATAAATTCCGAAGAAATGTTATGTATGCCTTCTGCCTTAATTGATCGTTGAGTCTTGTGGATGTCTATCAAAACCTAACTGTAATACTAGATCCCCTGCACCTTCCAAAACGACTTTCTTCTTACATCGCGTTAATATACAGTTCCTCTCCCTCGTTGAGAATTTAAGTGTATTCTTTACACCGGTCCGCTCCCTCCTTTACATTTAACAGCGGAATTCCACGTGTACTGTATCTTTAAAACAGTGTTTTCAATTTCAACTAAGGTTGTTTTGACTTTTTTATGTGGTGAATTTGTCCTTCCAAAGACTATTGCTGTTTGATTTCTCCACATTTCTCGTTCACCCACATTTAGTATTTACTACACTTGCTATTTATTTCATTGCTGAGTCTTTTGTATTTTTCCTGAGCCTTTTTCTGCTTCGTTAATCAGTCTTCTGATATCCAAGGTTTATTTACAGCTGCCTTCCTTGTATTCATTTTTGCCTGTCAGTCTCCTGTGATTGCTCTTTTTCGAGATGTCTTTTCCTTTTGAGCTGCCAACTGTAGTATTCACTGCCACCAACTTTAGTATTCACTGTCGCAATATACACTGTACAAAAGAGCTAGGGGAACACATGAATCAACGTCCGGAATGTTAAATATGTTTTGATACAGGCGGTACCTGTGGTCTTATTGCATGGCTCGGTACCTTAGTTTTCAGCGAAGGCAACTATTAAGAGCATTCGCCATCTATAAGCTGTGTTATGCATTACAGTGTCAGGTGATCCTTCAGAA
Source organism: Schistocerca cancellata (assembly GCF_023864275.1). Classification (NCBI taxonomy): domain Eukaryota; kingdom Metazoa; phylum Arthropoda; class Insecta; order Orthoptera; family Acrididae; genus Schistocerca; species Schistocerca cancellata. The sequence goes on along the minus strand of NC_064630.1, from coordinate 567,188,943 downwards.
GGCAGTGAGTTCCAGTGTCCCAGCTTTTTCTAGTAAGGCACACAGAGGGTAGTTGTCACTTGTGGATGTTGTATTCAACCGGACACATGCAATGCGACATTTTAATGTAGCGTAAGTTGTAAGTGTGGGGTGCTGCCCACTCGCCTCTTACAGGGTACCTAAAAGATGCTGCCATCTCGGATAGCTATACAACAATTCAAGCAAATCACATTAATAGTTTTTACTACAATAAAGAAGATTGAGAATACTTAACTTTAGATTTATAACGAGTTGTCGCAAGCGATGGGCGACATACAAACAGTCCGTGTCGTTTTCTGTATACAGTATTTGTGGTGTCACCGCCAGACACCACACTTGCTAGGTGGTAGCCTTTAAGTCGGCCGCGGTCCGTTAGTATACGTTGGACCCGCGTGTCGCCACTATCAGCGATTGCAGACCGAGCGCCGCCACACGGCAGGTCTAGAGAGACTTCCTAGCACTCGCCCCAGTTGTACAGCCGACTTTGCTAGCGATGGTTCACTGACAAATTACGCTCTCATTTGCCGAGACGATAGTTAGCATAGCCTTCAACTACGTCATTTGCTACGACCTAGCAAGGCGCCATTACCAGTTACTAATGATGCTGTAAAACATGTACCGTCAAGAGCGATGTTCACCTATTATGGATTAAAGTTAAGTATTCTGCCAGTTACCTCCTTTTTTCTGAAGTCTAAAATCCGTGTCCTGCTCCAGACCTCACGCCAGCCTGCGTGAGCTTAAACGCGTGCCTTTCGGCTTCCTGTCATAGTGGGTTGGCTGTCTTGCCAATCCACAACAGTATTCATGCTAGTTTGTCACACAGTTGGTGGCTCACTAATAACGGCTGTCGTAGTGCTCTCTTCTAGTGACCGTCTTCTAACTGTCCCTTTACTGTTTGGCAGAGGCTGGCAGGAGCGGCGCTTATATTCTCTTCGTGTAGAGGCCGCTCGTGTCGTGGTGCGGTCCTAGTCAGCGGGCTACTAGCTGACGTCATCTCACAGCCCTCTATGCTCTTGCGTTCTTCTTCGTCTTGCCGGAGCTTGTCGTTAGGCCGGAACAGTAAGGGCGATCTGTTGATCCAAGAAGGATGGACTTTTGGTCGTTTTGCTGCAGAAGCCAATCCCGCTCCATATATCGTCCATAGCCTGTGGATATCCTCTGACGCTATATGATGGCCGTTTTCGTGTGTAGAGTCCCGTAGAGAGCGGTATTTGCCAAATGTTGTCCAGGAAATTGACAGATTTTCAAGGTTCTGTGAAGTTTCGGGGAGGCTTCAGTGGTGACAGCAACACGGATCTTGTCGTTGTCCATGTCGCCTTACGGCCAAGCAGTACATCGAACAGATCTTATTGGACCATGTGGTGGATGATGCGTGCGGTGGTGGCTCTGAATTCCTTCTAAAGCCATGGCCTATGTGGTGGGCGTAATCAGCACTGATGTCTTGCGAAGACTGGATATTGAAGTAATGGGATGGCCTGCGGTGAGCCCCCTGTATGTATGGGACATGCTTGACAGACGTGTTGGTGGTCGTCCTGTTCCACAACACGCCCTCCAGGAACTCTCATGTGCTCTCTTTGTAGAATGGGAACAGGTACCACACCGTGACCTCCTTAGTCTTATACGTATCTTGCGACATCGGTTCCAGGCAGTGATAAATGCTCACGCAGGGCACACACATTACTGAAGCTCTCAAATAGCAAGGAAAACACCTAGGATCAAGGAATGAATGATTGTTTCCACTTCGTTTTCGATTCCTGTCGGACATTTCACTTCTTCTTGCGCAAACGGTCGAGAATGTAATGTTCTGCTGTGTACTTAAAAACAAATCTATAACTTGGTAACAACTCAGTCCTCAATTTTTGATCACTGGAGTATGGCAGACGACCAGAGCCATGTTCCCCTAATTCTTTGAAGCAGTGTATGTAGAGCCTTAAAGAACTTCATCATTCCTCACTATTTCAGTATCCTATTTTGCTTCACGTTGATTCTTCCCAACGATTTTCTTAAGCTTCAGCCTACTCTTTATCGAGTCTGTATCTGCTCCTGGGTATGCCTTACAAGTAGCTAATTTCGCTCTCTCTGTATTACCATGGTATAAAGGAGTCGGTATCCTTCCCTCTCTTCGAACATTTTCCAGGTAAATCTCCTCGTTTTCTGAACTTTGAACAGTGGATTTCTACATCTGCATCTACATCCATACTCCGCAAGCCATCTGACAGTGTATGGCGGGGGGTACCTTGAGTACCTCTATCGGTTCTCCCTTCTATTCCAGTCTCGTATTGTTCATGGAAAGAAAGATTGTCGGTATGCCTCTGTGTGGGCTCTAATCTCTCTGATTTTATTCTCATGGTCTCTTCGCGAGATATACGTAGGAGGGAGAAATCTACTGCTTGACTCCTCGGTGAAGGTATGTTCTCGAAACTTCAACAAAAGCCGTTACCGAACTACGGAGCCTCTATGTTGCAGAGTTCATCTAACATCTCCGTAACGCTTTCGCGATTACTAAATGATCCAGTAACGAAGCGCGCTGCTCTCCGTTGGATCTTCTGTATCTCTTCTATCAACACTATCTGGTACGAATCCCACAATGGTGAGCAGTATTCAAGCAGCGGGCAAACAGGTGTTTTCGGAGTGCATTTTCGTAGGGTTTTTCCAACGAATCTCAGTCTGGCGTCTGCTTTACCGACGATTAATTTGATATGGTCATTCCATTTTAAATCACTCCTAATGCCTACTCCCACATCATTTGTGGAATTAACTGCTTCCAGTTACTGACCTGCTATATTGTAGTTAAATGATAAAGGATCTTTCTTTCAATGTACTCGCAGCACACTACACTTGTCTACATTGAGATTCAGTTGCCATTCTCTGCTCCATGCGTCAATTCGCTGCAGGTCCTCCTGCATTTCAGTACAATTTTCCATTGTTACAACCTCTCGATATACTGCAGCAGCATCCGCAAAAAACCTTAGTGAACTTCCGATGTTATCCTCAAGGTCATTTATATATATTGTGAATAGCAACGGTCCTACGACACCCCCCTTCGGCACACCTGAAATCAATCTTACTTTGGAAGACTTCTCTCCACTGAGAATGACATATTGCGTTCTGTCATCTAGGAACTCTTCAGTACAATCACACAATTGGTCTGATAGTCCATATGCTCTTACTTTTTTCATTAAACGACTGTGAGGAACTGTATCAAAGGCCTTGCGGAAGTCAAGAAACACGGCATCTACCTGGGAACCCGTCCCTATGGGCGTCTGAGTCTCTTGGACGAATAGCGCGAGCTGGGTTTCACACGATCGTATTTTTCGAAACCCATGCTGATTCCTAGAGGGTAGATTTCCTAGTCTCCAGAAAAGACATTATACTCGAACATAATACGTGTTCCAAAATTCTACAAGTGATCGACGTTAGAGATATAGGTCTATAGTTCTGAACATCTGTTCCACGTCCCTTCTTGAAAACGGGGATGACCTGTGCCCATTTCCAATCTGTTGGAACGCTACGCTCTTCTAGAGACCTACGGTGCACCGCAGCAAGAAGGGTGGCTAAAGCCTCAATTCCCCGTGACATCGTCTTCAGCTTTCCAATTAGTTTCTGTATATCCATCCTTTCAAAGATTGTCGCGGGACTCGGCTGTTCGCTACAGGATGTCAAATCAAACACCTTTCAACCGTCTAATTTCCCAACTTATTTTATTTGGCTACCAGTTTCGGCGAGTTACTACACCATCTTCAGATGATGGTTGAAGTGATCGCTGTAGCAAGCAGTATTTGAACGCTGGTTCCTATTTTGACTGTAACCGAGGTTGATATCGTCCTACACATCGGTCATGCGCCTGAAGATGGCGTAGTAAATCGCTGAAACTGGTAGCCAAATAAAATAAGGCTGGAAATTGGACAGCTGAAAGGCGTTTGATTTGACATTCTGCTTTCCTGTTGTCTCCTTTTACTCGTTCAGAGCCCTCAGGTACTCTGTATCTTCATCTTCTGCTTTTGTTATCGTAGTGGACACGCGAATGATTGTTGCTGGCTTTGAATTGGTGGCGATTTTGATGAGAACAACCGTATCACTCAATTGTTCACAGTAACTCACTCTCTGCCCTACATTACCATTCATAACGAAGTAATCGTCCCATTATATCAATTCCTCCTGCTTTGATACTGCTCTGCATCTTCCTTCCATTTCACTTAACTTCCCCCCCCCCCCCCTTATCCTCTTAGATTTAGACTGAGTCTTTGCAATTCCCTTTTCAGATTTCATAGCTTCATTCATTCATTCATACGTTCAAACTCTTGAGATTCTACGCTCCGACTTGTAAAATATTGTTATTTTGTTTATTATACAAAATTTCTCTCATGGTTAACTCTCCCTTTGTAGTCTCCTACCGGCGAACTGGCGTTCCGAATGGGAGAATAATCCGGGATCGAGATATTTTCATGATAATTTTTCACTTATAGGCCACATGTCCTGTGGAAACACATGAAGTATCATTAATTCAGTGTCTTAAAATGACTCTTTTATGCATATCACATCTCATGTGAAAGAGTGGTGTAAGCATTGTACAGTGTAAATATTACTACACACTTTCATGGTTCTTCGAATGGTAATACATACTGCCGGAACTAGTTCATATGGTTCAAATGGCTCTGAGCACTATGGGACTCAACTGCTGAGGTCATTAGTCCCATAGAACTTAGAACTAGTTAAACCTAACTAACCTAAGGACATCACAAACATCCATGCCCGAGGCAGGATTCGAACCTGCGACCGTAGCGGTCTTGCGGTTCCAGACTGCAGCGCCTTTAACCGCACGGCCACTTCGGCCGGCCGGAACTAGTTGTCCAGTAATTGTGGTATCATAGCTATCTTAGTTAAATAAACTGGTTTTCAAAAGAAGACTGCGATACAAGACTAGTTTCTATTGAGTATCCTTTCTTGAAGCCCATAGCGATCTTAGAAAAAAGTTGGTTTTCAAAAGAATACTATAATACAAGACAGTATGTCAAGTGCGGTAAGAAATCAGTCGAACTCAATTTTGTCACATGTATGTGCTACATCATGCATGTTGGTATTTGGTTGGTGACAATATCTTCATGAGCTTTTGCCTACTTTTTCCTAGTGCCGCAATATTTGAAACGTTAACAAGAAATGACTACTGTTACCAGTAACGACGTTATGGATGTGGTTCTCTGAACTATTTGGAGAAGTAAAGCGTGAGTAACACTACAGATAGAAGTGACAGTGTGGACATAGACGTAGGCAACAAGTTTGGGCGTGCTTTTGCATTCACAATCGAGATGCCATTCAAGAGTTGGCTTCCTGCTTTGAGTGACGTCTATGAAGGTGAGCCAGCGTTCAAATGGTGCTCTGCAGCGGACAGCAGTTGAAGCCAGGAACCACACTGTCACTGCCAGTCTCCCAGCCAGAGGACAACAGTCGCCCACCACTCGCTTGCTAACCGGGGAGTCGTGCTGGTGGACCGGTTCATGAAATTGCATTCGAACTAACGATGTCAAGGACGGGCATAGCCGACTACCGAACACTGGCAGCAGCATACTCCTGCCTGACCTTAATGGGCTATTCATAATACGCGCAGTGCGCTTTCAACGTTTAGAACCGACATTTCATTACTCCGGCCTTGATCTTTGGCTTCTTTCGAACATGTTTATCCCGCACGATCGCTGAATATTATTTTCGAGATATCTTCATCAATCACCACTTAAGAAGAAACATTACTGCTTGCTCGCTGAATCACCTCTTATCTGAAACAGATCTCACTCCTCTCCTCGTAAGTAATTTACCATTTATTCCAGACATTAACTAGATCTAAGTGCAGCTCATATCAATATGTTTAGCTTTGCATAAACGGCAGCGCAGTGTATGGAGAAATAAAAAACAGTCACTGGGCGATGTTGTGTCAATAGAAATAAACGAAGCCAGAAGACAGTAAGAGAAAAGGAACAAAATTACTCTCTCAATGCCTGTGGCCGAAGATAATTTCTCAAAACTGCAACAAGGACGATGTTCTGAACCACAAGAGAAGAAACAGAAAACATAAAAGAATTCTCGATCTGTAGCCTCGCCGGCCGCTGTGGCCGAGCGGTTCTAGGCGCTTCAGTCCGGAACCGCGCTGCTTTTACGGTCTCAGGTTCGAACCCTGCCTCGGGCATGGATGTGTGTATGTACTTAGGTTAGTTAGGTTTAAGTAGTTCTAAGTCTATGGGACTGATGACCTCAGATGTTAAGTCCCATAGTGCTCAGAGCCATTTTTCTGTAGCCTCATCTCCTTAATTACGAGATGTTCACTATAATTATCACCAATTCTTAGAAAAAAGACTTATATTTCAATCAAGCAAAGAAACAATCTAGCTACAGAAATGGAGTGCTACAAGCGACATTATTTTTCAAGCCGTAAGCTAGATTATAGAATGTACTCACTAGGACCCACGGATTTCGAAAAAAGATATTTATCCGTGACAAAATGACATGTTTTCATTGCCTACGAAAAACGAGATACTGAAGCAACTTACGTCAGTATACTGAAGAATTTACCCCTCAACGCTGAGGCTTCCATTAAACTTAGCGCGACTAGTGGCAAATTCATAATTGATAGCGGAGTCAGCCAAGCAAAACGTTGTATTATTCTTAGCGGCCCTAGATAAATTTTTCTGATATATGGACACTGAAAACGAACAAAGGATACGAGCTAACGCAACACTGTACTGATTACCTTTTTGCTTATAAACTTCCACAATGACTGAAGAACTTACTAGTCCAATTTAGTAGATAGGCTAGAATGCAACAAGGAAAACGCAGGAGAGAATACACAGAAAAAAATGTTTATATAAATAACAACGTCATTGAAAAGGTTTGGCACATAGGAAAATTGAAGACAAGATTCATTTTGTAAGCCTGCTACTTCCTTTGAAATTGAATCCGAGTGTTCGTATAAAAATATGATCCTGAGATCTGCTCTGAAGTATACCTCCAGACTCTGAATATGACCCATTAACAAAGCGGTTTGACAACAAATCTTTCGAAGATGGCAAAACTTACGCAAAGCGCAACGAAACGACGGGACGATGGGAGCGAGGGTTGCTGTCATTCGGAAGAAACTCAAAGAAGATTTTAAGCAGAACACTGACTGCAAGTATCATACTAAACTGCCGCAGAGTGTGCTAACATTCAGCTGATCCACTGAATTTGCACAGGTCAAAGGTGTCATTTGTGACCTGCACTACCCAGTAACCAGAAAACTGGGAGTTTTGTGTACTGCAAGCAACAGCTTACGATGACGTCTCAGCCGCCGTATATCATTAACAGCTGCGTTAGGGTCACGTCACACCTCATCTGAACTGCCGGTAAGTTCTTACGAAGGTAAGTGCATGCGCTGCTTATGTTTACAGCGTGATTCCATTATGATGTTACGAACTTCCAGGGTTTATGGAGAGAGGTAAATGTATCCTTTTAATTAAGGGATCTTGGTACATAACGACCGAGTAAAAATCATAAGCGAAAATGGTTCTAATACCTCTGACAATGGAATACATCCACTGGTACTATTGTCGCTAAAACTGTGCGGTAGACCAGCGTTTCTCAGTCGTCGTGTAGCGATAAATTGATGTGTCGCGAATACATGTCAGGTGTGTCGTGAGATTTTTAATGTCTTCTAATCTTCCGCAGATTAAATATCTAGGACACAAAAAAAATTATCGCCATATCGTTTCTTGGAGCAGCCCAATTTGCAAGGAACTGCCCATCATTATAAGTGATTATACGCATAATAATGATAATAAAGACTAGTATCTATGCGTTTGCTCTTTCGTATTCAGGGGAAAAAAATCACATGTAGGGGTGTCGCGAAAGTTTGAAACGTACATTGGTGTGTCCCAAAGAAGAAAAGGTTGAGAAACGCGCGGTAGGCAAATTTCAGAGGTGTCTAGTCACGGGCTCTTAAGAACTTAAGAACTTTGAGGACTTGTTCATCTTCGATAATGTGAAACACATCTGTCCTACAGCAAGCCCTTTGTTATTCATGTTTTCGGAGGAGGTAGTATGAACTAAGAAAATAAAAAATATCGAGTCAATACTGGCACTAAAATACATACTTTAACAATTGTGGGCACTCGTCACTCGTTCGCTAGAAGTTTCACAGTAGCGAAGATGAACAGGTGCTCATTACTTTGAAGCTATGAATTTCAGAACCCATGTTCATTAAACTTTTTTTGTCCATACTACCATGCCTGAAAGTTGCCTGACCTATACAAAAAATGTTCAAATGTGTATGAAATCTTATGGGACTTACCTGCTAAGGTCATCAGTCCCTAAGCTTGCACACTACTTAAACTAAATTTCCTAAGGACAAACACACACACACACACACACACACACACACACACACACACACCCATGCCCGAGGGATGACTCGAACCTCCGCCGGGAAAAGCCACACAGTCCATGACTGTAGTCTGACCCATAATTTTAGCGACAACATTACGCTACACATGTTCCGCTGTCAGAAGTATCAGAACGACTGATTAACTCAAATTGATACATTTTCTCCATCATCCCTGCAAGTTTGTAATATTGTCACTGATTCTCCTTGTATATCGTAGCCCCAGAAAAGATGGTAAAACAGTTGAGTTGAGTGCGTTTTTGTATGGAGCAAATCGTAAGTTTTCACACATGGAAGTACAGTGCACGTGATGAAATTTATGAGCAAAAAAAAAAAAAGGTGAAAGATAACAAATTCGTGAAAACCAAACACACGAGAAGTGCTGTTTAATGTTTGAGGATGCAAAGTGTTCTAAGTTACCCGTCATGGATAAATACAAACATCGGAGTAGAGTACTGAGTGTACTCTTCGAACATCATACGACAAGAATAGTTAAAAACGAATTTAGAAACTTCTAAGAAATTATCTTTCAGGTGAAAGACTGTAAGACGCTTGAATTTGTGGATGGTTAACTCAGGAACGAGTATCGGTGACCACGTGTTCTGTTGCAATCATAACTGAGAACAAAATCATAATATTTTTCACGCCAATCTGAATGCAAAATGCTGTGTGAAATGGACATAGTCCCACGTACTCCGATATACTTGTGACTTCCGGTCCTGTGAATAAAACCCGAATGCTCCCAGTTTGCTACAAACTCACCATAATGCTGGAAATTGCTAGTCGAATGCGCCCGTCTAGAATGCACAAGACAAGAGTCACGATCACTTTTGCTCGATTTTTTGCCCAGAAAGAAATACTCTGTTCTTAGAACTGCACGAAGAGACAAGCCGAAAAATACGCGCCCAGCGCTATCACTGGCCGGGGTTTTCACAAGACATATCTGCCCGTTCTTGTTATGGAGGTATACTGCTCGAGAGGATAGAGCTGGTAAGTACGGATCGTCGAGAGTTGACGAGTGACGTAGATGTGGCATGCGGGTGCGTAATCTATGAAAAGCACTTGCGCCACGCGGCCACCATTCCCGTTGGTCACCAAAATAAATGAACACGAGAATAATAAAAACTGGCCAGTTGCGAGTAGAACTCACACAGTTAGGGTTCCACAGAAACCTAACTGTCTACATCTACATCTACATCTACATCTACATCACTACTCTGCAATTCACATTTAAGTGCTGGGCAGAGGGTTCGTCGAGCCACAATCATACTATCTCTCTACCATTCCACTCCCGAACAGCGCGCGGTAAAAACGAACACCTAAACCTTTCTGTTCGAGCTCTGATTTCTCTTATTTTATTTTGATGACGATTCCTACCTATGTAGGTTGGGCTCAACAAAATATTTTCGCATTCGGAAGAGAAAGTTGGTGACTGAAATTTCGTAAGTAGATCTCGCCGCGACGAAAAACGTCTTTGCTTTAGTGACTTCCATCCCAATTCGCGTATCATATCTGCCACACTCTCTCCCCTACTACGTGATAATACAAAACGAGCTGCCCTTTTTTGCACCCTTTCGATGTCCTCCGTCAATCCCACCTGGTAAGGATCCCACACCGCGCAGCAATATTCTAACAGAGGACGAACGAGTGTAGTGTAAGCTGTCTCTTTAGTGGACTTGTTGCATCTTCTAAGTGTCCTGCCTATGAAACGCAACCTTTGGCTCGCCTTCCCGACAATATTATCTATGTGGTCTTTCCAACTGAAATTGTTCGTAATTTTAACACCCAGGTACTTAGTTGAATTGACAGCCTTGAGAATTGCACTATTTATCGAGTAATCGAATTCCAACGGATTTCTTTTGGAACTCATGTGGATCACATCACACTTTTCGTTATTTAGCGTCAACTGCCACCTGCCACACCATACAGCAATCTTTTCTAAATCGCTTTGCAACTGATACTGGTCTTCGGATGACCTTACTAGACGGTAAATTACAGCATCATCTGCGAACAACCTAAGAGAACTGCTCAGATTGTCACCCAGGTCATTTACATAGATCAGGAACAGCAGAGGTCCCAGGACGCTTCCCTGGGGAACACCTGATATCACTTCAGTTTTACTCGATGATTTGCCGTCTATTACTACGAACTGCGACCTTCCTGACAGGAAATCACGAATCCAGTCGCACAACTGAGACGATACCCCATAGGCCCGCAGCTTGATTAGAAGTCGCTTGTGAGGAACGGTGTCAAAAGCTTTCCGGAAATCTAGAAATACGGAATCTACTTGAGATCCCCTGTCGATAACGGCCATTACTTCGTGCGAATAAAGAGCTAGCTGCGTTGCACAAGAACGATGTTTTCTGAAACCATGCTGATTACGTATCAATAGATCGTTCCCTTCGAGGTGATTCATAATGTTTGAATACAGTATATGCTCCAAAACCCTACTGCAAACCGACGTCAATGATATAGGTCTGTAGTTAGATGGATTACTCCTACTACCCTTCTTAAACACTGGTGCGACCTGCGCAATTTTCCAATCTGTAGGTACAGATCTATCGGTGAGCGAGCGGTTGTATATGAGTGCCAAGTAGGGAGCTATTGTATCAGCGTAATCTGAAAGGAACCTAATCGGTATACAATCTGGACCTGAAGACTTGCCCGTATCAAGCGATTTGAGTTGCTTCGCAACCCCTAAGGTATCTACTTCTAAGAAACTCATGCTAGCAGCTGTTCGTGTTTCAAATTCTGGAATATTCCATTCATCTTCCCTGGTGAAGGAATTTCGGAAAACTGCATTCAATAACTCCGCTTTAGCGGCACAGTCGTTGGTAACAGTACCATCGGCACTGCGCAGCGAAGGTATTGACTGCGTCTTGCCACTTGTGTACTTTACATACGACCAGAATTTCTTCGGATTTTCTACCAAATTTCGAGACAATGTTTCGTTGTGGAACCTATTAAAGGCATCTCGCATTGAAGTCCGTTCCAAATTTCGCGCGTCTGTAAATTTTAGCCAATCTTCGGGATTTCGCGATCTTCTGAACTTCGCATGCTTTTTCCGTTGCCTCTGCAACAGCGTTCGGACCTGTTTTGTGCTTTTCAAGAACATTCCGCGTGGATAACAGCTGTTTTTCCTTAATACTTTAAGATGAACGTACAGTCTCGAGAGCAAGAAACCATTATTGTTGTGGTTACCTTTTTCGGTCAGATCTTCAGATCTCATACTGAAATATGAACATAAAATGGGCTAAGAGAGATTGCACCAAATGTAGTCAAATATAAAATCCATCTTATACGACAAATAATTAAACAAGAAATTATACCCATGTTGGTAGGCGGTGGCGGTGAACGGTGCAGGCGTTACAAACTCCACGAACGTCAACTGTTAAGGAGAACAATGCAGCTGTTGCCTAAATACTCGACGCTCCACCCACTACACATTGAATTACGTCAGCGATATGCCAATCAGGCATCTAATTGTGTACGTAGACAGTTGATCCATTCCACGTATCGAGGATCTCGATACGCACTGTGGTAATTGATGCCAATTAACAGATTCAAATAAAATATTTTTTCAATACAACGCTGTTTAGCAAGCCTATAAGAAGATATCCAAATTCAGAAATATAGTAATACGGTACTTGTATTCTTCCTGGTTTCTGTTTCTCTTCCTTTTTTTATAGACTATGTCCAAATTAGTAACCACGTTTGTAAACCAGAAATAGTTACTGAGGATGGCCAAAGGTGGTGACGCTTGTCCGTAACCTATATTTGCACTTGTTGCATGCCAGCTTTGTGTAGGGCAGTAAAACGGGTAAAATTTTTGACGTTCCAGAGCAATCTCGCTACATTCCGGCAATGTCGACAAGAGGCTACCACAATGAAAACATTTCGCCACCAAGACTGGGTCAGGGCAGAACAAAACATCGGTTTCTGGTGAGCCAGGGAGCAGACTTCAGCAGAATGTTGTGGATCAGAGCAGCCAAACAGGGCCACGTCACCTTTGTTAACTGACGCAAGAAAGGCTAAGGCGAATGCAACAAACAGTACCAAGAGCTTTTACAAACCAGTTCTACACAATAACAAACTCGTTAACCAACCACGGGAGAAGGAAAACCGCTGATACCTTTGTAATAGGATAACCCTATGTGGTTATGACGAATGACGTCGGTTGAACATTAGCCACTACTTCGCTCCATAAATAGCCCAGCAGTTTATCTCGTAAGGATCGATGACGTACATGACGTTCGCACTCGATTCTCTGACTGCACCGAAGTGATATCTGGGACAAGTTTTTTGCAGATTTCCTGCACGCTACGGACAACAATAGCCGCTGTTGGGAGAGATGGCTACCTCGCCATAATCACCAGTCGCAGAGTTCAACACCACAGTTTGTCTCTCTCGCACGTGGGAGGATTTAAAATGGTTTTAAATGGCTCTGAGCACTATGGGACTCAACTGCTGTGGTCATAAGTCCCCTAGAACTTAGAACTACTTAAACCTAACTAACCTAAGGACATCACACACATCCATGCCCGAGGCAGGATTCGAACCTGCGACCGTAGCGGTCGTGCGGTTCCAGACTGTAGCGCCTTTAACCGCTCGGCCACTCCGGCCGGCACGTGGGAGGACTTGGACTTACCTTCCCACCAGGATCAGGACACCAGCATGCCTGACATTCCGGCGGATTGAACAGTGCCAACACGGTTGGCAAGCCAAATTGTCGAACTTCACGGCTACACAGCAACCATCATTGCGGTACGACGGAAAACGAAGAAGGCTGTTGAGCGGGAGGGAACAGAACACCTCCCAAATCGGCGTGTGTGAGTTCAAAGCACGCGACGCCGTCACTCAGCGCCACGGCTTCGCGGAACAGCCGCGTGCGGCTAACCATCAGTGCAGCAGCCGGCTGGTTCAAATGGTTCAAATGGCTCTAAGCACTACGGGACTTAACATATGAATGAGGTCATCAGTCCCCTAGACTTAGAACTACTTAAACTTAACTAACCTAAGGACATCACACACACCCATGCCCGAGACAGGATTCGAGCCTGCGACCGTAGCAGCAGTGCGGTTCCGGACTGATGCGCCTAGAACCGCTCGGCCACAGCAGCCGACCAGCCGGCTGGAATGAAATGTGCAGTGTCAGCTGCCTTGAGCGGGTTGAAGGGCACTTACGACACAATTCCTCCGCGAACATTGATGCCAACCACGAGTCAAGACGATACCAGTATTTTTATGGAAATGAATAACTAATTCTGAATCTTTTTTCACTGCGCCTACCGGCGACCGCACGTCACTACCATCCTTCCGAGGAAAACTGGCAAGGAGCAAACTGGAGAGCGCCTCTTGACACAGAACCAACTCTACATACGCCCTTCCAATAGTCTCCTCTTGCACACTAATACAGTCGCAGGATTGCTACCCCAGTCCCATTCCAATATACGGCTGCCAGTAATACAGCCACTGCATCGGAGAGTACTATATGATAAAACCGGCACGCACGAAATGAATCCGTTTGGTGGGTAGCTACCTATGTATGGCTCATAGTAGACCGCAGGAAAAGAAGTTAGTCCTTTTATACATATCAAGGGTAGAAGTGGAAAACATTTTAAGTGCATTTTTTCACAACACGTTTTCAGTGCTGTTGCCGTCCCTAGATTTGTTCCATGTGTCAAATCATGGGGAAGATTTTTCAAACATTCTTTACTATATGGTGTATGGACTTCGTGCAAAGCAGTGTTTCCATCTGTAGTTGAAAGTGCTGAGAGGTGGCATGAGCCCCCTCTCATATTTCTATCTTACTCTGAGTAATTCGATTTTCCTCTCCAATTGCATACGGTGAAGGGTTGCTATTCCTTCACACGCGGACTTCCCACGCAGCGTCTCTCGTCACCCGGGTGGTCCGCTGACAGGTGACTTCTGCTGAGCTTGAAAGGGTTAAGCGGACGGGTGTGAGGGAGTCGAGTGGATGATTTTCAGATGCCAACATTGTCATAAGAGCGGGAGCGGCACGCCCAGATGGGCTGGAAGGTGTGGCTGGGCTAGAGATTCCGTTACTTCGTTACTTCACAGAAACTTAGTGAAAACCGTTTCTGGCGGGCTACCAGCGAGGCGTGGGAATGACTTGTGTCCCCAGGCAGTCTTAGCGGGGAAATTCCAGCGTTTTCTGCAAAATGGTAACTGTGATTGGCTTGTTCAGGGCATAGCTCCGTGACGTAGCAAAATCGTGCAGAAACTGGCGCCAATAATCTCCATTGGTGGAAAGGTAGTGCTTCCGCAATAGAGTGGAATTTTCCGCCGGTTTTCGAGTTGCTGATTGGAACGTTTAACCGCGGCCACTGTCGTGGGGGCGGGAATGTTCTGTGTTCGGTTTGTACGGGTGCTCTTGAGAGAGTCGGCTCTCGCCTTTCGGTCAGAGTAGGTTACAAGACTGAGCTCTCGCTGCTCTGGGCAGCCTGCCTTCCGTTGGCTGTCTAATATACTTTTATTTGATTGTAACTGTTTGACGAAGTTGCTGAAGTTTCGACTTCAACGTAACTTTCCGAGTATAGTTGTCAATTGAGCGTTTTGCGTACAAGCGGCCTATGTTGTCTGTCTTGAGCAGTTTTGGCTAAAGTTCACTGTATCGGAGTTACTGTGTGACTTCGCTTGTTAAAACCAATCTCTGTATCGTCAGTGATTGTCTGGCGGGCTTTCTTCGTCTCCCTCAGAGGCGCATTTGTATTGATAGGAAGTCTTTAGTCTGGAACAACCAGACCAGGATAGTTGGTTTCCGGCTATACTCGCGACATTAACATCACCATGACGGGACGTCGAAGCAACCAGCCATCGCTTCCAGTACGCGGGATTGTGTCCTCGCAGTTAAGAAGACAACTTGGTAATGTAGGTCCGCAGCGTTGGCAGATTAGGGAATTTGCTCTATGATAATCAGAGCTCAGCAGAGCGCGCCTGTTCCCGTCTTTTCTTACGTGCTTCTGTCTTGGATGTTCATTGTCTGAGTTCTCACTACTGTAGCAGCAATTAATGTTGGGTTCGCTGGGTGTTTCTCTTAAGATTTGAGTTGCAAAGAATTGGCTCCACATACCACTTCGTCATAAATGTCACAATCTAGTTTATGGACAACTTCACCTTCACAGCATTTATTTGAGTATCCAGTTTGATCCAATTTGATGTAAATGTTTCATGTGTTTTGTTTATTATTTTGAGTTTAGTCATAATAAATCAAATTCTTATTTTGGACAGAACTTTCATTCTGTTAATCGGTAGAGCAACCCTTTCATTTCTCACTATGTTAATGAAACTTTCCTTTATCTAATTAATTTCAATAAAATTAAATTATTGCAGGTGCCAAACTCTTTTCTACTCCACTTGCAGAGTCGATTACTGTCAGTTCGCGTTTCTTCTCAATCCACATGCAACAGCAAAAGTCGGAGGTAGAATAGGGGGCATTACATATGAAGATTATAGGAGAATTTAGTGTTAAATATGCTGCTAGCCCCGGCACCTCGCAGTTCCAAGCGTCTAGGTCTCTTTCATTTAGCCTGGAATGGTCTGGAAACGTACCAAACAATTTTCCTGGTGAGCAGGCACACAAATCTGAGCCGCGACTGAGATTTTCCAATCATAGAAAAATGAAGAAACGTAAACAAGGTCCTTATTTATCAATCCATAACATGTAACTCCAAGGCCTCCGACTGACGTATTTGAATTTGAAGACGCTGCTGAAACATTTTGTCAATGCAGACGTGTAAGATCTCTAAATGTAGTATGATGAATATGTCTCATAATTATCAATTTCAAAGAGCTATTAAATATTCTTACCATGAAATAGAAAAATGGAAAAACGTCAATGTATTGAAAAGAGGGTACACCATGGTAGCTGTATGCATGCAGTTCTTTATCTGAAAGACCAGTCATGTTTATCATTTGCAAAAC
Source organism: Schistocerca cancellata (assembly GCF_023864275.1). Taxonomy (NCBI): domain Eukaryota; kingdom Metazoa; phylum Arthropoda; class Insecta; order Orthoptera; family Acrididae; genus Schistocerca; species Schistocerca cancellata. The sequence goes on along the minus strand of NC_064630.1, from coordinate 567,172,577 downwards.
AGAAAGACCTGTTGACGAAGTTGCAATTTGTTTTTCAACAGCACAAGGAATTTTAGAGTAAACTTCGCAACATCTGATCACAAGAAGGGAGTTGTTTTAGTAGTAGACGTCAGAGCCAAGAATTTTTATTAAATTTAATTTTGTAATTCTTTTGCAAAATTTTTTAAAAAAATTAGAAAAGTTTTTTGTCGACTATAGTTCTACTAGTTAAAATATTACTGCTGTATTCGTATACGTGTAGCTTCTTTCTGTGTTAATGGCGTTTGAAACAAGAACTTTCTTATTGGCACTTAGAACCAGGTAGTTTTCTGGCATGTCACTCAGAATTTTCTTAATTAATTAATTTTCTAATTTGCTCATCATTTTTTCACTAATGGCATCGGAGCATAATTATATGATATCAGAACACCTTTAAAATGTTTTGCATACAATTAAGTAATGTACAAAAAGATATATGCTGCTTTTTGAATCTCCGGACAAGTGTGAGGCTTACTCATCGGAAAAATATTTGTTGAAGGGCATTGTCAAAAAGGGGGGGGGGGTACGTCGAAGAATAAGGACATTTCTGCCTCAACAAACACACTGTTTCAATGAGACATAGAGAATTTTTTTGCTTGGCCTTTTAACTGGTTGTGTGACCGAGTTCAGAATTTTCGAAAAGTGAAACAGCCTCATACAAGAAAATACTTTTTTTGCTGTTATGAATCTTTTTTTAATTGAGGAAGAGCTCACACATTGCATTGGAAAGTATTCACTGTCACCCAGTACATCAGACATGCCACTTATGCCTGTACTCAGACACCTTCCACATATGAGCGTGAAAAGGATGCATCAAACACGTGCATTATTCGACGATAATACGACGGGTTTCAAAATATATAAAATGCGACAGATGCAGCTAAAAGCAGAAGAGTGATACTACTAACACTAGAAAAGCTGATCGACTTGCTAGTTGCATATTCTGGAAGTCTCTGCAACACTTATTTCATATGGTCATTCCGTTGGTATACGCCAGACAGCATTGCACTAGTAGTTAAAGACGTATCCGTAAAAAAGTCGCTTTTTTTGAGCTGTTATATGACGACAGTGGAGAGCTTATTAGTTTCTTGTTAAAGTTTCACATCATCCTCAAGACATGGAGAAGAACTCGATGATTGGTTTTGTTCCGAAGAGGCATGGTTTCACCTGCAAGGATACGTGAACACACAGAATTCAAACATGTGGGCTACGGAAAATTTACATCAAGTGCACGAATCTCATCTATTGTCACTTACTCGAATCTTCATCGCATTCTTTCGTGACACAGTGAACAGTTATCTATGCACACTGATGGTGTATTAATTTGTAAGCAGTTTTCCTGGGGCAAGCAATAGTAATGCTCATACAGCCAACAACACCATGACATTATTGAATCAGTGGTTTCATTGACAAGTGATTTAGAACGGACTGCGGCCGTGTAGGTCTCCAGGTGTATGACGACACATCGTTTTCTTTATCTTAAGGATACTGCTTAGAAACGGCCACCTCTCCATGTTTTTCAGAAAGAAATTGTTTGCAGCTCCTTATCAACTTGATCGACGAAACGAGGGGGTAAAAAATGTTCAGAGATAGACAGGAATACAGCAGTATAACTCAGTTACGAATAAAACAAATTGGAAGTGCAGGGCAGCCAAGCCGGAATAGTTGCAGGAAAAATGTGAAGAAATCGAAAAAAAGAAAATGATCGTCGGAAGAACGGACTCAGCAATAGAAACGTAAACACAAACTTCGGTGAAATTAAAAGCAAGGATAGTACGCTAAAAGTTCGACGGGAATTCTACTGTCAAACGCAGAGGAAAGCGGGAATATATGGTAGTAGTGCAGTGAAGGCCTCTGTGTGGGGGCGGAATTGTCTGATGCCTTGATAAAAGAAGAGTCGATAAGAAGACATAAGGGATCCAGCATTAGAGTCAGAATTTAAAAGATCAACTATAGGAGAAAGGATAGAGAACATTCCCTGGGAATTTGTATAATTATTTGGGGAAACAGCAACCAGACGACTGATCAAGTTATAAGTGGCGGTACCTTTTGATAGCACCGACTTACGACGGCAGGTAAAAAATTATCAATTATCTACACTTCTCATTCTGCCGTTTATTAACATGAAGCTAGGTGTATACAATACACATCATTTTTCTACGTAATCTCCCTCCTTCTCAATGCACTTGGCCCAACGGTTAACGAGCTAACGTGTTCCTTCCAAATAAAAGGTTTGCGGTTGGTCGTGAAGCCACTTTTGCACCGCATTTCGCACGTCTACATCTGAGGCAAATCGGCGATTACGCAAAGCATTCTTGAGTCGCCCAAACGAGTTAAAGTCACTTGGAGCCAGATCTGAGGTGTAGGGAGCGTGTTCCAATACCTCAAATTTCATCGTTTTGATGGTTTAAATAGTGTGACGGGCCGCCTGTGGCCGTGCATTGTCATGCAATAACAACACCTTCTTCGACAGCAAATCCCGGCGTTTGGTGCGAATTGCTGGCTTCAGCTTCTTTTCCAACAATTCACTGTACCCCGCACTGGTGATAATCGTTTCCTTTTCCATGAAATCTGCCAGTATGGGTCACTGTGAGTTCCGTTTTGAATTTTTTCCTCGCCGGTGAGCCAGGGTGTTTCCAATGCGTACTCCGGCGCTTTGACTCAGGCTCGTAGTGATGCAGCCATGTTTCATCTGCGGTGACAATTCTGCTAAAAAATGTATCATCTTCGGTGTTGAAGAGAGTGAGTAAGCGTTGACAGACCCTACCTCGGTTGAGCTTATGGTCGTCGGTAAGCTTTGTTGGTACCCACCGTGCACATACCGAGCTCGTCGTGGATGATGTGGTGGGGGGTGCCATCACCGATGTTCAGAGCGGATGCTGCCTCATCGATAGTGATTCGCCTAGCCGGCCTGGGTGGCCGAGCGGTTCTAGGCGCTACAGTCTGGAACCACGCGACCGCTACGGTCGCAAGTTCGAATCCTGCCTCGGGCATGAATATGTGATGTCTTTAGGTTAGGTAGGTTTACGTAGTTCTAAGTTCAATGGGGCTGATTACCTCAGAAGATAAGTCCCATAGTGCTCAGAGCCATTTGAACCATTTTGATTCGCCTATTCGCCAGAACCATCTCTCGAGCTTGCTGAAAGTTGTCATGTGTAGTGGAGGCTGATGACCATCTCGCTCCTTCTTCATGCGTTACACTTGTTCCACCACTTTTAAACTTCTATATCGACAAAAACACGGTTTTACGTGATAGTGCAAACTCTTATATTGCAGTGATAGTCTGCTGCGAATGTCTGCCCCTTTGACACCCTCCGACCAGAGGAATCAGATCACCGCCCGTTTTTCCTCTTTGGTGCACACTTTTAATGGAGCTGCCATGGTATATCTGCAACAGAAGGAACAACTATGACGGAAATAAGATCAAACTGTCACAGCATTACCACAACAGTAAAACAACGACATGTGCGAGGATAGAAGACAACGTGCGCAATGTAACAAACGTTATGGCAAAAGTGTAAATAATTTTTGACTTGCCCTCGTAGAAACTACATTGCCAAAGCAGCATGGAGATTAGTATTTGACATAAGTTTCAACTTGATGCCTCTACTCATTAGTGAGTGAAATGGATCTTAACAGACGGCTGTATCATTCCGTTGCACTGTCGTAGGAGCATAATTTTTTTAACCCGTAAGTGAGGAAAAGGGGTACGTGTTGTGCTGAGGTTGTGGGGGCGGAAGCAGGCGTGGGGCGTGGAGCCTGACCTTTTTGGAGCGCCCCTCACTGCAAACTCAGCGCGCGCCCAACTCAGGTACACGACTCTCCCATCTCCAGCAAGTGCTTCACTCCAGCAGAGTGTGCTCAGGGAGACGACTGATTGCGAAGCAGGTTAACATAGCTACACGGCAAAACAGAAGTGTGCGCCTTGCGTCAGCAAACCGCCAGATAGTAAACAAGGGTTGTTCTAACGCTGTCTGCTTGACACGGAAACGCGAAGAAGAAAATGAAATTACTAAAAATGTGGCTTTTGTTCTAATGACAGCTATGTACATACTGGACGGAGTTACGGACTGCAATCAATACACGAGGGGCGTTCAGTGAGTAATGCAACACACTTTTTTCTGAAGGAGGTTGGTTATATTCAAGATGCCGATACACCATATAAGCGCTCACTCTTTTTGCTATGATGCCCTTTCAACATTATCTTCGTTCAATGTGACAGCCTTATACTACCTTACTGGGAGGATCTATGTGCCCGCCTGGTATCTCTCTACTGGTCGACGTCAGAACAAATGCCTTGCTACACCAATCACCTCCTCATCATCCATGTATAGCTTCCCGCAAAGTGCGTCTTTCATTGAGTCTAACAGAAGGAAGATGTGAGATCCGCGCTGTCGGATGGGCGATGAAATTTAGTCAGCTCCTCTCGGTAGCGCAGGCTTCTGAGCCCTTGCGTTGTTGTGGAGAAGGAGTTCATTTGCATTTTTGTGGCGTCGAACACGCTTAAGCCGTTTCTTCAATTTCCTGGGGGTAGCACAATACATTTTAGAGTTGATCATTGCACCAAGAGGAAGGACAGACACCACGCCCAACGACTCACCATGCTTTTGTTCATTGCAAACTCTCAGCAGGAATCTTGCAAGCGCCTGTGAATGTCTGCGATGCTCTGTTTTTTCTCTAAAAGGAACTCAATGAGAGCTTTCTGCTTGGATCGCACCTCCAATACAGACGCCATTTTTAAGATTACTTATAGCGCTACTAACCATCGGAATTTCATGAAACTATAGGGGCTGAAGAGGGAATAAACCACGATGTCCAACAACAAATTCCGCAATTTTTCCAATAGAAATTGGCCGAGCTACATTACTTATTGAATGCCCCTCTTAAGTACTCTACTGGCTATTAAAATTCCAACCATGTATTTTACAAATTGATCTGCCATGATCAGCTGTCTTCGGCGTTACCGCTCGTCGACGGCAGCGCCGAAGATAGCTGATCATCGCAGATCCAACAGCGAGGGCGCTGCCACCGGACGGTGTGGTCCTTCTGTCGCCGTGGCTCTGACGCATGTGGGGCAATACTCTCAGCGCGCTACATAAAGCGGAGCGGAGGACGTTTTGGTCAGTGTTCTATGGCTTACCTGAAGATGACTGGCAGGTGTCCAGTCGCAATATCGTGAAGTGACGTTTCAAACGACCGGCTACAATCTCGAAATCTCTTCGAACATGGTGTCATTCATCAACAGAGCTATGTTCACCCACACATGGCCCGGTTGTCTTTAAAATGACTCCGAGATATTTAGATACTACTGAGCCATCGAGATCCCCAGATATCTCCCCGATAGAACCTGCGTTGGACCAGCTCGGACATTAACTAAGTTCCAGTGTCAAATTCAGGATATCAATGACTAGTGACAAAAGTAGAGAGCCAGCTTGCTTCGGTTTTATGACACCCAACGCTCATGGGTAAGTGCATGTATGCAGGTAATTGGTGGTGCATTGTGGTACTGATAAGTTTTGTCATACCTCCAAGTTCTTTGTAAATTTATTCGATTCTGTAAATACTGAAATATCATCACAAACCCTACCGACCCGTGTTGTTTCGTTTAATTCCCTTTTCCCTTCATAGTTGCTACACTTATTTTATGCAGCAGTGTACTTTTATCACGAGTGGGTTTCTGAACTAATTACTGCTTGTAATTTTCGCAGTGTCTCCTGTTACGTCCATCACTTACAAAACTGTAATTTTCACAGTCTAATGACAGTACGATTGCGGTCATGTGGATCACCGAGTTCAGATTTCCTCTAAATTTTCGGTTGCATTTCGGGATGAGTCCGGGGGTTGATAGAACAAACCAGTTATAAGTTTACGCTCACTCTTGATGTCAAGTCGCATACGGCATCGATGCTAGGTGGATTTGACGTTTTTGTCTGCTTACACAGATACATCCCTTACACTTCCCATTATCCTAACCCTTAGATACACAGTTAGATTTACCCCAAATACCTCACTGCCATCGGTAGCAAAAGGCGTGGACTACGACTGTTATAATGGTGAATTATTAACTTGATGTTCAGGCCTGTTATCTTCAGAACCATATAGCATTTAACTGGAGTAGGAAAAGTATTTGGCAGGAAAACAGTATACCAACTTTAGTGTAAACCTGTCCGCCCCCGGTAGTTGAGTGGTCAGCGCGACAGAATGTCAATCCTTAGAGCTCCTGTTCGATTCCCGGCTGGGTCGGAGATTTTCTCCGCTCAGGGACTGGGTGTTGTGTTGTCCAAATCATCATTATTCCATCCCCCTCGACGCGCAAGTCGCCGAAGTGGCGTCAAACCGAAAGACTTGCACCCAGCGAACGCTCTACCAGAGGCCCTAGTCACACGACATTTATATTTACATTATAAACCCGAAAGGCAGTTCAGGAGTATTTAATTTGGGATAAACGGAGTAGTGCTGAATTATTTGTTGATAAAGACCACTTTGTCACATTTACAATAAACACCAAGAATATAATTGAAAATAAGTGTTGTATAATATAATTAAAAATGAACGCCAGCCATGATTGAATTGCAAGCAGTTAACAATTACAAACTGGCGTAAACATTACAGTTCTGAAACTCCTTTTCTACCATATTTCCCAAAATTCTTCTTGCTTTACGTAAGGGTTCCAGCTGACTACGTTTTAAATAATGTGTGCGGTATATTGAACTTCAGACGCACTTAGTGCAGGTGATAGTTGCGCGTGGTATGGTCGTATTTCTTATAAACAGACGTTAGATTGCGGTGTGTCTGCGGCCCTGAGTCCTCTGGGTTTCTTCAGGCAGCGCCGACGAGCCGTATTTCACGTGGACACGAGGCCGGCGGAGAGTGCACGCCATACATCACCCAGGCCACGACCACCCGGCATGGGAGCAGCACGAGGAGGGCAAACGGTTAGGGGTTGCCTGTCTACAGCACAGCCGAACCACATGAGGAGTCGATAGCGTCCTACTACATGGATTTTTTACCCTTGTCTAGTCAGAAATAGTTCTAAGCACCATGGGACTTAAGATCTGAGGTCATCAGTTCCCTAGAACTTAGAAGTAATTAAACCTAACTAAACTAAGCACATCACACACATCCATGCCCAAGGCTGGATTCGAACTTGCGACCGTAGCAGCAGCGTGGTTCCGGACTGAAGCGCCTAGAACTGCTCGGCTACAGCGGCCGGCTCTAGTCAAAAATGTACACTATTGGCCATTAAAATTGCTACACCAAGAAGAAATGCAGATGATAAACGAGTATTCATTGGACAAATATATTATACTAGAACTGACATGTGATTACATTTTCACGCAATTTTGGTGCGTAGATCCTGAGAAATCAGTACCCACAACAACCACCTCTGGCCGTAATAACGGCTGTGATACGCCTGGGCATTGAGCCAAACAGAGCTTGGATGGCGTGTACAGGTACAGTTGCCCATGCAGCTCGGTCACCATTGATCAGACGTTTACAGTTGGTGAGATATCTGGAGAACGTGCTAGCCGGGGCAGCAGTCGAACATTTTCTGTATCCAGAAAGGCCCGTAAAGGACCTGCAACATGCGGTCGTGCATTATCTTGCTGAAATGTAGGATCACGCAGGGATGGAATGAAGGGCAGAGCCACACATCTGAAATGTAACGTCCACTGTTCAAAGTGCCGTCAATGCGAACAAGAGGTGGCCGAGACGTGTAACCAATGGCACCCCATACCATAACGCCGGGTGATACGCAAGTATGGAGATGACGAATACACGCTTCCTATGTGCGTTCACCGCGATGACGCCAAACACGGATGCGACCATCATGATGCTGAAAACAGAACCCGGATTCATCCGAAAAAATGACGTTTTGCCATTCGTGCACCGAGATTCGTCGTTGAGTACACCATCGCAGGCGCTTCTGTCTGTGATGCAGTGTCAAGGGTAACCACAGTCATGGCCTCCGAGCTGATAGTCCATGCTGCTGCAAACGTCGTCGAACTGTTCGTGCAGATGGTTGTTGTCTTGCAAACATCCCCATCTGTGGACTCAGGGATCGAGTCGTGGCTGCAGATTCCGTTACAGCCATGTGGATAAGATGCCTGTCATCGGGATTGCTAGTGATACGAGGCCGTTGGGATCCAGCACGGCGTTCCGTATTACCCTCTTGATCCCACCGATTCCATATTCTGCTAATAGTCACTGGATGTCGAGCAACGTCGCGGATACGATAAACCGCAATCGCGATAGGCTACAATCCGACCTTTATCAAAGTCGGAAACGTGATGGTACGCATTTCTCCTCCTTACACGAGGTATCACGACAATGTTTCACCAGGCAACGCCGGTCAATTGCTGTTTGTGAATGAGAAATCGGTTGGAAACTTTCATGTCAGCACGTTGTAGATATCGCCACCGGCGCCAACCTTGCGTGAATGCTCTCAAAAGCTAGTCATTTGCATATGACAGCATCTTCTTCCTGTCGGTTAAATTTCGCGTCCGTAGCACATCTTCGTGGTGTAGCAATTTTAATGGCCAGTAGTGTATATTGAGATACATTATTGATACGAACGCTCTGATTTGTTACCGCAACGCCGGTCGTGTGCAGATGATGGCACATTGCGTTTCTATTGGTAAATAATGCAAGCAATAGACACGAATGAGAGAGGTACAGCATGGAACACATTTGCTGACATAGTGGCCGTCGTTTGCGTTCCCGGATGATTTTCTACAACGGTCGCCTTTTGCGACAGGAAACGAAAGCTATGTCGTACGTCAGTTACAACTTGACAGTTGCCTATTCTTCAGCTTTTATCTGTCTGTGCTTAACAAGCTATGAATCCGGTATTATTGCCATGAAAAATACACTGATGTGACGACAGTCACGTGATAGCGATGTCCTCCTAGACAGATGTCGGTATTATCGCGTACGCAAGGTCTAAAAGGTCATTGCACTGGCGGAGCTGTCATTTCTATTCAAGTGATTCATGTGAAAAGATTTCCGACGTGATTATGGCCACATGACGGGAATGAGCAGACTTTGAACACGGAATAGTGGTTGGAGCTTAACGCACGCCGCATTGCATTTCCGAAATCTTTAGAGAATTCAATATTCCGAAATACACATGTCAAGACAGTGCGGAGGTACCAAATTTCACGTATTATCTCTCACCGCAGACATCGCAGTGGCCGACGGCCTTCGTTTAACGTCCGAGAGCAGCGGCGAATTTGTAGAGTTGTCAGCGCTAATCGAGAAGCAACACTGCATGAATTAACCGCCAGAATCAAAATGAAACACACGATGAACGTATGCGTTAGGACAGTGTGTCGAAATTTGACGTTAATGGGCTATGACAGCAGTCGAACGAGGCGAGTGCCTTTGCTAACAGCATGACATCGCCTGCAGCGCCTCTCCTGGGCTAGCGACCACATAGGTTGGACCCTGGACTAGTGAGAAACCATGGCCTGGTCAAATGAGTCCCGATTTCAGCAGCTAAGAACAGATGATAGCGTTCGAGTGTGACGCAGGCCCCACGAAGCCATGACTCCAAGTTGTCAACATGGCACAGTGCAAGCTGGTGATACCTCCATAACGCTGTGGTCTGTATTTACATGGAATGGACTGGGACCTCTGGTGCAACTGAACCGATCACTGACCAGAAATGGTTACTTGGAGACCATTAGTAGGCATTCGGGACTTCTACCGATACAACGAGAATTTTTATCGATGACAATACGCCGTATCACCGGGTCACAATTGTTCGTGAGTGATTCGAAGAGAGAGCATCGGAGGCCTAGAGGAAGACCATTGGACAGATGGGGCAAAGATATCAAGAAGATCAGTGGCAGCCCATGGCAGAGAACTGCCCAAGACCGTTCCACTTGGAGAGGACTGCTGAAAGCCTACCTGAATCCACGAAGAGGCCACATCATTTGATGATTGATTTGGCTGATGATGATGATTATTCAAAGAACATTCTGGACAGTTTGAGCGACTAATTTGGCCATTCAGATCACCCGACATAGATCTCACCGAACATTTATAGGACATAATCCAGTGGTGCGTTTGTGCTCCAAATCCAGTACCGGCAACATTTTCGCAGTTAGGGACGGTTATAGAGCCATAATGGCTCAATATTTCTGTAGGGAACTTCCAACGACTTGTTAAGTCTGTGCCACGTCGATAATGCTGCACTACGTCTGGCAAATGGAGGCGCGACGCGATATTAGGAGGTATCACATTACTTTATTCACCTCAGTGTATTCTCCTTAGCATGAAATTAGAACCATGAATAATATCGCGATCTGACTACTTCTAATGACATTCGAGGTAGTGAGCAAATTTCCATAGTATAGCTACAGAACAGTTGAACTTTGACGTAAAGTAAATCAAGATCAATCTCAACCGTTATCTTCAGCTGTTCTGATACAACCCGTCAGTGTAAATGTATCCCTCCTTATGGGAGAGATACGTGGCATACAGATGTATCTGCACACTGTATGTCGTAACAACCACGGTAAAGAATATGATAAATTTTAAAGAAAAATCGCAAAGTATTCAGTGCTGAAAAAAGTGTCTTGAAATTCACACCGAGCTGCACTCACATTGCTTGGCTCGAAATTGTACACATGACTGCTGCATGCAGTTCAAGAAATATTAGTTCGGCTGAAGGCAATTCGTGTTAAATACTTTGAAGTGCACCCGTACATGGAGCTTGTATGAACAAAGGGTGAATGAGCAAATGATAGTACTATTGGAAAATGACCTTGTGAGGAAAGTACCCAGGAGAGATTTGATTTTGTATTCAGTTGTTATATAAATGGTTCAAATGGCTCTAAGCACTATGGGACTTGACATCTGAGGTCATCAGTCCCCTAGACTTAGAACTACTTAAACCTAACCAGCCTAAGGACATCACACACATCCATGCCCGAGGCAGGATTCGAACCTGCGACCGTAGCAGCAGCGCGGTTCCGGACTGAAGCGCCTAGAACCGCTCGGCCACAACGGCCGGCAATTGCTATTGAGTGAGCATATACGAAAGCTCATGAATTACACACGCAAATGTACTTGAACGGACCACGGGGCTGCGCAGTGCCTGATATTTGCAGAAACAGAAAAATGACTCCACGTGCTTTCTAATTCCCGCAATACTATTTAGAGAGTGGGAAAATAGTATTTAAGACGACTGCCACTGTCGGATGACTCAATGAAAAACAGAAATGTATCCTCGCGTATTCAGACAAAGCGCAAAACGTACAAAGACATAATCTTGCTTGCATGAATAGCAATTGCAAAGTACCCGTCGGCATAGACCTGAAAAATACTGTAGCACAGAATTACGCTAGTGCGGTGCGTGCAGGCCAACCATCTCACCGATAATCCTAGCCGATGAATCTTCGAAATACCCATCTTAATAGCATACAAGAAAAGTTTCTCTACCTCACAAGCCGTCAGCAAGCAGCACGATCTCCACACCGTCACGTGGAGCAGACGAGCAGAAGCAGACTAGAGATTGAATGTCCGCCAGGCTACGCTGCCCAGCTGTACTCGAAACTCAGCGCCAAATCATGTGAGTGGCTGGCTGAGACTGCACGCTCAAAGTACTGCTTGAAGACATGTTTTACTCTACTCATCCAAAGATAAGGCTATGATACAAGAAGAAAACATGGACCATATGATTTTGCAGTTACACGACCTCTTTGAAACTTGGGTTTGATGCAGAAGATGAATGTCTTTCTTAGCCATGAAACCTGAGAGGGATAAGCTTTTCTGGAATTCATGTAGTAATCTGAGAATGGGTTCTGTCTTCAGAGACTACTTGGGTTAGCGGCATGTGGGGTGCCAAGTGCAGTAGGTTCTTAGAAGGCAACCACCGAAAAAAAAGGAAATACACTCCTGGAAATTGAAATAAGAACACCGTGAATTCATTGTCCCAGGAAGGGGAAACTTTATTGACACATTCCTGGGGTCAGATACATCACATGATCACACTGACAGAACCACAGGCACATAGACACAGGCAACAGAGCATGCACAATGTCGGCACTAGTACAGTCTATATCCACCTTTGGCAGCAATGCAGGCTGCTATTCTCCCATGGAGACGATCGTAGAGATGCTGGATGTAGTCCTGTGGAACGGCTTGCCATGCCATTTCCACCTGGCGCCTCAGTTGGACCAGCGTTCGTGCTGGACGTGCAGACCGCGTGAGACGACGCTTCATCCAGTCCCAAACATGCTCAATGGGGGACAGATCCGGAGATCTTGCTGGCCAGGGTAGTTGACTTACACCTTCTAGAGCACGTTGGGTGGCACGGGATACATGCGGACGTGCATTGTCCTGTTGGAACAGCAAGCTCCCTTGCCGGTCTAGGAATGGTAGAACGATGGGTTCGATGACGGTTTGGATGTACCGTGCACTATTCAGTGTCCCCTCGACGATCACCAGTGGTGTACAGTGGTGTACGGCCAGTGTAGGAGATCGCTCCCCACACCATGGAGCCGGGTGTTGGCCCTGTGTGCCTCGGTCGTATGCAGTCCTGATTGTGGCGCTCACCTGCACGGCGCCAAACACGCATACGACCATCATTGGCACCAAGGCAGAAGCGACTCTCATCGCTGAAGACGACACGTCTCCATTCGTCCCTCCATTCACGCCTGTCGCGACACCACTGGAGGCGGGCTGCACGATGTTGGGGCGTGAGCGGAAGACGGCCTAACGGTGTGCGGGACCGTAGCCCAGCTTCATGGAGACGGTTGCGAATGGTCCTCGCCGATACCCCAGGAGCAACAGTGTCCCTAATTTGCTGGGAAGTGGCGGTGCGGTCCCCTACGGCACTGCGTAGGATCCTACGGTCTTGGCGTGCATCCGTGCGTCGCTGCGGTCCGGTCCCAGGTCGACGGGCACGTGCACCTTCCGCCGACCACTGGCGACAACATCGATGTACTGTGGAGACCTCACGACCCACGTGTTGAGCAATTCGGCGGTACGTCCACCCGGCCTCCCGCATGCCCACTATACGCCCTCGCTCAAAGTCCGTCAACTGCACATACGGTTCACGTCCACGCTGTCGCGGCATGCTACCAGTGTTAAAGACTGCGATGGAGCTCCGTATGCCACGGCAAACTGGCTGACACTGACGGCGGCGGTGCACAAATGCTGCGCAGCTAGCGCCATTCGACGGCCAACACCGCGGTTTCTGGTGTGTCCGCTGGGCCGTGCGTGTGATATTGCTTGTATAGCCCTCTCGCAGTGTCCGGAGCAAGTATGGTGGGTCTGACACAACGGTGTCGATGTGTTCTTTTTTCCATTTCCAGGAGTGTATGTAATGCACACACACGAGATCTGCGGGCTGCAGGTGAACTTTTGACGATACTGTACTACAATGAGCTGCTCGGTGGACTGCACTGAATATGAATTCCGGCTGGCATAAAAAATTCTACCCACTAGGAACCAGACGCAGTATACCTATTTCTGATAAATATTGATAATTACCGCCAATTGTCAGTGCAATCACGTTAAAAAAATTGAAATGTTATATCATTTTGCCCCACACACTTGATGTATAAAAATATCAGCGTAAAATAGTACACAGAAATGTAACCATTGTGTCTTTCTGAATTCAGTACAGCAATAGCGTGTGACGATTGTTTGAGATATTTCACAATCATTCCAGATTACGAAATAAGTTTTCTAAGCAATTAAGTTTACATGTTTAGAAGTTGTTTTTATGAAATTGCCCTTGTTTTCACTTGTTTATTCACGATACTATCCGACAACACTAACCATGACATCGAGGAATGCCACTTGAGGATTGACGAAATGTTGTGACGTCTCATTACAGAGAAGAGGAAGAATAGCTTCTCATCACCTCTCTAATTGATTTCTTGTTGCACATTGCAGTGGGGTGTGATATATAACGCGCGTTCAAAAAGAAAGGAGCCGGGGCATAAATGCAGAAACCAGTACCAGTATGTTAGTATCGACCCTGGCTGTTGTGACACTGGTCCCACTGTGACATAAGGCGGTGAATGGCTGTCTCATAAAATTCCCGGGGCTGCGATGTTAACCAGTTCCGAGCGTACTGCTGGACGTCGTCGTCCGATGTCAATCGTTTGTCCCTCAGAGCCTTTTTAAGGGGACCAAAAATGACGTAATCGCAAGGTGACAGGTCCGGACAGTATGGAGGGTGGCCGAGAACCTCCCATTAGAATTTCTGTAGGAGTGCCGCGACTGTGTGGGCCGTATGAGGCTTTGCACTGTCGTGGAGCAGAATGACCTCACAGGTGAGATTGCCTGGTCGTTCTGGTTTGATCACTTGGTGAATGGCGGTCAAGGTTTGCGAGTAACGCGAGGTTTTCACTGTTCTCCCGTGCTGCAGGAAGTGAATCAGAAGGGGGCCATCTTGGTCAAAGAAGAAAGTCAGCATAACCTTTCCTGCACTCGCGTGGACGACGACTTCCAGCTGTACGTGAGGAACGGTTAACATCGCATCCCCAGGAATTTTATGAGACAGCCATTCACCGACTTGTGTCACAGAGGGACAAGTGTCTCAACAGCTAGGGTCAGTACTTCTAACATACAGGTACTGTTCTCTGTTATTATGCTTCCGGCTCGTTTTTCTTTTTAATGCCCCTGATAAAAAACGAATGTATGTCGTCAACGTCAGTTGTCAAATACAAGAGACACAGAAGTTAGTTTACACTCGATGAACAATTTATCAAAATTCTGTCATTTCTGCTCCATGGAAAGCTATGTTCATCACAAACTTCAAACAAATTATTGTTGAATAATTCTGCTTCAGAGACACTGAAACTCGGCAGTATATTTGAATTCATTCTGATGTACAATGGCGCTATTTGAATACTTCTTTGCCTTTCTGGTCGATACCGACAAACTTGAGTCCCAAAATAGTTTCTTTAAGTTGACAAAGCGGCATAACAACAAGGTAGACAATACATCCGGCTTGCAGTCTACCTGGAATACTCCATTAGTCACTTTTCTTCATATTCTTGCTGACACTCCGCACACTGTCACTTTGTGTTGGAGTTTTGATCATACAAGAGTCAATTAAATTATCAAAATTATTTTGTTTTCTTATATCATCAGCTACCATCTCATCATCCATGGCTCCATACAAACCATTCTCAACGATCAGAACAGCAAAAATCGCTCTAATCATCGGTAATTATTTTGGCTTTCGCACCAGCATCAAAAATTACAATCATTTTCAGCATTCTTGCAGATCAGAAACATTTTTTAAAATATTTTGTTAACATTAACGCACAAAATATAAATAAAAAACTAATATATTAAATAATATTTATCGAAGTCGATAAGCCTCTTTTATATATCTTATTATCGATTCAACGAAAATTTATGTATCAGATTTTGATTGAATCTTTATTTTCTCAGCCGCTACCTATCGATATATTTTTCAGCATTATTTACCGAAACCACTCTCTTTACTATTTAGCGATAGCAGTTATGCAAAGGCGAAAACATAAATTTTTGTAACACATATCTCCTATTTTACTTCGATGCGAGTAACATGACAGAATAATGTGTCGCAATGAGCTGTGTTACGAGGATATAAGTAACAATTTCCTCTAGTAAAACAGTGTGGGCCAGGTAAGGTTAGTGCCTGCAGTGGAAGCTTGCTCAAACACAACGGTCATGAATGACTGACATGTGGGTAGAAGATTGCAGGCATTGTAAAGCTGTTGCAATGTATTACATATATTTTATCGTCAGTTTCACCAACCGGCTTTTTCAGTTTCCTATTGGACCAGTACTTCTTCATTCTTCTGCATTTCATCTTTCTTTTTTCTTCTAAAATCGCCCTTTCCATTGTACGATTGCCGATGTTAGTTTTAAGTCTGATTTGCTTGTTTTACTGTTTCTTATTTTTGTGTATCTTTATGTTATTAGTATTCTGTTGTAATTTGTATTTTCATCATATCTTCCTTGATTTTTGGCAACTATCTGATGTTTCTCTATTCAATAATTTCCTTACTGCCGTAATGATGATTCTGTTTTCTCATGTCCTTTCATGTGTCTGAAAAATGAAGTGCATTTACTTCTGCTGCGCATTGGCGGTTGCATTTCCTTCTGGCCTTATTAGCGGTTAACCTCCAGTGTCCGTGCTGTGTGTAGTTTTTGTAAATCTGTGTTCTGGTTGTTCTGCTTGTTGCCTTGAGTATTCTATTTCTGCAATGTTATTCGTTTTGAAAATGTTTCCGATTGCTAACGTTATTTCTGGTTGTGCGAAACTTGAGTTTATACCAGCGTATAAAATATTCAAACAAGTAACGAAAATGCCGGCTGGATTACATCTTCGATATCATCTGATATTTCGACAGGTGAAGACCCTCAACAGTGTGTTCGGCTGTCGGAATAGGAAATCAACCTATTAAAATGTCGGCTGTTGTCGAACACATCATCTGGCTGCATTTCCGTAAGTTGTCTGAGTATTTCTGGTTGTCTGTCTGGTAGTGGTTTATATTAATGGCTTTTGATAGTCTCAAAATTGTTCAAATGGCTCTAAGCACTGTAGGGCTTAACATCTGAGGTCATCAGTCCCCTAGACTTAGAACTACTTAAACTTAAATAAGGTAAGGACATCACACACATCCATGCCCAAGGCAGGATTCCAACCTGAGACCGTAGCAGCAGCGAGGTTCCGAACTGAAGCTCCTAGAACCGCTTGGGCACAACATGAAAGGCCTTTTTGTATGTATTCTTCGTGATATACAGGATGATTCCGTGATGATATCGTGAACTTTCAAGGTAAACGCAAAAATTTTAGGTAAGGGACCCTGGTCCGGGAACGACCGAATCGACAGTTATAAGTGAAAATCATTGTGATACCTTTGACAGTGATATTCTACTACTTCAAGCTCTTTGCTTTCCATATTTTCAGATGTGGTGGTATCGACCAAAACAAGAACAAAATCTCCACTAAACATGGGCTGTGAAGTGCGTACCTTAATAACTATGAGCACTTTTACATCCTCGCAACTGTGGAACACATCTATTGAAAAAGTGTTCATATCTCTTAAGGTATGCATTTTAGAACCTAAGTTTACTAAACAATTTTATCTTGTTTTGGTACATACTAGTCCCTCCAAAAATATGGAAAGCAAAGAGCTTGCAGAAGAAGAGGTCAATTGTCAGAGGTATCAGAACGATTTTCACTTTTAAGTTTCGACTCGGTCTTTTCCGGACCAGGGCCAGTTACGTCAAATTGACACATTTTCCCTTCATCATCCCTCAAAATTTTTAACATTATCACGGAATCATTCAGTGTATTGTTTTGCTTGCGACTTCTGTTATGCCACGTACGTTTTTATTTGATTTTGTATGTAATGATGCCGACCAAATATTTAAATTTCTCTACAGTTGTAATTTTCTATTTTTCTATTGCGATTATGTTCACGACATGTGGGTCAGATAATACAATTTATGTTTCCGAAGGATGTTTTGAGGCGTGTATTCTGTGCTATCTGTCGTCATAACCACATGCCGTCTTCAAATTTACCAAGATTGTTGCAAGAAGTTTGCTTTGTTTGCTATAAGGGGCAGTCAAATGAAAACGAGACAGAGGAAAAAAGGAAGTAAACTGTTTATTATTTCAAAAGTAATCGCTGTAACTGTTACTACATTTGTCTCATTGTGAAAAAAGATGCTCGCTGTTTTTCATGGAAAAATGTTGTTGTTTGCCTACGGAATCATGATTATACCCAGACGTGCACCAGTTTGCCCGAACGAAATCAGCGACCATGAATTCCTTCCTTTGAGGCACCAGAAATATGGTAATCACAATGGGAGAGATCGGGATTCTATAGATGATGTGAAGGTGCTTCCCTGCGAAACTTCTGCTGCATGGTCTAAAGAACCTTTGCAACATGTGTGCCCACCCGTGTTGCCAATGTTGTTTCGACTACGCGGAAGTGTACCCCTGATTACAATCATGCTTTAATAGACCAGCGTTTCTCAGCCGTCGTTTTGCGAAAAAAACGAATGACGTGAATGCCTATCAGATATACCACGTTGTTTTTAATGTCTTCTATTCTTAAGTACATAAAAGATGTAGAACATAAAAATCATTTCTAGGAGTAGCCCAACTTGCAAGAAGCGCCCATCAGTATACGTAATTATACTCATTTAAAAAAGTATCATATTATAGAAATTACACATTTTTTAAGATCAATTCTAAAACAAACGATCCCTCAGTACATGGATAATCTTCATCAGGAAAGTCCCATTTTTTGCAGCGAGTGGCATTCTTTGATCCTTTGTCGGCGCGGTCCCCGTTTCCTTTGACTCTTTGTCGGCATTGTCAGGTGAGTCAGTAAAAACTGTCTGTGGATAGTCAAAATGGATTTCTGGATGTTTTGGATCATTCCTCTTTAAGTTCGCTATAGGTATTAGACAGCTGGCGGCAACTCCTCAGTCGTTTTATTTTTTGGTAATCAGTCGTTGCGTGCCTTTTGTTTCGCTGCTAGGTACTATTTTACACCAATTTCAGTAGTTTCGTGCATTTGCTGGTTTTTAGTGTTTGTACCAAGGAAAAACAAAGCCATAGATGTCGACAGCTTTTTTACACCTGAGGAGGGTCGACATGAATATACCAATATTGGGGGAACAACAAAAATTATGCCGTCTCTGTCATATACACTTCGCAACAAAATTAAAGGATCACGTTTACGAAACAAAGCAATAGTTTCCCACTGAGACTCATAAGTTTGAAATTTGACTCAGAGGTCCCTAAAACCTTCTGTAAGGGTGCAAAAGCAAACAGCAAGATGTCGACACATGTTGGAAAAAAGGCCACAGCTAGGAAGTCCAAGTGAGTTGTAAGGTGGTTTACTGATGTCACACTGGCGTCAAATTTCCCCATAAATCTGCCCAGCACCTTCTTGGACGTGTCATGCGATGAGAAGGTAGTCACAGATCCACTTACCAACATTTTACCCCTTCCTTTGACGTCTCTGCGATGGAGATTGGAATCGCGACGCACAGCTTTGAAATCTCGCGGGTTTTCTTACACTGAAGCGACAAATAAACTTGTACAGGCACGCGTATTCAAATACAGATATACATAAAGAGGCACAATACGGTGCTGCGGTCGGCAACGC
Source organism: Schistocerca cancellata (assembly GCF_023864275.1). Lineage (NCBI taxonomy): Eukaryota > Metazoa > Arthropoda > Insecta > Orthoptera > Acrididae > Schistocerca > Schistocerca cancellata. The sequence continues at coordinate 567,153,411 of NC_064630.1, read as the reverse complement.
CTACATTAGACAACAAGGGTCTGGCGCAGTTTTTAGATCGGTTACTGCTGCCATAATGGCAAGCTATCAAGATTTTAGTGAGTTTGAACGTGTTGTTACAGTCAGCGCACGAGCGATGGGACACAGTATCTCCGAGGTAGCGATGAAGTGTGGATTTCCGGTAAGACCATTTCAAGCGTGTACTGTGAATATCAGAAATCCGGTAAAACGTCAAGTGTCCGCCATCGCTGCGGCTGGAGAAAGATTCTGCAAGAAAGGGATCGACTACAACTGAAGAGAATCATTCAACGTGACAGAAGTGCAAGCTTTCCGCAAATTCCTATGGATTTCAGTGCTGGGCTATCAGCTAATGTCAGCGTGCGAACCGTTCAACGAAACATCGACGCTGTGGGCTTTCGGAGCCGAAGGCCCTTTCGTTTACCTTTGATGACTGCACGACACAACGTGTTAAGCATCGCCTGGGCCCGTCAACACCAACGTAGGACTTTTGATGACTGGAAACATATTGCCTGGACGGACGAGTCTCGTTTCAAATTGTATCGAGTGGATGGACGTGTACAGGCATGGAGACGACGTCATGAATCCATGGACCCTGTATGTGAGCAGGGGACTAATCTCTCTGGTGGAGGTTTTGTCATGGTGTAGGGCATGTGCAGCTAGAGTGGTATGGGACCTCTGATACGTCTAGATAAGACTCTGACAGGTGACATGTACGTAAGCATCCTGTCTGATCATTCATGTCCTTCGTGCATCCCGACGGATTTGGACAATTCCAACATAGCCATCAGAAACTCCACACGTCCAGAATTGCTGCAGAATGGCTACAGGAATACTCTTCTGAGTTTAAACACTTCCGATAGCCACCAAACTCCCCAGACATGAACAGTATTGAGCATGTCTGGGAAGCCTTGCAACGTGCTGTTCAGAAGCGATCTCCACGCTTTCATACTTTTAAGGGTTTATGGAAAGCTCTGCAGGATTCATGGATTCAGTTCCTTCCCGTACTACTTCAGACATTAGTGGAGTCCATGACACGTCGTGTTGCGTCACTTCTGTGTGCTCGGCCGGCCCTACACGATATTAGGCAGGTGTATTAGTTTCTTTGGCTCTTCGATGTATCAGTGGCCGCCGCTCAGAATCGACACGAAAAGACCTGAGAAAGTGAATGAAACCACCCCTTCTCTGTTGATTCCAACACATTTCGCGTTTGAAAACGACATTTCGAAGTCCGACGAACAACCGGAGGATGTTCTTGACGAACTTCGACATTTTTGACACCCTCGAACGTTCCATCCCTTCTCTAAAGACACTGACCGTGATCGTACTCCTCTGTAGTGAAGCACGACCACAGTTTTCGCTCTTTTCTATATGTTGGAACCACTAGCGACTGTTCAAAACCATCCAACGAAATATGAAAGTGTGAAAGTAATGCGAAGCAGCAAAGGTTACTTATGCTGCTTCAGCCCTCCTGTTCTCCGTCCTCCCGTGACACGATCACGCGGGAGTGCAACGTTGACATGTGTATGAATAAAGCGACAAAGGGTCCCCAAAGACAAGCCCCTCCCCCCCCCCCCCCGCTCCAATCGTTAAGACCTTGGTGCAGCCCACGGAGCTTTGTTGAGCATATTACAGATGTTCCTGTCAAAAACTTCGCCACCTTTTCAGTCTGATTGGTTACTCTAGCGCCTGACGGTAGGCAAACTTCATCTAAAGTGTGTCGAAGAGGATGCCTAACCCTCAGCCGTTAGAACAGCCACCAGGATAATATGGTGTCGAAATTTCTAAAGGTACATTTCTAACGCTCTGAAATGTTCTCGGAAAACAGGAGGATTAAAAAAGCATAAGTATCTTTTGCTGCTTCGGATAACCTTCAGATTTCTCCGAATGCTTTTGAGCGGTTCGTAGTCGTTCCAAGCTGTACACGAGAGCAAAAATTATGGTCGCACTGCGAACTGTCTTTTCCAGCCAAGAAATGTATGGGAATCAACACCGTAGGGAAATGAGTGGTTTTATTGACACCCTTTATGCCATTCCATGAGACACTTTCGTCTCCATTCTGAGCGGCGGCGTGTCTGAAACGTTTTCCCCGGCAAACCCGTAAGAAAGCCGCGTGATCTCTTTGCTGGATATCGCTGTTCTGACCTCCATGGTCTAACAACCCTACCACAACAAAGGTAAAAATTTAATAATGATTGTGGTGTTGCTCACGCTGCTAAATACTGCATTTTCGGGCAACAACATAGTTATTATGTGGCAGGTGTCATTAGAGCACAGTTAATAAAGTCATTTCATGTAATAATGAATAAATTAGGCACTCATCTTTTCGTGTTTCCCACGCTGGTCTCGTAGTAAAATCATGGTTCAATCGTCGAAAATCTAGGTGGTGATGATTCCAAGCTCGGATGCAAAAAGGCCTAGGTTTTATTCTGCTATATTCAAAAGTTTTGTAGATGCGCTTCACAAACCATTCTTGAAAATTAAACCTTTCAAAGTTAGCACAATAGTGATGTAAAAAAAAATAATCAGCACTCCGAATTTAAGTTACACTTCCTTTTAATTGCTTTTATTGCAATATCACGTAACACACAAAACATCACTTCACAATACAATACATACTTGAAAACATCTTCCTCACAGTCACTGTTAAAGTTCACATTTTATAAGCTGACTAGGTTAAGCGTCTTTCCAACATGGCGTCCAAGACTTGACTTTTTCAAGGTCCGACTCTAACTACAACTACTAATAATCGCATACGTGCCCAAAAATCAGAGTTACAAGTACGACCAAGATCATGGTGACAAAAGAAAGAATACACATAAGAATAATATCATTGCAATATAAACATATCGATGTATCAAAGTACCTCTACATTAATCAAATCAAATCTGAATGTTGTCTCAGAAATATGTTAACTACTTACAGAAACACAGCAGAATATTGCTGGTATCGAAAGGGTGAGTTGAGGTTCCGTAATGGTTGCGTAATTCAAGTACCATTACAATGGCAAAGACGTCTAAAGAAGGAGTGAAATGTGGATAAGAAGGAGCTCATTGTGTGACACGTCCACTGTAAAGTTGGGCAGAAATGCGGCGCCAGTTTGACATCATTAACTCACCTTACAGCTCATATGAACTCCCGAGCTGTGGCCTTTTTTTCGCATGTTTGAACAGTCGCCGAGCCCAAGGGTGACGTCGCAGTGCGCTATGGTTTTGCACCACTACAAAGGAAGGTTGTATGTACCTGTGAGCCAAATTTCAAACTTGCAATAGGAGTCAATTACAGGGTTTCGAAAAATTGATCCTTTAAATCTGTAGCGCAGTTTACTGACCAGGAAAACCTAAAATCAGGATCAAATGAGGTCCAACATAATCGCCGCAATAAAGAAGAATATATAAATTCCGGATTTACGTAAAAAGGCCATGAGGGCAAGCCAACCCCAAAATGTTTTGTGCGTGGCACAGCGTTGTCAAATATGTCTATGGTACCGAACAATCTGAAAAGGCATTTGGATCGAAACCACTGCAGCGTCTCTCGAAAACCGAGAGAACATTTTCATCTGTTGTATAATTTCATTCAAGTACCGTATGTCATTATGGAGAAAACAATAAAGCTCTCTGATAAAGCCCTTTTCACATCATTCATAATTTCTGAAATGATTTCCAAAAAACTGAAACCCACATAACATTGGCGAAGAGCTTATTTTGCCGGCATATAAATGAACTGTTCCTGCTACTGTGTTGGGACGGAAGCAGTAGAAAAAATTTCGAGAGTACCTCTTTCAAATCATACAGTTCGTCGGCGCATTATTTTCGTTAGTATTGAAGGTAATGTTATAGAAAACTGGACAAGAACGCAGTTTGCTCTACAGTTAGATGAAAGCACTGATGTTTCCGGGAAAGCTCAATTATTATCTTTTGTGAGATTTGTTTGCGGATCAGTAACTTTTGTGCAGTACCTGTTTTGTCGGGAACTGGAAACAGCAACCATTGGAGCTCATAGATTTGCTGCTATCGAGAGTTTCTTTCAGTATAACTGTTCAAATGGACGGATTGCAGTTCTATATGTATCAACAGCGCTGCTGCAATGGCAGGAAATATAAAGGAGTTTCTAACTTTTGTGCGGAATAAAAACTCATCAATAATAACTACTCACTGCTCTTTATAGACAGGCTTTAATGGTAATACTGTGGAAGAACTCGTTTGGGTGTCTCTCATTCAAGTGGATGTTTCAATAATCAACTACGTAAAAAATCATTCTGTAAATCGCCATTGATTGAGGAACTCTGTACAGAAATGGGTACATATCATAAAGTGTTGTTATTCCACAGCAAGAGCCCGTTGACTTTTCAAAGGAAAAATAGTTACCAGAGTTCAAAGGACTTAAAGACTAACTATCTGCATTTTTTGAATCTAATGATAGTAAGAAATTTGATTGTTGTGAATGTATTACAGCTGCCCTTTAAGTACCTTTCCGACATTTTCAGCAGACTTCTTGTTTTGACTTCAAGTATGCAGATATACGAAACGATCATATAATCAAGTATTTTTGGAAATATTAATGTAGAAAGTCAGCGATCAAAATAGGATATTTGAAATTAATTATAAAACAGTCAAGACAGCACAGAAAAGTTTATTACTAGGTGACGGGTTTACATCATCACATGATCATCTTCAAAAGCATATCAAGACCTTCAAAAGCGTATTATGGACAGTGGATGTACACGAAGCAGTATCCGCTGAATGACGATAATCAACTGCTGAGCAGTGATGACTGAAACCGGCCACCTTCTGATAAACGTGCCTTTGCGATCTAGACAGTTATATAATTAATTTCAAATATCTTCAAGTGACAAAATCAGCAAATTTTCAAATAAACTCGCCCTTCAGATCTCGGCCATAGGAGAGAGCGATGTAACTGCTTTTCAGGCTGCAGCTACCACATAATTTGAGTTGAATACAGAATTAAAAAGTTAGACAAGGTAAACATAAAATGGCATCTTTCTGATTTTCAAGAAAGGATATCCAAATTTTTTCACTTGATCTCGACTACTAGTGGGAGTAAGTGATTGCACCTAAAACGTATGCATAGCAAAATTAACCAGCTCCTAAAAAGACCTACTTACCGAAGTATCATCGAATACACTCCTGACATAAAAATTTAAGGAAAATGGATATGGAGGGTCATGTGGTCAGCACACCGCTCTACCGGCTGCATGTAAAGTTACGAGACTGGAGCCTCTGCTTCTCAATGAAGTATCTCCTCAGTTTGCCTCACAAGGGCTGAATGCAACCCGCTTGCCAACAAAGCTCAGCAGACAGGCGCGCGACCGCTACGGTCGCAGGTTCGAATCCTTCCTCGGGCATGGATGTGTGTGATGTCCTTAGGTTAGTTAGGTTTAAGTAGTTCTAAGTTCTAGGGGACTGATGACCACAGATGTTAAGTCCCATAGTGATCAGAACCATTTTTTTCAGCAGACCGGAAAGTCACCCATCCAAGTGCTAGCCCAGCCCAACAGCCCTTAACTTCGGTGATATTACGGGAACCGGTTTTACCACTGCGGGGAGGCCGTTCGCCTGAAACGTACTTTGGTGCGCCACAAATGAGAAAAGGTTGAGAAATGCGTAGGCAATAGCAAAAATTTTTCCGTAAATGCATTGACCTTCTTGTCTCATGGACGGATAAATGTATTAATAGTTATTGTGATTACTTTTGAAATAATAAACAATTTACTTTTTTTCATCTGTCTCGTTCGCATATGACTACCCCTTGTACAATACGCTGTGATTAATTTTAGCGCGATGATTTATTCTGTACAGCTTTTCCAGTGTCATAAGACTGGTATTCACATACTTCTCACTCTAGAATTTATTTAATTCAATATTACGTAATCCTGCAGAAAATCATACATTTACAGTACGAAAAAGATATAGCTTTGTAGTTGGTTCAAATGGCTCTGAGCACTATGGGACTTAACAGCTGTGGTCATCAGTCCCCTAGAACTTAGAACTACTTAAACCTAACTAACCTAAGGACATCACACACATCCATGCCCGAGGCAGGATTCGAACCTGCGACCGTAGCAGTCGCGCGGTACCGGACTGCGCGCCTAGAACCGCGAGACCACCGCGGCCGGCTTTGAAGTTGTCTTGATCCCTGAAATCTGTTGACAACACGTATGTGTAATTAGAATGTGATGGATGAAACCACAACTTTTGTGTCACTAGATCGCCAGTAAACGACATCAAACTCTCTTTCATTAAATTACAGTTTATCTATGAAATAACTGCGAGGACAGGGACAGTACTTGCTGAATGGCTAATTTTTTACAGCTTCATGGCTCCGGCACTTCCTTTTCCGAAATCTGGTGAATGGAGGCGTCTTATTAATACAGCCTGGACATGTGTTTTATACAGTTTCTTCTTGAATTTTGCTGTTAACATGTCATGAGTAATAAGTAATCTAAAAACGTTCTATAGAGTAATACACATTTCGAGTAATGTGTTTTCTGTCGTTATTTGAAGTGTTGCAAGGTTCCAGAAGAGTGGTGGTTTGCATACTTTCACTCTAAAATAATGACGTAAGCTGTATATTGAATAAAGTTTAAGCATGTATATTATAGACCGACATGCGCTTATTCTGCGTGTATCCCAGTTTTAATGTTCATTCATTTTCCACAGCGACATTTCTTGTCACTCGAGTGGTTGTTGTTAGCATACGGTGTATCCTGCCACTAACGAGAAGCACGCTGCGACGTGAAAGTCACATATCGCTAAGTCATATTTGTTTTTCTGTTCACTTTTTGGCTATTTTTAAGGAAAGCAGATGGCTAACTCAGGCGAAATGCTTCAGACTGTCTTGTTAAGAAACGAGTGGGCGCAGGCGCTCGCCCCATGGTCAGTGACAGAGGTTCTGGAGAAGCACAGTGGGACACCAAGGCACTGCGACTGCGATAAGCCCACGTCCCTCGCTTTGGCGGCGAGTGCGGTTTCCTTCTTTGAAGGTACCTGCCGCTAAGACACTGCAAGTCCCTCAAGTATAATTTTGTGTGACGAATTCACTTCCCTATATGCAGATCTAAAAACAGCCGACAGGGCGCTGCTGGGCACTTTGAGAAAATTAGTTGCCTTTTTCGTCAAATCTTGTTATCCAATCGATCAACGAGCCGTACAAGGCTAACATCTGGTAACGTGATAAGTGTCGTGGTATTAGAGAAAATAAATGACTTATTCAACTCAGAATTCACTTCAATTTGAGTAACAAACCAGTCCTGCAACTGATACTTGTCAGCCACCTCTAAAAACAAATGTAACCCCTGTTTTTCTAATTTGTTTTCTCATTATGACGGTGTTCCGTTGCAAAGTAGGTGCCAACCCTTGTATGTTTGTAAGCTAAGAAAGTGAATCTTCTACACAGTTCCCTGTATTCAGGCAGATAAAATGCTATTCTCTCTGTCCACTGTGGGAGTGGCTGGGTGTCTCCCTCTCATGCAGAATTTTAAATTTCTGCAGTTAGGTGTAGAGGAGAATAATTTTAGGCACCTGACGTGGAGTAGCTGTACGGGGCAGTTGTGATTCAAAGGTCGATGGGCGCAGCCTTTCCTGTGCCACCATCTCGGCTGTCTTTATCCGGTGTTGACTGCCGATTTCTGGCGCAAGTTTGCTGAATTTTTAAAATGGAAATGCCGTGTGACTAGGGCCTCCCGTCGGGTAGACCGTGCGCCTGGTGCAAGTCTTTCGAGCTGGCGCTACTTCTGCGACTTGCGTGTCGATGGGGATGAAATGATGATGATAGGGACAACACAACACCCAGTCCCTGAGCGGAGAAAATCTCCGACCCAGCCGGGAATCGAACCCGGGCCGTTCGCTATGACATGCCGTCCCGCTGACCACTCAGATACCAGGGGAGGACTGCTGAATTTTGATTAAATGTCACATTCCGCTCTAGTGCTATTCACTTTCTAAGCAGCTGACTATTTGTTGGATTTACTATGTAACTTCGGTTGCCTGATTAATTGTCTTGTTTCGTTGCCCTGGACTCGTTTGCTTTGCATATGCGAGCTGCAAAGATTAGGCAAGCTTGTACGTTTGCGTTTCCCGAGCAGTCTTCCACGTAGATGAGGTACCTTGCCACAATGTTGGCGGGATATTCATAATTAAACTGAGCTTCCAAAGAGCTTTATGTTTTAATATGTCAGGTGACTTAGAGCTCGTTGTCTTGGAGCAAATTCCCAGTCAACATTATAAGACTTGCTCATTTTGTTGGTAACTTGTCTATTCCCTGCTATTTTTATGTGCTAATTGTCGTGGTATTAGAGGAAATAAATGACTTATTCAACTCAGACTTGATTTGAATTTCAGGAACAAACCATTGTATTACAACTGATCCCAGTTCGGCGAAGTTCTAGAAACTAAAAAGACCCGTGCATTCGTAATTTGTTTTCTCACTGTGACGCTGTTCCACTGCAAAGCCGGTGACAACCCTTTTGTTTATTTATTAAATATGAGAGTGTTTGGATCTATGATTATGGTTAACGACGTAAGAGCAGTGCATTAGCTCATCCAGGAGGGTTAAAGAGAGAGAAAAGTAAAGATAGGCAGCACTGGTTCTGTTAGTGCCTGCGCTCTTCCTAGGACCAAAATTGTTATTATTGGTGTACGCCCTGACCCAGGATAATTTAATTTTTCACAGTCAGAACGGTACAGAGAGATACATCTTAGGATACACAGTCAGTTGTAGTGATCATTTACAGTCCCAAGTTTGTCTCGCTTTTGCACTGTTCAACAGTGTGAGGGGCATGTTATTTTCTTATTCTTGGGGGATTTCATTGTGATATCTTGCGTCTAATTTTTGTCTTTCTTGCCTGTGAACAGCTTTTTTTTTGTGTTTCGGGTTATTTATTTGTATCACACTTGTGTTAGCGATTGTTCGGTGAATATCGGACTTTTAATTGCACTGCACAAAATGAAGAGGGCTAGAACAGCGTATTCTAGGGATTCTAGAAAATTCACTCGGCAGGAGGATTTAATAGATTCGTTAGAACTCATGTTGGAACCATTTGACGGAGGGGTGTCGGAAGCTGTTTCATTACGCAAAACACAAGAAGCTGTGCTAATAACCGAGCAGGGTGGAAAAAGCATTGCTTGCAAATTAGAGTCAATCGTATCGCAGAGTACCTAAATTTTTGGAATTATGGGAGCAGTTACTCTGGCTCAAACAGGTGTTGGAAAAGGCCGAAGCAAACAGAAAAAAAAGTCGAAGTGATAGATGGCAAAATCGAAACAGACAGAATAAATGTGGAATCAGGCAAGAAAAGCGCAGAATAAGACAAGAAAGGAGCACATGAGAAAGATAGGAAAGCCAAAGCAGACGGAGAATAAGCAAAGGAGGACAGAAAGCGATTTTTGAAAAAAAATAGATTGGAAATTTGATTCCGAATTGAAATCAACGGACGGAAGGAGCGTCGAAGTTTCGAAAACTATGGAAAGCAGCCTTACCAGATTGGTCCAGGCTGAATCGAGACTGGGAGAGTAGAACAGATCAACAGATCGTTACGTCAAAAAGTGCAAACTCTGGAGGAGCGAACACTATCGGAGGCGATATAACTGGATAAGCCGAACAATGTGTCTCACTCAAACGTGAGGTACATTAGTTAAGATAGAAGATTGAGCAACCACAAGCTGTGGTGACATATCAGCAGAAGAGACCAGAATGAGGAGCGTTAATGAGTTCGAAATCAAATAGCGTAGTTTTGTCGATATCAGATAGTTATTATGAGAGACTCAAGTGCTGCGACGGGATCTGCAACCTGTAAGTGGCAAAACTTTGACAACAACACTTCTACCCATTGAGAAAATTTCTTAAACTAGAGGCAGAGATGTTCATGCGAAATCGTGGATGGCACAATTTAAAGAAATTTTACCGAACTCTTGGCCAATCCAGAGGAAATCAGAATTTATTAGTAACCACACGAGTTTCCAGCGATAAGAAACTAAGCAACGTTCGAAGAATTTTAATCAGAAGTCATGGAATTACACTCCTGGAAATGGAAAAAAGAGCACATTGACACCGGTGTGTCAGACCCACCATACTTGCTCCGGACACTGCGAGAGGGCTGTACAAGCAATGATCACACGCACGGCACAGCGGACACACCAGGAACAGCGGTGTTGGCCGTCGAAAGGCGCTAGCTGCGCAGCATTTGTGCACCGCCGCCGTCAGTGTCAGCCAGTTTGCCGTGGCATACGGAGCTCCATCGCAGTCTTTAACACTGGTAGCATGCCGCGACTGCGTGGACGTGAACCGTATGTGCAGTTGACGGACTTTGAGCGAGGGCATATAGTGGGCATGCGGGAGGCCGGCTGGACGTACCGCCGAATTGCTCAACACGTGGGGCGTGAGGTCTCCACAGTATATCGATGTTGTCGCCAGTGGTCGGCGGAAGGTGCACCTGCCCGTCGACCTGGGACCGGACCGCAGCGACGCACGGATGCACGCCAAGACCGTAGGATCCTACGCAGTGCCGTAGGGGACCGCACTGCCACTTCCCAGCAAATTAGGGACACTGTTGCTCCTGGGGTATCGGCGAGGACCATTCGCAACCGTCTCCATGAAGCTGGGCTACGGTCCCGCACACCGTTAGGCCGTCTTCCGCTCACGCCCCAACATCGTGCAGCCCGCCTCCAGTGGTGTCGCGACAGGTGTGAATGGAGGGACGAATGGAGACGTGTCGTCTTCAGCGATGAGAGTCGCTTCTGCCTTGGTGCCAATGATGGTCGTATGCGTGTTTGGCGCCGTGCAGGTGAGCGCCACAATCAGGACTGCATACGACCGAGGCACACAGGGCCAACACCCGGCATCATGGTGTGGGGAGCGATCTCCTACACTGGCCGTACACCAATGGTGATCGTCGAGGGGATACTGAATAGTGCACGGTACATCCAAACCGTCATCGAACCCATCGTTCTACCATTCCTAGACCGGCAAGGGAACTTGCTGTTCCAACAGGACAATGCACGTCCGCATGTATCCCGTGCCACCCAACGTGCTCTAGAAGGTGTAAGTCAACTACCCTGGCCAGCAAGATCTCCGGATCTGTCCCCCATTGAGCATGTTTGGGACTGGATGAAGCGTCGTCTCAGGCGGTCTGCACGTCCAGCACGAACGCTGGTCCAACTGAGGCGCCAGGTGGAAATGGCATGGCAAGCCGTTCCACAGGACTACATCCAGCATCTCTACGATCGTCTCCATGGGAGAATAGCAGCCTGCATTGCTGCGAAAGGTGGATATACACTGTACTAGTGCCGACATTGTGCATGCTCTGTTGCCTGTGTCTATGTGCCTGTGGTTCTGTCAGTGTGATCATGTGATGTATCTGACCCCAGGAATGTGTCAATAAAGTTTCCCCTTCCTGGGACAATGAATTCACGGTGTTCTTATTTCAATTTCCATGAGTGTATATCGGTCTGCTACAGAGCAAAATAAGGTGCATCTGAGCGTCATAAGGGTTCCGCCACTCACTGCAATATGATTTAAATCATATGCGACCCACTTCGATAGTGAAATGTAACACCTGCCTCCGTCCTTATGATGTCATTTATTGTATGGCTTCCAGTTTCGGTGCTTCAGTGCACCATCTTCAGACCTTAGCTGACGCTAATGGGATTAACGCCACCCGTACACACGATGCATCAGTGGCCAACATCTATAAATGGTTTTCTTAGACTACCTAAAACAGCGATATTGTCTCTCCAAGCATCATTGATAGTTGATGGTTGGAGAGACAACAGAGAGATGGTGCACTGAAGAACCGAAAGTGGTAGCCATAAAATAAATGGCACCATAATGACGGCTGTAGGTGTTACATTTTATCACATACGTGAACGGCCAAAGTCCTTCAGACCTCCAGTTACAAGGATGGACTACAAATACCTCCATGAGATTTTAAAAGGAACCATCACTTTCGCCGCCCGTTTAATGAGAGACAGTGGATCCAGTTGTTTACAAAACACAATGCCACAATGCATAATAGATTCCTATTTTGCGCTTAGAAGAATAATTTTGAGCCATTCAGACTAATGTTAACTGATCTTGATGAGTATGTGCGTGAAGAGAAGAGTGCAGGTGTTACAATGGAAAGAAGACAGCTTGGAAATTTGTGGGAACATGAGAACACGAGTAGAAATGTAGGGGAGACCAGCAGAGGAAGTTGGTCTCTGGATCAACGAGCCGATTTGCGTGATCAGAGGTACAGCCATTGCGAGGAAGGAGTACAGAAGGAGAACGGAGTACCAAGCAGCGAACTGCGACGGAAAACGGAGCCATGGAGGTTATAGACTTGTGGGATCCGGTTCTAGATCTTAATCAACATTTTTTTTCAGTTTTTATTTGCGTTTAGCTATAAGTTTTTGTCTGATTTTTTGATATAGTTAGTGCGTTGTTTTCATTAGTGTTCTGTACACGTGTGTTCCTTCTTGGTGGTGGCAAGGTTAATTTTAATAAGTAGTGTGCCTTTCGCAATAGTTTGAAATCTGTGTCTAAAAGGAAACGATATTTCACTTTCCAACCACATGGGTTAATAATCATTAATTGAATGAGTGCAATACATGTTTTACGAATGTTCTAGATATAGATGTGCATCGAGAACGTTCGGTGAGTGGAGTTGTTCTATTTCAGTTTCAAGAAGGTAAGTCAAAACGTAACGTGTCGGCCCTCAGAAGATGTAATGTTTTTTACTGCTTATTGTGCCTCATGATTTCACTGTCGTCTGGTCCACGTGTGATGTACTATATGTTTTACATTGTGAGATGTCGGGCTCAGTTTTTGTAGAGGCAAACTTTTAGTCTCCGCGAATTGTTTGAGGGTTTAGAAGGGTGTAGCACTACGCATTTATAACATGAGAGGCGATTTAATGTCAATTTCGTGTTCTGCATAATTGTGGTACACACTATACTCTACAAATATTTCTGAGAGATTTGGCCTGCTGCCAACTGCGAATAACCCCCTGGAGTGCTTGCCGATTGAATGTAATGATCTGTCAGTCGCCAGCTTTAGCCAGTTGAGTGCTGAGCTAGCTTGACGACATATATCTTAGAGATTTCATGTTTATGTACATCCCCTTTCTGTATCCTACAGCCTGCTTTGTTCGTAAGTCCAGTACAATATGGTTTACGCCATCCTTGCTCTACAAATTGAAAAAAAGGATACATTTTACAGATTTATCTCTTGGATGATGATGATCATGTTGTTGGTTTGTGGGGCGCTCAACATCGTGGTCATTAGTGCCCGAACAACTTCTCAATCTTTCCACTTCCAATCTCGCCACTTCCCGAAATGAAGACGAGAGATGATGAGGACAACACAAACACCCAGTAGCCTGGCGGAGAAAATTCGCGACCCCGCCGGGAATCGAACCCGGGATTCCGTGATTCGATCTCTTGGACAGACTGATAAGTGAGTGCATCAAATATGCGTTAAATATGAGCATTTTGAGGGAACGAGTTTTGATTATTTTTAATGTAACATACTAGCTTCCTTTCACATTTGCTATGGAAACTGTATAGGGTGTTTCAAAAAGAATATACATATTTCGAATGCATATATTTATCAAACTTTAAGACAGACAAATATGAAACTTTACACACATATTTACGAACATCTCAAGTTCAGATTACAGATGTTCAATGTGTTCTCCATCAGCGACACGAATAATAGCTCGTCGATACTCAAATTCCTCCCATACTCGGGTAAGCGTGTCCTTCGCCACTGATGTAATGACAGTACGGATCCGGTTCTTCAACTCTTCCATGTTCTGTGGGACTGGTGGTACATAAACGTTACCTTTAATGAAATCCCATAGGAAGGAGTTAGAGGGTGTCAAATCTGGTGACCGTGGAGTCCAGCTGAGACATGCCAGCTCCTTGACGACCAATTCAACGTTTCGGTAGACTTTCATTCAGACATTCACGCACCTGGGGACTCCAGTGAGGGGATACCCCGTCTTGTTGAAAAATGAAGTTGTCTTCGTGTTTCCTACAAAGAAAAATGGGCCATAAACAGATGATCGGTATATTGCGCAAAGGACATGTTCAGTGGCTAAATGTGGGTTCTGTAGGCCCCAAATCCGAACATTGTGTTTGTTTACCAGTAACATGGAAAGTCGTATCATCACTGAACACGATGCGTTGTGCGAAAGTGTTATCATTGTCAGTAGCATCAAGAATCTCGTTACAAAATGCCACACGTTTGCGTTTGCCATCAGGACGCAGAGCTTATAATATCTGTCACTTGTACGGCTTCATAACCAACCGACGTCTCAAAACATGTCAAATTGTTGTTGTAGGCAGTTGTAACTCCCGACTTGCACAAAAAGTTGATTTTGAAGAACTTCGCTGGAAAGTAGTTTGAATTCGTGCAACATTTTCTTCAGGAACACGAGAGCGGCCAGGACTCTTTCTTTTACATACACATCTTTTATCTAGAAACTGTCTATACTATCTGCGAATGTTCCACCGATTTGGAGGATCAATTTGGTACCTCAGCCTGCAACGTCTTTGCACTGTAATGATGGAATTGCACTACGCAAACTCGAGAATACAAAATGATTTCTATTGCGGAATAGCCATTTTAAACTTAAGACAGTTACCAAGCAAAACAGAAGACAACTGATATTTAGCGACTATTATATAAACTAGACTATGTATTCGTTTCTCCAATAGCCGAGGCGAGGCGCAGCGATAGACAGCTTGGACAAAATAATACTTTGTAATACGTATATTATTTTTGAAACACCTTGAATTTTTCCATTCTCTCAATTAATTTAAAACTAATGATCATTAAGTAGGAAGTCATTGTTTCACGGAAAAAAAATTTTAACACCAAAAAATAATTGATGTTGAGTAACGAAATTTCGGTAATACATTTGTCTAGGTAACATGTTTAAGTTATCAGCATTGTAGGATCACAGATTCATGTAAGCACGAGAAAAGGTATTGCAAATGTGAATTTCTGCTACATTAATAAGCGGTGTAACCGCCAGAACGTTGAAGACAAGCATGCAAACGTGCATACAGCGTGTTGTACAGGTGCCATACGTGAGTTTGTGGAATGGAGTTCCATGCCCGTTGCACTTGGTCGGTCAATACAACGAACGTTAATGCTGTTTGTGGATGACGTTAGAGTTGTCGTCCAACGATGTCCCACATGCGCTCGGCTGGAGACAGATCTGGTGATCGAGCAGGCCAGGAGAACATATGGACACTCTGTAGAGTATGTTGGGTTACAAAAGCGGTATGTGGGCGAGGGTAATCCTGTTTGAATACACCACTTGGAATGCTGTTCACGAATGATGAATGGCAGCATAACTGTTGGAATCGCCAGACTGACGTACAGTTTTGCAGTCAGAGTGCGTAGGATAGCCACGAGAGTCCCCGTGCCGTCATACGAAATCTCACCCCAGACCGTAACTCTAGGTTGTACGTCTAGCACGCAGACAACTTGGTGGCAGGCCCTCGTCTGGCCACCTCCTAATCAACACACAGCCATCATTGGCGCCTAGGAAGAACCAGCTTTCACCAGAAAACACAACAGACCTCCAACCTCTCGCTTGACACCACGGAAGTCACAAACGGCAGTCGTTTGGGGTCAGTGGAATGCACGCTACAGTGCTTCAGGCTCGGAGCTGTCCTTGAAGTAACGATTTGTAGCAGAGCGTTGTGTCACTGTGGTGCCAACTGCTGCTTAAATTGCTGCCGCAGATACAATACTATGCGCCAGAGTCATACGCCGGACACGATGGTCTCCCCTCTCAGTAGTGCGACGTGGCCGTCCTGAGTCCTGTCTTCTTACAACCGTACATTCCCGTGACCACTGGCGCCAGCAATCATGCACAGTGCCTACATCCCTGACAACTCTTTCTGCGGTATCTCAGAAGGAACATCCAGCTTCTCGTAGCTCCATTAAAACAGTTCGTTCAGACTCATTGAGTTGTTGATAGTGGCGTCTTTGTCGCCTTAAAGGTATTGCGTCTAACAGAAACTCACCATGTCGAATCTCAAAGACAACTAACGTTCACGACCGTTACAGCATGTATTTAAAGCAAACCTGATTTGTATCCTCACTGTGACGCTACTGGCGCCACTGTTATGCGACTGGTGCGAAATTTCAATAGACATTATCTTTCATATGTAGAAACACGCCTACGAACTTTCGTTTATGTCACACAATTTCTTCTTGGTGTTGTGAATTTTTTCCGTCAGTGCACTTCCAGTGTGTGATACACTCTCAGAACAATTATTATCTTAGGATATACCCGTGGGATTGTGATGATTTGTATAAGCAGTGTATTTGCTAATTGTAGAGTACGAATGTTATAGGACCAGGTGAGCTGCTAGGCGTTCATCCCATGGTCTGGCTTGAACACAGGTCAGTCATAGACGCTCTGGAGAAGTGGATCCCTAGGCCATAGCATTTACGGAGGTGGTGGCAGCAAGGCCCTGTTCCTCGTTTTGCCAATGAGTGCGGTTTCCTCGTTTGAAGACAGATGCCGCTAAGCCACTGACTTGCAAATCCTTAAAATATGATTCTGGGTGACGAACTCATCTCCCTGTAGACAGATCTGAAAATGGGACGACTTGGTGCTGCTGCTCGGTTACTGTGAGAAAATTCGTCACTTTTCCCTCCAAATCTTATTATCCATTGAACTGAGCCTTGTCCGATACAGTCTTTAGATGTGAAGGGGTCGACCATAGAGTCGAACATGGCTAACAGCCCATACCAATCTCTTGCATGTCAAGATATATTCTGCAAGTCCAAAATGGAAAATTTCAGCTTCTATTCCCTGTATTCGTGTAAATAAAGCGATATCCTCGATGGTCAGTGTGGCTATGGGTGGGTGTCCTCCCATCGATGTAGAGTTTTTCGGAAGGTCGGGAGTTAGGTTTAGAGGAGAACAATTTTAGGTGCTTGACGGGGGAAGCTGTTTGGGGCACTCGTGGTCCAGAGGTCGACTGCGGCATCCTTTTTCTGCCGCTTTCTCGACTGTCTTTATCCTGTGCAGACGGGTGTGATTTGATGCACATTCATCGATTTTTGAGCAAGCGTCACATTTCACATTACCGCTATCAACAATCTGAGCAGCTCACAATTTGCTGGATTTAATACGCAACTTCAATTACATGACTAATTGACTCGTTTCGTTGACTTGGTCTCGTTTGCTTTTCATTTTCAAGCTGCAGAGGTCAGGAAAGATTATATCGTTTATCAAGCAGTCCACCACGTAGCTGAGGTACCTCCCACAGCGTTAGCGGGAGAGCCTTGATTAAACTGAGCTTCCAGAGAGCTTTACGTTTTAATATTTCAGGTGACTTTGAGCTCGTGGTGTCGGAGCAAATTCTGAATTAACATTATGAGAATTTACTTTCATTTTGTTGATGACTTATTTTCTCTGTTAGTTTAATATGGTACGTGTCGAGATATTAGTGTAAATAAATAATTATTCAACTCAGACTTCGTTTGAATTTCAGGAACATACCAATTGTTACAAATAACACTCATTAGACGTCTCTCTAAAGACAAATATAACAACCTGTCCTTAATTTTTCCACTGTGACAGCATTCCATTGCACAGCCGGTGCCAACCCTTTTGTTTAGATATTAAATACGAGAGTACTTTGATCTGTGATTATGATTTATGAAGTGCGAGCATTGTGTTGAACTCGTCTGAGATATGCTAAAGGTAGGTCAAAGCGAAGGACTGCAACACAGGTATAGTTCGTTTCCACGTTGATTGTAGGATCAAAAAAAAATATTATTTAACGCGCTTCGCAACTTAAACCCCATAACGGGAATCTTGTACTATCCTCTGATCTTGACCGAACTGACTGCTAAAATGACAGTTTGTACCCGTGGAACAAAGCAAAACAATACCATAAAAATCCGTAGCATCTTTAAACTCATGAGGCGTCAACTTGCAATTTATTTTTGGTGGACAGGCATCTAAATTTATTACATTCTTCTCAATACAACGAACAATGGGTGGCAGAGGTTACTTTGTACAAATATTATCCTCTCTGTGTCCTATTTTAATCACGCATGGAAAGAGATATAATTCTAGTTGTAGTCTTACGTTCAGTCATCCTCTTATCGTATTGTAATGGCAACAATAAGGTGACACTAGGATTGTTCCACAGAGTACCTTCTCCAAATTTAGTCAATGACGTTAAACGAGCACAATGTTTCCACCAACTGTTTGTATTTAAGTTGCCTGTGTATCTCTATTGAACTCTGGTATGAACTGTGTTAATATGTTGCGAATGTAGCAGCACGTTTATGTCCTTACAGGACAGAAACTGTCTTGACCCAGAAGTCGGGTCACAGGGTACGCAGCTGCTTCTGATTACACACCTAGTGTTGCTAAGTGATGCAGTTATTTCATTCTAGAACGTTCAAATGTTCAAATGTGTGTGAAATCGTATGGGACTTAACTGCTAAGGTCATCAGTCCCTAAGCTTACACACTACTTAACCTAAATTATCCTAAGGACAAACACACACACCCATGCCCGAGGGAGGACTCGAACGAACCTCCACCAAGACCATCCACACAGTCCATGACTGCAGCGCCATAGACCGCTCGGCTAATCCCGCGTGGCCCATTCAAGAACGTCACGGAAAGGGGAATATTTCTTCAGATTCCATATTATTTGTTTAATCGTGTAGCGCACAGCCTGATGACATCACTTGGTTGCCTTGTATTTTACATGTTCTATGTGAAGTTTCCGAATATACACTATGTTATCAAAAGTATCCGGACACCGCCAAAAACTCTCATGTTAGGTTCATTGTGCTGCTACCTACTGTCAGGTACTCCATATCAGCGACAACAGTGGTCATTAAACATCGTGGTAGACGAGAATGGGGAGCCCCGCGGAACTCACGGACTCCGAACGTGGTCAGGAGACTGGGTGTCACTTGTGCCATATGTCTGTACGCGAGATTTCCACATTCCTAAACATCCCTAGGTCTACTGTTTCCGATGTGATAGTGAAGTGGAAACGTGAAGGGACTATCCAGACCATCACACAGGAATTCCACTGCAAGTACTATGCAAGTTACGCGGGATGTAAGAAAATTTGGATTTCATAGTCGAGCGGCTGCTCATAAGTCGCGCATCACGCCGGGAGCCTAAACGCCAAACGACGTCTCGCTTGGTGGACGACTGAACGGTGGAAAAACGTTTTGTGGAGTAACGGTACACAATGTAGTGATCCGATGGCAGGGTGTGGGTATGGCGAATGCCCGGTGAACGTCTCTGCCATCGTATGTAGTGACAACAGTAGACCTTGGAGGCGGTGGTGTTATGGTGTGGTTGTGTTTTTCATGCAGGGGGATTGCACCCCTTGTTGTTTTGCGTGGCACTATCACAGCACACGCCTACACTGATGTTTTAAGCACCTTCTTGCTTCCCACTGTTGAAGAGCAATTCGGGAATGGTGATTGCATCTTTCAACACGTCGAGCACCTGTTCACAATGCACGGCCTGTGACGGAGTGGTTACACGACAGTAACATTTTTGTAAAGGACTGGCCTGCACACAGTCCTGACCTGAATCCCGTAGAACGCTTTTGGGATGTTTTGGAATGCCGACTTCGTGCCAGGCCTCACCGACCGACATCGATACCTCTCCTCAGTGCCGCACTCCGTGAAGAATAGGCTGCCATTCCCCAAAAAGCCTTCCAGCACCTGATTGAATGTATGCCGAGAGTGGAATCTGTCTTCAAGACTAAGGGTGGGCCAACAGCGTATTGAAATCCAGCACTACCGATGGAGGGTGCTAGGATCCTGTACGTCGTTTTCAGCAAAGTGTCCGGGCACTTTTGATCACACAGCGTATCTGAGCTTCACGTGTGGCGCTCGAGAGGGTGTGCAAGGCGAATTTCGAGCCTTTTACAGGCATTCTAGTGGCTCGCGTGGTCGAGTCTCCATGTGTAGTGGTCAAGGAGGCAGGTTCCTGCTGGCAACTAGAGCACCGAGGCCGTTCCAAGCAGACACCTTCAGACCAGCGTGAGGCTGAGTACACGGCGTTGGCATCGGTGCCTATGCGAGCGATGGTGGTGGTTAGTGTTTAACGTCCCGTCGACAACGAGGTCATTAGAGACGGAGCGCAAGCTCGGGTTAGGGAAGGATTGGGAAGGAAATCGGCCGTGCCCTTTCAAAGGAACCATCCCGGCATTTGCGTGAAACGATTTAGGGAAATCACGGAAAACCTAAATCAGGATGGCCGGAGACGGGATTGAACCGTCGTCCTCCCGAATGCGAGTCCAGTGTGCTAACCACTGCGCCACCTCGCTCGGTGCCTATGCGAGCGAGCGGTCAGGAGGCTAAGTGCGTGTCTGCACATCGGGCGAAAGAATCGTCGGGCAGCGTGCCCCGGTCAAGGGATGATTGGTGTACCAGTCACTATCTGGAGCAATCTCTATTCCCTAAGGAACTGACCTTGGTTTCAGAACACTGCATGTCGTTGTGCGCTTATGCTACGGAGTTGACTGTAAGATACAGTTCAGTCGGCTTACAGCTATTTGCAGACTTCACTCCCTACTGAGTCGCAGTCGCTTTCTTACTTGGTGTTTGTTATTTGGTCCGACAGACCTGAAAACAGTTGATTATTCACTGTATCGTGTTAAATTGCATGCGCATGTTAATTTGTTCTCATTATCATGGGTCGGAATTAAATGCTATCCTTCTAAAAACAGTCGTTTATTAATCTGAGTAATGGTGTGTATGGGGAAAACAGGTAAGCTGATCTCGCTGAGTGAGTGGGTCCGGTTTTTAGATTTTTATTGAGTGACCACTGTAACTCGTTCTAGCCGATACTGTACCTTTGCGTAGTTCTACCTGATTAGGCTTCCGTCATCGCCACTATTCCATCCATGTTTCAGCGTAGTCGTATTATTGTACTAGGTTCACCAGGACTATTTGTTGTTGGTTTATCATTCAAAATTTAATAGCTGTCAGTGTCAGATGCAAGCACTATTGTTTTGACTTATTCTTATCTGTGGGGTTTAGAATATTTATTCGTATAGTGAAAGGTTATTTTAAATGTATTTGTGGACGCAAGCAATGCAAATTGTGATTTGGGGAAATTACGAGAACCGCGCGCTTTTAGGAAATGATTTCGTTTGTTTGTTAACTTTTTATACAGTGATGAACCAGAACAATGTGACCAGCGACCTGCTATCGATATAAACCCATCCAGGGAATAGCAGCGGCATCTGCCGAGGAATGACTGCTAGTCTGACACGCACTGTGGATGTAGTATAAGGGAGGGTGCTGTCCGTGTGTAGCAGGAGAAGACGCGCGATCTATCTAAGGCTGACCGAGGGGAGATTATAATGCGCCGGCGGCTTGGTACGTGCTTTTCTGAAACTGTACGACTTGTCGGTTGTTCGAGAAGTGCTGTAGTGCGTGTCTTCAACACGTGACGAAACCAAGGTGAATCCTCGTCCAGGCGTCGTGGGGTTGGTCGGCCGTCCTTCGTTACAGATGTCGGACCTCGTAGGCTGAACAGACTGGTAAATCAGGACAGGCGACGGAACAATGCAGAACTAACATCAGACTTTAATGCTAGCCAAAATATAAGTTACTTTTGAATACATTGTGGGAGTGAACAGTGATCAATTTGTTACAAATATTTAGTACCAAAAACAGTCTTGATCACAATTTATTTATTACGGTGACCGGTTTCGCCCACTACTGTGGTCATCTTCAGACCAATGAATAAAAACCTCCTTCTGGTGCTAAATCGCTACTCGATTATTATGTAATCTATGTAAATGGAAGTCTCTTATTACAACAGTGAATCGTATTTGTGCAACATGTACTACACATGTCAGTTAACGATTATTGCAGCCAACTCATTGAAAATCGTGGCAATAAGACATGTTGCTGCTCAGTAAGTACTACATCGTCTGAAATGAGTCTTTGCCATTCCACTTTCGCAACAACTTCGTTAGGAAGAAGCCTGCTGCCACATCTTTGAACTGGCGTTTATCCTCACCATGGCAACCACTAGTTTGCCTATCGACTTTACAACAACTTCAGTGGAAATAAGCCTGCTGCCATAAAGTAAAAAAATAAAAATAAAGTGATGTGAATTAGCAATATGCAGTCTTAAAGCATATAAGCAAACATTCTAAAAACAGATAGTCAGTCATAAAATAATGTATCGCGAAATAAAATTACAAAGTAAAGATAAAATATTTCCTAAAGGTGTTAATAATTTTAAAAACGAAGGACAGAAGAGTGAACATTCTAAAGTGGATCGTCGAAAAGCTCCTAGAAACGTTTGTCTTTCAATTTGAGTTGTTCATTTAAAACAGATAACTGTTTACTTTTATGAAGTGAATAGAAAAAAATGGGTCAAATGGCTCTGAGCACTATGGGACTTAACATCCATGGTCATCAGTCCCCTAGAACTTAGAACTACTGAAACCTAACTAACCTAAGGACATCACACAACACCCAGTCATCACGAGGCAGAGAAAATCCCTGACCCCGCCGGGAATCGAATCCGGGAACCCGGGCGCGGGAAGCGAGAACGCTACCGCACGACCACGAGCTGCGGACTGAAGTGAATAGATTTCAATTTCTTCTAAAATATTTAGCAGTAGTCCTTTTGGCACAGTATGTAATATTTTCAAATTGTTAGAAATGCAACCCTCAGAAGATTGTATCCATCAATATGTTGACCAAATATTGATTTGGTACGTGCAGTGCCAGTAGTATGTTCCTTAAAACGTCTTAGAAAGTTACGGCCAGTTTGGCCAATATACTGTTTCTCACAGTCATTACATAATATTTTGTAAACTAATGACTTTTGGTATATATTTGATTCCCCAATTGTGTGTTTCAGTTTCATCTGTAGTCGGTTATTGGTTTTGAATGTTATTGTCACGCTTGTATTCTTAAATAATTCATTTATTTTATCTGAAATAGGTCCCATATATGTCATTTTTGTAAATCTCTTCTTGGAAATTATAACAGCATCATTTGTTTGCTGTAATTTTTGATGTAACAGATCAACCTGACGGGAATTATAATTGTTAGCAACTGCTATCTGTTTTAAGGTATCCATTTCCTTCTGGATTGCATCAGGTTGAAGAGGTAATTTCAATATCCTATGTATTATTGTTTTAAAAAATGCCATTTTGTATTTTAATGGATGGCACGATGTTGCATTTATTATTACGTCGGTTGATGTGGGTTTTCTATAAATAGAAATATTATATTTTCCATTTCTGTTTGCAATTGTGAGGTCCATGAAATTAATACTATTGTTACCTTCGTGCTCTACTGTTAATACAGGTTCTGGATGTAAATTATTTGAGTTGTTAGTGAAAGCATCAATTTCTTCCTTAGAACCATTATACACTCCTGGAAATGGAAAAAAGTACACATTGACACCGGTGTGTCAGACCCACCATACTTGCTCCGGACACTGCGAGAGGGCTGTACAAGCAATGATCACACGCACGGCACAGCGGACACACCAGGAACCGCGGTGTTGGCCGTCGAATGGCGCTAGCTGCGCAGCATTTGTGCACCGCCGCCGTCAGTGTCAGCCAGTTTGCCGTGGCATACGGAGCTCCATCGCAGTCTTTAACACTGGTAGCATGCCGCGACAGCGTGGACGTGAACCGTATGTGCAGTTGACGGACTTTGAGCGAGGGCGTATAGTGGGCATGCGGGAGGCCGGGTGGACGTACCGCCGAATTGCTCAACACGTGGGGCGTGAGGTCTCCACAGTACATCGATGTTGTCGCCAGTGGTCGGCGGAAGGTGCACGTGCCCGCCGATCTGGGACCGGACCGCAGCGACGCACGGATGCACGCCAAGACCGTAGGATCCTACGCAGTGCCGTAGGGGACCGCACCGCCACTTCTCAGCAAATTAGGGACACTGTTGCTCCTGGGGTATCGGCGAGGACCATTCGCAACCGTCTCCATGAAGCTGGGCTACGGTCCCGCACACCATTAGGCGGTCTTTCGCTCACGCCCCAACATCGTGCAGCCCGCCTCCAGTGGTGTCGCGACAGGCGTGAATGGAGGGACGAATGGAGACGTGTCGTCTTCAGCGATGAGAGTCGCTTCTGCCTTGGTGCCAATGATGGTCGTATGCGTGTTTGGCGCCGTGCAGGTGAGCGCCACAATCAGGACTGCATACGACCGAGGCACACAGGGCCAACACCCGGCATCATGGTGTGGGGAGCGATCTCCTACACTGGCCGTACACCACTGGTGATCGTCGAGGGGACACTGAATAGTGCACGGTACATCCAAACCGTCATCGAACCCATCGTTCTACCATTCCTAGACCGGCAAGGGAACTTGCTGTTCCAACAGGACAATGCACGTCCGCATGTACCCCGTGCCACCCAACGTGCTCTAGAAGGTGTAAGTCAACTACCCTGGCCAGCAAGATCTCCGGATCTGTCCCCCATTGAGCATGTTTGGGACTGGATGAAGCGTCGTCTCACGCGGTCTGCACGTCCAGCACGAACGCTGGTCCAACTGAGGCGCGAGGTGGAAATGGCATGGCAAGCCGTTCCACAGGACTACATCCAGCATCTCTACGATCGTCTCCATGGGAGAATAGCAGCCTGCATTGCTGCGAAAGGTGTATATACACTGTACTAGTGCCGACATTGTGCATGCTCTGTTGCCTGTGTCTATGTGCCTGTGGTTCTGTCAGTGTGATCATGTGATGTATCTGACCCCAGGAATGTGTCAATAAAGTTTCCCCTTCCTGGGACAATGAATTTACGGTGTTCTTATTTCAATTTCCAGGAGTGTATAATAGCAATGTGTCGCCAACATATCTTTTGTAGTATATTATTTTATTTCTTATTTCTGGATTATTTTTGAAAAATTGAATTTCAACATAATTGACGAAGATATCTGCTATAGTGCTAGCCAGGGAATTTCCCATTGCAAGTCCATATTCCTGAATATATATTTTATTATTAAATGAAAAATAATTAACATCTAGAGTAGTTCTTAACAGTTCAATGAACTCTACTATTTCTTCGGGGCTCGTGATTTTATGACACGTTAAGTTATCTTGAATAGGTATATTCGTGTAAAATATAAGTTCCTGAATATACAGTACGCCGCATCCGACCACCGATGCGTATGCCAATTGTTAACAAGACGACGTCTGCAACTACGACTGAAATGACCACGTGACCATCGGCACTGGACGTTGGCGCAGCGGCAGAGCGCTGCATGGTCTAATGAACCCTGATGCATTCTCGATACATTCATTACCGATGGGTGTAAGGGGGGGGGGGGCGAATCCGTCGTCTTCCAGGCGAACAGTTCCTTAACATCAGCACTGCGGGACGGAGACAAGCTGCCGGAGGCTCTAGGGAACATTCACGTGGGAATCCATGGGTACAATGCAGCTCGTGGAAGGCACTATGACGCCCAAGGAGTATCGTACACTTATTGCAAGCCACGTATACCCCTTCCTGGCGGTCACGGTTCACGACGGCTGTGACTTTTTTTTTTCAACAAAATAATGTGCCGTGGTTGAAGGCCAGGAGTGTGATGGAGTGGTTCGAGAAACACAGTGGTGAGTTCGATTGATGGGCTAGCGCCCTGCTCACCAGATGTGAACCGGATCGAACACAGCTGGGATGTGACTGAACATAGCGTCAGAGCCCGTCACCCCCTTTACGGGAGCTACGTGACTTGTGGGTGCAGGTGTGGTGCCAATTCCCTCCAGCGACCTGCCAAGGCCTCATTGCTTCCACGCCACGATGCGTCGCCTCTGTTATCCATGCCAAAGGTGAACATACCAGCTATTAGGTAGGTTATCATAATGTTCTTGCGGATCAGTAAATGTTTTCGAAACACCAGTGAATCCTCTACGTAACCAGACCCTGTAGAAAGCCGTTTCCAGTGCTGTGAAGTGCCTTGGTCGAATCCTGCTCACATTTGGCTGACTGTAGAAGGAAGCTGCTGTCATTTATAATTGTATTGTTAAGTCTGGGGGATCTTTTGTATTTTGTTATTTATGGGCGCAATGCTGGTTTAGTTCAATAAAATTATTGTAATTATGTGAACGATGTTCATTTGAGGGCCTGGCCCTACCACTCCCGAGCACGTCGCTCTCTGGCTATTTCATTATCTGTCAGTAATTAGCTCGATATGGGAGTTAAAAAAACATTTTAGTATAAACCACGACAACGTATAGTGATTGGAACCCTAGATATGAGGGCTGCTGTCCAAATACATGAGTATTGTATGTTTGCGAAACAATTAAAAATTAAATGAGGATGCTCAGTACAGTACTAGGAAGTACCAGACCCAAAATATGAGGGAGACCCGCAAAAACTGAACCGAAGGAGCAGATTACACAATAATTTCTCAAGGAGATTTTGAGTTGATCTGGCAAACATTGATCAGCAATATGGTCAAGGGAAAGGTAGGAGGATAAGTGGAGTTAGCAGCCAGTCGACGACGAGGTCATGAAAATCGGAACAAAAGTGTGGATTGGGGCAAAGATAGGGAGAAATCTGTCGTGCTCCTGTCAGAATTATTTAGTTCCTTAGTTACTTCATTTTTCATTAATCTCAAGCAATCCGTCTTCAGGCCATAAGTGGCCCATCGGAATCATCCGACCGCCATGCCATCCTCAACTGAGGATGCGGATAGGAGGGGCGTGTGGTCAGCATACCGCTCTCCCGGTCGTTATGATGGTTTTCTGTGAGCGGAGCCGCTACTATTCGGTCGAGTAGCTCCTCAATTGGCATTAAGAGGCTGAGTGCACCCCGAAAAACGGTAACACAGCATGGCGACCCGGGTGATCACTCATCCAAGTGCCGGCCACGCCCGACAGCGCTTAACTTCGGTGATCTGACGGGAACCGGTGTATCCACTGCGGCAAGGCCGTTGCCTTTTATTGATCTCCTTCATCACGAAAGTCATGATGTGGAACGTGTAAACAGAACATATATAGAATATTTATGCGCAATTTAAAAGCTATGTAAAATATTCAAATGGCTATATGGTGCCTTTTACAGTTGCCTTGTTAGCTAATTGTATCCATTCTAAAAATTGGTCTATGGTATGTAAGGAGTAGTTAAGGAGAAACATCTGTAAGCTACATTTTAAAACACTTCTCCTATCTGTCTTACATTTTATTTCCATTGCTGGATTGTATATTCGCATTGTGAAGGGACAGCTCAAGATAAGATGGATAGTTTTTATGAGGCACTCAGTGATGTAGTTGTTAGAGTAAAGGACAAGGACAGTGTTCTGCTCATGGGTGATTTTAACGCCAGGATTGGAAATCGAACAGAAGGGTACGAAAAGTTTATGGGTAAATTTGGAGAGGATATGGAGGCCAACAGGAACGGGAAACAACTCTTGGATTTCTGTGCCAGTATGGGCTTAGTAATCACAAACTCCTTTTTTAAACATAAGAACATTCACCGGTATACTTGGGAAGGCAGGGGAACCAGATCTGTCATTGACTATATAATAACAGATCAGGAATTCAGGAAGGCTGTGAGGGACACACGTGTATTCAGGGGATTCTTTGATGACACTGGTCATTATTTAATCTGCAGTGAAATTGGGATTGTGAGGCCGAAAGTGCAGGAGGTCAGGTCCATATGTAGGAGGATAAGAGTGTAGAAACTTCAGGATAAGGAAATCAGGCACAAGTACATAACAGCGATCTCAGAAAGGTACCAGTTAGTTGAATGTAGTCAATTACAATCATTGGAAAAGGAATGGACAAGGTACAGTGACACAGTACTAGAAGTGGCTAAAGAATGTCTTGTAACAGTAGTGTGTAAAAGTAGGATGAAGCAAACAGCTTGGTGGAATGATACAGTCAAGGCAGCCTGTAAAAGGAAAAAGAAGGCGTACCAAAAATGGCTACATAGCAGAACCCAGGTAGACAGAGAAAGTTATGTTGAAGAAAGAAACAAAGACAAACAGATAATTGCAGCATCCAAGAAGAAATCATGGGAAGACTTTGGAAACAGGTTGGAGATTATGGGTCAAGCTGCTGGAAAACCATCCTGGAGTGTAATTAGCAGTCTTCGAAAGGGAGGTAAGAAGGAAATGACAAGTATTTTGGACAGGTCAGGAAAACTGCTGGTGAATCTTGTGGATGCCTTGGCAGATGGAGGGAATATTTTGGAGAGTTGCTCAATGTAGGTGAAAATGCGATCAGTAATGTTTCAGACTTCGAGGTAGAATGGGATAGAAATGATGATGGAAATAGGATCACATTTGAGGAAGTGGAAAAAATGGTCAATAGATTGCAGTGCAATAAAGCGGCTGGGGTGGACGAAATTAAGTCGGAACTCATCAAATACAGTGGAATGTCAGGTCTTAAATGGCGATACAGGATAATTGAAATGGCCTTGGAGTCGGGACAGGTTCCATCAGACTGGACAAAAGCTGTAATCACACCAATCTTTAAACATGGAAACAGAAAAGATTGGAACAACTACAGAGGTATCTCTTTAATCAGCGTTGTGGGTAAAATCTTCTCAGGTATTGTTGAAAGGAAAGTGCGAATATTAGTTGAGGACCAATTGGATGAAAATCAGTGTGGGTTTAGGCCTCTTAGAGGTTGTCAGGACCAGATCTTTAGCTTACGGCAAATAATGGAGAAGTGTTATGAGTGGAACAGGGAATTGTATCTATGCTTTATAGATCTAGAAAAGGTATATCACCGGGTTCCTAGGAGGAAGTTATTGCCTGTTCTACGAGATTATGGACTAGGAGACAAACTTTTGCAAGCAATTAAAGGTCTTTACATAGATAGTCAGTCAGGCAGCGGTTGGAGTTGACAGTAAATTGAGTTCATGGTTCAGAGTAGTTTCAGGGGTAAGACAAGGCTGCAACCTGTCTCCACTGTTGTTCATATTGTTTATGGATCATATGTTGAAAACAATAGACTGGCTGGGTGAGATTAAGATATGTGAATACAAAATAAGCAGTCTTGCATATGCGGATGACTTAGTTGTGATGTCAGATTCGATTGAAAGTTTGCAAAGTAATATTTCAGAGCTAGATCAGAAATGTAAGGACTATGGGATGAAGATTAGCATCTCCAAAACGAAAGTAATGTCAGTGGGAAAGAAATATAAACGGATTGAGTGCCAAATAGGAGGAACAAAGTTAGAACAGGTGGACGGTTTCAAGTACTTAGGATGCATATTCTCACAGGATGGCAACATAGTGAAAGAACTGGAAGCGAGGTGTAGCAAAGCTAATGCAGTGAGCGCTCAGCTACGATCTACTCTCTTCTGCAAGAAGGAAGTCAGTACCAAGACTAAGTTATCTGTGCACCGTTGAATCTTTCGACCAACTTTGTTGTATGGGAGCGAAAGCTGGGTGGATTCAGGTTACCTTATCAACAAGGTTGAGGTTACGGATATGAAAGTAGCTAGGATGATTGCAGGTACTAGTAGATGGGAACAATGGCAGGAGGGTGTGCACAATGAGGAAATCAAAGAAAAACTGGGAATGAACTCTATAGATGTAGCAGTCAGGGCGAACAGGCTTAGATGGTGGGGTCATGTTACACGCATGGGAGAAGCAAGGTTACCCAAGAGACTCATGGATTCAGCAGTAGAGGGTAGGAGGAGTCGGGGCAGACCGAGGAGAAGGTACCTGGATTCGGTTAAGAATGATTTAGAAGTAATAGGTTTAACATCAGAAGAGGCACCAATGTTAGCACTGAATAGGGGATCATGGAGGAACTGTATAAGGGGGGCTATGCTCCAGACTGAACTCTGAAAGGCATAATCAGTCTTAAATGATGATGATGATGATGATGCTGGATTGTGAAAGAGTTGTATAGCTGCATATTTCAATTATTTCTGTACCAAAGCTGCATCCGTTAAGGGTAATGCAGATCTTTTTTTCTTCTAGTGTTGTAGCTGTGAATGTCCCTGCTACTCTCAAACTTAGATTGTTTATGACAAAGTCTCAAGAGATTATATGTACTGTGAGGCTGTGGTTAACATTCTCTGCTGCTTAAAAGAATACCAGCAAGATGTATACCGGTACGTGTGAACAAGTACTTAATTCTAACTACGTTGTTTCGGGTGATGAAACGAGGAGCTAAACCACAATATTATCCTTTAATACAGTAGTGAATGAAAATGACTTCCATACCGCTGAAGTTGGCACTTTTGTGGGAAAAGCAGCCGAACCTAATGGTTTTAGCACGTCTACTATATACTTATCAGAGTAAATGGTATTATATCTGCAAGTAATGTCTGGCTGCTCAAGGCGAAAAAAAAGACAATTTTATATGAAGATTAATTTCTGAAATATATCGCGAAGGAGCAGGTTCCAATTATAGCTGTAATAAAAGTTACGTTTACCGTCAAAATTAATAGCACCCCCAGATAGAAAGTTAAATACAAGACGCGCTATAATCTTCATCAGAAGTAGTTTCTATCTCATTACGCCCACGTCATTTTTCATAACAAATATTGATTTCGTTGATTGAGGTAGGCCTATCCTTTCGAATAATGAAAAATGATTAATGAATCTTGCTCATTAATGGCGTTTGTTCAATGAATACGATACAAATGCCTTTGAGACGATTAAAAGTGGCCGAATTATTATTTTATATTTTCTTAAGTAGTAGCCAGTAAAAGCAAAAGATGAGAGAGCGTGTAAACTTCGTGCGCATAGCGCCTGTGGAATCCCATGTGGTCGCTAACAGGGATAAAAATCTTCGCGAATCACGTGATTACAATACGATGTATTACAAGAGTAAATTTGTTGCTATACACCTAACTAAGTTCGGTGGATGAGAATGTATGCAACTGCGGAGAAGTTGGCACAAGATAGAAATGGACGAACACGTCTACGTAGTCTGAAAGTCGTTGAGAAAAGGGCAAATATTCCTTCGTTTGCGGCAAACTGCTACGCAAACGAAACCCACAATAAATCCTTGGCCTCGGTTGAGCGCAGTGTACATATTATGAGACGAAGCTGCTGTACTTCACTGTACTGTCGAGCATGTTGTCACGACGGAGCATATTCAATGAACATTTCGCAACGTTTTGCGTCCCCTGCAAGGTAAGAGACGGTCCTACAGCGGCCGCGACCGCTGCGTGGCAATGAAAGTAGGCCCTCGGTCCCGACTGGGAATCCTTGTGATGTTTGAGACGGTCTGCCCTCCCGGCTGTGACCCACTAAGAGCTTGTGAAGGATGGTGAGCGGCTCGCTGACCGGCCGACAATTACCTCTGCACACACTGGCGCCCGCGTCGCGTCATCGCAGCCGCTGCACCGGCCGCGTGGTGGCGAAACCGAAGTCCGGAGACTGTTCTCACTTGGCGAAGGAACACTTTGCTTCATCGCAAGTTCGAAGTGCGTCCACATAATTGCCAAGGGCAATACACTACGCAACTTAGAGTTAAAACTAATTGTCTGTGCTCTCGCAGCGAAACAAAAATTGCGTGTTGTTTACTTCTTGTACAGGGAATCAATCGTTAATGCAACAGCTTTCGCTGCTTGCTGCCGCTCGGCGAGGACGGCTACTGTGCCCGTGGCACGAGTGACAGGAGGTCCCTAAGAAATATACAAAAAAATGGTTCAAATGGCTCTAAGCACTATGGGACGTAACATCTGAGGTCATCAATCCCCTAGACTTAGAACTACTTAAACCTAACTAACCTAAGGACATCACACACACATCCATTGCCCTTCCAGACTGAAGCGCCTAGAACCGCTCGGCCACAGCGGCCGGCAAGAAATATACACTGAAGCGCCAAAGAAACTGATACAGGCATGCGTATTCAAATGCAGAGATATGTAAACAGGCAGAATACGGCGCTGCGGTCGGCAACGCCTATATAAGACAACAAGGGTCTGGCGCAGTTGTTAGATCGATTATTGCTGCTACAACGGCAGGTTATCAAGATTTAAGTGAGTTTGAACGTGGTGTTATAGTCGGCGCACGAGCGATGGGACACAGCATCTCCGAGGTAGCGAGAAATTCGGGATTTTCCCGTACGACCATTTCACGAGCGTACCATGAATACCAGGAATCCGGTTAAACATCAAATCTCCGACATAACTGCGGCCGGAAAAAGATCCTGCGAGAACGGAACGAAAGACGACTGAAGAGAATCGTACAACGTGACAGATGTGCAACCCTTCCGCAAATTGCTGCAGATTTCACTGTTGGGTCATCAACAAGTGTCAGAGTGCGAACCATTCAACGAAACATCACCGATATGGGCTTTCGGAGGCGAAGGCCCACTCGCGTACCCTTGATGACTGCACAACACCTTTACGCCTCGTCTGAGCCCGTCAACACCGTCATTGGACTGTTGATGACTGGAATCATGTTGTCTGGTCGGACGAGTCTCGTTTCAAATTGTATAGAGCGGATGGACGTGTACGGGTATGGAGACAACCTCATGAATCCATGGACCCTGTATGTCAGCTGGGGACTGTTCAAGCTGTTGGAGGCTCTGTAAAGGTAAATGTAGGGTGTGTGCAGTTAGAGTGATGTGGGACCCCTGATACATCTAGATACGGCTCTGACAAGTGACCTGTACGTAAGCATCCTGTCTGGGCACTTTCATCCATTCCTGCCCATTGTGAATTCAGAAGGACTTGGGCAATTCTAGCAGGACAATGCGACATTCCACACGGCCAGAATTGCTACAGAGTGGCTCCAAGAACACTCTTCTGAGTTTAAACACTTCCACTGTCCACCAAAGTCCCCAGACATGAACACTCCGCCCCCTCGTACTCTTACGAATTTATGGACAGCACTACATTATTGATGGCGTCAATCCTCTCCAGCACTACTTCAGACATTAGTCGAGTCCATGCCACGTGGTGTTGCGGCATTTCTGCGTTTTCGCGGGTGCCCTCTTCATTGTAGTACATAAAGGCTTAAAAATAAAAGTAAATTACTCACGTTCATAAAGGAAGGACATGTTGGAACTGACCCCCGTCGTTCCTCAAGCATTTCTGACACACGCGTTGGAAATTGTCCATTGCAATATGCAGCTCCCTCTGAGATGTGGTAGCAATTTTTGACGAATGTTAATTTTACATTCATCAACAGGGTGAGGATTTGATTTCTACACTTTCTCCTTTAATCCCCCCAGAGGTAAAAATCGCAGGGGGTTAAATAAGGGGAACGAGGAGGCCATGTGTTGTCCGTGATAGCTCTATCTTGAAACAGGTCACGAACTTCCTGAAAAGTTGTCTGGGGGGTGCCGTTGCAGAGTCCTGCTGAAAGCACGTACTCTCTCAGTAAATCGGCCAAAACAGGCAGAAAAATGTTTTTCCATATAGCTCTCACTGTTAATTGTTTTATGAAAACAAAATAGGGCCTATTATGCTCTCACCGCTAAAGCGCACCGCACTCATGCAGGACTACCTCGTGTATCACCTTCGAGTTTTGAGATCTCCAGTATTGATTATTTTGTGAACTAACATGTCCAGTTAGGTGGAACGATGATCCGTCAGAAAAGAAAGTTAGGTAAGGGTGAATTTTCCTATCATGTAACTTACTCAAAAATCCATTCACAAAACTGCAACCTTTTTACAGGATCACCCAGTTTAAGCTCTTGCACTGCAGTTCTTTTATATGGCTTAATTCAAGTAATTTTGTGGCAGCTTGAATAGAGACGTAGGAAATTTCCACCTGCCAAGAAAGACGGCGAGCTAATTTTCTAGGGGACCTTTCCAGAGCATGCCCAGTGTTGTCGAGTTTTTCTTCAGTGAGCACTGTAAGTTGTTGTGTACACTTCTGTCAAGAACACTCCCGATTTCACGAAATTTATTTATCAATCGATGAACTTCAAAATCGGAAAATTCCTCATGAAGTAATCTCCTTACGACACACGCTGTTTCTGTATGTTCGTCTGAATCATACTTGAATACTCTTTGGCGAATAGAATACTTGTATTTTACCTTTTCGCTCGAAACACTTTTATTCAATACACTGTATTGCGGTGCCTAAAGAACACATGCTACCTGCGGCAACAAAGGCCTCACAGCAGATGGAAAATACACTGATCAGCCAGAACACTGTGACCACCGACCTACTATCGATATATACCCGTCCAGGCGAGGAATGACTGCTAGTCAGACACACGCGCGGTGCATGTGGTATCAGTGGGCGTGCTGTCCGTGTGTAGAATGGAGAAGGCGCCCGATCTGCCTGAGTCCGACAGAGGACAGATTGTGATGGCCCTGATGCTCGGTAGGAGTATTTCGGAAACTGGACGACTTGTCGGGTGTTCCAGGAGTAGTGAGCTGACTGTCTTCAACACGTGCAGAAACCAAGGTGAAACCACGTCCAGCCACCGTGGGGTTGGGCGGCCGCCCCTCATTCCAGATGTCGCTCCTCGTAGCCTGGACAGACTGGTAAAACAGGACAGGCGGCGAACGGTGGGGGAACAAACACGTGCGAATGTTAACACGAATGTTAACACCACGACATCGGCAACTGCGACTGAAGTTGCCACGTGATCACCGACACTCAACTTTGGTGCAGTGGCAGAGATTCGCATGTTCTGATGAATCACAATACCTTCTTCATCCTGCTGATGGGAGGGTGCGAACCCGTCGTCTTCCAGGGGAACAGTTCCTTGTCATCTATACTTCTGGACGGAGAAACGTTGACGGCGGCTTCGTTATACTCTGGGGAACATTCGTGTGAGCATCCATGGGTCCAGTGGAACTCGTACAAAGGATCATGACGGCCAAGGAGTATTGTTCGTTGGTTACGTACACCCCGTCATGGCGATCATGTTTCCCGATGACAGTGGCGTTTTTCAACAAGGTAATTCGCCGTGTCATAAGATTAGGAGCGTGATAGAGTGGTTCGAGGAACACAGGAGTGAGTTCCAGTTGATGTGCTTCACCTCCAACTCGTCAAATCAGAACCTGATCGAACACATCTTGGATGTGCCTGAACATGGCGTCAGAGCTCATCGCCCCCTCCTCTGAATTTACGAGAATTTGGCAACTTGTGTGTGCAGATGTGGTGCCAAATCTCTCCAGCGGTCTACCTAGGCCTCAATGCTTCCAGGCCAAGACGCGACACCGCAGTTATCAGTGCCAAAGGTGGACATACTGGCTATTAGGTAGGTG
Organism: Schistocerca cancellata; assembly: GCF_023864275.1. Classification (NCBI taxonomy): domain Eukaryota; kingdom Metazoa; phylum Arthropoda; class Insecta; order Orthoptera; family Acrididae; genus Schistocerca; species Schistocerca cancellata. Next base: position 567,118,248 of record NC_064630.1, on the reverse strand, counting down.
GTCATAATTTTCTGGCTGATTAGTATATGCTCCCCAGCATCGTCCCCCCCCCCACTCCCCCCCCCACCCCCGGATGGCTGCCGGTGAGCAAAAACATCCCCGCAAAGCAGTTGCGCTAAGGGTTGATCACGCTGTATTGTAACACCACTGGGCGCTTTCCGAGCCTTGAAGACAACTACTATCTTTATGGTGACTTGTTGATATACGTTTATCTTTGAAGTTGGGAGTAACGATTAGTGGTTAACGTCCTGCTGAAGACAAGACATTAGAGGCCTAGCAGAATCCAAGATTCTACAAGGGTGCAATAGGAAATTTAGGGACTCTGTAATTCCTATGCTCACACACACACACACACACACACACATATGATGAATTCCTAATGATGGTTGTGGTGCATAATGAGAGTGAATTTTTAATGAACTGTAAATTTTACGACATTGTGGTCTTCAGCCTAAAGACTCGTGTGATGCAGTTGTCCATGCTAGTCTATGCTGTGAAAGTCTCTTTGATGTGTTGGCAGAATAGCCAACACCGTGTTGCTAGAGGAGGCCAAAATGCACGCGTTTAAGCTCACGCAGACTGGCGTGAGGTCTGGAACAGGACAATGTAATTAATATAGCCAATAAGGTACGTTGCTGCTGGAATACTTAACTTTAATCCTTAACTGGTGTACATCGCTCTTGACGGCACATTAATAACAATCTCAATATAAACTGGTAATGGCGCCTTGCTAGGTCGTTGCAAATGACGTAGCTTTAGGCTATGCTAACTATCGTCTCAGCAAATGAGAGCGTATTTGTCAGTGTAGCATCGCTAGCAAAGTCGTCTGTACAACTGGGGCGAGTGCTAGGAAGTCTCTCTAGACCTGCCGTGTGGCGGCGCTCGGTCAGCAATCACTGACAGTGGCGACACGCGAGTCCGTCGTATACTAGCGGACCGCGGCCGATTTAAAGGCTACCACCTAGCAAGTGTGGTGTCTGGCGGTGACACCACACTCTTCATCTGTGGATAAGCGCTGCAACCTACATCTGTTCGGAAATGATTACTGTTTTCATCTCTTTCCCTCGTCTACTATCCTCCCTCCCCCCCCCCCCCCACCCCCCTCCAACCCACATTTTCCTCCATTAGTAATCTGACGATTCCTTGATACCTCAGGATGTGGCCTATCAGACGATCCCTTCATTTAGCCATGCTGTGCCACAAATTTCTTTTTCCCCAATTCGATTCAGTATCTCTTGATTAATGTATTCGACGTACGTATTCAGTCGTTAGCATTCTTCTGTACCGCAGCATCACATTTCCGAACATTCTATCTTTTTCTTCTCTGATGTGTTCATCGTCAACGTTCCACATGTCTACGGAGCTACACTCCAGACAAACATCTTTTAAAAACACTTCTTAACCTCTAAATTCATACTCTATGCCAAAAGATTTCTCTGTTCCAGAAATTCTGTTCTTTCTATTGCAGTCTGCATTTTGTATCTTCTCTAATTCAGCCGTCATCAGTTATTCTGCTGGCCAAATAGCAAAACTCGGCTACTACTTTTAGTGTCTTATTTCTTAATTTAATTTCCTCAACTCAATTTCATTACCCTTATTTTACATTTGTTGATCTTCGTCTAACAATCCCTTTTGTTAGGACAATCCATTTCCTTCAAACGATCTTTAAGGCCTTTTTCCGTCTGTGACAGACTTACAACTCCAAGTTTTTCTTTCTTTCTCCTGAAGTTTAATTTCCTTTCCGAATATCTTCTAGGTTTCCCTCGCAGCGTGCTCAATGTGCCACAACACTGAACGTGAAAATAAGGTAGGTGTCGCTGCGTAAGGTTGGCAATGGAACTTCTCACTCTGTTGCAAAATTCTTTAACCAATTGCCAGCGGACATCACGCTGCCATTTCCAAATCTCCAGAAGCTCAAAGGCAAATTGGCGTTGACCCGTATTAGTCACTCTTGTACTTACGAGAATATTTGAATTCAGGGCTGTGAATTCCTATTAACTCTAATGTTAACGTCGAAATTTACACAATGTGTGAATAAACGGATGAGTACTTAACTGGCAGGAACTATTTAAGCATTAGTCTGATTTAGAGAAACCATGGAAATCTAAATCAGAATGACTGAATTTGTATTTGAAACCCGTTCCTCTGAAGCGATTCCACTGACCTAAACAGTTCGCCAGCTCGCTCACTGTCACAGACTTCCGACGAAGGCAGAGTAACGGCGCTCGCTAAGTGCATTGCATCCATGAGAAAGACTGCAAATGTGGAGCCGTTGTTTCTTCTATAATGACGACAAAGAGGGCTGTGATGCGAAACGCCGTCAAGCAGAGAGCAGGAGAGACACTAACATTGACGACAGAAGCAGACGAGCTTTGAGGATGATTGTTGTCCCTAATAATAAGGTAACTACTATGAAAATGTCTGCTGAACTATTAGCTGACCATGCACAGAAGCCTCAATAGAAACAATTCCATGAGAATTTCGTAAACAACATTTAGAGCTGATATTGCGGAAGAATCAAACCTGGACTGCTGAGTAGTGGGAATACACAGATCAGCCAGAACATGACGACCACCTACCCAATAGCCGGTACGTCCACCTCTGGCACCGATAACAGCTACAACGTGTCGTGGCATGGGAGCAACGAGGCCTTAGTCTAGCTGGAGGGAGTTGGCACCACACCTGCACACACAAGTCACCTAATTCCCGTAAATTCCGGGGAAGGGCTGATGAGCTCTGACGCCAGATTCAATCACTTCACAGATGTGTTCGGTGACGTTCAGATCTGGTGACTTGGGGAGTCAGTAAACCAACTGGAACTGTCCATTGTGTTTCTCGGATCACTCCATCAAACTCCCTTCCTTCTGACATGGTGCAGTATCTTCTTGAAAAATGCCACTTCCGTCGGGACACATGACCGTAATGAAGGAGTGTACGTGCTGTGCAATCAGTGTTCAATACTCATTGTTCATCATGGTGCCTTGCTTTAGCTCCACTGGACCCACGGATCCCCTCGTGAATGTTCCACGGAACATAATGGAGCTGCCGTAGTACAGGTGTCAAGGAGCTGTTCCCCTGGAAGATGACGGATTCGTACCCTCCTATCGGCATGGTGAAGAAGGTATCGCGATTCATCAGACCTTGCAACGCTCTGCCACCGATGGTACTGATGGTCACGTCTCCCTTTCAGTCGTAGTTGCCGATGTCGTGGTGTTAACATTGGCACATGCGTGGGTCGGCGGCTCGTCGTTGGGAGTGTTTGGCGAACTGTGTGCTCAGACACGTTTGTACTCGCTCCCGCATTGAAGACTCTTGTAAGTTGAGCCATGTTCGCAACCTGTCCTGTTTTACCAGTGTGCCCAGCCTGCGAAGTCCGAAATCTGTAAAGAGGGGTGGCCGCCCAAACCGACGATGTCTGGACGTGACTTCACCTTGGTTTCGACGCCACAGCAGTCCTCTAAAACCGGACAAGTCGTGCAGTTTCCGAAATGCTCGTGCCGAGCCTCTCGGCCATCACAGTCTGCCCTGGGTCTTACTCGGATAGATCGCGCGCCTTCCCGATTCTACACACGGACAGCACGGTCACTGATGCTACATGCACAGTGCTTGTGTCTGTCTGGCTGTCATTTCTCGCCAGGTGGCACTGCTATCGTCTGGACGGATTCATATCGGTAGTTGGTTGGTGGTCATAAAGCTCAGTGTAGGAACCAGTCACTGATATTACACGCTAAAGGTGGTTCCGTTAACCATGGCATCTTGTTAAAAAGTGTAAATATTTTATCATCTACTTTTCTAGTTCTCAAACTAAAAGGTGCTGGCCTATAAAGGACATTACCAACACTTTATTTCACTTTCTTCGAGCCACAGACACAGGAAATTTCTGTATAACTTACGATTGCGAAAGTTATTCCTGATCGATTACGATCTTGGAGTGTTATGAACGGTATTTTATTTTATTTATTTATTTTTTGAAGTATAGACATGGATATAGCCTGTACGTGAACTATGTGGCGTAATTCCTGCGAAAATGCAATGCTCTTCTTCTCATTTACGCCAGTCACGCAATCAATTAGATTTAGGACTTGGTTTCACTATTATTAGCATCTCTAATCTTAGTGGCAGGGTTTCCACTAATTTGTGGTGTGATGAGTGCTCTATATATTGTTCAGTTCTTCCAGCTGATTGACAAACAGTTGTTGTCGAGCTTTTGGCGAACTTATCTGATGCGCAGTAGTCTCTCTAGCGCATGCCCGAAAGTTTTTGGGAATCAGGTGAGGACTTTAAACAAGAGTGTTTGCAGATCAGACTAAAGTGAACAGGTGTCAACCAGTTCTGTCTGAATGCTAAGTCATGTACCGGGACGCATCACAAAAATGGTTCAAATGGCTCTGAGCACTATGGGACTTAACAGCTATGGTCATCAGTCCCCTATAACTTAGGGCTACTTAAACCTAACTAACCTAAGGACAGCACACAACACCCAGTCATCACGAGGCAGAGAAAATCCCTGACCCCGCCGGGAATCGAACCCGGGAACCCGGGCGTGGGAAGCGAGAACGCTACCGCACGACCACGAGATGCGGACGGACGCATCACATCTCCACAACAATCAGCAGTGGTGTTTGTAACATTTGTTCCTATGATTTACGGCTTCTGAGTAGCAGTACGATCCTCCGATGGATCCATATGCTACTCTCCTCTACATCTGAACTTCTATGTAAATTCCTCTGCAGGAGTTGAGTGTCATCTTCGGTCTGTGGCAAGTTCCCTCTCCACTACACAGTATCGTTAGCAAAGGAACTGAGTATTTACACTACTGGCCACAAAAATTGCCACACCAAGAAGAAACACAGATGATAAACGGGTATTCATTGGACAAATATATTATACTGGAACTGGCACGTGATTACATTTTCACGCAATTTTGGTGCATAGATCCTGAGAAATCAGTACCCAGAACAACCACCTCTGGCCGTAATAACGGCCTTGATACGCCTGGGCTTTGAGTCAAACAGAGCTTGGATGGCGTGTACAGGTACAGCTGCCCATGCAGCTTCAACACGACACCACAGTACATCAAGAGTAGTGACTGGCGTATTGTGACGAGCCAGTTGCTCGGTCACCATTGACCAGACGTTTGCAATTGGTGAGAGATCTGCAGAATGTGCTGTCCAGGGCAGCAGTCGAACATTTTCTGTATCCAGAAAAGCGCGTGCAGGACTTGCAACATGCGGTCGTGCAGTATCCTGCGGAAATGTAAAGTTTCGCATGGATCGAACGAAGGGTAGAGCCACGGGTCGTAACACATCTGAAATATAACGTCCACTGTTCAAAGTGCCGTCAATGCGAAGAAGAGGTGACCGAAACGTGTAACCAATGGCACCCCATACCATCACGCCGGATGATACGCCAGTATGGCGATGACGAATTCACGCTTCCAATGTGCGTTCACCGTGATGTCGCCATACACGGCTGTTTGTGTATGAGAAATCGGTTGGAAACTTTTCTCATGTCAGCACGTTGTAGGTGTCGCCATCGGCGCCAACGTTGTGTGAATGCTGTGAAAAGCTAATCATTTGCATATCACAGCATCATCTTCCTGTGGGTTAAATTTCGCGTCTGTAGCACGTCATCTTCGTGGTGCAGCAATTTTAATGGCCAGTAGTTTACAACATCTGTGATACGTCACTGAAAGAATAATGTGACCTGTGGACCAGGCCAATCATCTCATTTTTTAGTTCACACATTTCAAGGCTTGAGCTCTACCATAGCGCGATTGCTTGTTCTGTTTACGAGTGATTGCTCAATGTACTGGCAAGAAACCTCTCTCAATCTGTCGTGTCTACTCTAGATTTCAGTCGCTCGTCAAGAGAACGAAATATTATTTTACATCTACATCCATACTCCGCAAGTCGCACTACGTTGTATGTTGGAGAGTACTTGTTACTTTCCCCTTTTCCACTTACAGTCACGAATGGTTGGTGGGAAGAACAATTGCGTGGGCTCGAAACGCTCAAACTTTATTTTCATGATGTTTTCGCGAGATACATGTGTTAGACAGAAATATATTCGCTGACTCTCCTAGGAACGTAAGGTCTCGGAACTTAAGCAATAAACCGCACCCTACTGCAGAACGCCTTTCTTGCAGGGTCTGCACCTGGAGTTTGCTCAGCACATCTGTGGTGCTCTCGCGCTTAGTAAAAGCCATAGGAACGAAACGCGCTGCTCTCGTTTGGATCTTCTCTATTTCCTCTATCAGTACTACCTGCTACGGATGCCAGACTGCCAAACAGTATTCAAGAACTGGTTGAACGAGCTTGCGATCTTTGTCGGTGGACTACACTTCCTGAGGACCCTTCCACTGAAGCTTAGTTTGGCATATGTCTTTCAGTTAGTGTCATACGGTCGTTCGATTTCAAATCGCTAAGTACGCACGGTATCATGCCTTCCTGACGGATGCTTTTTGGCAGACAGTTTTCGACCTTTTAATATGACCTGATGATGCCTTATCCGTTCGAAATGCGTCATCCTTAAGTTAATAAAGTACATTCTGCGGCCTACGACTGTTTTTTAAAAAGTGGCAGTAAAAGGATGCTGTACCACCACACCAAGACGGAATGAAAAAAATAGTAATTTCAAGCAAATTATTGCACATACAAGCAAATATGTTGTTATAAGTACCTACTCAAAGGTATTTTGCCATGAAACATTCTTTAACCCTGCCAAGTGATTTATTAGTGGTGAAATATTTTGTGACCTTGACTGTGTTCTGATTCTGTGTCATGTTATACCAAAATGCATCATCTGAGTGGCAATGGATGGGAAGTTCATTGCAGGCCTTCTTACTACCCTCCTCCTGTGAAATCTGAAGTTAAATTATTATGACTGAATAATTAATACGTAGTTATTGGAATGGAAACTTTTGGGCTCGAAAAGTCGCTTCCTCAATGTTTTTACATAACTGTCTCCCACACTTCCAGGTATAAAATTAATTACTCCGCCTGGAATAAAATCTCTGTGGCTCTGCGGAATTCCGACGATCGTCGACTCTGAAAATTCTTATAATAATTAGAGGCACAATCATACGCCGTGGGTGCTACGACGTACTTACTCTGCAGCATGGGAATCAGTGTCCAAGTTGTGTATCAGTTTCGATAAAGTCCAGAATTTAATCTTTTAAAATAGAGCGTAAACGACCGTTGTGCAGGGTCTACTGATTTCCCAGGATACAAAGTTCCCTACAAGTTACGACGCACCAAAGAATGTACCGAGCCACAAACAAGGGAGAAGTTAAAATAACTAGAGAACAGAATTGCTTTTCCATTCTTGAAATTACCAAAGAATGTACCGAGCCACAAACAAAGGAGAAGTTAAAATAACTAGAGAACAGAATTGCTTTTCCATTCTTGAAATTACCAAAGAATGTATCGAGCCACAAACAAGGGAGAAGTTAAAATAACTAGAGAACAGAATTGCTTTTCCATTCTTGAAATTATAATGTTCCGTAAACGATTTTCCTAGCTACATTTCTGCACCGGTAAAAATCATCTTCTTGTATGTTGTTGAATGTTCTCATAATTCATAAAACTGCAAGTACATTCGGTATTCAAGATGGCAGCTTACAACAATGCCGCTAATTACAATTCCACTGCGATTCTACTTACTCTCCTCAATCCTAAATCAGAAGTAGTCAGTCCATTGTACACATAATGTTCCACATTCTATCTACGGTATCTGCATCACGACCAGAGATAATCTGCCTCCCACATTCGAAAGGAGTCTTCGAGCCATACAAAATAATTGCTCGGTTATGCATGAACGTTTATGCTACATGTGGTACAGAGCGTATTTTGTCTTCGGAACAGTCTGGCGAAAATGAAACGAGACTGATGTTGAAAATTTCTGCACTTAGCTGTTATACTATACTATTGGTGGGCGTCTTCAAAGTAGGACACATTTTAGACCTCTGATAGCTGATAGTACAACTGCTTAAAACATTTCTACATCTCGTTTTCCGTGAATCTGTGCACGAACTTTCATTTTTGGCATGCCAGCGGAGTGTAAGACCAAGTTTCTAGATAACGACTCGCCCACTACCACTCGGTTCGTTGAGTTAGGTGAATCTTCTCACAAAACAAGGATACAGGTCCAGATCGCAAATCAGTCTCCCAGCAACATGTCACGAGAAGCAGTTCCGTAATACGAGGAAAAATCATTTATTTTGAGTCGCGGTAGGTGCTGACGCTGACACAATATTGTCATATGACACAAAGAATCATCTACGTCTACGAAGTACAGCGTAGAAAATGGGATATTGTGTAGTTTAAAAAATGTGTGCGAAGTAGCAAATCACGAAGTAAGACTAAACAAATGGCTTATAGCGCATTTCTTCGTGAAAAGAAAATTTTTTCTCTAGTGTATACGTAATGCAAAAATATTGAAACAGATTTACACCTAAACTAAAACGAAACTAGCCCAGTCAAACTAGTCCTTTCATCACAATTGTAGCTCAGTATGCTACAGTGAGTGAAAGGTCAGGACCAATAGCACAAGGGAAAAATTTTAGCTAGCTATGTGCGTAATTTTCGACTCTTTGATCATGTCAGTTCTTCGCAAGGCGGATGCGACCAACTAGGAGACGTGATTATCACACGCTCTATGTACTTCCCTTTATAGCCACCGGTGTTACCAGTGCCTCTGCTTGCATATCAAATACCTATCATAATTACATAGCTGTAACATGGGATTTGATAGATCCTGCACCCTGGCAGGACTTAGGAATAACACTAAATCTTCTCCATTTCAGGGATAGAACTCTTGGAACAAATATTGCAACCTACAGCTGGTCCAAAAAGGCGCAACATTCTAGAGGATATTAAACCCTCGTGTCATCGGAGTGAAATTAAAAGCAAGGGCGGTAACAGAAAGAGTGCAATGGGAATTCCACTGTTAAATGCAGAGGAGAGAGCGGGATAGGTGGAAAGACGGCTCTTTGAGGAGAAGGACGTGAGAGAAGAAGAAAGAGGAGTCGACAGGGAAGAGATAGGGGATCGGGTATTAAAATCCGAACGTAAAAGAGCTTTGGAAGACTTAAGATCAAATAAGGCAGAAGGTTGTATACATGGAAGAACCCTGGAGATACTAAAAGGTATCAGATAGATTATATACTGGTAAGACAGAGATTTAGGAACCAGGTTCTAAATTGTAAGACTTTTCCAGGGGCAGATGTGGACTCTGACCACAATCTATTGGTTATGACCTGTAGATTAAAACTGAAGAAACTGCAAAAAGGTGGAAATTTAAGGAGATGGGACCTGGATAAACTGAAAGAACCAGAGGTTGTACAGAGTTTCAGGGAGAGCATAAGGGAACAATTGACAGGAATGGGGGAAAGAAATACAGTAGAAGAAGAATGGGTAGCTTTGAGGGATGAAGTAGTGAAGGCAGCAGAGGACCAAGTAGATAAAAAGACGAGGGCTAGTAGAAATTCTTCGGTAACAGAAGAAATATTGAATTTAATTGATGAAAGGAGAAAATATAAAAATGCAGTAAATGAAGCAGGCAAAAAGGAATACAAACGTCTCAAAAATGAGATCGACAGGAAGTGCAAAATGGCTAAGCAGGGATGGCTAGAGGACAAATGTAAGGATGTAGAGGCTCATCTCACTAGGGGTAAGATAGATACTGCCTACAGGAAAATTAAAGAGACTTTTGGAGATAAGAGAACCACTTGTATGAACATCAAGAGCTCAGATGGAAACCCAGTTCTAAGCACAGAAGGGAAAGCAGAAAGGTGGAAGGAGTATATAGAGGGTTTATACAAGGGCGATGTACTTGAGGACAATATTATGGAAATGGATGTAGATGAAGATGAAATGGGAGATACGATACTGCGGGAAGAGTTTGACAGAGCACTGAAAGACCTAAGTCGAAATAAGGCCCCCGGAGTAGACAACATTCCATTGGAACTACTGACGGCCTTGGGAGAGCCAGTCCTGACAAAACTCTACCATCTGGTGAGCAAGATGTATGAAACAGGCGAAATACCCTCAGACTTCAAGAAGAATATAATAATTCCAATCCCAAAAAAACAGGTGTTGACAGATGTAAAAATTACCGAACAATCAGTTTAATAAGCCACAGTTGCAAGATACTAACACGAATTCCTTACATACGAATGGAAAAACTAGTAGAAGTCGACCTCGGGGAAGATCAGTTTGGATTCCGTAGAAATACTGGAACACGTGAGGCAATACTGACCTTACGACTTATCTTAGAAGAAAGATTAAGGAAAGACAAACGTACGTTTCTAGCATTTGTAGACTTAGAGAAAGCTTTTGACAATGTTGACTGGAATACTCTCTTTCAAATTCTAAAGGTGGCAGGGGTTAAATACAGGGAGCGAAAGGCTATTTACAATTTGTACAGAAACCAGAAGGCAGTTATAAGAGTCGAGGGACATGAAAGGGAAGCAGTTGTTGGGAAGGGAGTAAGACAGGGTTGTAGCCTCTCCCCGATGTTATTCAATCTGTATTTTGAGCAAGCAGTAAAGGAATCAAAAGAAAAATTCGGAGTAGGTATTAAAATCCATGGAGAAGAAATAAAAATTTTGAGGTTCGCCGATGACATTGTAATTCTGTCAGAGACATCAAAGGACTTGGAAGAACAGTTGAATGGAATGGACAGTGTCTTGAAAGGAGGATATAAGATGAACATCAACAAAAACAAAACAAGGATAATGGAATGTAGTCGAATTAAGTCGGGTGATGCTGAGGGAATTAGATTAGGAAATGAGGCACTTAAAGTAGTAAAGGAGTTTTGCTATTTGGGGAGCAAAATAACTGATGATGGTCGAAGTAGAGAGGATATAAAATGTAGACTGGCAATGGCAAGGAAAGCGTTTCTGAAGAAAAGAAATTTGTTAACATCGAGTATAGATTCAAGTGTCAGGAAGTCATTTCTGAAAGTATTTGTATGGAGTGTAGCCATGTATGGAAGTGAAACATGGACAGTAAATAGTTTGGACAAGAAGAGAATAGAAGCTTTTGAAATGTGGTGCTACAGAAGACTGCTGAAGATTAGATGGGTAGATCACATAACTAATGAGGAAGTATTGAATAGAAGTGGGGAGAAGAGAAGTTTGTGGCACAACTTGACCAGAAGAAGGGATCGATTGGTAGGACATGTTTTGAGGCATCAAGGGATCACCAATTTAGTATTGGAGGGCAGCGTGGAGGGTAAAAATCGTAGGGGGAGACCAAGAGATGAATACAAGAGCAGATTCAGAAGGATGTAGGTTGCAGTAGGTACTGGGAGATGAAGAAACTTGCACAGGATAGAGTAGCACGGAGAGCTGCATCAAAACAGTCTCAGGACTGAAGACCACAACAACAACAACAAGGCAGAAGGGGCAGATAACGTTCAATCGGAATTTCTAAAATCATTGGGAGAGGTGGCAATGAAACGGCTATTGTCGTTGGTGTTTAGAACGAATGAAACTTGCGATATACCATCAGACTTTGGCACATCATCATCCACAAAATTCCGAAGACTTCAAGAGCCGTTGAGTGCGAGCATTGTCACACAGTCACCTTAATCGCTCAAGCATTTAAGCTGCTGACAGGAATAATCTACAGAAGAATGGAGAAGAAAATTGAGGATGTGTTAGATGTCGATCAATTTGGCTTTAGGAAAGGTGAAGGCAACGGTGAAGCAGTTCTGACTTTGCCGTTGATAATTGAAGCTCGACTGAAGAAAAATCAAAACAGTTTCATTTGATTTGTCAGCTGGAAAAAAAAAACAAGACGGAATCATAAGAGTGGAAGACCAAGAACGGAGTGCTCGAATTAAAAATATAGACAGCCGATCAGTTCGTATCACTCCACCAGGAAGGAGGTACACGGCACGTGTTGTCTGTATTTCAACCATGCCCGGACGATCAATACCACGGTTCAATCACGTCCGCATTGTTACTTTGTGCCAGGAAGGGCTCTCAATAAGAGAAGTGTCTAGGCGTCTTGGAGTGAACCAAAGCGATATTGTTCAGACATGGAGCAGATAAAGAGAGACAGGAACTGTCGATGACATGCCTTGCTCTGGCCGTCCACGCGCTACTACTGCAGTGGATGACCGCTACCTACGGATTATGACTAAGAGGAACACTGACAGAAAGGCCACCATCTTGAATACTGCTTTTCGTGCAGCCACAGGACGTCCTGTTACGACTCAAACTGTGCGCAATAGGCTGCATGATGCACAACTTCACTCTCGACATTCATCTTTGCAACCACGACACCATGCAGCGCAGTACAGAGAGGCCGAATGGACCGCTCAGGATTGGCACCACGTTCTCTTCACCGATAAGTGTCGCATATGCTTTTAACCAGACAATCGTCGGAGACGTGTTTGGAGGCAACGCGGTCAGGCTGAACGCCTTTGACACACTGTCCAGCGAGTGCAGCAAGGTGAAGGTTCCCTGCTGTTTTGGGTTGGCATTACGTGGAACCGACGTACGCCACTGGTGGTCATGGAAGGTGCCATAACGGCTGCACGATACGTGAATGCAGTCTTCTGACCGGTAGTGCAACCATGGACGACATGAACCCAATCGAACATGGCTGGGATAGATTGAAAAAGGCTGTTTGTGGACGACGTGACCCACCAGCCACTCTGAGGGGTCTACGCCGACTCGCTGTTGAGGATTGGGACTATTTGGACCAATAGTGTCTTGATGAACTTGTGGATAGTATGCCACGACGAATACAGGCATACATCAGTGCAAGAGAACGTGCTAGTGGGTATGAGGTACCGGTGTGTACAGCAATCTCGACAACCACCTCTGAAGGTCTCGCTGTATGATGGTACAAAATGCAATGTGTGGTTTTCATGAGTAATAAAAATGGCGGAAATGATGTTTATGTTGATCTCTATTCCAATTTTCTATATAGGTTCCGGAACTCTCGGAACCGAGGTGATGCAAAACTTTTTTTGATGTGTGTATTTTGAGTTTAGGTCATTGTAGGCCATAAAATGGGGGATTTTATTCGTTCTTTTTTTGGCATATTTCGGTCTTATTTATTATTTTGATATGAATGGATTTCACTGCGTCCTCAATCTTCTTTCGACTAATAACTGCTATCAGCAATTCGGACGATTAAGCTGAGATCCCTTGCACATAAGATGCTGATCATGTCTGTTACACTGGAACGCAAACTAAAGTAAGGTTTTGGAGGTCTATTTTGTGTACCCTTCGTGCATTTCAGACAAATATGTCACAGTTATACGAATTTCAATTACATTTTCCAGGATACGTAATGCGGGTTCGCTGAATTCATTACATGGGACCAAAATAGTTCATTCTAAATTCCCTAAGTATATTTTAGTAAACACTAAGTTAAAAAAAACTGGGTCTGAGCACTATGGGACTTAACTTCTGAGGTCATCAGTCCCCTAGAACTTAGAACTACTTAAACCTAACTAAACTCAGGACATCACACACATCCATGCACGAGACAGGATTCGAACCTGCGACCGTAGCGGTCGCGCGGTTCATGACTGTAGCGCCTAGAACTGCTCGGCCACACCGGCCGGCGAAATACGAAGTTAGTTTTTCGTATTATGTTACTATAAAAAGCACATGTCTGGAAGAAGAAGCTTTTCTTTCATACTAAGCTTTCTTCGCACTGCACTACATACCACCAGAACATAGTTTTTAATACCCATTGAGTCACATTTTTGGCCTGTTTTAATCAGTGTTTGCACTAAATTTAGAAATCCTATGTGCAGCTAAATGGGCACAGGTCCTCAAATTGTTCAAATGGCTCTGAGCACCATGGGACTTAACATCTATGGTCATCAGTCCCCTAGAACTTAGAACTACTTAAACCTATCTAACCTAAGGACATCACACAACACCCAGCCATCACGAGGCAGAGAAAATCCCTGAACCCGCCGGGAATCGAACCCGGGAACCCGGGCGCGGGAAGCGAGAACGCTACCGCACGACCACGAGCTGCGGGCGCACAGGTCCTCACCACACATTTCTACACACTTGTCAGCCACTAAGTCTTGGTCCTATTTCAAAATATTTATGGAGTGTGGAAACCGCTGGTCGAATTTAAAAACATATCGCAACACACTTGAAGTTCCCGAATGGGTGTTTAGTAACTTTTTGCACAACTTGCATTGAGACGCTTAACAATTTATTTGAAGCTGCCTCATAAACAGACGACAACTTTTCCCCTGGTAGACTTGCTCTCTGTTTCGTGACTGGTGTATGTTCCCCAATAATTTATTTATCCCAAATCTTCTTCAAATTGGGCCTGTTCATTTTACTGCTTCTAACACTATGATAATCGAGCTGTAGTGAAAACAACTACTCAAACATATACCTGGCTAGTCACGTTGGATTGGTAACACATCTTGTTATCAGGTGCAACAGGCTAAACGAGTCCCGAGAATCTTGCCAGGCTAGCGGAAACACGAGTTGCCCTGCTCCAACCACTGTTTCGGTAGTCGTGTATTCTTTTGTCTCCGCTGCGACCGGATGAGCTGCTTTAATGGTTGCGGAGGAGTTAGGGGCAGGCAGGCTGGAAGGAGAATTTGTACACCTTTGGCCTCTAATGACATCGATGTCGACGGGACGCTAAACACTGATCATTGAGATTGCCGTAAACATGAACCAGGAAGTTAATTTCAACATACTCGGTGATCACGTGTTGCGTTCTCCCCTCCTGCATCATGATGAGTACGCCGTGGACACTCCCTTATTCCTGGATGGCAACAGTCATGCTCATAGGGCACTACGCACACGTTTCTGCCTTGTCGAACACTCGGGTACATTACTACACCTCGGTTGACGTGCTGAATCACAGTTGTTAATCCCATAGCAAATGTCTGAGATCATGTGCAACAGCGAGTAAAACGTAGCAGTCAACACGCCAGCAATTTGGTAGCTCTACGGGATTTAGCCGCCACTGAGCTGCTTCAGCTAGATATGGCATAGGAATCTTGTGGAGTCAGTCTCGAGAAATTCAGGTCACTATCAACTGTAGGGAGAATATATCGGGTTCCCAAGGGGTAACTGACACATTGCCGGCCACTCAAAATGCAAAACCCTGAAGGAAGCATCCAAATCGGGTGAAATTTTCAGCATGCGCATGAGGCAACGAGCGGTGCACATGATTAGCATGTCAGCGCAGGCACACATATAACGAAGGAGCACACTACTGGAGCTGTCTTTCATGCGGTTGTTTTCAGTAAACAACTTCAGTGTGTCTCGTAGAAGACAGCCAGCGTCTTTCGTGCACGTTTCGGGGTTTGACCGAGAAAGAATAGTTGCCTATTGGGATTGCGAACTATCCTTCAGAGAAATCGGACATCCTGTCGGACGGAACTAAGCAACTGTGGAGCGGATCTGTAATTGCAGGATGCAGAAGGGAGCGACGGACTGATGCGGCAGATTGCACCCACCTCATTGCTCCACTACACGTGATGACATGAATATGGTGGGCGTGTCAGTGATGGATCGTTCTGCCATACCACGCACCATATCACATAATCGGTCTATTGCGCAACAAGTAAGTGTCCACCCGTACCGTAGCAGAGTGGACTGTCCGCAAGGCGTCCATTGCTGCGTTTACACTTGAGTCAATCCCACAGGCGTTTGCGCCGGCAATGGTGCAATGAAAGACGGACGTGAACATCCGAATGGACTGAAATTTTTGTTGCCGACGAATTCCGATCCACGATGGTCGGATTAGAGCCTGGAGAGCAGTGCACTTTGTTACAGGATCATTTAGTAATCGCAAAAGCGTTACGGAGATGATAGATAAACTCCAGTGAAAGACTCTGCAGGAGAGACGCTCAGTAGCTCGGTACGGGCTTTTGTTGAAGTTTCGAGAACATACTTTCACTGAGGAGTCAAGCAGTAAATTGCTCCCTCCTACGTATATCTCGCGAAGAGACCATGAGGATAAAATCAGAGAGATTAGAGCCCACTCAGAGGCATGCCGTCAATCCTTTTTTCCACGAACAATACGAGACTGGAATAGAAGGGTGAACCGATAGAGGTACACAAGGTACCCTCCGCCACACACCGTCAAGTGGTTTGCGGGGTATCGATGTAGATGTAGATGTAGATGGAGCCGTCATGGTGAGAGACGGTTGAACTGTTGCCTTATGCATCGTCATACTGGTCGTGCATCCGGTATTATGGTATGGGATGTCATTGGATTCCACCCCTGCATCCCTCTACTACGTACTGCCGGTAAACTGACTAGACAGTATCTCATATCTAAAGTGTTGGAGCCCGTTGTCCTCCCATACCTATGGAAGTCGCCGACTGCCTCATGAAACAGGATAACGCACGACCACATGTGGCATGAAATGTTCAAACTTCTTCGTCATCCATCGGATGGCATGGCTGCCTTGGCGAACTCGTTCTCCTGATCTCTCGTCTATCGGAAACGTCTGGTCGATGATTGCGAAACGACTGGCCCGAGATTCACCACCTGCTTCTAGACCAAATCTACTTTGGCAATATGTGGAAGCGACATGGACTGCAACACCCCAACGATACATCCAGAACCTCTTTGTTTCACTGCCGAGGCGAGTAGCGGCGGTTACACCCAGCGATGGTGGCAACACTCAGTTCCGATATCATCATCTTCCTCACTTCACACGGTGCGCGGCCCCTCCCTCCGGAGGTTCAAATCCACCCTCGGGCATTGGTGTGTGTGTTGATCTTAGCATAAATTACACTCCTGGAAATGGAAAAAAGAACACATTGACACCGGTGTGTCGGACCCCCCACACACCAGGAACCGCGGTGTTGGCCGTCGAACGGCGCTAGCTGCGCAGCATTTGTGCACCGCCGCCGTCAGTGTCAGCCAGTTTGCCGTGGCATACGGAGCTCCATCGCAGTCTTTAACACTGGTAGCATGCCGCGACAGCGTGGACGTGAACCGTATGTGCAGTTGACGGACTTTGAGCGAGGGCGTATAGTGGGCATGCGGGAGGCCGGGTGGACGTACCGCCGAATTGTTCAACACGTGGGGCGTGAGGTCTCCACAGTACATCGATGTTGTCGCCAGTGCTCGGCGGAAGGTGCACGTGCCCGTCGACCTGGGACCGGACCGCAGCGACCCACGGATGCACGCCAAGACCGTAGGATCCTACGCAGTGCCGTAGGGGACCGCACCGCCACTTCCCAGCAAATTAGGGACACTGTTGCTCCTGGGGTATCGGCGAGGACCATTCGCAACCGTCTCCATGAAGCTGGGCTACGGTCCCGCACACCGTTAGGCCGTCTTCCGCTCACGCCCCAACATCGTGCAGCCCGCCTCCAGTGGTGTCGCGACAGGCGTGAATGGAGGGACGAAAGGAGACGTGTCGTCTTCAGCGATGAGAGTCGCTTCTGCCTTCGTGCCAATGATGGTCGTATGCGTGTTTGGCGCTGTGCAGGTGAGCGCCACAATCAGGACTGCATACGACCGAGGCACACAGGGCCAACACCCGGCATCATGGCGCGGGGAGCGATCTCCTACACTGGCCGTACACCACTGGTGATCGTCGAGGGGATACTGAATAGTGCACGGTACATCCAAACCGTCATCGAACCCATCGTTTTACCATTCCTAGACCGGCAAGGGAACTTGCTGTTCCAACAGGACAATGCAGGTCCACATGTATCCCGTGCCACCCAACGTGCTCTAGAAGGTGTAAGTCAACTACCCTGGCCAGCAAGATCTCCGGATCTGTCCCCCATTGAGCATGTTTGGGACTGGATGAAGCGTCGTCTCACGCGGTCTGCACGTCCAGCACGAACGCTGGTCCAACTGAGGCGCCAGGTGGAAATGGCATGGCAAGCCGTTCCACAGGACTACATCCAGCATCTCTACGATCGTCTCCATGGGAGAATAGCAGCCTGCATTGCTGCGAAAGGTGGATATACACTGTACTAGTGCCGACATTGTGCATGCTCTGTTGCCTGTGTCTATGTGCCTGTGGTTCTGTCAGTGTGATCATGTGATGTATCTGACCCCGGGAATGTGTCAATAAAGTTTCCCCTTCCTGGGAAAATGAATTCACGGTGTTCTTATTTCAATTTCCAGGAGTGTAGTTTAAGGTAGTATAAGTAGTCTACAAGTCAAGGGACCGATGACCTCAGCAGTACCTTAGGAATCCACACGCATTTGAACATTTTTTTCACTCCACACGAGGCTGTATTTTCAATCACGTGATCTTTGTACCATGTTTTATCTTCCGAATAAGTTTGGCTGCGATATCTCTGATCCTTCATGGTGTTGCGTTTTGGAAGGCAAGCAGTGTATTTTGTTCTGTCTGATTCGCAAATTGCAGTGTTAATTCTCTAAATGTGACTGGCTAAATGAAAGAGCATGCCTGAAGGCACGAGTACTGTCGTCGAAATAAACATTTAAACAAAAAGTGTTGCACGACGATGAAGGCAAATGGACAGATCATATGTCAGAAAGGAGAAAGCTATGTTAAAACCAAGAAACCGACTACGAAGTGGAATGACTGAGATGTAGAATGAGGAGACAGATGTTTAAAAAAAAAGTAGTTAACTTGCAGCGCACGACTCGATCCTACTGTGCGCGTAACTCAACTCTGTGCTCGTTACAGGTGCGTTTCCTCGGGCAGCAATTACGGAGAGATGGAGAGATGGTGAGCGAGCAGCTTTCAAGCCAGCCAAGGGTGTTGCGTAACAGGGCGGGAGGACCTCGCAAGGACGTGCTGCCGGCACGTCGGGGATTAAAGCCGCACCTAGAACTGCAGGCGCTAACCAGTGAAACCGCATCTCGCGATTTAGGAGGCTCACGCAAGTGAAGATTACATCGTTCTGCATAAAAGAAGGAGAAAAATCTGCGTCTGACGATATTGCGAAATACTAGTACCGAACTAGTTTATGTTGCTAACCTTGATTTTTTAATCATTGTGTAGGAGTGCACACACAGGCTAATCTGCTAAATGTCTGCTCATGCGGCCGACCACTAGTTCACACTAGTGCAGCTTCTTGATACGACATACAACAAAAACTAGTTAGTGAATAAATTAAAGAATCTTGTAGAATGTCAAAAAAATTGGGTCTTTTTTTGATCAACGATATGGAACAGATGTATTGCTACTCTCCATACAGAGAAGAAGTTGAGTAGACCCGCACCACAAATAGACTGCTACACATTTCAGCTTTCAGCCGAAGGCCTTCTTCTGAAATAGAAAACACACACACACATTAATGCAAGCACAATTTACACACACAAGACCAAGTCTCTGGTTGCTTCGCCCGGACTGCTCTTTTCATTCTTTTGTTTACACTCGTGTCCAGAATTAAAGCAACAAATCGCTGTTGCATCTAACGTACGATATAATCATACGAACAGTCAAACAAGTGTCCATACAATCGTGTTCTACACGGAAGGTGGCATTACGCCAAAGATGACGTCAGGGCACCTATCAATGTAGTGTGTGGCGGGTAATCCCACATCCACAGTCGCTGCGTATACAGTCACAGACGGGGCGAAATGACTCTAAGAAGAGCCTACCAAACTCTCTGCTGTGGAGGGCCATAAGAATAACGGAAGGCAGGACAGTCGCAAACCGATGTGACCCGGTGGCTTAATGTAAATCGTTCTATTGTTTCTGGGATATCAGAAAGAGAGGAGTCTTATTTGGCTTTAAGGGCACTAAGGTCCCGGCTTAGTACTGCGCGGCAACTGGAATTTGACATCGCAGCATTCACTGGACGTGTTGTATCGAGACAAATGATGACAGAAGACTTCGGCAGAATGGCCTTTATTTTCGGAGAACTGTTGTATGTGTGAAATTGTACGGGTGAATCGGCAAGGTTTAACTGCTGCCAGGTATCGTGGCGAGATCTTAGGACCTCACGTACGGTTGTTGGGAGGTGGTGTGGACGCGGACTTCGTATTGATGGACGGTAATGCTCGACCTCATAGAGAACGGGTGGTTGCCGTTTTATTGGAAACGGAAAATGTTTCACCCGTGGTGCGGCCAGCTCGATCTCCCGATTTGAATCCCACAAAGCATGTCTGGGATGAACTAGGGAGACAGGCTGGATCACGTCAGCATCCACCAACAACTCTCCAAGATTTGCGAGTAGCTCTGCAGCAAGAATGAGAGCTATTGCCTCAAATGGCACTGATAACATCATTCACAGCATGCTCCTTCATTGTCGGGGCGGTAATGCTGCCAGAGGTGGTCACACTCCTTACTGAGCACATTAACCAGTTGTCGGAATGTGCGTGCAAATCCGTTAAGTTGGAAGAAACGAAGAATATTTTGTCTACCGCTATGCACGTAGCAGTTATTTGTGTTCTGTATCCTTTGCAATGTTATACTTTTACTATCACATTCTTGGTGGCAAAATAAACGCAACCTTGCAAAATGTCCGTTAGTTGCTTTAGTTTTGGACACCAGTGTATATACAGGATGATCCAGCTGCCCCTACCCATGGATTCATGCAACCCACAACGCCTTCAGAAACCACGTGCGAGATTCTCATATTCTCTCGCTCGCTACGTGCAAACTATTAGTCCTACAGAGAAAATGAACACGATCCTTTCGTGGGAAATTTAATGTAATTAAATTTTGTGCTAGGATATGTTTTCACTAGAGGCCACAGTATTCTTCCACTTATGAAGAAAACAGCATTTGAAAGTGACCTTTGTACATGTTTTCTTTTTTTTTCTTTTTGGCTCTATCGAAGACGTATTTCAATACAAAATTTAACTACATTAAATTTCCCTCAATAAGCTGCTAGCTTATATGTAGTGAGTGAGAGAATATGAAAATTTTGTGCGTGATATGTGAAAGCATTGTGGGTTGCATAAAAACCAAGGGTAGTGGCAACTGAATCACTGTGTACAAGTCTACCACGTCACGCTGAAGGAAGGTTACTTCATGTATCACTAACATTTCATCTTCATCCCTGTTCCATTTGTGAATTATGAGTGAGAAGAACGACTGTCAGAAAGCTTCCGTATGTAGTCTACTTTCTCTGTCATTCCGCTAGACGTATTTTGGAGAAAATAACAGGTCCCTTAACACTTCTTGGAACGCACACTGTCGGAATTCCAACAGTAAACATCTCTGTGGTTTACAATGCCTCTCTTCTAGTAGTAGCGTATGCTGCTGAAGCAGTCACGTTCTACTAACAAGGGAACCTCCCCATCGCACCCCCCTCACATTTAGTTATAAGTTGGCACAGTGGATAGGCCAGCAAAACTGAACACAGATCGATCGAGAAAACAGGAAGAAGTTGTGTGGAACTATGAAAAAATTAGCAATATATACAAAATGAGTAGTTGATGCGGAACATAGGCAACATCAAGGACACTGTGAGGTCAGAAGCGTCGTGGTCTTTTATTCTTTGTTTTCAGTTTATGTGTCAAACTCTTATGTTTTCATCACTTTCTTGGGAGTGATTATCACATCCACAAGAGAACCTAAATCGGGCAAGGTAGAAGAATCTTTTTACCCATTCGCCAAGTGTATAAGTTAGGTGGGTCGACAACATATTCCTGTCATGTGACGCACATGCCGTCACCAGTGTCGTACAGAATATATCAGACGTGTTTTCCTGGGGAGGAATCGGTTGACCTATGACCTTGCGATCAAATGTTTTCGTTTCCCATTGGAGAGGCGCGTCCTTTCGTCTACTAATCGCACGGTTTCGCGGTGCGGTCGCAAAACACAGACACTATACTTATTACAGTGAACAGGGACGTCAATGAACGAACGGACAGATCATAACTTTGCGAAAATAAAGAAAGTAAAATTTTCACTCGAGGAAAGACTAGAACCAAGGACCTCTCGTTCCGGAGTTGCTCACGCTAACCACGGGACCAAGGCGCTCTAGAACTCAGATAATCCTTGATGTTGCATATCTTGCCCATGGACTACTCAGTTTGTATATTTTGCTTATTATTTCATAGTTCCATACAACTTCTTCCTGTTTTCTCAATCGATCTGTGTTCAGTTTCTCAAGGCCTATCCACTGTGCCAGCTTATAACTAAATCTGAGGGAGGTTCCCTTGTAAGTACTCATAGAGAATTTTTTTCTTTTTTTTTACTGTTCGCCTTTTCTCTGATGACGAGCGCGTCTGTTACACAGCAAGCGGGTGGAAAGCCAGACAGCGATAGCGAGCAGTGTTTTTTGTTAGAATTGTGGGCATGAAGATTTATGACTCGCTGCTGAATCGAGCATGTTTATCCTTGATGTTGCTCTATCCGAAACAACAATACACTGATGACAAAGATCTGTGTCATACGAACTCGAATGTAGTCTCGAGGAATCAGCTACAAAGACATGGACGCCGATATTAGCGGAAAATAAGTCAGAGCGTTTCGAGGTTTTGCTGATCGAAGGAAATAACAAAGCAAAATGTACACTACTGGCCATTAAAAAGGCTACACCAAGAAGAAATGCAGATGATAAACGAGTATTCATTGGATAAATATATTATACTAGAACTGAAATGTGATTACATTTTCACACAATTTGGGTGCATAGATCTTGAGAAGTCAGTACCCAGAACAACCACCTCTGGCCGTAATAACTGCCTTGATACGTCTGGGCATTGAGTAAAACAGAGCTTGGATGGCGTTTACAGGTACAGCTGCCCATGCAGCTTCAACACCATACCACAGTTCATCAAGAGTAGTGAATGGCGTATTGTGACGAGCCAGTTGCTCGGCTACCATTGACCTGACGTTTTCAGTTGGTGAGAGATCTGGAGAATGTGCTGGCCAGGGCAGCAGTCGAACATTTTCTGAATCCAGAAAGGCCCGTACAGGACCTGCAACATGCGGTCGTGAATTATCCTGCTGAAATGTAGGGTTTCAAAGGGATCGAATGAAGGGTAGAGCCAGGGGTCGTAACACATCTGAAATGTAACGTCCACTGTTCAAAGAGCCGTCAATGCGAACAAGAGATGACCGAGACGTGTAACCAATGGCACCCCATACCATCACGCTGGGTGATACGCCAGTATGGCGATGACGATTACACGCTTCCAATATGCGTTCACCGCGATGTCGCCAAACACGGATGCAACCATCATGATGCTGTAAACAGAACTTGGATTCATCCGTAAAAATTACGTTTTGCCATTCGAGCACCCACGTTCGTCATTGAGTACACCATCGCAGGCGCTCCTGTCTGTGATGCAGCGTCAAGGGTAACCGCAGCCATGGTCTCCGAGCTGGTAGTCGATGCTGCTGCAAACGTCGTCGAACTGTTCGTGCAGATGGTTGTTGTCTTGCAAACGTCCCCATCTTTTGACTCAGGGTTCGAGACGTGGCTGCACGATCCATTACAGCCGTGCGGATAAGATGCCTGTCATCTCGACTGATAGTGATACGAGGCCGTTGGGATCCAGCACGACGTTCCGTATTACCCTCCTGAACCCACCGATTCCATATTCTGCTAACAATCACTGGATCTCGATCAACGCGAGCAGCAATGTAGGGATAAGATAAACCGCAATCGCGATAGGCTACAATCCGGCCTTTATCAAAGTCGGAAAAGTGATGGTGATGTGTTGGCAAATGTGCCAACACCTTGTAGATAGAGGAGGCCGAAATGCACGCTATAATCTAACGCAGACGGGCGTGAGGTCTGGAACAGGATACTTAATGAATGCTATAAAGAAAAGTACGTAGCTGCTGAAATACTTAACTTTTAATCCATCATTTGTATACAGCATTCTTGATGATACAAGTGAGACTCTCTATAGAAATGGTTAATGGCGCCTTGCTAGGTCGTAGCTATGGACTTAGCTGAAGGCTATTCTAACTATCTCTCGGCAAATGAGAGAAAGGCTTCGTCAGTGTAGTCGCTAGCAAAGTCGTCGTACAACTGGGGCTGAGTGCTCGTACGTCTCTCTAGACCTGCCGTGGGGTGGCGCTCGGTCTGCAATTACTGACAGTGGCGACACGCGGGTCCGACATGTACTAATGGACCGCGGCCGATTTAAAGCTACCACCTAGCAAGTGTGGTGTCTGGCGGTGACACCACAGATGGTACGCATTTCTCCTCCTTACACGAGGCATCACAACAACGTTTCACCAGGCAACGCCGGTCAACTGCTGTTTGTGTATGAAAAATCTGTTGGAAACTTTCCTCATGTCAGCACGTTGTAGGTGTCACCACCGGGGCCAACCTTGTGTGAATGCTCTGAAAAGCTAATCATTTGCATATCACAGCATCTTCTTCCTGTCGGTTAAATTTCGCGTCTGTAGAACGTCATCTTCATGGTGTAGCAATTTTAATGGCCAGTAGTGTACTAAAGTATTTTACTAGAGGGACTCGGTCTAGCTGAAGAATGAAAATTTCCGGAAAGAGAACGTCATAAACTACCGTAAACTGGGGTTATGACTTTTTCCAGCAATTAAAGGGTCTGTTATGCAGAACTTGTGAGAGTTACACTGCTCCTTGAATCATAGGAGGCTGTCAAAAAGTTTCAGTTTGAGAGAACTTCTGCAGCGTATATGCAATGTAGCGCGAATCCGCTGCGGGTATGAGAGACCGACATGTAGGCAAGGGATTAGTGTCGCATTCGTGTGTTTCCGACATACGTGTTGTAAGTGCGGAAACGTGTACTATGGTGACGTTATTACCAAATGCAACCAAACAGGACCAACGTGCTGTTATTCTTTTCTTGGCTGTCGAAGGACAAACACCGGACATCGATCGTCGAAGAGCACCATTGTGAAATACTTTGACAAGAGGTGCTGCTGTTTCATCGTAACGGACGTCAGCATATCGCAAATGTTGTAAAGCAGAAGTAATGACAACTCAAGTGGGCGACATTCGAACACCCAACATGACCTCTCCCGATGCGATTATCACTCCGATAATTCCCATCGGACGACGATGTGTAGCTGACAATTGTGGTCTTCTTCACGCAACAGATCACGGTGTTTTACCAAACGGGTATCTTCAACTTGGTGCGTAGGTGGGTGATTGCTTCATTGGTCACAGCGGTTTTGGCTGATTGGCTTACATATTCTGGACGGATCGACCCTTATATTTAGCCAATACCCGTCATTGGATATCCAACCATCGTGGTTACCGTTGCAAATAAATTTTGCAGGGTGATTCCAGACTAGGGGCCGTAACGGGAGAATCCGCAAAAGGTGCCCTATTACACCCTCACTCATATTCCGATTGTGGTCCATAGATCCACAGCAGACTATTTCGCTCGTCGCCGTCTGCACTTCGCGCTAAATCTAGTTTACTTCTGCTATCAACTATACCGCAGTTGGTACTGACTGGTAGTCCAAAGATCACTATTTACTTACATATAAAATACAACAGCTGTTAGGCCTTCTTAGTGGATGTCATGTTCGAGCTACCTCGTCTGGATTATAACTTATAAATCAACTATACGAATAATTCCAGGTGCATTCTTCTAAATAACAGAATTCCGTCGACAGTATAACTGTTGAGGTGAGCTTGGCATTACCTTTATTCCTGACGAATTCCCACCGCCCAGTAGTATGTACGTGCCCTCTATTTGTCGAGAATTCCACGAGTTAAACCCACAGTACAAAAGCGCATCTCTCTAGTAGAAAAACCTTCCGCCTTGTCAAAAGCATGTGAATACTTATTGTAGTGGTCTTCAGTCCAGAGACTGGTTTGATACTGCTCTCCACGCTACTCTATCCTGTGCAAGCTTCTTCATCTCCCAGTACCTACTGCAACCTATATCCTTCTGAATCTGCTTAGTGTATTCATCTCTTGTTCTCCCTCTGCGATTTTTATCCTCCACGCTGTCCTCCAATACTAAATTGGTGATCCCTTGATGCCTCAGAACATGTTCTACCAACCGATCCCTTCTTCTGGTCAAGTTCTGGCCCAAACTCCTCTTCTCTCCAATCCTATTCAATACCTCCTCATTAGTTATGTGGTCTAACTATCTAATCTTCAGCATTCTTCTGTAGCACCACATTTCGAAAGCTTCTATTCTCTTCTTGTCTAAACTATTTATCGTACATGTTTCACTTCCATACATGGCTACACTCCACACAAATACTTTCAGAAACGATTTCCTGACATTTAAATCTATACTCTATGTTAACAAATTATCTTCTTCAGAAATGCTTTCCTTGCCATTGCCAGTCTACATTTTATACCCTCTCTACTTCGGCCATCATCAGTTATTTTGTTCCCCAAATTACCAAACTCATCTACTACTTTAAGTGTCTCATTTCCTAATCTAACTCCCTCAGCATCACCTGATTTAATTTGACTACATTCCATTATCCTCGTTTAGCTTTTGTTGATGTTCATCTTATATCCTCCTTTCAAGACACTGTCCATTCCGTTCAGCTGCTCTTCCAGGTCCTTTGCTGTCTCCGATAGAGTTACAATGTCAACGATGAACCTCAAAGTTTTTATTTCTTCTCCCTTGAATTTAAATCCTAGTCCGAATTTTTCTGTTGTTTCCTTTACTGCTTGCTCAATATAGAGATTGAATAACATCGGGGAGAGGTTGCAACCTTGTCTCACTCCCTTCTCAACCACTGATTCCCTTTCATGCCCCTAGACCCTTATAACTGCCATCTGGTTTCTGTACAAATTGTAAATAGCCTTCCGCTCCCTGTATTTTACCACTTCCACCTTCAGAATTTGGCAAGAGATTATTCCAGTCAACATCGTCAAAAGCTTTCTCTAAGTCTACAAATGCTAGAAACGTAGGTTTGCCTTTCCTTAATCTATCTTCTAAGATAAGTCGTAGGGTCAGTACTGCCTCACGTGTTCCAACATTTCTACGGGATCCAAACTGATCTTCCCCGAAGTCGGCTTCTATCAGTTTTTCCATTCGTCCGTAATGAATTCGTGTCAGTATTTTGCAGCCGTCACTTATTAAACTGATATTTCGATAATTTTCACACCTGTCAACACCTGTTTCCTTTGGGATTGGAACTATTGTATTCTGCTTGAAGTCTGAGGGTATTTCGCCTCTCTCATACATCTTGCTCACCAGACGTAGAGCTTCATCCCCAAGGCTATCAGTAATTCTAATGGAATGTTGTCTACTCCCAGGGCCTTGATTCGACTTAGGTCTTTCAGTGCTCTGTCAAACTCTTAACACATTATCTCCATTTCATCTCCTTCTACATGCTCTTCCATTTCGATAATATTTTCCTCAAGTACACTGCCCTCCAGTACTAACTTGGTGATCATTTGATGCCTCGGAATATGCCCTACCAAATGATCCTTTCTTCCAGTCAAGTTGTGCCACAAATTTCTCTTCTCTCCAATTCTATCCAATACCTCCTCATTAGTTATGTGATCTACCCATCTAATCTTCAGCATTCTTCTGTAGCACCACATTTCGAAAGCTTCTATTCTCTTGTCTAAACTATTTATCGTCCACGTTTCACTTCCATACATGGCTGCACTCCATACAAATACTTTCAGAAACGACTTCCTGACACTTAAATCTATACTCGATGTTAACAAATTTCTCTTCCTCAGACATTCTTTCCTCGCCATTGCCAGTCTAAATTTTATATCCTCTCTACTTCGACCATCATCAGTTATTTTGCTCCCCAAATAGCAATACTCATTTACTACTTTAAGTGTCTCATTTCTTAATCTAATTCCCTCAGCATCACCCGATTTAATTCGACTACATTCCATTATTCTCGTTTTGCTTTTGTTGATGTTCATCTTATATCCTCCTCAAGGCCATGTCCATTCCGTTCAGCTGCTCTTCCAGGTCCTTTGCTGTCCCTGACAGAATTACAATGTCATCGGCGAACCTCAAAATTTTTATTTCTTCTCCATGGAATTTAATTCCTACTCCAAATTTTATCTTATGTTTCCTTTACAGCTTGCTCAATATACAGATTGAATAACATCGGGGAGAGGCTACAACCCTGTCTCACTCCCTTCCCAACCACTGCTTCCCTTTCATGTCCCTCGACCCTTATAACTGCCATCTGGTTTCTGTACAAATTGTAAATAACCTTTCGCTCCCTGTATTTTACCCCTGCTACCTTCAGAATTTGAAAGAGAGTATTCCAGTCAACAGCTTTCTCTAAGTCTACAAATACGAGAAACGTAGGTTTGCCTTTCCTTAACCTATTTTCTAAGATAAGTCGTAGAGTCAGTATTGCCTCACGTGTTCCAACATTTCTACGGAATCCAAACTGATCTTCCCCGAGGTTGGCTTCTACCAGTTTTTCCAATCGTCCGTAAAGAATTGGTGTTAGTACTTTGCAGCAGTGGCTTCTTAAACTGATAGTTCGGTAATTTTCACATCTGTCAACACCTGCTATCTTTGGGATTGGAATTATTATATTCTTCTTGAAGTCTGAGGGTATTTCGCCTGTCTCATACATCTTGCTCACCAGATGGTAGAGTTTTGTCAGGACTGGCTCTCCCAAGTCTGTCAGTGGTTCTAATGGAATGTTGTCTTCTCCCAGGTCCTTGTTTCGACTTTGGTCTTACAGTGCTCTGTCAAACTCTTCAAGCAGTATCATATCTCTTATTTCATCTTCATCTACATTTTTCTATTTCTATAATATTGTCCTTAAGAACTTTGCTCCTGTATAGACCCTCTATATACTCCTTCCACCTTTCTGCTTTCCCTTCTTTGCTTAGAACCAGGTTTCCATCTGAACTCTTGATATTCATACAAATAGCTCTCTTTTCTCCAAAGGCCTCTTTAATTTTTCTGTAGGCAGTATCCATCTTACCCCCAGTGATATATGACTCTACATCCTTACATTTGTCTAATAGCCACTCCTACTTAGCCATTTTGGACTTCCTGTCGATATGATTTTTGAGACGTTTGTATCCCTTTTTGCCTGCTTCATTTACTTCATTTTTATATTTTATCCTTTCATCAATTAAATTAAATATTTCTTCAATTAATGGACGTTAATACGGGGTGTAGCCACCTTTCGCCTTTATGAAGATTTGAACTCTGCTGAGGGAATTTTCTGTAATGTATCCAAATATGAAGCGACAGCAAGCATTATTCCTCAGCTCAGTAGCGGAAATCAGAAGCTGCAGTTTGGGGTGAAGTCAACCTTCTAACTTATCCAAAAGAAGTTCTGTTGGGTTCAGGTCGAAACTCTGGGCAAAAAATGGCTCTGAGTACTATGGGACTCAACATCTGAGGTCATCAGTCCCCTAGAACTTAGAACTACTTAAGCCTAACTAACCTAAGGACATCACACACATCCATGCCCGAGGCAGTATTCGAACCTGCGACCGTAGGGGTCACGCGGTTCCAAACTGAAGCGCCTAGAACCACACGGCCACACAGGCCGGCGAAACTCTGGGCAGGCCAATCTTGTTCAGAAATATTGTTGTCCACAAACTTTACCTCACAGATGCTGCTTTGACAAGATGCGTCGTCATACTAACACAAACAATCATCGTCTCCTAATAGTTCACAATCCCACATCTTAAACACGAAGAATAGCTGTACACCGTCGCACCACCTACACGGTACTTCGCTGTGTGCATTATACATGAGAGCAGGTGTCGTTCTCCACTCATTCACCAAACCCAAACCCTTCCATCGTGTTGCCACAGCGTACAGAGGGGTCCATCACTCCATATTCAAGGCATCCACTGTAGAGTGGCGTAGCTCTTTCCAGCACACAGCACACAGAAGAGATTTTGAATTTAATTGATGAAAGGAGAAAATATAAAAATGCAGTAAATGAAGCAGGCAAAAAGGAATACAAACGTCTCAAAAATGAGATTGATAGGAAGCGCAAAATGGCAAAGCAGGGATGGCTAGAGGACAAATGTAAGGATGTAGAGGCTTATCTCATTAGGGGTAAGACAGATACTGCCTACAGGAAAGTTAAAGAGACCTTTGGAGAAAAGAGAACGACTTGTATGAATATCAAGAGCTCAGATGGAATCCCAGTTCTAAGCAAAGAAGTGAAAGCAGAAAGGTGGAAGGAGTATATAGAGGGTCTATACAAGGGCAATGTTCTTAAGGACAATATTATAGAAATGAAAAAAAATGTAGATGAAGATGAAATAAGAGATATAATACTGCAGCCGGCCGAAGTGGCCGTGCGGTTAAAGGCGCTGCAGTCTGGAACCGCAAGACCGCTACGGTCGCAGGTTCGAATCCTGCCTCGGGCATGGATGTTTGTGATGTCCTTAGGTTAGTTAGGTTTAACTAGTTCTAAGTTCTAGGGGACTCATGACCTCAGCAGTTGAGTCCCATAGTGCTCAGAGCCATATAATACTGCTTGAAGAGTTTGACAGAGCACTGTAAGACCAAAGTCGAAACAAGGACATGGGAGAAGACAACATTCCATTAGAACTACTGACAGACTTGGGAGAGCCAGTCCTGACAAAACTCTACCATCTGGTGAGCAAGATGTATGAGACAGGCGAAATACCCTCAGACTTCAAGAAGAATATAATAATTCCAATCCCAAAGATAGCAGGTGTTGACAGATGTGAAAATTACCGAACTATGAGTTTAAGAAGCCACTGCTGCAAAGTACTAACACCAATTCTTTACGGACGAATGGAAAAACTGGTAGAAGCCAACCTTGGGGAAGATCAGTTTGGATTCCGTAGAAATGTTGGAACACGTGAGGCAATACTGACTCTACGACTTATCTTAGAAAATAGGTTAAGGAAAGGCAAACCTACGTTTCTCGTATTTGTAGACTTAGAGAAAGCTGTTGACTGGAATACTCTCTTTCAAATTCTGAAGGTAGCAGGGGTAAAATACAGGGAGCGAAAGGTTATTTACAATTTGTACAGAAACCAGATGGCAGTTATAAGGGTCGAGGGACATGAAAGGGAAGCAGTGGTTGGGAAGGGAGTGAGACAGGGTTGTAGCCTCTCCCCGATGTTATTCAATCTGTGTATTGAGCAAGCTGTAAAGGAAACATAAGATAAAATTTGGAGTAGGAATTAAATTCCATGGAGAAGAAATAAAAATTTTGAGGTTCGCCGATGACATTGTAATTCTGTCAGGGACAGCAAAGGACCTGGAAGAGCAGCTGAACGGAATGGACATGGTCTTGAAAGGAGGATATAAGATGAACATCAACAAAAGCAAAACGAGAATAATGGAATGTAGTCGAATTAAATCGGGTGATGCTGAGGGAATTAGATTAAGAAATAAGACGCTTAAAGTAGTAAATGAGTATTGCTATTTGGGGAGCAAAATAACTGATGATGGTCGAAGTAGAGAGGATATAAAATTTAGACTGGCAATGGCGAGGAAAGAATGTCTGAGGAAGAGAAATTTGTTAACATCGAGTATAGATTTAAGTGTCAGGAAGTCGTTTCTGAAGGTATTTGTATGGAGTGCAGCCATGTATGGAAGTGAAACGTGGACGATAAATAGTTTAGACAAGAGAATAGAAGCTTTCGAAATGTGGTGCTACAGAAGAATGCTGAAAATTAGATGGGTAGATCACATAACTAATGAGGAGGTATTGGATAGAATTGGAGAGAAGAGAAATTTGTGGCACAACTTGACTGGAAGAAAGGATCATTTGGTAGGGCATATTCCGAGGCATCAAATGATCACCAAGTTAGTATTGGAGGGCAGCGTGGAGGGTAAAAATCGTAGAGGGAGACCAAGAGATGAAGACACTAAACAGATTCAAAAGGATGTATGTTGCAGTAGGTACTGGGAGACGAAGAACCTTGCACAGGATAGAATAGCATGGAGAGCTGCATCAAACCAGTCTCTGGACTGAAGACCAAGACAACAACAACGTCAGTATTCATATACTAGAATGGAAAATGCACCTATCATAGGTGAATATGTCCTGGTAAGAGTCAGGGATGTAAAAGAAGCAAACTAATTTTCGACTTACCTTGTCAGCTTTAAAAGACATTTAAATCAAATATCTCGACATATTCGTGATTTCTACTTTTTAATATTAGTAACCATGCCCTATAATACACTGATGCGACAAAGAAACTGGTATAGACATGCGTATTCAAATAGAGAGATATGTAAACAGGCAGAATGCGGCACTGCGGTTAGCTAAGCCTATATAAGACAACAAGTGTCTGGTGCAGTTTTTAGATCGGTTACTGCTGCTACAACGGCAGGTTATCAATATTTAAGTGAGTTTGAACGTGATGTCACAGTCGCCGCCCGAGCGATGGGACTCAGCATCTCCAAGGTAGCGATGAAGTGGGAATTTTCCCCTACAACCATTTCACGAGTGTACCGACAATATCAGGAATCCGGTAAAACATCAATTCTCCGACATCGCTGGGGCAGGAAAAAATCCTGCAAGAACGGCGACTGAAGAGAATTGTTCAACGTGACAGAAGTGCAAGCTTTCGACAGATTGCTGCAGATTTCAGTGCTCAGTGCTGGGCCATAAACAAGTATCAGCGTGCGAGCCATTCAACGAAACATCATCGACATGGACTTTTGCAGCCAAGGGCCCAATCGTTTACCCTTGAAGGTTGCACGACACAAAGCTTTAAGCCCGGCCTGGTGCCGTCAACAGCGACGTCGAACTGTTGATGACTGGAAACATCTTGCCTGGTCGGACGGGTCTCGTTTCAAATTGTATCGAGCTGCCGGACGTATACGGATAAGGGGACAACCTCATGAATCCATGGACGATTCATGTCAGCAGGGGACTGTTCAAGCTGCAGGAGGCTCTGCAATGGTGTGGGGCGGGTGCAATTAGAGTGACATGGGACCCCTGATACGTCTAGATACGACTCCGAGAGGTGATACGTACGTAAGCATCCTGTCTGTTGATCTGCATCCATTCGTGTCCATTATGCATTCCGACGGACGTGGGCAATTCCAGCAGGACAATGCAACACCCCACATGCCCAGAATTGCTACAGAGTGGCTCCAGGAACACTCTACTGAGTTTAAACACTTCCGCTGCCCCCAAACGCTCCAGGCATGAACATTACTGAGCGTGTCTGGGATGCCTCGCAACATGCTGTTCAGTAGAGACCTCCACCCCCTCGTACTCTTAGGGATTTATGGTCAGCCCTGCAGGATTCGTGGTGTCAGTTCCCTCCCGCACTACTTCAAACATTAGTCGAGTCCATGTCACGCCGTGTTGCGGCATTTCTGCTTGCTTGCGGGGGCCCTACATGATGTTAGGTAGGAGTACCAGTTTCTTTGGCTCTTCAGTATATAATGCATTATGTTAAGTAAAGTAACATAATAAATGATTTAATGTCGTATAAGATGACACATGCCATCATATCATGTAACATGGCATTTGTCATGTTACGCAGTATGACAACGTGTCATTAAAGTTTAGAATGGATGCACTCCACAGCAACAAATACATCCCAGAAATGTTATCCCTCTAGAACAAAGTTTTTAGCTATTATACGTGTGCTCGTCTGGCATATATTACTGCACATTGTTTACTATGTCTGGCGAATCTTCTGGATTACAGGCACGGAATCACGGACTCCTGCAATATGCAGGTGTGTCAACACGTTGCAGCCTACCGAGCTCACTGCGCTGGGGAAGCCGAGTCAACTCGTAAAAAGCTCGAATATTTCAAGACGTTTTGATTTAAATACCTTTGAAGCTGCTAGATTAGTCGTAAAGCTAGTTTCTTGCCCTACATTCCTGAGGCTTCCCACGACATATTCACCTTTTCTTGTGTTACAATACCACTATTTTTCATTTGGTCCACCATAATTTTGGCGGTAGGCTCCCATAGTTTGGCAACCGATGTAGATTATTGTCTTTTGAACAATGTCGCTTATATTGTATCGTAGTACCGGATGAAGCTTTCACGGGCCGGCCTGAGTGGCCGTGCAGTTCTAGGCGCTACAGTCTGCAGCCGAGCGACGGCTACGGTCGCAGGTTCGAATCCTGCCGCGCGCATGGATGTGTGTCATGTCTTTAGGTTAGTTATGTTTAATTAGTTCTAAGTTCTAGGCGACTGATGACCTGAGAAGTTAAGTCGCATATTGCTCAGAGCCATTTGAACCAAGCTTTCACGAAACAACACGACGAACATTAATTACGTGTAACTGTCACCCGGCTGAAAACTCGAGAAATATTGAAAATCTGTGCAGAAACGTCTTCCACTGCTTATAAATAACGAGGTTTAAATTTTTCGGTTCCAACGCCGCTAACATTTATCAAGACGCCATACTACTCTACCTTATCTGCAGCTCACCAGTTCTCTAGTACTAGAGAAAGCCCTCGTGCACAGAATCACAGAGGACATGCTCTGCCAGGTATGCCTTTTTTTGAGAAGCTCCAGCCAATCACAGGGCGGTCATCCATCGACGCTGTCTACTGTTGCACCGTCCGCGGTGGGCGAGCGATTCTAGACGTTCAGTCCGGAACCGCGCAGCTGCTACGGTCGCAGCTTCGGGCATGGATGTGTGTGATGTCCTTAGGTTAGTTAGGTTTAAGTAGTTCTAAGTTCTAGGGGACTGATGACCTCAGATGTTAAGTCCCATAGTGCTCAGAGCCATTTGAACCATTTTTTTGTCTACTGTTGATGTTAGCTTTGAGTATTTGTTTGTATGAATTCCTGTTGTCCTATGTGAGACAGCCTTGGCTCGATCTTAAGCTTCTGTTTATCTCATATAGTCTTTAACTGTAATTCTTAGTGTATGGCTCTATTAATGTCTTTTTTCGATATTGCTAGAATAATATTTGGTACACACTCTCGTGTAGCCCCCCGAAAGAGCACCGTTCTTGCCACTCGCTGAAGCCCCTCAGCGCCTATATTGTGGTCTCGTGGTCTGCGAGTTCAGTGGGGACTTTGGCATATAAGCGGTGCTGTTCCCTGCCAGCTCCCGTCCTGCCGCGTGCATATAAATCAAGTTCCTAGCACCGTTAATTTAATTTCAATAGTTGTACTGGAGGCTTGTATCGATCCAACTGCTCTGACGAAAAAAAGTATTAAAATAAAAGAATAAAGAAAAAAACCACAACAGCAAGAAGGATTTGTGTGCCATAAACGAAAGTTGTCAGGCGTGTTTCTACATCTGAATAGACATCGTCTACGTCAAAAGGATGATGTCTATTCAGATGTCGCTCCATTCGCATAAACGTGGAGCTAGTAGCGCGACTATGAGTATGCAAATCAGGTTTCCTTTAAATATGCACTGTAACAGCAGTGAACGTTAGTTACCTTTGAGATTCGACGTGGTGAGTTGATGTTACTCAAGAATGTTTTTAAGGCCACGAAGGCGAGGTTATCAACACCTCACGAGGTAGAATAATAGGGTTACGAGAAGTTGGATGTTCTCCTGTGACTTGGCACGAATGTAAAATTGGAAATTTCGAGCTGAACACCAATTCGACCAAAGTAACGTCCACCTGGACAACGTCTCCATGGGAAGAGCCTAGTGTACATATATCTTTGGGCGTTAATAGGTACTATACAAAGTCGCCTAATCAACAACATCTTACAGCATTACATGATAGCTGGCAGCGGTGGTCAGGAGAATACATAGTCGCTAGAAGACCGGACTCCGGACGACCACGTGGTACTACCGAGAGGGAAACCGTCGTGTTCGGCGTGGGGCTCTGACACATCCTACTGCATCTACAGCAGGAGTCTGAGCAGCACTTGGCACAATAATGACAACGAATTGCTAAAAATCGTTTGGTTCAAGAACAGCTTCGAAACAGATGCCCTGTTGCGTGCATTCCATTGACACTAAACCACCACCGTATGCTATCAAGCCAGAGCTCATGGGAGGTCTGTTATGTTTTCTGACGAAAGTTGGTTTTGCCTGGGTGCCAGTGATGGCCGTGTCTTCGTTAGGAGGTCAGTTGAGGGCCTGTAACCCACCTGTCTGCGTGCTACACACATTCGACCTACACCTGGAGTCTCGGGTGCGATTTATTATGACATCACGAGCACTCTCATGGTTATCCCACGCACCCTAACTCCATATTTGTGCTTCAGTATGGTGATCCGACCTGTTGTGCTGCCATTCATGAACAGCATTCCAGGGAGTGTATTCCAACAGGATAACGCTCGCGCACATAATGCTGTTGTAACCCAACATACTCTACAAAATATCGATATGTTGCCTTGGCCTACAAGGTCCTAGATCCGTTTCCTTTCGAGCACATATGGGACATCATCGGACGACAACTCCAGCGTCATCCACAAACGGCATTAACCGTCCCTGTATTGACTGATCAAGTGCAACAGGCTTGGAACACCATCCCAAAAACTTACGTCTGGCGCCTGTACAACATAACGCATGCATGTCTGCATGCATGTATTCAACAGTCTGGCGGTTAAACGCATTATTAATGCCCAGGATTTCACATGTGCAATGGCCTATCTCGCACTTACATTAACCTGTAATCTTGCAGTTGTTAATCACTTAAATAGGTTGCCTACACAACTGTATTCCGTAAATTTCATTACTCTAGTTTAATAATTTTTTGGTGTTGGGATTTTTTTTCGGTCGCTATTTTAATAAAGTAAATGGTATGATTGTATCTTAATTGTCAGTTAACACTCTAGTACACGGGCTTGTTTCTTTCGGAAATGTACGACGACAGATTTCCCAAGAAATTTCTAAAGTAAGTTAGTATAAGAAAAGAAAGTCCCCCCCCACCACCACCCTCAGTTAATGCTGAATTGGTCAAAAACATTGTTTCCTTTCGTTGTTATTGTATACTCTTTACTTGTTCCTAACAGGTGTGAGTCGGGAGGTGGGAGGTGGATTTTAATTGAAAACAAAATAAAAATTTCCACAGAACACTGTTTTTAAAATTAAGATAGTGGTTCTACGTTTGTTACTGTTATGCTACGGTTGCTTTTCAGTCATCAGTTCTCCGACTGGTTTGATGTGACCCACCACGAATTCTGCCCCAGGGCCAGCCTTCTCATCTTATTGCCGGAGTGTTGCTTGCAGCCTACGTCGTCAATCATTTTCTGGATGTATCCCGGCCTCTGTTGTTCTCTACAGTTTCTAACCATTCCAGGTTGTACCGTAGGAGCGAAATTCTACGCCCCTGTCTTACACCCTTTTTAATCCGACCATTTCGTACTTTGTCTTAAAGTCGTACTGTTCCACCTTAGTTCTTGTACATACACATAGCTTACCCTAATTTTTTTCAGAATTTCGTATATCTTACACTATTTTACATTGTCGAACTTCTTTCAAGGTCGACAAATTCTTTGAACGTTTCTTGATTTTTCTTCACTCTTCCTTTTATTATCAACGGGAACGTCACAACTGCCTTCTGGTGCCTTTACGTTTCCTAAAGCCAAATTGATCACCATCTGACAGATCCCCAGTTGCCTCTTCCAGCCTTCTGTTTATTATTCTTGTCAGCAACTTGGATGCATGAGCTGGTAAGCTGAATGTACGCTTGCTATCTCGTGAATTGTGTCAATGACGTTTTTCCAGAAGTGTGTGGTATATCGCCAATCTCATACAGTCTATACACCATCGTGAATAGTCGTTTTTTAAAAGACATCATATTAGTCGTTGACTGTAGAAATTATTTATTTCAGAATTGCAATTTCTTCCTTTGTCTCACTTTCAAGTGGTACTGCAAAAGATTTTACTTCCGCAGATACGAAAATATTCCGACTTGTATACATATCATCGTCAAAAATAAGATTTTTCACTGTAGAAATAGGGATGTTACTGCATTTCTACAGCGAAAAAACTTGTTTTCTATTTTTCCTACTGCATGCAAACTTCTGACATTCCATACTCCGACACGTAGAATGTTATCCCGTCAGTGGTTTTTCCATCTTTTCCTCATAGTCCCCTCCCCATTGCCAGTCTCCTCCCGCAGATCCGAATGGGAAACTAATTCGGAATCATTTGAAAATGGAGAGTACATCATGACATGTTTTTAATTTACAGGCCACGTTGATACACATTATGAGTTTTTAATATAGTGATTTCCGTTGTCTTTTACATTCTCACACCCTTGATAATCAGTAATTCTTCCGCATTTCAGGGGCAGTTTCGCACCCTAAGAGCAAGGCATTTCTCTTAACCTTGTCTGTTTCTTCTCCCTCTTTGACAAGGCCGTTGGAAAACGAGGGTGGCTTCATATACCGGAAGGGTTCGGTCGCCATCACTGATCACTTTTATTCTAAATTTAAGCATTGTCGAAGCTCGAATTCGGGACACAGGACGTTCTGATCACGACTCAAAGACGTGGAAATGTTAAGGTATCCGATCTTATTTATGTTTCACAAAATCGCAGCAATGCTATTTTTTTTTAAATTCGAAGAAAGATTGAAGATGGTGGAGGTTTGTTGAGTGAACATGAAGGAGCTGGATCAGAGGCCCGTATAGCTGTGACTTAAAAAAGAGAGAGAGCGGGGGGGGGGGGGGGGGGACAGCAGTTTTAAGTACTTTAAAAGAAAATGTGTTCAGGTGTGTGTTTGATACCTAGAATTGGATGAAGGAATACGTTATACAGGATACGTATTGCGAGGCTCATTATGAATTTTGAGGTAAGGCTTAAGCTTGGCAGACAGGAGCCTTGATTTTATAATCTGATGGAGGAAATTTGTAAGTGTTTCGTTAGGGGTGTGAGAGCGGATTGTCAAGACGCTGGGTTCAAATAATATATTGGTGAAGGCCCAGTGGAGTACCAGGATTGAAGAGCTTTTAACGAGTATCGAGGACATGTTGTAAATGTGTAGATTTCAATAATGGTGAGAAACGAGGCAGATTTGACAGTGTGCTAAGAGACTGTGTGGATGCTTACAGACTACCAAGAGTTTGAAATGAGTTGTAGAATTTAGACAGATCAATTGAACTTGGGAAACGTAAGAATGGATCAGATTAGTGTCTTAAACGTGTAGAGGAGATTGGAAGGATGCAATCTTCTTGTTCGATCAGTTAGAAAATTCATTCTTCGGTTAATGCCGCATACTGGTTTACAGGAAAGGGTTATTTGGAGGTATTTTAATATCTAGCGATGTCTAACTGTTATAAGGAATGTGAAAAATATTTTTTTTCCAGTTCTGACAAACGCAGTTGTATTCAACTGTTGTAGTATTATGCAGGTAGGAGGCGTCGAAGATACTGGTACAAAATTTTGAAACAAACTCTACTGATACCCTTCTTAAGCTATGTACACACGACGCCTCTTCCCTCGTGAGCTATCTCAGATGCACGGAAATAAAAGGGCGTGCAAACAAAGTCTGACCAAGCGAGGTGACGCAGTGTTAGCACACTGGACTCGCATTCGGGAGAACGACGGTCCAAATCCGCATACGGCCATCCTGATTTAGGTTTTCTGTGATTTCCCTAAATCGCTTCAGGCAAATGCGGGGATGGTTCCTTTGAAAGGTCACGGCCGATTTCCTTCCCCATCCTTCCCTAATCCGATGGGAACGATGACCTCGCTGTTTGGCCCCCTGCCCCCCCCCCCCCCCAAAAACCAACCAACCAACCAACAAAAATCTGTGGGAAGAACGCATGTACGTATGGGCATCCTCGTGTCCACACGTTGCCTCATTGCTCATGCAGTCGCTATGAATCCTCTTCTCTGCTTTGGAGATCGTGTTGCGTTTAGTGTGATGAAAAGTCGACAAAAAAAGGAAACGCAAAAGCGACTGCAGGTAAAGAAGTTTCTAAATAACAGTGGTACGAGAAATACAAAGTGATGACAACGTTTTGTCTGAACATTTCAGAAGATCACTGTGGGAATTCAAATTTTCTGCTTGGGAAACTGCAGCGATAAGGCTGGCAACAAAATTTCGTTAGCTAGTAAATGGCGGTATATATGCCAGTTTGAACTATTTGTTCCGCGTTTCAAAACAAACAATGATTATTCCTGAAACTGTGAAATACGTAAGGGAGATTCCTAGTCGTAAGTGTTATCTTTCATTGCACCATTGTATTTTATTTGTTTACACAACTTTAATCCTGAAAAATGATACTAGTAAATAGATTAACATTATCGGACTCGACAAATTTTGGATTTTCATAGACGCCAGGATCCTCTAGAAAAGAGGTTGTGTTTTTCGGTTTTGTATTGTTTGCATCTGCTTCACTTCTGTTGCCAGTAGTTTGTTGAGGAGCTACAGATGTAGCTTGTTCACATGTCAGGCTACTCGGTTGTTATGCTCATTAATTCGCCATAGCACGAACAATCGTCCACAGTTTTCACACATACGTTCGATAAATTTCTGTCTTATTCTTCTCTGTTTTCCTACTTCGAATTCTTTACAATAATATGTTCGGAGACCTTCTATCTAATACTTGACCCTCTGGGCAACACATCTCAAATTTTTATTGAAATAATTTTCAGAAGCGACATTCGTCTATATGCTTAAGCGAGCTTCTTTTGCATTCAACAGGCATTATTACACATAAATCGCTTCACAGTACAATCTCAAGTCCTCAGCACACTACATAGTAAAAACACTCATGGGCGCCAGCTGCGTGGTATCAGGTAAAAAGCGACAAGATTCCCACTGCGCTTTAAGCACGGCCTTCATTTTCAGGAAATTACGCATGCGCTTATGCGCTTGCACGATGTTGAAGACCAAAAAAAAAAAAGCATCGTGTGGACGGACTTTTAAGAATCACAGAGCACTCTTAATACGTCACGTTATACAGGGTGTTACAAAAATGTCCATATAACATATTTTCTTTCTTTGTGTGTGAGGAATGTTTCCTGAAAGTTTGGCCGTACCTTTTTGTAACTCCCTGTATACTGGAGCATGCTACCTGGCGGAGAGAGTCGGAGCAATTGGCAGCTGGCCGCCAGCTCGGTCAGCTCGGCCAATTAGCAGGAAAGCCAGAGGTGGCGCGGAGGGCCGCCGAGCTGAGGAGAAGGGCTGAAGGAAAGCCTCAAGGGCGCTGCGCGGCCGCACACCTGCGCAGATCTGCGCGGCCTTGCGGCTGAGTTTCGGCGCCGGCCGCAAGGCCGCGACACCGCGACCGGCGAGTGACGTCATAGCTGCTGCACGGGCCCGCCTCGTCGCGAACGTATCGCAGCTTCCTTGCTAATAGCCTGAACCTGCTTGACGCGGTATTTACAGCTAGTGGTGCTGTCGCCTAACAGATTGTTTCGTCACTGGAAATGTCCTTTCTCCAATTTCTCGCAACGCGCCATTAAGATTTGCCCCATTCATCGTCCTTGCTACTTTGTATCCGTTATAATTATCTCTCAAATGCATCCCTATTAGTTAAGGCGGCCAACCGTCCCGGATTTTGCGGGACAGTCCCCAATTCTGCCACACCGTCCCGCATTGGAAGACTTAAGAAAAGTGTCCCGCAAAATGCCTAATGTTACATATCCCCGTTCACTTTGATTTTATATACAGTTTGATTGAATGTAAAAACAAATTTTTTTCATTTGCTTGGTAGTAATAAAATCATGGATTGAACTTTTATGATACGGTTTGTATTGCATAGTATAGCACTTTAAGTAAACCAGATGTTGATTATCGTTGCAAACACAAAAGATAAAATGCAGTTTTCACTATTGGTTTCTGTACTTCAAAATTTAACTTTGTGCACTCTGACCTATTATGTGGGGATACGCACAACACTAAAAGATTTCCTGCTGTGAATGTATGATCGTTAATTTGCAAAACTATGTTCTCATAACTCTGATCTGGCTTGTTAGAAATGAAACACTGTATCATTACTGCAACTGGTTACGAAATTAAGCATGTCTTGCTCTACTTTAGTATGTGAAATGTACTGAAAATTACTCTTATTACATGCACAGAAGTTACAGTTTGCAATGCTTGCCAGACATAAAAGCTGCAGTGGATTTTTTAAATATTTGAATAATATTGATTGCACCGGCTAACGAGAGCATGAAAGTAAAAATGAAAATTATTTTAATAGTATTACACGCCCGGGTTCCCGGGTTCGATTCCCGGCGGGGTCAGGGATTTTCTCTGCCTCGTGATGACTGGGTGTTGTGTGATGTCCTTAGGTTAGTTAGGTTTCGGTAGTTCTAAGTTCTAGGGGACTGATGACCATAGATGTTAAGTCCCATAGTGCTCAGAGCCATTTAATAGTATTAGCCAGACCAGATTTCAACACAGCAGTCTTTGATCTCACACAAGTACAGTTTTAACACTCTAATTTACGTAAATTATTTACGTCACTAATATTGTACTATAGTTCAATTCTTTTATTTTGGCGGCTCGCGCATGCCCGCCCAGACGCTGGAGATGGCTGTGTTACCCGTTGCAGGCGCCAAGAGAAGCAGTGCCATAGTACAGTATAGTTCGCAAACTTACGTTTAGGAGGGAGCGCGCAGTTTATGAAGTAAAGCCACCACGGCCGCATTAACCCTTTCGCTGCTACAGAGACGTGCTCCCCGCATTCCGCGCTGTGCGCGATTTTGTCATCACTGCACTGCTCACCTGTGCAGACACATGGTGTTCCCACTGCTTTGACACACTTATCATTCGATTTCACAAAAACTATTTGGCACAAAAATTTGATTTTTACACATCTTCTTGACTGATACCTTCCCCCCAAAAATGACTTAATTTTGTTTCGATGTTCAACGCA
Source organism: Schistocerca cancellata (assembly GCF_023864275.1). NCBI lineage: Eukaryota > Metazoa > Arthropoda > Insecta > Orthoptera > Acrididae > Schistocerca > Schistocerca cancellata. Next base: position 567,075,734 of record NC_064630.1, on the reverse strand, counting down.
GTATTGTGCAGCATTAAATGTAGTAAACCATTGCACGAAATTTTGAAGAGCTTGCAGAGGTAAAAGTTCACTGTGTACTTTAGTTGCCACTAGAAATTTCAAAAAATTACATTCAAACGAATAAAATTCATGAAGTAAGACACATCGATATTGTTTTTAAATAAAGGAAATATTAAGTACTGAACAAGGTTTGATCGCAGAACCTTTTGCTTAGCAGCCAATCACCTTAACCATTACGCTAACACAGCTTTTTTCCACTTTGTTCGGTATTTTTCGTTGCGTTGGGCCTGGGCGGACGTCACAAGACATCCATACAAGTTGTTCGTTGTTTCCTTGACTCAGTTTTTTTTATAACAGAGAGCACGCAGCCCTCGAACACGCCATTTTTTATTCTCATTTGTTCATTGTCGTTCGTTTCATCTGCACGGTGCGGACGTCACAAGACACCCGTTTCAGTTCGTCGTTGATCCATTAACTCAGTTTTTTTATTACACAGGGCAGCTAACCCTCTGACCGAACAAGCTGAGATACCGTGCCGCCTAACACGCTGAGCTACCGTGCCGGCTTCTCGTCATACGACGAAATTCCTGGAGGACTTTAAAGCATCACGCAAAATACCGACAAACACTGTCGGTATGACTATGAATTACTCACGTTTCGTCGAAGTACAATAGGAAATTCACAACTACTGCTATTCTTTATTGCGAAAAAGCGGTTAGTGAGAATGAATTTCCTTGCTATCGCCTGAATTAGGAGGCTTATTGCTTCTTTGGTTTAATTTATTAATAGAATATGAAGCAATTGGTATAAAGAATGCTTTTTCCAAACTTTCTTTTATAGAAAGTCTGCTATCAAGAGATTGCTTTTGTCCATTTACTTTATTTATGACTGAACGTTTCTAAAACTGAAGACACTCGTCCGTGCTCAGTACCGCAGTCGAGCTCTGGCAACGTCGTTCTCTGTTCATTGGCTGACTGTGTTTTGTGACGTCAGATGCGCAGAACGAACCTAAACTCGGCCGCCTTCGTAAATGGCGCGCACTTCAGTAGTTGCCCATGTCCATCTGAAAATGACGTAATAAAATCTGCAATTCTCCTCTCTGGTCTCTGTGAAGATGAAAGAAATAATTTTAATGTACAATTACCTGCCTGCTTAGTTGCAGGAAAACTGCTTTCATTCAATTATAGTTTTAATCTGCCGCGGCAGCGTCTCACGCGATCGTGGGGCTGCACTGCGTCACAAGAAATGCTAAATTTGCTGAAAAGGGTTAAAAATGTGTAATGAAATACTTGTCAAGCGAGCTACAAATCATTACAAGTATTTTTAACAATTTCTATATTCAGAAGTAACATAAAATTCAAAGCACACACCTTTTTTATACATCAGTGCCCAATGGCGTCTTTCTCGATCAAAAAACAAATGAAAGCGAACTAAGCGTTCGGGAGAGCGTCACAGGCTCTTACAACATCCACGGCTACGAGAAGACAGAGACAGTTATGTCTAAGCCTCCACTGTTTATAAGCAATTTAATATGCTAATACATATCTTTTTAATTATTTAATTGTCATTGTCTGCGTCGGTTCCCACACTCGCTGACCACAGACGTTATTTGCAAAATTGGCATACATGATATTATACAAACATAAAAATGCAAGATGATTATTTCTTTTATACAGAATCCACATAATCAATAACTGTTCATACAGAAATAAAATACAAGAACACAGATAAATGTTTTTTGCATATATTACACAGATTTTACAAATGTCTTGCCCGGAGACGTCACACTACAACCCGCATGTACCGTATCCCGGTAATTTTCACATTCCACCAACAGCAGATTATTCCCACGTATCTTCAGCACAAGGAATCAGGATACGAACTGGTGAGTGTGATTATGTGCACTACCTTCAATTGTCAAGTGTACATAAAAATAGAAATAAATATATAGTACGAATGGGTGAAACACCATTTGCTGTTAACGCGGGGTGACCACTCTCAGTTCTCTGAGATTGCCAACGATCTGAAAAACAATAGGTTCCAGACGAAACATTTCTGGTGATGCCGATGTTCAACGGGCGATTTTTTAGATTGTAAATTAGTCCGCGCGAAGACTCGACGTTGTTGATTTGTGTTTGTGTGCTTCGCCGAGGTCCGTGAACTAATTTGCTTGTTTTACTTAGCAATGCCACCGACTGTTAAATAGCGAATTTGTCAATTCACGAAGTACTTGCAAAAGGAGGTCCCTTTTTTTACAGAAGTGTACAACACCTTCAGAAGTGCGGGGCCGAAAGTGTAATGGGGTGTTCTGTGTTGCTCCACAATATACAACATCGTTTAACATCTGACAAACATAAAAAGGTGCAGACTGCTGCAGGTACATCATCATTCTCGACTAACTTTCGTCAGTAAAACTTCGCTGACTACGAAGAATTTGCAAGAGCCAAAGGTTTGTGGGCTTTCCACACAGTGAGGCACAAGTAAGTTTCAGATCGATGGAATGCACTTCTAAATTGATCCAAAAAGTGTTTCAAAAGAAGTTTCGCCGCTTGAAAACTAAGTGCGACGCAGTAATAAAGAATGTGATTTCGCCTTTTTCTTCAGATAACCTACAGGCAGAACTTACAGACGTTCCATTTATCTGTATCTGCACAGACTTTTCAAAACACAAAGCGAGCGGTTCTAGGCGCATCAGTCCGAAACCGCACTGCTGTGACGGTTGCAGGTTCGAATCCTGTCTCAGGCATGGATGTCTCTGATGTCCTTAGGTTAGTAATTTGTAAGTAGTTCTAAGTCTAGGGGACTGATGACCTCAGATATTAAATCCCATAGTGCTTAGAGCCATAAAAAAACTCAAAATATTTACAATACTAGAGCGGAACTCCCATCGAAAGGCTGGAATTAATGTAAAAAATATTAGATATCCTGAATTTACCTGCTGAAACTGCAGTTATTATATATGATTCTTTAATGGGCATTCTGGAAAAACATGGGCTTAAGGGGAAAGTCATGGGAATTTGTGCAGATAATGCCAATACAAATTTTGGCGAAGTTCAAAGTGAAGGACAATGTAATGTTTTCTTCAAACTTCAAGAGGGCTTAGGGAGAAAAATAGCTGGCGTGGGGTGCGCAGCGCGTATTGCACACAACGCTATACAAACATCAGCAGATGTGTTACCAGTGGACGGCGAATATATTGTTACGAAGATTTATTCGTACTTTTATTTATAAACAGCCTGCGTAGAAGCTCTCAAACATTTTTGTGAAGAAGCGGAAATGCAGTACAAAAGAATCCTGGGATAATGTAAAACACGATGGCTTACACTTTTGCCTGCAGTAGAAAGAGTACTTCAAATGTACGTACCACTGAAATCTTACTTTTTATCGCAAGAAAAATGCCCTGGTGTGCTACACGCATTCTTTTCTAATGAATGTTGGGAGCTTTGATTAAAATTTATACATGTACAAGCCGCTTTATTTAATGACTCTGTGAAGATGATGGAAGGAGATGTACACTAAGCGCTTAGAAAACGACTATATTCCTCTGAGCATACGAAATGAGTTAGGAATTGTGGACAGTGCAAACATAGACAAAATTTATTTTATGTGACATATACGTAAGTTCTTTGATAGCTGCATCAAGTACCTTCAGAAGTAAATGGATCAGTACAATGAATTCAAAACGTATGACTGGAGTGAGTTAAAATTGGTCTGAAATGGGCTGATGTGGAGCAGACTTAGCAACAATTAACTATGCAGATGCCAACGAGGGCAACTACAATAGCTGAAGATAGGTTGTTTGACGAGGTAAACTACATTTCAGATTACGTCAGTCACGATGTCCTGAAGAGATGGGAAGATATGATGAGCAGCATGGAGGAATGATGATTAGAGGTATTCAACATACTTCATGAACAGCACATACCACATACAAACTGAGTGGCCATCGTTCAATATGTACACGGTTCACCAGAGACGAACGCACCTTCAGAACGAGTATTTTCAAATTCTATGTGGACATCGTAAAAAACTTCACTTAAAGTTGAAACACTACGTGCAATGCTGATTGTAAAATTCATATTGGGAACTTGTGAAAATTTTTATGAAATTGTAAATCAAAAATAAGATTTGGTGAAAAAGTGTCGCTCATGTCATAAACATGATTTTAAAAATAAATGAAAAATTTAAAATTATGTTTCATTTCTAATTTTAGCATAGTCAGGATACATGGTCACTTAACCTCAATTCCCATCCACATGCACAAAAGGTACTACTTTGACCTTGGCCATCTTAAGCAGAAACCTTTCAAAAATTGCCAGATTCAGAAACTTAATGTAGCCGCTTGCGAAATATTTATGAAACTGTAATAAAGATATAGAAAAAAATAGAACGTCACTTATGTTAGATATATTATTTTAAGTTCTTTTGTCATCTACATTTCTTTCCTAGTTTCAGAATAACCGACACACTGAGTCACATGTTCATAGTCCCCATCCACATTCTCGAAACGTCCCACATCGACATTTGAAAATGTTGGCTTCTTTACTATTAGTTAACAGAGAGCTTCAAGAAACTCCGGGAATTATTACAGTACCGCCGTCTCCGCCAGCAGCATTCACTATTCCGTAGTAGCACTGAACCTCACTTTAACCGTTACTGAGGATTAGAGCACTACAATGAGTGACTAAATTTAGATGTGTAAACTCCACATATAATTTTTATAACTTTCTTTTGCAATTAACACTTTTCGCCTAAGTGAGGAATTAACCTAAAATCTTATCCTGCAGAACAGCAGTGAAGGAAAATATTCAAAATACGTTAACTTTCTGATTTCAATTTCCTTAGCATTGGCTACTGTTAGTTATTCTTAGGGCAAAAGTAGCTGACCCTAAACGTTTTAGCTTATGCACAGTTTTTCATTTTTAGTTTTCATTGACATTCACATTTAAGAACTTGTAACTTTTAGACCTGTTTATTATTTGTTGTTGGCAAACTACATTAATAGAGATTGGGTATTTTCGAGAGCACAGAGTAAGGGAAATGTGTTTTTCTTTTTTGTTCTTTCAAAGTTTAAAGAAAGTCCATTTGTGCAAAAGCGATTAATTTAAATTCATCTAGTATTTTTGTTTGTGTTAATTATACTTCAGCACTAACAATTGATTCTCCTTTCACCACATCCCATGTTTTTGTGCACTGTGCAGTTATTAACGTCTTCGCAATATACCAGTCTGAACAGTACGTTCTTTAAAACACAGGTAATTTTCTCATGCATCTCTCAGACAACTTACTTGCCAGGTGATTCGTGATTGTATAGATAATTTTAGTAATATACACTGCCAGTTATGATTTCCATTGGCATGAGACTGAGGACCGTAATCTGACAGAATTGCTCTTATCCTGCTTATGTCTTCCACGTGCTTATAGACCTCAGAGGCTATATTCTGTGCAGTCACTTTGCTTTTGTGATAAAGAGTGACTTACTTTGAGAGTACCTCCAATATATATATATAGACTCCCTCCAATGTTTCTGGACAATGGACTGAACATATCTGCAGCTAGCAAGTGTAATAAGTAATATGATAGGCAGGATATTTTGCATGAGCCCTAGAATGGTTTAGTTTACTTCCTTGGCTTTCTGACATCCGTTGCACATGGTGATACATAGTTTCATAAGCAATTCCATTTTCTTGAAAAGCACCATTTACAGCTTTTCGGTATTTTCATGCTTAAAAAAGACACTTCTTCACGCTCCCTGTTCAATAATATTACTTTGTATGCAATAACATCTATCTGAATCTCATCTTTCTGGTGGTTCACTTTTGGCAGTACTAATTGCCAGTTAGGATCTTCTCTTCGTAGCCTTTAGGTTTTTTATATACCTTCTCGATATCTGTTTCTTGAGCAATCCCTTTTATATAAATTGTTTGGTAAATTTGGCTACATCACTATCTGCCTTTCTCTTCTTGAACATCTATGGGAACACATGAGAGAGCACATGGTACCACTAGTTTTTCTTCAAAATGTTTAATGTCTAGTTCGAACTGCTGTATGAACACTGAGCAGCGTTCCAAATTCCTTAAAATATATTAGTGCCATGCAGTCTGTGACAACAGTTCCATGGTGTCCTTATACATAATAAATAAAATTATTTAATCCCACATAATTATACTGGTGGCTTCTTTTCTGAGACACTGTAATTCTCACACGTAGCCAGTCGCACACCAACGAATGCTATGGATACGATTGATTTTTCATTCCTTTGTTCTGTCTCTTGATGCAAATAGCAATTGATGGTGTAGTTGCTGCTGCCAGTATCCAAATGAAATGCTGTATTTACATCAGGATTATTCAGATTTCTAACGGTAGCAAACATCTGTTTAGTTAAATCAAATACTTTCTAGCTGTCAGTTGTAAACTGGTCTTCTGTTGAAGCTCTGCTAGACGTTGGCTGTTGAAAAGATGGTTTAGTGTAAACATCCTGTAAAATTTCCACGTTCCAAATCGTGATATTAATTGCTTTCTGTCATTGGTGGAGAAGATTTTCACGGCCAAGCATTTTCTTAGGGATGAGTTTCATACTGTCCCTAGGTATGTAATGGCCCAAAATCCTTATTTGCTCTTTCCCATCTGTGTCTCTAAAAAATTTAGCACCATTCCTGTTTTATTAAGGCTTCAAATAGTTCTTTTAGTATGTTACAGCGTTATCCAACTAACTGGTGGTCACTACAAAGTCTGTTCAATGGTAAAAGTTAGCATTATAAAGTGATACCATATGGAATAAGAGTATCACTTACAATGATCATTTGCACTTTGAATACAGATTTGGAGCTCAATTAGATTTAAAGATATATATATGGTATCACTTTATAATGATAATGCTAACTTTTACCATTGAACAGAGAAGAGCTATATTTTCTGCTTTCCTTGGTTACTTGTAAATGCCTGCACGTTTGATCGCAGCTGGACATACATATTACAACTCTCAAACTTTGCGTTATCTTGGACATGTTTACTGATCAGTTCGACTCACATCCTATAATTCTTATTGAGGTTTCTAATGTCTGACACAACTCTCAAGGTACCATCGTGTTTATTCACTACTACCAACGGATTAATATACAGGGAATTGGCTCTTGTAATACTATCCCATTTGTCCATTTTCTTCAGTTATTCTTCCACTGCTGCTATCTTAGGTTTTAGCACGAGCTACAGCTTAACTGTAAACGGTTTCTGTGGTTTAATTTTGAGTTAGTATTTATAATTTTGTATTATTCCAGTTGGTCTGCATTTGAATAACAATTCTTCTAAATATTTTATTTATTCTATAGTAACATTTTTCAGACTGTCCACTTTTGAAACTACTTGCCCCTGGTTTTCATCACTTTCCACTGATGTGTACTCATCAGTCAGAGTTGTATCTTCTTGTCAGTATTATATTCAAACTCTTTCAATTTCTTTCATCAGACGTTTGCTGGTGTTTCAGATACTGTTCCATAAAATGGTACTCACTCTATTTTGAGACATTGTTGAACTGAACTTGTTTGAACGTGATCTATCTTTGCTTCGGATGTGTTTAACAAATCCATCCCAAGGATGATATCTACATTTAATCTAAGGATGACCACATGTACTTGTTCAAATTCTACTTCTCCGAATTAGAAGGTAGTGTAGGTCATACTGCACTCTCCATTCTGATTTTCGTTAGAGTTGAAGCGATTAATTTAAGATTGTTAGCATATACTAATACTACTCTTCTGAACAGTCACGATACTGTCAGCATCCACTAAGGTGACACAAGCAATCCATCCTAATTGTATATCTATTAGCGGCTGACATTTAACTCTTTCGCTCCTTCTTCTCTTCTTTCAAAGGTTGATCTTCCATGTCCTGGTATGTGCACATTCTATGTTCACCTCCCTTTCCATTACAAGTGGTTTTTTGACGTTTTGTGGTCACATCAGTTTCACTGCTTTTTATCCTGTATCGTTTACTTACATTTCCAGCTTCTTCTTCTCATAGATGCAACATGAATCTTGACATGTCTTGGTACTTGTGTTATGCTTAGTAAAACCCACTGTAAGCCAACAGTTCCTACAAATTTGTTTTGTTGACTCTCAGTATTACCCTGTTCCTTAAAATTTTCGTAATTATTAATTAAAAATTCTGCAACATTTTTCTTCCTCTTATTGTTCATCTTGTTCTTCTGCTTCTTATTTGATCTCTTACTCTTCTAGTTTCCCGGCATCTTCTCTCTTGCTTGTGTCTACCGCTTCATTCCTAATCGCGTTTTCCTTTTATTTTTCTTCTTCCTGCTGATTGAATCTTCATTTAAATTTTTCCTCCTCTTATTTCTTCATCTTCTTTCAGAATTTCTGTCTCTCCTCACCTGAAAATATCTTCGCTTTACCTCTTCCACCCCACCTCGTCCCGCCGGCTTGAGTGGCCGAGCGGTTCTAGGCGCTACAGTCTGGAATCGCGCGACCGCTACGGTCGCAGGTTCGAATCCTGCCTCGGGCATGGATGTGTGCGATGTCCTTAGGTTAGTTAGGTTTAAGTAGTTCTAAGTTCTAGGGTACTTATGACCTCAGCAGTTGAGTCCCATAGTGCTCAGAGCCATTTGAACCATTTTGAACCACCTCGTCCCTTGTTTTACTTCTCATCTCCAAAAATCTTTCTCTCCCCAAAAATTTTCCACATTCATCACTTTATCTTCCTCCTTCATGTTTCTCCCACCTTCACCCTTCCACTACTGTTTTTCTGCTCTATGAAGTCTTCATTCTTCCTTCTATAACTCTTCATCTCTCAAGCATTTTCTGTATTCATGTCCATTTCTCTTCCTCCTATTTCGCTGACATTTTCAATTTCTTGCTGCCTGATATTTGTTATTGTGATGTCACTTTCAGAGTCTTCAAGAGCAGATTCCAGTCTCTAACAAGAGATCTAATCGCAGTGAATCGAGAAGCTTCATTCATCACCACTTTCTCCAGTGCCTTTCCTCTACAGGTCCTTTTAGTTTCATTTTTTTTTCATATTAACGTTCAACAAATCATCATCTCACAGGTCTATATATGGGTTGGCATAACGGTCCTGTTCAGTATAATCGCACCAGATTGTTGCGTATGATGTTAAATCTGCTTACCTCACTCTTTGAATTCCCCACAGTGTCCATCAGTGACAGTGAGTTTTGCTACAATTTTTTATTGTCTGCATACTTATATCTATAATGTGTTTTCTTGGGATCGTTTCCGGTTACAGCACAGCTACTGAATGATTTCTTTGGCTGGATCCGTACTACAATTCTCTTATCTCTGCGCTTGCCTATGTGGACCACCATGCACGCGCCTCTCCTCTTTCCGAAATGTTTTGCTCATTATTTCGTCTTCTGTCCTTTCCTTCCTGTGTTCTTTTATTGTCTCTCCCTTAATTTTGTCTCTCTTGATCTCAGTTTACCTTAGCAACTTTCGATAGTAGGCAGACGCACTCCACAATTGTAACATGAACTCCGCATAACAAACTCCCTTATAGCAATGGCCTGTATCGCCTTAGACCAGTGCTTCAGAGTCTCTTGATTGGTTCTTAGATTGATATGGCCATTCACTTTCTCCTTCAGTAAAACGCCATCTCCATTTGCTTATTCTCTGGCCAAAGAATACAAATTTTTAGTATTAATTTTTGGCGTGCTGAAGACATAATAAATTTTATATCTGACAAAAACTGTCGGCACAGGGCTAGTTGCAGACAGTTTTGCAGTTATATGTCACTCACGTTAAGCGAAACAAGCTTTTCACGCACGTACATTTGTCGAAAGGTTGATAGCACGTTTGCAGCCTCATTATGGAGAAGTGTAAATTCAAAACAATGTATAACTTCTGGGCAGTTTTAAGGTAAAAGAAGCTGTCTTTTTAACAGTAAGTACTCTAGAGATCGACCAGTTCCATCTGCAGATGCACAGGAGCGCTTTCAACTGAAATGGCAAACGGTCTCGAAAACAACTCAGAAACTTGTGTAAGATTGTCAGTGTCTTCAAACATTTCGAAAGCTATTCCTGTAATTCTATCCGCACCAAAATCGATTGTTTTCGTTAAGCCAGTGAGCTTAGGTAAATCTTAAGTAAATGGACAGTCAGAAGTTGTCCCATCCATAACACGATTTTCTTTTTAAGTGAGTCTGCTTCGCCATAGATCAGAGATTAGTTGGTTCTTCCCTTACAGTGTCTTACTCAGGGCAGTCTACAGTCAGCTCTATTTAGATACAAGATTTGGAAACCAATCTCCATTTATAAATTTCATTCTTACTTACCGTTTTCCTTCAGAAATTCAACAACAGCGGGGCTTAAATCGAAAACTCGTTCCAGGCATGTATTTGACCTAATTAACGTACATTTCTGTTATGTATAACCTCTCCATACTATTTGTTCATTTCGATCAAAAACTATTGCAACTGAAATAATAACGCACGCAACCTCAGAACATTTACTGTTTGCACTACTAATTCCATCACGTGTTCCTTGTTTGCGTATTTACCAGAAAGTGCTTCTTTATATGCAGAACAATGGGTCCTTTATAAATTGTCTGTCGGTCATTATAATTTTTCGCTCATTCACCGATAAGTAATTCATTCTCAATGCCATATCATAGCAAATTCGCAATACCCATCGATTGTGCAACTGCGAAATAGATACTGATAGTTCTCATCCTTCTCCTCTGTGATCATTTTTGAAAGATTGCGTCGATAGCTCGATAGACTGTGTCTTTTTGTGCAAAAAGCCATTAGACCTGTGAACTTCCTTTATACTACGAACAAATAATGAATTTGCAGAACCGAAAAAAGTCGTGCCGACGAAAATAATCCGTTCAAAATGCTAAAAAAACGTGTTGCATCGCATTGCTGAATGAAGTGTCGAGCTATACCGAGAAGCACCGAGCAAAGCCGAGACGTACCATGTAGTGCCGAGACTGGCCGAGACTCGAAGAGGGTCGCTGTGACCAACACTGCCTTCAAGCCTTTCGTGATTTATGTCCCAATCTATTTATTTTCTGTTCAACAAATGTGGTGCATATCGGAAGTGCTCACACTTTAGGCCAGGTGTCTTCATGCTTTCCGCTCATTTCTTTCACATTACTTTCAACTAGATTTCCTTGGTCACTTTAGATTCAACCTGTTCTGCGACTTCTGTAATATTTTTCGTCACAGCCTGTTCGATCTCTTCCTATACAACCTTGAATCTCAGAACGAAATTTTCACTCTGCAGCGGAGTGATCCTTTTTTCCAGGAGTGCTAGTTCTGCAAGGTTCGCAAGAGAGCTTCTGTGAAGTTTGGAAGGTATCAGACGGTGTGCTAGCGGAAATAAAGCTGTGAGGAAGGATCGTGAGTCGTGTTTGGGTAGCTTAGTCGACAGAGCACTTGTGTGCGAAACACAAAGCCCCAGGTTCGAGTCTCGGTGCAGCACACAGTTTTAACATGTCAGGAAGTTTTCAATCTTGAATTTGCCTTCTAAACTTGGCACAGGAACTCTGTAACGTGCTTTGGTGGGTATCTGTTTGAGTTCAGAGTTTGTTTTGATTCGTTTCTAATGTCTCTTTTATCTCTGTTTGACCCGTTATCAGCTTTGTTTCCAGTTTACTTTCACTTGTCCTCATTTCACCTTTCAGGTTACTATGATCTACTTTCCCTTTCTTCATCATATTACATAGCTGCCTCAACAAAAATAGATGTTCATTTACTCATCCGGACCTCATTCAACTATTGTATTTACAACACACAGTAGAGACCAAGCAAGGTGGTACACTATTTAGCACAAAGGATTTGCAATCCTCACCCAGCAAACCTTATTATACAGAGGGGACTAAAGTCGTGGAATACCTCCTTTTCCCCAGCGTAGCACAGCGACTCCTCGTGTCATGGACTCAGGAAGCCGTTGGAAGCCCTCTGCAGAAATATTGAGTCATGCTGCCTCTACAGACGTCCATAACTGAATACGTGTTGCCAGTGCAAAATTTTGTGCACGAGCTGACTTCTCGATTATATCCCATAACTGTTCGATGGGATTCATATTTGGAGATCAGAGTGGCCAATTCATTCGCTCGATTTGTGTAGAATGTTCTTCAAATCAATCGCCAACAATTGTGGCCCGGTGACATAGCGAATTGTCATCCATAAAATGAATGACTGCAAATGGTCTCCAAGTTGCCGAGTATAACCATTTCCTGTCACCGATCGGTTCATCTGGACTAGAGGACCCAGTCGCTTCCACGTAAACACAGCCCACACCAGGAGCCACCATCAGCTTGCACATTGCCCTCGTTGACAACTTAGGTCCATGGCTTCCTAGGGTCTGCGCCACACTCGAACTTTACCATCAGCTCTTACCAACTGAAATCGGGACCCAACTGACCAGGCCACGGTTTTCCAGTCGTCTGGCGTCCAACCGATATGGTCACGAGCCCAGGAGAGGCGCTGCAGGCGATGTCGTGCTGTTTGCAAAGGTATTCTCGATGGTCGTCTGCTGTTATAGACCATTAACACCAAATTTAGCCGAACTGTCCTAACGGTTACGTTTGTCGTACGTCCCTCATTTATTTCTATGTTTATTTCAAGCAGTGTTGTTTGTCTGTTAGCGTTGACAAGTCTAGGCAAACACCATCATCTAGTTCGTTTAGTAAAGGCCATCGGCCACTGCATTGTCTGTGGTGAGAGGTAATGAATGAAATTTGGTATTCTCGGCCACTCTTCACACTGTGGATTTTGGAATATTGAATTTCCTAATGATTTTGAAATGGAATGGCCCAAGCGTCTAGCTTCAACTATTATTTCACGTTCGATGTCTGTTAATTCCCGTCGTGCGGGCATACTCACGTGAATAGCTTTCCACTTAACCACCTGAGTACAAATGATAGCTCTGCCAATGCACTGCCCTTGTAAAGCTTGTGTACGTGATACTATCGCCATCTGAATACGTTCATATCGCTGTCCCTGATTTTTGTCACCTCGATGTATATTTTTCATTGTTTTCGTAAATCACTGAAAGAAACGCCAGGATGGTTACTTTCAAAAGGCATAGCCGATTTTCTTCCCTATACTTTCCTAACCCGAACTTGTGCTCCATCAGTACGGGCTTCATTTGCAATGGGACACTGAACCCTATCTTCTTCCTTCCAAATGATTGTTCAGTTTCGGATGTTCCTCTCACCCCCATTTCTTCAAAACAGCGCTATCTCGTTTCTTCCAGTGATGGCATTTTGATTCTTTTTAATTTGGTTTCAGTTTTGGTAAGATTAAGCTTTTTTCAATGTCTAGTTCTAATTCAGAGCTAGCTGGCCTGGTTTGACACAGTAGCTGGTAATGTTATTTATAATCACAGCTGATCCACGGCCACCAGCTGAAATCTGTTTCTTGGTAATAATGTTATTAAGTTAAAACATTGTTCATGATAATATGATTTCCCTACTACTAATGAAATGATCTTGCCTTTACAAAGGGAGAAATGCAAGCCTATAAACTGTGGTTCAAATGGCTCTGAGCACTATAGGACTTAACAGCTGTGGTCATCAGTTCGCTAGAACTTAGAACTATTTAAACCGAAATAACCTAAGGACATCACACGCATCCATGCCCGAGGCAGGATTCGAATCTGCGACAGTAGCAGTCGCGCGGTTCCGGACTGAGTGCCTAGAACCGCTCGGCCACCACGGCCGGCTATAAACTGTGACCAAGCCTTTTATCCCTGTTCTAAATAGTGATTTCCTTCACTACGAACTGGAAAGCTTAGCACAGCAAAACGTCTTCAGCTCTTAGGTATTTAACACATGATACTTCCAGTGTTAACGTGTAGGTCAACTTGAACGTTAATCATCTCTCATACAAGTTTTGTTCGAGAACTCCAACATTTGAACTACTTTGAATTCCCAGTCTTTCCTCCAATTACTGTTTAGATATTGACATCATCATCGCAAGCAAACGCAACACGTACACATTTATCATTCATACTCTACTTCTCTTTCTCAGTCGACCAAATGTCAATTTGCTTTCAGAGTAGTACTTGCAACCCACGTCCTCAATTATATGCTAGATGTATTCCAGTCTCTGTCTTCCTCTACAGTTTTTGCAGTCTCCAGCTCCCTCTAGTACCATGGAAGTCATTCCCTCATAACATATGTCCTATCATCCTGTCCCTTCTCCATATCAGTGTTTTCCACATATTCCTTTCCTCTCCGATTCTGCGCAGAACCTTCTCATTCCTAACCTTATCAATACACCTAATGTTCAACCTTCATCTATAGCATCACATCTCAAATGCATCAATTCTCTTCTGTTCCGGTTTACCCATAGTCCATGATTCAAAAATGGCTCTGAGCATTATGGGACTTAACATCTGAGGTCATCAGTCTCCTAGAACTTAGAAGTACTTAAACCTAACTTACGTAAGGACAACACACACATCCATGCTCGAGACAGGATTCTAACCTGCGACCGTAGCGGTTTTCGCGGTTCCAGACTGAAGCACCTAGAACCGCTTGGCCACAACGGCCGGCAGTTCATGGTTCACTATCCTACAATGCTGTAATAGAGACGTGCATTCTCAGACATGTCTTCCTCAAATGAAGGCCTATGTTCGATGTTACTAGACTTCTCTTGGACAGGAATGACCTTTTTGCCATTGCTAGTCTGCTTTTAATGACCTCCATACTCCGTCCGTCATTGGTAACTTTGGTGTCTAAGTAGCAGAATTCCTTAACTTCATCTACCTCGTGACCATCAATCGCGCTGTTTAGTTTCTCGCTGTTCCCATTTCTAATACTTCCCATTACTTTCGTCAGTTTATTCAATTTACTCTCAATCCATATTCCGTACTCATGAGATTGTTCATTCCTTTTAGCAGAACGTGTAACTCCTCTTCACTTTCACTTAGAATAGCAATGTCATCAGCGAATCGTATCATTGATATCCTTTCACCGTGAATTTTAATTCCACTCCTAAACCTTCCTTTTATTTCCATCATTGCTTATTTGATGTACAGATTGAACAGTAGGGGCGAAAGACTACATCCCTGTCTTACACCCTTTTTAATAAGAGCACTTCGTTCTTGGTCGTCCACTCTGATTATTCCCTCTTGGCTCTCTCCCTATAGCTTACACCTATTTTATCTCAGAATTTCGAACATCTTGCACTATTTTACATTGTCGAACACTTTTTCCAGGTCGGCAAATACTATGAACGTGTCTTGATTTTTCTTTAGTCTTCCTTCCATTATCAACCGCAACGTCAGAATTACCCCTCTGGTGCCTTTACCTTTTGTAAAGCCAAACTGATCGCCATCCAGCACATCCTCAATTTTCTTTTACATTCTTCTGCATATTATTCTTGTCAGCAACCTGGATGCATGGGCTGTTACGCTGATTGTGCGATAATTCTCGCACTTGTCAGCTCTCGCTGTCGTCGGGATCGTGTGGATGATATTTTTCCGAAAGTCAGATGGGGTGTCGCCAGACTCATACGTTCTACACACCAACGTGAGTAGTCGTTTTGTTGCCACTTCACCCAATGATTTTAGAAATTCTGGCGGAATGTTATCTATCCCTTCTGCCTTATCTGGTCCTAATCCTCCAAAGCTCTTGCAAATTATGATTCCAATACTGGATCCCCTATCTGTTCTAAATCGACTCCCGTTTCTTCTTCTATCAGATCATACAAATCTTGCCCCTCATAGAGGCTTTTAATGTATTCTTTCCAACCATCTGCTCTCTCCTCTCCATTTAACAGTGGAATTCCAGTTGCACTCTTAATGTTACCACCCTTGCTTTTAATGTCACCGAAGGCTGTTTTGACTTTCTTACACTCCTGTAAATTGAAATAAGAACACCGTGAATTCATTGTCCCAGGAAGGGGAAACTTTATTGACACATTCCTGGGGTCAGATACATCACATGATCACACTGACAGAACCACAGGCACATAGACACAAGCAACAGAGCATGCACAATGTCGGCACTAGTACAGTGTATATCCACCTTTCGCAGCTATGCAGGCTGCTATTCTCCCATGGAGACGATCGTAGAGATGCTGGATGTAGTCCTGTGGAACGGCTTGCCATGCTATTTCCACCTGGCGCCTCAGTTGGACCAGCGTTCGTGCTGGACGTGCAGACCGCGTGAGACGACGCTTCATCCAGTCCCAAACATGCTCAATGGGGGACAGATCCGGAGATCTTGCTGGCCAGGGTAGTTGACTTACACCTTCTAGAGCACGTTGGGTGGCACGGGATACATGCGGACGTGCATTGTCCTGTTGGAACAGCAAGTTCCCTTGCCGGTCTAGGAATGGTAGAACGATGGGTTCGATGACGGTTTGGATGTACCGTGCACTATTCAGTGTCCCCTCGACGATCACCAGTGGTGTACGGCCAGTGTAGGAGATCGCTCCCCACACCATGATGCCGGGTGTTGGCCCTGTGTGCCTCGGTCGTATGCAGTCCTGATTGTGGCGCTCACCTGCACGGCGCCAAACACGCATACGACCATCATTGGCAACAAGGCAGAAGCGACTCTCATCGCTGAAGACGACACGTCTCCATTCGTCCCTCCATTCACGCCTGTCGCGACACCACTGGAGGCGGGCTGCACGATGTTGGGGCGTGAGCGGAAGACGGCCTAACGGTGTGCGGGACCATAGCCCAGCTTCATGGAGACGGTTGCGAATGGTCCTCGCCGATACCCCAGGACCAACAGTGTCCCTAATTTGCTGGGAAGTGGCGGTGCGGTCCCCTACGGCACTGCGTAGGATCCTACGGTCTTGGCGTGCATCCGTGCGTCGCTGCGGTCCGTTCCCAGGTCGACGGGCACGTGCACCTTCCGCCGACCACTGGCGACAACATCGATGTACTGTGGAGACCTCACGCCCCACGTGTTGAGCAATTCGGCGGTACGTCCACCCGGCCTCCCGCATGCCCACTATACGCCCCCGCTCAAAGTCCGTCAACTGCACATACGGTTCACGTCCACGCTGTCGCGGCATGCTACCAGTGTTAAAGACTGCGATGGAGCTCCGTATGCCACGGCAAACTGGCTGACACTGACGGCGGCGGTGCAGAAATGCTGCGCAGCTAGCGCCATTCGACGGCCAACACCGCGGTTCCTGGTGTGTCCGCTGTGCCGTGCGTGTAATCATTGCTTGTACAGCCCACTCGCAGTGTCCGGAGCAAGTATGGTGGGTCTGACACACCGGTGTCAATGTGTTCTTTTTCCATTTCCAGGAGTGTATATGCTGAGGCTGTCCTTCCGACAATCATTTCTTTTTCGATTTCTTCATATTTTTCTTGCAATCATTTTGTCTTAGTTTCTCTACACTTCCTATTTATTTCATTCCTCAGCAACTTGTATTTCTTTTTTTCCGAGTTTTCCGGAACATTTTTGTACTTCCTCTATTCATCGATCAACAGAAGTATTTCTTCTGTTACCCATGGTTTCTTCGCAGTTACCTTCTTTGTACCTACGTTTTCTTTCCTTTCTGTTCTAGCAGTTTTTAATAGAATTATACTGTCTTACATAAAATCTACAGTCTGTCGCCTAGTCCACTAATTAACATCTCAAGACAATAAATGCCTACGAGTAATCAGTTAATTACTTAATTTAAAACTTCACAATTTTAAAAATGGCTGTGAAACAGCAACAGTATGAGTTGTGTAATACAGCCAATCGGTTACAACAAGATTTTACCTTCACTTGGTTTCCTTCACTACGAACTGGAAAGCTTAGCACAGCAAAACGTCTTCAGCTCTTAGGTATTTAACACATGATACTTCCAGTGGTAATGTGTAGGTCAACTTGAACGTTAATCATCTCTCATACAAGCACTCAGTCCGTCACCGCGCGACTGCTGCTGTCGCAGGTTCGAATCCTGCCTCGGGTATGGATGTGTGTGATGTCCTTAGGTTATTTCGGTTTAAATAGTTCTAAGTTCTAGCGGACTGATGACCACAGCTGTTAAGTCCCATAGTGCTCAGAGCCATTTGAACCACAGTTCATAGGCCTGCATTTCTCCCTTTGTAAAGGCAAGATCATTTCATTTCCACTTTGACTAAGGGTGTCTTCATTAGCAAATTCAGACAATTACTTCGAAAGATTACAAAACTATTAACACAGAGAAAAACCAAGAATACATGGTTGTTATACCGGACAGATTTATGAAGAGACTATACTCACTTGTAGTAACAGATGAACAGATTTAAGAGGAAAATGCTCTTGTCATGACTCGTGGATGTCAATAAAGTCAAAGATTCCTGAAATGTCGAAGGAACAGAACTGCGTGGAGGTATATAGCAAGAAACGATAAATTCATTTTTGATAGCATGAACTAGCAAATTTGCTATTCAATAAATGTCATCAGTGGGCAGTTCTGATGGTATTAATGAGCATTTAAACAAATACTCCCTATATTAGTTAGTATAAAATACAGCATTGTGAATAAAGGAATGGTCTCACTAGCCTAGACCACGTAAAATAGATATTTTGCTTAAGCAAGTATGTAACTCATTTCATTTTGAGGATTTCAGAGTAGATGCAGCAACACCAAGCTTTTTGATAATAATACTAGGATATCATACAACTACTGCTTTTATTTATTCACTCGCCCATCATACTGGAGATCAAGTTTTGTACAATATACTTGTCAGACACAATCAGGAACATACGCGTGAATAGTAAGAAATATTATGTACCGTGTATATGAAGGGTACATGGAAACAACTACCAAGCTTCATCAAATTCCATGTTTTAGAGGAATGGAAGTGTTATAATGTGGAAAGATTTGTTATCTGGAAAAATGATCAATATCCTCAAAAGTCTGTGCTAAAGTTTTGAGGTACCTGAGAAAAACCATCAAGGTCCTCTCGGTGCTGAGGAAGACTGATCATGATCCACTTTCTTCTTACAGGTTTTTTTTTCTCCTTCTATGTTTCGCCTTATATTGCTGTAGCTTCACGTTTCTGGTTTTCCAACAATAGCTACCCGTCACTCACACATTGTACACCAAGTTCGATCTGTTACACTGTTTAGTAATAACATGAAGGATGATATAAAATTTCGCTACACTGTCCATAGAAAGCAGGCTCCAGAAGGAGTTTTTCACGGTAATTTGAACAGAAATACTCATGTGTTACTATTGCCGAGATTTGCATAAAGATGTTTCTTAAATTAAGGCATCAGAAATGTCGGAGGATGAAGATGAACATTCCACTCCTGTGCAGAGTAGAAGTTCAAGGAAAAGAAAAGTGTTGAGGCGTATTTCTGATTTTTCAAAAAGATTACGGGCCGCAAGTGAAGTTGCAGGAGACGACTGTAAACGCATACGATTAAGATGTTTTCGGGATGTTCGACTTGTAGAAAGGAACATATTAATGAAGGGATGCAGGCATAAGGCTTCCTGTGATACACAAAACTCATCTAAAGACCAAAGAAAAGTCCAGATGTAGCTGCAGGTCGTGAGTTTTCTTATGTCTGCAAAGGTGCGTAGTAATAGAGACGGAAAAATACACAATGTTCAGGTATGTCAACCTGCATTCTTGGCATTGCATAGTATCAGCAGCAGCCGTCTTATTACTCTTAAAGAGGCATTGGCTACTGCAGGTCCACCAAACACATCAGTACACAATGTGCACTCCCCTACTCCAGTATATTTTTCCGAGACCTTTACATTTATTCAGTCTTTTGTAAGAAACAAAACTTACGAATGCCTCTTACAATTTTTGTTTGTAATGTTATCCTGCTGCTATCCTGATAGTCTTCATTATTCGTTTACGTGTTCTGTTGCCCTATACCGCAGTTATGAATGTCACAGTTTACAGTCGAACACCATTCAAGCAGCTTTATGAGAATCCACAACTGTCATCTGATCCTTCTACAAATTGGTTGTCTTCCTCTCACTCATTCCACACCAGCAATCTAAATTAATAGTGTTAATCTCTCGTTAATAACGGAATAGGTTGGTTGGTTGGTTGGTTTGGGGGAAGAGACCAAACAGCGAGGTCATCGGTCTCATCGGGTTAGGGAAGGACGGAGAAGGAAGTCGGCCGTGCCCTTTCAAAGGAACCATCCCGGCATTTGCCTGGAGTGATTTAGGGAAATCACGGAAAACCTAAATCAGGATGGCCGGACGCGGGATTGAACCGTCGTCCTCCCGAATGCCAGTCCAGTGTGCTAGCCACTGCGCCATCTCGCTCGGTAATAACGGAATAGTCTGCCATCTGGTTGACGAGGCATCACGCAGAACTCCGTTTATACAGCCTCCAAAAAGAATCTGTTCAGCAAAACTTTTCTAAATTCTTCTCTTCAAACGTTCTTGAACAATAAAAATAGTACCAGACTCGTATTAAGTATTGACTTCAAATTCCTGCACAACCAGTGTTAACTTAAATACTGAGATCTCTCTGCTTCACACGTTTCATGCAGTCATAAGAGGAATTTACACGAATACGTATCATAAACAGAATAAACATTTTACGCTTTCTTGCGAATTTTGTATCAACAGAAGAAATATTTCATTCAATAAAATGAGGAAATCAAAAAATGATATACATATGCCGATAACATGTTAATTAAACACAAGTATAGTTAAAAAAATCCTCCGTTATAAGTAACCGGGGTATTTTTGATACTAAAAAGCTGGTTATATGTTTTTCTTTCATTTCTTTCTTCTTTTATTCGAAGTATAAAACTAGAATATTTGTATATATACGAAGATGGTATCTGTTCCTTCTGACATGTCCGAAAGCACAGATACCATCGGTGACCATGCAGCTCGTTTTTAAATGAAATTAAGGCTCACCGACCATTTGACCATCTTCTTCTGTGCGGATGCACAAACTGTGGTGTCACCGCCAGACACCACACTTGCTAGGTGGTAGCTTTAAATCGGCCGCGGTCCATTAGTACAAGTCGGACCCGCGTGTCGCCACTGTCAGTAATTGGAGACCGAGCGCCACCACACGGCAGGTCTAGAGAGACGGACTAGCACTCGCCCCAGTTGTACGACGACTTTGCTAGCGACTACACTGACGAAGCCTTTCTCTCATTTGCCGAGAGACAGTTAGAATAGCCTTCAGCTAAGTCCATGGCTACGACCTAGCAAGGCGCCATTAGCCTTACAGTGCTTGTATTTAAAGGGTCTCACTTGTATCATCAAGAATGCTGTATACAAATGATGGAGTAAAGTTAAGTATTCCAGCAGCTACGTACTTTTCTTTATAGCATTCATTACGTATCCTGTTTCAGACCTCACGCTCATCTGCGTGAGCTTAACGCGTGCATTTCGGCTACTTCCGAGTGGCGTGGCTGTCTTGCTACGCCACAACACAAACAGCGCCCGAACTCTTACGGGAATCGGCAAAAAGCCGCGAGTAATGAGTATAATGGGCAGGGGCACTGTGAATGTAGTGCGGGACAATAAGTTGTGAATGTGGGTCTCACGGGAGGCGTGCTGGAGATAAGTCCCTGCAGTCGCACTATCCTCTGTGTCCTCCCTCGGTGGCTCAGATGGCTGGAGCCGGCACGGCAGCTCAGCGCGTTCGGTCAGAGAGCTGGTTGGCCTATGTAATAAAAAACTGAGTGGAAGTATTAACAAACGAACTTTAACGGATGTCATGTGACGTCCGCAACGACCAAACCCAACAATCAACAACGAAAGAAAATGCAAATAAATAAATAAATAAATACATATAGCGTCTGCCATGTAAGCAGGAGATCCTGGGGTCGAGTCCCGGTCGAGGCACACATTTTCAACACTCCCCGTTGACAACGCTTGTATGCAGCTAAGCGTCGTGATTTCATTGTAAATTCATAGAGTATTTGTGTAAATTCAAATATTAATTTTAGAAAAATCTTAGGTTACTGTTCTCTCTGTGAATGTTTCTTTGACTGACTCGACAAAAATGGTTGTATCATCTGTAAAAGGACACGTTTTACCCTTGATTCATTGTCAGATAGAGTAGAGAGGATTGGGGCTGGCGAATGACAGCTGCCCATGCGGTTTTCGTAGCAACTGTCCATTTAACGTGGCCCGCAGGAGTAACGAAACTGTTAATATTTCGTACAAACTGTAGCCTTAGAATCCTCAAACATAATACTAAAAAAAACGACACTAAACAAACCGAAGTAGGACAGCAGTACAGCTGAGCTTACCGCTCTCAAAAGTCGATTAAACCCCAAAAGCCAGGCACTTCTTGCTCATATTTCGACTTCCGACGATTCTGATGTAGGTACCTAGAACAGTGATGGATTTTCTGAAGGACTTTACCATCGGGAATGGGAGGAATAGCCGGCAACTTAAAAATGGATTTTCACATTGCTGTTATCCGACATCAGTCGGCTATTTTGCTGCGCGATGTTTAACTGTATTGAGTGACAGTATAATGAGGGAATGAAATGAAACAGTGCTGTTACCTTGCGTAACGACGCTCGTAACAGGTAGGCTCCCGTGTATCACGACAGTAGAATCTCAGTCATACTCCGCTGTTACGCTCGTTTCGTTTATAGGTACTACGATTGTACGCTCAGGCCGCGAACGTTATAAAACTTATCTGCTAAAGTATTCAAAGCATGCATTCAAGGAGTCCTATGGTAATTGCTGTTGCTCACTGGAAGCGCGAGATACATATCAATGAAATAGAAAGTGACCGTATTACTCAAGCCTGAAGGTTAGCCAGAACACAAAACTGCACCCAGAGTGAGGGGATATATGGTGCCCTCGGGCTTGAGGCGTCAAATTTCACTTCTGTTTACATAACATCCGATAATCTGAACGATGTTGCTGCTTTCAGTTTCAGAATAAACAACATTTCTGAGGATAGTGAAGATAAGGATAGACTACAGTCTGAACAAAATCCTCTTTTGTGCTTTGTTTTTCTGGATCATAAAGCTTAAATAATTTATATGAGACATATTATTATGACTCGTGGAATGATTATGCTTGTTGTAGTGCTGGGGCTCGGCAGTGGTGTGTGCTATCTGCCTACCACACTTACGAACTCAATGCTGAGATGCTGTGCAAGCGAGTTCAATGCTCGTAAGACATCGATCAAACGATTAATTTTAATTTACGCCAATAAACCTGAATATTCCGAAGTGCGGACATCTGTTGTGCAACGGAAAAACCGTCACAGAGAGACAAAAAATTATATGAACGAATGACAGATTACATTAATCGTTTAAGTTGAAAGCTAGACGTTAATATTTCTTTAGCCACTGCTTCTGCT
Organism: Schistocerca cancellata; assembly: GCF_023864275.1. NCBI lineage: Eukaryota > Metazoa > Arthropoda > Insecta > Orthoptera > Acrididae > Schistocerca > Schistocerca cancellata. The sequence goes on along the minus strand of NC_064630.1, from coordinate 567,052,492 downwards.
GTGGCATGCATACACAAACTCTGAGTCTGAGATATTATTATCGCGAGTAGCAGCGAGCGAACAGTTGAGAGTAGCCGGAAGGCGTCGGATGCAGCCTGAGGTGGAGAAAAGCGCGCGGAATGAGAGGTCTCACGCAGCCTACCATGACAATGCTAGTAGCGCCGGAGGATACTTGGATATTAATTGAGGATTTTTGGTAATTTGCATTCTTTGCTGCACGAAGCTGTTGCTTGTTTGTGCACTGGAGGGGTTTTGTCAGATTTGTGAATGCATGCATTAATAGTGTTATTCGTATCATTGTTGTGACGAGAGACTTGATTATTGATTGTAGACATTGTGGAATAATTAAAATTGTTGCTAATCATATAGTCGAACAAAAAGGAAAGGTCTGTGAAAGTTTGTCAGTAAATTAAAGTCTTTATTGGTTTCTTTCATTTTTACACCACTTAAGGCTTGTTGACCAAGCCCCTCCTGATCACTCAATTTCTGTATAAAATATGGCAGTAGTTGTATCAGTAGTTGTGATCACGCACTGCACTCTCCATGGAGCGCAGTATTTCTTTTGAATCACTTTAGCAGGTTGCTAGTCACGCAGTTGCAGCGGCAAGACCAGGTAAGTTGTGTGTTACGTACAAGAACATTGCAGTATAATTGTCAGGAGATGTTAGCGAGTATCTTAAAACTTGCACTCAGATACCAAGAATTGATTTTCTTACGATTCGTAGGAAGAATAATTAATTTCTATTGTTTTTGTTGTTGGCCTCAGTCAGAATACTAATGTTGTCAGAACTTCGCACATGTTCGTACGTCTTTTAAAATCTTACAGCTTTCAAAGTGTCGCCTGATGAGGATCAGTTGTAGGGCAATTAGGTTTGGAAACGCGAAGCAAGTCTATGTTTAACAAAGCCGTATTGATTTATTGAGCCAAAGTTCGACATGATCCACAATGAAAACGATGATAATCAGTTATTAATGAAACAAACATCAGTTCTCGTAAAATTTACGGCAACGGGTGGCTCACTAGAAGCTCAAATGCATAATGAAAGTACCGCTAACACTTTGGAGCGTACCTCATAACCGTTCGGAAGGCAGGATGGGAAATACGATATGCACTGTTAATCTGTGCAGCTTGCAGCTGTGAAGCAAACCGTCTGAAGATCTATACAGTTGATGAGGCAATCCAAGTTGCATAGCTGATCATGCAAATTGTGAGCTGGTCATAAAGCGGACACTGCAAACTCAAAGTGCGAAACTTACTAGAAAAATCAGCGAGAGCGTCTGGTCGAAGGTATACCAAACACCTCTTTTTCCGTGACCAGGCAGCACACCTCCGTCACCCCGAATGTACTCTCCAAAACTTCGCTGCTCTTGTCTACCAAAAATACACTATACGGAGGGGACAACGTCCACCTTTCACCACAGTGGCCAGCGAGAATTTCGCTAACTTCGCATAAATGCAGGGGGATCCTGCTGAAGTTTCCCATCCGTAGCTTACAGAACGTAAATGAACATCCTAGAGGTTTGTAATGGCTGACAGCAGTTAACTAAACAGGACTGTTTTTTGCCTTGTTTCACAAATATTTTTGTTATTACTGCACAACCTAGGCACATTTCTGATTCCCAAAAATGATAAAACACAGATAAACATGATGATAAGGCACGGGTAATCATCTCAACTTCTTAATATATCGATTCATGGCTAAATGTAAAAATCATTTCAATGACCATTTTTAACAAGTTACTTGTGGAATCACACAATCCAGCAGCCACACTAACATGACTAAACATACCTGGGAATGAAGTTATGCATCAGTTAAGAACTTCTTATCTACTGATGGATTGAGGCCCAAAGTTTTACTTCTATCCTGGAGTTGTGATATCATCTAAAAGACATGAATAATTGAATGGGGTTTGCTCGTTACACAATGAGTGTGGCGTTGTACACATCTGTTTTTTGATTTCTAAAATTTCTGATTGAGTTTAGCCCCCTTTTCTGTGTGTGTAAGACTTGTACAGCTATTATATATTTGCGGTTATTGTTAAGACGATGTTCCACAAAGGCTGAGGCTTCATCAATCTCCAGCTTCTATGATGTTCTTTAAGCCTCGTGCAGACTGACTTCCCCGTCTGTCCAATGTAGCAAGACTGACACTCGCAGCATGTGATTTTATAAACCCCATTTTTGGTGGTGGCTGGTTGTTTGCCTCTTGCACCAAGTAACTACCCTTTGCCTTCAAAATGTTACCTGTCCTTTTTGATGTTTTCCCTATAAAAGGTAATTGCACCATTTCTTTTCCAGTTTGTCTGTGTTCATTGGAGACAGTAGGGACCTCACTTGCTCAATGTAAAAGACAAACAACCAGCCATCACAAAAAGTTGGGTTTATAAAATCACGTGCCGCGAGTGTTAGTCTTGCTTCATTGGATAGACGAGCAGGTCAATCTGCATCAGGCTTAACGAACATCATAGAAGCTGGAGCTTAAAGAAGCTTGATTCAGCCTTTGCGGAACATTGCCTTAACAATAACCACAAATACATAATAGCTGTACAAGTCTTACACACAGAGGAAAAGGGGGCTAAACTCAACCAGTTAGAAATTTTAGAAATTAAAATAATAGATGTGTACACCCCCACAACTATTATTAAATGATCAAACACAACTCAATTATTCACCTCTTTTAGATGATATCACAAATCCAGGGTAGTAATTAAATTTTGGGCCTCATTCCATCAGTAGAGAAAAAGTTCTTGGCTGATGCATAACTTTATTCCCAGGTACGTTTAGTCATTTTAGACTCACTGCTGAATTGTGTGATTCCATACTTAATTTGTTAAAAAATTGCCATTGAAATAATTTTACATTAAGCCGTGGATCGATACATTAAGAAGATGAGATGACTATCTTCGCCTTATCATCATGTTTATTTGTGCATTATCATCTTTGGGAATCAGTAACGTACTTGAAAATGGGCTTATAATCTGAAACCAGTAACAATAATAAAATTTTTGAAACGAGGCAAAAAACAGTGTTTGTTTAATTAATGTTCAGTGTTTCACCAAGAGCCCACTGTTGATTCAATTAAAATGATTAAAATGACAGCAGTTTCCCTCTCTTTGGTCGTTCCCCTCACGCAGAGGCGAATCGACATATTTTATTGACTGACAACGTCAAGACACCTATTTTTCCCACGATGCATGGCATAGCTGCGGTGGTGCGTTCTTACTTCAGCCTACAGGAAGGTGCCTTTAGTTATGGTCAGTAATTCTCTAGGGACCCGCAGTGGCTTACAAAGGCAAATGCCGCCTGTGCCGTCAAAAGCAGACGGCTGGCCTGGCCCCTCCGACTTCCGCAAACCTCAGTCACTTGGCAACCTATTTCTCGTACACAGAGAGCCCTGCAACCGGCCACCAAAATTAGGAATACACACCTAGAAATGCTCGTCTCCGTCAAGATAGTTTGAAGCGCTAGTCCTGAGCTAAGAAGCCACGTACTCTCTTCAAGAATAGTTAGAAAAATGAGGAAGGGGAAAATAAACATCACACAGTGGTAGATGACAGCAACACCGCACTCTGCGCCGTCAATAGTAGGTTTCCAGCTCTACTTAAAATCTCCCTAATTCCTACTAGGTTCGGTTCACACTACACATTACGCTATTATCTTTGATTGCTAGACTGAAGGAAACCATATGAGAACATTGAGTTTCTAAGTACTTAGGACCATTAACGCCAGACGGAACTCATCACACATCATAGATGTAAAGGCACTATTTACTCGCAGATCGATTCTAGTGCGTGTCAAGGGCGCTTGCAAATATCGCGATATTTCAAACTGATTTCTGTTTAAATGTCATCTACCATTTCATAGTACACACTACCGATCTCTTTATTGTAGTATGTTACTGTATTTTCTCCTTCAGTCCAAAGACTAGTGTGATAAAACTTCCCACGATAGTCTACCTAAGGAAGTCCTTGCACTGCCGCATGAATACTACAACGTACATCCTTCTGAATCTGCTCGCTGTACCCAGGCGTTGGTCTGCTCTACAATTTTTACCACTCTGTTACCAAAGTAGCTATTACTTTGTGCGTCAATACATGTTCTATAAATGTATCCCTTCTTTTGGTCACATTGCGCGCTAAGGCTCATTTCTCACCGATTACGTCCAGTATCTCTTCCTTAGTTATCCAGCCTACCCATCAGCATTCTTCTGTAACACTATATTTTGAAAGCTTCTGTGCTCGTCTTCTGTACTGGTTATCGTCCGTGTTTTACTGTCATATGAGACAAGGTTCCAAACATATACCTCCAGAAAAGGCTTTCTAAGACACCGTTTTGTATTCATTATCAAAAAATTTCTATTTGTCATAAATTCTTTTGTTGCTATAGTCAGTCTGCATTTTGTTCCCTCTCTACGCCGGCCATCGTCAGTTATTTTGCTGTCTTAATAACAGCACACCTCTACTCCCTGTAGTGTCTCACCTAATTGTATTCTCTCGCCATTTTCATTTTGTCTCCAAGAACTTAATTCTCTTTCCAAATTTCTCTTTCGTTCCCTTTACTACTTGCTCTATACGCAACGTGAATAACATGGTGGATGGGCTGTAACCATGTCTCACACCCTTCCCAGTAACTACTGCCTTTTCTTACGTCCGACTAGTATAACCACAGTTTAGTTTCTGTATAAGTTGTCGTTAACCTTTCGCTCCCTGTATTTTATTCCCAATAACTTCATAATTTCAAAGAGTGTATTCCACTCAAAATTGACAAAATGTTTATCCGAAGCTGCAAATGCCTTTCTTCGGTCTACAGCGTGTTCCGAAACTACACATTCAAGTTAATACAAGAGGGAGGCAACATCTAAACAAGTACAGTACATTTAGCTATGGTACTTATGGTATCTGACGGCAGTTTTGATGCTATGGACGATTTACGCAGAAGGTAGCATATCACGCCAATTACAGCCGTGGCATTCACAGGAAGTGCTGTAATGCGCAACCACTGGCCTGTGCGCACGGAGTACATCTTCGAACCATTGGCCATCGTGTCCAATCGAAGATTCCTGGCATGTCAGCGATGCTACCACTTGCGACGGCAGTTCTGGCGACGAGGTCTTCTTCTGTTTCCACGACGGTTTCATACACCAGCCGCTTCATATGCTCCCAGAGGAAGAAATACTGACCCGTGAGGTGAGACGATACGGGTGCCCAGGCCACAGATCATCTCGGGCGATTCACCGATTCCTGAAGGTGGTTCTCAGATGATTCCTCACAGCAAGGCTGAAATGGACTGGCACTGCATCGCGTCTGCTTGCGTATGAATCGGTGTGTTTCCAAGCAGACCTCAGAGCCACCCATCAAAATACAGAGTTGTTTTGAATGTCAGTATGCATTCACGGTCAGTGACACCGACACAACAGCTTACATCAGCACCACTAACAAAATGTTCTCTGACCTTAAAAGCTGACTTAGAGACCAAATGTTCCTTATCAAAATATATTTGTTTCGATATTCTCCTCCTCCTGTATTAATTTGCAGGGTCAGTACTGTCTTGTGTGTTCCTACGTTTCTCCGGAGCACAATCTTCCAGCAAGCCTGTTCAAAATTGTGCTGCAGCACATATCACTGAGAATGAAAAGCAATTTTAAAACAGGGAAGATGAAGGTTTCATGCATTATCTACGACGTATCGTCTGTATCAGTTTCAAATAAAACACTCTGGCATATGCCTGATGCAAATTATGGAAATCGTGCAAAACCTAAATCTGAATGGTCAGACGGGAACTGAACCACAATCACACTGGATAAATATTGCTGAGTAATTACTTTTCACTCTACTGCGACCAAGTAAAGATTTAATATACGCAGTAGATATGCAATTACTAACGACGTTCCTGTAAATTAAGAAGCATGTCAGTGGTTCCCACACTGTCTAAAATTTCTAACTTTTATTGGAATGATGTCATTTAGAACTGTAAGCAGCCTATTACGTATCAAAATCAAGCAAAAGGAAATGTAGTGCAAACTACGTTTCACCATCTGAATAAAATATATCGTGAACGTACCTACAATTGAAGTGATGGCTCTGTGGGGGGAACATTCGGTCCCAATTAAAATTACAGTTGTCAATACAAATAAATATAAGCTTTGGCAATATAAGATCTTAAACTGACGTAGACAATAATAAATATCTAGTTGTAATATTAGATAAGGAAATAAACAGAGTGTAAGAAACTAAGTATACAAATTTAGAAAGTTATTAGTGAGACAAAGAAGAAATACTTCTGTTACGGTACACAACTGTCACAGGTACACCGTTTCCCTGCTAGTGTTCATTAAAGAGTCTAACGCTGGACGTACTTTAGGCCAATTTTCACAGTTGTTTTGACTCTTTGTATGAAACATGTTGAGACTGGAACCTGATCTTCAACACAATTACATATTAGTGCTAAGAAAAGTAAGTTTTACCTACTGCCAGCAGTGTCCACGGCCCTGGATAAACGATTGCTGTTATGTTTACATAAAAGTTCTGCCGATGTTTACAAGTTCTGGATGACTGCTTACATTTAATATACAGAGCGCACGATTCAGAAGTCGAACAGGAAGGCGACTATATACAGAACGAATTCCAGGGAGGAGATTGCGAAAGTAAGTCACATTTCAAAGCTCGTAAAAGAAAACATTGTCCGTTGTAGGTAGCAAAATTTATAATTTATTTGCATCAAATAAACGATAAATTTTACAGCCTACAATGTTTTCTGACGGAATAACATGCCGTGTTCCGAATGGTTTCCACTATAGACCTCATTTGACGCACATTGTCATTTCTGTATGTATTATTCAATACATTGACCGGTTTACGCGTGTAAACACGTACGACAGTTAGTAAACTTTACAAGATGCTTCAGTTTCGATAGTCCTTTACTATGATGCTATATGTTTACAAGGTATGTGCAACTTACTTGAGATGACGTTACCTACCGTTGTTCTTATTTTCCTTTAAATTTTGTCTACGGTCCGTGGAAGTTTCGTTTACCATTTGGCTATGTCTTTTCTCTTTTTGTTATGTCAATAAAGTATTCTAGACAGTATTCATGCTTAAAATCTATATGTTCATTTAGAATTTCGTGTGGGTATTTCCTTGCATGAATATAAATTTCCCGTTTTTCGAGAATGTTCATAGTAAGTCCTTTCGGTATTTTGTGTAATGCTTCTTACGCAGTTTCAGTTTTCACCGCTTTGTGGTGCTGAGCTTTCAACTGTAAATATATTGACGGATTATTATCATTGTTTCTAGTGTGTTCTTTAAAATTTCGCCCGGCTTGGCCAATACAGAAATTGATGCAATGGTCACAGTTGGTTCTGTATATTCCAAAAGTGGCATACTCTGAGATTATGGTTACGCTTGAACATAATTTCGTTATAAGATTGTTGTTTGTGGAAAACCAGTTGTATGTGTGTGACTTTGAATAGAGAATTTATCTTACTCGATATTTGTCCTATTTAAATTGTTGTTATTTAGGTTGTTCTGTGTTTTATTAGGGTTTCTCTGGTAACATGTTTGTCATTATGTATCGCGGTCGTATCGGTTTTGTGTGTCTTTTTTTAAATTTTGTTACTATATCCGGATCAAAATCATTTTTGTAGGCTATGTAACAGAGTGTTTCCAGTTCTTTTTGTATAGCTGGTTGTTCTCGAGATGAACTGATTATTCAGTTAATGATGAAGTGGAAGGAACCTGATTTTGTGTTTTAGGATAACTAGAACTGGCATCTATCACATTATCTCTGGTGGTTGGATTTCTGTATATGTCAAACATGTGGCGGTTGTTGTCTTCGCTAATTTTTAGGTCAACTTAGGTTTTTGAATTGTCTATTCCCAATTCCATAGTAAATTTGATATTGGGATGAAGGTAGTTCAGTGCTTTATGGATATTATTATATCTGTATTGTTTCCATCAATCAGCATTAACCTGTCATCAACATATCTATAATAGCAGATGATCTTATTAAGTGCAAAAATTATTGTGAGTGCAAAAATTTTTCTTCAAATGTGTTGAGAAAAATATACGCAGCTACACAGTTTCCCATAGCTACTCCATCTGCTTGGGTGCAGATCATTCCATCTTTTATTGCTTTTGCTATTTTTTGTGGTATATTTATTGTTCTATGTATATAGCTCGGTTCGTGCTATTACAAGATGCGCTTTGCAAACCTTCCTGGAATCCGTTCTGTATACAGGCTCCTTGATATTCGGTTGCTGCATTGTGCCTCTCCACAAATGAAATGCTTGTAAGCTTACTCGGTTGGAGTGTAATCAACCATCAAAAACTTATAAACATCAACAGAGACTTTCAGATTATCACAACATAACGTAAACAATAATAATACCGTTGTTTATAAATGTGCAGAAAACTCTGATAAACACTCTACAATCAGGAATTCGATGTCTCGAAAAGTTCCTACTGTCCTCTCCCACAGCAGCAGGAGCAATACAGTTGCAGAACTGCAAATTCTTCATTATTATAGATGTGTTGCATTTTAACCCGCGTGCGTACAAACACAGTTAAGTGACGATTCTCTCTGATACCCTGTCAGTGCCTGGCACTACCTCACTCCCAAAACACTGCGGACAACTGAGCTTTCAAAAGGCTAGTTTAATTTGCAAAAAGACATACTGAGCAAAGGCGTTCAAAGCAACGAAGTACAGTACGTGATCAAAAGTATCCGGACAACCCGAGCAACATAGTTTTTTAATATTAGGTGCATTGTGCTCCCTCGCACTGCCTAGTACTCCACATCAGCAAGCTCAGCAGTCATTAGAGATCGTGACAGAGAAGAATGGGGCGCTCCGCGGAACTCACGCACTTTGAAAGTGGTCAGGTGATTGGGTGTCACTTGTGTCATAGGTCAATATGAGAGATTTCCACACTCCTAAACATCTCTAGTTCCACTGTTTCCGATGTGATAGTGAAATGGAAACTTGAAAGGACACGTACAGCACAAAAGCGTACAGGCCGACCTCGTCTGTTGACGGACAGAGACCGCCGACAGTTGAAGAGAGTCGTAATGTGTAATAGGCAGACATCTATCCAGACACCACACAGGAATTCCACACTGCGTCAGGATCGACTGCAAGTACTATGACAGTTACGCGCGATGTGAGAAAACTTGGATTTCTTGGTCGAGCGGCTGCTCATAAGCTGCACATCACGCCGGTAAACGCCAAACGTCGCCTCGATTGGATGGAAGGAGCATAAGTATTTGACGACTGAACAGTGGAAAAACGTTGCGTGGAGTTACGAATCAGGGTACACAATGTGGCGATCCGATGGCAGTGTGTGGGTATGGCGGATGCCCGGTGAATGTCTCTGCCAGCGTATGTAGTGACAACAGTAAACTTCGAAGCCGGTAGTGTTATGGTGTGGTTGTGTTTTTCATTGAGAGGGCTTGCACCCCTTGTTGTTTTGCCTGGCGCTATCACAGCACAGGCCTACACTGATGTTATAAGCACCTTCTTGCTTCCCACTGTTGAAGAGCAATTCGGGAATGGTGATTGCATCTTTCAACACGATCGAGCACCTGTTCATAATGCACGGCCCGTGGCAGTGTGGTCACACGACAATAACATCCCTGTAATGGACTGGCCTCCACCGAGTCCTCACCTGAACCCTATAAAACACCTTTGGGATGTTGTGGAACGCCGACTTCGAGCCAGGCCTCGCCGACCGACATCGATACCCCTCCTGAGTGCAGCTCTCTGTGAACAATGGGCTGCCGCTCCCCGAGAAACCTCCCAGCACCTGGAAGCTGTCATCAACGCTAAGGGCGGGCCAACACCATATTGAATTCCAGGATTACTAATGGAGGGCGCCACGAACTTGTAACTCATTTTCAGTCCGGTTACTTTTGATCACATAGTGTAGGTTGGGCTAGAATAAAACGTCAGAGATTTTGGGAGAGCAAGACGCTTGCATGTTCGTCACTAGTTCAAAAACAAATGTACATTAAATATGCGCTATCACGGAAATCATTCGGTATAGGGCTTATGTCCATACGAAGATTTTTGTTAAAATGAATGTTACTGAATATTGACTATTCCTCCTGCGAAACCATGTATATAGAGGATATGGAGAGGCAAACAAACAAGAATAACTAGACATATCAAAGACTCGATGGACTTCTCTTTTGCTACATGTATAATTCGTTGAAATATTTTAGACGACTTTACGATGTTCAAAAAACTTAACTGAAATTATTATACTGTATCATGAACTAATTGTTAATGGGTAAACACATCTGAAGAGGGCAATCAATTACGGAAACCGATAATATGAACATTGTAATTATTAAACAATTTCTACATAATTAATTATCATATCATACCTTCTTTCTTTATTCTCTCCTGATTCCCTGAAGTTAAGTACCAGGAGTTCACGTAACCATTTCAAACCATGAACTTATACATGTGCACCAATGTATACACTTCGCAAGCCAGTTTACAGTGCGTGGCAATAGGTACGTCGTAAAAGTGTTGGAGGATCGCTATCCTCTTCTATTCCCGTATTGGGAAAGGGAAAAACGACTGGATAACATTGTTTGCGCTTTGGCCTCCCTGTGTGAGATGCACGATGATGGCAACAGGATGGTCGCATAGTTTTACACCTACCAGTTGGCTAAATTCACCCAACAGGGAATGCACCAGAGATGCTCGGGTAACTGAACTGAGAATCTCTGGTAGGGGGGCCTTGTCCTTTTCGTTACTCTCTGATCTGTTACGATCCAAGCAGTTAGTGTCTCAATTCGTTCAACTCCTGTTTTCTTGCCTACTTGATGAGAACTCCAAACGCCAGACCGTAGAACTGATCGCACTTCCATCCTGTATACATTGTCGTTAACAGATGCAGTACACGTCCCCAGAACCCTTGCAAAACAGCTAAGCATGTCATTCATCTCCCTTATTACTCTCGGTTTAGCCCCATTTCGTATTGCGTTATTGTGTTAACCTTAAATATTTGTACGATGTGACTTACTCCGGTTGTTTGTCACTGATTTAATAATTGGGTATTGTTTTGTAAATTATCCTGCATTTACTCATGTTTAAAGAGACCAGACATTGTGAGACCTGAGTTTCTCCCGGTGTATAACTTACGGGAATGTAGCCGGGTGGCGTAGTGGACAACCGCTGATATTTCGACAGGAGCACACCATACTATTTTTTAAGGCTGAATTATTGAATGAAAAGTAAGTGCAAGTCAGCTCATTTCGAAATAGGTTCGTTAATCCAACTTCGAACCTAAGCTCAGTTAACCGTAACGGATCAGACAGAGCAATACGAGTGAACAGAGGGAGATCCCATCAGAACTTACTACAATATCAGACTAGTTCAAACGCATTGTCTCTAACCGACGTAAAAATGCGCCAAGATCTTAATGTGATGCTCACACCGACCATCTGTAGGACTCAAGAAAGTAGCTAGTTGTTTTGCTACACGATGTGTCGGAGCATTAATGTTACTCACAATCGGACGAAAAGGAACTCCTTCCTTTTGGACTTTGGGAGGACCATAACCTAGGGGGAACAGTATTTAAGACACTTGGTCTCCCGTGACAAGGAACCTTTCTTCAGGACGCTCTTAATCTTCTCTCAACAATTTTTGTGGAGTCTTTGTGGAAGAGTTCGAGGAAGCGGGTGGCTTTGAAACCTGCGTGTTTTTTCAGGTACGTAGACGATACTTTTGTTGTTTGGCCTCATGACAGTGAGAATCTGAAGGACTTTTCAGAACATCTGCATTCCATCGTCTCACGGTGATGGTGGAACAATATGACTGCCTTATCTTCCTTGATTTGTTGGTCAGGAGGAAGAATGATGGTAAGTAGGGACATACCGTTTATACGAAGCCTTCTCATGCTGACTTTTCTGCAGGGTGATAGTTGTCACCATCTGGCTCAACATGAAGGGGTACTTCGCACCTTGGTTTACAAGGCCCGTGTCATTTCGGACCCTAAGAGTTTGTCAATGGAGTTAGCCAATAACGAGGTCATCTTTTGCCGGAATGGTTATAGTAAAAGAAAGATTAAGCGTGTGTTGCACTGTCAACCAATTGTGTGTCACGTGCGTGATGAAAATACCGAAGTGTCACGAAGTCTACGGCCTTTTTGCCGTACGCAGGGAGCATTTCCAACAGGACTGGTCGTATTTTGTGGAAATATGCTACGGAAAGTGTTTTTCGATCACTATCGAAGAACAAGGTCTTTTTAGGTTCCATGAAGAATGATGTTAGTTTGAGTAGGTTGTCTAATATTCTTTGCAGCTGTGGCATGTCATTTATTGGTCAGACCATCAGGACTGTGGAGAACCGGTGTACTGAGCATAAGCAGGACACTCGCTTACAACAGCCGAGCAAATCCGACATGTGCAGAACATTGTCTTGTTACCGGTTATCCTATGAATTATAACAACACGGAGATCCTGGCAAACATTTCCAGCAATTGGGATGGTTTTATTAAGGAAGCAGTTGAAATTAAATTAGCACGTAACCTTATAAATAGAGATGGTGGAATCCTGCTATCTTCCTTGTCAAAAAACAGAGGGACAGTGTTAAGGATACCTCATCCATTGATCATTAATTTCACTATCGATAACTTCTGGTGTCAGTTACCTTTGGCTTATAACAGCGCTAGAGTTTGCGCTGTGCGTGTTATGTATCTGGAGTTTCTCTGAAAATCGAGGTTTTAAATCCCCTTGCACAGTGCTTACTTGCTGCTCTTTTGTACCGAAAATGGAAGGGTGTGCTCCTGTCGAAACATCGGCGGTTGTCGACGATGTCACCCGGCTGCATCCAGTAACTTATTTTAACAGAGCTGACATTCCAGAATGAATTTTCACTCTACAGCAGAGTGTGTGCTGGTACGAAACTTCCTGGCAGTTTAAAACAGTGTGCCCGATCGAAACACAAACTCGGGACCTTTTCCTTTCGCGGGCAAATGCTGTACCAACTGAGCCACCCAAGCACGACTCAAGAGCTCTTCCTTACCGTTTTGTCTCCGCCAATACCTTTTCAAAACTGACATTCGTTACAGCGAGTATAAATTTTAACCAATCCTATCTGCCTTTCTTTGCGATTCTTGATGCAGATAACAGCATCGGCAGCGAAAAATGTCGTAGTGTTTTATTATGTATTTCACCGCCAGGTTATCAAAATACTAATATTTCCTTTTAAATTGAGAACTTACTGTGTAACTTTTTCAGGAATTTTTATTTTGCTTTGGAATTTAGTTCTTTGCTATATTACTATTCCCTTTTTCCTTTCTTTTTAACCAGATTATCTGATGATGACTTAGTAGCAAGTCGAATCCATTAGTGATAATACTTTAGTGAACTTAATCTGAAAAACACAACAAAACATATTACAAGACGGTTGTTATGTCTCCCAAACCTGGCATGAAAAGTCTACGTAAATCTGTCAGTGCTCCTTTCCCTGTATGACTAATTATTTTCGTATGTTAGATATCTCACCACTGGCCTAAGGGTCTGTCTTCCCGCAGCAGAACTACGGTGCGAACAAATGCCTGTGTTCCGTGAACGGGGCGACACTCGCTTTTGTTTGTGTTTATGTAGGCTGTTACATGCATGCCGGCTGTACTAGGAAGATCACATGGTGAACCAAAATCACAGAGCAACGCTAAGACTGCAGTTTTAAATCGTTGGCATACACTTTTTCATCGTCAGCAGCTTATCAATGACACCACGTGTGACAAGATCATCAGGGAGACAAGTCAAGGACTCTTTTCCAACCACCCGAATGGCAATGTAGCCGCTGTGACCGTCGATAACACAGGTTTGGGCGTCTGGAAAATTAGTGTTAGAGTGTTGAAGCTATAATAACCGCCCTCCACCAATACCGCATGATTTTCGAGCATGTAGCCGAGAAATGGACACAGTTCAAGACATATCCTGTCTTCAGTGGTGTCTAACAAGTGCATATCGATCTCCATAGCCATGTACCCTCCTACCTCCGCATCGAGTTGCTGAAGAGCCAATACCAATACGATGCCCAACCCCATACACGCTCAGGAGGCGGAAAGGAAGGACATCTTCAGTCGGAATGTCTAAAGCTGAAACTGTTTAATTTATTTTTTTTACCAAGCACTGACCAACAGAATTTTCCGTGACAAAATCAACTCAAACTTAACCTATTCATTTATTACCCACAATATACAAGCCCAATGCAATCTAACTGCTATACATTGACAACATGACTTCCAATAACTAACACAAGAGAATGGCCCTGAATTGCAAGAAATCCTAACAATAATACAAAACCAAGAAATATGAAATTAAAGATACATGAAACTACCTCCAACTCTGTTAATTGCCTAAATTCATTTCAGTCACGAATCCTGATATTGGAAACCCTATTCTTTTTCATAAGTCACTTATCTCACAGAAAATATTCATAACATGAACTACAGCAATTACAGCAAGTAGCAACAACGACCAGCTAAACAAAAAGATTCTAACTGCTGTAAACTCTAATTACTATGTGGCATATGGTTAGCAAAAAAAAAAAAAAAATATTTTGCTGTAGAGCAAACAACGTATTTAGAAAATTTTACCTTGTTCATGTGACACCCATTTCCAAAAATATGTAGTTGTCAATAATTCCACTACCCAAACTTTACCAACAACATCCATCCTGATGCATGTCCTACCAATACAGAGTCTCTACTAAGTATATCATGTCCACATACTTCCCTATCCACTCACTAACAGCTAGTCCGTCCAACCACAGAATCTCTTGCGGAGGGTGCAGAGCACTGTCAGCGATATTAACACAGTCTATAGCGCTGCCAACATACAAACAAGCTACTTACACAGTACCGGATCACACAGTTAGCCCTTGCGGATGTGATGCCCCTACCCAACCAAATCACTCTGCCAGTGACATATGCAGTGGGACTTACTTCATGAAGCCTGTCCCTTAGCTACCTCAGCCAGAGAAGACCATCAAACGGCAACCTTTTCCACGTAACATTAGGAACGGTGTCGCCAATGTCTCAGCGTTTGACTCCTTTGTGGTACCAATAGAAGCTTTCGAGCCCGGATGTCGGGAGTCTTTGCTGTCGTCTGACATAGAAGGACCTGTTTGCAAATAACGGTCGCCATGGCGATGCGAGCGGAGGCATAAATTGATACCAGGAGCGACCACACCAGCGTCTGTCCCCGCTATGGACATGGTAACGAACAACATGCGGGTGGAGACAGTTGTATCCCCCCCCCCCCCTCCACTAGTGTAAAACGAACCCATCCTGGGAGAATACCGTATGGACACTGAACACTCCCGCACCACAAAAGCATCGAGAGATGATGAAGAAGACACCTCAGCGATCCCACTGGGTTTGAGGTACCCTGTTATCCCAACCTGCCACTGACGCATGAGCATGCACCCTGCGATTGGGCGAGGTGACGTAAAGTCACCCTTTGATTATACCCACTTCCTCTGCAAGCTTCCAGCTCTTTCAGTTGCAATCAAGACTTTAATAAAATGGCAAAGGTAATGTTAACCAGAACAATGGGAGGAGATGTGGTCTAAATACCAACAGATTTATTCATTCTTAACATCACAAGATAAAAGATGGGTAAAGAAACACCACCTAAGAGTTTTATTTGACAAACGTTTTCAATGATATGCGGACTATGGTTAACAAAGTGATCAATTGGGGATCAACACGCCACACTAACCAGAACTAATCGCTTTATCTGACTTTATAAATGTGAATCTGTGGTATGCCCAAAAAACTACGCTAATATCAAGCATCTACACACTACTACTCCACAAAGAAAACTATGGTTCCAAAGAACAGGATTCTGAGAAGCAAATATTGGCGTCCCTCACTGTAGCAGCAAATACTTCACGCTTCTGCATGTCAGGGCGACACAGCACGATGCTCGCCGACAGCAGTCATGTACAGCGACAATCTCTTATTAATGGCGCGCGCCCGGAAATACGCAAGTACGCAGTCTCGCATTCGGCTGATTCAGAATGCAGGTACTTCCCTATGAGCCTCTGAAACCCCAGTGGATTCCAGTGTGCAGGTGGACCCGTTTGACTCCGTGACAGGACTATGCATGACAGACTATGTGAAACATTTAGACGGCAGACTCGAAACAAATAAGTACACCCATACATCACTCGTTATGTGTGTGAAGCAAGAAGCATTACGTCTGACAGTTCAGATAGTGACTGGCACAGTGTCCAAGTGGCGCACTAGAAAAGGATACAAGTATCACCATTTAGGTAAAGACCTGCCATTCTTTACTAGCAATGCACCAGTAAAAGAGTGTTCTTCTCTTCCTCAACAGCTTTCCTCTGCAGCTCGGTAGCACATTTACACTTCAGCACAAGCCAATCACGAGCTGGAGCTCGGCATCTGAAGCTGGGAGACCGTCCCCCCCCCCCCCCCCTGCTTTGCAAACACAGATTTGACCAACCAGCGACTTTAAAAATTAATGGAGAGAAAAGGAAAAAAGATTCAGTTTCACGGTCTCTTTCCCATGTATTTACGCCATGTCTTTGCTAAAAGCATGATTTGGATGGAACGACAGCCCTTCATAAAAAGATCGTTATCTCTACTGTTGTGTCCATTTCGAGCTTTCCAAAGAACGGTCATAAACACGCTAAAAGCCTCGTGCCTTCACAAATATGTTTTGTAGCAGAGTCTGGACACCTGGGTGCCACTGCCCAGAACCACGGAAATTCGCAGAAACTCACAGCCATCTCAACTGCTCTCTACCAAACGAGGGCCCATCCTCTGCTTTTATCTCCGGTCATCAGTTTCTACAAAGCTCTGCTCATAGCTGCAGAAGCTCCTTGGTGCTAGTCAGCCTACCTGGATGCGACTGCTGACCAACCGGCGCCACCCAATCTGTCTGCACAATAAGACTGGCGGACTTGGCTGTCAGCAAACGTTTTCACCCAGGTCCCGGAAAAAGTCTCCCCTGGGCTCTCAGCCACCGTACACTTTCACTGCAGTCAATTAACTCGGCACCCTCTTCCTTGCCAACTACTTTACCTTCACTAGAGCACACAAGCAAGAGCGTTAACTACTACCAACCATTTCATCATATGAATGGCGTCAGCTCGTATCAAATATAGCAAACAAGTAATAAAGATCATCTTCCCTAAGAACATTAAGCAGCATGACACCGTATCCAAAGTGAGAGTGCCCTGCAATCTGTCACTCTCTCAGTGATGGTGGATCAATATTCAGTGAGTCCGCGGCGAACGTACAGAGTAGTCACAGTCAACACCAATATGATTCGCAGTACGGCGAATAAGTCAGAGTAGTAGGTATTCCACCAGAGACTCGTGCTTGTTCGCTTTGAGTGGTTTTTAACAGTTCTTCAGTAATGGGACACATATTTCAGTATCCCTAATTTGTGAATGTATGGTAATCAATTATCAGTATTTTGGAAATAACACCGTTTTGGTCTGATGGAGAGGCCTGTGATTGCTAAGAAACTGCAAAAAATGGTTTAGTGTTTGGCAGAATTATATTTAGGTACTTGAGTAAAAAACAGTATTTCTCCTGGTGAGACACTAAGTCACAGAAAAATTTGAACTTGTCTTGGAGTTTCTCTTTTCTTACCGTTTGCTGTCATTTGTATTCTTGTAAAAAATGAGATCATATTCAGTAACATAACGCCCTATGTTCACGAGTATTGACGGTGGTGTAACTCACGTTTACAGTGCAGTACATTCTTTCTCTTTTCATTTCTGAACCTGACATGTCAGTTTTCTTTCGCCTATCTGCATTATTTGCTTTTTTATCATGTTCCTCTTTCTCTCCTTCTTCCAAACATTCTTCTACGTTCATTTCAGGTAGCACTCATCGTTTAATTCTACATTCCTGTAGTTCATCTTGTGGCTGTAATACAGACTGTTTTTATGCACTGTTAATGTCCTGATACTTTGCAGGTCTGAGGTTCTACATTACATGCAACTTATTACATGATTGTCATAATGGTGTAATGGTGTAAAATACAGTGTATCCATGAGGTTCCGCTATCATTTCAGAAAATCATAACTAGGAAACTATTACAAACAGAGAACTCTGGTTTGTAGTGAAACGTTTAACAGCTCTCAAAGTTTCTTCCTCTGTACTTTGTTGCCGGTTTGACGTGGGAAATATCAAAATGTTGACTGAGCTGGAGAAGACGCAGTACGTCATGTGGTATGCAGAATCTAAATTTGTGACAAGGAAATTATCGACGCCAATATGGGAGGGCACAACCGGCAAAAACGATCTTATTGAGGTGGTTAAAAAACCTTAAAGAGGCACGCTGTGTCGCTTCGCAAGGGCCCAGCACTACCCCGATGTCACGCCATTAGACATGTTTTTGTGGGGTTACGTCAAGGATCGCGTGCTAACACCAGTCAGTTACATTGCTTCTCTTCGTGCACGAATCAATGAAGTAATCAGAACTGTTGATACTGCAGTGTTGGGGCAGAAATCGAATATCGCCTTAACGTCCTACGAGAGAAGAATGAGACACTTTGCTATCCCGTTTTCTTTTATCTGTTTTCTACTACATTTGATTCCGTGTTTTATTCTGTGTATAAATAAACCGTGGATTTTGTTGAATTGTGAAAACGTTTACCTTTACGTAATGACACGCTGCGTGGAAGAGCGCCGCCAGATATAACACACCACATACTACTGCAACCTCAATGACCGCAATGGAGCTTGCACTCTCTGGAAAATCGAGAAGACTTTTGTTCATATTAAGAGGGAAAAAACTGTAATGAACTGGGACCAATACAGTCTGAGATTTTGAGGAGATACTGAATGCAATTGCCATAATATATCATTATAGGAGGATATATCGATAAATTTGTATGTAATTGATAGAATTACGTACGACTGTACGTAATTCTATCAATTACATAAAAAATTATCGAGATATCCTCCTATGAAAATAGCAAACAGCTGGTTTATGAAGAGAGAAAGTCATGTTATCACCAGATACAGTTGGGATGGAAGAACCAAGACTGTAATTGATTATATTCTAGTAGATAGGGAATGGGGAGAGAGAGTAACAAATGTGAGTGCCGATGGAGACCATAGATCACTGGTGGGACAATGGAAAATGAATCAGTGTGTGAAAAATAGAAAACAGAAGAAAGTGATGAGGATACGGGATTGGAAACTGAAGGTGAGTGAATGTGCTGAGAAGTACAGAGAATTAATCACACAAAAATTTCCAAAAGAAGTTTTCTGCGATGTAGAAAAAGAATGGAGTTTATTCAAAGACACTTTAGTCGAAGCAGCACAAAACGTATGTGGCAGAACATCTGGAAAGGAAAAAATAAGACAGACAAGTTGGTGGGATGATACCACAATCCAAGCAGTTAGAAGAAAAAATGGAGCATGTAGAAAGTGGTGGAAAACTAAAAATGACGAAGACCATAAAAGATATATAGAGAAAAAGAAGAAGTGCAAAGAAATAGTGGAAACAGCTAAGAAAAAGGCATGGGAAGAGTTTACAAAAAAACTTGAAGAAGATGTGAAGAGCAATAAGAAAATGTTCTATAAAATGATGAAGAATAAAAGGAAGGCTTCTGAAGTACCAGTAAAGATGGAAACAGAGGACGGTACCATTATTGAAGATCCATGGAATATAAAAGATCTCTGGAAAGAACATTTTAAGAAGCTGTTAAACGCTGGGGAGCAGGTACATGAGGAAACAACAAATAATGAAGAAATTGAAAGAAGTTGGGAAGCAGAATTAGGACAAATTACACGGGAAGAAATGTAAAAAGCTGTGAAGAAGATGAATGGGGGGAAAGCCCCAGGACCTGATGAAGTATCAGTGGACATGATAAGAGCAGCAGGTCCAGTGGGAATGCAGTAGCTGTATAGAGTACTATCAATCGTGTGGAGAAATAGTACAATACCTGACGACTGGAGAACAGGAGACATTGTTCCCATCTTCAAGAAAGGCAATAAAAGACTTTTTAAAAACTACGGAGGAATAAACCTTATGAGTCATACAGCCAAGATTTTTGAAAGAATTTTACTAAATCGAATAAGTGAAAAGATAGAAAAGGAGCTGAGTGAAGAACAGCATGGGTTTAGGAAAGGAAGAAGCACGATCTACCTGATATTTTCTATCCGTCAACTGATGGAAAAAAGTTGGGAGTATAACAAAAGGGTGATAATGGTTTTTATAGACATAGAAAAGGCATATGACTCAGTTGACAGGGAAAGACTCTGGGAAGAAATGAAGAAGATAGATACAGAAGATGGATACATTAATGTTATAAAGACAATGTACAGAGGACACAATTGTAGAATTAGAACACCACTGGGGAACTCTGAATACTTCGAAATAAGACAAGGACTTAAGCAAGGAAGTATTCTATCTCCTGCGCTTTTTAATGTTGTGATGGAGGGAATGAATAGGGCAGTTAAAGATATAGTAAAAGAAAAAGACAAAAAGATGATTTTTGCAGATGATATGGTAATATGGGGTGATAAAGAGGTAGATGTACAGTTACAGTTTGATGCGTGGAAGGAAATAATGAAAAGGTATGGATTAAAAATAAATAAAGATAAGAAATGAAGTAATGGTATTTGGAAGAGAGAAAGGAATCAACGGAAATATTACCTTGAATGGAGAACCCCTCAAAGTGGTAGAAAGTTTTACTTATTTAGGGAGTGAAATATCTAGGGATGGAAGAATAACTAAAGAAATTAATAGGAGGTTACAGAAGGGAGGCAATTTCTGCCAAACAATAAAACACCTGGTTTGGAATAATGAAGTTTCAGAAAGAGCGAAACTCCTTATGTATAAGAATTATTACATCCTATTGTCACCTATGGTGGAGAAACATGGACAATGACAGAAAGGGACTGGAGCAGACTGCAAGCAGGGGAAATGAAATTTCTCAGAGCAGATAAGGGAAAAACAAGAATGGACAGAGTAAGGAATGTAGAGATTAGAATGGACCTCAAACAAGAAAGTATGAGAGACGAAATTGAAATAAAGAGATTAAGATGGTATGGGCATGTTAAGAGGATGCATGGGCAGAGACTCCCCAAAATTATGGAAGAACTAAAGATGGATGGGAAAAGACCTAGAGGGCGCCCAAGAACAGGGTGGAAAATGGGAGTGAGAATATCTGTAGAAAGGAGAGGTGTGACCTGGCAGCAAGTGGAGGAAGAAAGGTGGTGGGAGGACCGAGCCTAATGGGGAGGACTCATCTGCATCCAGACCCGGCAGTAGCTGGAGCGGGATTCGGATATAGATAGATAGACGTACGACTGTAGACGAAACTTGAACTGTGATGATTGTGACTAGTAAATGTTATGGAGTGTCATGACAGATTTTGAGAATAGGTGGTCACCAGCGTTTTCCCTTCAATAGTCTGAATCTCCGTTTTCATGTTAAAAGATTTATTTCTGCGCAAATTGTGGGGGTGTGTGAAGGATGACGCGTTAAATATAGCCTGCAGCGCGGTCGTTGCCTTTTGAGTAAATCATTTGATGACTACACTACTGGCCATTAAAATTGCTACACCACGAAGATGACGTGCTACAAACGCGAAATTTAACCGACAGGAATAAGATGCTGTGATATGCAAATGATAAGCTCTTCAGAGCATCCGCACAAGGTTGGCGCCGGTGGCGACACCTACAACCTGCTGACATGAGGAAAGTGTCCAACCGATCTCTCGTACACAAACAGTAGTTGACCGACGTTGCCTGGTGAAATGTTGTTGTGATGCCTCGTGTAAGGAGGAGAAATGCGTACCATCACGTTTCCGACTTTGATAAAGGTCGGATTGTAGCCTATCGCGATTGCGGTTTATCGTATCGCGACATTGCTGCTCGCATTGTTCGAGATCCAATGACTGTTAGCAGAATATGGAATAGGTGGGTTCAGGATGGTAATACGGAACGCCGTTCTGGATCCCAATGGCCTCGCATTACTAGCAGTCGAGATGACAGGCATCTTATCCGCATGGCTGTAACGGATCGTGCAGCCACGTCTCGATCCATGAGTCAACAGATGGGGACGTTTGCAAGGCACCAGCCATCTGCACGAACAGTTCGACAACGGTTGCAGCAGCAGCATGGACTATCACCTCGGAGACCATGGCTGCGGTTACCTTTGACGCTGCATCACAGACAGGAGCGCCTGCAGTGGTGTACTCAACGACGAACCTGGGTGCACGAATGGCAAAACGTCATTTCTTCAGATGAATCCAGCTTCTGTTTACGGCATCATGATGGTCGCAACCGTGTTTGGCGACATCGCGGTGAACGCACACTGAAAGCGTGTATTCGTCGTCACCATACTGGCGTATCACCCGGCGTGATGGTATGTGGTGCCATTGGTTACACGTCTCGGTCACCTCTTGTTCCCATTGACGGCACTTGGAACAGTGGACGTTACGTTTCAGATGTGTTACGACCCATGGCTTTATCCTTCATTCGATCCCTGCGAAACCCTACATTTCAGCAGGATAATGCACGACCGCATGTTGCAGGTCCTGTACGGGCCTTTCTGGATACAGAAAATGTTCGACTGCTGCCCTGGCCAGCACATTCTCCACATCTCTCACCAATTGAAAACGTCTAGTCAATGGTGGCCGAGCAACTGGCTCGTCACAATACTCCAGCCACTACTCTTGTTGAACTGTGGTATCGTGTTGAAGCTGCATGGTCAGCTGTACCTGTACACACCATCCAAGCTCTGTTAAAACTCAATGCCCAGGCGTATCAAGGCAGTTATTATTGCCAGATGTGGTTGTTCTGGGTACTGATTTCTCAGGATCTATGCACCCATATTGCGTGAAAATGTAATCACATGTCAGTTCTAGTATAATATATTTGTCCAATGAATACCCGTTTATCATCTGCATTTCTTCTTGGTGTAGCAATTTTAATGGCCAGTAGTGTATTTTCATTTCATAAGTACAGCTAATTAATAACCCATTCATTCTACACGCCGAGCACCGCAGTGACTCAAATCCGGACTTTCCGCTACTTATAATCACTTCGCAGAACGGAAGAGTGAACGCTGTTGACAGTATACTGTCATCAGCGTGTTTCATATCTGATGCAGCGCGCCTTCGTTTAACGTATGAAATCACATTCACCTTAATGAGGTAGACGGATTTCACTTGACTGAACGAGGTTGCAGTTTTAAGTAATTGAACTAAAGTGACAAAGTTCCTACAACAAAGGTTTCATGCAGTCAAAATATATTTCATAGAAGTTAAAAGACTTTTCAGAGTTCTGTTTTCAATTACACAGAGTTAGAAAAGATTTGCGTCAGATTATATTAATTAGTATAGTAGGAATAAAATAACACATTGTAATTCTGGCATAACGGGAAAAAAACTTAGAGAGTTACTAAACATTTTACAGCAAACCACGACGCTCTGTCTCTAATACTTTCCAAGTTACGCTTTTATGAAATGGCAGCGGAACTTTATCGATACTCTGTATGTAGAATTTCTGGTTAGTTGTAAGAAAGGACATGATGATCCTAACCATACCTGGCGTGGCAAATCAACGAACAAATAAAAATAAATAAAAAACTAATGGATGAACAGAGCACCATGGTGGTTGCTCGCCATAATATATATATATATATATATATATATATATATATATATATATATATATATATATATATATACTGAGTGAACACAGCCTACTGCGCATATTCTCAACTTCAAACCGGGCTAAACAAGTGATTTTGCGAGGACGCTGCTTGTCTACGATTTGAGACAATAGCGTTATCTGAATATTACACTTATATGCCTTGTTTTATATACGTTTCTGCACTCTGATTTTTAGTATTAGCTATGTTGCAGAACTGTCGTTGCTACAGATATAAAGAGCAGTATGTGAAAGGATAACCAGTTAATTTTCATAGGTATGTACAACAAATGTATAACTGTAAATGTCAATTGATAGGAGGCACTTTGTTTGTTGAAAAATATCGAGACACGATATTATAAAATCTAATATTGTAAAGATAATTTCTGTTGTATTACAGAATGTGTTCACGAGACCACTGCTAGATAAATTTGCAAGTGTGTTTGAGTAAACTTCCTGCCACTGTATGCCAATTGGAGCTACGTTCGTCTGAAGATAAAATTTATGCATGACAATCTGTTCTCAAAAGCTTGTGTTTATCTAAGAATTTCTGTATGAGACAGTTTCGTATGCAGTGTCGTTGTAACATAACTACTGAGAACAGATGTGGTATTTTAATCAGTGCGATCGAAAATGTAAAAAGACATTGTCTGCTGTCACTTCTTTTATTATTCCGTGTATTGATCTTGTATTTTTTTTTTGTGTCTAGTGTATGGTTTTACTTTTCTGATGAGATGGCGAAAAAATGTTGTAGATATTTTACTCGCCTATAAAAACTAGAAGGGTAAATAAAGAAAAATAGGAAATAATAATGGACAAGCAGGTGGTGCAAATCGCTTACCGTAATTACCGTAAAAATTTAATGGCTCCAAATTGGTTGTTTATTCGAAACATTTCGGCGCCGTCCACAGTGTTCTTGTAACGCAATTAATTAGAACAGAGATTTGATAACATGAATAAGTGCAATAAAAAGCGTAAAAAAATATTGTCCGCTCTCAGTTCTTATCCAGTCACCGAAAAAACGTAAATAAAGTGTAATCTGAGCTATGACACTGTAGCAAAATAGCAGAACAGCATTGCTCTTCTCATATTTAGGATAAATTCATTTCCTTGTACCAGAATGTTAAGACGTCTGCAGACACAAATACAAAGTATCACGGTACTCCAGAAGGTGCTTTGTCTGTAGCAAGGAAATAACAACATTCAAAATACGCTAAGCGCTATACGGTTTAAAATGCACCGTCCCAAAATCACGTGACTTGAGCTGCAGCAGTTGTTCCGGACTGTGTCCTAGTTCTGTGCATCCGAACGATCACTCCATAGCTATACTCTATGTTGTCCGCGAAGGCATCTTTTCGTTTTTGCGCTGTGAGGTACCATAATGAGCCAAAACATTATGACCACTGCCCACTGCGGGGTTGAATACTTCCTGGTGCTGTTGCGGGCACGTGACGCAGAAAGGAAAGAGGGACGAAAGGGCAGTCATTATAGAGAAGATAAGGGCCGCAAATGCGGAGATTCACTGATAATCCTGAAAGTGGCAGGGGTAAAATACAGTGAGCCAAAGGCTATTAACAATTAGTACAGAAACCAGATGGCTGTTATAAGAGTCGAGGGATATGAAAGGGAAGCAGTGGTTGAAGGGAATGAGACAGGGTTGCAGCCTCTCCCCGATGTTATTCTATCTGCATATTGAGCAAGCAGTAAAGGAAACAAAAGAAAATTTCGGAGTAGGTATTAAAATCCATGGAGAAGAAATAAAAACTTTGAGGTTCGCCGATGACATTGTAATTCTGTCAGAGACAGCAAAGGACTTGGAAGAGCAGTTGAACGGAATGGATAGTGACTTAAAAGGAGGATATAAGATGAACATCAACAAAAGCAAAACGAGGATAATGGAATGAGTAAGTAGGCTGTTTATGTTTTCTTATTTGTAACGCCACATAGCGCTCTATATGAAAATCACTGGCTGTGCTGTGTGCAGTCTGTGGATAGTTTGAATTGTTGTCTGCCATTGTAGTGTTGGGCAGTTGGAGGTGAGCCGCCAGCAGTGGTGGATGTGGGGAGAGAGATGGCGGAATTTTGAAATTTGTGAGACTGGATATCATGAACTGCTATGTATATTATGATTTTTCAACACTATTAAGGTAAATACATTGTTTGTTCTCTATTAAAATCTTTCATTTGCTAACTATGCCTATCAGTAGTTAGTGCCTTCCGTAGTTTGAATCTTTTATTTAGCTGGCAGTAGTGGCGCTCGCTGTATTGCAGTAGTTCGAGTAACGAAGATTTTTGTGAGGTAAGTGATTTGTGAAAGGTATAGGTTAATGTTAGTCAGGGCCATTCTTTCGTAAGGATTATTGAAAGTCAGATTGCGTTGCGCTAAAAATATTGTGTGTCCGTTTAAGGACAGTCATGTATAATTGTTCAAAGGGGAGTTTCATATGTCGACCCTCAGCCGAGGATACCTCACTGGAATCTTCAGATTTTTTCTTGTAGTTTGTGTAATTAGTGTAGCTTTTGTTTATTGCTAGCGCATAATTGTAGAGAGAATTTCCTTTGTAGTTGTAGTTTTTCATTCTTGTACAGTAAAACAGTTGTGGCAAGCATTTATATTTGCACCAAGTATATCGCAGCTGCGCGTGCGATTAACTAGATATTATTTTCAATGCTAATGTGTTCTCTTATTTTTGCTCTTCAAATTGTGCTTTTCTGTGTTATCGTGTGAAATATTGTGACAATAATGGCGTGTGATAAACGTAATACTAGGCTCCAAAGTAAACTGAAAAATGACAGTGAAGACGAAAGCAGTGTGTTAGCGCCGCCGAGTAATGAATTAACTAATGTTCAAAGTAGTACTTTGGTAATTGTGCATAGGGAAATGGAGCGGGCTGCAAATAATGGCGTAGACAGTGAAACAAATACTGAACAGGGAAGCATTATCGATCGATCGGTCGGCAATAGCTCGCCTCAGGAATCCGAAATGACAGGACACAATCTCGCAAATACTGTAGATTCAGGTTTTCAGTCCTCACCGTTTTCTCAAATAAGTCAAGACACGTTTTCTGCTTGTCAAAATGTGAATGTTGCCGGTGCAAATTCACTGCCGAAAAGCACTGAGGAACCTGTTTCAGACACCAGTGCATTGTTATTACAATTAATACAACTAATGGGACAAACACAGCAAAAGCTTCAAAAGTTAGACACAATGGAACAAAATCTTCAAAAGTTAGACACAATGGAACAACAGCAGAGACAAACACAGCAACAGTTAGACGCAATGGAACAAAATCTTCACACCACGCTTGAACAAACACGTGAATGTTTAACTACTGAGTTACATAAAATAGAATCGAAACGTCAAAAAGTCTGTAATGACGTAAAAACACAAATTTGTGAGCAATTTCAACCTATTTTTTCGCGGCATTAAAATGCATTACAGAATAACGAAGCAGCCATAAAAGAACTGCAAACTATTGTTCATGAAAATCATGAGACCTTGCAAGCTAAAATTGACTCAGTTGCATCTACCGATTCGGTTATGCAACTTGCAAAAGCTCAGGAAAACTTAAAGGACACAGTAGAAAGACGCATGGAGGAAATTAGTTCATTATCAGAGAAAGTTGTTGAACTTTCGGATCAGCTAAATAATTTATCTACGAAGGTAGATGATAATCTGAATGACACAAAACCGGTAGTCTTTAATGACACAGAAAAGTGCGAACAAATTAGGAAATTCAAACAGAATCAGAATCAAATTAATACGCAACACCAAAGAGAAATCCGGGAAGTACAAGATCAGCTGACACAGGTAATACAAGAATTACGTATTTCAGAGGCCACTCGCGCTCCAATACGGGAAGAGGGACATAGAAATACGGAACAGCCACAAAATAATACCTCAGGGCACTTCGGAAATTATGAAAGAAATTGGCAAGGTACACCGAATTTTGAGATGGAACCGCCGAAACGACGTAACAATGACCGACATGCGACTCGCCGACATGATGATTTTGACTATAATCTGTTCATTACTACACGTAAATTCAAAACATTTAAGAATTATGGCGACGAAATTCATCCACAAGCATGGCTCCATCAATTCTCTCACTGTTTTCCTCCCAACTGGTCATTAGAGCACAGATTAGAATTTATGTGTGGCTATTTAGAGAATGAACCAGCTGTAAGAATGCGATCTGTCATTCATGATTGCCACAGTGAAGGAGAATTTTACCATGCCTTCCTCTCAGCATATTGGTCTCAAGCTACACAAGACCGAGTAAAACATAGCATCATAATGATGAAACATTTCGAACAATCTGAATTTTCCAGTCTTGTGAAATATTTTGAAGACATGTTGCACAAGAATCAGTACCTGTCAAACCCATACAGCCCCTCAGAACTCATCCGCATTTGCTTAATCAAATTACCTGAACATTTACGACATATTATTTTGGCAGGACGTTGCAAAGACGACATTGAAGCGTTTCAGGGACTCTTACAAGAATTAGAAATTGACACTGACAATCGCGGAACACGAAAACAGGAGCACAAGAATTACAGGTCACATCCGTCGCAATTCCGCGATGAAAGAAATAATAACTGGACACGACAAGGCTATTCTCACAACACAAATCGTGACCAAAACAGACACCACCCATATGACAACCGTTGGCAGAGTAGTAATAATTACAGGGAAAGATCACATCTCCGCGGTAGTGACTATCACAGAGACAATCAGAGAAACAGACAAATTGGGAACCAAAATAATTATTATCAAGGGCGACACAATAACTTTAGACGCAACGGTCCAGCGCGCAGTTACGATTCAGGGAGAAATTCTCCACCACGTGGCCGACAAGAAAGAAACTATGGAATCTACCGACATGATGACAGACGATATGATCGTAACGACAGAGCTGAATTGCATCAGAACTGGCGGGATTCAAACAGAGCAGGGCCCTCTCGACAAGGTGAATTTGTAGAAGTTAGGGCTCCAAATCCCAATAACGACGCGCACCAACAAAGACACAATAGGCAATGACTCATACCGCTGGCAGCCACAAGATGTACTTATGAAACTGACGACGCAGCTACCATAGCTAGTAATTACGTAAAAATGGAAGACATTAGGGACATCTTACTCCAGGAGCACGACGTAAAACATAACAACATTGCATATCTTGTGATTTACATTACAGTAAATGACGTATAATTTACGGCAGTACTTGACTCTGGCAGTTCCATTTCAGTAATTAGTGAAACAGCCTTTAGCAAATGCAACAAATCGAACGATTGTCCCACACTTCCGTTACATAAGATTAAATTACAAAGTGCTATCTTTGGAAAAAGTGTAGATGTACGCCAACAAACCAACTTAGAATTCTTTTGTCAAAGCCACAGCTTCTCCATGATCTTTCTTATTGTTCCATTATTGTCGACGGAAATTATATTGGGAGTAGACTTTTTGAATGAATACAAAGCAATCTTAAACTTTCACGATGCTGAAATAAGTTTAGAGAAAGAAGGTAAGTCAATTGCTTTGAAATTTGAAGATTGGCTCTCAAACCATGACGAGGAAATTAGCCGGCTGTACCTTCTGCTAGACAACAGTTCGGAATTTTCGACGAAACTTGACACTAACAATCACTCTGCAAGTACTGACAGGGATGATATCGACGGCGTATTTGATACTGATGAGTTAATTCAGAATAAAATTCAAACAATTGAGAACTGTAATTTCGTGTTCGTGAGCATACTAAATTTTGTGTTAGAGCATATGTAATTATAGGGACCGTGTTAGAACAGAAATACAGTCTATGCTTGACGAAGGCATTATTGAGCCTGCAGTAAGCTCATACAACAATCTATTACATGTTGTTGAGAAGAAAAATTGATCGATCAGACTTGTCTTCGATTCGAGACAAATCAATACTATCATCATTCCTGAAACAGACATGCCGAAAACGATGGAAGAACTTCTTCAAAATTTTAATGGCGTAAAGTGTTGTCTTCTTTTGATCTAAGATCCAGCTTTTATCAGACCGAACTTCATCGAGAATGTAGAAAATATACAGCTTTCCATTGTTTCAGCGTTTGTTATCAGTTTCGGAAACTTCCTTTTGGTTTGAACATTTCTTAGGCAGCATTCATTCGCGGGCTAAATTCTATATTACCTGAGTTCTTAAAACGTCACATCATCTTATATGTGGACGATATTCTGATAGCAGAAACCTCATGGGAACAACACAATCGCATCCTCAACAGCGTGTTACATATTTTTGCAGAATCTGGCATTACAGTTAACTTGGAAAAGTCTGAATTCGGTAGGACAAAGGTGAAGTTTTTGGGACATATTATTTCTTCTGAAGGCATTCAGCTGGATCCTGAAAAGTTAGAAGCAATAAGAGCCATTCCAGTTCCATCCACAAAAAAAACAAGTCCGCAGTTTTCTAGGTCTTGTAAATTTTTACCGTCGCTTTCTGAATATGCAAATTCTTGTTACACCAAAACTTTGTTCTCTCACTGAAAAAAATACTATTTGGAACTGGGACGAACAAGCACAGTTGGAATTCAATTCTTTGAAAGAATCGCTACTTAACGCGCCAATACTAGCTCATCCAGACCTGTCACAAGATTTCTGCCTTAGCACAGATTGTTCTAAAGTCGGTCTTGGTGTCCATTTATTTCAAGAAGCCACAGAAAGCGACACTACTGTTCAGCAAACCATTGCTTTTGCTAGCCGAGTGCTAACAAAATCTGAAAAAAATTATTCCGTTACTGAATTAGAAGCTTTAGCTATCGTTTGGGCATTTAACAAATTCCGTTTCTTTCTTTCTGGTAAGCACGTAAAAGTATACAGTGATCATCGTGCATTACAATTTTTTATGTCTTCAAAATTAAATCATGACACGTTAAAACGTTGGGCATTGTTTCTGCAAGAATTCCACTTCACAATAGTCTACATTCCCGGCAAGGAGAATGTCACGCGCACCGGCTGGGCTTGAGAAAAGTAACATAGAAGGCAACCTCGAGAAAAATTTCATTATTCTTTATATTCAGAAAGTCGCCTTTGAAAACTTCATCACCACATCTTTAAAGGACATTGCTCATGAACAAGATAAAGATCCGATTTGGAAAGACATCAAGAGCAAATGGCATGAAAAGACACACACTCAGATTCGGCATTATTACCTGGTTAGAAACAACATACTCTTCAAACCCTGCACTGTTGATGACAAGCTATGGGTACTTTGTATTCCAGACGATTTTGTTAATAAGCTCATTTGGTACATTCATTTCAGTACGCATATTTTGGTCCAGGAAAATGTTATCATATTCTTCGAACGACTTGTTATTTTAACAATATGGAAAAGAGAATTCGAAGAGTCTTGTCTATTTGTAAACTGCGTCAAAAGGCGAAACCATCTACTGTCTCACATCGTGCTCCGTTGTTTCCTATTATTCCTTCTAAATTAAAAGAATTTTCTGCTGTTGATCTCTTGGGACCCCTTGTCAGAACATCAAATGGATTTTCGTACATTCTAGTCGCTGTTGAACTTACTTCAAAATTTGTTTCTTTCATCTGTTACGTAAAGCCACTGGACGGTCTGTAACCGACGCCTTTGTTAAAAATTTCTTACGTGAAGTTGGCCACGTTGCTAAAGTCATTTCAGATAACGGACCGCAATTCAGATCTGCTGTTTGGTCACGCTTGCTTCGAATCATAAAATCAAACCTGTTTTTATTTCATTGTACTCACCACATTGTAACCCGTCTGAACGGATTATGAAAGAAATCAATAAGCTTTGCAGACTTTATTGTCACAGAAAGCATCAGCATTGGGACAGATATTTACACTTATTTCAAAATGTGCTGAATGAAATGCCTCATGATTCCACTGCTTTACCACCTACTCTTGTACTGAAGAATGAAGAACCACCGAACAGAATCAGAGAGCTTGTACCTTTCCCGAATACACGTAAACTTCGACACAAAGACAGAATTGATTTGGCTCTTAAAAATATAAAATCTGCAGCAGACAAAAGGAGAAAAACTACACGGTAAAGCAAATGCAAAGAAATTATATATTGGTCAGAAAGTTCTCATTAAAGCTCATTCATTGTCACATATGGAGAAACACTTGAGTCACAAATTCTTTCTAGTTTACAATGGACCTTACAGAATCCGACGTATACCACATGATAATTCCGTTTAAGCTGGAGCTCTGCATAATTGGAAGAGTAAAGGCTTGCACCACATTTCACATTTAAAACCGTTTATTGAAAGATAATCTGTTTTTTAACTTAGTCTTTGCTATAAAATTTTTCACTTCGCTTTACTAGTACTCTTTGTCACACTTAGAAACTGTTAACATGCAACAATGTTTGAAGTTAACTATCCAGTCTAGAACCTATGGAACATATGTAGACAGTAATTACGAATGCATTGTTATAGTGAACAGACGACAGAGTGTTATTGTGTGTGTACAATCTTGCTTGTTAGTTGCACGATTACTTAACGACTATAAGGCTCACAAACTTAGAACATATACTGGCACTGCTAATGAGGTTTTAATGAAGCATTTTGGTTTACCTGAAAATACATTCTGGATTTAAAGTACTTTCTGTGAGATACCAGATAACACAGTGGTTAGTTTATGTGACAGCTACACGATTTTATCACGACGCTACTAATGAGTGACAATTTACAATGTTGCTTTTGCGGTGTTCCGTTTTATATCTGCACAGTTTTTCTGTATTATTCTGGAAAGTAAAACATGTTTTAGTAGTAACTTTTGCGGTATAGCTACAATGAGACAGCCTTTTCCATAGCACAACAATACGTTACAGCACAGTACTTTCTTCATCACGGCAATAAGCATAATAAGTAAGAGCAATAAGCAAAGCATTTCACTTTTGTTTATCATGAGGTAAGTACATTGACTTTTGCGGACCTTAGCTTTCGGAGGACGATAACTACGACACTTCCACAGAGATTATCTTACAACAAGATGCACAGGTTAGTGCTACAGTACACGTATTTGAGTGATTTATTTTGTAGTTAAAACATTTATTTTTAAAGATATTCGAAGTAGAATGATACAAAGGTTTTCCGTGATACATTTCATTCCATTGCTGTAATCTGTAACACCTGCGGGTATAATTACATTAATCCTCAGGGGAGTACACGCTTGTTTTGTGTACCATGTGTATGGCAAGCACAAGGGGCCCTAGCTAATATGGTATTTGCTTATACAACTTTACACATCGGTACCATATTTCTCTAACACACAAATTACACAGCTGTCTGATCATTTAACTGAGAGATAAACTTTTTTTTTACTACATCAGTGACACATGTTTACGCAATTACACAGTTGGGTAACTTCACACTTATGAGATTGTATTTTGTCTGTACTTTGTGAACTGTTCATATTTTTCTTGGAACCATTGTGATACTACGAGAGCTTTGAATGATGTATTTGGTATGGGATCATGATTTTTAAAGTACGTTTGAGGTAGATGACACTTTTCACGTGAGCAGAGAATTTTTTTAGGTTTTGAAATTATTGAAGGAAGCTATGACTATTTTGAGATTTGGCTAAGGTTTTATGATGTTATGATGACGATGTGTATTATGCTGTTGCGGTATGTTTATGATCAATAAGCTGATGCTATATAAGGAATTTCATTATGCTACGTATTTATTATGATGAAATATTGAAGAAGTGTCGACGAATATGTATATGTGTAATAAGGTAAGGAATAATGAGTAGTGGTTAGGGACTCTGTCTTGCGAAAAAGGATGTTGGAAAACAAGAATTATATTTTAAGAGTTATGAAATGTGTGTAAATGCGTGAATGTACCACAATGACGACGAAAATTTTTTGGACACTGTTATATTTACAGGATTTTGTTTCTACAGATTTGTAACGCAAATTCTAGACCTCTGAAATTTTTTATATGAGACTGTCACTGTAGTGCAAACTGGTGTCGTAAATATTTCGGTAAGAAAGCCATGTGACCTTGACGTAATGCGTCTTGAGCAGCCAGCTGTGTCAGACGCCTGGAGAAAAAGCTATTAGTGTGTGCTTTTCAGAGGCACAGGTAGAAAAAAAAAGAGGCCATTATCCTTGCTATTGACATTTCTTTGTCGAAAGCATCGCAAATACGACACGCTCAAACTTGAAAACATATGATTACACTGTGGAGCTCTTAAATTATGATATTTACTAAAATGCCTAATGAAACGGTGAGAAACATTTCACGGCTGTTGTCTTGCTAGTTGAGAGAAATGCCATATGGCTTGCTTTATGTATTTATTTACTCATTTTGTTTAATATCTAGTTTCTAGCTGCACTGCAGCATTGGTTAAAATAAAATTTAATAGATGCACTAATATAGTTATTTCATGCCTACAGATCCAGTCAATAATATCTTTATAATCTATTCCAAAAAAAAACGAGGGAGCACAAAAAGACATTTCCCTTCACAGGAATTGCGTACATAATTTTTGTCAATGACTGGGTAACTTTTTTAGTAGTGTAATTTAAGGTAATGCATCATCCTAGTGTTAAGATGTGACATAGGTATTAAACATGGCCATTTTTACTGTAATATTTTTTCTGCTTGAGTTTTGTCATGTTTAGATATAAGTTATTGCATTTGCTGCTGCTGTTTGCCAGGCATAATGTTACTGAATTTGACTTTGTATTACTCTGTTAAGCCAGTCTTACTATGGATTTATTTTTCTTGTTTGCTGTGCATTGCCTTATATTAGTTGTAATATTGCATTTGCTTTGCTAATTTATGCTGCTTGCTTTGCCAATTTCCATTTTTTTGTCATTGCTGTTTGTGTTAATTGTTTTGTGCTGCTGCATTGCCTCATCCCTTATTTTAGCATCTGAGATCAGTAGATTTAAGTTAGCTTAAGAGGGGTAGACTATATAAGAGAACAAGTTGTGATGAATTGGAAGAAATGCATTGAGAAGCTATAAGAAAATGGTTTGGCCTAAAAAGTATTTTGAAAGAGGATATGAACAAAAAAAGTAGGGTTTAGGGACAACAGGTTTAGGTAGGATTTTCTTGAAAATAAATAATGAGGTTAGAAATATGTGAACATATAAATACAGAAAGCATGCTTGGATAGGATTTTTTTTGGTGGAAACAAATGTTGAAATAAGAGGAAAGATCTATGAAATTAAGTTTTGGGTTGGACTGCAGTACCAAATGTTACACTGAACACGAACCCTGTCTTTCCTTTTGTATTACTCTGCTATGTGTTTATGTACCCTTGTGTATTTGTCTTCTTCCTCTCTTTATGTGTTTAGCGTTTACATTGTAGAATTTTTCAAATACTATGTTATTTTCTTTGTAAAGATGTTTAGACATTATATATTCTGTTTTGTGTTAATGCTCATGTGTGAAATTAATGTTTCGAAAACTATTTTCATTATTTTATGTATGTACTTATGTCATAATTCTTGTAACACTGATGTGCGTGTTTATTTCTATTCTTTTGTAAAGCCTGTTTTACTACAAATAATATCTGTGTTATTATGATTTTAATTATGTATTTTGTACCTTTGTAATTGTATTCTTATGTTATAAAATCGTAACTGACACCAGTTCATCATATTATTAATTTGTAAGTTCCATTTCTCTGCACACGTTTCTGTAGGTCATAGTATATGGACAATATGTGAGAAGTAGGGACTGTTAGTGTTTGCACGTGTGTTAATAATTCAGCAAGGGACTGGATAACAGCATTGCTGGTTCTAAGGACAATTCCAAAAACTTTGTGAGTGCACAAGTGGT
The DNA here is from genome assembly GCF_023864275.1 of Schistocerca cancellata. Lineage (NCBI taxonomy): Eukaryota > Metazoa > Arthropoda > Insecta > Orthoptera > Acrididae > Schistocerca > Schistocerca cancellata. The sequence goes on along the minus strand of NC_064630.1, from coordinate 567,016,999 downwards.
GGTTATGGACTTGCTATATTGTCTGCAAGACTATTCGATGGTTATTGTGCACCTGCACAGTCGCAGCAGATGGCTGCTGGCCATCTCCACAAGGACTACAGTGGGTCTACACCTTTGATGATCCATCAATACCATTATTTCTACAAGGACTGCAGTGGGTCTGCACCTTTGGTGGCCCACCAATACCATAATCTCTACCAGGACTACAGTGGGTCTGCTCTGTGATGACCTACCTACCAATATTCTTCAAAACGTCGAATGACTCTGCTGTGGGTTTCCTCTGTTGTGGCCCATTACCTGTATGCATGTCGAGAGTCAGCACTGTCTTTCCGTTGGAAGGACAACACTACTTCTTCAAGACTGCATGGAAATCTACTACTTCCGTGTGCATTCTCTTTTACTGCTCAGACTTTGAGAAAAAAAAAACAACACTGAAATTTTACCGTGATGAATGATCAGGACTGTCTTTATGGACTGTGAGAAAATTTTAGCTTTTGACCAACATTGTATCAATAAGTGTGTGCATTAGATATCTTTGTTATTCTAATTATGAAAAATTTTATCAAATCGTTATTGGCCACTGCCCAAAACAATTTGTAAAATTTTTTGTGGGGAGCATGGGGGATATGTAAGTAGGCTGTTTATGTTTTCTTATTGGTAACGCCACGTAGCGCTCTGTATGAAAATCACTGGCTGTGCTGTGTGCAGTTTGTGGCTAGTTTGAATTGTTGTCTGCTATTGTAGTGTTGGGCAGTTGGAGGTGAGCTGCCAGCAGTGGTGGATGTGGGGAGAGAGATGGCAGAGTTTTGAAATTTGTAAGACTGGATGTCATGAACTGCTATGTATATTATGATTTTTCAACACTATTAAGGTAAATACATTGTTTGTTCTCTATTAAAGTCTTTCATTTGCTAACTATGCCTATCGGTAGTTAGTGCCTTCCGTAGTTTGAACCTTTTATTTAGCTGGCAGTAGTGGCCCTCTCTGTATTGCAGTAGTTCGAGTAACAAAGATTTTTGTGAGGTAAGTGATTTGTGAAAGACATAGGTTAATGTTGGTCAGGGCCATTTTTTTGTAGGGATTTTTGAAAGTCAGATTGCGTTGCGCTAAAAATATTGTGTGTCAGTTTAAGGACAGTCATGTATAATTGTTCAAAGGGGGCGTTTCATAATTCTTCCAAGTCCATCGTACCGGAAGTAAAAGAAGTCGATTCATTTACTAAGTGGGATGCTAACAACCGCTTATCTGCTCTTTCATGTAAGAATACTCTCCTAGCCTTCTTGACAGACTTTTTAACTTTCGTAACCATAGTAGTAATGACAACATCATGATCACTAATTCTTGTCTCAACACTGACACCGTCGATGAGGTCTGGTCTGTTCGTGGCTACCAGATCTAAAATATTTCCATTACGCGTTGGCTGTCGATTTAGCTGCTCAAGACAGTTTTCGGATAAGGTGTTCAAAAGTAATTCACACGACAGCTTGTCTGTACCACCTGTAATGAATCCATAGACATCCCAGTCGATACTAGGTAGGTTGAACTCGCCTCCGACTAACATAGCATGATTCGGGTACTTTTGCGATACAGAATGTAGACTCCCTTTGAATGATTCTAGAACTGTCACGGCGGAACCTGGCGGCCGGTAATAACACCCCACAATTAACTTTATTTACCCTAGCCTTTTTAAACGTGTCCAGATAACTTCACAATCACACTCTACGTCGACCTCAGTAGACACAATATTTTTGTCAACTGCAATGAAGACAACACCTCCTACGGTGTCTAATCTGTGTTTCCGATACACATTCCAACCCTCACTAAATATTTCAGAACTTCCTATCTCAGAGTTCAGCCAGGTCTCAGTCCCGAGAATAATTTGCGCGCCACACGCTTCCTGGAGGGCAGTAAATTCAGGAACTTTATTCCGAACACTCTGAAAATTGACTGCTAATATCTTGATAGCTGAAGTGTTTTTACACTGAGCGCGTTCTGATTTCCCTGCCTGCATGTCAACTGGTGAGTGTTCGTCAGGTTAATGTTAGTCAGGGCTATTCTTTTGTAGGCATTATTGAAAGTCAGATTGAGTTGCGCTAAAAATATTGTGTGTCAGTTTAAGCACAGTCTTATATAATTTTCCTAAGGGGACGTTACAAATGTAGTCGAATTAAGTCGGGTGATGCTGAGGGAATTAGATTAGCAAATGAGACACTTAAAGTAGTAAAGGAGTTTTGCTATTTGGGGAGAAAAATAACTGATGATGGTAGAAGTAGAGAGGATATAAAATGTAGACTGGCAAAGGCAAGGAAAGCGTTTCTGAAGAAGAAAAATTTGTTAACATCGAGTATAGATTTAAGTGTCAGAAAGTCGTTTCTGAAAGTATTTGTATGGAGTGTAGCCATGTATGGAAGTGAAATATGGACGATAAATAATTTGGATAAGAAAAGAATAGAAGCTTTCGAAATGTAGAGTTACAGAAGAATGCTGAAGATTAGATGGGTAGATTACATAACTAATGAGGAGGTATTGAATATAATTGGGGAGAAGAGGAGTTTGAAGCACAACATGAATAGAAGAAGGGATCGGTTGGTAGGACATGTTCTGAGGCATCAAGGGATCACCAATTTAGTATTGGAGGGCAGCATGGAGGGTAAAAATCGTAGAGGGAGACCAAGAGATGAATACACTAAGCAGATTCAGAAGGATGTAGGCGGCAGTAGGTACTGGGATAGAGTAGCATGGAGAGCTGCATCAAACCAGTCTCAGGACTGAAGACCACAACAACGACAACAACAAGCGGTTTCGATCAAGGACACATAGTTATGACGCTGCGATTGGAAATGATAATGTCGGAAAGGGCGGAGTGGTTGCCTCTTGGCGTACTGCTGGCGTGAGCACCTGTGGAAAGTCGTTGAAAGATAGTGAAATAAAGAGTAGGCAGTGTGGTACTGGAGCATCGCGTCTCATCGCAAATCGCAGTGGTCAGAAGTTCCACCACTGCGTAATCCAGGACAGGCAGCGATCTGTGGCAAATCTGACGAAAGAGTACAAAGCTGGTACAGGCACAAGTGTTTCGAAGCACACCTATTATAGGCCACTGCTGAACATGAAGCTCCACATGACACGACCCCTCCGTGTTCCTGTGTTGACTCAACAACATCGTCAGTCATAATTACATTTGGCGAAGCAGCAATGAGTTTTCAGCGTTGATCAGTAGAAATGTGTCGCACTGTTATTACAGCAGTTAGATGGCTAGGTCCTTACACAATGTCATCCAGGCGAGTGCGTCAGCAGCTCGTCGTTTAGTGGTGCCTGGGAACACCGGGTGCTGTTGGCTTCCCTTCATTTTGCCGGCACGGTAGCTCAGCGTGTTCTTCAGAGTGCTGGCTGGTCTCTGTAATAAAAAACTGAGTCAATGGACCAACAAACGAACTTCAACGGATGTCATTTCACGTCCGCCACGACCAAATACAACGAAAAGTAACGAACAAAACAAAACAAAACAAAACAAAAAAAACCGGCTAGCGTTGCTGCTTCTGGATCACGGGGACTCGGGTTTTATTCGCGGCCGGGTTGGGGATTTTTTCTGCTCGGGGACTGAATGTTTGTGTTATCCTCATCATTTGATCACCATCATCATCATCAATCATCATTCGTGACAGTGGCTAGATTGTATTGTGTAAAAATTGGACTGTGTCAAAACTGGGACTTCTTACGGGCGCTGGTGACTGCGCAGTTGAGCGCCCCACAAACCAAACATCATCATTATCATCATCATCCAGGAGAATGGCTGTACGAAACAAGCACCGCGCCACAGATGCAGACCGGCGAGGACAGAATTGTGCTATGGGGTACACTGAGTTCGGTTTCCATGGGCTGTGTTAGTAATCGATGGTGTTGTGACAGCAGTGAACAACGTGAACGTTATTGCGGACCACTTGCATCGCTTCATGCTTGAAGTCTCCCCCTACGGCGATGACATCTTCCAGCAGGATCGGTGCAAGGTCATAATCGTGCTACAGTGGTTTGAGGGGAACTTGGCCAGCAAATATATATATATATATATATATATATATATATATATATATATATATATATATATATATATATATATCGGTTGTCAACCGCATGCCCAAAAGCAACCATCCTGTAATTCGCGGGAATTGTTTGGCCTGTGCGAAGACATCTGGTGCTACGTACTTTGGAATACTGTCAAGCACTTGTAGAATCCATGCCAAGCAGATAATGTGTTGTACTGTGTTTGAAAAGTGGAACAACACGCAATTCTGCTGAGGCATTTCTTGTACAATTAAGCTGATTTCTGTGTTATATTGTTTATTGCGTTTATATAAAGTTATAGCTTGTATTTTTTTGGGTTCATGGACATTTTATTTTATCTGTTATTAAATTTATGTTGTAGTTTCCTGTACTGAAACGTTCCACGACCTTGTAGATTTGCTCCTCAGTTTGGTCCTACGGAATCAGACGTGCAAAATAAAAACAAAAAATTAAGCAGGTGGTCTTAATGTTTCGGCTCATCGGCGTATTACGCGGACAGTATATCATGGCAGTCGACGGCAACCGTAAACAAACAAGAACTTCGAGAGCCCGAGCGGTGTGGAGAGGTGTGGGGAAATGAGCCCCGCCTCCCTCTGGAAGGAATGTCATACTACGGCCACATTCATTGCTTCTACGGAAGCAGGACTGACATTGGGGTCATAGGGGTCGCTCTGATTCCTTTTGTTATGGTGACCGTCGCGTTCGAATCCCTTTATGCACCAGGATTAGTCTCTTCAATCATTGAAAAATAAGAAAAAAAGGCAAGCAACCCAGAACACAATCCAAACTGGAGTACACAAAGCATTTGGTAGTGGCTACAGTGTAATTAGCTGTTGCGGCTGGCAGTGGTGGTTCAAGCCAGACCTCTCCCGGTATCTAACCCAACCACAGTTCAAAACACTCCCCATCTAAAATGCCACGATATAGTGTCCGCATAATAACAACGCTCACAGGAGCGTGAATGTATCCAGTCACGTGACGTGTTTGGCTCCGCTACTGCCGGCTCCACAGTCCGCTTTGTCGAGCGATACGTGGAGCACTCGCAGCGAAACAGAGGGAGGGAGGGGAGCGCCGCATCGGACTGTTTACTGTCTGCTCTCAGCGGAAAATGGAGCCATCCGGGGCACTCAGTGGGAGCGACCCAGATGACGGGAGCAGGCCGGCCGCGCCGAGCGGGCTTTCACGCCAGCGAAAGGCCGCGCCGCTGCAACACTCGTACACTGCCCTGAAGAGCGGAGAGCGAAAGTGGCCGCCAGAAGCGCATAGGTCAGTGAGCCAGATATACGGCCGCTCCCTGGCCCGGACAACGGCCGGGCGGTTCCCTTCCGTCAGTAAGACAACGCGCCTTGTCTGCTCCAAAGGTGAAGCCACCGGTTCAGGTGCAGACGTGGAGCTGCTCTTGCTGTGTGTGTGCCACAGTACCTGCACAGCACGTTCTAAGTACTGTGTGTCTATGTGTGTGTGTGTGTGTGTGTGCATGTGTGTGTGTGTGTGTGTGTGTGTGAGAGAGAGAGAGAGAGAGAGAACAGGAGAAAGCAGAGAGGGAAATAAATAATACAAATAATAAATAAATAAAGTCAGGGAGAGCCGCAGGCAGAATAATTAAATTTTTCGCATCATGTTCAACCACAGTGTTACGTTAGTTTCTTTACAATATTTACAAAAACAAGATAAATTTTCGAGAACGTCGTGATTGAACGCCAAAAACTGCAGCCAAAATTTCCTTATTGAACAACCAGTTTCGGTCCACACATCATCATCAGGTTCAAACAATCATTTACATCATATAAGGCGTTCATATGCAGACTGCTTTGCAATGGTACGCCTAGATTTAATCGACGTGACCGTGTGACTATTAATACCGTACTCGAGCGTTACGGGTTTGTTTCTCCTACTTATCTGCATTAACTTACATTGTTCGACATTTAGAGCTAGCTGCCATTCATTACACCAGCTAGAAAGTTTTTTCTAAGTCGTTTTGTATCCTACAGTCAGTGAACGACGTCACCTTCCATTACCCCACAGCATTATCAACAAACAGCCGCCGACTGCTCCTTACCCTGGCCGCCAGATCATTTATGTATACAAAAAATAACAGCTGCCTTATCATACTCCCCTTTGGCACTCCTGACGATATCCTTGTCTCTGACGAACACTCGACGTCTAGGGCAACATACTGGGCGCTATTAGTTGAGAAATCTTCCAGCCACTCATATATCTGGGACCCTATTCAGTATGCTTGCGCTTTCGTTAACAGTCAAGTGTGTGCCACCGTGTCTGAAGCTTACGGAAATCAACGTATGAAGTCGGTGTCCTGCGCTCTCGGGGAGATCTGACTTGGAAGCAGAGAGGAACTTAATACCACATACAAATACGTGGAATTTTCTAGTCCCTTAAATTATGGCCAAGGTCTCTTTTTCGATTTACGAATTTTTTCCATTGGTTTTAAATTTTAGACGTGAACTTTATACGATATTCTGACTCGTCCGCGTCTCTACGGGACAGCCATCCATCCATTCACATACCCACACACACACACACACACACACACACACACACACACACACACACAATACTACTTAGAACGTGCTGCGCAAGCACTCTTTTAAGGTAGCAATCAACAGTTACCGGGAAGGCATGAGCGCATACTTATTTTGCGCCTTTTTTACTCATAAGATTGGCGTCAGAGGGTAGTAATATTAGTAGAGAATAATAGTAATATGAGTAAAGAATATGGCCGGCCGGAGTGGCCGAGCGGTTCTAGGCACTTCAGTCTGGAACCGCGCGACCGCTACGGTCACAGGTTCGAATCCTGCCTTGGGCATGGATGTGTGTGATGTCCTTAGGTTAGTTAGGTTTAAGTAGTTCTAAGTTCTAGGGGACTGATGACCTCAGATGTTAAGTCTCATAGTGCTCAAGAGCCATTTTTTTAAAGAATATGGATGAGAGTAAATCGAAGAACGACGAAAGTAATGAGAAGCAGCCGAATGGAGTGCAGCGAGAAACTTACGTTAGAGATAGTGATCTCGAAGTAGATGAAGTTAAGGAATTCTGCTGCCCAATCAATGAAATACCCCATGACGGACGGAACAAGGAGGACACAAAAAGCAGACTAGCATTGCAAAAACGGTCAATCCTGGCTAACAGAAGTCTACTAAGATAAACATAGGTCTTAATCTGAGGAAGAAATTTCTGAGAATGCACGTTTGTAGCACAGATTTGTATGGTAGTCAACATGAACTGTAGGGAAACTGGAACAGGAGAGAATCGAGGTGTTTGAGATGTGGTGTTACAGAAGAATGCTGATAACTAGGTGGACTCTTAAGGTAAGTAATGAGGGAGTTCCGTACGGAATCAGTGGAAAGGAATATATGGAAAACATTGGCAGGAAGACAGGACAGAAAGATAGGACATCCAGTAAGACATCAGGGAATAACTTCATTGGTACTAGGGGGAGCCGTAGAGGGCAAAATCTCGAGAGGAAGAGAGAGCAAATAATTGAGGAGGTAGGTTGCAAGCGCTTCTTCGAGATGATAAGGTGGGCACAGTAGAGGAATTTGTGACAGGCCGCATCAATCCAGTCAGAAGACTGATGATTCAGAAAAATAGTAATGTTAATTACGCCTGCAATCATAAACTATGCCAGACAGTGCAGTTACTCACGCTACATCAACAGTTAGCACTACCGTTAGGAACGGAGGCATTGTACATACTGCTTCCTTTACATCTGACCACTGTTGACTGACGTGAATTACGTTGTGTAAAATACACGTAAATTACGTAGGACTGTGTGCAGGAAATATGCAAACTGCCAGTTCTCCAAAACCTTAAACAACTACAAGCTATTTTCCGTAAAAAAATTATAATGGAAAATTCTTACCCATCTATTAATCTTATGAGAAAAAGGACGCAAAATATGTGTGCGCCGATGTCTACCAGCCCGCATCTCGTGGTCGTGCGGTAGCGTTCTCGCTTCCCACGCCCGGGTTCCCGGGTTCGATTCCCGGCGGGGTTAGGGATTTTCTCTGCCTCGTGATGGCTGGGTGTTGTGTGCTGTCCTTAGGTTAGTTAGGTTTACGTAATTCTAAGTTCTAGAGGACTGATGACCGTAGCAGTTAAGCCCCATAGTGCTCAGAGCCATTTGAACCATTTTTTGATGTCTACCAGATAGTTGTTGGTTGCTACCTTAAAAGAGTGCTTGCGCAGCCCTTTCTATAAACAGGGTATTACAAAAAGGTACGGCCAAACTTTCAGGAAACATTCCTCACACACAAATAAAGAAAAGATGTTATGTGGACATGTGTCCGGAAACGCTTAATTTCCATGTTAGAGCTCATTTTAGTTTCGTCAGTATGTACTGTACTTCCCCATCCCAACGTGATCAAATTGTAAATTTTCACAATCAACATGTGTGGGCTGACGAGAATCCGCACGCAATTGTACAATCACGTCGTCAACACAGATTTTCTGTGAACGTTTGGACAGGCATTGTTGGTGATGTCTTGATTGGGCCCCATGTTCTTCCACCTACGCTCAATGGAGCACGTTATCATGATTTCACACGAGATACTCTACCTGTGCTGCTAGAACATGTGCCTTTACAAGTACGACACAACATGTGGTTCATGCACGATGGAGCTCCTGCACATTTCAGTCGAAGTGTTCGTACGCTTCTCAACAACAGATTCGGTGACCGATGGATTGGTAGAGGCGGACCAATTCCATGGCCTCCACGCTCTCCTGACCTCAACCCTCATGACTTTCATTTATGGGGGCATTTGAAAGCTCTTGTCTACGCAACCCCGGTACCAAATGTAGAGACTCTTCGTGCTCGTATTTTGGACGGCTGTGATACAATACGCCATTCTCCAGGGCTGCATCAGCGCATCAGGGATTCCATGCGACGGAGGGTGGATGCATGTATCCTCGCTAACGGAGGACATTTTGAACATTTCCTGTAACAAAGTGTTTGATGTCACGCTGGTACGTTCTGTTGCTGTGTGTTTCCATTCCATGATTAATGTGATTTGAAGAGAAGTAATGGAATGAGCTCTAACATGGAAAGTAAGCGTTTGCGGACACATGTCCACATAACATATTTTCTTTTTTTGTGTGTGAGGAATGTTTCCTGAAAGTTTGGCCGTACCTTTTTGTAACACCCTGTATACGTGTCCCGTAAAGACGCGCACGAGACAGAACATCCTATAACGTTTACATCCAAAATTTAAACCCAACGCAAAAAAATCGTAAATCGAAAAAGGACCATGGCCATAATTTAAGGGATTAAAAAATTCCACATACTTCTAGGTGCTATCAAGTTCCGTTTATTAAAAGACCATAAGCCGTAGATAGGCCTCTTTGCTTCAAACTCAGATCTCCCTGCGAGGACAGCACACCGGCTTCATAGGTTGATTCCCGTTAACCATTAGACACGGTGCCACACACTTGACTGTTAACGAAGGTGCAAGCATACGGAGTAGGTTCCCAGATATGTGTGCGGCTGGAAGTCTTCTTAACTAAAGGCACACAGTCTGTTGCCCTCGACGGCGAGTGTTTGTTAGAGACAAGGATATCGTCAGGAATGCTAAAGGGAAGTGTGACAGGACAGCTGCTATTTTTTACATACATAAACGATCTGGCAGACGTGGTAAGCAGTAGCAATGGGTCGTTCACGAACTAACAGGTCCAAAGGAACGGTTCACCAGGACACTTAGAAGATGCAACAAGTCCACTAAAGAGACAGCTTGCACTACACTCGCTCGTCCTCTGTTAGAATATTGCTGCGCGGTGTGGGATCCTTACCAGGTGGGATTGACGGAGGACATCGAAAGAGTGCAAAAAAGGGCAGCTAGTTTTGTATTATCACATAATAGGGGAGAGAGTGTGGCAGATATGATACGCGAGTTGGGATGGAAGTCATTAAAGCAAAGACGTTTTTATCGCGGCGAGATCTATTTACGAAATTTCAGTCACCAACTTTCTCTTCCGAATGCGAAAATATTTTGTTGAGCCCAACCTACATAGGTAGGAATGATCATCAAAATAAAATAAGAGAAATCAGAGCTCGAACAGAAAGGTTTAGGTGTTCGTTTTTCCCGCGCGCTGTTCGGGAGTGGAATGGTAGAGAGATAGTATGATTGTGGTTCGCCGAACCCTCTGCCAAGCACTTAAATGTGAATTGCAGAGTAATGATGTAGATGTAGATGTAGATGAACGGAACGAGCGAGGAACGAATTCTAAGGAAAGGTCTTTCATACATCACTTCGGTCGCGGCTCTCTACTTATAGTTCCCGGGAACGGGAAACGGTTGGTCTCGTTCCCGCAAAGGCACGTCGGCCGGTCTCAATCCAGCCTCGGTCCCGTTCCCGTCTGTCTCGGTCTCGCTTGGCCGAACTCGTCCTTCGCGTGGCCACTCGTCGTAGTTCCACAACCGACTGCTCATTCTAGATCTGTTTCAAACCTTTTTTGAACTCTGAACTTCTGGTTCTTTTTGTATTCTATTCAGCGTCCATGACCGGTAATTGAAATGAATTTTACAATTACGTAAATTACAAACAAATTACGTGGTATGGAATACATACATCTTTTCAGGTAACAAAACGGTATGTCAGCTTACTTCACTATTTCGATAAACAGCTGAACAAATACTTGTAAAAACGCAAGATTTTATTGTTATTACACATGCAATGGAAGTGGGCACGGCACACACGAGTGGCCATTTTCCGTCTTTTTTTATTCAAGGTAAAAGGACATGTTCATTGTTATCGAAGGCATACCGACTTACAATCGAATGAAGCCCGCCCTGCATAATCGAGTGCTCTGGTATCACATTTTGTAAAGAGAGTATGATAACTTCTACAATATCATTTCAGTGGTACAGGGTGGAGCATGAAAAATAGACCCCGAGTACTACATCTACATCTACATCTACATACATACTCCGCAATCCACCATACGGTGCGTGGCGGAGGGTACCTCGTACCACAACTAGCATCTTCTCTACCTGTTCCACTCCAAAACAGAACGAGGGAAAAATGACTACCTATGTGCCTGTGTACGAGCCCTGTACGAGCTCCTTTCCTCTAGAGACTCCCACCCGAGTTCCTGAAGCATTTCTGTAATACTCGCGTGATGATCAGACGTACCAGGAACAAATCTAGCACCCCGCCTCTGAATTGCTTCTATGTCCTCCCTCAATCCGACCTGATAGCGATCCCAAACGCTCGAGCAGTACTCAAAATAGGTCGTATTAGTGTTTTATATAAAAGAAATTATTCAGGTAGTGAAGGGAGACGAAAATTTAATAGTCATGGGTGACTGGAATTAGAGAGTAGGAAAAGGGAGAGAAGGAAACATAGTAGGTGAATATCGATTGGGGCTAAGAAATGAAAGAGGCAGCCGCCTGGTAGAATTTTGCCCAGAGCATAACTTAATCATAGCTAACACTTGGTTCAAGAATCATGAAAGAAGGTTGTATACATGGGAAAACCCTGGAGATACTAAAAGGTATCAGATAGATTATATAATGGTAAGACAGAGATTAAGTAACCAGGTTTTAAATTGCAAGACATTTCCAGAGGCAGATGTGGACTCTGACCACAATCTATTGGTTATGAACTGCATGTTAAAACTCAAGAAACTGCAAAAAGGTGGGAATTTAAGGAGATGGGACCTGGATAAACTGAAAGAACCTGAGGTTCTACAGAGTTTCAGGGAGAGCATAAGGGAACAATTGACAGGAATGGGGGAAATAAATACAGTAGAAGAAGAATGGGTAGCTTTGAGGTATGCAGTAGTGAAGGCAGCAGAGGATCAAATAGGTAAAAAGACGAGGGCTAGTAGAAACCCTTGAGTAACAGAAGAAATATTGAATTTAACTGATGAAAGGAGAAAATATAAAAATGCATTAAATGAAGCAGGCAAAAAGGAATACAAACGTCTCAAAAATGAGATTGATAGGAAGTGCAAAATAGCTAAGCAGGGATGGCTAGAGGACAAATGTAAGGTTGTAGAGGATTATCTCACTAGGGGTAAGACAGATACTGCCTACAGGAAAATTAAAGAGACCTTTGGAGAAAGGAGAACCACTTGCATGAATATCAAGAGCTCAGATGGAAACCCAGTTCTAAGCAAAGAAGGGAAAGCAGAAAGGTGGAAGGAGTATATAGAGGGCCTATACAAGGGCGGTGTACTTGAGGAGAATATGATGGAATTGGAAGAGGATGTAGATGAAGATGAAATGGGAAATACGATACTGCGTGAACAGTTTGACAGAGCACTGAGAAACCTGAGTCGAAACAAGGCCCCCGGAGCAGACAACATTCCATTAGAACTACTGACAGCCTTGGGAGAGCCAGTCCTGACAAAAGTCTACCATCTGGTGAGCAAGAGGTATGAGACAGGCGAAATACCCTCAGACTTCAAGAAGAATATAATAATTCCAATCCCAAAGAAAGTAGGTGTTGACAGATGTGAAAATTACCGAAATATCATTTTAATAAGTCACAGCTGCAAAATACTAACGCGAATTCTTTACAGACGAATGGAAATACTGATAGAAGCCGACCTCGGGGAAGATCAGTTTGGATTCCGTAGAAAAGTTGGAACACGTGAGGCAATACTGACCCTACGACTTATCTTAGTAGAAAGATTAAGGAAAGGCAAACCTACGTTTCTAGCATTTGTAGACTTAGAGAAAGCTTTTGACAATGTTGATTGGAATACTCTCTTTCAAATTCTGAAGGTGGCAGGGGTAAAATACAGGGAGCGAAAGGCTATTTACAATTTGTGCAGAACGCAGATGGCAGTTATAAGAATTGAGGGGTATGAAAGGGAAGCAGTGGTTGGGAAGGGAGTGAGACAGGGTTGTAGCCTATTCCCGATGTTATTCAATCTGTATATTGAACAAGCAATAAAGGAAACAAAAGAATCGTTTGGAGTAGGTATTAAAATCCACGGAGAAGAAATAAAAACTTTGAGGTTCGCCGATGGCATTGTAATTCTGTCAGAGACAGCAAAGGACTTGGAAGAGCTGTTGAACGGAATGGACAGTGTCTTGAAAGGAGGGTATAAGATGAACATCAACAAAAGCAAAACGAGGATAATGGAATGTAGTCGAATTAAATCGGGTGATGCTGAGGGAATTAGATTAGGAAATGAGACACTTAAAGTAGTAAAGGAGTTTTGCTATTTGGGGAGCAAAATAACTGATGATGGTCGAAGTAGAGAGGATACAAAATGTAGGCTGGCAATGGCAAGGAAAGCGTTTCTGAAGAAGAAAAATTTGTTAACATCGAGTATAGATTTAAATGTCAGGAAGTCGTTTCTGAAAGTATTTGTGTGGAGTGTATAACACTCCTACCTGCTACTGTTATACCATAACCTCAAAACTGGATGCAATTTGCAAAACAGAATTATTTTGTTGGATTAATAATGGTATAAAGCAACAGAACAGTGTTACCCTCTGAGAGGAATTTTGCTAGGTTGTCCGTGTTGTTCCTAACGGAGGTGGCTTATCGGAAATGAAAGTCAGAATTACGTAAATATTTGAACAGTAACAAACAAAATTTTTTGCCTACCTGCACTGTTTAACGTACACTCCTGGAAATGGAAAAAACAACACATTGACACCGGTGTGTCAGACCCACCACACTTGCTCCGGACACTGCGAGAGGGCTGTACAAGCAATGATCACACGCACGGCACAGCGGACACACCAGGAACCGCGGTGTTGGCCGTCGAATGGCGCTAGCTGCGCAGCATTTGTGCACCGCCGCCGTCAGTGTCAGCCAGTTTGCCGTGGCATACGGAGCTCCATCGCAGTCTTTAACACTGGTAGCATGCCGCGACAGTGTGGACGTGAACCGTATGTGCAGTTGACGGACTTTGAGCGAGGGCGTATAGTGGGCATGCGGGAGGCCGGGTGGACGTACCGCCGAATTGCTCAACACGTAGGGCGTGAGGTCTCCACAGTACATCGATGTTGTCGCCAGTGGTCGGCGGAAGGTGCACGTGCCCGTCGACCTGGGACCGGACCGCAGCGACGCACGGATGCACGCAAAGACCGTAGGATCCTACGCAGTGCCGTAGGGGACCGCACCGCCAATTCCCAGCAAATTAGGGACACTGTTGCTCCTGGGGTATCGGCGAGGACCATTCGCAACCGTCTCCATGAAGCTGGGCTACGGTCCCGCACACCGTTAGGCCGTCTTCCGCTCACGCCCCAACATCGTGCAGCCCGCTTCCAGTGGTGTCGCGACAGGCGTGAATGGAGGGACGAATGGAGACGTGTCGTCTTCAGCGATGAGAGTCGCTTCTGCCTTGGTGCCAGTGATGGTCGTATGCGTGTTTGGCGCCGTGCAGGTGAGCGCCACAATCAGGACTGCATACGACCGAGGCACACAGGGCCAACACCCGGCATCATGGTGTGGGGAGCGATCTCCTACACTGGCCGTACACCACTGGTGATCGTCGAGGGGACACTGAATAGTGCACGGTACATCCAAACCGTCATCGAACCCATCGTTCTACCATTCCTAGACCGGCAAGGGAACTTGCTGTTCCAACAGGACAATGCACGTCCGCATGTATCCCGTGCCACCCAACGTGCTCTAGAAGGTGTAAGTCAACTACCCTGGCCAGCAAGATCTCCGGATCTGTCCCCCATTGAGCATGTTTGGGACTGGATGAAGCGTCGTCTCACGCGGTCTGCACGTCCAGCACGAACGCTGGTGCAACTGAGGCGCCAGGTGGAAATGGCATGGCAAGCCGTTCCACAGGACTACATCCAGCATCTCTACGATCGTCTCCATGGGAGAATAGCAGCCTGCATTGCTGCGAAAGGTGGATATACACTGTACTAGTGCCGACATTGTGCATGCTCTGTTGCCTGTGTCTATGTGCCTGTGGTTCTGTCAGTGTGATCATGTGATGTATCTGACCCCAGGAATGTGTCAATAAAGTTTCCCCTTCCTGGGACAATGAATTCACGGTGTTCTTATTTCAATTTCCAGGAGTGTATAAAGAAAACGGTCGCCAGCCTAACTAGGCAAGAGAATGATTAACATTCTCGTTCAAGAAAATAGTTATTAGTAACTTTAATGGATAAACACAACCTATACTTTGTCACACGCGAGTGCAGTGAACTCTGACACATACATATGTTTACAGTAAGATTGAAACTAACAGAGCAGCACTAACTATTTGCAAAATTATAACAGATACCGAAACACACTATTACTTTCAGGGCTTACACAAAGTGAATGTTCTTTATAACATTACTCTTAATATGCACTTCTAATACACAAGAGAGACAAACAATCAGCAAACATGAGGATATAACGTTTCACAACTGCAGCTTTCTACTTTTACTACAGTGAGACACAAAATTGACATATATCTAAGATACTGACTCACCTTCTGCGATTTACAACAGGCAGTAATGTGATCATTTACTAAGCAAAACTTTATAAGCCTCAGTCTTAAGAACTTTTAATTTGAAGTTGGCAGCAACACATTAATAAGCAGTTTTACTAGGAAAATTATTTTCAGCAAGCATCATTGTCTTTAACTCTCTCTATTGCCACATTAACTTTAACTTTCTCTTTACTATGTTCAAGAGGCATTAATTAGAAAAGAAACACTGGTTTTTAGTGCTCTTTCAGTAGGGACACTCGGTAATCACTTTAGTTCAAACGGAGAGGAACCTGATAGGTGTTATGATAAGGAAAAAATCAAGGTAGATACATAAATTCAGATATAAATTACCTTATATTTGAGCACACTAACACATCCATTAAGCTGATCCTTCACTGTACATCATTGTAGTATTCCGATGTAACGATTGCGCTATGTGGTGGCAACTGCATGTTGTTAGGTGGAATTGCAGGTAAAATTGCTGGACTCTGTCATTTCTTGGTGGCGATGATTGATACCAATCCCAGAATATTTCCAGCTATTTATCCATTCTTCAGAGGCATTGGAAAGCGGCAGGAAAAGCCTCTCTCGGAACCAGCACAATATGCATCTTTTACATGGCAGTGCACATACTCGTAGCTCGTTCCCGACTCGTAGCTCGTCCCCGACTGACTCTTGTTCCACCTTTTTCACCTAGGCCAACCACAATTTGCGCGCGCTACTCAGTTCCGTTCCCGAGGGGAATCACAACAACTTTTACATTCAGAATAACTAAGAACCCTAAGTGAGGATCAGCAGTTTACATAACAGTAACCAAATACATTAAATAAAACACAACATTTGCACATATTGACATTTCTACAAAAAATTATTCATTCAGAAATTACAATTATATACAGTAGGATTTGTTCCCTCCAATTGAGACAAAGAATTTAAATGACAGATACACTACACAGCATAGAATCAAATCATGACATCAAAGTTTGTACACAGAAAGCAGTATACAATTTTGTGTTATCTATTCAATCAAACACATTTACAGAAGCTCAATGATGTAACATTAAATGAAACAAAAGCAAAATAAATCCGTACAGCATAAGAGCTATGGTGTTACAAGTGTAGCCATGTATGGAAGTGAAACGTGGACTATAAATAGTTTAGACAAGAAGAGAATAGAAGCTTTCGAAATGTGGTGCTACAGAATAATACTGAAGATTAGATGGGTAGATCACATAACTGATGAGGAGGTATTGAATAGAATTGGGGAGAAGAGGAGCTTGTGGCGCAAATTGACTAGAAGAAGGGATCGGTTGGTATGACATGTTTTAAGACGTCGAGGGATCACCAATTTAGTATTGGAGGGCAGCGTGGAGGGGAAAAAATCGTAGAGGGAGACCAAGAGATGAATACACTAAACAGATTCAGAAGGATGTAGGCTGCAGTAGGTACTGGGAGATGAAGAAGCTTGCAGAGAATTGAGTGACTACTATCCGCCTTCCCCACAACTGCCATTACATGCTTGTCCCACTTCATATCGCTCTGCAATGGTACGCCCAAATATTTAATCGATGAGACTGTGTCAAACACTACACTACTAATGGAGTATTCAAACATTACAGGATTCTTTTTCCTATTCATCTGCATTAATTTACATTTATCTGTATTTAGAGTTAGCTGCCATTCTTTACACCAATGAAAAATCCTGTCCAAGTCATCTTGTATCCTCCTACAGTCACTCAACGACGACATCTTCCCGTACACCACAGCATGATCAGCAAACAGCCGCAAATTGCTATCCACCCTATCCAAAAGTTCATTTATGTGGATAGAAAACAACAGCGGACCTACCACACTTCCCTGGGTCACTCCAGATGATACCCTCACCTCCGATGAATACTCAACATCGAAGACAACGTACTGCGTTCTATTACTTAAAAAGTCTTCGAGCCACTCACATACTTGGGAACATATGCTCGTACCTTAGTTAGGAGTCTGCAGTGGGGCACCGAGTCAAACGCTTTCCGGTTGGCAAGATATCATGTGAAAAAAGGGCGAGTTGCGTTTCGCAGGAGCGATGCTTTCTAAAGCCGTGCTGATGCATGGACAGCAACTTCTCTGTCTCAAGGAAATTCATTATATTCGAACTGAGAATATGTTCGAGAATCCTGCAACAAACCGATGTTAAGGATATTGGTCTGTAAGTTTGAGGATCCGTCCTTCTACCCTTCTTATATACAGGCGTCACCTGTGCTTTTTTCCAGTCGCTCGGGGCTTTACGTTGAGCTAGAGATTCGCGATAAAAGCAAGCTAAGTAAGGAGCCAATGCAGTAGAGTACTCTCTGTAAAACCGAATTGGAATCCCATCAGGACCTGGCGATGTATTTATTTTCAACCCATTCAGCTGCTTCACAACCCCAGGGATGTCTATCACTATGCCCTCCATACGGGAATCTGTACAAGACTCAAACGGCGGTATGTTTGTACGATCCTCCTGCGTGAAAGATTTCTCAAATGCTAAATTTAAAATTTCAGCTTTCGTTTTTCTGTCTTCCGTTGCCAGGCCAGACTGATCAGTGAGTGACTGGATGGAAGCCTTCGACCCGCTTACCGATTTTACGTAAGACCAGAATTTCCTTGGGTTTTCTTTTGCTAAGGTATGACGGTGGTAGTGGTTGAATGCTTCGCGCATCGCTCTTTTTACAGCAGCACGAATCTCTACAAACTTTTGCCTGTCCTCATTCTCCCGATCTTTTTTGTACCGCGAGTGCATCTGCCTTTGCTTCCTGAGCATTCTTCGAATTGCGCTGTTAAACCACGGTGGGTCTTTTCCGTCCGTAACCCACTTTTTCGGCACATACTTGTCCAATGCGTGATTCACAATGTGTTTAAAATTTGTCCATAATTCTGTAAGTAGGCTGTTTAGGTTTTCTTATTGGTAACGCCACGTACCGCTCTGTGTGAAAAATCACTGGCTGTGCTGTGTGCAGTCTGTGGCTAGTTTGCATTGTTGTCTGCCATTGTAGTGTTGGGCAGATGGATGTGAACAGCGCGTAGCGTTGAGCAGTTGGAGGTGAGCCGCCAGCAGTAGTGGATGTGGGGAGAGAGATGGCGGAGTTTTGAAATTTGTAAGACTGGATGTCATGAACTGCTATGTATATTATGATTTTTCAACACCATTAAGGTAAATACATTGTTTGTTCTCTATTAAAATCTTTCATTTGCTAATTATGCCTAACAGTAGTTAGTGCCTTCCGTAGTTTGAATCTTTTATTTAGCTGGCAGTAGTGGCGCTCGCTGTATTGCAGTAGTTCGAGTAACGAAGATTTTTGTGAGGTAAGTGATTTGTGAAAGGCATAGGTTAATGTTGGTCAGGGCCATTTTTTTGTAGGGATTTTTGAAAGTCAGATTGCGTTGCGCTAAAAATATTGTGTGTCAGTTTAAGGACAGTCATGTATAATTGTTCAAAGGGGGCGTTTCATAATTCTTCCAAGTCCATCGTACCGGAAGTAAATGAAGTCGATTCATTTACTAAGTGGGATGCTAACAACTGCTTATCTGCTCTTTCATGTAAGAATACTCTCCTAGCCTTCTTGACAGACTTTTTAACTTTCGTAACCATAGTAGTAATGACAACATCATGATCACTATTTCTTGTCTCAACACTGACACCGTCGATGAGGTCTGGTCTGTTCGTGGCTACCAGATCTAAAATATTTCCATTACGCGTTGGCTGTCGATTTAGCTGCTCAAGACAGTTTTCGGATAAGGTGTTCAAAAGTAATTCACACGACAGCTTGTCTGTACCACCTGTAATGAATCCATAGACATCCCAGTCGATACTAGGTAGGTTGAACTCGCCTCCGACTAACATAGCATGATTCGGGTACTTCTGCGATACAGAATGTAGACTCCCTTTGAATGATTCTAGAACTGTCACGGCGGAACCTGGCGGCCGGTAATAACACCCCACAATTAACTTTATTTACCCTAGCCTTTTTAAACGTGTCCAGATAACTTCACAATCACACTCTACGTCGACCTCAGTAGACACAATATTTTTGTCAACTGCAATGAAGACACCACCTCCTACGGTGTCTAATCTGTCTTTCCGATACACATTCCAACCCTCACTAAATAATTCAAAACTTCCTATCTCAGAGTTCAGCCAGGTCTCAGTCCCGAGAATAATTTGCGCGCCACACGCTTCCTGGAGGGCAGTAAATTCAGGAACTTTAGTCCGAACACTCTGAAAATTGACTGCTAATATCTTGATAGCTGAAGTGTTTTTACACTGAGCGCGTTCTGATTTCCCTGCCTGCATGTCAACTGGTGAGTGTTCGTCAGGACACCTCGCACTACTGCCTAACCTAAAAAAAACCCATGTGCACGCCACAAGTACTCTGTTACCCCAGTAGCCGCTTCCTTTGTGTAGTGCACCCCTGACCTATCTAGGGGCGTCCTACAATTCCCCATCCAATAGCGCAAGTCTAGAAATCTGCAGCCAAGATCGTCACAGAGTCGACGAAGCCTCTGGTTGAGGCCCTCCACTCGGCTCCAAACCAAAGGACTACGATCCACTCTGGGAACGATGCTGCAAATAGAGAGTTCTGCTTGCACCCCGCATGCGAGGCCAGCAGTCTTCACCAAATCCGCCAGCCGCCTGTACGAACTGAGGATCGCCTCAGAACCCAAGCGACAGGCACCATTGGTGCCGACGTGAGCAACTACTTGCAGACGACTGCACCCCGTACGCTCGATAGCCGCAGGCAAGGCCACCTCCACATCTCGGATGAGGCCCCCCGGCAGACAAACCGAGTGCACGTTGGATTTTTTTCCAACCCTGTACGCTATTTCCCTAAGGGGCTCCATCAACCGCCTAACGTTGGGGCTCCCAATAACCAGCAAGCCTTTGCCCCCGTGTGCCTGCTTGGGCCCTGCTGAAGGAGCGGCCACCGGCCCACTGACAGCATGAACGGGCGAGGCCATCCGGCCAGCCTCCACATTGGCCCTCCGCCTCGAGCGACGCGAACACGTTGCAGTCCGCCACTCACCCCGAGGCGACGACGGCCCCAACTCGCCGGGTACACTAGAAGGTCAGCGGACGCAGCAAGCGACACCTGGGGTGTCTCAAGCAACGCGCCAGACCCTCCGCCGTCGCTGCGCCTCGAGGCAGCTGCCTGAAGGCGGCTGACCGTGCCCAACAGCTCGCGAACCGCGGCCAGTTCCTCCTGCGCCCGCACACAGCACGCACACACCCTATCCATCCTACTGCTAATATCTAACGACTCCGCGAATTTATACTCTACGGCTATCAATAAGCAATATTACTTCTCTCAAATACGAGAATAAGCAAAATAAATTAAGAATCAAGCTACAAAACAAATATGAAAGTATAATAATGCGACTCGCTACTGCACTGCTGCTGCGCTGATACTTCACCAGCGGCTGCTCATTGTCGCCCACTAATCGTCATCTGTTGTTTCGAAGTAGTTGTTTGCATTAGCCTATTTGTTAATTCTTCACTGCCTAATTATTACATGTTTATCTACTCTTCTCGTAGCGGTTAACAACTCTTGCGTAATTGGCAGTCTGTAGTCGAGGTCCGTTTTTCGTGCGCCAACTTATATTATTTCACTGCAATCAGCAACATAACACTACAGCTGGCTAAACGAGAGGTTTTGCAGTATCACGATAGTTACTACTACAAGTGTGTGAGAATTCTGTTATGAATAAAAACTCTCTACTCCAGGGGAGGGGCAAGTGCCCCCTCTTGGCGCCCTCCATACTCAATCACCTATGCCACTAATTTTAAATTTTTCGTAAGAACCATATACCAAGCAAAAATGAACGGTGAACGAGGAAAACTGAACGGTTCCCACAAAAGAGCGATCACTAGTGAACTAGTTCCCAAGGACGAACGAGTTTGCCCATCTCTAGTTGTAAGACGTGTATATTTCTATTGTTTATAGTCAAATCACAATTTATGAAAGATGTTTATATTTTATTAATAGGATTAAGTAGGAATAATTAATATTTGTCATGTTGGGAATAATTGTGGTAGCAAGGAATGTCTGCACCAAAGTATTGTTGACAAGAGAGACCGCAAATTCATATAATTTTAAAAAGGGCGGGAGAAACCGCGTACGGATATATTTTAAGAACAGAGCGGGAAAGACCGCGAATTGATACATTTTGTAATGGTAGCAGGGATTGTCTGCACCAGAAAGCATTGTTGGCAGGAGAGACCGCACTTTAGCGTTCGTAGGATGTCAGTAGTAAGCGAGAAGTGAAGCGAGTCGGTAGCAGGTCTGAAGCGAGAGGTTGAGAGGAGCGGTGTGCCTGCCAGCCACTACCTATGATTTACAAGAGATTATAAACGGATGTACAGAGACATCAGCTAACTATTATAATAAGAGGAACTAATATTATTGAATTAATTTTTTTGAGAAACTCAACACTACTGAAGGTATGTTTGCGCATTGCTAGTTGTAAGATTATTGTAAAAAGTAAGTCCCATTTGAACGTTTGTACAATCATTTCATTCGGAATATAATTAACGTTTGCCAGCAATATTGCATTTCTAATTATAATCCACCCCAAAAACCATCAACGTAAGACTTTGCAAAATTTTATTGTTGTCAAGAAAAAGTTTAATTACGAATTACGTAATTTCAGTCAAATTAATTAAAGAATAACGTCAGCTTTGCTATTAAAGAATAACGTCAGCTTTGGTAATAAACACAGCCACTTATTATGAAAGCCCACCAGCAGCTAATAGAGTATAGTAAAACAGGGTAAGTATATTCATGTCGCAGTTTGATGTAGCAGTCAGATGGCGATCCAGTAAAAGTAAAAAAGGTAAGGAACAGTTTTGGGTTATTTCAGATAACGACTGAGGGCCACGACGACGACACATTCTATGTTTCGTCGAAATAATCAGAAAATCACTTTTAATAAGCAGCAATTAAATTTGTATGCGAAGATAGAGAATGAGAATAAATTTCAAAGGGAAGATTTCATTTGTTATTATTAAGCAAGAGATAGAAATCCTAAAAAAAGGTTACATAGTTTGTTGCAAAAGGGAAGGTTATCAATAACACAAGAGGTATAGAGGAGACTTGAAGGTTTCATAGTAAGCAGCAGTCTGTGGCTGTTTGTTGATAATCCTATGGTGTATGGGAAGATGACGTCATTGAGTTGCTGTAGGAGGACACGATTTAGAAAAAACTTTCCTAAATGTACAACAATGTAAATGAGTAGGAAAAACAAACCCATAATGCTCGAGTACAGCGTTAGCAGTGCGCTGCTTGATACAGTTACGAGGATTAGATCTAGGCGTTACGTTGCAAAGCAATATGATATGAAACGAGTATGTGAGCAGTGTGGTAGGGAAGGCGAGTGGTCTGTCTGGATTTATTCGGAGAATTTTGTGGTTTATCTGTAAAGGAGCCCGCAATTCAGTGGTAGGCTGCTACATTTTTTATCAGTAGGCTCCAGCACTACGCAAGTGTTACAAAGATGCTTCGGGAATTCAAATGGAAATCACTGGAGAGAAGGCGACGTTGTTTTTGAGCATCACTATGAGAAAATTTAGAGACCCGGCATTTGAGACTGACTGCAGAACGATTCTATTGCCGCCAACGTACATTTCGACTAAGGACGACGAAGATTAGAGAGATTAGGGCTAAGACAGTCATTCTCCCCTCGCTCTTTTTACGAGTGGAGCGGTACCATTCGCCACGCAACGTACAGTAGCTTGCGGGGTATGAAGATGTAGATGTTGACGTCCCGAGGGCTTACAAGTCTAGGACGAGAAGCTCGTTAGCTCATTTAATCGACTATGGATATACCGATGTCTTTTCAGTTCAATTAATCTTACATGACGATTGTCCTTACGTTTAATGACTTCAATTTCTACACTATTGTGTTTAAAGCTTTTTGAGTGTTGACTTACTGTCTATGGCTTGGCTAAGGAAAGAATTGCGTCTGTCCCCTAGTACACATCGTGTAACGATGGCACAATTCGGAAAATTTCGTATCTGTTCTATTTAGGACTGCTGCCAGCATCAGCGATCTGACATACACATCTTATTTTATTTTTATTTTAGCTTTTGGTAACATTGACAATACTGTCAGAAATCGTTTGAAATGTTCAAAGTTAGTATAAACATTTGAGATTTTAAGTAGCTTGGCGGGGTCCTGTGTTGTGTATGTTAAATCAGAAATAATAACGTAACAAGTATGTTCACAGACGAACACCGCTGTGATATGCTATCTTCAAACCTTGTTACTTCTGCTGTAATGTATGGCATAGCTACTCATCGGTAAGGGGTGCGTGGATCCCTACTTATTACAAGCGTTATTCGGAAAGTAAGGAACGATCGGTCGCGAAATGGAAAATACAGTGAAAATCTGATGATGCTTTGCACAGATGCTTTGGGCACTGTGTCTAGTACGCCCGTCTATCGCATCATGTCGCTCTTTTCAGTTCTGAACCCACAGTAAGAACGTAAAGATGGCCGCCAAGTACGAGGGCCTGGCGAAAGATTTCGCCTGAAGCTATGCAATCCACATAACATATCTGTCATGCGTTTTCGATGGGAAGTGTTTGATCACCCACAATACAGCCCATAATTGGCTACCCCTGCGGTTCATCTCTACTCAAATGAACCGCTGGCTATGAAGACAATATTTTGACAGAGACAGGCAGCTGCAGTCCAGAGTAGAAAATTGTGGAAAAGCACTGGCGGCTGTCTTCTATAACGAGGGAATTGAAAAGTTGGTACAACGCTAGGGCAGATGTCTACGTCTGAGCGGTGACTGTGTAGAAAAGTAGTTGGAAGGTGTAGCTAACCGTTGCAAATAAAACAGTTTTGATTTTCACTGTGGTTTCCATTTCGCGACCTATCGTTCCTTACTTTCCGAATAGCCCTCGTACATGGAGCTCGACGTATTTAATGCCTCATCGTTTGATTCTTCTCTCAGATGTAGTGAGAGAGCTGTTTTCCTAAAGCAACTTGGAGATCCAAACATGCTCAGTGGTTATGAAGTTTCAGTTATAAAAAAAAGGAATTACACTTTTGCAGCCCTTAAACCAAGTTAGTTAGTTTGTATGTTAGTTACTTGCATGATAAACTGTAATGACATGGAACGAATCATTCAACATCCAATTCGGAAATTAAGTTTTAAATATGTCTACATGGTGAATGAAGGGTGAAGCAAAATAATACAATTTACTTGTTGTCAAGAAAATTAACCAACACAAATATTTCGACATCAGAATGTGCCTGGTGGGTATAATTAAAAGTGCAACTACTCAGAGGTCAAGTTTGGGCTATAAATAACTTTCGGCAGTAAAACTTGGTAGATATGCTAATGCGTTAATGCGGAACCGATTTAAGCTGAAAAAAATTGTTCCAGTTTTGGCGAACAGATACAAATCTGTTGTTCTGCATTCAAGAAAGACGTTTAGAAGTGTTTCCATATATAATGGATTAGGAACGGGACATAGGCAGAAAAGGGCAAACAAGTGAGAAAGGCACAACGTTGCTTTTATGATTAACCGCCACATACACAACGTGTTCAATGTGAACACGAGAGACAACGACGAGATGCTGCAACCGTAAAACGGCGTGATCAGCAATTACTCCCAACAACCCTGGTGGAATCGGAGCAACGCGTTCCTGTATACTGGCTTTCAGATCAGGTATAGACCGAACGTATCCCTCGTAAATTCGTTCTTTTAGATATACTAAGAGACAATGGTCACATGGGTCCAGATCAAGTAATATTGTAGGCGAAGGGTCTGGAAAACCTTTGGAGATAACATGTTCGTGGAGGGTTATATTTCACTGGATGAACGACATGAGGTGTTTCTCCATCTTGCATGAAAACAGTGGGTTTCATACAGATGCGCTCTTTGAATCTATGAATGACGTGCTGTACAAGAAGGTCTCGATAATGTGCAGATGACGCGGCACACCTAAAAGGTCCTCTGGGTGTATTCTCTTCAAAGAAGAACGGACCGAGAATGAAGGAGCTTATGAACCCACACCACACAGTCACATATGATGAGTGCAATGGCTCTTCGTGCGCAACACATGGCTTAAAAGTACCCCAAATTCGACAGTTTTGCTTATTCACTGCATCCCGTAGTGTAAAATGTGCCTCGTCCCTCCATAGAATGTTGTCCAGCAACGTGTCATCCACTTCCCTCTGTGCCTGAAACCGAATAGCAAATTCAGAACTTTGCTGACAATCCTGAGATTTCAGTTGCTGCACCGCCTAAATCTTGTACAGGTACCAGCGTAATATAGGCCGCAAAATTTTCCGTACTGTTGACCACGGGATGGACAATTCTCATGACACTGCACGTACACTAGCACCACCTGGACCACGTGATGCGTCGTCACTTACAGCAACAACAAACTATTCAAGGATTTCCATCGGGATAGGAGGACTTGCTCTTCCAGGTGCCACACCAAGCTCGTCCATGTCTTCGAATTTCATTGCCATCTTCTTTAAACCACTTAATGACATCAGGCAACTCCTTAGGCCTTTCACTCGGTGATTCTCTCTCAAGGTCCCACTGTAATTGCTGTCGTTCACATAAAGTACGAGGGTTGTTCGGAAAGTAAGGAACGAGCTGTCGCGAAATGGAAACCACAGTGAAAATCAAAACGGCTTTCTTTACAAATTTAGCTACACCTTCCAGGTATTTCTCTACAAAGTCGCCGCTCCGACTTAGACATTTGTCGGAGCGTTATACCAAATTTCAAACACCATCGTCATAGAAGGCAGCCACCTGTGCTTTCCAATAATTCTCTACGCTGATCTATAGCGCTTAGCCTGCGCCCAAGTGTTGTCTTGGTGTCCAGCGTTTCATGTGAACAGAGATGATGCTCAGGACGAGACAATTAGGGCTGTGTTGTGGGTAATTAAAACACTTCCCACCGAAAAGGCTGCAAGAGCGGCCTTCACTGCCCCTGCAGAGTGCGGCTGAGAATTGCCATGAAGAAGGCTGTGCGTGACAGTTGCGTTAGGTGGGCTGCATTCATTAAGGCGAAGCCTCTCAGCGGGTCCTCCTACTTGGCGGGAGACATTGTTGTTCTAGGCACCTTTACTCGCTCGCAGTGTGCTCACAGCTGAAAAGAGCGTCTTGATGCGATTGGCGGTCATACTAGAGACACTGCCAAAAACGTCTGTGAAAAGCGTCGTAGGATTTTCACAGTGGTTTCCATTTCGCGGCCGATCGTTCCTCACTTTCCGAATAGCCCTCATAGTTTCACTAACAGCGCATGGTCCCTCAGCTCTATAACCAAATTGTTTGCTGACTTTATTGTGTGTTAAATGACAGTGTGGATCTCACACCGTCATCCAAATGGTGTACAGCGTAGGATTTGCTCCTGGTGGCCATCGCAACTAGTTTTTTCCAGCACAAATCGGTTCCGCATTAACGTTTTAGCATATCTACCAAGTTTCGCCGCTAAACGATAACTACAGCCCACACTGGACTTCAATTATAACCACCTTGAATAAGGGGCGATAGAAAAGTTTCCTCATTCCATGTAGGCTTTCACGGCCGGCGTCTTCATCAATAAACACTTCCGGGTTAAGTTGCCGTGGTCGATCTGTAGAACTTCTTCTCCCTGACGTTTCGTTCTCAACTACGGAGAACATCTTCCGAGGTGAGTCAACGACTGGCTGCTAGGAGCTGGGGCCGCCGCTTGTATGGATATCGTAGAGGGCGCCACCGCACGTCACGTGGCGTCGATGTGCAGCTATCTCTGGCTATCGTCTGTTCTCTCGATTGCAGGCAATCGATTGTCACGTGATTGATGCAACGTCGACCGCCATATCCAGTTTTAATCCACAAGCGTGCTAGCGAGGACGTCGCATTATTATACACGTATGTATAGAGAGGCAATTGAAATCCACAAACATCAATACAATTTTAATCGTAAAGAAGAAGGATTAAAATTGGATAAGATATGGCGGTTGAATTTATTTTGGGACATCATACTTCTTTGAGAGCATTGCCCCAGTCAAGAATTGAAATGTTGTGTGAGTGTAAAATGTGTTTATGTTGTATGTGTCTGTACGTGTCACTGAGAAATTTCTTTATCATTTATGGTTACTGTAATATCAAGGCATTCGTACTATCAACTGCAAGAATCACTGTTTTAATGAGCCCCCGGTAGCTGAGTGGTCAGCGTGACAGACTGTCAATCCTAAGGGTCCGGGTTCGATTCCCGGCTGGGTCGGAGATTTTCTCCGCTCAGGGACTGGGTGTTGTGTTGTCCTAATCATCATCATTTCATCCCCATCGACGCGCAAGCCGCCGAAGTGTTGTCAAATCGAAAGACTTGTACCAGGCGAGCGGTCTACCCGTCGGGAGACCCTCGTCACACGCCATTCATTCTCAATGACTGGCATAGCGGAAGAACTCGTTCCTGAATTCTAAATTCCATTTCTTTTACAAGAAATACTGCTCTTCAGTTACGTCACTGTCCTTCCTAAATCTCTGGATTATTAATGGCTATTCAATCTGCTCCTTCCACATGTCTGATAGTTTTTCGTTATTCGGAGAGAATCAGTGTTCTGTTTTAGAAGACAAGAAGAATTCATCGAGAATCTAATGAATGTCTTTCTCGTGCTGTCTACCTTAAATTCTCTCGTGCCGTAGATTGACCAAAAGTAAATTGTAATCGCAATTATTATTCAGTTTATTAGGTGGCCCTTCTCAGTCGAATGAGTTTCGCTACTCTCACAACTGTAAAGCGGCGGCGGAATGACAGTTCGGAATCTGGACTGAAATTTTTCTTCACAGAATAGGAAAATTCACGTACTGAATTTTCTGGTACGTCCGCCGACAGTGAAATTTATAACCTATATCGGCGCATCTGTTTTACAGTAAATTACGGAGAACTAACCTCCCCAGAATTGTTTCACTATGAATGGTCTCCAGTGGTTTCCCGTAGCCATGTCCAGTTAGTTTCACACTTACTGTTACTGTGTATTTCCTGACCGGTACTCAGTTTCATAAGAAATCAAATGCTGAGTCGTACTTGTCTCGTTCATTACATTAAAAAAGTAATTCTTCTTGAAATAACTATTGTTGTACTAATATAAATTTCACATAGATACAGCAGACCAATTTCATTACTGATCTTTCCAGTCGACTTCTCTCTCTCTTTCTCTCTCTCTCTCTCTCTCTCTCTCTCTGTCTGTCTCCCTCCCCTCTTTCACACACACACTACACGCACACACGTCGCGTATCATCTCAGACATAAAATATAATACATTAAATTTCTTAGAAGTGGCTAATTAACACAGTTACAGGGCAGTTTTACATTCAGTAAAAAAAAGTAACTTTGGATCAATATTCATCTTAGTATTCATAGATAGATAAAATTACATGAATATCGACACACTTCGTTAAAGCAAGAGTTGCGATATTCCTCCGTAGCGAATTACATTCCGCAAGGACGTTTCAGACTCACCCCTTCTATCTGCGAATCCAGTGTCGTATCACCGGCGCTTCTATCCTGGGCCACCAACACAATCTACATCGGAAACGAGATTTACGAGGAAGATGTTTAGGTACGGCTGGGAAGCAGAAGACAAGCGTAACAATTGAGTTGTGGGTACAGAGGTGGAAAGCCAAGATATACCTGTTCTCTAGCTACGTACTCGACTTATCTAAGATTATGCGGTATTATTCGATTAATGTTCTTGAGAAATGTACTAATTACGTGAACTATAGCTGAACTAGTTAACAAGTTTCACTGGAAACTATAGCATGGCATCTTCTTCGTCTTCATCTTCAGTCTTTAAACATGTTCGAATCTCTCCATCCGGATCTAATGGAATCTAACTTCATTTCTGCATAATTAAAGACTAATGTGTTATTTATGGCTTGTTTTAAAACTGCCTGTCACGGACTTCCCCGGGTTATCTCTCCTTGTAACGTTCGTTCTACGACATTTACAAGGAACTGGTTGAGTCGTCTTTGCTCTATTGTTCTCATAAACGACCTGTCCTCGCCCTTTCTTTCAAGGATTTCCTAATTTGTGGTTTTATCTGTCTAGTTTACCTTTAACGGACGTCTGCAGCAGCATACCACAAATATTTCAAGACATTACATATTTGTCTATAGTTCATGTTTCACAGCCATAATGTGGAATGCTCCGGATTCAGCCCTTAACCACCATCTTCCTCACTCCAGTATTTATGTTGTTTGAACAAAGCAATTTTCTATTATTTATGAACATTTCTTTTGCTTCTCTAATTGTTTGTTTTGTGTCTTGTTCCCCTCTTATGTCTTATGTTATTTTACCTTCAAAATATTTGTATGATCCTGTTTGTTTTATTTTTTGCCTTTATTTTAACGTTTGCTTTTTCCGATTAATTGAGGTATTCCAGTATTTCTCTCTTTTTGCAACTAATTTCCTTTAGTACAATAACTTATAGAATTTCTTTCAGCTGGAGCTATGGTAGCTATGTTATCTGCAGACCTAAGCATCTGTATTCTTTCTTCAATTATTCTGGTACCTGTACAGTATTCGTTTGCACTAATTTATTACTTGTTCTATGTAAATGATGAGTATGCATGGGGACATAATGCACCTTCATGAAACTCCTTCAAGAATCCTAGCATCTTCCTGTGCACTTCTGATATTTGGAATCATTATTCTTTCAATAGTTCTTCAATTATTCTTCCGTCTTTATAATCTAATTTAATCTTTTTTAGGACTTCCATTAGTTTGTTCCAGCTGAGAGTGTTGATTGTTTTCTTGAGTCCTACAAAAGCTATAAAAACTTTTTTGCTGATCCTTAAGTCTCCTTTTTTTTCAATTATAATCCGAAAGTATGGGATAGCTTCTCTTATGTCTCTAGTGTTTCGGAAGCCAGATTGTGCTTAAGCTAAATTGGCTTCATGCTAATACCGTGTACACAAGGTATAAAAGGGCAGTGGATTGGCGGAACTGTTATTTATAAAAAAAAGGTTCAAATGGCTATAAGCACTATGGGACTTAACATCTGAGGTCATCAGTCTCCTAGAACTTAGAACTACTTAAACCTAGCTAACCTAAATACATCACACACAGCCATGCCCGAGGCAGGATTCGAATCTGTGACCGTAGCGGTCGCGCGGTTCCAGACTGAAGCGCCTAGAACCGCTCGGCCACACCAGCCGGCTGTTATGTATACTCAGGTGATTTATGTGAATATGTTTCCGACACGATTATGGCCGAGCGACCGCATTTAACAGACTCTGAAACTGGAGTGGTATTTGGAGCTAGACGCATGGAACGTTACATTTCGGTAATCGTTAGGAATTTAACAGCCCAAGATACCATTTTCGAGCATTATCTCTCACCACGGACGGCGCAGTGCCCGAGGGCCTTCACTTAACGACCGAGAGCAATGACGTTTGCGTAGAGTTTTCAGTGCTAACAGACAAGTAACACTGCCTGAAACAACTGCAGAAATCAATATGCGACATACGACGAACGTATCCGTTACGACAGTGCGGCAAAATTTGGCGTTAATGGACTATGGCAGCAGACGACCGACGCGAATTCCTTTGCTAACAGCACGAAATCGCCTGCAGTGCTTCTCCTGTCCTCGTGACATCGGTTGGACCCTAGACGCCTGCCAAACCGTGGCCTCGTCAGATGAGACTCGATTTCAGGTGATAAGAGCTGATGGTAGGGTTCGACTGTGACAGAGACCCCACGAAGCTATGGATCCAAGTTGTCAACAAAGCACTGTGCAAGCTGGTGGCGGATCCGTAATAGTGCGGGCTGTTTCCCTATGGAATGGACTGCGTCCTCCGGTCGAACTGAACCGGTCATTGACTGGAAGTGGTTACGACCGGCTACCTGGAGACTACTTGCAATCATTCATTACCTTCATGTTTACAAACAACGATGGGATTTTTATGGAAGAAAATTCGCCATATCACCGTGTCTCAGTTGTTCAGGATTGGTTCGAAGAACATTCTGGACAATTCGAGCGAATGATTTGGCCACCCAGATCGCCCGTCATGAATCCCATCGAATTTATGAGACGTAATGGAGAGGTCAGTTCGTGCACAAAATCCTGCACTGGCAACAGTTCCGCAATTATGGACGGCTATAGAGGCGGCTTGGCTGGATATTTCTTATGTCGATTTGTTGCGCCATGCCGGAGAAGAGGACGTCCGACACGATATTAAGAGGTACCTGATGATTTTTGTCATCTCACTGTATTCTCGTAAATATTTTCAAAGCGTTAGCTAAAATGCTCAGAGTCCTGCGATGTTCACATGTTGCTGCTTTCTCTGATTTTCAATCATTGTCATTATACTTTCTTGAAGTCTTCTCGGATTGCCGGCCGGTGTGGCGCTTCAGTCTGGAGCCGTGCGACCGCTAGGTTCGAATCCTGCCTTGGGCATCGATGTGTGTGATGTCCTTAGGTTAGTTAGGTTTAAGTAGCTCTAAGTTCTAGGGGACTGATGATCTCAGGTGTTAAGTCCCATAGTGCTCAGAGCCATTTGAACCATCTTCTCGGGTAATAACAGTTTCATGTACGTCGCTGACCAAAACGCGTATCAGATGCTATGTTTCTAGGTCTAGTGCTCTAGATATTTCACGTTGGGTGTTATCAACGCCACTAACCTTCTTTTCTTTCAGATAATTTAATGGTTCCTTTATGAGAAAACTTATTACACATGCAGTGTGCACCTCCTACCTCACGGAATGTGTATCGTAAGATATTCGTGTTTCAATGAGGCAACAAGTGACAGAGATATTTTCCGACAACCGCTCCACATTACTGGTGGAGGCCCTTGTTTGGTGGCCTGCCCGTGTAGTTCGTGCCGTCGACGCGGAAGCTGGGAGCAGCCTGTGGTTGGTGGCCTCTGCTCCGATTGCTGCGTACCCCTTCACTCGCCTGATCGCTTCCTTGTTCCAAACCTGCTTTAGGCCAGCGCGGCCTACCTCAGACCAAACAGCACGCGAGGAAAACTCTATATGAGGAATGAGTTCCACTACAAACAAACGCACACACCTTGCTCTGGACTTTGGATTTCAGATACTTTGCATATGAGGTATTTGTCATAAAAGAAGGGGCAGCCAACGAGCTGTAGTTCGTAAAAATGCTAAGCATCGCAGCGGGAGAGTAAAGAGACGAAATATTTTATTTTAATGTGCGCCTGTACCAAGACGCGCGTCCAGCGTTTAAATACTCTAAATAAACATTATGACCCACTGGGCGCAGAGATTTAAAATCACTGCCGCAGCGCTTGATAGCAAGAAGCTGCGAAACAGAAGAAAGAACAATCTATCTTCTGTTAAGAAATATTCTAGAGACTTCATTATCCCTTGTAATTTTGGTCGCCGACATGTTAAGACGTACTACATAGCATTGCTACAAGTTGTATTTTTATTTTGTGAAGAAACTATGTGAAACGACGAACAAACGTTTCGGTAACTCGGGTGAAGATATAATGATTTTACGCGCATGCAAGGACATTTAATTTTTAAGGAGGAACGGACTGACAAAGCAGCGATTATTGGACTGCGCCATGTACAAAAGAAATATCAGATGTAAGTCATGTAATTATTGTGTATTTGTCAATGTCTAGAAGTTTAAAGCCAATTTGTTCAAAATGTATTAAAATTTTACGATGCAATGATTTTCTTCTTATTCTTTTCTTTCACTAATCAAAAATGATGTTCAAATTGTATATGAGCTTTGTTACAGGTTAGTTCTTTGACGCAGTGCCTCGATTGTATTTGCGAGACCACTAATGTGTTCAACTTCCGATCTGTTAATCTTTCTCTTACGAAATTCCACTAATTTGCTTTCATTTCCATTTTTATATTCAAATAGGTCCCTTAGGTATTTTCATCGAAGATTCTGATTTCATGAAGGCAATCTGGGTCAAAGGGTCAATTAAGAAAACCTCTTCGCATAATCAATTCGTACGTCTTCTGAACACAATCCAGAACCGACGCATCGGTGATCAATTAATAATCTCTCTCTCTTCTCAAGTCGTACTAAAAAACGGCTACACAGGATAACAGTAAATACGCAATATAGCGTTAGGTTGCATTTTGTCAGTAAATATTACCAACAAACAGTGACAGCATCTCTATTATTATTTACTAATATTTCTTATACAGAATAAGCAAGCTCCTAACGCCAGAACTGTGAGAATTGTGTGACGTGTTTGTGTTTTTGCAGCAGTTTTATTGCATTGAATGAAGTGTATATCACTGCAATGCAATGAAAAAATTCTAGTATTACGTTTATAATATTAATTATATTGTGACATACCATAATAGTTTTGAAGTTCATGAATTTCTTCAGTGGGATGGAAGGAATTTCCTTGATTCATTCTTAAACTACGTAACCTACAAGAGAATTTACATGCCCTGCCAGGTTGAATACAACTCTATTCAGCTATCTGACTCTCAACCGCACTTAGTTAAACCCCTTTATAGAATCTATTTTTGGCCATAGTATTACACTGATTGTTAGTACTAATTTTTATATGAGCGATATCCTGGTAACGATAAAAGAAGATAAGGGACATATGTATTGTGAAACAATTTACAAAATACAGAATATTTTCAAGAGGTTCGTGTAAGATGTCCTAGAATTCGCAACAGATGTAATTCTTATAAAATGATTCTGCATTCTCAAAATATAAATTGCTGTATCAGAACGTATTGTTAAATAAGGTAATGAAGCAGCATTGCGCTCAGCTAATAATGTATTGTAATCGTAATTAATTTGTTCAAGAAATGCCCCAATAATAATTCTGTTTTGAAAGCAATCGTTATTAAAAAGAAAAAACCAAGTGTAACCTCGAAAACAGAATTATTATTGGGGCATTTCTTGAACAAATTAATTACAATTACAATACATTATTAGCTTAGCGCAATGCTGCTTCATTACCTTATTTAACAATATACCTCGTCCTGTATCGTGACCAGAGACCCATGTCGATGCCCGCCGACTCCGACCGAGTACATCTCGCAACTGCTAACTCGCAACTGAACTACATGCTCTCGCGACTCGCTACGTACCACAACTGCGTCCAACTCGGAACTGCACACTCGAGCGGTTAAGCGCAGACTAGCAACGATAAATAACTCTCTGGTCAGAGATTCTGTCATGCCTCGCCATCGCTGTACTGAATACACTGAACACATACGTGTTTCAATGTGTGCGTATGCACGCGTTTGTGTGTGTGTGTGTGTGTGTGTGTGTGTGTGTGTGTGTGTGTGTGTGTGTGTGTGTTTATGGACTGACGTTGTCTGGTTGTTCAGAGTTCCATCGCACGGAGCTGTGTTTTCCTATTCGTCTGTTATTTGTTTTCCTTCGACTACGGCTTTTTGTATGTGGTAGTTTTCTTCAGTTATTAGATTTATTGGCGGGGGGGGGGGGGGGGGGGAGGTGGAGTGTTGTTGCACTTGAGAATTTTCAAGTCGGTCTTGATGTCTGATGAGCTCTATTTCATGTCCCTAAGATGTTTAGTAAACGTAGAACGATAGCTGCTACTTTTTAGTGCTCTTATGTGGTCGATGTATCTTGTATTAACTTTTCAGCGTGTGTGTTAAATTTAAATGCAGTGAACTATATTAAGTCCTTCATCGTTACATATGGCAATATGTGAAAAGAAAATAACTGTAACTCAAAACAAATTAAAAAAAGGGAAAACCACAGTACGTGGTAGCAAGGTATATTTACAAAACTTTTCCTGTTATTCAAATTTGTAAATACTTGTTTAAAAACTCGAACTTGTATGTTACTTGTAGTAAAGACCATTTTTCCTGTTGGTTATTAGCAAGAAAAGGAACACCGACTGATGATACTGAAATTTTAGTGAGGTATGTGTGAATAATACAGGAAAGGAAAAAAAATGTATTTTGGTCCAAGCAGACCCTCCCAAAACCAAAACTGTTTGCAAGCAAAGATGGACAGAACAACTTCAACCTGAATCTGTTCGGATTATTTTCCATTTTAGAGATGCTGTTTCGTTGAGTTTACTTCTTGTTTTTCAATGTGATCCACTGAATTTTCTAACACAGAGGATGTAGCAATATAACACATGACAAGTTTTAGAGCAGAAAGTTTAGGTCAAACAGGCGGGCAATGCGGCAAAAGGGAAAACCCAAGTTGTTGCAACAGCGAAATTTACCCTCAGTTGCTACATAACCATCAGTAGTGGCATCGCTCCAGGGGCAGAGTTCAGGCCGCATTGTCCACACTTCACATCTACTTTTCTAAAACGTTTCGTCATCATTATTACAAGAGGTTATGTCAGTGTACTATTCTTGCTAGAGATATCGAACAGTATGAAAATGACTTACTTAAAAGTTACATTACTTTCTTGGCATTCCACGGATCCCACGGACAGAGTTCTCTGGGATGTGATTACATAGCTGGTTAGATAAGTAAGATGGACATTTTATTCAAGTAAAATACATCGAAATTATTGTACATCATGAAATATTATTCTAATACGGTCTAAAGTTAGTTATAGAAACTGGAATAGTAAATTTAGGAGTTTATGTGACGACAACCTTCAACAGAGCAGAAGGTACAAACTAAAGTTCACTAATGCAACCTTAAACCCCACCACAGTGCTCACAAGATGTTTCACATTCATATACCAGACTCCCTTCTTTATCAGCGTTAACCAATTGATGGCTTTGTATAGGATAGTGTTGTAAATGCAAGTGTAGTTGACCTAAGGTGCTTCATTAATTCTAGGTCATGGGTTTTCAAATCAAGGAAATTGATTAATTGCAGTCATAAAAACTTAACAGTTTCGACTTCTTCCATGTCGTATTTTGAGAAGACGGTTTTGATAGTGTATAGAGTTCTATCAGAAGTAACAAGTTTATGTACTTTCGTGTCAAAATTTAACGAAGATCCATTTGCCCTGAACCATTTGTAAAGGATCTCAGATATTTCATTACCTGTCTTTTCGTCAAGAGGATTGGAACTTCCGTTTAATCCTATATTTGTACGACCTGCAAAACGGATAAAATTGGTATCTTTTTTTAATCAAATACAACATGATTTTTGCGTATCAAAGACAATACAGCCTCCAAAATAGTGCCCTGCAGTAAAAAATGTCGGTTTTTGATACTAGATTGTTTCCTCAACTATTGTTAGAACAATTTCAGTTCAAGAATTGAAGCAAAAATCCGTAAACATGCTTGACAGTGCTTATAAACCACATTTGTTTGTAATAAACAGGTATCGGTGTGTCAAAACGTAATCCATCTAATACTTCATAGTCTGAGTGTATATACATATATGAAAGAAACACACACACCCGCTGCTCGGAATGACGTCACAGAGTATTATCGAAGAAGGGAGAAACGTTGTGGAAACAAACAAAACAAAAAATCCCACCAAATGGTGCTGTAAACGTCTTAACGTAAACATGTTTGATCAAGTGACAGATGAATCGCAATAAAACAGCTCTGGTGTGAGCTGCACGCTAAACCAACCTGACTGTGCAACGTGCATGAGTGCATAAGTGTCGCATTCACAGTTGTGGCAATGTTATTTAGGTAAGCTCACCCACCACGACATGGTCGTACCACATCGGATGACAAAAATAGAATTCTCCTGAGACGAAAAAACGCATAAAAAGCAATAATAACACCGGTTTTCAACTTTCCTGGGGCCAAAAACGCATAAAAATCAGCAATGAAATCTGTTTTAACTGTTGTGAGACTGGCGCAAAACATGTTCAATACGCTGTCCACCATTTTTTTTCTCATGGTTCACATTTAGAACGCGATGAACAATGCATGCGGTTTAGGCGCTGCGGTCCGGAACCGCGCGACTGCTACGGTCGCAGGTTCGAATCCTGCCTCGGGCATGGATGTGTGTGATGTCCTTAGGCTAGTTAGGTTTAAGTAGTTCTAAGTTCTTGGGGACTGATGACCTCAGAACTTAAGTCCCATAGTGCTCAGAGCCATTTGAACCATTTGATTCTGTTCCCCATTATTTCGCAATTTCCTCTTGCATTCCGTCTTAGAAACTGATAAACGCTAAAGTCTATCAATTCTTACGTCTCTAATTTTCAGGTTTTACTTGTGGTATATTTTTACTTGTGGTAAATTTACATCTTTCTCTCGCGAAATGTGAATGATTTATCATAAATCTCTCCGGCTTGGATTAAGTAGCTGTGATGATTGTGTGAAGTCATGTTCATGTTGTCAGTCATGTTGAGAGAGATGAGACTCACTGCAAACCGTAGCCAGCACATAGTCTGTTTCCTATGGAATAGCACCAATAGCCGCGCGTTATTAGCCGAGCGGTCCAAGGCGCTGCAGTCATGGACTGTGCGGCTGGTCCCGGCGGAGGTTCGAGTCCTCCCTCGGGCATGGATGTGTGTGTTTATCCTTAGGATAATTGAGGTTTAGTGTGTAAGCTTATGGACTGATGACCTTAGCAGTTAAGTCCCATAAGATTTCACACACATTTGAACATTTTTTGAGCACAAATAGGAGTTAACGTTTTCATTCGGCATATGGCCTGCTATAAACTGCACCACGAGCCGTCACTGTTTTTTTTTTTTTAACTTTGTTATAGCTTAGTACAACTATGGCTTGGAAACGGGAGACATTTGTGCAACAAAAATAATTTTTTTTCCTCCTGCAGCGTTGGATAGATGCAGACCGGCCTAAAAATTATGATGTTAGAAAAGAATCAAATTCGAAACTTCATCAGAGAAGGAAGTGGACGAATTACACGAATAGTGATGGTTTAGAAGTTAAAATGGGGAGGAAAAGGAAAGAAGAGTGGAGTTTAATGTTCTGTGGACGACGAGGTCATTCGAGACGGAGCATAATCTAGGATTCAGAGAAGAAATCGATTTTTCTAAGTAATTACCCCAGCTTTCACTTTAAGCTATTTAGGGAAACTATGGAAAAGCTAAATCTGAATGGTCGTACAGGAGTTTGAACTACCATTCTCCCGTATGCAAATTCCAGTGTCTTACCGTTGCGCCTGTTCGCTCGGTGAAGTAGAGAGGGTATTCTTATTCTACTCTCACTCCATATCCGTCGTCTAAAGTTCTGTTAGAGGCGATGGTAGGGATGATGCAGTACTTACCAGGCAGTTCCTCCCGAGTGCTCGAGGCGTAGAGCAAAAACGCACTTTTCTTCATCTACTCATAAGACAGTATTACGCTCTGGAGGCCATTGACCTGTTGCATAATATCATAAAGAAGCGGAAAACAATATAGAAAAACCGAGAAGCAAGATGATTTATGAGAATCCGGAATTGCATCGGCCTCTTTACGCGATGGCCTACCTTGTCTGAATTTCTGTGTCATGGCCTCAGGGTCTTATTGCTTTCATTAGGTTGTCACTTTTGTTGTGTAAATGCAGCAGACTTGCGTAGTCACCCATGCATTCAGCTGCCTCGTACGCCTGCTAACAAGAGAAAAAGTGACCGTGAGGAAGCCAATTTGCGGCGAGATCAAACGGGCGAGACCTGCTAACAAGTGTGTCCATTTTGACACGCCCATTTACAAGTGAAAGCAGATACAAAAACCTAAAGGCAAGCATTATAGGTGCTAGGAACGGGTATCACGAGAAATAATATATTGATATAAGAAATGAGATCAGATTTGTTTTGCATTTATATTCGAGAAAGGAAGTACACTGCCTGATAAAAAGTTTTATACTTGGAAAGGGAGGAGAAATCGAAATCAAATTTGTTGAGGGGGTTTAAGATGTTATTCCAGTAATTACAAAAGCGCTGAAAGCTACGAAATTAGCAGTATGAGCCCTTTTGTGAGGTTGCACCCTGTGTGGCCTGGACGTATGCACTGATTCCGTTGGAACAGGTGTCATGAAGTCACTGCATCCTCTCCTACGACAGTTTGGCCCATAGTTGTTGTAACTGGTCTTTGATTTCCTTGATACTGGTGCTGGTACGGAGATGACGTGCGAACTGGGCACAGATCTAGGGTTCTTGTTCGCCACGGAAGTACCTGAACATCTCGCAAACAGTTCATAGACAACGATCCACGTGTCGGCGTATAAGGATGTAGGATGCCGTCAGAGCTCCCTCAGTCACCACCAGCCGTGACCTAAAGTCGTACACGATGGCTCCTTACACTATGGTACCAGGAATAACACCGCTGTGTTTCAACAAAGCACTGGAACAATGGCTGTCCTAAGGCAGGAGGCCACCATATTTGCCGACGATGGTCATCGAGGTTAGCGAAGAATCATGATGCGACACCAGTTATCGGCGGTCCTCGCTTATTATGAGGATACTACACACATCAAAAAAGTTTTGCTTCACCCTGGTTCCCAGATATCCCGAAGAGAGACGTTCACTGTAGATATTGTATCACAGACACAGTCCCTTTGACTGTTCAGAGATGTCACTAAACCCGCTCAAAGATGTAAACAACCATGCATGAGCAGCGCCTATTAGACGTAGGGGGTCGGACAGCCATCAGTTCCAGTCAATCCACCAGGAAGGAGGTACACGGCTCGTGTTGTCTGTAGCTCAAGGGTCAATACCGCGGTTCGATCACGTCCGCATTGTTACTTTGTGCCAGGAAGGGCTCTCAACAAGGGAAGTGTCCAGGCGTCTCGGACTGAAACAAAACAATGTTGTTTTCATATGAAGGAGATAAAGAGAGACAGGAACTGTTGATGACATGCCTCGCTCAGGCAGCCCTATGGCTGCTACTGCAGTGGATGACCGCTACCTACAGATTATGGCTCGGAAGAATCCTGATAGCAACGCGACCATGTTGAATAATGCTTTTCGTGCAGCCACAGGACGTCGTGTTACGACTCGAACTGTGCGCAATAGGCTGCATGATGCGCAACTTCACTCCCAACGTCCATGGCGAGGTTCATCTGTGCAACCACGACACCATGCAGCGCGGTACAGATGGGCCCAACAACATGCCGAATGGACCGTTCAGGATTGGCATCAAGTTCTCTTCACTGATGAGTGTCGCGTATGCCTTCAACCAGACAATCGTCGGAGACGTATTTGGAGGCAACACGGTCAGGCTGAACGCCTTAGGCACACTAATCAGCAAGTGCAGCAAGGTGGAGGTTCCCTGCTGTTTTGGGGTGGCATTATGTGGGGCCGACGTACGCCGCTGGTTGTCATGGAAGACACCGAACGGCTGTACGATACGCGAATATCGGCAGCATATTGGCAGCATATTGGCGAGGCATTCGTCTTCATGGACAAATCGCTCCCCCATCGTGCACGTCTTGTGAACAACTTCCTTCACGATAATGACATCGTTCGGCTAGAGTAGCCAGCATGTTCTCCAGACATGAACACTATCGACATGCCTGGGATAGATTGAAAAGGGCTGTTTATGGACGACGTGACCCACCAACTACTCTGAGGGACCCACGCCGAATCACCACTGAAGAGTCGGACAATCTGGACCAACAGTGCGTTGATGAACTTGTGGATAGTATGCCACTACGAATACAGGCATGCATCAATGGAAGAGGACGTGCTACTGGGTATTAGAGGTACCGGTGTGTACAGCAATCTCGACCACCATCTCTGAAGGTCTCGCTGTATGGTGGTACAACATGCAATGTGTGGTTTTCATGAGCAATAAAAAGGGGAGAAATGATGTTTATGTTGATCTATATTCCAATTTTCTGTACAGGATCCGGAACTCTCGGATGTGAGGTGATGCCAACCTCTTTTTTTGATGCGTGTATATCGTGGCAGTTTTAGGTGGGAAGTGTTCTGAACTATGGTTGCGTAAGGTCTCGGTAGAGGTCGGGCCTGAAATGCCACTGCCAACCGCAGCAAACAATTGCGCTGTAGCCACTAAAATCCTTTGTGTTCTCCAGTTTGCTTTGTTTTGTGGATTGCTTGATTTTTTTCTCATTTTGAAATGAGTGAGGGGACTACTCCTGGTGCATAAAGCGATCCGAATGCGACTCTCACCACAAAAAAAGGAATCAGCGATCCTTATCACCGTTATGTCAGTTCTGCTTTCGTGGAAGCACAGAACGCAGACATATGATGGCAGCCTTTCAAAAGGGAAGCGGGGCTTATTTCCCCTCTCCGCTCCTGGCTCCTCGTACAGTCCAAGATCTCCCTTGTTTACGGTCGCGGCCGACTGCTACGATATATTGTCCGCATTATACATCAGGCCACCACATGGCCGTCTGTTAATACACATATCTGATACACCACGATCGCAGTGTAGACACTTATAGCTACTAGATGACAGGTTTCAGCAGTCTTATGCTGCCATCATCAGATCAGATCAGATCTGCTATAAAATCTTCTTGTTCTGTTATAAGAAACATAACAGGGTGTAGATGATTCCTACTGCCTGGCGAGGTATGCTATTTATAGTAAGTTCCAGAATATCAGATGATGGCAGCGCAAGACTGTCGGAAGCGGGCATCTTGGAGCAATAAATGTTTTACACTGCGATCGCGGCGTATGGAGTTTGTTCACTTTCAACCATTCCGATCGCCCCACAGAACAGCATACGTATCTTTCAAAGCAGCCGTTTGTGTTTCGGTGTTAACGGCAGTATATCCGTTCCCTATCCCAAGTACAGTTATTATCCGAACAGCGATCTGGGACGACACAGAGTGTTGCAGGGAAGCCACTGCTTGTTCTCGGATGGTAGGCGCAGGTGTGACAGGGTTAAGACGTGCTTGGTGCACAGTAAGCGATCCCCCTTTGTGGTGGTCAGACGTGCCCGAGTATACGAGCCCTCATGTTCCCAAGCAGTCCAAATTAGGCCACTGTCTTCCTAAACGCCCCAAAAATCTGGGTATTGGATGATTCGACCAGCAGGGCAAATAGAGACCTACAGTGAGGCCTCTTTCCTTCCAGATACTGATAACGCTGTCTTACACGAGTACGGAACATTCCCGTGTCCTTCACAGTGATAAATCAACGTCTGGCGCTGTACGTGCCCCTTATAGAGGGTGAGTCACTAACTATTGCCACCTATAATAACTCCGAAAGTATGATAGGAGCTGAAAAGTTTGTGGGACAAATCTTACAAGGGACAACGGGGGCCATGATTTGACGGTGGTTTTCTGTTGCCAGGTGAGGTCGCGTCAGAGATATCAAGATCAACTTTGTTTCTTTAAATGGGATGCTATAGTTCGGCACTTATTTTCAGATAGCGACTATGGAGATGAATCCAATGATGTGTAACACTAAGGTCTTTGAAGGTCAGTGAAGGTCAAAAAGGTGGCATGAGCTTCCATTTACAGAAGGTGTTGGAACTGATGACCATTGATATCAATGCAGTGCTGCAATCTCATTATCATGGATTGAGTGGTATTCCTTATCACTTCGGCACTTATCGAAGAACATTTTCTGACAATTCTCTCTCATATATCGTGCAAACAGTAAATATTCGCCGAATACGGTGTATCCATCTAACACAATGTAAACAGATGTAAACACCAATCGAAGGTTTCGCAATAAAACACTAACAGGAACGGGAAACTAGTATCGTCAAATGAAGCGAATGTGAATGATGTATTCCTTCGAAGAACAAGTCGATATGCTTTTCATTTACGGAGAATGCCAACGAAATTCAGTTGGAGCTAGAGACTTATACGCTGAAAGATATCCTCAACGTACTTACCTTACACGTCGTACATTTAAATATGTGTGTGATAAATTGAGAACAACTAAACCTTTAACGCATCGGAAACATATCCGGCAAAGGAAAGTTGCTAATGAGAAAACGGAAATTGGTACTCTTGTCACTGTGGTTCGAGATCATTGAGTTAGTTCGCGTCAAATCGCAAGGGAATCTGGCATGAGCCAGAGTAGTGTTGTTCGTGTTCTGCATCGCCTTAAATATCATCTTTACCATATCAGTCTCCACCAAGAATTAACTGGTACGGATTGTATGCATAGCATTGAATTCTGACGAAGGGCTCAACTTTAGATTCAGAGGGATGACACATTTATTAATTTGATTTTATTTACTGACGAGGCTACATTCACGAACGATGGAAACGTTAATTTGCATAACATGCATTATTGGGCAACTGAAAATAAAAGTTGGTTGCGGCAAGCTGCACACCAAAAACCGTGGTCGGTGAATGTATGGTGTGGCACTCTAGAGGACAGAATTATAGGCTCCTATTTCATCGAATGAAATCTTAGTGGCACATTCCTGCTAGAAGCATTAGGTCTGTTACTGGAAGAAATACCTTTAGGAACAAGGAACAGAATGTGGTATCAACACGATGGGTGTCCGGCACATTTTTCGCTGATATGAGTTGTACAGACAATCCTCAAATCGATCGATTGCACGTTGAGGAGATGTGTCGTGACCGGTTCGTTCGCCAGACTTGACGTCTCTGGATTTTTTCTTGTGGGGATTCGTAAAATACATTGTTCATAAAGACGTTCCAAGCACACTTGAAGATATGCGACAAAGAATTGTCAGAGCATGTGTTTCGATAAGTGCCTATGCGATAAGGAATACCACTCAGTCCATGATAAGAATATTGCAGTGCTGTATTGATACCAATGGTCATCACTTCGAACACTTTCTGTAAATGGACGTTCATGCCACCTTTTTGACCTTCGTTGACCTTCAATACCCTAGTGTTACACATCACTGGATTCGTATCGATAGCCGCTATCAGAAAATTATAGCATCCAATTTAAAAAAAAAAGTTGACTTTCTCTGACGCAACCCTACCTAGCAACAAAAAACCAACGTCATATTATGGCCCCCGTTGTTCCATGCAACATTTGTCCAACGAAGTTTTCAGCTCCTATCATACTTTCGGAGTTATTCTTGATGGCAATAGTTACTGACTCACTCTGTATAAATAAACCGCCGGGCCTGATAACAACACTAAAGATGAGCAACACTAACGCATGTAAGCGTAGGCTTCCGCGGCCGTTGTCACTATCAATAAAATTCTTCTGGGCCGTTGACTGCACTGTCAGTATTTAAAAGTGTCCGACGCTTCGGATAGACTGTCTAACTCAGCACATGGCCCTGAGGAAGGCCATTTGTAACAGTGGCCGAAACGTTGGGCAATTTTATATATCGACAATTCGGTCAACAGATCAGAACAATTTTATTTACAACTCTAATGCAGTCTGCTCGCCGTTCTACCTCTAGCAGAGAATTGCAACTCTAATCATTTACATACCCGCCTTTGGTGTGTACTTGTGCGTAGTTAAGTTGACATTCGACCATGTTTTCTGGGGCGGAAAATATGTGTCGTACCGGAATTCGAACCTGGGATCTCCGGCGTAATAGGAAGTTGTGTTAACCACTGCGCCACCCGGATACAGTGTTTAACTCAACTGCATGG
Organism: Schistocerca cancellata; assembly: GCF_023864275.1. NCBI lineage: Eukaryota > Metazoa > Arthropoda > Insecta > Orthoptera > Acrididae > Schistocerca > Schistocerca cancellata. The sequence goes on along the minus strand of NC_064630.1, from coordinate 566,972,165 downwards.
TCTATATCGGCACGCCTCCCACCGACCGCCACCTATCCGCAGCATGTGTCCATTTCCTCTACGCTCGCTACTCAGAGATTCCTACAGAAGGTCGGGCGTATTTCTGCATACGCACTGAAGAAGGTGATTTCGTCGTCCGTCGAGGCGAATCAGTTATACGAATGAGTGGTGTCTATTCTTTTGGACATGTCCGGAAGAACAGACACCACGCGATCATACAAGAAATTACTTCAGTAAACTAAAGCTGCCTGTGAATAACTATGATTCATATTCTGTTGATATGAATTTAGTTCGGGAGAGAAAGATGAAATAACAATTTGTCATTTGTTGTTACTGCTTTCTCAGCTCATCTCAATCCTACACAACTCCCAAACAACACAATATTGCGCACGGGACATATTATATAGTTTCACAGTTTTCGAGTGGCCAATTCTACATCAACATCTACATCTACATGGATACTCTTCAAATCACATTTAAGTACCTGGCAGAGGGTTCATCGAGCCACCTTCACAATTCTCTATTATTCCAATCTCGTATAGCGCGAGGAAATAACGAACACTTTTATCTCTCCGTACGAACTCTGATTTCCCTTATTTTACCGCGGTGAACGTTTCTGCCTGTGTAGGTCGGTGTCAACAAAATATTTCCGCATTCAGAGGAGAAAACTGGAATTTCGTGAGAAGATCCCGTCGCAACCAAAAACGTCTTTCTTTTAATGATGTCCAGCCCAAATCCTATATCACTTCAGTGACATTCTCTCCCCTGTTTTGCGATAATAAAAAACGTGCTGCCCTTCTTTGAACTTTCTCGATTTGCTCCGTCTGTCCTATCTGGTAAGGACCCCACACCACGCAGCAGTGTTCTAAAAGAGGACGGACAAATGTAGTGTAGGCAGTCTCCTCAGATGATCTGTTACATTTTCTAAGTGTCCTGCCAATAAAATGCAGCCTTTGGTTAGCCTTCCTCACAACATTTTCTGCGTGTTGCTTCCAATTGAAGTTGTCCGTAATTGTAATACCTAGCTATTTAGTTGAATTTACGGCCTTTATATTTGACTGATTTATCGTGTAACCGAAGTTTAACGAGTTCCTTTTAGCACTCATGTGGATGACCTCACACTTTTCTTTATTTAGGGTCAATTTCCAATTTCCACACCATTCAGATATCTTTTCTAAACCGTTTTTCAATTTGGTTTGATCCTCTAATGACTTTATTAGTCGATTAACGTCATTTGCAAACAACCTAAGACGGCAGCTCAGATTCACTACCAGATCGTTTATATAGATAAGGACCAGCAAGGGGCCTACAACACTAAAAGACTTACACCATGTCATTGAGCCAAACGGAATTATTATTATTAAATTTATAGGAGGGCACCATTTAGCATTTCATCGTTCACATTCACCTTTATTCTGTAAATTTATGACTTCAGTGATACCGATAAACGATCATCTAGTGGAGTTAGGTCTGGTAATATTAGTTGTCAGTTACTGTTAGTACAACGAAAAATCCACAAAGGAAAGGTCAATCGAGACGTCGCCGCAAAAGTGGGTTACGTGCACAAACACTCAACAACCTAGGAAGTACATTACATTTTGTTCAGACAATAGAATGTCCTTTAGTTGTTCAATTGAAGCATTTTCTGGAAAATGACAGTAATTACGTCCAGTCATCCGTTGTTTCCACATTACGTAACCTATTAAAGGATCACCAAGGTCATGTTGCATTAGTTATTGATACGAAAGTGAATTTGTTGGAGCTGCACCAAATATATCGTCCTACGTTCACCGATGGTCTTTACGTTCGTTATTTTATTCCATCGGGCGTAAATATCACTTCATTGGTAAGTTCTATTACCGTAAGTACACGGCGACTGGCATTAAATCAGTGACGACGTTTAAGTCGAGCACCATTGTTTCCAATCGGATGATGTTACACACGCTGTTGGTGACTTAATAATAATCTTCTGCATGTAGTGTTTGCCGTACACGTGTTCGTAGAACATGAAAGCGTGCAGCACGTGCTAGTTGTTCAGTAACGCTGGCCGGTGTAATAACGTGTTGATGTTCCATTATGTGGAACCCCTCAAATATGTACTTTGCGCAGCCTGCCGCTTATCGATCATCCGGAATGTGACGTATCGGATAGCGCCGATGATATTGTTCCTAACAGCAGCAGGGACTTTGACACCACTGAAACATATTCAGTTGTGAATAAAATCCGAGCTTAACGAAACATTGATCAGCATTTATCATTTAAATTAAATTGACAAAACATCGATTACTGGATCCAGGGAATTCTAAGAGAGAGAACTCTCCACGTTATTCATAACGAGACGAAATATCGACAGATATAAAGATAATTTCTGGAGTACTCCAAAGGGGTGTTGTAGGTTCATTGCTCCATATTACTAAACGGGTAAAACTGTCGTCCAGTTCCAATTCCACGTTGTCTATCCAATTGCTTTCATGGGAAATAAAAACGTGATTTTCAGTATTTCATGTAATTATTGGCCAAATTTAAAACTTTTAAATGCCGTCGTAATCTGCTCGTTCAGAGTAATCGTAGAATATTACTTTCAATTAACTTCACACATAATTTCAAAGCTTTTCAACCATTTTCTTGCTGATACCCCTCATTTCATATGCTTAATGTCAAATTCTTAACATGTTAAGTCATTTGTAAAGCTGTCTTAAACACCGGAGGTTGAGTCCTTAAAGAACCAGGATAGGGAGAGGGAATGTTTATTGGGGTGTAGAGGGTATAAGTGCAGAGACTGTGATCATTGATAACTTCAGATGTACCCACTTTAGTGTGTTAGATGTTTTCTTTTCTGCGTCTGTCTTCCCGCAGACACGTCACATAATTTACCACCTTCTGTTTTCTGCACTATCACAAATGCACCACAAGTGGAGTACGCCTACCAGTGTGGAGTACCCGAATCGCGCCCACGTGTCACGCTTCAACACCTGAAGTGTTGCCCAGGGGAAATTAAGCATTAGTTACTTGCTCCTGCCACACCACTTTGAGGTACTAAAAACTAAACTCCGTCAGAACAGACGTCGGAAGGTGTAACGGTACTGACCGACCGCTGTTTCATCCTCAGCCTATAGGCATCACTCGATGCCACTATGCAGGGGCATGTGGTCATCACACTGCTCTCCTGGACGTTGTCAGTTTACGAGACCGGAGTCGCTACTTCTCAGTCAACTAACTCCTCGGTTTACCTCACAAGGCCTTAAGGCACACAGCTTGCCAACAGCGCTCGGCAGACCATATGGTCACCCATCCAAATGCTAGGCAAGCCTGACACTGTTTAACTTTGGTAATCTGACAGGAACCAGTGTTGGCATTTTGAAATACTAAACAACTTAAACATGTACTACTCCTAATAACTGTAATTAATAGTCTGCAAATGGAGTGGATACCTATGTAAAATAGTTAAGTACACTTTCCTCAGTCACCAACAAAAATATTTGCACTTATACCTGTTGCAAATTATACTTATATATAGTGTGTTCTAGAATCACACCGCCAAACCTTAGACCAAAGCAAGAAAATAAGTGCAGTAAACATGGGCCCTAAAACGCGTATCTTAATAGATATGAGCACTTGTTCAGTAGAAGAGATGTTTTTCACACTAGCGAGGAAGAACAAGTGCTTATAGCTATTAAAGAATGCATTTTAGACCTATGCTTACGGAAGGTTTTATCTTGTTTTGGTCCATACTACCTCCTCCCAAAATATTGAAAACAAAGACCTTAAAGTAAAAGAGATCCGTTACATAGCATCGATTCTATGCTCGACAAGTGCTCATTGTTCTTAAGGTATGCATTTTACAGCCCATGTTTACCAGATATTTTTTCTGGTTTCGTGTAAGGAGCCTTTCCCTGAAGTTTGACGGTGTAATTTTGTTGCTCACAGAAAGATTACAATGTCAGGAGACTATAGTGAATTCCAGGAAACTTGCGGAGGATTGGTGGTTGGTGCGGACACTGGCAGTTAGCCCTAAACGTACTGCTGCACCATTCCGCTGTTAAATCAAATCTCTCCGGAAATTACAACAACCGTAAAATCCCAGGAGTAAACACCAGCAGCGACCTAAAGTTGAATGACCACATAGAGCAAGTTGTATGGAAAGTGTATCCCAGGCTGAGATTCACTAGAAGAATCTTAAGGAAATGTAATTCATCCCCCCCAAAATTAGCCCACAAAACAACTGCATTGTTCATCAGTCTGAGACGCTTGTCACGTAGGATTAGCAGAGGGAACAGAGAAGATCCAAAGAAGAGCAGCACATTTCGCCACGGAATCTTTCGGTCGATGCTAGAAGCTGCAAGACAGGCGTTGTGCGTCGCAGAGAGGGATACTGTTGAAGTACAGAGAGCGACGTTCGAATTAGTTTCGGCAAACATATTGCTTCCTCCCAATATTGGCTCGAGGAGTGAAAAATACCAGAAAAACACAGAAATTGGAGTTCATATAAAACCTTATAGACACTTGTCCTTTGCACACACCACTCACGAATGAAACAGTAGATAGAAGTTGACAGTGGTACGAGAAGTGTCCTTCGCCGTCTCCCCACACTCAGTTCAATCTCTCTGTGTCTACTTCGAACGAAACTACAAACCACTACATCACCTATGAGCGCAAAGAAGGTGCGCAAGGGAACACTTGGAATGAAACATGATTCATTGGTGCTGGGTTCTCATCTTCCATGAATGCGCGATTTGCCTGATGTACGATTATCTTCGTAGAACATTCCATTGACATGAATCAAGATAGAAGAGTTTTTGGTTTTTATCATAAACCTACATCTTGTGACTCATTATTCCTGCCACATCGTGTTAAACCGCTCAATACAAAAAGTCCTCCTTTTGTTCTACAGTAAACAGACTTCTTAAACTGTCACTACATGTTAATGGGATGGAAATAAGCTTAGCTGGTTGCGTAATATAACCCGGAGTAATGACATGTGCAGAGTGGCCTTTAATGAAATTTATAATTTCACGGACTGTAAAAAGATTCATTGACACATAAGAAACAATTTGTATCGTATCCTTTCTATGGTAGGTCTCATATAGAGCCAGTAACCTTTTCAAAAAACGTAACGTACACATCGCGTATAAATCTCAACTTTTACTGTTACTTCTTTTTAACTCACGAGATTAACACAACATAAGGCGTAGACCAGTAAGGTGACATATACAAAATTCACTACGCTGATTAAAAAGCTAGCTACCTCGTACAAACGGGAATGAATTTTAAAACACGACACAAGGAACTTGCAGAATTAAAAAGAAATAAACGTATGAAGTAAATTCACCTTCGCAGCACACCTCATACAAATCATACGATACACTGTCCCGGAAAGAGCCTCGTAAATCTCCAACAATCAAGGGATCCTTTACTGTAATATATTAAGAAATATAAATTTACACCAATCTGGAAAAATCTAAGGAAAAGCCGCTCAATAAGCAATGCAAACGTGTTTTGGATAAATACCGCTCTGTTGACTATTTCCGCTAAAGATGCTTCAAGAGACTGAATTGTATAGTTTCTTACGATGCCATGGCCGCATAACTTCTTGAAGATATCTCGCTTTTACTTTTCTTTATCATTTGACGCTGCTTCTCAACAGTAAGCTGTAAGTTACATATTCTTTCTACACTTGCATTGTGCATATCAAAGCCTTGTATTTCATATTGTTTTATGTGCAATACTGTAAAATGGGTCGAACAGAAACACATTTCAACCGTAAAAGAAGAAAGTGATAATTTAAAAAAGAAACATGAAAATCTTACTTATTTCGGTTTATATGTATTATGCCATAATTTAAACTTACAATTAGGTTTGGGACGTAGCTCATGCTTTTATAACACAAGAAATAAACAGCTGATGTTTTTATTCATCCGACGGTGAGGGGTGAATAGAAACAGCAGTGCTAGCCTCATTGCGTTTTTCAATTTGTTGGTCTTTTAGATGAATAGGGACATGTCAAAACCACTTCTAGATCTAGGAGAACAGAAACAAAATTTATCTCCTTCAAAAAAGTTTAATTTGATACAAAAGCTAGAAGTACTGTATGAACTGTAGCTTTTTAATCCGTTTTCTAAATAAAAAATGTTATATCTCTAATTACTTTATTGTAACATTAAATTGATGAACTTGGTAAGTTTGTTAATACATTAAGTCACGGACATCATGTTTAAAAACGATTTCTTTGAGTCTACAAGTTGCACCCCCAGAAGTACTGTAGACATTTCGAAAACCGTATCCTTGACCAATAAATGTGTCATCATCTGTTAAAATAAAAGTTTTTATTGTGCCTTGCTTTAAAAAAAAACATCAGTATAATCTTTGCCTTCCACATAACAAAATTTACATGCATAAAATCTAAAAGAATGCTTACTTTTTCGACATAATTTAATCGAACTAATAGCCAGGGTTGAAAACGTGCTGAGTGGTTACTCATTTCTATATAATGCTTGGTCTTCTCCTGAAGAAACATTGACGACTATTGTTTCTGTTCATCCAACAAATTCCGAGAAAACAACCCTAAATTTTCAGTTAGTCGAAACCCAAGTCAGATAAAGTATACTTTAAAAGTGAACTTCTGATTAAAGAATTAGGATTGAAAATTTGATTACCATGCACATAAAGTAAAGCGACACATGTTAGACTGGTACAGACAAATAAAGTTCGACGTAGGCTAATTCGGCATCACATCCGATTTTTGTCCTAGAGTGAGGAAAACAGCAACTAACAGACTCGACTTTGTTACACTGTTTCATTACCAACCTAGAAAAACTAACCTTTCAGTAGTACTTCCATTTGTCTTCGGCCGCAATAGCGTAGCAGTTTTATGGAACTTTCGTTTCTATTCACCCCATTGTTTCTATCACCCCATTTTACAATATTTGTAAATCTTTCGATTTTTGAATTTATAAATGCAGTTTTGGATCCACGTGAAAATAGCCTTATGTAAAAGCAAGAATGCATTGTGGACTTAAGTCCTTATTAGCAACTGGAGTTGCATTTAATCAATTAATGCTGTAAATATTAATACCTGATTGAAAAAGATCCGATTTTTGCTGAAGCCACCCTCTTCGAGTGTGTTTGTTTTATTACTCAAATGAAAATTCATGGTTCCACAGACCTTTTCAAGTCTCAAACATCTCTTATGTACCAGGTGATCAAAAACTGAATAAATCATGGAATAATGTAGATAGAGAGGTACAAATTGATACACATGCTTGGAATGACATGGGGTTTTATTAGAACCAAAAAAATACAAAAGTTCAAAAAATGTCCGACAGATGGCGCTACATCTGATCAGAACAGCAATAATTAGCATAACAAAGTAAGACAAAGCAAAGATGATGTTCTTTAGAGGAAATGCTCAATATGTCCACCATCGTTCCTCAACAATAGCTGTAGTCGAGGGATAATGTTGTGAGCAGCACTGCAAAGCATGTCCGGAGTTATGGTGAGGCATTGGCGTCGGATGTTGTCTTTCAGCATCCCTAGAGATGTCGGTCGATCACGATACACTTGCGACTTCCGGTAACCCCAAAGCCAATAATCGCACGGACTGAGGTCTGGGGACCTGGGAGGCCAAGCATGACTAAAGTGGCGGCTGAGAACACGATCATCACCAAACGACGCGTGAAAGAGATCATTCACTCGTCTAGCAATATAGGGTGGAGCGCCATCCTGCATAAACATCGTACGTTCCAGCAGGTGTTTAACAGCCAGGCTGGGGATGATGAGATTCTGTAACATATCGGCGTACCTCTCACCCGTCACGGTAGCAGTTACAAAACCAGAATCACACATTTCCTCGAAGAAAAAAGGCCCGATAACGGTAGATGTGGTAAATCCAACCCATACCGTGACATTCTCGTTGTGCAATGGAATTTCCACGACAGTTCTAGGATTTTCGGTAGCCCAAATCCTGCAGTTGTGGGCATTGACAGACCCTCGGAGCGTGAAATGAGTTTCGTCGGTCCACAACATGTTACTCAACCAATCGTCATCTTCCGCCATGTTTTGAAACGCCCACATCGCAAATGCCCTCCGCTTCACTAAACCGCCAGGTAACAGTTCATGCTGCCGATGGATTTTGTACGGATACATCGGAGGGTACGCCTCAGTGCCAACCAAACAGTAGTGTATGGAATGCCGGTGCGACGTGCGACAGCATGAGCGCTGACTTTCCCGTGCACAGATGAACCCGCTACAGTCTCCATTTCTTCCTGAACTGTCTCAGTAGCATTCCGCCTTGTGCTCGGTCGGCCACTACGGGGTCTATCATCTAAACAACCCGTGGCCTCGAACTTCTAAATCATTCTCGCCACAGCTGCATTTGTCAATGGACCTTTACCCGTTCGAATCCCCTTCCTATAGCGATAGGATCGTAACGCAGAACTAGCACATTCCCCATTCTAATAATACAGCTTCACTAAAAGCACCTTTTCAGGTAAAATCAACATGTTGCGACTGCTGGCACATCTGATTCTCTCTCTCATTACAGCTCCTTTTATACAGGATTGTCATGCGCAGTCACTGACGTTTTGCTATCCAGCGCCATCTGTCGGACATGTTGTGAACTTTGTTTGTTTTTGGTTCTAATAAAACCCCATGTCATTCCAAGCATGTGTGTCAATTTTTACACTCTATCTACAATATTCCGTGGTTTATTAAGTTTTCAAATTTATACTGAGTTTTTGATCACCCGGTAGATATGCATACTGAAGTCACGAATGAAATTTTTTATCAAGACCCTATTTCGACCTCAGGTTTCCTGCTCAGTAGGCAGATGCGCTAAGCACTACACCACCCTGGCACAGTGGCTTTGCACCACTGCACGGACTACTGTAGCACGCCTCTCTCCTCAATCCGTGATTAAAGCACCTATGCCTGGGATTCAGGCCTGATCTCTCATTTCGTTCAGAGCTGGGGTGCTATTCCAGTGGAGCTGGAGAGCCTCTGCTGTGCCCCTTTGCGGAAAACCAAGTGGTCTACGGTGAGAATGGGAATTTGGATTGAGGAGGGAGGGGTGCTAGGGTAGTCCCCGCAGGTGTGCAAAGCCAGTGTACTAGGATAGGCTAGTGGTTGGCGCGTCTGCCCAGTTAGGAGGAGACCCTGGTTTGGATCCCGGCCTTGATACAAATTTCCATTCGACTCTCCAGTCTGCATATGTACATGATATCTCTTTAGTGGGTTCTTGGATACGATTGAGTAGAAGCATATCCAATAGATTGTACGTCACGCGGAGTTTTGGGCGGTCAGCAGCTTGCCCTGGTGCAATGCGGGCAGCGGGCGCACTGTGCAGGGGCTGGCAGTGGTTGGCCGCCCCGCCACGCCGGCACAGCTGAGTGGCGGCGGAGTCACGGCCGCGGGCCTTGACCGCCTGCAGCGCAGCCGGTGTCCGCGTCACGCACCGCCCGCTCGCCTATCGTACTTCCGCCGCCATTAGCAACGCAGATGCCGGCCAGCACACTGGCCTGCTGCCAGCGACTGCGTAAATTAGTCGACCGTGGGGTAAGCGCGTGTTCTGAATCGTTCGTGGCCAAAACAAGCAATTCAGTAGTCCGGTGAAATATAAGCTCACTGGACAAAATGTTAATAACCCCTTTCACAGGGCACAGTGGTCGCTTTGGACCGCTGCATACGTTGAATTACTGCCACCATGAGGCAAGTGAAGTATGCAAGTGTAGTATGTGCCAGTCGATTGCATGCAATCAGCGCAGTAAAATGGGGCATCGTGCTGACGTGATATAATACCAAAAAGGAGCTATGGGAAACTTGCTGGGTGATTAAAACTGTGTGCCGGACCGAGACTCCAACTCGGGACCTTTGCCTTTCGAGGGTAAGTGCTCTACCGACTGAGCTACCCAAGCGCGACTCACGCCCCGTCCTCACAGCTTTACTTCTGCCAGTACCTCGTCTCCTACCTTCAAAATTTAACAGAAGCTCTCCTGCGAACCTTGCAGAACTAGCACTCCTGAAGGTCCCGAGTTCGAGTTTCGGTCCGCCAGGAAGTTTCATATTAGCGCACCCTCCGCTGCAGAGTGAAAATCTCATTCTGGAAACGTCCCCCGGGCTGTGGCTAAGCCATGTCTCCGTAATATCCTTTCTTTCGGGAGTGCTAGTTCTGCAAGGTTCGCAGGAGAGCTTCTGTTAAGTTTGGAAGGTAGGAGACAAGGTACTGGCAGAAGTAAAGCTGTGAGGACGGGGCGTGAGTTGTGCTTGGGTAGCTCAGTTGGTAGAGCACTTGCCCGTGGAAGGAAAAGGTCGCGATTTCGAGTCTCGGTCCGGCACACAGTTTTAATCTGCCAGGAAGCTTCATATCAGCGCACACTCCGCTGCAGAGTGAAAATCTCATTCTCGAGGAGCTATGGGGTTTGCGCTTGCGCATGACCACACCTTTCAGAGATGTTACTACCGGTTGGATTTTAAAATGCGTGCATATCTATTATTATTTCGGTACTGAAGCCCTTGAGGATGTGTTACATGATGATCAGTTTGGGTTTAGGAAAGGTAAAGGCACACAAGAGGCAATTCTGACGCTGTGCTTGATAATCTAAACTAGACTAAAGAAAAATCAAGACACGTCCATAGGATTTGTCGACCTGGAAAAAGCATTTGACAATGTAAAATGGTGCAAAATGTTCGAACTTCTGAAAAAAGTAGGGTTAAGCTCTAGGTGGAGACTGGTAATACGCAAGGGACGTTCAAAAAGAAACTATCCGGAGGCATATTTACAGACACCAGTATCTGTATGTTAGAAGTATTGACGCTGGCTGTTGAGACACTTGTCCCACTGGGACACAAGACGATGAATGGCTGTCTCATAAAATTCCCGGGCCTGCGATGTTAACCAGTTCCACACGTACAGCTGGACGTCGTCGTCCGAGGTGAATCGTTTGCCCCTCATAACCTTTTTAAGGGGACCAAAAATGGCGTAATTACAGGGAGACAAGTCCGGACAGTATGGAGGGTGGCAGAGAACCTCCCATTAGAATTTTTGCAGGAGTGCCGCGACTGTGTTGGCCGTATGAGGCTTTGCATTGTCGTGCAGCAGAATGACCCCACGGGTGAGATTGCCCGGTCGTTTTGAGTGATCGCTTGGCGAAGGGTGGTCAGGGTTTGCGAGTAACGCTGGGTATTCACTGTTGTCCCGTGATGCAGGAGGTTAACACTGCAGTCCCGAGAATTTTATGAGACAGCCATTCACCGCCATGTGTCACAGTGGGACAAGTGTCTCAATAGCCAGCGTCAATACTTCTAACATACAGGTGCTTGTTTCCGTAATTGTGCCTCCAGCTCGTTTCTTTTTGTACGCCCATTTTACAATATGTACAAGGGCCAAGAGGGAATAATAAGAATGGACGACCAAAGAACGAAGTGCTCGGATTAAAAATGGATGCAATCTTTCGCCCCTACTGTTCAATCTGTACATCGAAGAAGCAATGATGTAAATAAAAGAAAGTGGAATTAAAATTCAAGGTGAAAGGATACTAATGATACGATTCACTGATGACATTGCTACACACAGTGAAAGAGAAGAAGAATTACATGATCTGCTGAATGAATGAACAGTCTAATGAGTATACAGGGTGTTACAAAAAGTACGGCCAAATTTTCAGGGGTACATTCCTCACACACAAATAAAGAAAAGATGTTATGTGCACATGTGTCCGGAAACGCTTAATTTCCATGGTAGAGCTCATTTTAGTTTCGTCAGTATTTACTGTACTTCCTCGATTCACTGCCAGTTGGCCCAATGGCCCAACTGAAGGAAGGTAATGTTGACTTCGGTGCTTGTGTTGACATGCGACTGATTGCTCTACAGTACTAGCATCAAGCACATCAGTACGTAGCAGCAACAGGTTAGTGTTCATCACGAACGTGATTTTGCAGTCAGTGCAATGTTTACAAATGCGGAGTTGGCAGATGCCCATTTCATGTATGGATTAGCACGGGGCAATAGCCGTGGCGCGATACGTTTGTATCGAGACAGATTTCCAGAACGAAGGTGTCCCGACAGGAAGGCGTTCGAAGCAATTGATCGGCGTCTTATGGAGCACGGAACATTCCAGCCTATGACTCGCGATTGGGGAAGACCTAGAACGACGAGGACACCTGCAATGGACGAGGCAATTCTTCGTGCAGTTGACGATAACCCTATGTCAGCGTCAGAGAAGTTTCTGCTGTACAAGGTAACGTTGACCACGTCACTGTATGGAGAGAGCTACGGGAGAACCAGTTGTTTCCGTACCATGTACAGCGTGTGCAGGCACTATCAGCAGCTGATTGGCCTCCACGGGTACACTTCTGCGAATGGTTCATCCAACAATGTGTCAATCCTCATTTCAGTGAAAATGTTCTCTTTACGGATGAGGCTTCATTCCAACTTGATCAAATTGTAAATTTTCACAATCAACATGTGTGGGCTGACGAGAATCCGCACGCAATTGTGCAATCACGTCATCAACACAGATTTTCTGTGAACGTTTGGGCAGGCATTGTTGGTGATGTCTTGATTGGGCCCCATGTTCTTCCACCTACGCTCAATGGACCACGTTATCATGATTTAATACGGGATACTCTACCTGTGCTGCTAGAACATGTGCCTTTACAAGTACGACACAACATGTGGTTCATGCACGATGGAGCTCCTGCACATTTCGGTCAAAGTGTTCGTACGCTTCTCAACAACAGATTCGGTGACCGATGGATTGGTAGAGGCGGACCAATTCCATGGCCTCCACGCTGTCCTGACCTCAACCCTCTTGACTTCCATTTATGGGGGCATTTGAAAGCTCTAGTCTACGGAACCCCGGTACCAAATGTAGAGACTCTTCGTGCTCGTATTTTGGACGGCTGTGATACAACACGCCATTCTCCAGGGCTGCATCAGCGCATCAGGGATTCCATGCGACGGATGCATGTATCCTCGCTAACGGAGGACATTTTGAACATTTCCTGTAACAAAGTGTTTGAAGTCACGCTGGTACGTTCTGTTGCTGTGTGTTTCCATTCCATGATTAATGTGATTTGAAGAGAAGTAATAAAATGAGCTCTAACATGGAAAGTAAGCATTTCCGGTCACATGTCCACATAACATATTTTCTTTCTTTGTGTGTGAGGAATGTTTCCTGAAAGTTTGGCCGTACCTTTTTGTAACACCCTGTATAATATGGACTGACACTCAATCGAATAAAGGCGAAAGTAATGAGAAGTCGCAGAAATGAGGACAGAGAGAAACTTATCAGTATTGACAGTCACGAAGTAGATGAAGGCAAAATAACCAGTGACGGACGGTGCAAAAGAATATCAAAAGCAGACTAGCACAGGAAAACAGGGCATTCCTGGCCAAGAGAAGTCTACTAATATCAAACATAGGTCTTAATTTGAGGAGGAAAGATCTGAGAACGTACGTTGGGAGCACAGTATTGTATCGTAGTGAAACATGGAGCGTGGTGAAAGCGGAACAGAAGATAATCGAAGCATTTTGTGGACTGCTAAGGTAAGGAATGAGAAGGTTCCGTGCAGAATCCGAGAGGAAAGGAATATGTGGAATGTACTGACAGAGAGAAGGAATAGGATGATAGTACATCAGGAAATGACTTCCATGGTACTAGAGGGAGCTGTAGAGGGTAAAAACTGTAGAGGAAGACAGAGATTCAACACACCCAGCAAATAATTGGGGCCTTAAGTTGCAAGTGCTACTCTTAGATGAAGAGGATGGTACAGAAGAGGAATTTTTCGCAGACACCATCAAAAGTGAAAACAGTCAGAAGACTGATGACAAACAAAGTCCCTAAGGCCTTGTAAATATTCCCCGACTTGCACAAAAGGCTTACCTACGAATGAACAACAACGCGATCTGACTTCTATTAATGGAATGTTAGGAAATAGGCACACTTAGATAGCGAGGCAGAACATATGAAGGGGTCTCCAATATGTGTTAAGGTAATGCAAGATTAACCAAGGCCTTCAATCCATTGCAACACTACCACTAAGTGTAGCTTCGTCTTCCCTTCTGGACAAAACGCGTGCAATGCAGATGTAAACTGCACCTTGTATTGTCTAACACCGTACAGCTACAAGCACGAATCACAAAAGAACCCGCTCTCTTGATGCATTCAGAATTGCAGAAAGTTCTCTACAATTCAGACCTACCTTATATTGACTCCAACTTACATGCAGGGAACAAAAAAAACTGTATCTGGCAAAAGCAGTTTCTCGCAGTATTACACTGCCCTCTCACTTAATATAACCACAGTCTATGTTCGTCGTCGACGTGCAGTAACCACTCGCAGACGGCATGTGGCAACACTAACAGTAGAAGGTGTATGAAGCGTGTCGGGGGGAAGCGCAAAACAATGCAATCGTTGTGATTCTTCAAATTATCCAGTTTTTTTTCCTATATTGGGTTTCGATTCCCCCTGAAGGGGGCGGGCTGGCAGCAGCTCATTACGCCGCTCTTCAGCCTACAGAACTTGTTTTAAAAAGATGAAGATAATTAAAAATAATAACAGTTGGCGATAAAATCGGTGACTTAAAAGGTAAAAATGACAGAAAATTCTCTCACTTAATATAACCACAGTCTATGTTCGTCGTCGACGTGCAGTAACCACTCGCAGACGGCATGTGGCAACACTAACAGTAGAAGGTGTATGAAGCGTGTCGGGGGGAAGCGCAAAACAATGCAATCGTTGTGATTCTTCAAATTATCCAGTTTTTTTTCCTATATTGGGTTTCGATTCCCCCTGAAGGGGGCGGGCTGGCAGCAGCTCATTACGCCGCTCTTCAGCCTACAGAACTTGTTTTAAAAAGATGAAGATAATTAAAAATAATAACAGTTGGCGATAAAATCGGTGACTTAAAGGTAAAAATGACAGAAAATTCTGGAGCGTAAAACATAAAACACAGGGTCGATGATGCCAATAAAACACACAGGAAGCAGAAAAACAATAGACAGACAATTAAAAAAACATGGCGACAGTCTGGGTTCTGTTCGCAAGAGATATAAAAAGTACACCCAGCGACAGCATGATTTCTGTTCGCAACACTGTGGAAGGACGCACAACACCGAACACTCACTTAAACACTGCGCTAAAAGTTGGCACAAATACGACATACCACACCTGAGAGCAGGTGGGGGAAACTGGTCAGATGACGGGGAAAAAAGGGGGAAGGAGAGGAAAAGTGAAGGGGGAGGGGGGAAAGGAGCCAATGGAAGAGGAGGATCCATAAGAGGGGTGGGGGGGGTGCTGAGCAGACGGGCCAGGGATTGGGGAAGGTAGAGGAGGGGAGTACAAAAGGACTCCGGGGGGGGGGGGAGAAAGGAGATGATAGGTGGGGAGAAAACACAGGATGGAAGGGGGGAGGAAGAGAGAGCCCAGGGAAATGACGGAGGAAAGGAGGGGGGGTTGAGGATCAGAGTTGATAGGAAGGATAAATGGAGGGAGAGAGGGCATCATCCGGGAGGGGGAGCTGATGGAAGCCACCTTGGGAAAGGAGATGTAGGGTGTAGAGATGGAGGGTAGGGGGGACACAACGGTGAAGACGTGGCAGGGGGCGGGGATGGGAGAGGAGAGGAGCAACCAGGGGGTGAGGGGCTTCAAGACGGCGGGAGCTGTAGAGGATACGGATATGTTCAAGGAATAGGAGCAGATGGGGGAAAGGAATGAGATCATAGAGGATCCGCGTGGGGAACGGAAGGCGAGGCGGAGTGCATGACGCTCAAGGATTTGGAGGGACTTATAGAATTTGGGGGGGGGGGGCAGATATCCAGGCAGGATTGGCATAACAGAGGATGGGACGGATTAAGGATTTGTAAGTGTGGAGGATGGTAGAGGGGTGCAACCCCCACGTCCGGCCAGAGAGGAGTCGGAGGCGGTTGTGGGCTTTGGATTGGATGGAGCAGAGATGAGGGATCCAGGTGAGGTGACGGTCAATGGTGAGGCCAAGGTAGGTGAGGGTGGGGGTGAGGCCGACAGGACGTGCGCAGATAGTAAGGGAGAAATCCAGGAGCCGGAAGGAGCGAGTGGTACGACCTACGATGATTGCCTGGGTCTTGGAAGGATTGAGTTTCAGGAGCAACTGGTTACACCATGCAGCAAAAAGGTCAAGGTGATTCTGGAGAAGGTGTTGGGACCGTTGGAGGGTAGGAGCGAGGGCGAGGAATGCGGTGTCATCAGCATATTGCAAGAGGTGTACTGGAGGAGGGGGGAGGGGGCTGGGGCATATCTGCCGTGTACAGGAGGTAGAGGAGAGGAGAGAGGACAGAGCACTGGGGCACACCTGCAGAGGGGTAGAAGGTGTGGGAATTGGCATTATGGATGGTAACATAGGAGGGGCGGTGGGAGAGGAAGGAGGTCATCAGACGGATGTAGTTGATAGGAAGGGTGTAGGTTTGAAGTTTAAACAGTAGACCGGGATGCCACACACGGTCGTAGGCCTTTTCCAGGTCAAGTGAGACAAAAATGGCGGAGCGACGGGAGTTAAGCTGGAGGAAGAGGAGATGAGTGAGGCGGAGGAGTTGGTCATCAGCAGAGAAGGAAGGTCGAAAGCCACATTGGGTGTTTGGGAGGAGGTGGTTTTGGTGAATTATCCAGGCATATTTCATGACAAAATAAATCTCGGGTGAACAGCCTGGTGTGAGTGTACAAAGGACACAATATTTCGGCAATCGATCTCGTTGCTATCATCATGTATGCTGATGCACTGCCAGTGGACGGCAGGCGTCAGATATACGATGTGCATTCAAGTTCAAAGGCCTCCGATTTTTTTTGTCCGGACTGGAAAGAGATAGAAACATGCGCATTGTTTTAAAATGAGGCCGCGTTCATTGTCAATACGTCCCAGAGATGGCAGCACCGTATGGCAGATGGAATTTTACCGCCAGCGGCGAGAATGAGAACTGTTTTAAATACTTAAAATGGCAACGTTTTCCTTACTAGAACAGCGTGCAATCATTCGTTTTCTGAATTTGCGTGGTGTGAAACCAATTGAAATTCATCGACAGTTGAAGGAGACATGTGGTGATGGAGTTATGGATGTGTCGAAAGTGCGTTCTTGGGTGCGACAGTTTAATGAAGGCAGAACATTGTGTGACAACAAACCGAAACAACCTCGGGCTCGCACAAACCGGTCAGACGACATGATCGAGAAAGTAGAGAGAATTGTTTTGGGGGATCGCCGAATGACTGTTGAACAGATGGCCTCCAGAGTTGGCATTTCTGTGGGTTCTGTGCACCCAATCCTGCATGACGACCTGAAAATGCGAAAAGAGTCATCCAGGTGGGCGCCACGAATGCTGACAGACGACCACATGGCTGCCCGTGTGGCATGTTGCCAAGGAATGTTGACGCGCAACGACAGCAGGAATGGGAGTTTCTTTTCGTCGGTTGTGACAATGGATGAGACGTGGATGCCATTTTTCAATCCAGAAACAAAGCGCCAGTCAGCTCAATGGAAACACACAGATTCACCGCCACCAAAAAAATTTCGGGTAACCGCCAGTGCTGAAAAAATGATGGTTTCCATGTTATGGGACAGCGAGGGCGTAATCCTTACACATTGCGTTCCAAAAGGGCACTACGGTAACAGGTGCATCCTACGAAAATGTTTTGAAGAACAAATTCCTTCCTGCACTGCAACAAAAACGTCCGGGAAGGGCTGCGCGTGTGCTGTTTCACCAAGACAACGCACCCGCACGTCGAGCTAACGTTACACAACAGTTTCTTCGTGATAACAACTTTGAAGTGATTCCTCATGCTCCCTACTCACCTGACCTGGCTCCTAGTGACTTTTGGCTTTTTCCAACAATGAAATACACTCTCCGTGGCCGCACATTCACCAGCCGTGCTGCTATTGCCTCAGCGATTTTCCAGTGGTCAAAACAGACTCGTAAAGAAGCCTTCGCCGCTGCCATGAAATCATGGCGTCAGCGTTGTGAAAAATGTGTACGTCTGCAGGGCGATTACGTCGAGAAGTAACGCCAGTTTCATCGATTTCGGGTGAGTAGTTAATTAGAAAAAAAATCAGAGGCCTTAGAACTTGAATGCACCTCGTATATCAGATTCACCATCCCCCTGCCTCGGGCGCTCTCTCCGCCATCCGCGCCGTGGGTTCTCTCTCAGTCGTCCGCACCGGGGTTCGACGCCCGGCTTGTGGCCTTGCGTCCTGGTTCGTCTGCAACTTGGGCAACCAAGTGCACTGGCGCCCGTCCACAAGGCGGCCAGACATGTTGCTGGAGTAAAGGTACGGCGCAACATATGAGCCAGAAGAACTAATAAAGCAAAGCAACCGTGAGGAAGATCCAGACGAGAAGAAAGTGCCAACACCTCCAGGAAGAAGTAGGAAAGGCGTGATCCGCTCATCCTACACCGGAGTACGAAGCTCCGTGAATTTGCGTAGCGTAGCGTCTGGGTGTTGCCTCGCAGGTCTGCGCCCAGGGTAGTTTGCCTGCGGCGTTTCGGAGGTTCCCCCCTCTTCCCTCGAAATCAGTACATTCTGGGATATTTCTATCTTCTCCTTAATCCGGGTAATGGCTGAACCCAAGCATGGTTAAGGGAATAGAGCAAAATAAGGGATATAACAATGGAAAACTTGTATATGCTTGGCCAATCAGCAGAGCACATGTGCTAAGTAAGTCAAATGAGGTATCTTCGACTTTGACACACTTGATTTTAGAATGGACACAGAATTTTATAACAAGACCAAGGTCCTAACACAGACTTCGAAATATTGGGACTGTATCATCAAAGAAGCCATAGAGATCAGAGTAAGAAAACCTGAACTCAATCATGACATCGGCTATTCCCTTAACCAAGCTTGGGAACCAGCCATTACTCGGATTAAGAAGAAGACAATAATATCCCAGAATGTACTGACTTCGAGGGCAGAGGGGGGAACCTCCGAAACGCCGCCGGTAAACCTCCTTGGGCGCAGACCTACGAGGGAACACCCAGACGCAGGGCTACAAGCCGGGCGTCGAACCGCGGCGCGGATGACCGAGAGAGCGCCCACGGCGCGGACGGCGGAGAGAGCGTCCGAGGGACGGGGAAGGTGAATCTGACGTATACCTCACGCCTGCCGTCCACTGGCAGTACATCAGCACACCTGATGATTGAAACAAGGTCGAATGGCGAAATATTATGCCCTTTGTACACTCATACCAGGCTGTTCACCCGAGATTTATTTCGTAATGCAATCGTTGTCTTAATTCAGACAACGGTTTGATTTGTCTGACGTCAAAAAAGGCATCAATATTTCCTTTTGAGCAAAGGATAAAAGCATTTCCGAAAAAGATAGGTTTGTAAACTGCTCTGTTTCCGCCGTTGTATACTGTGCAGCGCTGAGAAATATTCGTGCACTACGCCTCATAGACGACGGGGGTGAACGACGGCTGCGAAGATGTGTGCAGGCGAAAAGACGTGTGACAACCAAGGGACTGCTAACAGTGTCTCCACAAAGACAGCTCAGCTAACAGTGTTGCATACGGGCCCCCGCAGCAGGCGCCTGGTTCATGCACCTGGAAGCCCACTGAGTAGAGACAGGTGACCTTTCTTTTTTTTTCTTTTTATTGAGTTTCGATTCCCCCTGAAGGGGGCGGGCTGGCAGCAGCTTATTACGCCGCTCTTCAGCCGACAGAATTTGGTTTAAAAAGATGAAGATAAGAAAAAAATAATAACAGATGGCGATGAAATCGGTGACTTAAAGGTAAAATGGCAGAAAATTCTGGAGCTTAAAACATAAAACACAGGGTGATGATGCTAATAAAATACACAGGAAGCAGAAAAATAATAGACAGACAATTAAAAAAACACGGCGACAGTCCTGGTTCTGTTCGCAAGAGATATAAAATGCACACCCAGCGGCAGCATGATTTCTGTTCGCAACACTGTGGAAAGACGCACAACACTGAACATTCACCTAAACACTGCACTAAAAAGTTGGCACAAATATGACATACCACACCCGAGAGCAGGTGGGGGGAAACTGGTCAGATGACGGGAAAAAAAGGGGGAAGGAGAGGAAAAGTGAAGGGGGAGGGGGGGAAAGGAGCCAATGGAAGATGAGGATCCATAATAGGGGTGGGGGGTGCTGAGCAGACGTGCCAGGGAGTGGGGAAGGCAGACGAGGGGAGTACAAAAGGACTCTGGGGGGGGGGGAGAAAGGAGATAGGGAGAGGGTAGGCGGGGAGAAAACACAGAATGGAAGGGGGGAGGAAGAGGGAGCCCAGGGAAAGGACGGAGGAAAGGAGGGGGGGTTGAGGATCAGAGTTGATAGGAGGGATAAATGGAGAGAGAGAGGGCACCATCCGGGAGGGGGAGTTGATGGAAGCCACCTTGGGAAAGGAGATGTAGGGTGTAGAGATGGAGGGTAGGGGGGATACAACAGTGAAGACGTGGCAGGGGGCGGGGATGAGAGAGGAGAGGAGCAACCAGGGGGTGAGGGGGTGCAAGGCGGCGGGAGGTGTAGAGGATGCGGATATGTTCGAGGAAGAGAAGCAGATGGCGGAAAGGAATGAGATCATAGAGGATCCGCGTGGGGGATGGGAGGCGTATACAGAAGGCGAGGTGGAGTGCATGACGCTCAAGTATCTGGAGGGACTTATAGAATTTGGGGAGAGCAGATATCCAGGCAGGACTGGCATAACAGAGGAGTGACCTTTTCAGATGAATCACGTTTTATCCTCAGTCGGACAAATGGCCGTTGGGGTGCACAACGTGAAACGCCTGAAAGCAAGAAGCCTGCAACTATACTCTGAAACATCCAGGCCGGAGGAGTGAGCATTATGGTCTGGGTACTGTTTCCGTGACACTCCACGGATGATCTCGTCATTCTGGAAAGCACAATGGATCATCACAAGCATGCATCTATCCTTGTGGGTTCCAGCCCTACATGTGATTTGTTCTTCCTCGACACGATGACATCTACTGGCGAGACAATGCAACGTGTCACACTGTTCGCTGAGTACGTGCGTGGTTCGGAGCGCATATGCATGAGTTTACCGTATTCTCCTGGCTACCATACTTCACGAATTGAAGCCCAATCTCTAGGCGCTTACGTCTGGAACCGCCTGACCGCTACAGTCGCAGGTTCGAATCAAGCCTCAGGCATGGATGTGTGTGATATCTTTAGGTTAGTTAGGTTTAAGTAGTTCTGAGTTCTAGGGGACTGATGAACTAAGATGTTAAGTCGCATAGTGCTCGGAGCCATTTGAACCATTTTTGAAGCCCAATGGACAATCTGTGGCACCACCTCGAACTGGCTGTTCGCACCATAGATCCTCAACAGAGAAACCTAGCGCAGGCGGCCAATGCACTGCTGTCGCCATGACACCAAACCC
The DNA here is from genome assembly GCF_023864275.1 of Schistocerca cancellata. NCBI lineage: Eukaryota > Metazoa > Arthropoda > Insecta > Orthoptera > Acrididae > Schistocerca > Schistocerca cancellata. The sequence goes on along the minus strand of NC_064630.1, from coordinate 566,950,786 downwards.
CTGTCGGTAACTTCCTGTACCTCACTCACTCTCGCCCTGCACATGTCGCAGTGGACGGCGCTGCAAAATGTGGTTATTCAGGCTTCTGACAGATGGTCACATTACTGTGACTAGAGAGTGTAATTTCGCAGAATGCAGATTGTTTTCAATGAGATGTGGTCGCGTCAGCTACGAACGTGGACAAAGGATAAACAAGCATATGAGCATAAAAGTCGTAAAGTTTAGAGATAATTGTGGAAGGAAAAGTAATAAAGAATAGACTTAAGATTAATTTCCGTTGTTATTCAATAAGTGAACGTGGAAGTTCACGAGCAACAGAAACATATATTCTCAAAGGGACGACACGGATCTACAGTACCGCGTATTCCTAAGGGACCAAACTGCTGAGGTCATCGATCCCTAGACTAGCACACTACTTAAACTAACTTATGCTAAGAACAACAAACACACCCATGCCCGAGGGAGGACTCGAACATCCGGTGGGAGAGGCAGCCCAGTCCGTGACATGACGCCTCAAACCGCACGACCACTCTGCGCGGCACCGCGCATTCCTAAAAACACAAAAGAGACTCATGTATTCTCAGATTCACGCACACTATTAAATGAGTGGGAGAGAAACGTGAAGCACAATCTACATCCCATATGACCTAATGAAAAGGCGATATTGATCCTGGTGCGTTGGACAACGTCTCGCGTATTATGAAAACATAGCTGCAAGGTTGAAAAAAATGTTGTAATACTTAATTACGACAATGCATTGCCAGCGCTGTCACTAGAAATACTGAATATTGCACCTTAAAAATGTCAGTCTCAATAATACACAAGACGCTAACGTCTAAACTCAACAGGTGAAGCAAGTTAGCAGCTGCAGGCGCCGACCACGCGAAGAACCAAGGTAAGATCAGACGTAAGAGTCCAGCGTCAGAGTGAACGTGCTTCGTTCCACATCCACATGCGCCGTGTGAACTCAGAAAGCAATCGCATAGTCACCTGACTTTCCGGCAGGCACGTGCAGCGTAGATATGTATTTCACTGTACAAGCAGAAATGTGAGTTGCCTAAGAGTCAAAGCGCTTAGATAGTCTTTGAGCCACGCTAGTGACTTGCAACTCACATAGTGACAAATACCGGGTGGTTATAATTAAACTTTCCCTATTTAACACGTTATAACACGGAAACGAATTACTGTAAAAGTACCAAATGTGGCACCATTAATTTCAACGACATGGAGAAGAGACATAATGAAGAATCAATCCAACTGAAACACTTTTAATGTGCTGCTATGGTACATCATGCCATTACATATCGGTACCATTACTGCTACAAAATGGGCTCAATATAGAGCCCATCAGTGCTCAGAAGAGTCTGAAAGCGCAGGTTTGCATTCTGCAGAGCATTTCCATAGGTATGCTGGTAACCTCTCTTGAAACGCTGTGCTTCAGATCAGCACATGTGATAACGTTCCCCAGGTAAACCGTGTCCTTCAGATAGCCCCGAACGACAAATCTCAGGGAGTGAGATCAGGTGATCGTACCGGCCAAGCATTTGGAAACGATCAGCTGACAATTCGATCGCTTCCCAATGTAAGGAGAGAAGCACGTGAACTTCACGAGCGATGTGCGATGGGGCCCCATCTTGCAAGAAAACTGTTGAGTTCAGTGCTTCTCTCTCCTGTAGGACTGGTATGACATGCTGGCGATGCTTATCGCAGTAACGCTGGCCAGTCACACTGCACCCTTTGATCCTTGAGCGCCAACCTGTCCAAAAGAGAATCGCCCAATGATGAAGCCATACCATAAGGTGCAACGTTGACCATACAGAGGAACTTCACGCAGAGTGACTGGAGGTGAAGAATCTCACACTCGGCAATTCTGTGCGTTCACCTCAACCATAAGAGAAAAATGAGCTTGGTATGTCCGTCCCGGTGCAAGCTGCTCTACGATGTGGATCTTGTACGGATACCATCTGAGAAGGGTCCGAAGCACCTTCGGTACTGTGGACTATGGGATGTTCAACTGTCGTGACAGAGCTAGCGCACTGCCTGAAGATAGGGAATTGCGAGCAGCGTTGTCTCCCATGGCGACAGCGATTTCATCAACCACCTGTGGTGCAGCCAGTCGTCGGCCTCTTCCTGGGCGACGCCCAGTTCTCCAGTTCTCGAACTTTTTCATCAGGCTCCGCACAGCAGGTGGGGAGAGAGGACCCTTTCGTAATCCTTTCAGCCGGCGATATTCTCGAAGTGCAGCTACAGCATTGCTGTTGTTTTCATAATAGAGCTTCACCAATAATGCCCTGCTCATTTTGTCCGAGCTCATCTTGACACGTCAACAAGTGCACCGAGACTGGTCAGGAGTGTGAGACTATGAATCAGTAACGGTGATTACAGCATCTGGTGGCTATAGTTGAAACTGGACGATGGCGCTGCGACGCATGGAAATCGTGCAACCCATACTCTAGACATTAATGCAACCAAGTTTGGCACTCGTACGGTAATTAGTTCTCCTCCAAAATACTAAAACCAGCTCTTTACAGAAGAACGGAAAAACTGCTAGCAGCCGACCTCAGGGAAGGTCGCTATGGATCCCGTAGAAATATTGGAACACGTGAGGCAATACTGACCCTACGACTTATCTTAGAAGACAGAATCAGGAAAGGCAAACCTACGTTTCTAGCGTTTGTAGACTTAGAGAAAGCTTTTGAGAATGTTGACTGGAGTACTCTCTCTCAAATTCTGAAGGTGGCAGGGTCAAATACAGGGAACAAAAGGGTATTTACAATTTGTACAGAAACCAGATGGCAGTTATAAGAATCGAGGCCCATGAAAGGGAAGCAATGGTTAGGAAGGGAGTGAGACAGGGTTGTAGCCTATCCCCGATGTTATTCAATCTGTACATTGAATAAGCAGTAAAGGAAACCAAAGAAAAATTTCGAGTAGGAATTAAAATCCAGGGAGAAGAAATAAAAACGTTGAAGTTTGCTGAGGACATTGTAATTCTGTCAGAGACAGCAAAGGACTTGGAAGAGCAGTTGAACGGAAAGGACAGTGTCTTGAAAGGAGGATATAAGCTGAAAATCAACAAAAGCAAAACGAGGATAATGGAATGTAGCCAAATTAAATCTGGCGATGCTGAGGGAATTAGATTAGGAAATGAAACCCTTGAACTAGCAGATGAGTTTTGCTAATAACTGATGATGGTCGAAGTAGAGAAGATATAAAATGTAGACTGGCAATGGAAAGGAAAGTGTTTCTGAAGATGAGAAATTTGTCAACATCGAGTATAGATTTAAGTGTCAGGAAGTCTTTCCTGAAAGTATTTGTATGGAGTGTAGATATGTATGGTAGTGAAATATGGACGATAAATAGTTTAGACAAGAGAATAAAAGCTTTCGAAATGTAGTGCTACAGAAGAATGCTGAAGATTAGATGGGTAAATTACGTAAATAATGAGGAGGTACTGAATACAACTGGGAAGAAGAGGAATTTGTGGTACAGATTGACTAGAAGAAGGGATCGGTTGTTAGGACATGTTCTGAGGCATCAAGGGATCACCAATTTAGTACTGGAGGGCAGCGTGGAGGGTAAAAATCGTAGAGGGAGGCCAAGAGATGAATACACTAAGCAGATTCAGAAGGATGTAGTTTGTAGTAGTTACTTGGAGACGAAAAAACTTGCATAGGATAGAGCAGCATGGAGAGCTGCATCAAACCTGTCTCTGGACTGAAGACCACAACAACAACAACACCAAAGTGTTAAATAGGGAGCCTTTATTATAACCACCCGGTAATATGACAGATGTTTCGAACTGACGGCTACCCCACTTGCTAGTGTTTCAACGTGGACTGTCCCAGCGTGTCTACAAGGAGTGGTGCACCATGCACGACCATGTCACACTGCGTAAGATCTGTGTTTATAAAAATACCTTAACTGACATGTACTGGTGACGATTGTCATGACAAGCACTTCAAAACTGTGCCTTCACAAGACGTCACTCAGTTGCGGCAGTTTGAAAAGCCGCGGGAACAGTGTTGTGGCTCTGGCAGCGTTTCTATCAGCGAGGGTGCAGTGACACCAGCACTGGAGCGAGACGACGTGCGACACCAGCTGGACACATCGGGCACAACTGGGAGTACGACCGAGCGAGCGAGTAATATGAGAGGGAACCCTGGAGTACCATCGAGCCTCCGAAGAGGACGGATTTGACCGGACGTTTGGGTACCCGTGACTTACTCGTCGGCCTCTAAGAAGAGTGTGCTGTCCGAACATGTAGACGTACCGCACACCTGGTGCTTGTTGCTATAGAGCAGTGTGTTCCTGGCGGTTTCTGGAAAGCACTGGGGCAGTGTCTTGAGTTGTGTGAGAGTGTTGTCAAATGGCCCTTTCCTCATCCCCGGTGCACACTGTCAACTCCCTCCCTTACACGACCGATATCGCGCTCATAAGAAGCGGTAGACAGCTTCATTTGTGAGCCCCTGGTTCAAATGGCTCTGAGCACTGTGGGACTTAACTTCTTAGGTCATCAGTCCCCTAGAACTTAGAACTACTTAAACTTAACTAATCTAAGGATATCACACACATCCATGCCCGAGGCAGGATTCGAACCTGCGGCCGTAGCAGCAGCGCGGTTCCAGACTGTAGTGCCTGGAACCGCTCGGCCACACAGGCCGGCACAAGGTTGACTCTACGTTACTGGTGGCTGTTAAGCACTTTAGTAATAGATTAACACTTGTTGTGAGTACTTGTATTGTAATCATCTTGGACAATGGTGCAATAGTACTTCGTGAATCACCAAGTTATTTTATCGTACCTTTTACCAGGTAAAGCATTATACACTCCTGGAAATTGAAATAAGAACACCGTGAATTCATTGTCCCAGGAAGGGGAAACTTTATTGACACATTCCTGGGGTCAGATACATCACATGATCACATTGACAGAACCACAGGCATATAGACACAGGCAACAGAGCATGCACAATGTCGGCACTAGTACAGTGTATATCCACCTTTCGCAGCAATGCAGGCTGCTATTCTCCCATGGAGACGATCGTAGAGATGCTGGATGTAGTCCTGTGGAACGGCTTGCCATGCCATTTCCACCTGGCGCCTCAGTTGGACCAGCGTTCGTGCTGGACGTGCAGACCGCGTGAGACGACGCTTCATCCAGTCCCAAACATGCTCAATGGGGGACAGAATCGGAGATCTTGCTGGCCAGGGTAGTTGACTTACACCTTCTAGAGCACGTTTGGTGGCACGGGATACATGCGGACGTGCATTGTCCTGTTGGAACAGCAAGTTCCCTTGCCGGTCTAGGAATGGTAGAACGATGGGTTCGATGACGGTTTGGATGTACCGTGCACTATTCAGTGTCCCCTCGACGATCACCAGTGGTGTACGGCCAGTGTAGGAGATCGCTCCCCACACCATGATGCCGGGTGTTGGCCCTGTGTGCCTCGGTCGTATGCAGTCCTGATTGTGGCGCTCACCTGCACGGCGCCAAACACGCATACGACCATCATTGGCACCAAGGCAGAAGCGACTCTCATCGCTGAAGACGACACGTCTCCATTCGTCCCTCCATTCACGCCTGTCGCGACACCACTGGAGGCGGGCTGCACGATGTTGGGGCGTGAGCGGAAGACGGCCTAACGGTGTGCGGGACCGTAGCCCAGCTTCATGGAGACGGTTGCGAATGGTCCTCGCCGATACCCCAGGAGCAACAGTGTCCCTAATTTGCTGGGAAGTGGCGGTGCGGTACCCTACGGCACTGCGTAGGATCCTACGGTCTTGGCGTGCATCCGTGCGTCGCTGCGGTCCGGTCCCAGGTCGACGGGCACGTGCACCTTCCGCCTACCACTGGCGACAACATCGATGTACTGTGGAGACCTCACGCCCCACGTGTTGAGCAATTCGGCGGTACGTCCACCCGGCCTCCCGCATGCCCACTATACGCCCTCGCTCAAAGTCCGTCAACTGCACATACGGTTCACGTCCACGCTGTCGCGGCATGCTACCAGTGTTAAAGACTGCGATGGAGCTCCGTATGCCACGGCAAACTGGCTGACACTGACGGCGGCGGTGCACAAATGCTGCGCAGCTAGCGCCATTCGACGGCCAACACCGCGGTTCCTGGTGTGTCCGCTGTGCCGTGCGTGTGATCATTGCTTGTACAGCCCTCTCGCAGTGTCCGGAGCAAGTATGGTGGGTCTGACACACCGGTGTCAATGTGTTCTTTTTTCCATTTCCAGGAGTGTATGTTTGTGTACGTGAAATATACGTATCAAGCACTCGAATATGCAAAAGAAATCTTTATACGAGACTGTAGATTTATTTCGATACATTACATTTTTTCTTTCTCTCTCTTATGAAATTACCTGAATTGTGAAATAAGAGTAATAATTTTATTGTTTCGTGCCCAGAGACTAATTACCAAGACACACCTCTACAAATAACCTGAAGTCATACTATCAACGGAAACTAGTTGTCTTCACTTTTTCCTTCCTCACTTTTGCGCCATTTTCTTTTCAAATCTCGAACTGTGAACATGTAGGTGGCAGTTTCCTATTACTAGGTTGAAATAGATTATGTTTTAGTCTTAATATAGATTGTACTTCATTCAAAACACTTCCACATTCCCAGTTTCCTGTGTATGAATTCAGTTTCACATAGTATTTGTTTTTACTGTGGCCACATCGAAAAGACTGTGGGAGGATGGTTCGGTGGTATAAATACCGGACTCTTTACGAGTTCCTTCGTTCTTTATTCCTTATTACAAAATGGTTCAAATGGCTCTGAGCACTATGCGACTTAACTGCTGAGGTCATCAGTCCCCTAGAACTTAGAACTACTTAAACCTAACTAACCTAAGGACATCACACGCATCCATGCCCGCGGCGGGATTCGAACCTGAGACGGTAGCGGTCGCGCGGTTCCAGACTGTAGCGCCTAGAACCGCTCAGCCACCCCGGCCGGCTCCTTATTGCAAAACAGAACTACCCTGAGATATATTTGGCCATCGCTTCCTTATTCTCGCGAACATTTTCACGTAAGATTTTTGCCATACTCATCGGTCATCTGTCGTCTAACAATGGCATTGTCAAGCACCTAAATGGCTCACAGTCCCACGATGAATTATTTCATAAATGCATGTTTGCTTATAATCACTCAGGATTTTACAGCATTTTGACTAAAGAGACAAACTTTTATTGATCGTCACTGGAGCTTTCTCTTTCCCGCCTTGCAAAATTTCTTGGTATTCACAGTATCTTCATTTGTGACTAACTTAGAAATTTTTTATTGAAATATCTCAGTACTGGAGGAGACAAAGAAGAAGAACTCGCAGGTGATGTCACCACGTCTAAGTGAAGCAAGCCCTCGGCATCTTTTGGTGTCTTTCATATAGTGTTGAGTTACCGCTGTACCTCATCTTACAAAGAGAGAGCTGTGAACCTCGCCATATTCTTGTTAATGTTGTTTCCCACAACGCCGGTTTTCAGTACAATGCCTAAAACTATTTTGGGTAGTAACCTGGAAAGGATTTCTTAGCTTCTGGCAAATTTGAGTTCTAACGAAACTTCTTACGCCTTTCAATACTTCAGAAAATAATGGTTCAAATGGCTCTGAGCACTGTGCGACTTAACTTCTGAGGTCATCAGTCGCCTAGAACTTAGAACTAATTAAACCTAGCTAATCTAAGGACATCACACACATCCATGCCCGAGGCACGATTCGAACCTGCGACCGTAGCGGTCGCTCGGTTCCAGACTGTAGCGTCTAGAACCGCACGGCCACTCCGACCGGCAATATTTCAGATTCCTTGTCACTGTGTTATTCGCCAGAGACTATGGGCATGATTAATCAGAGAAAATTTTCATATGTATGTTCTCGGTATCATAGTAATATTGTATGTGGTGGTACGGAACGTGTGGAGTCAACTGATTTTTGAATCCGGTATGTGTTTCTAAACTGATGTAATTCCGTGGGATTCCCCAGTGTAGTTTTATTATGTTACTTGTTCTTAAATTGTCATTAGTTATTCTGGGTCCTGTTACCTGGTTTTGGAATTTAATTTGTAGCAAAAACTTCTGCATTTTGCCTTAACGGTGATGGAATTTGTTCATTACTGAATATTTGTTGCTATTCAGGCAGCTGTTGTTAGATTTTAACTCTTTACTCCTATAGGTCTTTTTCAGGGAGAGTGTGATATAAAATCTCTGCCGTATTCTTAAATAAAAGTTTTAAAATTAAGATCACTCACCGGTTATTCCAACCCTATCACTTGTTGTTGCGCCATAAAAGCTCCACAGGAATTACTGCTGCCATCGGATGCATGTCCGCCTCAAGTGTGTTCAGGCGAACATTACGAAGAAAACCACATGCAACGGACATATGTATTGGAGTTGCTCGATAAAGGCCACTGCTCACTTACCTCCCTCCTGCGTTTTCGTGTTATGCGTCAGTGGGAAGAGGAGTGGCTGGCAGTCGGTGACAATAAGCTGCGTCTGGTCAAGGCTACCACGCGGCCGTGGCGTACGTCCTACCAGTCATGCAGGCGGGATGAGGTTCTCCTCACTCGCCTCCGCATCGGGCACAGTCCCTTAACGCATGGTTTTTTACTCCGGCGGGAGGACCCCCCAATCTGCAGTTCTTGTGGCGTCCAGATTACTGTCCGCCACATTTTACTTGACTGTCTTTTATTCTCTGATCAGAGGGCGGTGGTTTCCTTGCCACGGGATTTGCCCTCTATTTTACAAGATGACGCAACGACTGTAGTTAAGGTCTTACGGTTTTGTGTCCTGTCCAATTTGTTGCCTCGGATTTTAGGGAGAGGGTTTTAATGTGCTGCTGGGTGACTGGCTCACCCAGGTTTTAGGTAAGAGGTCATCCAGTCACGATTACCTCCTTGTTTCCCTTCGGTTTCTGTTCTCTTTTCCTTGTGTTTCCTTTCCTTTTTAGTGTGTCTCTTCTCCTCTCGTTTTGCCTCTGTGTGTGTGGATTTGGCACTGCGTTAGGTCTGTGTGTTTTAGCTGTTCTCCTTGTTCGCTGTTTGTCTTAATCCCTTCACTGCATGTGTTCCTGTTTTTATGCGTTAGGGCGCTGATGACTACGCTGTTTAGCGCCCGTAAACTTCAAACACACACACACACACACACACGCCACTGCTCACGGTGCTACAGTGAGCTGCACACATGCCAAACAACACTGAAAGCGGACAATCGTGGACTAGAGACACGTAGTGCAACCCAAAGAGTTGTGCCATAGACACCTACGCGATGTTTTAGAGGCGTTGATCTTAACTACACTCCTGGATATTGAAATAAGAACACCGTGAATTCATTGTCCCAGGAAGGGGAAACTTTATTGACACATTCCTGGGGTCAGATACATCACATGATCACACTGACAGAACCACAGGCACATAGACACAGGCAACAGAGCATGCACAATGTCGGCACTAGTACAGTGTATATCCACCTTTCGCAGCAATGCAGGCTGCTATTCTCCCATGGAGACGATCGTAGAGATGCTGGATGTAGTCCTGTGGAACGGCTTACCATGCCATTTCCACCTTGCGCCTCAGTTGGACCAGCGTTCGTGCTGGACGTGCAGACCGCGTGAGACGACGCTTCATCCAGTCCCAAACATGCTCAATGGGGGGACAGATCCGGAGATCTTGCTGGCCAGGGTAGTTGACTTACACTTTCCAGAGCACGTTGGGTGGCACGGGATACATGCGGACGTGCACTGTCCTGTTGGAACAGCAAGTTCCCTTGCCGGTCTAGGAATGGTAGAACGATGGGTTCGATGACGGTTTGGATGTACCGTGCACTATTCAGTGTCCCCTCGACGATCACCAGTGGTGTACGGCCAGTGTAGGAGATCGCTCCCCACACCATGATGCCGGGTGTTGGCCCTGTGTGCCTCGGTCGTATGCAGTCCTGATTGTGGCGCTCACCTGCACGGCGCCAAACACGCATACGACCATCATTGGCACCAAGGCAGAAGCGACTCTCATCGCTGAAGACGACACGTCTCCATTCGTCCCTCCATTCACGCCTGTCGCGACACCACTGGAGGCGGGCTGCGCGATGTTGGGGCGTGAGCGGAAGACGGCCTAACGGTGTGCGGGACCGTAGCCCAGCTTCATGGAGACGGTTGCGAATGGTCCTCGCCGATACCCCAGGAGCAACAGTGTCCCTATTTTGCTGGGAAGTGGCGGTTTGGTCCCCTACGGCACTGCGTAGGATCCTACGGTCTTGGCGTGCATCCGTGCGTCGCTGCGGTCCGGTCCCAGGTCGACGGGCACGTGCACCTTCCGCCGACCACTGGCGACAACATCGATGTACTATGGAGACCTCACGCCCCACGTGTTGAGCAATTCGGCGGTACGTCCACCCGGCCTCCCGCATGCCCACTATACGCCCTCGCTCAAAGTCCGTCAACTGTACATACGGTTCACGTCCACGCTGTCGCGGCATGCTACCAGTGTTAAAGACTGCGATGGAGCTCCGTATGCCACGGCAAACTGGCTGACACTGACGGCGGCGGTGCACAAATGCTGCGCAGCTAGCGCCATTCGACGGCCAACACCGCGGTTCCTGGTGTGTCCGCTGTGCCGTGCGTGTGATCATTGCTTGTACAGCCCTCTCGCAGTGTCCGGAGCAAGTATGGTGGGTCTGACACACCGGTGTCAATGTGTTCTTTTTTCCATTTCCAAGAGTGTATGATTGGGCCCTCTCATCCACGTATTGCGGCACATTTGTCTTTCAAACCGCTGGGAGAGGGGGGGGGGTGTAGGTGGCGGGGGAGAGTTTCGATTTGATTCAGTGCCGGAACAGACGTGAGGTCGCCAGCAGCCCACAGAGACTGTAGTGTCTCGTCTGGTCATGGCAGAAAGCGCGGTGGAGCAAGTTGGCTGGTGGATCCCTCCAGCGAAAGTAAACACATGCCGGAGGAAGCTCAAAAGTGCCGCCTGAGTCGGAGCATATAGCGTGGAGGCAGCGAAGCACTGGGGTTGCGGGCAGACAATAGTAGCTGAGCGTGCTGTTGACGTGAGGCATCGTTTGGCTGCAGCGCCAGACGCTGCGCTGCCTCCATATACGTCCACAGGAGAATAGAAAGCCAGGAAGCGTTTTCGGAAGAAAGGTTTTGATTAAGGCTGTGTAGAAGAGTGGCTTGCGCCATTTTGTTGTGCTGGCTTCGGATTCTGTCATAGCATTTGTGCATCGTCAGGGTTTTGAAATGATCACACACAGCGAGGCCTCTTTGAAGAGCAGTTCCTTGTATAAGTGTATTGTATTTTGATGAAACAAGATGGAGGGAGCCGTGTGGAGCCTGAATAGTGTAAAGCAGTCAACTACCTCAAGAATTGCATTTTAGCGATAAGCTTTTAATGATTCAAGTTGCCTTTCTATGTGCCTTGACAATTAATGCACAGCTGGTCGTTGTCTGTACAGATGGCGTATGTCATCCGTATTGTCTGTGTTGTGTGTCCGTGTTTGATTAAGGTGTTGCTCCTAGTGTGGTGTCCTCGTGTTACCTATTTGACTATTATGCGTTGTTATAGGTTATACTGAGGGCTCCTTTGGAAAGTTAATCTCAGCGAGGTGAACTAGTTGTGTTAGATGATATATATTTATACTAAGTTAGGATTTTCTGATTGTATATTCATTTGCGCTCTCTTATGCTTTTCATTATTATTATGGAGTGAAAGCTTCAAAAATGGTTCAAATGGCTCTGAGCACTATGGGACTTAACTTCTGATGTCATCAGTCCCCTACAACTTAGAACTACTTAAACCTAACTAACCTAAGGACATCACACACATCCAGGCCCGAGGCAGGATTTGAACCTGCGACCGTAGCGGTCGCGCGGTTCCAGATTGTAGCGCCTAGAACCTCTCGGCCACTACGGCCGGCGGAATGAAAGCTTATTTCATTAAATTTTTACGTTATTGTTTGAGGTTTTAAGTTGTAAGATACCAACAGAGCTATCAAACCTTTTGGCTGCTGTAATAATCTGCACTGCTTGGGCCGACCGAGAGTCGAATGACTCACTGTGAACCCAGATAAAGATGTGAATCTGTCGCGCAATCAATTGAAAGGTATCAATTGAATCGACCTTATAAATGAGTTCCAGTTGTTGGTTTTCATAAAAACGCATACAAGATCTATCTTATTAGAAGGGGGTAAATACAGAATTAAAAGTATTGACCTAATTTAACTACAATTTATTAGAATTACTCCTTGTGAGTACATACACAAATATACGTTGTTCACCCACATCATCATATAGGAGTCTCTTCACGGAGATGGGCATTTTAATTGCAGCACTACAATGCGTATATTCGCCAAGAAATTTCTCATAAATAACCCATCACAGTTTGGGAAGAGTAGTGATATCTACAACACAGAAGGAGAAAAATGTCTTTTTTTTATTTCATCAGTCTTCTGCCTGGTTTGATGCGGCCCGCCAACAATACCTCTCCTGTGCCAATCCCTTCATCTCGGAGGAGCACTTGAAACCTACGTCCTCAATTATTTGTTGCATGTATTCCAATCTCTGTCTTCCTCTAGAGTATTTGCCCTCTACAGCTCCTCTATTACCATGGAAATCATTCCCTGATGTTTTAATAGATGTCCTATCATACTGTCCCTTCTCTTTGACAGTATTTTCCACATACTGCTTTCCTTCCAGATTCTGCGCAGAACCTCCTCATTCCTTACCTTAGCAGTCCACCTAATTTTCAACATTCGTCTGTAACACCACATCTCAAATGCTTGGATTCTCTTCTGTTCCGTTCTTCCCACAGTCCCCGTTTCACTACCATACAATGCTGCACTCCAGACGTACAGTCTCAGAAATTTCTTCCTCAAATAATGGCCTATTTTTGATAGTAGTAGATTTCTCTTGGCCATGAATGCCCTTTTTGGCAGTACTAATCTGCTTTTGATGTCCACCTTGCTCCGTCCGTCATTAGTTATTTTACTGCCTAGGTAGCAGAATTCCTTAACTTCATCTACTTTGTGACCATCAATCCTGATGTTAAGTTGCTCGTTGTTCTCATTTCTGCTTCTTGTCATTACTCTCGTCTTTCTCCGATTTACTCTCAGTCCATATTCTGTACTTAGCAGACTGTTCATTCCATTTAGGAAATGTTGTAATTCTCCTTCACTTTCGCTGAGGATAACAAGGCCACCAGCGAAGCGTATCATTGATAGACTTACACCATGAATTTTAATTCTACCCATGAACTTTTCTTTTGTTTCCATTATCCATGCTGAAGATTAAATGGGTAGATCACATAAGTAATGAGGAGGTATTGAATAGAATTGGGGAGAAGATGAGTTTGTGGCACAACTTGACAAGAAGAAGGGACCGGTTGGTAGAACATGTTCTGAGACATCAAGGGATCACAAATTTAGCATTGGAGGGCAGCTTGGAGGGTAAAAATCGGAGAGGGAGACCAAGAGATGAATACAGTAAGCAGATTCAGAAGCATGTAGGTTGCAGTAAGTACTGGGAGATGAAGAAGCTTGTACAGGATAGAATTGCATGGAGAGCTGCATCAAACCAGTCTCAGTACTGAAGACCACAACAACAACAACAACAACAACAGCCATTATTAAAGCTGTCTGTCAGAAAGGAGTTCGACGTGCAGCAACAACAGTTACTATGTGTAGTAGAATGAGTAGGACTGAAAAATGTATTAATTAATGCTAACAATAATCGCGTATACATATCCTGTGAATTGGCTCTTTCCTCATAATTTCGATAAAAGAATCAATCAAATGGTATATGGAACATCTAGCCAACTAGTCATGGAAAGCAGTTATAATATCGAGTTCGTGACAAGACGAGCGGCAAGTTTGTTTCGCCCGTTGTTGGAGTTAAGCGGGGTGACTTGTTGTAGTGCTGCCTGTCCCAGGTAGTTGAGTTGTCAGCGCGACAGAATGTCAATGCTAAGTGCCCTGGTTCGATTCCTTGCTGGGTTGGAGATTTTCTCCGCTCCGGGACCGGGTGCTGTGTTGTCCTAATCATCATCATTTCATCCCCAACAATGCGTATGTCGCCGAAGTGGCGTCAAATCGAAAGACTTGCACCCGGCGAACGGTCTACCCGACAGAAGGCCCTAGTCACACGACATTTACATTTATCGTGGTGCTGAAGCACCATAGGGCATGTGCCTGCATATGTGATTGACGCGAGCACCTCTGGAGCCAAGGAGCGAGGAGAAGTGGATGATGAAGTCAGCCTGTGCACAGCCAAAAATCGGTAGCCTTCTCAAAATTTGTTGCACCCAGGAGCAAACTTCAAGACTTTACAGCATGGAGCGTGGCCACTGTGTGAGCACAAGCAACCCGTTGGTACAGGTAGAATAAGCTGTTTCCATGGAAAACGGCGGATTCTTGCCCTCCCGTTGGGATGATGAAGATGGTATCGCCGTGATTCATTAGACCATGCAACACTCTGCCACTGCGCCAGCGTCCAGTGCTCGTTTCAGTCATAGTTGCCGATGCCGGGTTGTTAGGGGGGCGGGGGGGGGGGGGGGGGGGTACGACGTCAAACGGGCCGACTTGGAGCAAGAGAGGCACCACAGGACATTTTGATTTCCAGTGTCTATACTTTTACAAATAATGTCATAAAACTTTGTCAGCATCACCAGGAAGGATTCAGGATTCACACTCATTTCAGTGGAAGTTCGAAAGCATAACAAAATAATTTTTTTACATGTGAAGTTTCATCATTTTTTCACTTACTTATGGCTGCATTTGTTGCTATAGGTACAGTTTTCTTCAAAGTTAGAGAGATTCTTCGATGAATTTTGCACAGCATACATACCATACTTAAAGGTGTATGAAACTCTAGAATTTATTTAATTTATGAAAAAACGAATGAGCGGTTATATTTTAAACTTTATGCTTAGAAAAGACACAAATTTTATAGTTAATTATCTCAATTTTTACCACAGATTTTAATAGGTGTGGAAAATTCAAGAGTTTCATACACCTTTAAGTATGGTTTTTATACTGTGTAAAATTCATGTAACAATCTCTCTTACTTACGACGAAAACTGTACCTGTAGCAACAAATGCTGCCATTAGTAGGTGAAAAAAATGATGAAATCTCACATGTAAAGAAAATTATTTTGTTATGTTTTCGAACTTCCACTGCTATGAGTGTGAATTCTGAATCCTTCCTGGTCATGCTGACAAGGTTTTATGAATTTTTTTGTAAAAGTATAAACAGTGGAAATTAAAATGTCCTGTGGCGCCTCTCCTGCTCCAAGTCGGCCCGTTTGACGTCCTACCCCCTTAACATTGGCACATGCGTGTGTCGACGGCTGCGGTGGCCCATCGTTAGTATTTTCTGTGCACTGTGTGTTCAGACATACTTGTGCTCTGCTCAGCATTAAAGTCTGATGTTAGTTCCGCCACAGCTCGCCGCCTGTCCTCTTTTATCAATTCGCCCAGCCTACGACGTCCGATGTCTGAAATGAGGGGTGGGCGGCCAACCCCTCGGTGTCTGGACGTGGCTTTACCTTCGTTTCGCCAAGTGTTGAAGACACTCACCACAGTACCCTTCGAACAACCGACAAGTGCAGTTTCCGAAACGCTCGTGCCTAGCCTCTGGGCCATCACAATCTGTTCAAATGGTTCAAATGGCTCTGAGCACTATGGGACTTAACTTCTGAGGTCATCAGTCCCCTAGAACTTAGAGCTACTTAAACCTAACTAACCTAAGGACGTCACACAAATCCATGCCCGAAGCAGGATTCGAACCTGCGACCGCAGCGGTGGCGCTGTTCCAGACTGTAGCGCCTAGAACCGCACAGCCCAGCATCAAAATCTGTCCTTGGCCCAATTCAACGAGATCGCTCGCGTTCCCCATTCTACACATGAACAGCCCGTGCGTTGAAGCTACATGCGCCGCGCGTATGTCTGACTAGCAGTAATTCCTCGCCAGGTGACGCTGCTGTCACCTAGATGGATTTATATCTTGTATGTCGGTAGTCATCATGTTCTGGCTGATCAGTGTACGTAAAAATGATAGTAATAGACCAATGCTGCTGTAAGCAGGTTCTAATGGATGTAGGCTTTAGTAGTTACGCAGAGGATATACACTCCTGGAAATGGAAAAAAGAACACATTGACACCGGTGTGTCAGACCCACCATACTTGCTCCGGACACTGCGAGAGGGTTGTACAAGCAATGATCACACGCACGGCACAGCGGACACACCAGGAACCGCGGTGTTGGCCGTCGAATGGCGCTAGCTGCGCAGCATTTGTGCACCGCCGCCGTCAATGTCAGCCAGTTTGCCGTGGCATACGGAGCTCCATCGCAGTCTTTAACACTGGTAGCATGCCGCGACAGCGTGGACGTGAACCGTATGTGCAGTTGACAAACTTTGAGCGAGGGCGTATAGTGGGCATGCGGGAGGCCGGGTGGACGTACCACCGAATTGCTCAACACGTGGGGCGTGAGGTCTCCACAGTACATCGATGTTGTCGCCAGTGGTCGGCGGAAGGTGCACGTGCCCGTCGACCTGGGACCGGACCGCAGCGACGCACGGATGCACGCCAAGACCGTAGGATCCTACGCAGTGCCGTAGGGGACCGCACCGCCACTTCCCAGCAAATTAGGGACACTGTTGCTCCTGGGGTATCGGCGAGGACCATTCGCAACCGTCTCCATGAAGCTGGGCTACGGTCCCGCACACCGTTAGGCCGTCTTCCGCTCACGCCACAACATCGTGCAGCTCGCCTCCAGTGGTGTCGCGACAGGCGTGAATGGAGGGACGAATGGAGACGTGTCGTCTTCAGCGATGAGAGTCGCTTCTGCCTTGGTGCCAATGATGGTCGTATGCGTGTTTGGCGCCGTGCAGGTGAGCGCCACAATCAAGACTGCATACGACCGAGGCACACAGGGCCAACACCCGGCATCATGGTGTGGGGAGCGATCTCCTACACTGGCCGTACACCACTGATGATCGTCGAGGGGACACTGAATAGTGCACGGTACATCCAAACCGTCATCGAACCCATCGTTCTACCATTCCTAGACCGGCAAGGGAACTTGCTGTACCAACAGGACAATGCACTTCCGCATGTATCCTGTGCCACCCATGGTGCTCTAGAAGGTGTAAGTCAACTACCCTGGCCAGCAAGATCTCCGGATCTGTCCCCCATTGAGCATGTTTGGGACTGGATGAAGCGTCGTCTCACGCGGTCTGCACGTCCAGCACGAACGCTAGTCCAACTGAGGCGCCAGGTGGAAATGGCATGGCAAGCCGTTCCACAGGACTACATCCAGCATCTCTACGATCGTCTCCATGGGAGAATAGCAGCCTGCATTGCTGCGAAAGGTGGATATACACTGTACTAGTGCCGACATTGTGCATGCTCTGTTGCCTGTGTCTATGTGCCTGTGGTTCTGTCAGTGTGATCATGTGATGTATCTGACCCCAGGAATGTGTCAATAAAGTTTCCCCTTCCTGGGACAATGAATTCACGGTGTTCTTATTTCAATTTCCAGGAGTGTACTTGCATGGAGAACTGCGTCAAACCAGTTTCGATCCGAAGACAGCAGCAAGAACAACAACAACGAGTTTTCCGCGGCAGTTCTGCGTGAAGAAGGGTTCGTGTGAAGAAAGAAATGAGGGATAGCAGACTGGGACTGCGGGACGAGTTATTCGTGCGGGTATTCCCGCACGTGTTGTCGGAGAGACGGTTTGCGTAACAGCTAGAAAGCACGGGCCTGCACGATTATCAGGCAGCAGGCAAATGCCGTCACAATGGACAAGACACGGACGCAGCTTTCCCGTTCTGTCAGGTCACGCCTCACAGCAGGTTTCGGCTACAGTTCCCACAGGCAGACGATATCTTTCAGCGGGCACAGATCCAAGAATCGTTTCTGGAGGAGGAGGTGATCGTAATTTGTCAATGACTTCCTATAACTTCCTGTTGTCCCAACTTTTAACATGCTACAGGTGCGAGCAGTTTTAATAATAATAAAAATAAAATACACAACTTGACAAATAAACAGAAGTTTCTAGAAGACATTGTCGGATGTCAAGGTAGCTTTTTACAAACTCGTATTCAGAAAAAAAAACAAAAAAAAACAGAACACTTTGAACGACTGGGGATAGGACGTTCACATTCATAAGTACGTTCTGCAGAAATGATTAACATTGCAGCCACTTCGTTTCAGCAAGTGTCCTGTTGCCTAGGAGACCCTGGGTTTGCCATGGGTCCTGATAACTTGCTCCAAGTGTGGTGGCAACGATGCATATAAGACGTGAATGGCGTCCTTTGGTATAGCTATCCAAGCTGCATTCACCTGGTTCCAAAGTTCATCTGTGGTGATTGGCATTGGTTCACAGCGCTGCACACATCTTTTCACTATATCCTACACATTTTCGATTGGCGGCAAGTCTGGTGATATGGTGGGACAGGGCAAAAGGCTGACACCTGTGACACCAAGAAGGCACGTGTTCATGTAGCAGCATGTGGTGATGCACTGTCTTACTGAAAAATGCGTCTAGGGTGTTGTGCGGAAAGGATATGGCTACAGGTCTCACGATGTCATTCACGTAGGTCATTTAGGTCACATTGCTCTGGACACTCTTCAACTGTGACTTGTGGTTGTACCTAATAGCACCCCACACCATGAGGCCTTGAGTTGGCACTGTCGCTGTACGTCTTGTGTCAGTGCAGTCACTGTGATGCCACTCCCTCTGTCTGTGGTGAACCAAAATGCGGCCATCATTTTCAAACAGACAAAAACTGGATTCGTCCGAAAACACTATCTGATGCCATTCTTGTCCACAGTGACATCGTTCTATACACCACTGTCATCTAGCATGTTTCTGCAGATTCGTCAAAGGTAGGCGGAGAAGTGGACGACGCGTACGTAACCCATGCCGTAATGGACGGCGACGGACTGTCACCCCTGATAGTGTACGATGTGTTACACTGTTACACTGTTGCCAGAGCGAAGAAGAATGCAGATCTGTCCTGCAATGCCATTCGGATCAGGTGTCGATCTTCTCAGGGTGTGGTCTGGGTGGTGCGACCTGACCCATCTCGTCGTGTTCTAAGAGCTTCGTCGAACCATTTTGCACGCACCCGTTGCACTGCCGAAACACTTGCTCCCACAAGAGCAGCAAGCTCCCGGGATGGATGCATCACATTCTCTCATAACAATAACGCTCCCTCTTACAAACTCACTGATTTGACGGTACGGTTCTCCCATATGTCTACCAGACATCCTGCACCTCTGCTCAAGTCACACTGATCCTATTACTTTCGGTTTATAGCGACAAGCCCGCATCTCGTGGTCGTGCGGTAGCGTTCTCGCTTCCCACGCCCGGGTTCCCGGTTTCGATTCCCGGCGGGGTCAGGGATTTTCTCTGCCTCGTGATGGCTGGGTGTTGTGTGCTGTCCTTAGGTTAGTTAGGTTTAAGTAGTTCTAAGTTCTAGGGGACTGATGACCATAGATGTTAAGTCCCATAGTGCTCAGAGCCATTTGAACCATATAGCGACAACGAGAGCCACAGGCACGTTTTACCGGTAGGTGGTGCTGCGCAGCGATATCGATGTTGTCCTTGCACCCTCTGGCCGACGTTTATTAAATGCTAATAGTTTCTGCAGAACATGCGAATATACATATCCTGTGAATATGAACGTCCTATCCCTAGTCGTTCAAGGTGTTCTGTTTTCTCTGAACACGAGTGTTTGTACACAGCACTGGTGGGTATGTAAATGATCAGAGGTGAAAATCTCTGTGACAAGTAGAACAGGCACCAGAATGTGGTTCCTGTTTAGCGTTGTTACCAGGCCTGGTACGATACGTTGGACCGCATTGGAACGTGAGAGCAGTCATACTTGCCGATAAGGTTTCAATTGACCACATCTGACCAACACAAGGGAGGATGCCCGTATTGTGCACTAAGTACACAATAACCCCTTTACATCTGCACCTTCCACCTAAGAACAATTGCTGGATACCCTGTACATTCTGTGTCATCCCGCACCATTGGTCGATGATTAATAGTAATAGACCAGCCCTTGCATAGGCTGCCATTGACACCACAACGTAGACGGTGTTTCGAGTGGTGCTATGACATTTAAGCATGGACGCTGGTGAAAGACGTCGGAATGTGTTCAGCGATGATTCGCGGTTCTACGCTACCCGGATGGAAATCGTCGGCGGGTATGGCGGCGACCTCGGGAGAGGTCCATTTACTGCAGTGTTTTAAAGAGGCACGCTGTTCTTATTCTTGGCGTCATGATATGAAGAACATTCTGGTATGACTTCAGGTCACGCCTGGTAGTGATTCAGGGTACACTGGCAGCACAACAGTACGTCACAGACGTCCTGCGTCCTCGTGTGTTATCTGTCATGCCACTGCTCGCCCACTCGTCCCCACTTGGGACGGGTGTCTACGAACTGTCTGTGCGATCTTGATTTACTCCCGTGGCGAGCAAGACCCCCGGATACGTCCCCGATAGAACATCTGTGGAACCAGCTCGGACATCAGTACCGTGAAAGAGCCAGCATCCAGGATGCCTAGGACAAGTTGCAATACTTGCGGCCCAGCTGGCCTCAGGAGAGCGAACAACGGTCTTATGGAAGCCGTTCCACCCGAATCAGTGCTAGAATCCGTGTCAGACGGGGTGTAACGCCATAGTGACAAGTCGGCTCATACAGCCAAGTACTTTGTAAACTTGGCTCGATTCTGTTATCACAGAAATAACATGACACAGTCTCTCAGCCCGTGAAATTTTATTCCGTACCGTCTCCCCTTCTGATTACTTCCTTTTTTCAGGCAGCATGTATAAAGAGCATTAATATACTAATATATCAAAATTATCTATGCAAATTACAATACATATGTGAAATGTGATGATATAGTAATAATAATAAGAAGAAGAATAGTAAGTCCAGGCGTACCACGGTAATAAAAGCTTACATGCCAACTACCTCTGTAGATGATTAGGACAGGGGTCTCCAAACTCTCTAGTCCGCGAGCCACATTGACTCCCCCACGAAGTCATAAGGGCCAAGATATACCCAGTGGGATTAAAGCACCGTAGCGCTCCATGATCACCGTAATTACGGCCAGAGGTGGTTGTTCTGGATACTGGTTTCTCAGGATCTATGCACCCAAACTGCGTGAAAATGTAATCACATGTCAGTTCTAGTATAATATATTTGTCCAATGAATACCCGTTTATCATCTGCATTTCTTCTTGGTCTAGCAATTTTAATGGCCAGTAGTGTACTTGAACCTAACTAACCTAAAGACATCCATGTCCGAGGCAGGATTTGAATCTGCGATCGTAGCGGTCGCGCGGTTCCAGACTGAAGCGCGTAGAACCGCTCGGCCACCACGGCCGGCTGCATTATACACATCATTTAACTGGCATGATAAAACCCGAAACATACATCAACTATTACTAGCCCAACACATACACAAATGGCGCCCAGAAGGGCAGACTCAATGATCGTTTATAATATGAACAAATAAAACAGTTGGCTCTGAGCACTATGCGACTTAACTTCTGAGGTCATCAGTCGCTTAGAACTTAGAACTAATTAAACCTAACTAACCTAAGGACATCACACCCATCCATGCCCGAGGCAGGATTCGAAACTGCGACCGTAGCGGTCGCTCGGCTCCAGACTGTAGCGCCTAGAACCGCACGGCCACTCCGGCCGGCCAAATAAAACAGTCATGTGACCAGCTATTGAATAATAGAAGTACTCAGCTTCATACGGAGTGAACAAGTACTCGTCCATGAATGCAACCAGCGTTCAGTGACAGTGCAGTGAACCTGTACCGACCTTCCAGCTCTGCTCTGACTACCTCTTCCGGACAGCGAACAGCGAACATCGGAATCCAGAAGATGTTATTTTAGAACAATCCGTCCTCAACCTCAATGGGGCCAC
Organism: Schistocerca cancellata; assembly: GCF_023864275.1. Lineage (NCBI taxonomy): Eukaryota > Metazoa > Arthropoda > Insecta > Orthoptera > Acrididae > Schistocerca > Schistocerca cancellata. The sequence continues at coordinate 566,928,833 of NC_064630.1, read as the reverse complement.
GCAATCACTCCAGGTCCAGACAAGACGTTTATCGATTTGAACATGGTTGTCTGTTCCCAGCCGGGCCGGCTCGCCACCTTCCTCGTGCCGTTACTAACCTAAAAGCTCTTGTCTGACCTGCACGCGCCGCCTAGCGGAACACGTTCACACGACAAGGTACGCTCTGGCAAAGAGAATCCATACCACCACCGACTCCACCAGAGGGGCACAAAGTCGCGAAAATACAAAATAACTTTCGGGAGGATTCCGCGCACAACACATAAAGCGTGTCATAGAAGAGACTGACTGTTAAAGTATTGAAATATTTTGCGGGCGACTTTATTTTGGCCACGCTATAAGTAGCATTTACAATCACCTCCTGAAACGGAATTTTTGCTAATTCGGAAAATGGCTAATATGTAGGGCCAAAATATCAGTTGAACAAATGGTGTTTCTGTAGCTGAATGCTCGACATCTAACAGACAGTCAGTACGCCAGGAAACCCCGAAGATGCGGCCTATATCCTGATATATTTACTATTCTTTCTTATGCATCATACGTTGCATCTGTCACATGTGGTTTGAGTGACTTTCGTAGACACCGGACCCCATCCAACGCTTAAGTGTCTCTAGAAATACGTTGCGGAACCGCATCTAATACAGATCATCGTTAATCTATATAACTCTATACAGTTTATAATATGTGTCTCTTGCACAAACATCGCACTTCACTACGCTCCTACGAGTATGTAGTGTACATCGAGAGGTTTTCTATAAAGCACATGACTGATCTAAAACTATACGCTTAGTTCCGTTCGAATTAATTTTTTCACTATCGGTTGGTGGCCGAGAGCCTTGTCAGAACTGACTACACGACTTTCATTAGCACAGGAGGGATTCTTTTAGACGAGGTGAGCCGTGGTGGTTTGTCGTGCCGTATCGGTATCGATATGCTCTTATCTTTGGCTCTAACATGTTGCCCAGCAAGCGCAGCCCCCTCCGGCGTGGCCTGGAGGGCCGACTTGCTGGGTCCTCAAGGGCAGTATGACAGTGTGATGGGGGGACTATCGTGGTTGGTTGGTTTGTGGGGGTTGAACGGACCAGACTACAAAGGCCATCGGTCGGGGAGTATCGTGGAGCTTAAAAGCGGAAAGGAGGCCTTTTGCCGCCACCCACCTGTCTCTGTTGGCGTAAACTAGTGAGGATATGCAGGGGTCGTGTTGGCCTGTATCTGGCATGTTGTGCCATGTAACCTCAGAAGTGGATTATTCAAAACCCACTGAGCTGTCAGACGCGTCATTAGCGGAATTTCTTGATGCTCCGGTTCTGTTTATTGCTACTGAAGTCTGCACCTTCAGGGAATTTGCAGATTGAAATGTATGAGCGACAATTTATGGGTTAAAAAGAACAGTTAAATATTTCAATTAGACCTTTGTACATTGCGTCTTATTGAAAGTTTGATCTGAGAATTTTAAGTGTGCTTGGAGCCTTTAATTTGGGTTAATGTTAGTGTCCGCTTCTACAAGGAAGCTTGTTATGAAGTTCGTTGGCAGTGTACTACTTGTCTGTGTTTAAGTGCTTCTACTTGCCCGTTATTAATTCTTGTCTTCCTTGAGGAAAATAACTGTCGGCTGATACTACAAGGTGCATTCAAGTTCGGACAGGAAAGAGATAGAAACAGGCGCATTGTTTTAAAATGAGGCCGCGTTCATTGTCAATACGTCCCAGAGATGGCAGCACCGTACGGCAGATGGAATTTTACCGCCAGCGGCGAGAATGAGGACTGTTTTAAATACTTAAAATGGCGACGTTTTCCTTACACGAACAGTGTGCAATCATTCGCATTCTGAATTTGCGTGGTATGAAACCAATTTAAATTCAATGACAGTTGAAGGAGACATGTGGTTATGGAGTTATGGATGTGTCGAAAGTGCGTTCGTGGGTGCGACAGTTTAATGAAGGCAGAACATCATGTGACAACAAACCGAAACAACTTCGGGCTCGCACAAGCCGGTCTGACGACATGATCGACAAAGTGGAGAGAATTGTTTTGGGGGATCGCCGAATGACTGTTGAACAGATCGCCTCCAGAGTTGGCATTTCTGTGGGTTCTGTGCACACAATCCTGCATGACGACCTGAAAATGCGAAAAGTGTCATCCAGGTGGGTGCCACGAATGCTGACGGACGACCACATGGCTGCCCATGTGGCATGTTGCCAAGCAATGTTGATGCACAACGACAGCATGAATGGGACTTCCTTTACGTCGGTTGTGACAATGGGTGAGACGTGGATGCCATTTTTCAATCCAGAAACAAAGCGCCAGTCAGCTCAATGGAAGCACACAGATTCACCGCCACCAAAGAAATTTCGGATAACCGACAGTGCTGAAAAACTGATGGTGTCCATGTTCTGGGACAGCGAGGGCGTAATCCTTACCCATTGCGTTCCAAAGGGCACTACGGTAACAGGTGCATCCTACGAAAATGTTTTGAAGAACAAATTCCTTCCTGCACTGCAACAAAAACGTCCGGGAAGGGCTGCGCGTGTGCTGTTTCACCAAGACAACGCACCCGCACATCGAGCTAACGTTACACAACAGTTTCTTCGTGATTACAACTTTGAAGTGATTACTCATTCTCCCTACTCACCTGACCTGGCTCCTAGTGACTTTTGGCTTTTTCCAACAATGAAAGACACTCTCCGTGGCCGCACATTCACCAGCTGTGCTGCTATTGCCTCAGCGATTTTCCAGTGGTCAAAACAGACTCCCAAAGAAGCCTTCGCCGCTGCCATGGAATCATGGCGTCAGCGTTGTGAAAAATGTGTACGTCTGCAGGGCGATTACGTCGAGAAGTAACGCCAGTTTCATCGATTTCGGGTGAGTAATTAATTAGAAAAAAAATCAGAGGCCTTAGAACTTGAATGCACCTCGTAGTTCTTGCGCATGGTATTAGTCAATGTTTAATATTATCACAGATTGTCTATTTCTGGTTCGAAGATGGACTTCCGTGTTGCGCGAGTGTTATCAGCGTTAGTATGGCGAACGGTGTGCCTTATGTTTAATTTTAGCGTTTTGGTTAAATGCTCTGCTCAATTTCTAGTTGTAGTTTGGTGGAACATTAACCGTCTTTCTGGACTTGGCTCCACTGTGTCTTATTCATTGAGGCTAATGTCATGGTCATGTGTATAGTGTGTTTATTTTATTTAAGTGGTTTTTATGGAAATTTTAATTTCTTTTAGGGCATATTGTCGATTCTGAGCTTGGCCTGGACTGTGAACGTGCCCTGGAGCCGTAGAATTTAAGGCAATTGGCTCATTTGTTCAGCAGGATCTGGCATGACTATTTGTTTCTGAAATTTCCTTAAACCAACTGTAAGTGGTGCCTTAAATTTTCTGCTAATTTCTTACAACCCTGTAAAATTTCGAGTATCGCTCCATAAGAAATTGCATTAACAACTGGGAGCGTAATCGTTATTTACTGTAATCCCAACTGTGACTTGACCTTGCAATTATTGGAATTTATTTGTGCTGCAGGCAATTTTGTTAAGACAGCTTGTGCACCTGCGTCGATGCTGTTTGCCAATCCTTGTCAGACACACTCATTGTGGGCGCAGTCGGCTTAGTCAGCCGCCTGTTTATGCGACTCTGTGCACAAGCCTTGGGCAGCGAAAGTTTTATTTTTTCCAAGTGCACCCGTGGCCTTTACTGTTGTTGCTTAAAGTTAAGCTCAAATTTTAGAGCAATTTTGAGTCATTCTAATTCTTAATTAAAATAAGTTTCCTTTTTATAACCTTATTGGTTCTTTAATTTATTTAAACATTTTATTACTGGTTGAAATCCCAACCTTATTCTTATTTTACATAAATTTTAATTGTTTGAATATTACTGTGGAACCATGTAAACTTTGCTACTGCCTGTTTTATGATGTTTTAAATCTTTTGCTGTAATTCTTTAGTTACATTGTTTTTTTAGTATAAGAATTTTTTGGCAGTGCCCTATTGTGTGGCTGATTCAGTTAAAGTTTTTTATTGGTGTCTTCTGCTTAGGAAGTTTCGATAATTTTCATGTCTATTTAAATTTGATGTGAAATTTGTATCATTAGTCTTTTATCTCATGGTCTGGCAAACTGTGATAATGTGCGAGTTATAACTGATAATTTCTACCACATTGATCATTTTTGTACTTTATTGCATGTTCGAGAGCTTACTACCCACAAGCTTTTATTTTAATAACAATGTAGCATACCGTACCGCCGTTACTATCGACCCTTATATTGACCCTCTGATCTTACAGGCTTTTGTTTGTTTTGGTTAGTGTAGCTCAGTGTCGTTTAGAGCGTTAGTGAGAGAGCACTTCGAATTCTTGGTGCTAGTAAGCTTAATACACCGTTTGTTTGTTGTATATTTTTATGAGCTTCAAACGGGAGCAACTGCAGTAATGGAGAGTAACAGCGATTGCTCTGTACAGCTGCGAGCTGAGTTGGCGACCCTTCACTCACAGCTCCAGGCTGTGTTGGCATCTGTCACACTGCTTGAGGCTGCTGCCAAGGGGCATCTCTGTTGGGGGTCAGATGCAGGGATGCAAGAGACGTCGAGCATGTCCCATGCATACCCCGTTCAGTCCACTGCTTTGGCTGCCCTGGGTACTGCCTGCACTGAGGTTGACACCTCACCTGTGGTCGAGTGGGAGATCATTCCAAAGTCTGGCAGGTAGAGAAAACTTTCTGAGGGGCACATCGTAGGGCCTCCCCAGTTCGTTTGACGAACAGGTTTCGCGTGTGATCTGTGGCTGACAATGTCTCTGAAGTGAATGCTGTCGTCCACCCTGCTCCAGAGGAAGCTTCTCGGCCCGCAAGGTCTGGGCGTTCACAGAGGGTGGGTTTGCTGGTAGTTAGGAGCTCCACCTTTTGGAGCGTAATGGGGCCCCTTAGCAACATGGCTGCCAAGGAGGGGAAGGAAGCCAGAGTGCACTCCATGTGCATACTGGAGGAGTCATTCCAGATGTGGAAAGGCTGTTTTCGGATGCCATGAAGAGTACAGGGTGCAGCCAACTGCAGTTGGTGGCTCATGTCGGTACCAATGACGTATGTCGCTTTGGATCAAAGGAGAATCTCTCTGGTTTTGGGCAGCTAGAGGAAATGGTAAAGACTACCAGTCTTGCTTGCTAGATTAAGGCGGTGCCCACCATCCGCAGCATCGTCGATAGAACCGACTGTGGTCCTTTGGTGCAGAGCCGAGTGGAGGGTCTGAAAGAGGCTCAGATAGTTCTGTGACCGTATAGGTTGCAGATTCCTTGACTTGCGCCATCGGGTGGTGGGTTTCCGGGTTCCGCTTAATAGGTCAGGAGTCCACTACACACAGAAAGCGGCTACACGAGTAGCGGGGCCTGTGGGGAAGGGACAGGTTGGTTTTTTAGGTTAGAGGGCCTCCAGAAACCACAGAAAGGGCGTCCATCTAAAAGGGGGCGGCTAAAACACAATAAGTTACTTGTAGAAACGATCGGTATTGTAGTTGTAAATTGTCGTAGCTGTGTTGGGAAAGAACCACAGCTCCAAGCCCTAATAGAAAGCACTAAGGCTCTAATAGTTGTAGGTACAGAAAGGTGGCTAAAGCCGGAAATAAGTTCATCAGAAATATTTTCTAACGATCTAACAGCGTTCAGAAAGGATACATTCAATACAGTTGCTGGTGAAGTATTTATTGCTGTCAGAAGTAGTTTGCCTTGCAGTGAAATTGAAGTAGCTAGTTCCTGCGAAATAGTATGGGTTGAGGTTGCTCTTGACAATCGGACTGAACTATTAATTGGGTCGTTTGACCGACCCTCAGACTCAGAAGATATTGTAGCTGAACAGTTCAGAGAAAACTTCAGACTTATTTCAAATAGGTACCCCACTTGTACCGTTATAGTCGGTGGTGATTTTAATCTACCCTCGATATGCTGGAAAAACTATACATTTAAATCCGGCGGCAGGCATAAAACGTCATCCGAAATTGTACTGAATCCTTTCTCAGAAAATTATTTTTAACAATTAGTTCACGAGCCCACTCGAAGAGTAAATGGCTGCAAAAGCATACTTGACCTCTTAGCAACAAGTAATCCTGGACAAATAGTGAGTATCGTGACGAATACAGGGATCAGCGACCACAAGGCAGTAGCTGCTAGGCTGAATACCGTAAACATCAAAAAGAAAAGAAAAGTATATCTATTTAAAAAAGCTAATAAAAATTCTCTTAACGCCTCTTTAAGAGACAGACTGCACTCCTTCCAATCTGATCATGTAAGTGTAGAAAAGTTGTGGAATGATTTCAAAGAGATAGTATCGACAACAATTGAGAGATGTACACAACATAAATTAATAAGTGATGGTACTGACCCCCATGGTATACAAAAGGCGTCAGATCGCTGTTGCAGAAGCAGCGAAAAAAGCATGCCATATTTAAAAGAACGCAAAATCCCCAAGACCGGCAAAGTTCTGCAGAAGTTCGAAATATAGAGCGTACTTCAATGCGAGATGCCTTCAATAATTTCGACAACGAAACTCTGTCTCAAAATATGGTAGAAAATCTAAAGAGTTTCTCGTCATACATAAAGCACACCAGTGGAAAGACGCAATCAATACCTTCACTGTGCGATAACAACGGTGAAGTCACTGTTGACATTGCCACTAAAGCAGAGTTATTGAACACTGTTTTCCGAAACTCCTTCACCAAATAAGATGAAGTAAATATTCCTGAATCCGTATCAAAAACAACTGCCAAGATGAGAAACGTAGAAATAGATATCATCGGTGTCACAAAGCAGCTTAAATCACTTAATAAAATTAAGGCTTCCGGTCCAGGTTAATCTCAGAATATGCTGATACAATAGCTTCATGTTTAGCAATTATATACAACTGCTCGCTCACAGAAAGATCCGTACCTAAAGACTGGAAAATTGCTCAAGTCACACAAATACTCAAAAAGGGAAGTAGGACTAATCCGCTGAATTGCAGGCCTATATCACTAACGTCGATTTGCAGTAGGGTCTTTGAACATATACTGTATTCGAACATTATGAAGAAGAAAACGATTTATTGACACGTAGCCAGCATGGACTCAAAAAATATCGTTTTTGCCAAACAACTAACTCTTTATACTCACGAAGTAATGAGTGCTATCGATAGCGGATGTCAAATTGATTCCATATTTTTAGATTTCGCGAAGGCTTTCGACACCATTCCTCACAAGCGTCTCCTAACCAAACTGAGTGCCTAGGGAATAACGCCTCAGTTGTGCGACTGGATTCGTGATTTCCTGTCAGAAAGGTCACAGTTCGTAGTAATAGACAGAAAGTCATCGAGTAAAACAGAAGTAATATCCGGCGTTCCCCAAGGAAGTATTATAGGCCCTCTATTGTTCCTGATCTGTGTTTACGACGTAGGAGACAATCACAGTAGTAGTCTTAGATTGATTGCAGATGATGCTGTCAATTACCGTCTTGTAAAGTCATCAGATGACCAAAACGAATTGCAAAATTATTTAGATAAGATATCTGCATGGTGCGAAAGAAATAAAAGTGAATTCTAAGAAAATGTGACTCATCGACGAAAGAAGTTGCTTACAAAACGCTTGTTCGTCCGATTCTTGAGTATTGCTCATCAGTATTGGACCCTTACCAGGTTGGATTAATAGAAGAGATAGACATGATCCAGCGAAAAGCAGCGCGATTCGTCATGGGGACATTTAGTCAGCGCGAGAGCGTTACGGAGATGCTGAACAAGCTCCAGTGGCGGACACTTCAAGAAAGGCGTTACGCAATACGGAGAGGTTTATTATCGAAATTACGAGAGAGCACATTCCGGGAAGAGATGGGCAACATATTACTACCGCCCACATATATCTCGCGTAATGATCACAACGAAAAGATCCGAGAAATTAGAGCAAATACGGAGACTTACAAGCAGTCGTTCTTCCCACGCACAATTCGTGAATGGAACAGGGAAGGGGGGATCAGATAGTGGTACAATAAGTATCCTCCGCCACACACCGTAAGGTGGCTCGCGGAGTATAGATGTAGATGTAGATGTAGTTTTAAGTTATTCATATGAGTACTAAAAGAAATCCGCTAAATTTCTATTACGCGACAAGTCACACAATTCTGAAGGCTGTAAATTCAACTAAATACTTAGGGATTACAATTACAAATACCCTAAATTGGAAGGATCACATAAATAATGTTGTGGGTAAAGCCAACCAAAGACTGCGATTCATTTGCAGAACACTTAGAAGGTGCAACAGGTCTACTGCTTACACCACGCTTGTCAACCTCATTCTGGAGTGTTGCTGTGCGGAGTGGGATCCGAATAAGATGGGACTGTCGGATGACATCGAAAAAGTACAAAGAAGGGCAGCTCGTTTTGTATTATCGCGAAATAGGGGAGATAGTGCCACAGACATGATACGTGAACTGGAGTTGCAATCATTGAAACAAAGGCATTTTTCGTTGGGACGGGATGTTCTCATGAATTTTCAATCACCAGTTTACTCCACCGATTGCGAAAAGATTCTAATGGCTCCCAACTACATAAAGAGAAATGATCGTCACGATAAAATAAGAGAAATCACGACTCGCACGGAAAAATTTAAGTACTCGTTTTCCCGCGCGCCGTTCGAGTGGAACGGTAGAGAGAGACAGCTTGAAGGTGGTTCATTGAACCCTCTGCCAGGCACTTTATTTTGAATAGTAGAGTAATCACGTTGATGTAGATGTAAATTGTTCAGTGTTCAAATGAATTGTTGTGTAGTTAGATTGTAAGTCGGGTTTAATGTAATTCAGTCAGTGCATAATAAATGTGTATGATGTACTAGTGAATGAACTGTGCAAAATCCCCATTGGGCTAGCCCTTTATCGTTTTCCTTCCTTGTCAAATTAAGAGGCTATTATTTTCACATTCCACGAACACTATCGTAAGCCTTGAAATGTGCCAGTGTGCGAGATATTATTGGTGAGATGTTACAGACCACGACAGAATAGGCATCAAGTTACAGATCAGATCAGGACTGGAGCGTCCTTGGTAGTCAGTCTGCAGCACAATAAGAATGACGATCAAATGGATCTGAGCACTATGGGACTTAACATCTATGGTCATCAGTCCCCTAGAACTTAGAACTACTTAAACCTAACTAACCTAAGGACAGCACACAACACCCAGCCATCACGAGGCAGAGAAAATCCCTGACCCCGCCGGGAATCGAACCCGGGAACCCGAGCGTGGGAAGCGAGAACGCTACCGCACGACCACGAGATGCGGGCAGAATGACGATCAGTCGTGCAAGGTAAATACATTGTCACACAGCATATGAGATCAAAAGATGGAACAGAATATGCCCTAGATACAAAGTGTAAGAAGCCACACACTATGACGGGAAAGCGCGCCGAAAATAAAGGGCAGCTACAAAGTGCTTCCTGAAGTAATGAGATGACGAACGGAGAGGACACGGAAGGAATTCTTGAGACCCTAACAGCTATACTGAAGAGCCAAACAAACTGGTATATCTGCCCAATATCGTGTACGGCGCCCTCGAGCACGCAGAAATGTCGCAACACGACGCGGCACGGATTCGACTAATGTCTGAAGTAGTGCTGGAGGGAACTGACGCCATGAGTCCTGCAGGGCTGTCCATAAATCTGTAAGTGTACGAAGGGGTGGAAATCTCTTCTCAACAGCACGTTACAGGACATCCCAAATACGCTCAATAATGTTCGAGTGTGGGGAGTCTGTTGGCCAGAGGAAGCGTTTAAACTCAGAAGAGTGTTCCTGGAGCCACTCTGTAGCAATTCTGGAAGTGTGCGGTGTCGATTGCCTTGCTGGAATTGCCCAATTCCGTAGGAATGCACAATGGTCATAAATTGATGCAGATGAACAGACATGATGCGTATCCAGACGTGTCAAAGGTCCAACTGCACACACCCCAAACCATTACAGAACCTCCACCAGCTTGAACAGGGTCCATGGATTCATGAGATTGTCTCCATACCCGTACACGTGCATCCGCTCGATACAATTTCAAACGAGACCCGCCCGACTAGGCAACACGTTTCCAGTCACCAACACTCCAATGTCAGTGTTGACAGACCCAGGCGGCGTGTAAAGCTATGTGTCGTGCAGTCATCTACTGTACACGAGTTGGCCTTCGGCTCCGAAAGCCCATATCGTTGATGTTACGTTGAATGGTTCGCACACTGACACTTGTTAATGGCCCAGAACTGAAATCTGCTGCAATTTGGGGAAGGGTTGCACTTTTCACGTTGAACGATTCACTTCAGTCGTCGTTGGTCCCGTTCTTGCAGGATCTTTATCCAGCCTCAACGATGTCGGACATTTGATGTTTTAACGGATTACCTGATATTCACAATACACTCGCGAAATAGTCGTGCGGTAAAATCCCCACTCGCTACCTCACTTAAATCTTGATAACCTGCCATCGTAGCAGCAGTAAACGATCTAACATCTACGCCAGACATTTGCTGTCTTATATAGGCGTTGCCGTCCGCAGCGGCGTATTCTGCCTGTTTACATATCTCTTTATTTGAATACGAGTGCCTATAGCAGTTTCTTTCAGGCTTCAGTGTAATAGCCATTACCCTTCCAATCTCTATAGTCTCGTAAGGGGAGAAGTGAAATGGCAGCACAGTCTCAGTAATTTTTTAAATAGTGATTGAAAGTTCCAGGAGCTGACAATCTGGAACAAATGAGAGAAACAATTTTGGTTCAGGCTCACAGTGCTGTAGTTAATGCAACGCAGTACTGTGTAATGTAGTGCTATGTAGTGTAGTATAGGGTACAATTGTGAGTTACGAAATTTGTGACGTAGCAATGGGAGTTAGCGCAGAACTACTTACTTGGATTTTCCTCTGAATTCCAGATCAATATGTAATGTGCATGTCAAATGCGGAACGGTTGTAATTTTGTAACTTTCCTCCCGCTATAGTCTGCTGATTCTTAATTGAAAAAGTTTTCTTTCTTGCTGTTGTACATGAGTCAGGGACGGTTGCCGGACAGAACACGCTTTGCACAAAACCTAACAATGCTGGGTAGAACGAACATATGTGTCTTTCCTTTCCAACGTTTAAATCGTCAGTTCTTCAGTTTCAAAGTTGAAAGGTTGCTTTAAGGGTTAATAGTTCATACTGCTTGTAAACTAGGAAGGTCTTTTTGATTTTTTTTAAGTTATCGCTGTGCACGTGTGAGAGAGAAATAGTGTGGGAGACAGTTATGTTGCTATTATTGGTCCAGTTTAGCCGCCGCCCGTTTGCTGTTGCGCTCTCGAAAAATCTGCAGCAGTGTTTTCAAGACGCGAGTTAAGTGAAAATCTTGTTTATGGACAGACAATAGTTTTTACTTGCGTTTTTAATATAAAGGCAAGTTTTTTTTATTCAGACCAGTTATAGTTTAATTCAAAGTAGGTTCTTCTCTTTAGTTAAAGTTTAGCACACAAATTTAAGTTAGAAAATAGTTTGTGCGTATATACACTGAAGCGCAAAAGAAACCGTTTTAAGCATGCGTATTCAAATACAGAGATGTGTAAACAGGCAGAATACGCCGCTGCGGTCAGAAACGCCTATATAAGACAACAGTTGTTAGCTTGGTTACTGCAGCTACAATGGCAGGTTATCAAGATTTAAGTGAGTTTGAACGTGGTCTTATAGTCGGCGCACGAGCGATGGGACACAGCATCTCCGAGGTAGCAATGAAGTGGGGATTTTCCAGTACGACCATTTCACGAATGTACCGTGAATACCAGGAATCCGGTAAAACATCACACCTCCGACATCGCTGCGGCCGGAAAAAGATCCTGCAAGAACGGCACCAACGACGGCTGAAGAGAATATTTCGACGTGACAAAAGTGTAACCCTTCCGCTAATTGCTGCAAATTTCAGTGCTGGGCCATCAACAAGTGTCAGTGTGCGAACCATTCAACGAAACATCATCGATGTGGGCTTTCGGAACCGAAGGCCCACTCGCATACCGTACGCGACTGCACGACACTAAGCTTTACACCTCGGCTGGGCCCGTCGACACTGACATTGTACTGATGATGACTGGAGACATATTGTCTAGTTGGACGAGTCTCGTTTGAAATTGTATCGAGCAGATGCACGTTTGCCGGCCGTTGTGGCCGAGCGGTTCAAGGCGCTTCAGTCTGGAGCCGCGCGACCGCTACAGTGGCAGATTCGAATCCTGCCTCGGGCATGGATGTGTGTGATGTCCTTAGGTTAGTTAGGTTTAAGTAGTTCTAAGTTCTAAGGGACTGATGACCTCAGAAGCTAAGTCCCATAGTGCTCAGAGTCATTTGAACCATTTTGAGATGCACGTGTACGGGTATGAAGGCAATCTCACGAATCCATGGACCCTGTTCAAGCTGGTGGAGGTTCTGTAATAGTTTGGGGCGTGTGCTCTTGGACCATTGATTCGTCTAGATACGACTCTGACAGGTGATACGTAAGTAAGCATCCTGTCTGATCACCTGAATCTATTCATGACCACTGCGCATTCCGACGGACTTGGACAATTCCAGCAGAACAATCGACACCTCACACTTCCGTTTAAACACTTCCGCTGCCCACCAAATCGCCAGCCATGAATATTATTGAGCATATTAGGGATGTCCTTCAATGTGCTGTTGAGAAGAGATCTCCACTCCCTCGTACTCTTACGGTTTTATGCACAGCCCTGCATTCATGGTGCCAATTCTCTCCAGCACTACTTCAGAGTCCATGCCACGTCGTGCTGTGACACTTCCGCGTGCTCGCGGGGACCCTACATAATATTAGGCAAGTGTACCAAATTCTTTGGCTCATTAGGCAGGTGTACCAATTTCTTTGGCTCTTCAGTGTATTTTTGGTAATACGTAGACTTTTTATATAACGGGAGTTAATTCTGGGCTAAATTTCGTACAGAAACCTTTAGTGGGGAGCTTACACACTTACTTGCTTTATTGAGTTAGAAAGTAACTCACTTTCTAGCAACAGTTGCATCCAGTCATTCTCATATTTTCTTGTTGAATTTAGTTCTACTTTGAGAGTGGAGTTTGAGAGTGCTGCACTGCATTTATAAATTAAATTATCACTTTACAACAGTTCATTGCAACCTTATTACCGGCCAGTGAATACTGCTGACTAAGAATGATGATACCGGTTTGTTCACTGATTTCTTGCGAAACTGCGCTGATCCTCCGCGAATACATCGATTAATTCTCTGTTGCTCCACCTTTTGGAATGAAAACTTTGAGACTCATATTTCATCATCATCTGCTGTTTATATATCCTTGGTGCGACTCGATTGCATACGCTCGTTCCACGCGAATCCTAAAAAACAACTGCCTTTGCCTCGCATAAAAGCGCGGGAACGGTAGCGTTTGGGCATAGTTGAATGAAATAGCAGATCAATGCGTCGTGCAACAAAAGGCACGCTCAACTCGAGAGAATCATGGGAGCGCAACTGGTACGATTGATTACGTTGACATTTTTAAAAATTTTCTTGCCTTTCTGCCCACTGTCTCTCTATTCAATGCTGTCCTCTCCTATGTACTTACCCTTCTTTTTCTAAAATACAACGATGCTGAATCATACTAACACAGCCGGCCGGAGTGGCCATGCGGTTCTAGGCGCTACAGTCTGGAGCTGAGCGACCGCTACGGTCGCAGGTTGGAATCCTGCCTCGGGCATGGATGTGTGTGATGTCTTAGGTTAGTCAGGTTTAATTAGTTCTAAGTTCTACGCGACTGATGACCTCAGAAGTTAAGTCGCATAGTGCTCAGAGCCATTTGAGCCATACTAACATATTAAAATTTCTCGTACAGTTCAAGCATACACTCGCTGTTCATACGGGGTGGTCACCGACTGTTGCCTCATGACGGCTATGTGCGAATTCCCAGAGTTGAGAACTAGGGAAGACGCAGTCCGACTTAATGAATATTTGTTTATAGTGGCTGCCCAAAGAGACGTCCTTCTGCGTGAAGAGCATTCTGCAGCGTTCTTATCACATTCTCGAGTACTTGTCGTATTTTGGCTGTCGAACGTCTTGAAACAAGTCGAATACCGTCATATAATTGTTCGAGTGTATGGAGATGTATTGCGTACAGCTTATCTTTTAACGTCCTTAAACATAAACGCAGCCCGCAGCTCATGGTCGGGCGGTAGCGTTCTCGCTTCCCGCGCCCGGGTTCCCGGGTTCGATTCCCGGTGGGGTCGGGGATTGCCTCTGTCTCGTGGTGGCTGGATGTTGTGTGATGTCCTTAGGTTAGTTAGGTTTAAGTAGTTGTAAGTTCTAGGGGACTGATGAGCATAGATGTTAAGCCCCATAGTGCTTAGAGCCATTTGAACCATAAACGTTACTTGCATTGTAAGTAGGCTGTTTATATTTTCTTATTGGCAACGTTACGTAGCGCTCTGTACGAAAATCACTGGCTGTGCTGTGTGCAGTCTGTGGCTAGTTTGCATTGTTGTCTGCCATTGTAGTGTTGGGCAGCGGCAGCTGGATGTGAACAGCGCGTAGCGTTGCGCAGTTGGAGGTGAGCCGCCAGCAGTGGTGGATGTGGGGAGAGAGATGGCGGAGTTTTGAAATTTGTTATACTGGATATTATGAACTGCTATATATATTATGACTATTAAGGTAAATACATTGTTTGTTCTCTATTAAAATCTTTCATTTGCTAACTATCCCTATCAGTAGTTAGTGCCTTCTGTAGTGAATCTTTTATTTAGCTGGCAATAGTGGCGCTCACTGTATTGCAGTAGTTCGAGTAACGAAGATTTTTGTGAGGTAAGTGATTTGTGAAAAGTATAGGTTAAAGTTAGTCAGGGCCATTGTTTTGTAGGGATTATTGAAAGTCAGATTGCGTTGCGCTAAAAAATATTGTGTCTCAGTTTAGTGATGATTAGAATAAGTGAAGAGAGAACTGTCTGAGTACGTTCAGTTTTACTCAGCTGCACAGTCGTGTATAATTTGTTCTAAGGGGACGTTTCAGCATTTATATGTGGTAAATAAGGAGGCCAGGCAGATACCCTGACATCCAAAAAAAATTGGTGGTTGTGTCACAGCCACATTAGTGGTGTGTGCTGTTGCATGTGGTGATGAAATAATCGTACATTTTTGATATAGTTCTTTAAAAACGCTTGAAATAAATTGTCCACATACATTTGCTTTGGCGGAAAAAGATCGGTCCTGTATCCAGGGGTTTCTACAAAAATATAGCCAATAGGGGGTAGAATTCTAAAAACTGCCATTATTCAAACAGCTGATTCAGTGAGTTCGAAATCGTGTCGTGCCTCAGAAATCAATTTTGACATAATTTATACAAAACTAGTAGTGAATATGTGGTGTCTGTTCTTTCGGACATTATGAATCCAGACGCAAAGGAATTAACAACAATATCTTCTGGTAGGCATTGAGTTAAACAATGGGGATAGTTGAAAATTTATGCCAGACTGGGGTTCGAGCCCAAGTCGCCTGCTTAGTAGACACAGTGGCCATCCTTTCTGCACGGACTATCCTGGCACGTCTCACGTCAGACCCAAATTGTCGGCTTATTCACAAACTACTGATAAAGAACCCACTGCCAATAATCCACACAACTCGCGGCATTTCGCTGATTTCTATAAGAGTTCGAGCGTAGTGTGCATACGCGCTGATCAATTGATCGTCCTTACCGTAATAATATACAGTGTTGTCAGAAAATGTCTGAAACGCTTGTAGGGATGTTCCAGCTCGAGTTGTATGAGACATAGATGTTAAGAAAAAAATTCGATGCGTTGGGCCGTTTCCAAGCTATTTAGCGTTCAAGTTATCCAGACAGGTCGTCGGGCGCGCAAATCCTAGGTTCAGCTAACCAAACAAAGCACTCATTTGGCAACCGCCTCCGGCAGGCCGCCTGAATTTGAGCACGCGATGCTCCGATTGGCTAATTTCAATTCTAAGTAACTCGGAAACGGCGCAACGTATCAGAGTTTTTTCTTGACATTTATGGCTCAATATAACCTGCGCTGCAAGCGTTTGAGACATTTTTTGACTACCCTGTACATGTGTTGTCTTTTCTGTCGGACCCAATAAGCCGGAGACCCGGGTTAGAATTGTGGTCCAGCAAAAATTTTAAATTTTTCAACAAGATGTTCAAATGTGTGTGAAATCTCATGGGACTTAACTGCTGAGGTCATCAGTCCCTAAGCTTACACACTACTTAACCTACATTATCCTACGGACAAACTCGAACCTCCGCCAGGACCAGCCGCACGATCCATGACTGCAGCGCCCTTGACCGCTCGGCTAATCCCGCGCGGCTATGAATTTTTTCCACTGATTTAAATCAGTGCCTATTAGCAGCTACTGTCATTAATTCCTTTGTAAACCTTCAGGCTTTCCCGGCGATCTAATGACATCTTGGGTTGTCGGGTGTTCTGCCGGATATCAGCGTCGTACTTGCACGATATTTCGGTCACGTAGCTCGTAACCTTCATCAGGTGCGACCTGAGACTGCTCCTCGAGTGGACCTGGTCCAGTACTTATGCCAATCGCCTTCCCCCTCCACCAACGGCTGCAGGCGCTTCCTCTGTGGTCCGCGCCCATTCCCTGCGACCTGCTGGGGCGTTGCTACTCTGTTTTCCGTCCGTTGCGGTTCTAGGTATTCCCTCTGCGGTCCGCGCCCACCAAACCCGCTCCTGGGGATTTCATCTACGGTCTGGGGTACCAAGCGTTCCCCCTGCGATCCGCGCCCGCTCACCACGACCTGATATCCGTGCAAGTACGACGCTGATATCCGGCAGAACACCCGACAACCCAAGATGTCATTAATTCCTCTGTTTGTTAAATCTAATTGTATTTCAAGCGATTCATTATTGTCCAGTTAGTACTGGGGTGAACAGTCAGAGGCGGCAGGTGTAGCTAGCAACGTTATCTGTGGACCAGCCTGCGTCGTTTCTCCACAGACTCTAAAGCACAGCGGTCGATGTTTTCGTAATGGCGGGCTTGACCTGAAGGTGTTGTGCTCAGTCGCTGCACGGAGACGAACGAGCTGGTCCTGGGCAGGGCTGTGATATGACCCCCTGAGCATCTGGTTGCTGCGATTCTGTGAGCCGGTCGTCACTGCGCTCTGCGCGGTGTGTGGCTGCTGTTTCGAAACAACTGGCCGCTGGAGCAGTTGGTGTCTTTTTCCGGACGGACGGACAGAGATCTTAGTCGAGGAAGAGCAAAAGGGGAGCGCTGCCTGAGTGTTTCTGCAGCTGACAGTTGCACGGTAATGGCTGATACAGTGCTCTGTGTGGGGTACGAGCGATACATTCGATGCGTTTTCTAGCCACTAATTTTGTGCAAAAGTCCGTCGTTGTCATGACGAAAGGTGTAGTTGTTCACTGACGGCACACGTGAGTGAGGTGTGTGCACTGAGTGCGAGCACTTCACTTTGTTAACTGAACCTTAGGAGCGTGATTGGTCCCATTAAAAGTGTTTTGCTTTCTGAAATAATGCCGTTAATGTGAATCAGTTGCTGACACAGTTCTGATGAGAATTCATCTTGTTACTCGTTCTGCGTGAATAATCAATAGTTTGTGTGATTCTGTAACAATTATTAAGATACCTGTAGTTTGGCAGAGCGTTGTGTTTAGCTTACTGTGGTAGCTATCTGGCGACGGTGGTATTAGTAGACGAATCGTAGTTGTGTGTTACGATCCTTGTTAAGCGCTCTCGCCTCTTATGTTTTACTGCTGAGATTCACCCAGATATTATCACTGGCTATGGCCGAGGGCTAGGCATTGTAAAGTGTTAATATTGTTGCTCAGTTATGCACATTAGGACAAAATTGGATTTTAATTCTTTTATTTAATGGAATACATTTCTGTATTGGTTGTGTGGAGCCCTATTTGAGGATGTTTACAAGTTTCAGAAATATTTTATTTCACTGAAAGAGTACAACTACATCTACATCTACATGGGTACGCTGCAAATCACATTTGAATGCCTGGCAGAGGGTTCATCGAACCACCTTCACAATTCTCTATTATTCCAAACTCGTATAACGCGCGGAAAGAACGAACACCTATATCTTTCCGTAAGAGCTCTGATTTCCCGTATTTTATCGTGGTGATAGTTTCTCGCTATGTAGGTCGGTGTCAACAAAATATTTTCTTATTAGGAGGAGGAAGTTGTTGATTCGAATTTCGTGAGAAGATTCCGTCGCAACGAAAATCGCCCTTGTTTTAATTATGTCCAGCCCAAATCCTGTATCAATTCAGTGACACTCTCTCCCGTATGTCGTGATAATACAAAAGGTGCTGCCCTTCTTTGAACTTTTTCGATGTACTCCGTCAGTCCTATCCGGTATTCTAAAAGAGGACGGACAAGCACAGTGTAGGCAGTCTCCTTTGTAGGTCTGTTACATTTTCTAAGTGTGCTGCCAGTAAGACGCAGTCTTTGGTTAGACTTCCCCACAACACTTTCTATGTGTTCCTTGCAATTTAAGTTGTTCGTAATTGTAATTCCTAGGCATTTAGCTGAATTTACGGTCTTTAGATTTGACTGATTTATCGTGTAACCGAAGTTTAACGGATTCCTTTTAGCACTCATGTCGATGACCTCACACTTTTCGTTATTTAGGGTCAACTGCCAATTTTTGCACCATTCAGATCTTTTCTAAATCGTTTTGCAATTTGTTTTGATCTTCTGATGACTTTATTAGTCGATAAACGACAGCGTCATCTGCAAACAACCCAAGACGGCTGCTTCGATTGTCTCCAAAATCATTTATACGGGGTATTACAAAAAGGTACGCCCAAACTTTCAGGAAACATTCCTCACACACAAATAAAGAAAAGATGTTATGTGTCATGTGTCCGGAAACGATTAATTTCCGTGTTAGAGCTCATTTTAGTTTCGTCAGTATGTTCTTCCACCTACGCTCAATGGAGCACGTTATCATGATTTTATACGGTATACTCTACCTGTGCTGCTAGAAAATGTGCCTTTACAAGTACGACACAACATGTGGTTCATGCACGATGGAGCTCCTGCACATTTCAGTCGAAGTGTTCGTACGCTTCTGAACAACAGATTCGGTGACCGATGGATTGGTAGAGGCGGACCAATTCCGTGGCCTCCACGCTCTCCTGACCTCAACCCTCTTGTCTTTCATTTATGGGGGCATTTGAAAGGTCTTGTCTACGCAACCCCGGTACCAAATGTGCTCGTATTGTGGACGGCTGTGATACAATACGCCATTCTCCAGGGCTGCATCAGCGCATCAGGGATTCCATGCGACAGAGGGTGGATGCATGTATCCTCGCTAACGGAGGACATTTTGAACATTTACTGTAATAAAGTGAAGTCACGCTGGTACGTTCTGTTGCTGTGTGTTTCCATTCCATGATTAATGTGATTTGAAGAGAAGTAATAAAATGAGCTGTAACATGGAAAGTAAGCGTTTCCGGACACATGTCCACATAACATATTTTCTTTCTTTGTGTGTGAGGAATGTTTCCTGAAAGTTTGGCCATACCTTTTTGTAACACCCTGTATAGATAAGGAACAACAAAGGGCCTACAACACTACCTTGGGGAACGCCAGAAATCACTTCTGTTTTGCTCCATGACTTTCCGCCAGTTACTACGAACTGTGCCTCTCTGAGAGGAAATCACAAATCCAGTCAGATAACTGAGACGATATTCCATAAATACGCAATTTCACTACAAGCCGCTTGCGTGGTACAGTGTCAAAAGCCTTCCGGAAATCCAGAAATACGGAATCAATGTGAAATCCCTTGTCAATAGCACTCAACACTTCATGTGAATAAAGAGCTAGTCTTTACATTCTGTATCAGAATTATTTCTATGTTAAATAAAATATATGTTAAACTGAACCCTAATTCTACACAAACCCCATCCAGCACCCCGTTCTACCTAGACCCTGCCGCACAGCACTTTTAAGGCACATTACTTTGTTGTGTAGGCCGGCCGGAGTGGACGAGCGGTTCTAGGCGCTTCAGTCTGGAGCCGCGCGACCGCTACGGTGGCAGGTTCGAATCCTGCCTCGGGCATGGATGTGTGTGATGTCCTTAGGTTAGTTAGTTTTAAGTAGTTCTAAGTTCTAGGTGACTGACGACCTCAGAAGTTAAGTCGCATAGTGCTCAGAGCCATTTGAACCATTTTGTTGTGTAAACGTTTCGAATATTTCTATACGATAAGTATAAAATCTGTATAACTGAAGGAAATTAAGTGTACACTACTATGTTTATACAATAATTTGTGGTAACGAATTTCATCAGTGTCTAACAGCAAGTAAAAACTCATCAAAAAATTGAAATAGGTATATGGGTATAATGTAATCGAGTTATTTTCTAACTTGGTATGACCTTAAGTTATATGTCAAAACACATGTTTTTGAGAGATCTTTCTTTCTTCCTACCCAGAATTAAAACAAAAATGTCACAGCAGCTAAATGGTTCAACCGTACACATAAATGTGTACATCTGCTTAATGACGAAATTTGTCACCATTGCTGTTATTGTTTAATGCTTTTCTTACGAGCCACACGTTAGATGGTCGCCACCATCAAAGTGTTATTTTAGGCTCGATGGGAGAAACAGAGAAGTGAAAAAATGAGTTTACTTCCCCAACTGACATTACAAGCTTATTAGAAGTCGGCTCAGTGAATTTCTGTACACTGTGTAAAATGCAAATTGTAAAGGAAGCTCCGGCACTTCACTTCATGTTACCACTGCTTCCAATCTTTGCTATCCACTGTGTGTGGTGGAAAGTATATATCTTAGTTGTCTATTTTATTTGTTAAAATTGTATCATGTCAAATTTGAGAACGACAGTCCTCAAAGTGTGCTATCACAAAATCTTTGTTCTGTTTCCATGTGACATCTCTGCCGTGGCACGTCATCTGCATGAAAAGCATATTTTCAGTACTTCCCAAATATTTTTCACACCTACCTGCATTCCCATTCCCCCCACTACACACATCAGGAAGGCGAGCTCATTTTACGTGTGTTAGTGTGGTGTGGTGGCTGCGCAGGCTGTTAGGTCACTTAACGAGTCGTCAGCCAATAAGAGCTTACTAGCCAGAAATGGCCGATGTTTCCTTGGTTGCGACCAAGCATATTCTTTGAGACTCAGTGTTTCAGTTTAAAAGGTTGACGATCGAAATAGTTGATGAATACAAAATATCAGAAATACGCGCGAAAAGATGAGACTGAGTTACAAGTGGCATAAAAATGGTGGCGGTTGGTCCCCTTCATCACGTGTTGACTGGGGCCGGAACACATCTTGTTTTACCATTGCTGCTGCAATCTAGCAGTAGTAGTATCATAATTGCATGGTGAAGCTAAAGTTGCAAGTTGCGTTGGCGACACCGATTGTGGATTACATCAGTATTTCCTGTCTCACGTCTCACCTCCGAATATTCCGTCAACTTCGCCACCACCTGTGGAGTGATCTATCTGTATTTTGTGCCACTTATGGCTCGTTCAGTCACATCAAAACTCAATAGAAAGAAAACCGGATGAAGTCAAGCTAGACGTCAGGTAAGAACTTACAATCGAGGTAAATCTTACAAGGAAGAAACGTAAAATCGAGGATTTTTAGGATTGATATTATTGGTCTTTCACAAAGGCTACAAATTTATGCTACTGAACCGCGAGAAACGTAAAATCGGAGAAGCCAATGTATAACTATTTGATAATTATTTGACCGATAAAATTCGCATCTGATCTCAATAATGGCGTTATTGTATTACTTCCATGCCTTTTGTTTTGAATGTTGCCTCTTGACTGTTCATACGTTGAGAAGTGAATAAAATGCGTTTTGTAAGCTATATCTTTCGGACTGGTTAGTCAGCATTCGACTGGATGAATGTGGGAAATCTCCCAAACCCACCCTCAAACTTGCTGTTAGAAACGACTTTTAAAAACCTAGGATTAATCAAAGACATTGCTTGTTTGTCATATTACTGTGAAGTCAGGCCAACAATCAGACTATAGGATTCGTAGTACTGTGATAGCATTTGGCACTGTCAGAAAGTCCTAATTCCTGGAGAGGACATCCTTTAGATGTTGAAATTTTAACACTCTTTCAATGTCTTGCATCGGAAATAAATTCTTTTTCGACTGATGTCTTTAGCTCTTAATATTAAGCATAGATATGGACACCTGTAGTATAGCACTACCGTTTCCTTGGGAGAGCAGTACATAGATCTGCTGTGTCGAGCTACCACGGGTTTTCTTCGCTGACAGAAAATGTTAAGCAACTGCTGTGATTCCGTTGGGCAGCTAAGGGAGGATTCGTCCTTAAGGGACTTAGGGATCGACAAAGGGCACATATATTGCTATCCTGTTTATGTTGTACTCTTGGAATTGCCGTGGGAATAAGCGCGACAGAGAATTTGCAGTTCTCTGTATGAAGAAATGAAATAGGAAAGTCTGATGAGACTATCTGGGTACGGTTCCATAGAGTTTCACGCGAGTGTGTTGCGTGTGTTAGGTGCTTACCAGGTTCAACGGAGAGGTTATCAGCGCTTAAGTTTCGTATCTATCCAGACTGCAGAACAACGCCGAAATCGCGGATCTAGTAATCGATATAATTTTCCTGAGTGGCGTGACAACAACGAAAAATCCAGGACATGTAGAGATAGCTAAGGTCTCAGTCTTTCCCGCCGGTCTCAGCAGTGTTAAATCTGCAGTTAAGTAGAGTCTCTGGTTATCAGTAACCTGTACCCAGATGCCGGAAGGAGTCAAGTGGCCCATATCCTCTCCCCCTTCAGCAGTTCCCTCTCCCCTCTTGCGTACGTCTCTGCCAGTGATCACAGTAACGACAAGCCTCGCTCCTGAGTTCACGCCATGATCCAGTGGATGAGGGTCTTCAGAATACGAACATAGATTTCTCTGAGAGTTCATGAACTGCAATAAATGCAGCCATGTTTTATAATAAAGATAGAGCACTTCAGTACCATCAGAATCCAATAGTTAATTGTAGTACCGCCGTCAAGCAACATCCGAGTTGTGCCTCGCTCCTGTATTCACACCATGTAGATGTTGAGGGTCTTAAGAACACGAACGTAGATTGCTCTGAGGGTTCGTGTTAGTAGAAGTCACTTTCACCAGCGAACGTGTTCAGTATTTCCAGGTTCAGGGCCTCACTGACACCTCGTTATCTCTTTAAATAGTATGCTGAGAATAAAAGTCAACAATGAACGAACGTTTAAAATTTTTTTTTTCGGTGGTCATGGAAGTCAGCGGGACACGGTACTGAAAATGCGCTGATAAGCTTAGAGTGTACTAAAATGCATTTTGAGGTTCTGGACTCATGCTTACACATCAGTACGTCTTTAAAAAGTATGTTGTTAAAATAATTCAACAACAGCTACTTTTTTTATTTTTAGGGTGAGCGTGCGCGTTATGGAAAATGGTTTGGTATCGCTTCGATTAACGCAGGCCTACGGTCAGTATAAGACTTTTCTTACATGTTCAACACTAGACACACTCGTTGGTCAATGTACTGCACTGAAAGTAAACCACATAAAACAACAAAGGAAAGAAAACCTACACTCGATCCCACAGAAAAAAAACACAAAACACCTACGCACGTGCACACACACACACACACACACACACACACACACACACACACACACACACACACACACACACACAGTGTTGATAACCTTCGCCACAACGGAAGTGCAACTTGCCACCTTACCAGAGCATTATGCGATGATCGGAGCTTGTATGTTGGGGAACCTGTACCCGTGCAACGCCGGAGAGAAGAGTTTAAATCGTATGTGAAACACCGTGTAATATACACTTTCTTGCGCAACATATCTATTTGAGAATCCAGATGAGAAGACTTCAAAAAACTATAAAAGTCCTATCGTATACCTAACCAAGATGACATCTTTAGCAAGTACTCGTACACTGTCGAGACAAAACATTATGACCACTGCCCACCTTAAAATTGAATGCAGCCTGGTGGCGTTATAGGGCATGCGACGCGGTAAGGAAATTATACAAGCGAAGCAGATGTGAACGGGGAACCATTCTAGCGACGATACAGGCCGCGAATGGAGGAATCCGCTCACACACATGACTTCGACGAAGGGCAGATTGTTATGTTCCAGCACTTGCGAACAAGCATACCACATACGCCAAAACTGGTCAGCTGTTCGATTGTTAGTGCCCTGAGCATCTGTGGAGATTGCTTGAGGGACGGTGAAACCACGAATGAGCGACAAGATGGGTACGTCAAGATTTAGCAGCAGCTTAGGCTGAGAAATGGAAATGACTGGGGCCTGTGGATCCGTATCAGAATGCACACTCTATGAAGAACATCACCGTCAGGGTATTTAATAACAAGTGACAACATCGTGTATTAAAATGTGCGTACTAAGGACAGAACCATATCAGATCACTTTTAAATAATAACAATAAACATAACAAATCGTACTTCTAAGATACAAGACAGCACATAAGGGGTTGCTAAATAAATGAAGAAAACCTACATTTTACGATTAAAATAGGTAAATACCAAAGATTAAAATCGCAATGACCAGAATAAGACTTTACGAGTGAAAGGTGAATACTAACGATACCAGAAAACAGCAGCTTTAAATTACACTAAGCCAGGCGAACGTCATTATTTCAAGTAATGAAAATTAAAATCAATAAAATGAACAGAACAAAATCTTTTGATCAAGAGCTCAATAGTAATGATACCAAAAATAGCAGAATCAAATTACATTGTACACATTATACACCAGAACCCACAAAATACTAGCTCTAGTTTGACAAGCTCAAAACCCCTCAGAGCCAAAATGAAAGAGTTAAATTATAACTTAGACCAGAACCATAGTCATTATTATTGGATAATCAGGCAGAAGCAACTGCACACAAATCAGTCAAAGCAGAATTAATCCATTCCTAGATTTTACAGAATTACTGCTCGTGTAATCTCTGTTGCCGTTCTATTTACGGATCCTGTCAGCAAGTTGAAAAAACAAATCACGATGGCCTTGGGAACTCGTGTATGGAAGAGACGTACAGCACAATGCGCCACCCTTGTCCGTGCCTCTAGGAAAAGCTTGGAACTTCTCGGACACCGAGCCCATCCTCGTAGCCTCCTGGATCGCTTTCTCATGTCGTCAGCTCTGATCCAAATGTGAACGCTTGAAGCCCGAGCACTTATGATGCTCCGCAACAGACTCAGGACAGACGTCTCTGATCCAAGACGGCAACGCACAGCTCGTCCCCCGTGTACTTGGCGCCGCTATTCTATCTGCCAGCAGCAGTCCATATCTCTAGTTCGAAACTCCGGTTGTTCCACTTTTCGCATGAAAGCGCCAGGACCGGTGTATTCTAACCCCAGTATCAGTGTGAAGTCAGCCAACGGTTGCCCAACGTCTTGCCAGACGTTGGCTTCAAGCTCCAATCAAGACTGCCCAATACAGGACTCAAGAAGCTACTAGTCGGGAACAAAGACAACACTAGACGGCACGCCGTCCGTGCGTTCGACACCGATCTCGGTGTGTTGTCACCCAGAAGCCAGCCATCGTCTTCCACGTTTCGGTTGGTCCGCTGCCGGATAGAAGACATCACAAGCGTCACAACGATCTCGCTCGCCGACACCGGTGGCGCTGTCCACGAGTGCTATGATGCCCGGTGCGCCCTCTGTCGCAGCGACAAGACACCTCCAGCCATTGTGTCACGTGCCCAGTGAGGCTGGACTTGGAATGTGTCGTGAAATCACGGCATAAAATGTGGGACACGCGGCCTCAATACAGAACTTGGAGGAAAGGAGATTGCTTACCGTGCAAAACATGCAAGAGGGGGACTTTGATAGATTTGACGACTGGGTACAATGCAAGTGTAGGTACGTTACGGAGCACACCGTTCAGCGAGCATTGTTGAACACGGGAGTCCCCAATAGGCAAATCCTACGTATTCACATGCTGGTCCAATGACATCGTCAATTACAATCGTCAAGAGTGGATCGTGGATCAAAGGAAATGTGTCACATTTTCGGATGACTCATTGTTTTTGTTACACCACGTCGATGGTCAATTCCGGATACACCGTCATGCAGGTGAATGGCTGCTCAAAATATGCATCACGGGCCGGGCGGGGTGGCCGAGCGGTTCTAGGCGCTACAGTCTGGAACCGCGCGACCGCTACGGTCGCAGGTTCGAGTCCTGCCTTGGGCAGGTGTGTGATGTCCTTAGGTTATTTAGGTTTAAGTAGTTCTATGTTCTAGGGGACTGATGACCTCAGAAGTTAAGTCCCATAGTACTCTGAGCCATTTGAACCATGCATCACGGCATGGACGATGGGTGCGGAGTGGGTTAGGGGTGATGAGGGGGGGGGGGGGGGGGGAGGGACGGACTGTCGGTAGTAATCGGAAGCATTATGGCAGCTGTGAATTATGTAATCGTTATTCGGATTTCCTTCCGTGCTTGATGTCTTCCCTGCCATATGGATAACTGCCCGTGTTGAAATATTTTGAAGAGGATGACACTGAACTCATGCTGATATCTTTGCAATAGTCTTCACGTGATCGGAACCCGATGGACGTTCAATTTACGGAAATTATGCGATCCGCACGTAGGCTTCTTGTGCCTATACCCAGTGAGTTGAAACTGACTGCTTCTAAGCAGGAAGTACATTGACGATAGCTGACATGTTGCTTTCGAGTGGTCAGTAGAGATGGGAAAAATCGACCGGTTTAAACCGATACAGGTATTTTAGTTCTGAATAACTGGTATTTTTCAGCATTTCTTTGGTCTCGGTTATAATAGGTGATCTTTATTTTTTACTGATAACTGGGTAAAGACCTATGTATCAATTTGCTATAATTTTCAGTTTTTAAATAAAACATTTTTAACATAGTTAATGCTTATTTGTGAAGTTCAAAAATGGTTCAAATGGTTCTGAGCACTATGGGACTTAACATCTGAGGTCATCAGTCCCTTGACTTAGAACTATGTAAACCTAACTAGCCTAAGGACGTCACACACATTGATGCCCAAGAGAGGATTCGAACCTGCGACCGCCATCAGTCGCGCGGTTCTGGACTGATGCTCCTAGAACCGCTCGGTCACAGCGGCCGGCATTTGTGAAGTTTTCATTGCTTTGGAATATTGTATTATCACTCAGATTCGGAAAAGGGATAAGTACAACGACAATAGTTTGAAACGAGCGAAGGAACGCATAATATAAGAACTGGTATGGCATTAGTGAGACAACAATTAAACCATTGCTCTGTGGCGCGGCCTATTAGATGGCAGGAGTGCACGCGCACTCTGCAAGAATTGACCTCATTTGGTCTATCACAGCTGAGACAATAATTCATTTATAGTTTATAACAAAACAGAAAGTAACTGATGTGCTGTATGTGTCTGAATGATATGCTTCTATCTGCTTATGGCTTTTCGAAACGGACAGCTTAACACGAAAAACAGCGTTCTCCAACATCAGTTATAACCCTTTAGCACTGACTATTGCTTATGCCCAAACAGTGGTATGATCACCGATTACAAAATGATTTTTGAGCTGACAATATTGGTGACCTTTCGTAGTGTAAGGTGGCAATATTTTGCCTCCACACATGTATAATTATTCTACTTCGTTTGCGTATTTTATTCGATATGAGATCGGAGATAACTGATAATTTTTTTGGTTGATATTGAATAGCGCCACATATTAACATTTTACGCAATGTAGCATGCCTGGGGATTAATTTGAGCTGGACGCTGACAGCGGGGACCGCTGAGCGTTACGAATTCCTGTGAAAGCGGCGATCCGCAGGAAGGAGTATATAAAAGACGCCGTGTCATGTTCGACCGAGAGGGATCTTTCACTTCTCTAAAGAGAAAAGAGTGAAGGCAGCGGCTTTACAGATCTACTGGCGGCCTCTCCATGGATAGGCCGGTGAGTCGATGCGAGACGCACTCCATCCGCTAGAAAAAAATCGGTGAAAACAGCCAGTTGCTGGAAGTTATGGGTAGAGAGCGATAGTATGAGAAGGAGGCATCCTTTTAGTATGAAGGAATGCAAGGAGTGACGAACAGAAGACGTGAGTTGAACCTTCGTAGATCTTCTCACGTGAGACATTGAGCCACGATTACCTCCAAAGAGCAGAGAAGTCGAATTAATTAGTGGAGTCCTTAGTTATAGGAGTAGTTTTGGAAAATTCTAGAACACTGTTCTATAGGGAGTAGGAACTGCAGGCGATTGACTGGCAGCTTCGCGACCTGGGTAGTAGGAGACACTGCTTTTGTAACAGGTACAGGGGTTCACTGCAGGGAGCGCACAAGCAGACGCTGGAAACTGGTATAGGGCGTGAAAAGGGGGTCTCAGGAAACATCGTGCGGAGAACGACTTCGAGATTTCGCTGACGAGAGTGTCAGTGAAGAGTCTCACTGTTAGAATCTGCGAAGTGTCGATTTCGCCACTAGGAGCGAGTCAGTCATTTCTCTGTTAACAGAGCGACTATTCTTTGCTTCTCTGTTGAGTCTGAGGCATATTGAAGCGCTACTCGATGAGCGAATACTTGAGTTGAATTTCTGTTCCTGGTTTACGAGCAAACAGAAATCTTGACTCGTGTTCTGTGTTGTACTGGAGTAGTTTCAGTTCTAGGAGTTTGTGGACGGCATATTACATCCACTATGTAGAAAGGGTCTGTAGGTATGCAGTGTACATCCTCTGCACTGCAACCATCGAGTAGATCGACGTTGCAGTACCATGTCTCCCAGCACTGCAATCGATTTTCACTCCATGGCTTGTCAGGTAGGGAAAAAATAACAGTAAATGATGGATTCTCCTCGCTTGTCCTCTGAGCTCTTTAATGTCAGTGCCAGTCAGAGTGGAGGTCTTCCCTAAATGGGGGCGCAGTCTTGAAGAAACTCAGAGGTACTCTTCCACTCTCAACGTTAGATTAAGAGTACGATTTAACATTCCACACTAACTTTACTCATTTTTCATTTTTCTGTTGTTCAAAAAAATAATTTTACGGTATCTAGTTGTGTTCATTCTGGTTATCTATCTAACATTA
Organism: Schistocerca cancellata; assembly: GCF_023864275.1. Taxonomy (NCBI): domain Eukaryota; kingdom Metazoa; phylum Arthropoda; class Insecta; order Orthoptera; family Acrididae; genus Schistocerca; species Schistocerca cancellata. Next base: position 566,899,787 of record NC_064630.1, on the reverse strand, counting down.
TCGATATCCTAATTGAGCTACAGTAGAATGTTACCACGACTACATACCTCATCTAATATATTCCACCAGGCGTAGACTGTCAGTGGCATGGCTGTTCTCAGTTCATTTATAGCCGTGACATTTCCTTTGCAGACGCATTAGGCAACCACACATACACACATACATACACCAGGGCTCTTATAAAAGTATTCAGCCACTCATGAATTTTCGAGAAACGCAGTGAACGGTGGACGGACAAAGTCTTCCTTTATTTACCTATTTAATTTGTTGCATTGATTGACTGATATGAGGCAAAAAATCTGTGTATGATTATTAGAATTTATCAAGGGATCACCAATTTAGTATTGGAGGGCAGCGTGGAGGGTAAAAATCGTAGAGCGAGACCAAGAGATGAATACACCAAGCAGATTCAGAAGGATGTAGATTGCATTAGGTAGTGGGAGATGAAGAAGCTTGCACAGGATAGAGTAGCATGGAGAGCTACCTACATCAAACCAGTCTCAGGACTGAAGACCACAACAACAACAATAATAGAAATAAAAGACCCCAAGTCAGTTATTTCAGAAACTTGTTATTTAAGCGGTCTTAATAGTCAGGTTAAACCGGAGATGAAAACACCGGTACAACCGGAAACCGGTTGTTTCAGCAATAAGTGCCATACCTAGCAGCCAGTGGTGGCAAACACACGACGCGGTGTCCTGTGTCCACTTGTTACGTGGAGCACAGGGCTTGAGACGCTGCCAGCGTTTCCAACGAAACGCCGGCTGGCTGGCAGCCTGTCCTGTTTAGGCGCTGTTTGCACGCGGGACACACGTGGCGGCAGGAAGTCATCTCCCGTACGGCGCGCGCCCACCAGGTTACGAGCCGATCGGCGGCTTTCATTTCCTGATGGCCTCACTACCAATGCGAGGAGCTCTGCCTCAGAAATAACTCTGATTCAGTTTGTCCCTTCGCGCATGCTAACACACGTAGCGAATTTCGTTTACGTCATCTGAGACCGGGCAACTGTCGTGTTGCTGTTTCGTGTGTGTGTTCATTTCTAGAATTATACACTGATGAGCCAAAACATTAAGACAACGTGCCTAAAAGCACGCTGGCCAACCTCTGGAACTCAATACAGCAACGCTTCTGCGTGATATGGATTTGAAAACCCCTTAATGGGTTTCTGGAGATGTGTAGCACAATATGGCTACCCAGTTCCTATAAATTACAAGCTGGTGTTTCCTGTCGCGTTCACATTATCTGAATATGGTGGCCGATATCGATGTGAGTTCACTGTCTTAGACATGAAACCAATGTATCCAAGATGGTGGCTGATATCGACGTGAGTTCACTGTCTAACTTATGAATCCAAAGTAGCCCAGATATCAACGGATGTTCATTGTCGTGCTCCGGAAGCCACTGTAGAGCGATTCTGACCTTCTGACATGGCCAGTTATCTTCCTGAACGATAGAATAGCCGTCAGGGATGATATCAACCAGGAAGCGATGCGGATAGTCGGCCGTAATGTTCATATAGTTCACAGCAGTCATGGTACCTTCCATTGTTTCCACATGTCCCATGGAGCATTGGTGAATATCCGATATTCCATAATCTGCCCCTAGTGGCCTGTACCCGTCGTGCGCATTATGTTTCGAGCTCCGTTCACCTGGATGACGTACTCAGGGATATCATTGACCCGCTGTAACAAGAACCCCGGTCCATCCGACCAGGTCACAGGTTTCCATTAATTCACGGCCCAGTGTGGCGAATGCAATGGTAATTAACTATGTTTTTGGGTCAAAATGGGTACCAATTGGGCTTGTCGGCTGCATTGAACAGTGTGTTCCAAAACATACATGCTTGCACGACAATGCACTGTATTCGGTCGTCAGACCTGCCACAGATGGCCACGTATCCTGCTGCATTACGGTCCTCAGTTTTCTATGATGAGTCATCGACGTGTAACAGCTTGTCGCTTACTCGTGATTTCATGATCATACAACCACTTTACACAGATGCTCACGTGTGCTCTTCATAATGTTTTGGCTCACCAGAGTGGATTGTCGACAGAAGATATACAAAATATGTTTGTTTCATCGCGCTATTGTTGTATTGAAGAAGTTACGTTCTGAGTAGGAAACAAGGATACAATGGCTCAAAAATATTCAAATGTGTGTGAAATCTTATGGGACTTAACTGCTAAGGTCATCAGTCCCTAAGCTTACACATTACTTAACCTAAATTATCCTAAGGACAAACACACACACCCATGCCCGAGGGAGGACTCGAACCTCCGCCAGGACCAGCCGCACAATCCATGACTGCAGCGCCTAAGACCGCTCGGCTAATCCCGCGCGGTGATACAATGGCTATGACCGTTAAATATCCGATACACATCTTATTAGAAAAGCTCCAGTCAATTCAAGATCCAAAAGAGCTCGTACTGTAGTGCTGTTGTGTGGCGTTTGGTGACTGACACAGAAAATCTGAACTTCTAACCTTCGTGTCACACCTGACATATTGAACCTCATTGTTCAACAGAATAACTGTCGACTGCATCTTCGGCGAAAGGGAGAAAGTGGACCTTCATTACTAGCAGTACATGCAGACCGCTCACAGAGCTCTTCAACACACACCGAGATATCGTACGCTCTTTGCTAATTATTTACACATGGTTTTCGTGAACACGCCTCTGTTTGGGCAGTGCAAGGGTCAGTGTGACGTTCCGCGCAGTATCACATCGAAGAGAGAATGACCTGAATTGTAAGCAGTCAGGAAGGTCGCAGTACGTAGTAATAGACGGCAAATCATCGAGTAAAACTGAAGTGATATCAGGTGTTCCCCAGGGAAGCGTCCTGGGACCTCGGCTGTTTCTGATATATATAAATGACCTGGGTGACAATCTGAGCAGTTCTCTTAGGTTGTTCGCAGATGGTGCTGTAATTTACCGTCTAGTAAGGTCATCCGAAGACCAATATCAGTTGCAAAGCGATTTAGAAAAGATTGCCGTATGGTATGGAAGGTGGCAGTTGACGCCAAATAGTGTGAGGTGATCCACATGAGTTCCAAAAGAAATCCGTTGGAATTCGATTACTCGATAAATAGTACAATTCTCAAGGCTGTCAATTCAACAAAGTACCTGGGTGTTAAAATTACGAACAACTCCAGCTGGAAAGACCACATAGATAATATTGTGGGGCAGGCGAGCCAAAGGTTGTGTTTCATTGGCGGGACACTTAGAGATGCAACAAGTCCACTCAAGAGACAGCTTACACTACACTCGTTCGTCCTCTGTTAGAATATTGTTGCGCAGTGTGGGATCCTTACCAGGTGGGATTGATGGAGTACATCGAAAGGGTGCAAAAAAGGGCAGCTCGTTTTGTATTATCACGTAATAGGGGAGAGAGTGTGGCAGATATGAAACGCGAGTTGGGATGGAAGTCAGAGCAAAGACGTTTTTCGTCGCGGCAAGATCTATTTACGAAATTTTAGTCACCAACTTCCTCTTCCGACTGCGAAAATACACTCCTGCAAAATTGAAATAAGAACACCGTGAATTCATTGTCCCAGGAAGGGGAAACTTTATTGACACATTCCTGGGGTCAGATACATCACATGATCACACTGACAGAACCATAGGCACATAGACACAGGCAACAGAGCATGCACAATGTCGGCACTAGTACAGTGTATATCCACCTTTCGCAGCAATGCAGGCTGCTATTCTCCCATGGAGACGATCGTAGAGATGCTGGATGTAGTCCTGTGGAACGGCTTGCCATGCCATTTCCACCTGGCGCCTCAGTTGGACCAGCGTTCGTGCTGGACGTGCAGACCGCGTGAGACGACGCTTCATCCAGTCCCAAACATGCTCAATGGGGGACAGATCCGGAGATCTTGCTGGCCAGGGTAGTTGACTTACACCTTCTAGAGCACGTTGGGTGGCACGGGATACATGCGGACGTGCATTGTCCTGTTGGAACAGCAAGTTCCCTTGCCGGTCTAGGAATGGTAGAACGATGGGTTCGATGACGGTTTGGTTGTACCGTACACTATTCAGTGTCCACTCGACGATCACCAGTGGTGTACGGCCAGTGTAAGAGACCGCTCCCCACACCATGATGCCGGGTGTTGGCCCTGTGTGCCTCGGTCGTATGCAGTCCTGATTGTGGCGCTCACCTGCATGGCGCCAAACACGCATACGACCATCATTGGCACCAAGGCAGAAGCGACTCTCATCGCTGAAGACGACACGTCTCCATTCGTCCCTCCATTCACGCCTGTCGCGACACCACTGGAGGCGGGCTGCACGATGTTGGGGCGTGAGCGGAAGACGGCCTAACGGTGTGCGGGACCGTAGCCCAGCTTCATGGAGACGGTTGCGAATGGTCCTCGCCGATACCCCAGAAGCAACAGTGTCCCTAATTTGCTGGGAAGTGGCGGTGCGGTCCCCTACGGCACTGCGTAGGATCCTACGGTCTTGGCGTGCATCCGTGCGTCGCTGCGGTCCGGTCCCAGGTCGACGGGCACGTGCACCTTCCGCCGACCACTGGCGACAACATCGATGTACTGTGGAGACCTCACGCCCCACGTGTTGAGCAATTCGGCGGTACGTCCACCCGGCCTCCCGCATGCCCACTATACGCCCTCGCTCAAAGTCCGTCAACTGCACATACGGTTCACGTCCACGCTGTCGCGGCATGCTACCAGTGTTAAAGACTGCGATGGAGCTCCGTATGCCACGGCAAACTGGCTGACACTGACGGCGGCGGTGCACAAATGCTGCGCAGCTAGCGCCATTCGACGGCCAACACCGCGGTTCCTGGTGTGTCCGCTGTGCCGTGCGTGTGATCATTGCTTGTACAGCCCTCTCGCAGTGTCCGGAGCAAGTATGGTGGGTCTGACACACCGGTGTCAATGTGTTCTTTTTTCCATTTCCAGGAGTGTATTTTGTTGAGCCCAACCTACATAGGTAGGAATGATCATCAAAATAAAATAAGAGAAATGAGAGCTCGAACAGAAAGGTTTGGGTGTTCGTTTTTCCCGCGCGCTGTTCGGGAGTGGAATGGTAGGGAGGTAGTATGATTGTGGTTCGATGAACCCTCTGCCAAGCACTTAAATGTGAATTGCAGAGTAATCATGTAGATGTAGACCGGCTGATTCATGGAAATCTGTCTTCATTGAGGCATTAACAGTGCAGCATGGTTCTGTGGTAGATATTTTAGACGCCAATGATGGAGAAGATGGCAGTGGAGAAGAAAAGACCATTGCACCATTTCTTGAAGCAAGTATGTTAGCTGTAGTAGTACAGTAATATACAAACTTATTTTAGATTATTCTTTGAATCATATTTTTTGTGACATTCTGTTCTACAGAATTTTCATTCGTACACATTTACTAATTACAATCATGTAATAAAAAAAATGAAACGTTAGTATCAGTCACTAGATCGGGGCGTCCTGGAATCGATATCCGGCCGAGTCAGTTTTCTCGCTCTGACTGTGTGTATGTGGTGTCCTACTCATTTAATCTCATCTTCATCACAAAGACGCGCCAGTTACCGAAGTGGCGTCAAATGAAGATGTGCAGTGTGTGGTCGAGCGACCACGCGCAAGGCTCACAGGGTCTCCCGCGTAGCAATACTACACAATTTCATTGTTTTGGTGCTTATCATTAGAGGTCTACTCGGATGCGGATATCCGCAGTAGTAATACTGATTTTGTAGATAAAAGCTTGCGATGATGCGTATATTCCTAAATGTATCTGCAGATATCCGCAATAATAATTACTTTCTGATTAAAAATAATGGGCAGTGTAAGCATTGCTATTTCAGTACAAAAATAATTATTATTAATAAGTTGTAATTTTACCTATTAGGGCTAGAATACCGCTACATTGGCTGAGTGCACAGTTCCCTGGAGAGAGATGATACTTTGTTGGCGTCTGCAAGGGCTGAAGATGTCGATATGGCGATCTTCCTGATTTTCCACACGTATATGGAGCTTCCGTCATTCTAGCAGCTGCCTTACTTCTGACCCATCCCTGTTTCTTATACAACGAGATTTACATCATTTTAGTACCCTTCATATCTTCAGCATAAAATAACATCTGTGTAAGTCGCACGTCATTCTATTTGTGTTTGCGTCATTCACTTATCACCTGACGACGGCCTAAGCAGCCGAAAGCCGGTTTGTGACCAAACAAGTATAATTTCGCAGAATTCTAGAAAGTGTTTCCTATTTCATACCATAATCAGTTACTTCAAGGAATTGTGAAATGACGTGAAAACGAGACATGCAGTTAGTGCAACATGATTTGTTGAACCGAACTTTTCCGCGAAACAACAACCTGTGAGACGTATGTAAACAATGCAGTGCGCTCTTTTTTTTTTTTTTTTTTTCAAAGAACTAAAAAGTGTCAAAAAGTTATACGATTATTTCATGCAGGACGTTATAAAAGAGCACATCACCACTGCCTCTGTGGTAATGTTACGAGAATAATTTGTATAATCTAAACAAACGTGAGCCTTTTTACAAGGATATGTCTACTCCGTCTGGTTTTGGTGAAACCGTTGTATCATTTAGCAGAGTCAAACGAACGGTCAAGAGGGTCACAGGTGATCGGAGCCCAACGGCCCGCTATAAACTATCTGATCAAAATCATCCGAAGACCTATTAGTTTCGACATTGATATGAGGTGTGTCCACCTTTCCCTTTTATGACTCACCTCTGCTGTGGACACTGTCAGGGAGGTTTCTGGATATGTGTGAAGGAACGGCAGCCCATTATTCCTCAAGAGCCGAAATCATACAAGGTGGTGATACTGGACGCTGGGGTCTGGAGCTAAGCCGACGTTCTGACTCATCCTAAAGATATTCCATTGGCCAGTCCATTTCAGGAATCCTTCTGTCCACAAGCCACTGTCTCTTCTGTTTTATGATGGGTTGCATTGTCATGCTGACACAGTCATCGCCTCCGAATCACTCCTCTACAGTACATCATACGAAGTGCTGTAATATTTGTTCATATCGTTCCGAATTGAATGTAATGCCGCAGGGTATTGAAACTCTCCCTTTGAAAAATTATGAATGACTGTGCTGGTAAACTTCTACGTTATTTGATACAAAGACAGCTGAGTAAAACTGAACGTACTCAGACAGTTCTCTCTTCACTTATTCTAATCATCACTAAACTGAGACACAATATTTTTTTGCGCAACGCAATCTGACTTTCAAAAATCCCTGCAAAAGAATAGCCCCGGCTAACAATTACCTATACCCTTCACGAATCACTTACCTCACAGAAATCTTCGTTACTCCAACTACTGCAATACAGCGAACGCCAATACTGCCAGCTAAATAAAAGATTCTAACTACTGCAGGCACTAACTACGGATAGGCATAGTTAGCAAATGAAAGATTTTGATAGAGAACAAACAATGTATTTACCTTAATACTGTTCAAAAGTCAACATCCATCTTTACAAATTTCCTTTTTGTGACGGACACACGTCCAGATCGTCCGCTTATAGCAACCTCTCAAAACTCTGGCCTCTCTCTGTCTCCACATGCACCACTGCTGGCGGCTCACTTCCAACTGCCCAATGCCCAACGCTACGCGCTGTTCGCATCCAACTGCGCAAAACTACACAAGCGAACATTCCAACAATGAGTCCAACCGGCCACAGACTGCACACAGTACAGTCAGTGATTTTCATACAGAGTGCTACGAGGGGAAACCAACATAAAAACCTAAACAGCCTACTTACGGTACTGAGCAATTCATGACTCCAAAACACTCGTTTCTAGTCATCCACTGTCGAATAGCGCCGTTCCCTACGCCCCCTCAAGCGTTGTTTATCGATAACTAAGGAATTACGTGGCTTACGAAGAACTACTCGACCATTGTACCACATTCTTTTGAACTCCAAACGCACAGTCACTGTGAGAGATGCGCTGCTGGTAGCACTTTGGTGTTGAAGAGTGATCCCATCTGCTGATTTCACGTGATTTCTTAGCACCACCGTACGCAATACTTGACGCTCACTGTTCGTCAGTAGCCTACATGAGGTAGGCCCCACCTTAGTTTAGTTGTGGTTATTCCTTCGACACAATGACATCCTCAACCTTCGACTTTTGCAGCTTTAGAGGAGCTGAAATGTCCCTCTTGGATTTGTTAATCAAGTGACATCCAATGTTTATTAGTCCACGCCGGCTGGAGAGGCCGAGCGGTTCTCAAAAAAATGGTTCAAATGGCTCTGAGCACTATGGGACTCAACTGCTGAGGTCATCAGCCCCTAGAACTTAGAACTACTTAAACCTAACTAACCTAAGGACATCACACACATTCATGCCCGAGGCAGGATTCGAACCTGCGACCGTAGCGGTCGCGCGGTTCCAGACTGTAGCGCCTATAACCTCTCAGCCACACCGGCCGGCTGTGTCCGGATACTTTTAATGCTTTTCCTGAAGACTTTCCGTGGATATTTCTTTGGAATAGATCCTCACAGCTTTAATCAAAAAAATTGAACACGTATGGAATGTTTTATTCGAATTTGTCTGTATTACTACCTTCTAAATACACTGAGGGAAAAAATCACAAAGTCGAGAAGGAGTTGTGCGACATAAACGAAAGTTCGTAGGCCTGTTTCTACATCAGAAAGACGATGTCTATTCCAAAGTCGAAAAGAGTGGTGGTAATAGTGTCACAATGCGGATGCAAACCAGGTTTGCCTTAAATACGCGCTGTAACTGCCATGAGTGTTAGTTACCTTTCAGACTGGACGTGGTAAATTGATGTTAATCAAAAATAATTAACTTCGGTGGTCCGAGGAAAAGCAGTCATACACCACACATATAAAAAGAAATGATTTCAAAAATGTGTCCCCACAGGAGCATGTCATATTTCCCATTTGTAACTACGAAAAACAATCTCCCCGGGCACTCGGCGCTGAGTACGCTGTAATACGACAATCTACTGAATGCAAACTCAGTCCATATAGTTATTATTCTTTAATCTAATTTTAACTTAAAGTTCCTACCTGTTACACGCTTTGTATCACGCGAATTGACAACAGTAGAGAACCAGTTTCACATGCAGTAAACAATTTGTGTGTTTCCACACCGACGGTTCGGTATTTCATTACTTTGCAAACAGATGACAATCCGAAAGTTCTTTATTTTGTGCAGTTCGCTTAGCTGCACACAGTTTAGTGCTAATGATGACAATCACCTCCATTCGCGTGTGCATTGTCACTTGTTTATACCACTCCACAAAGCTCGCAGTATTCAGTCTAACATTTTCTTTCCTAACGTTCATGTTAACATCTAGCCCAAACCGTTACCAAAACATAAGCACTCCCCCATAAATTCTGCTTGTGCTTCTATCCGGCGTGTTAATAGCGCGTTGCACACGATACAGTTTTAGACGCCACGGTGTAGACACTGACTCTGTCTGTTTGACAGCAACTATCGGCATCGCTCTCGCTTCCACAGTTCTAATAACAGTTCTTCATATCACATTTTATTTTAAATAATGCATTTAACCAAAGCGCTACAGAGATCAAAAATAAGTTGAAACTTTTACATATCTGATTTTGTAATAAGAAATTCGTGTAAAACACTAACGTTGTTACGTCGCTGCGAAAGCGTGGATGGTACGCGCGGAAAATGCCTTCGCGGGCAGGCGTGATGACTTGAAGTTAACGTCATTCAGTTTTTCGACGGTGAGAAATAGAAAGGAATTTATCGTCGCTGCAGAGAAGGCAACGGACCGTGCAGTGAAAGTGTTATTGTTGAGCAACAGGATCGATTGAAAATTACGGAAGGAAAGAGACGATGCCGAGGAGAGCAGAGTTCAAGTTTCTGGGCCAAAGAAGTAGAAGCAAAACTACGCAGCTTGTGTTTCACAGAAAAGAACTTAGTCTAGAAAGAAAACTTTCAGAAAAATGTTTCTGTGTATGGGATTTTGCTTTAAAAGACGCCTAAGTAAACTTGTTACCAGTGAACAGGAGGACATACTCTATGTGATCAAAAGTATCCGGACAACCCCAAAAACATACGTTTGTCGTTAGGTGCATTGTGCTGCCACCTACTCCCAGGTACTTCATACCAGCGACCTCAGTAGTCATTAGACATTGTGAGAGAGCAGAATGGGGCGGTCCGAGGAACTCACGGACTTCTTACGTGGTCAGGTGACTAGGTGTCACATGTGCCATACGTCTGCATGCGAGATTTCCACACTCCTAATTATCCCTACGTCCACTGTTTCCGATGTGATAGTGCCCCCCATGAACCATGGATCATGCCGTTGGTGGGGAGGCTTGCGTGCCTCAGCGATACAGATAGCCGTACCGTAGGTGCAACCACAACCGAGGGGTATCTGTTGAGAGACCAGACAAACGCGTGGTTCCTGAAGAGGGGCACCAGGCTTTTCAGTAGTTGCAGGGGCAACAGTCTGGATGATTGACTGATCTGGCCTTGTACCACTAACCAAAACGGCTTTGCTGTGCTGGTACTGCGAACGGTTGAAAGCAAAGGGAAACTACAGCCGTAATTTTTCCCGAGGGCATGAAGCTTTACTGTATGGTTAATGATGATGGCGTCCTCTTGGGTAAAAAAATAGTCCCCCATTCGGATCTCCGGGCGGGTACTACGCAAGAGAATGTCGTTATCAGGAGAAAGAAAACTGGCGTTCTACGGATCGGAGCGTGGAATGTCAGATCCCTTAATCGGGCAGGTAGGTTAGAAAATTTAAAAAGGTAAATGGATAGGTTAAAGTTAGATATAGTGGGAATTAGTGAAGTTCGATGGCAGGAGGAACAAGACTTTTGGTCAGGCGAATACAGGGTTATAAATACAAAGTAATTCAGGAGTAGGTTTAATAACGAATAAAAAAATAGGAATGCGGGTAAGCTACTACAAACAGCATAGTGGACGCATTATTGTGGCCAAGACAGACACAAAGCCCACGCCTACTACAATAGTACAAGTTTATATGCCAACTAGCTCTGCAGATGACGAAGAAATTGAAGAAATGTATGATGAAATAAAAGAAATTATTCAGATAGTGAAGGGAGACGAAAATTTAATAGTCATGGGTGACTCTAATTCGGTAGTAGGAAAAGGGAGAGAAGGAAACGTAGTAGGTGTATATGGATTGGGACTAAGAAATGAAAGAGGAAGCCACCTGGTAGAATTTTGCACAGAGCACAACTTAATCATAGCTAACTAACACTTGGTTTAAGAATCTTGAAAGAAGGTTCTATACATGGAAGAACCCTGGAGATACTAGAAGGTATCAGATAGATTATATAATGGTAAGACAGAGATTTAGGAACCAGGTTTTAAATTGTAAGACATTTCCAGGGGCAGATGAGGACTCTGACCACAATCTATTGGTTATGAACTGTAGATTAAAACTGAAGAAACTGCAAAAAGGTGGGAATTTAAGGAGATGGGACCTGGATAAACTGACTAAACCAGAGGTTGTACAGAGTTTCAGGGAGAGCGTAAGGGAACAAATGGCAGGAATGGGGAAAAGAAATACAGTAGAAGAAGAATGGGTAGCTTTGAGGGATGAAGTAGTGAAGGCAGCAGAGTATCAAGTAGGTAAAAAGACGAGGGCTAGTAGAAATCCTTGGGTAACAGAAGAAATATTGAATTTAATTGATGAAAGGAGAAAATATGAAAATGCAGTAAATGAAGCAGGCAAAAAGGAACACAAACGTCTCAAAAATGATATCGACAGGAAGTGCAAAATGGCTAAGCAGGGATGGCTAGAGGATAAATGTAAGGATGCAGAGGCTTATCTCACTAGGGGTAAGATAGATACTGCCTACAGGAAAATTAAAGAGATCTTTGGAGAAAAGAGAACCACTTGTGTGAATATTAAGAGCTCAGATGGAAACCCAGTTCTAAGCAAAGGAGGGAAAGCAGAAAGGTGGAAGGAGTATATAGAGGGTTTATACAAGGGCGATGTACTTGAGGAAAATATTATGGAAATGGAAGAGGATGTAGATGAAGATGAAATGGGAGATACGATACTGCGTGAAGAGTTTGACAGAGCACTGAAAGACCTAAGTCGAAACAAGACCCCGGGAGTAGACAACATTCCATTAGAACTACTGATGGCCTTGGGAGAGCCAGTCCTGACAAAACTCTACCATCTGGTGAGCAAGATGTATGAGACAGGCGAAATACCCTCAGACTTCAAGAAGAATATAATAATTCCAATCCCAAAGAAAGCAGGTGTTGACACATGTGAAAATTTCCTAACCATCAGTTTAATAAGTCACAGCTGCAAAATACTTACGCGAATTCTTTACAGACGAATGGAAAAACTAGTAGAAGCCGACCTTGGGGAAGATCAGATTGGATTCCGTAGAAATACTGGAACATGTGAGGCAATACTGACCCTACGACTTATCTTAGAAGAAAGATTAAGGAAAAGCAAACCTACGTTTCTAGTATTTGTAGACTTAGAGAAAGCTTTTGACAATGTTGACTGGAATACTCTCTTTCAAATCCTGAAGGTGGCAGGGGTAAAATACAGGGAGCGAAAGGCTATTTACAATTTGTATAGAAGCCAAATGGCAGTTATAAGAGTTGAGGGGCATGAAAGGGAAGCAGTGGTTGGGAAGGGAGTGAGACAGGGTTGTAGCCTCTCCTCGATGTTATTCAGTCTGTATATTGAGCAAGCAGTGAAGGAAACAAAAGAAAAATTCGGAGTAGGTATTAAAATCCATGGAGAAGAAATAAAAACTTTGAGGTTCGCCGATGACATTGTAATTCTGTCAGAGACAGCAAAGGCCTTGGAAGAGCAGTTGAATGGAATGGATAATGTCTTGAAGGGAGGATATAAGATGAACATCAACAAAAGCAAAACGAGGATAATGGAATGTAGTCGAATTAAGTCGGGTGATGTTGAGGGTATTAGATTAGGAAATGAGATACTTAAAGTAGTAAAGGAGTTTTGCTATTTGGGGAGCAAAATAACTGATGATGGTCGAAGTAGAGAGGATATAAAATGTAGACTGGCAATGGGAAGGAAAGCGTTTCTGAAGAAGAGAAATTTGTCAACATCGAGTATAGATTTAAGTGTCAGGAAGTCATTTCTGCAAGTATTTGTATGGAGTGTAGCCATGTATGGATTTGAAACATGGACGATAAATAGTTTAGACAAGAAGAGAATAGAAGCTTTCGAAACGTGGTGCTATAGAAGAATGCTGAAGATTAGGTGGGTAGATCACATAACTAATGAGGAGGTGTTGAATAGGATTGGGGAGAAGAGAAGTTTGTGGCACAACTTGACTAGAAGAAGGAATCGGTTGGTAGGACATGTTCTGTGGCATCAAGGGATCACCAATTTAGTATTGGAGGGCAGCGTGGAGGGTAAAAATCGTAGAGGGAGACCAAGAGATGAGTACACCAAGCAGATTCAGAAGGATGTAGGTTGCCGTAGGTGCTGGGAGATGAAGAAGCTTGCGCGGGATAGAGTAGCATGGAGAGCTGCATCAAACCAGTCTCAGGACTGAAGACCACAACAACAACAACAACAGTGAACTGGAAACATGAAGGGATATGTAGAGCACAAAAGAGTACAGGCCGACCTCGTCTGTTCACTAACAGAAACCGCCGACAGTTGAAAAGGGTCGTAATGTGTAATAGGCAGATATCTATCCAGACAATCACAGAGGAATTGCAAAATGTATTAGCATCCACTGCAAGTACTACGACGGTTAGGCGGGAGGTGAGAAAACTAGGATTTCATGGTCGATCGGCTACTCATAAGCCACACATCACGCCGGTAAATGTCAAACGACGCCTCGCTTGGAGGAAGGAGCGTAAACATAGGACGATTCAACGGTGGAAAAACGTGTGCATCCACGAATCACGGATCACAATGTGGCAATCCGATGGCAGAATGACGGTATGGCGAATGCCCGTTGATCGTCATCTTCCAGCGTGTGTAGTGCCAATAGTAAAATTCGGAGGCGGTGCTGTTATGGTATGGACGTGTTTTTCATGGAGGCGGCTTGTTTTGCGTGACACTATCACAGCACAGGCCTACATTGATGTTTTAAGCACCTTCTTGCTTCCCACTGTAGAAGAGCAATTTGGGGATGGCAGTTGCATCTTCCAACACAATCAATCACCTGGTCATAAAGAACACCTGTGGCGGAGTGGCTACACGCCAATAACAACCCTGTAATGGACTGGCCTGCACAGAGTCCTGACCTGAATCCTGTAGAATCCTTTGGGATGTTTTGGGACGCCGATTTCGTGCCGTGCCTCAACGACCTACATCCATACCTCTCCTCAGTGCAGCTCTCCGTGAAGAATGGGCTGCCATTCCCCAAGAAACCTTCCAGCACCTGATTGAACGTATGCCTGCGAGAGTGGAAGCTGTCATCGAGGCTAAGGGTGGGCCAACGCCATATTGAATTCCAGCATTACCGATGGAGAACGCCACGAACTTGTAAGTCATATTGAGCCAGGTGTCCGGATGCTTTGGATCACATAGTGTAGTTGCAAAAAAGGCATACTATATTAGGTTTTAACCGAAGAATGAAGAATCAAAATCATACTTGGATGAAACATGCTTTCACACACATTACCGGCCGGAGTGGCCGTGCGGTTCTAGGCGCTACAGTCTGGAGCCGAGCGACCGCTACGGTCGCAGGTTTGAATCCTGCCTCGGGCGTGGATGTGTGTGATGTCCTTAGGTTAGTTAGGTTTAATTGGTTCTAAGTTCTAGGCGACTGATGACCTCAGAAGTTAAGTCGCATAGTGCTCAGAGCCATTTGAACCATTTGAGCCACCACACACATTACACCGTAAATAACTGGTGGCAAAGCCACAGTGTACGATGAGTACTGTCGACTGAAGGTGCCGGTCAGCATTTAATTGTTGTGCATGCAGGCGGTGACATAGGTTGATCATTTAGTGTTCATTTCTCATATATGGCTCGAAAATCAAAACGTCGGACTATCATTCAGAAATGGAGCAAGAAGTTTTTTCATTATTTTTTCAGGAGAATCACATTTTATCTTTCCTTGACAAAATAGTATACACAAATTTTGAAATACTTTCGAAATTAACAAAACAAACTAAATGCCACAGCCGTATTACCCATCGTAGCAATCTAATATGTAAATTATTATACTTACTTTCTTTTTGATAAGGATTTAAAAACAAAAATTTCAAAGCACCTGAAGGGATACGAACTCCGAACAGCTTGTTCGTCAGGTGAATGTCTTGTACCTCCACCCTACCGTACTGCTCAGATTAATGCGACTGGATTTGGTGCTGTAGAGACTAGAGTATCACACAAATTCTTTTACCTGATTATTCAAAATGTCTTTACCTATTCGATATATTTCTAGCCATTGTATATATCCAAAGTGTTAGGTGACAATAATGTTCAACCAGTGGTCACTTCGCAGTTATTATCCGTGATGCGCAAGATCTGGCGGGAGTAGCACAATAGTCTCATAAGGGAAAGATTTTTAAATGTTTATTCTAGAACAATCTCCTCTCCCTATTAAACAAAAATACTACAAACGCGCTGATAATCTCGTCTCACAGAGTTGACTAAATCGGTTCCAGCACTTTTACAACTCCATTCATGTTAGATAAGTCGCATTAAGAAACCGAATTTCGATCTGCTTAGCAAAACAGATAGAGGCATAACATGTAAACACGACAGTGAACATAACATTCGGATTTCGAAATTAAATTTTTGTCCTCTGAAAATTGTGTCAAGTGTAAACCTGGTGACAGACAAGTGGCACGTGACACTACCCCAATTGCAAGAACACTGGATAGTACGCCAGTACTAAACATCTGCTACTCCACACCGTAAAAACGACGGTGCTGCCACTGTGGCGAGATTACCTCTTCGCTTTTCCAAGTAAGACATTTCAGAATATAGACCAGCGGCGGCCAAGATTTCGGCTCGTAGGCCTTGCCTGCGCCTGAGTGCCAAAGCGGTCAGCCTCGCTGCACATTTCCCCCACTGGCAAACCGTGCTGTCTAACCAGGAGCAGGGGGAAGAGAGCAAAACGGCGAACGTGCCGCATTTAATTGGCAGTGCCGTCGCACTGCGTACGACTTGTTTTTATATTTCACATTTCTTAACAACATAGATTACAAACAAAACAATGTTCAGTGTTATTTAACTATTTTTGGCGCACTAGAGAAATAATATAATTTTTATCTGTCACAGACTATCGCCTAACGGAGAGACGCTGACATTTTCACAGAATTTCACTTATTTAGTTTCATAATCGAAAAAGGTCTTTCACACAAATGATGCTATCGAAATACTGCATACTTTTGCAACCTCATTATGAGACTTGGAAACTGGACCTGAGGAATGTAATGTAGACGTCCTGGACAGTTTTAACGTAAAAATATTTGTCATTAAAACTGAAATTAGCTTCCAGGTCAATAAAAATACACTCGCATAAGCACAGAGGAATTTTCAGCTGAAGTAGCAAATGGTCTCGAAACCAGCTCGAAAACAGATGTAAGCCTGACATTGCCCTCAAAACCTTAATAAAATTATTCTTGTAATTCTTTCAAGGCCACAATGAATTCTTGAGGTTTCTCGTTTTCTTTAACGCCAGTGAGCTGACAAGAACGCCATTTTTTCTTTAAATGCATCCTCATCCAATCAGAAAGACGTTACTTTTCAATGTCTTACTGCGGGAGCTGCGCAGTGAACAAATGCAAATTCTGTAACCCATTCCAGATGTTCTAATGTTCTTTCATGCACGCCCTTTTCCTTCATAAATTCAACAATAATGAGTTTTAAATCGAAAATTTTTTCCAGTCGTGGCCCTTGATTCACCTTATCTACTTCGCAGCAACGCATAAAGTCCCAATACCCTTCGTTCAGTTCCATTGCAAACCGTTGCAATTGATAATGGAATAATACAGAAATTTTACTGTTCATACCACCAATATAGATGCTGCCTGCCTGAAAATTTAGCACATAATGTATCTTGAGGTAGCGAACAATGAATCCTGTCTGTTGATCGTTGTAATTGTTTGCTCGTTCATTGCCAACTAAATCTTTAAATACTTTCTACATGGTATTGTATGTCGTTTCATAGTAAATATGCAGTACCCGTTGCTTGTGCGAATTGAGATTTTTCATCCCTGTCTTCTACCGTTTCCATTCATTTTAAAGGGTTGTGACGATAGATCGCTAGATGGCCTCGTTTTGTGGAAACAGCCACTGGACCTGTGCACGTCCTCCATACCACCAGCAAATAGCGAATAGCCTGCACACGGCCAGCGCACGCTACGTGCGTGAAGTTATGAGTGTGCTTGTTGAAAGACTACGTTAAGTCAATTGAATAATTTCATCCATCCTCCGATAAGAAGCTGGACAGTTTTCATTACAAAACCCATAAATAAGTACCTTGCCACATGGACGGCCGGGCTGTTAGAGGCGTAATGTGACGGATCACGCGGCGTCTTCAACCAGAGATTCGATTCCTCCCTCGGACATAGGTGTGTGTTGTTCTTAGCATAAGTTAGTTTAAGTAGTGTGTAAGTCTAGGGACCGATGACCTTAGTAGTATGGTCCCTTGGGAATTCACACACATCTCAACATCTTTTTTAAATACCATCACGGGATACACATTATTTTTAATTACGAATGGCATATTGAAAATAAGCAGTAGGACTGGCCAAAGAATTATACTTATGCAGCCAAAATAAGTTTTGCATCACCTCGGCTCCGCGAATTCCGGAACCCGTACAGAAAATTGAAATAGATATCAACAAGACCATCATTTCCGCCCTTTTTATTGTTCATTACAACCACACATTGCATGTTGTACCGCCATACAGCGAGACTTTCAGAGGTGGTGGTCCAGACTGCTGGACTTACCGGTACCTCTAATACCCACAAGCACGCCCTCTTGCATTGATGCATGCCTGTAATCGTCGTGTTGTACTATCGACAAGTTCATCAAAGCACTGTTGGTCCAGATTGTCCCAATCCTCAACGGCGATTCGGCGTAGATCCTTCAGAGTTCAAAATGGTTCAAATGGCTCTGAGCACTATGGGACTCAACTTCTGAGGTCATTAGTCCTCTAGAACGTAGAACTAGTTAAACCTAACTAACCTAAGGACATCACAAACATCCATGCCCGAGGCAGGATTCGAACCTGCGACCGTAGCGGTCTTGCGGTTCCAGACTGCAGCGCCTTTAACCGCACGGCCACTTCGGCCGGCGATCCTTCAGAGTGATTGGTGGGTGACGTCCTCCGTAAACAGACCTTTTAAAACTATCCCAGGCATGTTAGATAGGGTTCATGTCTGGAGAACATGTTGACCACTCTATTCGAGCCATGTCGTTATCCTGAAGAAGTCATCCACAATATGTGCACGACGGGGGCGCGAATTGCAGTCCATGAAGAAGAATGCCTCGCCAATATGCTGCCGATATCGTTGCACAATCGGTCGGAGGATGGCGTTCACGTATCGTACATCAGTAACTGCGTCTTCCATGACCACCAGCGGCGTACGTTGGCCCCACATAATGCCACCCCAAAACAGCAGGGAACCTCCACCTTTCTGCACTCGCTGGACAGTGTGTCTAAGGCGTTCATCCTGACGGGGTTGCCTCCACACACGTCTCCGACGATAGTCTGGTTGAAGATATATGCGACACTCATCAGTGAAGAGAACGTAATGCCAATCCTGAGCGGTCCATGTCAGTGTGTGGGTGTTATGTTGACGAGTTGCGAAACTCCTACAGAAGTCAGACAGACGCTCCTAACGTACCAAAAAGAAATGCCTGAAAAACTTTCACCAATAAACATCTTCTGGAGTTGTCCGCTATAAGAAAAAGACACAAAAATATTCTATTTTCTTGCGTAACTAGTGGGATACTTGGGTACTGGAGTATTGATAGTTAGTAAAAGAGAAACATTAAACGAAAGGAAAAGACTATTTATTGCAAAATTTAAGATAATCAAGTGAAGCTTTTATTTATAAACTGATACACAAATTTCTGGGTTCTTTTCGGAATAGGAGGTTACCTCTTATGGATAGGTATCCTATTAATGACATTTATATACAAAGTATGGGAAAGCTCTTTTATCTCTTTTCTTTAAGAATGTTATTTACTCGGCAGAATGGCTGAGAGCCACGCCTACTCAACTTCAATAATTATCCGACTGAATTTTTCTAAGTACGGTCGAGGCTGTCGCGTGACAAATGTAATGCAGTGATGTGAATGAAGTTTGCTATTTCTAAAGGAGGAAATATGGGGCTCACCTATGCTGTAGTGCACAATACCGTGAGCTGTGACGACTGCTGTCTGCGTCGTTCGCCACTGAAAAATTACAAAACTATCTCTTTCTCTCTGGATTGACCTTCGCCAATCGAACTCTCACTACACCTTGATGAAATCAAGGACTCCTATTGTGCCTAGTCTAACTATTGGCATGGTACACCAGTCAGATAACCAGTCCACCGCGATGCCACTCAGTGTTCACTCACACACGCTAACTAATACTCTGTTGGTGTTCACAACCCACATTGTCATGGCCAACACAGTGAACAAACGCTTCATAGCGGGCGACTCAATATAGAGTATCACTCCAATTCGTTAGTGACAGAGGTGCTCTCTCAGTGCAGTACTGAGTAGAGACTTTGTTCCTCACTCTCTGCATACACGAATGAGCGCACTCGCTCCCACTAAGTGTTCCCGCTACGAGAGTGTCACCATAACTACTTTCCTCCACGCAAAAATCGAAAGGGCATATCATCCGCTGTATTTCGCTCACTCCTCCGGCTCATTGCGTCGGAAATAGTCCACCAATCAGCGTTACTCTTACAAACAGGAGAATGGCGCTCCGTTTAAGCCGACCAATCCGGAAATATATAGCATCTAAGTTAGGCATTTGCTGTCCACCTGTGAGAACTCTGGAAACTGTGCACTAGGTTCATCAAAAAAAAAATGCATATGCTGGGGCTCTCCCAAACAATACAGCGGATTTTGCTTTTAAGGTGAACACACAGGCCATTAACCCTTTTCTCTGGCAAAAACTGTTTTGGTCTTTGGGTGGTTGGCCGGCCAGCACAGCTGCATGCTAACTCACCCATCTATGGACTTTCCAGTGGGCTGGTTGCCTCCGCCAAACAAAACCTCTTGTGAAACTTCCTGGCAGATTAAAACCTTGTGCCCGACCGGGACTCGAACTCGGGACCTTTGCCCTTCGCGGGCAAGTGCTCTACCATCTGAGCTACCGAAGCACGACTCACGCCCGGTACTCACAGCTTTACTTCTGCCAGTACTTCGTCTCCTACCTTCCAAACTTTACAGAAGCTCTCCTGCGATTCTCATTCTGAAAACCTCTTGTGGCCGTCGTGTCTTGAATGTATGTGAATGCCAGCCTCGACTATTTAATCTCGGTTCACATTTGCGATTTATTTATTAGATTTGCATATCAATTAAATGGAAATATGTAAAATTGGCTCTACCCTATCGAGTTTGGGCTAGAATGAAACATCTTGATACGTAGAATACGATGGTGAGGTCGGAATGTGTAAGAAATGAAGGTCATGAGTGCATGCCACCTTACAACATGAGTGCTATCGACAGGGGACGTCAAACTGACTCCATGTTTTTAGATTTCCAAAGCGCTTTTGACACTGTACATCACAAGCGAATTATAATTAAACTGCATACCTTTGGAATATGATCTCGGTAGTGTGACTGGATTCGTGATTTCCTGTCACAAATGTCGCAGTTCTTAATGATGGCCACGCGGAGTGGCCATGCGCTTTGAGGCGCCACATCACGGATTGTGCGGCCCCTCCCGCCGGAGGTTTGAGTACTTCCTTGGGTGTGGCTGTGTGTGTGGTCCTTAGTGTAAGTTAGTTTAAGTTCGTTTAAGTAGTGTGTGAGTTTAGGGACCGATGACCCTAGCAGTTTGGTCTCTTAGGAATTCACACACATTTGAACAGAAATTTTCTTAATAATGGACAAAAATTCATCAGTTAAAACAGAAGTAATGTCTCACGTTCCCCAAGAAACCGTTATAGGCCCTCTGTTGTTCCCGATCTACATAAACGATTTAGGAGAGAATCTGAGCAGCCCTCTTAGATTGTTTGCAGATAATGTTGTCATTTACCATCTTGTACAGTCATCAGATGTTCTAAACGAATTGCAAAATGATTTAGACAAGATATATCTATGGTGTAAAAAGCAGCAATTGACTCTAAATCATGAAAAGTGTGAAGTCATTCACATAATTACTAAAAAGGAATACGCTAAATTTCAATTACACTATAAATCCCACAAATCTAAAGGTTGTAAACTCAACTAAATATTCAAGGATTACAATTACAAAGAACTTAAATTGTAACGATCACATAGGTAAAGTAGCAGAAAAAGCAAACCAAAGAAACCCATTTACTGGCAAAACAATTAGAAAATGTAACAGGTCTACTAAAGGGACTTGTTATACTACGCTTGTCCTCCATCTTCTGGAGTATTTCTGCATGGTGTTAGATCCGCATCATAGGATTGACGGAGGACATCGAAAAAGTTCAGTGAATGGCAGGTCGTTCCCCGTTATCGCAAAATAGGGGACAGAGTGACACGGGCATAATACACAAACTGAGACAGCAGTCATTAAAACAAAGCTTCTTCCGCTGTTGTAAGACATCATGAAATTTCCCACACCAAATTTCCCCTCAGAGTGTCAAAAGGTTTTGTTAACTTCCACGTAGGTAGGGAGAAACGATCATCATAATAAAATGGGGGAAATCAGAGCTAATATGGAAAGATTTAAGATTTCGTTTTTCCCGCGCGCTGTTCGAGAGTGGAACCCTCTGCCAGGAATTTCAATGTGAATTGTAGAATAATGATGTTGATGTAGATGTATATGCCCATGGTTGTACTTGTACGAAGTTGCAATGACATCCGACTATTTTTTTGGGTGCTTCAGCTATTTGACAGGCATTGTGGAACCACAGTTGAGAACATCAGTTGTAAAAAATCAAGCACAATTTCACCACTTCAAATTCGAACCTAAATAACATCTATAAAGACACCAGTTGCAACTGGGGAACCAATAGGTGAAATGGATGCATGCTACATAGTACGTTGTATTCGAATAAGTCTATATTACCACTATTTAAAATATATATTATTTCTCGTGATATTCCCTGTATATTATGTAAGTATTTAACAGTGTCGTAATAATCTTTATTTTTTAAAGCAGTGTCTCTCTCTGTAGCATGGAAAACGTAAAAAAAGTGCCTCGATTGGTTTTGAAAAGCCGAATCTCGTAGTATTGTGAGCAAAGCTCTCCGGTGCACGCAACGCGTTTCTTTCAGAGCCTCCAGCGGCAGTTTGTTCAGAATTTCTAAAGGACTCTCGCACCCATTAAATAAGCGTGTGTACCTCGTTAAGCTCTTCTTTGAATATTTCCTACCTCTTCCGATAATCCAACTTGCTAAGGGGCCTGGAGTAACGAGCACTGCTCATGAATTGGTCGAATATAGATTTTATAAGCGATCCCTTATGTTCGTTAATTACGCTCCTTTAGGATTCCGTCAATAAATATTAGTTCGACATTTGCTTTAAACAGTGCTAAAATTATGTAATTAATCCATTTTAAACACCCACTAGAAGGACGTTACGATGTGATTCAAAGTCGTGACTGATCCGCTGTCACGTAGTCGAACGATGTCGGATCGTTGCTCCCACTTATAGGCATTACATTACATTTTTTATACTTAGTGTCAGCTTCCAATCTTTCGCCAGTACGCTGATCGTCTTCATGTCACTCTGACTTCAGTAACATGCTTCTGTCAACTCCACCTCCTTGAAAACAACTGTTTTCCTCCAGGCCTTTTAGTATACTCCAAGAACATTAGCGTCCCTTACACAGTGACGTCAGGACTCAGGACGCTAACTTCACTTTTGATGACGATTATCCACTGAGAACGAAATATAGAGCTCTGTTTGCCAGGAAGTCTCCAATCCGATCGCATACCTATGTAAGTTTTGTGCTCAATACTATTGCGTGTATAAATGAATCACATGATTTCTGGAACTTAAAAAACACCAGCCCTGTTACTTCGTCAAATACTTTTTGGATCCATTACTTGTATTCGAATCTCTGACTTCCTCTACAGCTTTTACCCACTACAGCTTCTTCTTGTACCACGGACGTTAATCCTTGATGTCTTAACATGTGTCGTGTCACCCTGTTGTTTCTTCTTGTCAGTGTTTTCCGTATGTTTCTTTCTTTGTTGATTCTGCAGACCACCACTTCATTCCCTACCTTACGAGTCAATCCAACTTTCGACATCCGTATGTAGCACCACATCCGAAACGTTGCGATTCTATTGTTTTGCGGTATCCCACAGTCCCTGATTGACTACTACAAAATGTTGCGCTTACCAACAGACTTCCCGTGGTTAGAAATGCCTCCTTTCCAGTGATAATCTGCTTTTTATGTCTCACTCGGTTCGTCCGTCATTTATTATTTTGCTTCCAAGATAATAGTTGCGTCTACTTCGCGGTCCTGAATATTAATGTTGAGTTTATCGATAATCTCATTTCTGCTTCTCCTCATTACGTTCGTCTTCCTTCAGTTTACTATCACTTCATATTCTCTACTCATTAGACTGTTCTTCCCATTCGAGATGTCCTGTAATTCTTCACTTTCACTGAGAACAACAGTGTCATCAGCGACTTTTATCCCTGGTATCCTGTCATCTAGAATTTAAAACCACTCTCCACTATTTGCAGCCGTCCGACCTGACATGTTGCAGCGAGCTGACGTTGTCATTCACCATTAAAGGATGCCATTCGTGGAAGACATTTTGAGGACGATAAGGAGCTGATCCACACAGCGAAGCACTGGCTCCGCCACCAGGACTAGGATTGGTACCGGCAGGGCATACACGCCCTTGTTTCGCGCCGGACGAAGGCCATAGAACGGGGTGGACAGCGTAAATTTTGGTGTGACTTCTGACGTACCATCTGTGCTCTTACGGTCAGCGTTATGTAGTTGGCCCAGCCTGGGCTCTCTTCGTATTAATGGAATCGTCTGTTTAAGAACGGTAGTGCGGGTCTTGCAACCAAAAATATTTTCACTTCTTGTAAATGAAGAAAAATTGCATTATCTCTGTTATATCACTTGGTACCAGGATTTTTTTTTTTTTTTACTTATCCTTTCTTACATTGTAAAGCAGAGTGGTAGTGAAAGAAAAGGTGCAGCTAATCCTCAAATATAATCCCCACAGTGTGAGATTCAGCTGTTTGTTGCCACGCTATATTGTGCGTGCGTGATAAGTCTTGTGTATTTCTTAGAACCAGTTAATTTAGGCTATCTTCAAATTTCATATTGCAGATACTGTATACGTCTTTTCTTAAAACATTCTTTCTATTAATTTAATATAATGATACCTGTAAGATGATACCTATACTGTTAAGATTACGTAATTTTACTCTCAAACGCTCACTGATGTAAAGAATATTTGGTAAATTTCACCATACCTAAATCCTTGCCTTTCTTAATTTAGAAATTAGTGGTTATCCCCTTTGTTTTTGGGGGTCATCCTTTTAGGTTTGCTGATTTATGTGGAATTTTGTAATAATAAACTGAAGTTCAAATGTGGACTAACGAACAATCTTCAGTCCCCATTTTCCCATAACTTCCTTGTCTCTCCTTGTAGAAGTGTATCGAGGCGTCTCATAATTGGTAGCTAAAGCGTGCTTCCCTTTGGTGGTAGGGCTTGCGACTGAGCATCTTTCGTTACCTATTTAGTGGAAGTAACATTGTTGTTTTATCAGAATTTCCTCGTAGTGTGGTTTTCAGGAGCACTTGGAGGCAAGATGCAGTTTCGCCAAAGCCAAGTGATGGGGGTTGGCTGTTTAAAGAAGGAACAGCTACAATATGAATTGCGCTTTCGAGGTCAGGTGGAGGATGGCGACCTAGCAGCATCGAGCGCGGAGGCGTTGACGTAACAAGTACGAGAGGTTCGGACGGTAGCCCTTGCCTTTGACGTTCAGCTGTCAGAGACGGAGGTCGTTGCCCCTAAATCTAATCCTCAGAGTGTGAGATTCAGCTATTTGTTGCCACGCTATATTTTACGCGTTCATTTTGTTGTGTTGGTAACAACAGTCTTGGTTGTGTTGTAGAACCAGTTAATTTGGGCTACTAGGCCGCGTTCTTGTGGAGCGTCTAGGGTTCTACCACCCGGTACGGACCGCTCGCAGTACCAATATGGTTGCTCCAAATATTTTGTAAAAATTTCGCCTTCAGATTTCTTACTATCGTTTTTGTAAACGCAAAAAAGTTTCAACTTCAAATTTATTATTATAGTTGTTGTATATGTCATTTCTTGTAATATTCTTTATATTGTTTTAAATGTCGCTGGACGTGCCACGTTAAAGGGGGTAGGACGTCAAACGGGCCGATTTGGAGCAGGAGAGGCACCACAGGACAGTTTAATTTCCACTGTCTGTACTTTTACAAGTAAATTCATAAAACTTTGTTAGCATGACCAGGAAGGATTCAGGATTCACACTCATAACAGCGGAAGTTCAAAAACATCACAAAATAAATACTTTACGTGTGAAATTTCATCATTTTTTCACTTACTATTGGCTGCATTTGTTGGTATAGGTACACTTTTCTTCATAAGTAAGAGAGACTGTTCGATGAATTTTGCACAGCATACAAACCGTACTTACAGGTGTCTGAAACTCTAGAATCTATTTAATTTATGAAAAAATGAATGAGCTCTTACGTTTTAAGCTTTATGTTTAGAACAAAAATAAAATTTTGTAGTTAATTATCTCAATTTTTACCATACTTTTTAACAGATTTGGAAAATTCTAGAGTTTCGTACACCTGTAAGTATGGTTTGTATGCTGCGCAAAATTCATCAAAGAATCTCTCTTACTTGTGAAGAAAAATGTACCTATAGCAACAAATGCAGCCAATTGTAAATGAAAAAATGATGAAATTTCGCATGTAAAAAAATTATTTTGTTATGTTTTTGAACTTCCACTGCTATGAGTGTGAATCCTGAATCCTTCCTGGTCATGCTGACAAAGTTTTATGAATTTATTCGTAAAATTATAGGCACTGGAAATTAAAATCTCCTGTGGTGCCTCTCCTGTTCCAAGTCGGCTCGTTTGACGACCTACCCCCCTTAAGATTCAGTTGGATGCTACTGTAAGTCTGTGTATGTTATTTCAGGCACAGCTAATGTATTTTCGAAGTAGTTTGATTTTATTTAAAGCGTGTTCTGTTAATAGTATGTAATTTCACTCTCAAACGCTCATTGATGTAATGAATTTTCGGTAAATTCCGTCATACCTAAGTCTCTGTCTTTCTGAACTTAGAAATTAGTAACTGTACTCTTTGGTTTTGGGGGCCATGTTTTTACGTTTCGTAATTCATGTGGAATTTCGTAATCTTAATAAATTGTTATTCAAATGCGCATTAACGAATGGTGTTCAATCTCCATTTGTCCAGACCTTCCTTCTCGTTCCTTGCAGAGGCGTCTCGGGGCGCCTCACGATATGATGCTTGTTAGCTACTTGGTCACAAGAGCCGTTGTGCTGATTGGGAGATAGTTTTCACATTTATTTACCCTATCTATCTTTGGGATTGTGTGGATTATATTTTTCCGGAGCTCTCATGGTATGTCTCCAGACTCGTAGAATGCACACACCAACTTGAATAGTAGCTCAGTTGTCACTTTCGCTGATGATATGATATATTCTGAAGAAATGTTACCCACACTTTCTGCCTTATTTGGTCAAAACTCTTCCGAATCTCTAGTGCTGGGTTCCCCTTGTCTTCCATATCGACTCCCATTATTCCTCAATGACGTCATCAGACAAGGTCTCCCCTCGTAGGGGCCTTCAGTGTACCCTTCCCACCTAGTATCCATGGAAATTGAAACACCACGAAGACGGGCCGCAACTAACGTCAAACTGACACGAAGTGTACCACATGTTTGGATATGCAGATCATTAGCATTACAGCCCAATCGCATGAAGTACACAGGAATATCATCTTCCACATACTGTACATGAAAACAAGGTTCCTTCTTAAGAAGTAGGATTTGTATGTTGTTTGTAATGAATCCTTGTAAGAAGAAGAGCGCTTCGGAGTTTTGCTGCAATTTCGTAGAGTATAGCAGCAATGGATATCGTTCGAAGATTTTACTCCTCGCGATGGTCGGGGTACCACGAATGTTATGTCACTATCTAATAGATAGGTTCAGATGGACCATCTCAATGCCATGCATCATCTGAACAGCCCAATGCGAGTAGCACCCAGTGGGTCAGGACATATGGTTCGGTCGGCCGTGCAGGACCGTCCAACCACGTCACATTCGCTGAGTCTGGAAATGGGTTTGTTTGTTGCAAGACAAGTATCCAGAGGGACACTGCGGCAGCATTGGAGCGCTTAGAACTTTCAGCAGGACCATCATTACTGCAGCTTCCTTGACGCGATAACAGTGCGTCACGCTGATAGTGGTGGTCCTAACGACAACAAAGGACACGGACTGATACCATGTCGTCTTTTCAGGCGAGTCCCGGTTCTATATCTGCAAACAGGCTCCGAGTAGAACGAACGTTGCCAAATGGCGTCCATCATCGTGATACGGGCCCAACATCTGGCATGATGGTATGCGGTGCGCTGGGTACACAACAGACACCCCTAGTAGGCACGTCCTGTAGCCTGGACGGTAACTTTCATATATCTGACGTGTTGCATTGTGATGGCTTGTCAATTACGTTTGAGGTGTTACAACAGACTGAGCCACTGTGCAAAACGTCACACTGTTTGACTAGCTTCCTATTGTGTTACCACACCCTACCGTCCAGTACACTAGAAATATAATTATGTGTACAGTGATTTTGAGAGTGTTAATAATTTCTGAATAAAAGGTGTGGAGTAAGTAAACCCATTAATTATTACAGGGAAGAATATACTTCAGAGTTTTACGCTCCTTTGTTGTTTGAAAGGTAGACAAACGTAGGCCTTTATAAATATATGAACACAACTTTGCCTTAGGTCAACACCTCAACACCCACACAACTCAAGACTAATAAACAGTTAATAAATAAGCTTAAATAAATAAATATACCTACAAGCAAAAATCTTTAAAATTCTTCCTAATGTAACACATGGAATTGCTGTCTTATGTTTAATGACATGAATTCAATTTCGACACATAATGAATATCTTCGTGCGCTCAACAGCCTCCGAGTATCAGCAATTTAATTTGGTGTGGAATATTTCTCTCTTAACATTGGGATTGGTAAAACTGATTTCTTAGATACTTTAATGTTACAGTCGGATGGAAATATTTTATTTTATTATAGAAATATATTTCCCTAATACAGACTATCTGCGAGTGTGTTAGTAGGTCGTAATCAGTGAGCCCTATACTGTCTGGACGTCGAACTCCATCTGTCTGTAACTGCCGGCCAGTGATGCTCGTATTACATTTCTTGTCACAAACAAATTTTTTTGGTCCTCAGTCTTGTAACTGGTCTGATGGGGCCCACCGTGAATTCCTCTCTTATGCCAACTTCTTGGTCTCAGAGTAGCACTTGCTACCTACGTCCTCAATTATTTGCTGGATGTTCCAAACTCTGTCTTCATATATAGTTTTTGCTGTCTACAGTTCCCTCTGGTACGATGTAAGTCATTCCCTGATGTCGTAACAGATGTCCTATCATCCTGTGGCTGAAACTTTCTATTTTCTGTTTTTAAAGCACTCGTGTGTCGAATTTATTAAATTGTACCTTCATTTTGTTCTTAACTAGCAAGTGTTCATATTTTTTAGAGTATTTTTATCTTCATGTGCCTGTGTTTGTTGGCTAAACGGGCAAGTTTCTGTTATTGGAGGGCAGGCACCAACCTGCGATTTGTAATTTGCATCTCTCAATAATTCCAATGTGTACCTTGTGTATGTTGTAGAGTGTGACCTGAACCAAGCAACAATTTGATGCGTGACCAGAGCTCAAGACATGAACCTTGCATTAGTTAATCAAATTTTAACTTCCTTTTAAATGCACTGTGCTTTTTGTGGTGATTTAGCCGCTCAGAACCTTCTACAACCGGCTGACTTTTGTTCTGGTAGTGCCTGTGTTAAGTATTTCTTTGGAATCAGGTTTCTGATTTCAGTGGTGGTTATTCTATAGCTGTATTAAACGCTTCTTGCAATTGTCTTTTAAAACTGTAAGTAAATGATTCTCATCTTGGCTCTTTGGTGGATTGTCCTTTAAATATACATTTTCTTTCATCTTTCTTAATTTTACAATTTTTTGTTTTAAAATCTACTCAAAATATTTTATTTTAATTCACTCTTAATCCCCTTGAGTGCCTTAGGGACAATTTTTTAAGTATTTGCTATATTTGAGAAACTTGAAGATAAATAAATAAGTAATATTAATAATAATGATAATAATAATAAAAGTATGGACTGTTTGAGTTTTTCATGCCCTGCACATTACCACATCAGATCCCGGCTACCACAATCTAATACAAAGTATTAAAAACATTCTCAGACTTAATTAAGATTATCTACCTAGCAGGTTAGTGGGTGTTGGTCTACTGCTATTGCCACCATCAACTAGCTACAATGGCCAGCTACCACCAATGCTCCACCAAACTTCATACGCATAGATCTCAATTACTCACGTACAACAAAACTTATGTACTGACCACTGACACAGGACAAATAACTAGGTAATATACTTTGTTCAAATGGTGTGAAGAAACCTATTATGCTCACAGCATAATACAAGATCACTTTCTGTATACAAATCAATCTCGCTCACGCCGTGTAATTTAGCAAAATCCAAATGGCTCTCGATTTCAGAGAAACGCGCGCACTCGCGCAGATAACTTTATGCCGTCAGAAGGCTTTATTGCGGCATTATTGGCTACAGACAACTAGTTTCATCCTTACACTCTGTAGATGTCTGTACATTTCGCTTTGGCTTATCCTAGACATCCTGACAATCAATAGCTACATATACTGTTCATTGTATTTCTTGATGCACTAATTTACAAACGGCCGTATGTCTTGTAGTAATTTATTTTATGAACTTCTTATGTGCTACCAGTTTCGGCATTACATTGATGCCATCTTCAGGCCCCACACGTCACAGTCGTAAAATCGCTATAAAAGGAAGGAGCCATATAACTGGATCCATGAATCAAATCGCAATGCAACAGCTCTTCGTGGCCAGGCGACACAGCCCAGTCTACTACGCTTTCCACTACCGCTATATTGAGTTATTTTACTACCCAAACAGCGTTATGAGTTTAATTTTCTAATCTAATTTCCTCAGTATCACCTGATTTGATTCGACTACATTCGATTGTCCTTAATTTGCTTTTGTTAATGTTCATCTTATACCCACTTTTCAAGACAATGCCCATTCCGCTCAGCTGCTCTTTCAAATCAATTTCTAACTGTGATAGAATTACAGTGTCATCGTAAACCTCAAAGTTTGTATTTCTTCTCCGTGAACTTTAATTCCTACTCCAGCATCGGGGCCGGGGCCGGCAGCAGTGTCCGACCGATTCTTCAGTCCGGAACCACGCTGCTGCTACGGTCGCAGGTTCGAATCCTGCTTCGGGCATGGATGTCTCTGATGTCCTTACGTTAGTTAGGTTTAAGTAGTTATACGTTTAGGGGACTGATGACATTAGCTGTTAAGTCCCATAGTGCTTAGAGCCATTTGAAGTATTTGAGCCAACTTCGGGGATAGGCTACGGTCTTCTTTCACTCCCTTCTCAATCACTGCTTCTTTTTCTTGCCCCTCGACTCTTACAGCTACCGTCCGGTTTCGCTAAATGATGTAAACAGCAATTCAGTCCCTTTATTTTACACCTATTATGTTCAGAATTTCAGAGCATTCCAGTCAACACCGCCTAAAATTTTCTCTAAGTCTACAAATGCTATAAACATAGGCTTGCCTTTCCTTAATCTGTCTTCTATGATAAGTCGTAAGGTCAGTATTGCCTTATGTGTGCCTAAATTTCTTTGGAATCCTTACTAACCTATACAAAACTTGTGTTAGTACCTTGCAACCATGACTCATTAAAGTGACAGTTCTATAATATTCACATCTGCCAACATCTGCTGTTTTCGAATTACATTCTTCTTGAAGTCTGAGGGTATCAATATCTACGGATAAAATTCACAGATTCGGCAACAAAGTTCATCAGTATCTTAGATGAGGAAAAAGTTAGTTCATGATATGTAGTTGCTAGCTAACAGATTTACACTACTGGCCATTAAAATTGCTACACCACGAAGATGATGTGCTACAGACGCGAAGACAGGAAGAAGATGCTGTGATATGCAAATGATTAGCTTTTCAGAGCATTCACACAAGGTTGGCGCCGGTGGCGACACCTACAACGTGCTGACATGAGGAAAGTTTCCAACCGATTTCTCATACACAAACAGCAGTTGACCGGCGTTGCCTGGTGAAACGTTGTTGTGATGCCTCGTGTAAGGAGGAGAAATGCGTACCGTCACGTTTCCGACTTTGATAAAGGTCGGATTGCAGCCTATCGCGACTGCGGTTTATTGTATCGCGGCATTGCTGCTCGCGTTGGTCAAGGTGCAATGACTGTTAGCAGAATATGGAATCGGTGGGTTCAGGAGGGTAATACGGAACGCCGTGCTGGATCCCAACAGCCTCGTATCACTAGCAGTCGAGATGACAGGCATCTTATCCGCATGGCTGTAACGGATCGTGCAGCCCCGTCTCGATCCCTGATCCCAGATGGGGACGTTTTCAAGACAACAACCATCTGTACCAACAGTTCGACGACGTTTGCAGCAGCATGGACTATCAGCTCGGAGACCATGGATGCGGTTACCCTTGACGCTGCATCACAGACAGGAGCGCCTGCGATGGTGTACTCAACGACGAACCTGGGTGCACGAGTGGCAAAACGTCATTTTTTCGGACGAATCCAGGTTCTGTTTACAGCATCATGATGGTCGCATCCGTGTTTGGCGACATCGCGGTGAACGCACATTGGAAGCGTGTGTATTCGTCATCGCCATACTGTCATATCACCCGGCGTGATGGTATGGGTTGCCATTGGTTACACGTCTCTGTCACCTCTTGTTCGCTTGACGGCACTTTGAACAGTGGACGTTACATTTCAGATGTGTTACGACCCGTGGCTGTACCCTTCACTCGATGTCTGCGAAAACCTACATTTCAGCAGGATAATGCACGACCGCATGTTGCAGGTCCTGTACGGGCCTTTCTGGATACAGGAAATGTTCGACTGCTGACCTGGCCAGCACATTCTCCAGATCTCTCACCAATTGAAAACGTCTGGTCTATGGTGGCCGAGCAACTGTGTTGAAGCTGCATGGGCAGCTGTACCTGTACAAGCCATCCAAGCTCTGTTTGACTCAATGTCCAGGTGTATC
Organism: Schistocerca cancellata; assembly: GCF_023864275.1. Taxonomy (NCBI): domain Eukaryota; kingdom Metazoa; phylum Arthropoda; class Insecta; order Orthoptera; family Acrididae; genus Schistocerca; species Schistocerca cancellata. The sequence goes on along the minus strand of NC_064630.1, from coordinate 566,867,313 downwards.
AAAGCCATTATTACGGCCTGAGGTGGTTGTTCTGGGTACTGATTTATCAGGATCTATACACCCAAATTGCGTGAAAATGTAATCACATGTCAATTCTAGTATAATATATTTGTCCAATGAATACCCGTTTATCATTTGCATTTCTTCTTGGTGTAGTAATTTTGATGACCAGTAGTGTAAAAGTGTGTACGTAAGTGCGTCAAAAACGCACATTACATTCGCCGAATAATATACTCAAACATAGAGGGTGAATCAGCTGCAACCTGTAGCCTGCAACCCCTTCAAAACCGAGGCGAAAGTTCCATGTTCTTTTGCTCGCTACATGCAAACTGTTAGTCCTACATAATAAATGAACTGGATCTTTTTTGTAGGAAATTTAATGTAGTAAAATTTTGTACAGGTATACATTTTCCCTGGAGGCCTCGGTTTTCGATTTATTCAAACAAAATGCTTTTTAAAAACTTTTTTGTGCGTTTTTCTTGAATAATTCGAAAACTGTGGCCTCTAGCAGAAACATACAACAGTACAGAACATAGCTGTATTTAATTTTCTACAAAAAGTTCTTTCTCTTCTTTTGAGGACTAAAAACTTGATCATTGCGAGCGAGACAATACGAAAATATTGCAGGTAGTATTTGAAGATGTTGCAGATTGCATAAAACCTTCTAGGGGCAGCTGAGTCACCCTATTAAAGACATGGATACCGTAAATGTACGAGTACTGTCGCCAAGCACGCAACAAATGTTTCGAGGCGTCCTCGGTACTTCCGTCAAGTTACGTCTTCTCACAGTCTCTCCAACAATTCGTAGCAGTTGCATGTCGCTCATTATGACAACACATGCAAGACAGGAAGGCCAACAACACCACTTTTGCCACTTATCAAAAGTCTTTCACCACATATTATTACTGCCACCTTCTTAGTTCACAACTCCGCTTTTCTGTTTGCCAGCAATTTAATAAGCGTTTTTACTAGCCATCCCGGCTTTACGTCATTTGCTTGCGCTGCAATTATTTCTGACGCTAATGACAGTCTTGGCTACCAGCTGCGACGGATCCACATGTCACTGACAATTTCTTCATAAAACCACAGAGAGAATTTCTAACTCACGCTTCTCACTAACTCATCAAAATGAATACTCGGTTCACTTCCGCGTCACACAGCAAATAGTACACATTATTTCATATAATAACAGCAGTTCTTCGTCCGTCATTCTTACTTTTTTCGCTTCAGTAATTTTATGTTACGTCTTCCCAGAACCATGCCCTCCGTCAAGTCAATACAGTGTATATTGCAGACGAGGATAATGTCTCCATTTTATACGTGCAACTGTTTAACATCCTTTTCATGACTTGCAACAAACGAGGAAGCAAGAAAAGTCCGTAGATACTGATTAAATCAGGCAGTAAGAGGTATAATATACACAGAAGAGCCAAAGAAACTGGTACACCTGCCTAATATCGCTTAGAGCCTCCGCCGGCACGCAACACGACGTGGCATGGACTAGCCTATTGTCTGAAGTAGCTATGGAGGGAACGGACACCATGAATCTTGCAGCGCTATCTATAAATCTGTAAGAAGACGAGGGGCTGGAGGTATCTTCTGACCGCCGGCCGCGGTGGCCAAGCGGTTCTAGGTGCTTCAGTCCGGAACTTCGCGACTAATACGGTCGCAGGTTCGAATCCTGCCTCGGGCATGGATGTGTGTGATAGCCTTAGGTTAGTTAGGTTTAAGTAGTTCTAAGTTCTAGAGGACTGATGACCTCAGATCTTAAGTCCCATAGTGCTCAGAGCCATTTGAACCATTATCTTCTAACCTGCTGGAATTGCCCAAGAACTTCGAAATGCACAAGTGACATGAATGGGTGTAGGTTACCAGACAGGATGCTTACGTACGTGTCACCTGTCAGAGTCGTATCTAGATGTATCAGGGGTTCCATATCACTTCAACTGCACACGCCCCACACCATTACAGAGCCTCCACCAGCTTGAACAGTCCCCTGCTGACAAGCAGGGTCCATGGATTCAGGAGATTGTCTCCATGCCCGTACACGTCCATCCGCTCGATACAATTTGAAACGACATTCGTGCGACTGAGAAACTTTTTTCCAATCATCAACAGTCCAATGTCGGTGTTGACGGGCCCAGGCGAGGTGTAAAGCTTTGTGCCGTGCAGTCATCAAGGATACACGAGTCGTCCTTCGGCTACGAAAGTACATATCGATGATGTTTCATTGAATGGTTCGCACGTTGACACTTTTTGATGGCCCAGTACTGAAATCTGCAGCAATCTGTGGAAGGGTTGCACTTCGATCACGTTGAAAGATTCTCTTCAGTCGTCGTTGGTCCCATTCTTGCAGGATCTATTTCCGGCCGCAGCGATGTCGGAGATTTAATGTTTTATCCGATTCTGTTATTCACGGTACACTCGCGAAATTGTCGTACGGGAAAATCCCCATTCCATTGCTACCTTGGAGATGCTGTGTATCATCGCTCGAGCGCCGACTATAACACCACGTTCAAATTCAGTTAAAACTTGATAGCCTGCGGTTGTAGCAGCAGTAACCGATCTAACAACTGCGCCAGACACTTGTTCTCTTATATAGAAGATACTGGCCGCAGCGCCGTATTCTGCCTCTTTACATATCTCTGTATTTGAATATGCATGTCTATATCAGTCTTTTTGGCATTTCATTATATTTCATAATAACAGTTAGACGGATAAGAAAAAAGCACTCCGTCTTCAGGCCACAAGTGGCCCATCGGGACCATCCGACAGCCATCGGCTGAGGATGCGGATAGAAGGGGCGTGGGGTCAGTCCACCGCTCTCCCGGTCGTTATGATGGTTTTCTATGACCGGAGCCGATACTATTCGATCGAGTAGCTCCTTAATTGCCATCACGAGGTTGAGTGCACCCCGAAAAATGGCAACAGCACATGGTGGCCTGAATGGTCACCCATCCAAATGCCGGCCACGCTCGAGAGTGCGTGGTAAGAGACAGGTAAGAGACAGGGTATTAATAACAAAGATAATCAACAAATTTTTGTATCTGAAACTACTGTTATTTTTAAAACAGTGACACATACAAACACAAACAGCGCACTACGAAGGAATTACCCGAAAGGGACGGAAATCCTTAGTTGTGATGAATATGCACAGACAAATAAATGATTACAGTTTCAGAAAAATTGATGATTTATTCAAGACAAATTGCTTCATAAATTGAGCAAATCAATAACGCGTTGCTCCATCTCTGGCCCTTACGTAAGCAGTTATTCGGCTTGGCACTGATAGAGTTGTCGGATGTCCTTCAATTGGCGCGTTAGATCGTAAAAGTCCCGAGATGGCTGGGGGAGGGGCTGCCCATAATGCTTTGGAGTTTCTCAATTGGGGAGAGATGCGGAGACCTCCGTGGCTAAAGAAGGGTTTGGCAGGCACGAAGACATTCAGTAGAAACTCTCGCCATGTGCAGTCGTTCAATATCTTTCTGAAATGTAAGCCCAGGTTGGCTTGCAATGAAAATGAACGTAATGCGGCGTAGAACATCGTCTTTGTACCGCTGTGCTGTAAGGGTAACGCTGATGATACCCAATGGAGTCTTGCTGTGAAAAGAATTGACATCCTAGAACACTATTCCTGGTTGTTAGGCAGTATGGCGGGCGACAGGTTGATATCTCTCCGCAGTCCTGGGTATCTCCAGACACGTCTTCGCTGATAATCGAGGTTCATTTGGAAATAGGAATTACTGAAGACAGTTCTGCTCCATTCAGTGAAATTCCAGGCCAAAGACGTGTATGGAGACATGCGGACATCAAGAGAAGCTTATGTCCTATGAGTGCTACAAATTTGCCCGGTTCTACAGTAAGTGATTTTCATGATGTTCAACTATTGTACATTCGTCTAACAAGTTTTTATACCTTACGTATACAATAACAAATTTTGGACGAGCTACTAGATAAGGCTTTGCAAATACAGTTAGAAGCCCGACGTACTCGGTACTCAAATAAACAGCCCCTTATTAAGAAAACAGAAATACTGACAAACTTCAGAAATTCCAGCTCCCATATAGGATTTCGCTCAAAATACATATAATAAAAAGAATTACCAGTAAAAGGTGACTTAATGACACTTGAACACTAGTGTCAAGCTAAGTTCCAGTTAAATAACATGATAGAAACACTTAAATAAAAAAACTACAACAGAAACACTGATCTTTAAAAATAAATGTTCACGCGCTCAGGCATAATAATAAAAAATTATTAGAAAGAGCTGCACAAGGAACTCAGCGGATGCTATGCAGCTTAAGGTTTAGCCAGTTGCCAATCCGTAATATTTAAGGAAGCAGGTTCATATACGAACAGGTACATACAATATATATTTATATATCTACCAACTTAGCCCGCCTTGGCGGAAGGAAGATAAATACTAAACTTTGGAAGGCGATATGTGAACAACTCCCGGTAGTGGCCAGGTTCTTAAACACTGCCAGGCCTAGACCTCGGACGACATCTCACTCCCCGCCAAGGCGCTGCCACAATCAAAAGCGTTTGCCCGAATCACAGAGACATTCCAATAACTCTGACACATAGAAACACTGGGCTGAACTTTTGACTCGATGTATGGGTAAGCATGTAGAGGAACACGTTACACTACTGACAAAATCGCAACTTTGATCTTAAGTATTTTACACATGGCCAACTGTATTAATAGAGTGCAGGCTTTGAAAACGCCAACATAAAATCATTTGATTACAAGAGACACACAGCACTAGTAAAACTTCAGAGGAAACTTTCAAATAACGGTCACCATTTAACTAGGCCAACTGAACTCTTCCACACCATCTTAAAGTTCGACTATGAAAGTCCCACCGTAATAACAAAATTTAAATGCCTCTGAGTGCGTCGATCAACGAAACACAATTACGACCACTACTCCATATCACGTACACAGTGCGAAGGAGCGAGCTTCACCGCTTCACTTCAAATTTTGTTCTCAGCGAAGTCACAGAACTTGTATCTCAAAGCTGCCCATGTCGCCGAAACGCCCAACCAATTTCACACCACAACATGTAACGGTCATCACGCTCGTTCGGCAGCGGTTGACACTCGTCTCCCCGCGAATGTCACGAGATCCCCAGGATTACCCGTCGAAGGCTAACAACCCAACCCCTTCCCCCGCCAACCCGGAAGATAAGACACGCGAAAAGAAAAGCTAGCTTAGCTCAACCACAATCGATATAAACGATACATGTACAAAATAACACTGGTGCCAGCTCGCCACGGCTCATAAAGTACTCATGGAAACAGAACAAACGAGAAACTTGGCCCTTGATCTTGCCTCATCTACTTCAGTACCTTCAGAATCGGGGAACGCTGTAAAAATATCTAGTCGGTTGGTCCTGAATATACGATCAGGGACATGTATTGTACAGCCAAGAGATTCTTCCTGTCTTAACCCGTCTGTCTACACACTCTCAAAATTAAGGTGATGTAAAATATTGGGAAACTTATATCCAAAAACCACATTCGGAGTGCTTTCTTTTCTAACTTTATTAAATTTAAAACAAGACGGAGCACGTCAAGGAACCAAGACATTTTGATAAGTGTCCTCGTTGCTCACGGATAACTATTGAATAGCCGATTCGTTGGTGAGTGACGGTGCTTCGACTCGTAACGTGCACTGTGATGCAGTTGTCCTAAGGGAGAGACGTGTCAGAACATTATAGACAAATCGTCTGCTCCCTGTTGTCACGGAGAATTAGTCTGTACTTGCAGATAGGCATCCTAATGTACAGTTTCCCAAACCGAGCTTCTGTTTCGCCTTCCTGGTCAGTTCATGTCAAGTGGCTACTATTAATTACACGCACACATAATGAGCATTTGTAATGTCAGTTACAAACCTGTAGAGACGCTCCATCCACAGACGTATCTATTTTCTGTATGTCTTTTGGTTTTTACACAGTCTTCTAAAATCCTGAAGATACTTATGAATAACCCTGTACATTTGGTACACTTTCCGCAATTTGAGTACTTGCGTTACGCGAGGTGGTGACTCGCTAGATTTGGTGCAAATGCTGGGAAGGGGATCTTTATAAGCGCCCACGTGCCCAGCCTTACGTTTTCATGGTGAACTCTATCTTGTACCGTGATTGTCTAGGCAGAAATCTAAATAACAAATAATTGTGGCCATTTTGTGATGAGAGGCTCTCTAGGGATGGCATAATTTAATAAACAAAGGATAATTAGGGTACTTAAAGCATAACAAATTTTTAAGGCCAGAAATAATGCCGAAATTTCAGTTCATGAATGCTTAATTTGTATCATAATTTTAAGTGAGATGGAAGGGCAGATGAGAGATATTAAAAAGCTAGAGATGGTAAGCAATTAAAGAATTACTTTTCCATAATTTTTGGAGATCGTTTTCCATTTGATTAATGTGTTACCAATTTTTACCAAGGCGACTTTTCCGTTTCAGGTAAGCCCCAGTGCCAACTTGTACGATGGTTCGTTCATGGCCGCACCAAAGGGGCTGTTTCTGTCAATAGGAGAGTTCTCTGTCTGGTACGAGGACCCTCCACAGAGCTGCGAAAATTAACTCAGGATGGCTGAGAAAAGTCATCCCTTTCTGGACAGCTGAATTTATTTGCGGGTAGAGGTTTTAAACAGAACCGTAAAATAGTGGTCGCTTTCAGATTGCTTATTGAACTACCAATGGAAACACGCATCTTCCGTGGTTAGTAGGAGAGAGCGTTGTATCTTCGAACACTTTTCAGATTTCGCCTCTAGCTAGCTCTGCAATAGAAGTTTGTTATATTTTCCAATTCCATTTTGAAACGAAAGAGTTTTCTTTGTGTTCTGCAATCTTTTTCCGAAAACACATAATTTACTCCGGAAAAGTAAGGTTTTTCCAAATATGAAAAACTGCTCCAAAGTACAACATAGTCATGAATCTGGAAACAAAATTCTTTTCAAATTCAAACAAAAAATCTTGTCATTATTATATTTAATAGTCCTTGTCCTATATTATTACTCTGCCACAGGCTAATAATCAGTAAGTGAAATCAAATTAAGAAGTTTATTATCAGAAACCAGTTAAAAGTTAAAAACATTTTAAAATAGAAGCTATTGGTAACAAATGCAAATTTCCATTTTTAAGACAGGGAAAGTAGTTAAGACATTAAAGAAACTGTTTCTGTTTGGAAATATGATGTGTTCCGTAGTAGAAGACCTTATTCCGTCTGAGGGTGCAAGATGGTGCAAGATCGACAAAGTATCGCTTGACCGACCATTTATTATGTAACTAGTTTTAAGAATACACAGAATTTTACTCATCATAAAACTCTGTGACTGAAGAATTAACAATATCCTCCAACTAGCATTATTATACAGCGTGACACAAAAGTCCGTTAACATTTGAAAATGGAGTACTTCATAGAATGATGTAGGTAGAGAGGTAAGAATTCACTGACATGATTAGCAATATAACAAACGCTTAACACGTCGGCTGTCATTCATCAACGGTGCCTGTAGTCGAGGGACAGAATTGTGAACAGCACATCCGTAGGTATGGTGAGAAACTGTCGTCGGATGTTGTCTTTTAGCATCTCTATTGAGATCTGGCGATCGCGGTAGACTTCCTACTTCAGGTAACCCAACAACCACTAATCACATCTTGCGACGTACTTTCGTACTTTGCAACAGCGTCACCGTCATCTTCCAATCCTCCTATCTTTCTCCGACCGAAACTACGAGTTGAAGAAACCTCTCTTGTTTCAACCCCCGCCAAGCTGAAGCCTGTAATAAACTCTTCACTGAATGGGAATTCCTGCTGGCCTCTTCATATGTCTCGGCCCCAGAACCGGCTTCCATCCACAACCAGATGGTCCAAAACTTGGACGTTCCCCAGAGGAAACACCTATTCAGGATCTTCAACAGCATTTGGCTCACGGGTGAAATCCCCTCGCAATGACGACACAGCATAGTTATCCCCATACTCAAGCCCAGAAAGAACCCAACATGTCTTGACAGCTACCGACCGATTCACCTGACCAACTCCCTTGTATAATGCGCGATAGGATGGTTTGTTTCACACAATGTTGGGTACTCGAATCTTGGGGCCTTTTGTCTCCATATCAGTGTGGCTTCCCAGAAGGACGATCCACAACTGACCATTTACTCAGACTGGAAACAAGAATCCGACAGGCTGTTGCTAAAAGCCGACACCTTGTCGCGGTCTTCTTTGACTTACATAAGGCGTACGACACGGCTTGGGACCATCACATTTTAGTTACCCTCCATGACTGGGGTCTTCGCGGCGCCTTCTGTTTTTCATACGCGACTTTTTATCCCATTGGTTCTTCCGGGTTAGAGTTGTCACTTCACGCAGCACGCTCGGATGAAGGAGAACGGTATCCCACAGGGCTCTGTGTTAAGTGTCATACTCTTCATCGATGCCATCAATGGGCTTGTAACCTCTGTTGGGACTCTGGTTACCCCGGCGTTGTATGTCGACGATTTTTGCATCCGGTGCAGCTCCCACTCGGTAACATCTGCTAAATACCAGCTTCAAGGTGCCATCCGGCGGGCCTCTGCGCAGGCCTTCTCCCATGGCTTCTAGTTTTCTCCCACCAAAACCGGGTTATGCCTTTTTGCCGTCGACCCACAGTACATTCCGATCCAGAACTTTATTTAGGTAACCAGCGCCTAGGTGTTCTAGCACAGTCCCGTTTCTTGGGCCTTATTTTTGATAAAAAACTGACGTAGCTCCCCATATTGTCCACTCGATGACTGCCTGCATGCAGAAGTTTAATGTTCGACGCCTCCTGGCCCACACATCTTAGGGTGTAGAACGTGCTACTCTTCACCACACTCTGGCTTTGTCCAGACTAGATTATGGTTGTCAGGCTTATGACTCAGCACCTCCTTTCACTCTGAAAGTAGTGGACCCTGTTCATCATTATTCTGTGCGTCTGGTGATCGGTGCCTTTCGCACTAGTTCCGTCGACAGTCTCCTCGCCGTAGCGGGGATTCCCCCTCTACATATACGATGGAGTCAGCTACTAGTTTCTTACGCAATCGCCATTCGACGATTCCCTGGCTACCCATATATCCTGTCCCCTTTGCAAACGAGAGATGTCTTCCTTCTAACACCTGCTCTCGGGTGGGATTGCAGGTTGGATTGCGTCTCACCTTTCTCTGTCGCGATCTCCACCACCACTCACACGAATTTGCCCCCAGTGTTTCTTCCCGCACCCAACATGTCTAGGACTGTCCTATTCCAGGGCCCTAAGGTCTCTGTCACCTCATGATATACCGGCGTCCTGTATGTTCCATCCTTGAAGAGTTTCAGGATGCTACGGTTTTCTACACTGATGGTTCTAAAACGACAGATACAACGGAATATACTGTTATGTCTGCTACTGGCATGGACCACCATTTACTGCCGGGGTCATGTAAATGCTGCTATCCATTAACAGGGTTCTCCATTTTGTTACTCAGGCCTCCCTCCACAGTGTTTTAATATGTACCGACTCACTGAGTAGCCTGCAGACTACTGCATGCTACTCTCGTCACCCTTTGGTCCCTGCTATCCATGACCTTCTCTCTCCCCTTGGCTGTGCCCGCGTACTCAATTGTCTTACTCTGGGTTCCAAGCCATAGGACATCCCAGGAAATGAACTGGCTGACATTTGGATAGAGAGGCAGATATTCGCCTCTCATTTCCTTCCACGACTCCTTTCATGATATGCAGATACATATAAAAACTCTCTTGCCCAAAGATGGAATGACATCTGGTGCACTTTTGCTATAAATAATACTCTCCGCACAATCAAGGAGACTGCTGCAGTTTGGTGCTCGCCCTTCCATTCCTCTTGGATGGAGTCCACTGTCTGATGCCGTTTACGCATCGGTCATAATAGGCTCACCCATCGTTTTCCCCTGCGTAAGGAGCCACCCCCACAATGTGGCTGTGGAGCCAGACTGACGGTAGCCCATATATGGGTGAAATATCCTATTCTTCTGGCCCTCCACGCAAAATATAGCCATCCAGATTCCTTGTCTTTAATTTTAGCAGACGATTCACGGATGATCTCGGGCATGGATGTGTGTGATGTCCTTAGGTTAGTTAGGTTTAAGTAGTTCTAAGTTCTAGGAGACTGATGACCTCAGATGTTAAGTCCCATAGTGCTCAGAGCCATTTGAACCATTTTTTTGATTCACGGATGGTTGAACTGGTCCTCAGTTTCCTACGTGAAATTAGTTTTTATTTTCAGTTTAAGGCCTTGCATTACGCCTGGAGCAGGGGCAGGGTGGCTGTGATTGGGGCTCTCTTCGCGTTTTCTGGGTCTGGGACCCACAAACACTCTCCCGTGCAAAGACTATACTTTTATCACTATTCCAGTTTTTAGATTTTTCCTACTCTTTTGTGCCTTCTACTGTGTGTGTTTTTAGCTTCCTCGGTTTATAGTTTGTCCTCTCTGACTGGATCCGCCCACTTTTAGCGGACACCTCTATATTACGCAAGTAATTTTTGAATTGCAGGACTGATGACCTCACCATTTGATCCCATAACTCTCCTCAATCAGTCAACCAGTAATCACATGGGTTGAGGTTTGACAACCCGGGAAGCCAAGTACGACGGAAATGGCGGTTCAGCACGCGATCCTCACCAAACGATGAGCGCAATAGATCTTTCACATCTGTAGCAGTATGGGGTGGAGCACCATCCTGCATAGAAGTGATATCTTCAAGCAATTATTTATCAATCAGGCTTGGGATAATTCGATTGTGTAACATATCGGCGTATCTCGCCCCCGTCATGCTGACACTTTGAAAAGCAGCATACCCCATCACGACAACAAAAAAAAAAGGATCCGACCCTCTGACATGCAACAGCGTTTTCACGACAGTTATGGGATTTTCGGTAGCCGAAATTCTGCAGTTGTGGTATTGACGGACCCTCGGGGTGTGAAATGGGCATCGTCGGTCCAGCGCAATCTGTTGGCCGGTTTTTGAACTCGTTTTTTGGTTTGAGTAACACACTGTCATTTCTGGCACGTGAGTCAAGTTTAACTCTCAGCCTACATTACTCTGCGAATTAGTGAATTTTTCAAACGTTAAGGGACTTCATCACACTGTATTAATAAAGCGCTGGAATGTGTACTACTCTTAATATTTAGAAACGCTGCACGAAACAGAACCTCACTTCTCACAGCAACAAAAACAGAAGAAAATGGCAGAAACTGCTTATGGCGGTTTTAGTGCGCATTTCTTCCTGCGAATCTGAAATCCGTCACTGCATTGAAATATCGACCAGGAAACATAATGTGTTCCTAGATAAACTGTCCCCAAGGTATAATGATCCCCCTTATTGTCAGTCTCCAAGAGACATGGACCATATTGTAGTAGTTTTGCTTAACAGTAAACTCTCAGAAGTTCAGGAAAGACTGCTGAAACGCCCTGCTAATCCCACAGGACAGGACAAATAGTGTAAATTGTGGAAAGGGGCCAAAATAAGGGGCTGTCAGTTACACTCGAACAAACAACTTATTATTGGATCAAACATTACAAGAGCAAAAAAAAAAAATTTAATAGTTCAAAGTTATAGGGGACTGACGACCTCAGATGTTACGTCCCATAGTCTCAGAGCCATTTTCAGATGTTCGAGGGTCGGCCTGTAATTCAAACACTAACACTCACTTAGTTGAGATAGGCAGTCGGGCCAACCATTCACGATCCGACGGCAACCCAACAGACCGACAGTCAATGCACCCACCGACAAGATAACTTCAACTTCACCCGACCAGGGCACAACAGGGAGTTTAACCCCAACGTAGAAGATATTGGCTCCCAAAACAGATCATACATAGGGCTGTCGAACTACACACAGTGCTGGCCAGCAACAACACAATGAGGAAACTACATTGCCTGAAATTTACGTCAACGGCCAGGGCAGGTAACCGGAACGTTAATGGCCACAAGGCAGAAGATTCCGCTTGTGCACTTCAATTCAAATGACTAAAAAATGGTTCAAATGGCTCTGAGCACTATGGGACTTAACATCTGTGGTCATCAGTCCCCTAGAACTTAGAACTACTTAAACCTAACTAACCTAAGGACATCACACACATCCATGCCCGAGGCAGGATTCGAACCTGCGACCGTAGCGGTCACGCGGTTCCAGACTGAAGCGCCTAGAACCGCACGGCCACAATGGCCGGCTCAAATAACTAAATACAGTGAAATTCCACCGGAGGATGGCTAGGATTTTTCAACTTTCGTATCCAGGGTTGGTGAGCCACGGACCTCGTAGCAATGGGAACAGCGCCACACACGCCCTGTCACTTAAAGGATGATTGTCTATAATAGCAGCAATGTTGCCACTAGGATTGTTGATATTTTTAAATTATCGGGAATCCGACGTATCGATATTTAAAAATGTCATTACCGGCCCTCGACGTATCGAAGAAAAGTATCGATACATCGATGTAAAAATATGGACGTACCGGCGTATAAAAATATAAGCTGCACATTGTAAATATACTGCTAGTTTTAGAGCTGTATGTTTAAGTATTGTTTTATTATTAGATATTCTGTACATCAACAACCTAGTAACCTGCCTATCCCCCTCAGAGCAAGAATTGAAAAGAAAACGATGCACTTCCACGCTTGGCGGCAACCACTTTGCTAACAATGCTAACTGCATGTAAATGGCACAATAAAAGATGTTAGAACGCTCCGCCGTTCGGTTTCGTCACATATGGGTTGGTTCAAATGGCTCTGAGCACTATGGGACTTAACAGCTGAGGTCATCAGTCCCCTAGAACTTAGAACTACTTAAACCTAACTAACCTAAGGACATCACACACATCCATGCCCGACTGTAGCGGTCTCGCGGTTCCAGACAGACGCGCCTAGAACCGCACGGCCACACAGGCCGGCGTCACATATGGGGATCTGTCTGAAACACTTCATGTCGACTTCCGTGTTTTTACATTTCTACCAACGTCAGCGACCGAGCATTGTGGTGTCAAACCTGCGTGGTAAAGCTGGAAGCTACGGCTTCTTAAAAACGATTCCACAGCCAAGATTGAATAAAATATTTCTATATTTAAGACAGACGGTTTCAAAAGACTTTGCCGTCATATTCAGTATATAATTCAGTATATAAATCTTTAGTTGTAAAACGTATTCATTTTACGCTGAACCTCACGCACTAGTCGTCAAGTGGAGTCAACGTATAATGAATACGTTTTACAACAAAAGATTTTTAAAACCTGAAGATTACTGCAAAGTTTGTTGAAACCGGCTGTCTTACATAAAGAACTATTTTATGCGCCCTTGGCTGTTGAATGGTTTTAATCATTAAAACAGATCGCCCTTCACTACTCTTGAAATGAGAAAATTCAATCAAGCTACAGCTTCTGTTGGTAGCGCCAAGCGCCGATTATGTCAGCATTTTCCCTCATACGTCTCCGCCCATTGTTTTTTAACGTAATTATTCCATTCACACCGTCACACCCGAGTGCAATCGGACTGCTTCTTTCGTGGCATATAGTCACACAGTCATAGGGAAAGACTGGACGTGATGAAAGCTCGAAAAATAGTTAAGACTCCTTGGCACAGTGTAAGTAATATTACGTTGTACTACAGTTTCAGTAGAACAACTTCAAATATTTACCGAAAAATGTGAAAAAAAATAATATAAAATAAAAATATGGGCACTCAATATTGCCATTTTGATATCGGTGCATCGGAGAAAAATGTCACCGTATATATCGATAATTTTTTGGGAAAAATATTTTATCAGCAGCCCTAGTGGCCACTCATTTCATTGCTTTTTAATTTGTTCAATGTGAGCCTTCTTGCAGATGTGTCTGTTTAATCGGATCTGTACTGAGCAGAGTTGTGCTCTCCCTTCCTGGTCTTAATTTCGACCTGTGTGAGGCCAGGGCGAATTAAGCCTGCAGTAGGAAAAATAGTATATGCCTTAGGTTGCTGTCATGGTAGTGTGCTGTGACGGTGGAGTGTTCGCTTTCAGCCATGACAGTGGAGGCAGTCGTATACACAGTTGGGAGTAAGTGCAACTCTGAGATGAAGAGAGTAACGCAGCATAGCAAACCGTTGCGCGCTGCACTAACCAATAATGCAACCGGTTCTCTGTTTACACCAAGTAATAATTGTCGTCGACAGATCTTAAATTGATTTCGTAGTTCTTGATTTCCAGAAAACTCTTTACAGTGTTGCTCACAACCGTTTCTAATTAGGTCTCGTAGCTCTCGAGTACCGTATCAGCTGTGCGACTACATTCGTGATTTCCCGTCAGAAACATCAGAGATCGTTGTAATTGATGGGAAGTCACCTAGTGTTATAGCTGGGGTTCCACATCAAGTGATATTGGCTCTCTGCTCTTTATAAATCTACAAGGTCCTCCAGAAATGTTCCGACGAACTTCTAGGAAAGGTGGACCATATCATAAGGCTTGAGAATTGCACAGCAATCCGTGACCGCATGTCAGGGGTAAGAGGTAGTACACATCGAAGATCGGAAAAGAAGCAAGAGATCGATTCATTTGAAACACGTATTGGACACACTGAGTACACATAGTGTATGATATGAATACAGCTCTAATGTTGCAAAAGATGCACTAAGCTTGCACCATCAGATGCCTCGCATGCCTGTCACCGACGAAGTGTTGACTGCGAGACACGCTCGAACACATCGGGAGTTTCTTTGACTGTACCATCTGCGCAGTCGATTCTTGCGACGAGATCCATTTTCGACTCCACGGGGTCGCGATACGTCAGTGATTTCATGGTTTCCCACAGAAAGAAATCAAGGCTCGATAAATCCGGTGAGCGTGGGGTTAGTAAACCGTTCAACCACGACCAATGTCCGCCCCCGGTAGCTGAGTGGTCAGCGTGACAGAATGTCAGTCCTAAGGGCCCGGGTTTGATTCCCTGCTGGGTCGGAGATTTTGTCCGCTCAGGGATTGGCTGTTGCGTTGTCCTAAACTTCACCATTTCATACCTATTGACGC
Organism: Schistocerca cancellata; assembly: GCF_023864275.1. Classification (NCBI taxonomy): domain Eukaryota; kingdom Metazoa; phylum Arthropoda; class Insecta; order Orthoptera; family Acrididae; genus Schistocerca; species Schistocerca cancellata. The sequence continues at coordinate 566,852,276 of NC_064630.1, read as the reverse complement.
GAAAGTCGCCGAAGTGGTGTCAAATCGAAAGACTTGCACCCGGCGAACGGTCTACCCGACGGGAAGCCCTAGTCACACAACATTTACATTTATTTACCACAACCTATCTATTGGTGCGTGAATGACCAGTTCAGATGCCTAAGAACAGAAATTAGAAAGTGAGCAGGCGCCCCAGCATGTTGGAGCCACATGCTGCTTCTCACATTTTCTCGAACATCGTCAAGCAAGCTCGGGAGGACATGTTCAGGAAAGGTCTGATAATTCGCGGCGGTCAAGCGGGATGGTAAATGGTACGGCCCGACTAAGGAGTCGCCAACCAAACCAACCGTCACACTAATTTTGAAGCGATGTTGTGCCGCGTATTGTGGCACGTCGTGGAGGTTATCTGGTGGTCACAGATGCTCACTGTGATGACTGAAGACGCCATGCCTAGAGAATATGGCCTCACCAGCAGCAAAAGCTGGGCGTCCACCACTTTGTTGCAGAAACCACTGTGTGAAACGCACACGTGCAGGATGGTAACCGGGGTGCAATAACTGCACCCTTTGGAGATGAAAGATGTGTAAGGACTCGGCGTTCGAAACACGCTGGACGCTGCTACGAGGTATTCTTACGCCCGAGTCAACGGCACGTATACTGGTGCTTGGATTACTCTCCACGGCATCCGACACACTTACTTCTCTAACAACCGAAAGCGCCGATAATCACCAGCCATTTATTAATGACATGTACTAGCACAAATTTCGATGCGAATGATGATTAGCTAAATGCGTCCAGCGGCTCGTCCTTTGCACTCAGCTATTCCATACACTAAGTGCATGTCTGCAAACTCACCATTCACATACCGTTCCATGTTCCTCATATGCTGGCTAGCGCTCTGTCCAGGAAATCCTCAGGTTCCCCTCCAGTGAACCTCTTTGCTGGTGGAACGACTGGAAGTGATCGGCGATCGTACCCCTTCTGTCTAATAGGCGGTGTTCATGCATGGTTGTTTATATCTGTCGGCGGGTTTAGTGACATCTCCGCACAGTCAAAGGGACTGTGTTTGTGATACAGTATCCACAGAGACCGTCTATCCTGAGGAGTTCTGAGAACTGGGGTGATGCAAAACATCCATGCTCAGCACAATCTAGCGGAGATTCCCTCCAGTATTCTCTCTATCGTATATTCCGAATTTTGGCCAACCCCTGTGGGTATGAAATACGATGTGATCTTATAGATGCATGTAGATGTGGAATCAAACCAAGGTCCCTGGCATTTTACGCGCAGCGCCCTAGCCGGCGCGCCACAGGTGCCAACGGCCGCGCCGTGTTCACAGGTTGCGACGTCATCAGCGGCAGCCGCCGCCGCCGCCGCCGCCGCCGCCGCCGTCGTCCGTGGCGCGTGACGGTCAGGACAGCAGCAGGCCTCTGCCTCTGTGTGGTGATGCGCCGTGGCGGGCGGCAGGAAGCGGGCGTCCGGCCGAGCCATCCGCGACCGCAGCCGGGGAACCACAGCCGCGGCACGGGTCACAGCTGTGCGTGTGGGGGCTCGCCTCAACCCACCAAGCGGAACGTACAATTTAAAAAAAATCTATTTATTAGATTAAGTAACAAATACCGGATCGTTCTATTTAAAGAATAGCGACCCACGGAGGTCCCGTGTGGGATGTAATAGACACATCACCTCGGTTCCGAGAGTTTCGGAACCTGTACAGAAATTTGGAATAGAGATCAACATAAACATCATTTCAGCTCTTTTTACTGCTCACTGCGAGACCTTCAGAGGTGGTGGTCCACAATGCTGTACTCGCCGGTCTCTCTAATACCCATTAGCACGTCCTCTTGCATTGATGTATGCCTGTATTCGTCGTGGCATACTGTCCTACATTTCATTGACACTGTTGGTCCAGATTGTCCCACTCCTCAACGGCGATTCGGCGTAAATGCCACAGAGTGGTTGGTGGGTCTCGTCGTCTATAAACAGCCCTTTTCAATTTATCCTAGGCATGTTCGATAGCGTTCATGTCTGGAGAACATGTTGGCCACTCTAGCCAATCCATGTCGTTATCCTGAAGGAAGTCATTCACAGAATGTGCACGATGGGGGCGCGAATTGTCGCCCGTGGAGACGAATGCCTCTCCAATATGCTGCCGATATGGTTGCACTATCGGTCGCAGGATGGCATTCACGTATCGCACCGCCGTTACAGCGCCTTCCATGAACACCAGCGTATGTCGGCCCCACATAATGCCACCCCAAAACACCAGTGAACCTCCATCTTCCTTCACTCGCTGAATAGTGTGCCTAAGGCGATCAACATAAATAGATTTGCCTCCAAACACATCTCCGACGATTGTCTGGTTGAAGGCATATGCGACACTCATCGGTGAATGGAACTGCCATTCGGAGCGGTGCATTTGGCATGTTGTTGGGCCCATCTTTACCGCACTGCATGGTGTCGTGGTAACAAAGATGGACCTCGCCATGGACGTCGGGAGCGAAGTTGCGCATCATGCAGCCTATTGCGGACAGTGTGAGTCGTAACACGACTGCGGCTCCACCAAAACCATTATTCAACCTGGTGGCGTTGCTGTCAGGGTTCTTCCAAGGCATAATACGTAGGTAGCGGTTATCCACTGCAGTAGTAGCCCTTGAGCGGCCTCAGCGAGGCATGTCATTAAAGTTCCTGCCTCTCTGTATCTCCTCCGTACCCGAAACAACATCGTTTTGGTTTACTCCGAGACGCCTGGACACTTCCCTTCTTGAGAACATTTCCTGGCTCAAACTAACAATCCGGACGCGATCGAATAGCGATGTTGACCGTCTAAGGATGGTTGAACTACCTACAACACGAGCCGTGTACCTTCTTCCTGGTGGAATGTCTGTAACTGATCGGCTACAGGACCCCCTCCGTCTAATAGGAGCTGCTCATGCATGGTTGTTTGCATCTGTGGGCGCGTTTAGTGACATCTCTGAACTGTCAAAGGGACTGTGTTTGTGATACAATATCCACAGTCAACGTCTATCTTCAGGAGTTCTGGGAACCGAGGTGATGCAAAACATGTTTTGATATGTGTATTATCGAATGGTAAACAAACTTGGTATCTACGCAATTTCGTTAATGCGGGTCTAATTTAAGCTGCAAAAAAATTAGTTCCAGTTTTGCGCACCAGGTACAAATCAGGCGTTGTACACTATTTGTCTGACGGTATGGCACCCACGTTATATGACATACTATAACATGAGTGAACAGTATGGCTATCGAGACCTTCCGCTGTTGGTGAAACTGTTTTACGTGAACGGTAGCAATTACAATGCTGCATTTAGAGTGTATCGCCAACTGCAAGGCATGAAAAGAGGCTCGGTATCATTAAATGGCTTAAAGAAGATGATAATGAAATTCGAAGACTCGGGTGAGCATGGCGTGACACCTGGAAGATGAAAGCCTCCTATCCCAGAGGAAGTTATTGACAAGACTGCTATTGCTGTACCTGACTACGCAGTACGCGCGCTGGTTAGTGTCAGTGCTAGTGCAATGCCACGAGAATTTTTCAGCCTATGGTCAACAGTACGGAAAATTTTACGGTCGATTTTGCACTGAAAACCCTAAAAGAACCAGGATGTGCAGCAACTGAACCCTCACCACCCGCAGCAAAATTCGGAATTTTCTCTTCGGTTCCTGACACGGATCGAAGTTGATGATACATGGCCGGGCAACATTATACAGAGGGACGAGGCACATTTTACACTACAGGGTGTACTGAGTACACAGAACTGCCGAATTTGGAGTACTGTTAAGTCGTGTATTGGGCAGGAAGAGTCTTTGCAGTCGCTAGCACCGTTCTCGGTTTGTTTTTCTTTGAAGAGAGTACATCCAGAGAGCCGGTCATATGTGTCGTGATCTCTGCATTTTATCAAGACCTCCTTGTACAGCAAGTGATTTTTGCTTTTCAAGAGCTCAATTGTGTGGAAACCACCGTTTCGATGCAAGATGGCCAACCGCTTATGTCGCTCGCCCAGTGAAAAATTAGCTTAATGCAATATCCACGAACGTGTTATTTCCAGAGGTTTTTCAGATGCGTGGCGTGCATGATCACCTGAGTTTTGGCTCTGGGGATATGTAAAAGAACGCTTTTACCAGGGACACGTTCGGCCTCTACCTGATCTGAAGACCAGCATAGCGGAACACGTAGATCATATACACCGAGCCTGCTTAAAGCAACAGTTGACCACGTCGTTTTATGGAAGCAGTATCTCACGATGATTTCGATGCTCATATTGTGTAAGGGGCGGTTAATAATAAAATCGACATTATTCCTTTCTCTCTTGTTTTACTGTTTCTGCCCACGTCCCGTTCCTAGTCCATTATATGCGAAAACATTTCTATGTGTCTTTCTTGCATTCACAGCATCAGATTTGCAACTGATGGCCAATATTTGTTCTAATTTTTCCAGTGTAAACCGGCTCCGCATTAACGCAATAGCACATGTTCCATTTTGCTGTGATGCGATAATTGCAGCCCACAACGGATCTCCGTGAATAACTGGACATTAATTATAACCACCCTGTCAATATATGGCTACTACAATTTAAAGCAGATAGCAGATGAAAAACAATAATAAAGTTACACTACCGTTGAGCAAAATCTTGCAACTTAAGTTGCGGCGGGAGTCGCAAGCAGAAAATTTTCTTCTGTGTAAGATGCTGGACACAGATGACTGTCCAGTAAGTTCTTCGTGGTCAGTGGTTTTCCACAGTCACAGCTGGCGTCATTTCTGGAGGCTGGTCCAGGAGATTTCCACGCGATTCGATTCTGTTCGGACGGAAAGGCCAGGTAGTTATTTTCATGTCGAGAAATCCACAGTTGTTTCCTTTCTGTAGCTGCTGATGTTTGCAAGATTCAAGCGGTCTTGAGGAGGCTTCTTCTGATCCTCAGGCTTCGGGCTGCTGTAAAATGCTCATGTAATAGATCGGTTTCCTGAGCAGCGTGATTTGTTCTCTCTGTGTTGGCAGCTATTTCACGACGAATATCTGGTGGCGCTGTGCCTGCGATCTAGAACATGTCTTAGAGGTGGTGTAGTTCAAGCGATCTATAATACACGATTCGTTTTAGTGCCATGTCGACGGCACGTGGTCTGACTTTCAGAAGACTGGGCCGGCAGCAGTAGCAATTGGCTTACAACCACCACTCATAGCCAACATGTCAAGAAAGTTAAGGAAGGAAGAGAACGAATAGGTAGAAACAAAAATAAAACCTATCAGACAGACATCAGGACAGAACGCATTCCCTACTTCTGTGCTATTTTGCAGAAATTTTCTAATGTATTGAGGCTAATAACGTAGTAGTTACTTTCTCCAGCTACTATAAATCATATAATGGGCTACCACACATCAAAACCAACAGAGAAATATTTTACAGCTCGAAGGTTTACAACTTAAAGTGCCGTGATTGCCAAGAACAAAATATTGGTCAGAGCGAACGACGTTTCCGAACTACACAGAAATGCATGTAGCTACAACACTTCCTATAAACCTTCCACTGCTACTCATACTAACGGCAGAGGATGTAATAATGACAAAATAGATAAAAATTTAATTATACTTCTTGAACTCAACAAAGACATAATTTGAACCAAAATGAAGAATTTGAAATTTTTATCCACAACAGAAAACTTCGACGGAACATACGGATACTAAGACAGTGGCAATGAACGTTTTTAGAAATTTCTAAAGCATACCAGACAGTAAATTTTACTATCATATTTTCTTTAGTGTCTTAAACCGTGATAATAGCTACCAAATCACCAAACTGATGTATTTACTAATAAATATGCTAAAATATAGGATATAAGCTTTTCCTTTCATGTTTTTTGCAGCAGTGATATTTTAAGCGAAACGTTTGTAAAAATTTAACCACTTACATATTATGTTGTTCTGTATCATAGATTCAAATGGCTCTGAGCACTATGGGACTTAACATCTGTGGTCATCAGTCCCCTAGAACTTAGAACTACTTAAACCTAACTAACCTAAGGACATCACACACATCCATGCCCGAGGCAGGATTCGAACCTGCGACCGTAGCATGTATCATAGATTTTCAGTGTGAACAGGTAATGGTATTTGACATACAGTACTGTAATTCTTACATCTTACAGTCTCTGGACTGTTTGTCTTGTTCTTTCGTGTTCGTGTGCCATATAATGATGGAAATGTTCCTGCTGGAACTCCTTGTAAGTAACTTTATTACTATTTACAATTTATAATTCTAGTGCCTTATAACAAAAAGGTATAAATTATACCACTTTTGCACAAAATGAAGTTCAAAACAGACAGCTGACAACATCAAGCAAACCAAAATGTAACGTAGTCAATACATTAACCTTACTTTGAAGTGTAAGCTCCCAAAACGCACAGTAGGATTGAACAGAATAGATTGACCGAGGTAACTCTTTTCATTTGCCTTTTGTGTCATAAACAATCGCAGCTCCCAAACCGAAGTCCAAAATGGACGACATAAACTTCTGTATTACTTTAATGTAACAGTGTAAGATTGGTGTTTTTCGATTCACTTTAACTATTAAGTTGTGTGTTTTTTCACTGCCGAAAAAATGCTACTGTCGTAGATTTTCTAAGGCTGAAGTTGTTTTGCATCTACCCCATGACTCTGAGCAATTGTAATGCTGCAATAATTTTGACCTAAATTACATATTTTGAAATTACTCTCCGTTATAAGTGTGGAATAGGCAGTATGGAGTACACCACATTGTTAAAAACTTTTATAAGGTCGCGTCTTTGCAGCCAGAATGTAAAAGTCAGTATTTTCGAAACCTATGTAGATTCTTTTTCGTTTAATACGTTTTGGGCCTAGGGCTGATATCAGTAGTCTTCCTGCATAAAGAATAAAAGTTAGTAAAGAGTATTAGCTTAGCTGCACCATTTTATAGCATATCCGGCTACACACACAAGCTAAATCTATGTATAAAACTGGCGTCATATTGTTACTTTCCAGGGTAAGAGTGATAGTCGAATGTTTTTAGATGTTGATGTCGTTAAGTTAATATGTGTAAGTCTGAAATATGATCAGTACGGAAGACATGTAATGCTAAAAGCTGTTGATGATGGTTAGTATAAAAAATTCCTATAATGAGTTGTAAGTTAGCTTCATTTGTCCCTTGTATCGAGACCTCACGCCCAGGGAGAGTGATCTCAGCGTAACGAAACACAACATCGGTGCAATGTCAACGTTGTCTGCTTTGTCAGTGCCATTGCTCCTGCACACAAGATTGGAGGAGAAGGGATCCCTGGCCTGCAGACTCCCCTAATCTAATTCCTCTCCGTTATTTCCCATGGGAATACCTCACACTCCGACACTCGCGGACATTGAATTAGTTGACATGTTTATAGCAACAGAGAGTGAATCTGAAGATATGCCAGGATATTACGACAGACGTGCAAGGCACACTTTTGACAAAATCTTGCATACATTGTGGCACGCGGCCTTAATGTCTACAAACTGTTGTGCGGTTACTGGCTGGGAAACGTTACATTAGGGCTGTGAGCAGGTGAGAGTTACATACATCAGAAAATAAAGATGTGTATGTAATGCGGTAAATGCAGGAAAGTATATATGATATGTTTATGTAAACAGGAATTTACCAATGAAAATAAATTTAATGTACCAAACAGTGCATAGCTCTAATGAATGTGTTTAGACTCGTATCTGAGTAACGTAGCATTGCAAACACGACGGTCTTCACCTCAAATATGTGCAATACTGTTTTCTACTCCCATTTTAATCCTTCCATCGGTTAAGCCGCAGTGAACACAGCATTCTGTGGAAAATAAACGCAGAGAGTTGGAAAGAAAAGAAAAACGGAAAAAGATGAATCTCAGGAAGAACAGATCTTGCTCAGATCAGATTTTCTACTTACTCACTAATAATGAATCTGAAAAGATCTAAAAATTTCTTAATCACTTTTGTTGTCTTAGGAAAAAAATGGTTCAAATGGCTCTGAGCACTATGGAACTTAACTTCTGAGGTCATCAGTCTCCTAGAACTTAGAACTACTTAAACCTAACTAACCTAAGGAACTTACTGGCAGATTAAAACTGTGTGCCCGACCGAGACTCGAACTCGGGACCTTTGCCTTACGCGGGCAAGTGCTCTACTGGCAGCAGTAAAGCTGTGAGTACCGGGCGTGAGTCGTGCTTCGGTAGCTCAGATGGTAGAGCACTTGCCCGCGAAAGGCAAAGGTTCCGAGTTCCAGTCTCGGTCGGGCACACAGTTTTAATCTGCCAGGAAGTTTCATATCAGCGCACACTCCGCTGCAGAGTGAAAATCTCATTCTGGTAACCTAAGGACGTCACACACATCAATACCCGAGGCAGGATTCGAACCTGCGACCGTAGCGCTCGCGCTGTTCCAGACTGTAGCGCCTCGAACCACTCGGCCACCCTGCCGGCTGTCTTAGGAAAACATATGATTTAGTTGATAGACACTCACTGTTTGGAGTACCCAACGAACTGGCTTAGATAGTAAAACAAAAGGTCTAATTAAACAAACGCAAACACACACAAATTCTAAACTGGTGAAATTTATAGGAGTTTTGAGATCAAAACAGGAGTGAGACAGGGAGATAGTCTCTGTTCGCTGTTCCTTAATTCATTCTAGAAGAAGTCATAAGGAAATAGAGAACATCATTAGGAGAAACCCAAGTCAATGGGAGAGTTGGATTAGGTTAAAAAAGGGACAGTATAAAAACAGACCTTTTAAAATTTTATTTTTGTGGGCTCCACAGCCTCAAAGCGTTTATAGACTGAAAAAGTGGTTCAAGTAAGCTTTATTCCATTTATTATCCGAGCAGTTGGTCAATTTCAAGAATGGGACATTTTCAATCACATATTTTAAGCTTCATGCTTAGAATGACAAAAGAAGCGTGAAGCTTACAATATGTGCTTGAATATGACCTGCGACTGAACTGGCCAGTTGAAGGGATAATAAAGAGAATACAGCCTACTTCTGTCATGATGTTATTCACAAAATAAAAATAGACTGTATAGTACGTATTAATGGAAACAGCCGCGAGACAAGCAGAAAAAGCAGTCTTACACTAATTTATGATAAACATTAAGGTAGCCCCAAACAAAATGAAATCTAAGTACGGGAAAATTAAGAGAACGAACAAGTATCTAGGAGAAGTAACTAAACAAGATACACTGACATGCCAAAACATTATGACCACTGCGCTGCGCGACGTTGGACGCCGTCTGGTGGAGATGGGGGCACGTGACGAGGTAGCAAAAGTATGTGAGCGGAGCAGACACGGACGGGGGATCACCCTAGCGATGATAAGGGCTGAAAATAGGGAAGTTCATTGAGAAAAGCGACTTTGACAAACAGCACATTATTATATTATCATTACGCACAGCCTGTGAAAGAGTATCTCGGAAACAGAGCTGCTGGTTGAATTGTTCACGTGCTACTGTCGTGAGTATCTACAGAAAGAAGTAGGACAGTGAAACTACCACTAGGCGCTAATTCGTTGGACGTCCATGCCTCATCGCAGAACGTGGAGATCGGAAACTTGTCTGCTCTATATAGATGGTGATCTGTGGCATCTCTGCCGAAAGAATATACAGGGTTATTACAAATGATTGAAGCGATTTCACAGCTCTACAATAACTTTATTATTTGAGATATTTCCAGAATGCTTTGCACACACATACAAAAACTCAAAAAGTTTTTTTAGGCATTCACAAATGTTCGATATGTGCCCCTTTAGTGATTCGGCAGAAATCAAGCCGATAATCAAGTTCCTCCCACACTCGGCGCAGCATGTCCCCATCAATGAGTTCGAAAACATCGTTGATGCGAGCTCGCAGTTCTGGCTCGTTTCTTGGTAGAGGAGGTTTAAACACTGAATCTTTCAGATAACCCCACAGAAAGAAATCGCATGGAGTTAAGTCGGGAGAGCGTGGAGGCCATGACATGAATTGCTGATCATGATCTCCACAACGACCGAACCATCGGTTTTCCAATCTCCTGTTTAAGAAATGCCGAACATCATGATGGAAGTGCGGTGGGGCACCATCCTGTTGAAAGATGAAGTCGGCGCTGTCGGTCTCCAGTTGTGGCATGAGCCAATTTTCCAGAATGTCCAGATACACGTGTCCTGTAACGTTTTTTTCGCAGAAGAAAAAGGGGCCGTAAACTTTAAACCGTGAGATTGCACAAAACACGTTAACTTTTGGTGAATTGCGAATTTGGTGCACGAATGCGTGAGGATTCTCTACCGCCCAGATTCGCACATTGTGTCTGTTCACTTCACCATTAAGAAAAAATGTTGCTTCATCACTGAAAACAAGTTTCGCACTGTACGAATCCTCTTCCATGAGCTGTTGCAACCGCGCCGAAAATTCAAAGCGTCTGACTTTGTCATCGGGTGTCAGGGCTTGTAGCAATTGTAAACGGTAAGGCTTCTGCTTTAGCCTTTTCCGAGAGATTTTCCAAACCGTCGGCTGTGGTACGTTTAACTCCCTGCTTGCTTTATTCGTCGACTTCCGCGGGCTACGCGTGAAACTTACCCGCACGCGTTCAACCGTTTCTTCGCTCACTGCAGGCCGACCCGTTGATTTCCCCTTACAGAGGCATCAAGAAGCTTTAAACTGCGCATACCATCGCCGAATGGAGTTAGCAGTTGGTGGATCTTTGTTGAACTTCGTCCTGAAGTGTCGTTGCACTGTTATGACTGACTGATGTGAGTGCATTTCAAGCACGACATACGCCTTCTCGGCTCCTGACGCCAATTTGGCTCACTGCGCTGTCGAGCGCTCTGGCGGCAGAAACCTGAAGTGCGGCTTCAGCCGAACAAAACTTTGTGAGTTTTTCTACGTATCTGTAGTGTGTCGTGACCATATGTCAATGAATGGAGCTACAGTGAATTTATGAAATCGCTTCAATCATTTGTAATAGCCCTGTAATGTTGGTGCACGCACAGGTGTTTCGGAGCACACCGTTCATCGTACATTGTTGAACATGGAGCTCCTCAGCAGACCACACCTACGTGTTCATATGTTGACCCAACGACATCGTCAGTTTCGATTACAGTTGGACGGGACCATCGGGATTCGACCGTTGACCAGTGGAAACCTGTCGGCTATTCCGGCGATGGTCGCCTCCACAAACGCCGTCATCGATGTGAACGGCGGCTCGACATGTGCAGCCCACCACGAATGCAGGGTTGTGGTAGCAATATTATGCTATGGGAGGCATTATCTTGCGCTTACATGGGGCTTGTTGTAGTAATAGAAGACAGGCTGACAGCTGCGAACCACCTTCATCCGCCGGCGATGTCATCTTTTCAGCAGTATACTTGTCCGTGTCTCGAAGCCAGAACCGTGATACGGTGGCTCGAGAAGCATTGTAGTGATCTCACGTGAGTGTCTCGGTGACCAAATCCGCCTGATGCAAACGCTATGGAACTCGTCTGTGTCAGTATCGAGCTTAAATCAGCGGCCCGTTGTTTACGCGAATTACATGAACTGTGAGTAGACATCTAATGCCACACCCCTCCACAAACATATCAACAAACTGTCCGATCCTTGACACGGAGAATGACTGATGTATTTCGTTCCAAAGGTGGACAAACAAAGTATTAATCAGGTGGTCATGATGTTCTGGCTCCTCATCATATATCGGAGAAAAAAACCATTAAAGCAAGAGTTAATAAGATGAAAATAGCGTACAACCTCACAAAGGATGTTAATAATAATAAACCAGTAACTATCATTGCTAAACGTGCACGCTATTCGACAGAAATTATGTAGCAGAATGTCCTCTGATCAAAAAGGCGGTGTTGTAAACACGCAAAATAACAAAAAGAAAAAACTAACGGAAACTGAAAGACACGTTAAAGACTAAACACAATACAGAAGACATCATAATAGTGACTTTTATACACATACTTAAAAAAAATGCATAGTTTATTCGCATAACAAGAAAAACTTATAAAGTTATTTCATCCATGGGATGAATCCCAACAAACTGACAAAAGGACTACTCACTACTATGGTAAATTGTAAAGGGATAACAAGGTGTACAGAAGCTTAAAGGGACACGGACAAAATACAGATTAGTCAACAAGATATTGAGGAACGGCTGCCTCTCAGAAAGAAATTACAAGACTCCAAAAGTTTCCATTAAAAACCGTAGAAAAAGATTGAACCCACTTTGACACTAGAAAAGTAGAGAAATTATGAGAGAAATTTGGATGAAAATAAAGGAGAAACCGTTGAAATAAGTGTAGTGCACACTGACTAAAAAGCAAATAAGAAGATTCTCATTTTCGTACTGCGTTGGCTCCAAAGATAAAAAAGCACTCATATTACTAAATAAATATTTCTCGTGGCGTATAGACAATAGATTTTAGACGTTGAACTACCTTCTCACGATATGCCAAGTTTCGTTGAAATCACTCAACGTAGTTGCAGTGGACGAGCAGGTAATTACAGACGTTTGTCTTGTGAAAAGGCTCGAAATCCTCAAGGAAAATGACTGCAGGTACGTTGTGGAGATTGGAAGGAGCGAATGTGCACCCGTTTCTACTCAAAGGGGCCCTACAGAGCTAGGCGACACTGTGGTTAGTGTACTAGATTCGCATTCGGGAGGATGACGGTTCAAATCCCCGTCCCGCAATCGAGATTTACATTCTCCATTATTTCCCCAAATAACTTAAGTCAAATGCTGGGATGGTTCTTTTAAAGGGGCACGGCAGATTTCCTTCCCCATCCTTTCACAATATGAACTTGTGCTTCGTTTCTAATGATCTCAAGCTCAACGAGACATTAAACGGTAATCTTACATCCATCCTTCAAAGCGCCCTTCTTTGAATGCGACAGCCATTGAATTAACATATGCTATCTCCTAATTATACACAATGACAGCATGACTATTGACGATTGTCGGACTTCGTGCGTGACTGCGGCACGCAAAAACTTGTGTGTGGTATAGTGTTCGTCCACGTGTGATTTCGTCGGATCTTCGTACTGTGTGGCAATATAGTTCAAGGTCAACTGAAATTCGCGCAATACTTCGCCATTGAAAAATGAATTTCTAATAATGTAAACAGTATCCTTCGTTTTATATTGTAGCAAGAAGTGTGCTAAAAAGATAATAAATACATTGGAAGAGGAATTACAAACGATAACCGACTGAAATCTCATACAAGGAAAAGGGACGATCCTTAGGACCTGAGTAGGTTATCACACGTTATTTACTCGTCAAAATCCAAGAAAATATTTAGTATGTTATCAAACGACCTGCAGCGGTTGTAGTGGCGATTTTGGCCTGTAAGGTTGTTGATGAGGAAACGCTGTACTAGCAACAGCTTTTCTTGAGTGTCTCTCTGCAGAAGTGAACGTCGAATCCCACTCTAGATTTCGAAGGGCGGATGTGGTTTTAAAGTCCAGTCATCAATAAAGTCATTACAGATGCAGCAAACGCTGTCAGATCCTCAGTGAGTGTCATGGCCTGGCGTAGAGGTAAAAGCACCCAACCGAAGGCTGCGTTTGTTTAAGTCTTGTTTGAGGATATAACGCCCCATCCCCATTTATTTTAATGTTTATTTTCGGCAATCTTACAACCGTAAGGGATGGCAACTGCACTCCTGGAAATGGAAAAAAGAACACATTGACACCGGTGTGTCAGACCCACCATACTTGCTCCGGACACTGCGAGAGGGCTGTACAAGCAATGATCACACGCACGGCACAGCGGACACACCAGGAACCGCGGTGTTGGCCGTCGAATGGCGCTAGCTGCGCAGCATTTGTGCACCGCCGCCGTCAGTGTCAGCCAGTTTGCCTTGGCATACGGAGCTCCATCGCAGTCTTTAACACTGGTAGCATGCCGCGACAGCGTGGGCGTGAACCGTATGTGCAGTTGACGGACTTTGAGCGAGGGCGTATAGTGGGCATGCGGGAGGCCGGGTGGACGTACCGCCGAATTGCTCAACACGTGGGGCGTGAGGTCTCCACAGTACATCGATGTTGTCGCCAGTGGTCGGCGGAAGGTGCACGTGCCCGTCGACCTAGGACCGGACCGCAGCGACGCACGGATGCACGCCAAGACCGTAGGATCCTACGCAGTGCCGTAGGGGACCGCACCGCCACTTCCCAGCAAATTAGGGACACTGTTGCTCCTGGGGTATCGGCGAGGACCATTCGCAACCGTCTCCATGAAGCTGGGCTACGGTCCCCGCACACCGTTAGGCCGTCTTCCGCTCACGCCCCAACATCGTGCAGCCCGCCTCCAGTGGTGTCGCGACAGGCGTGAATGGAGGGACGAATGGAGACGTGTCGTCTTCAGCGATGAGAGTCGCTTCTGCCTTGGTGCCAATGATGGTCGTATGCGTGTTTGGCGCCGTGCAGGTGAGCGCCACAATCAGGACTGCATACGACCGAGGCACACAGGGCCAACACCCGGCATCATGGTGTGGGGAGCGATCTCCTACACTGGCCGTACACCACTGGTGATCGTCGAGGGGACATTGAATAGTGCACGGTACATCCAAACCGTCATCGAACCCATCGTTCTACCATTCCTAGACCGGCAAGGGAACTTGCTGTTCCAACAGGACAATGCACGTCCGCATGTATCCCGTGCCACCCAACGTGCTCTAGAAGGTGTAAGTCAACTACCCTGGCCAGCAAGATCTCCGGATCTGTCCCCCATTGAGCATGTTTGGGACTGGATGAAGCGTCGTCTCACGCGGTCTGCACGTCCAGCACGAACGCTGGTCCAACTGAGGTGCCAGGTGGAAATGGCATGGCAAGCCGGTCCACAGGACTACATCCAGCATCTCTACGATCGTCTCCATGGGAGAATAGCAGCCTGCATTGCTGCGAAAGGTGGATATACACTGTACTAGTGCCGACATTGTGCATGCTCTATTGCCTGTGTCTATGTGCCTGTGGTTCTGTCAGTGTGATCATGTGATGTATCTGACTCCAGGAATGTGTCAATAAAGTTTCCCCTTCCTGGGACAATGAATTCATGGTGTTCTTATTTCAATTTCCAGGAGTGTATATCCAGATAATTAGATGGCTACTGAATTTTTCTGTGTGCTTCACTAACCTACACATTGCTTCCTATGCTGCTAGGGACGTATATTTAACGATTTAGCGATAGTACTGGAGTGATTCCCCCCCTCTCCAATGGGCCTCGCCATTGGTATGATGGCTTGTGTGCCTCTCTGATACACGTAGCGGTATTGTAGATGCAACCAGAAACGATGGATGTGAGTTGAGAGGCGAGTGTGGTTCATGAAGAGGGGCAGCAGTCTGGATGATTGACTGATCTGGCGTTCTAACGTCGACCAAAACACCCTTACTGAGCTGGTACTGTGAACAGCTGAAGACATCTCGATTGCCTGCAGGTATGCAACCGCTTGACACTCTTCTGAGGCCAGTTGCCTAGCTGCAGGCGCCTAGAAGTATTTCATAACTTTTCTCTAAAGGAACATTTTTAAAATACTCAATACATGAGGGCGGGTGCCGCAGAGGGATTTGCTAAAATGTGGGATTTTAGAGGGATCCTTTGCTGTTTTCTGCACGCAATTGTCAATGTCGCACCACTCCACGATCACACTACAGGGTCATAGGGGCATTAGCACTGAAAAAGCATAAGGACTATCTGCTGCTATCGAATCAGGTTCAAATTTCGTCGAATGGTTTTGAATGGTCCCTAGTGGTCCTACCATGTATACCACAGCAGAAATTGCGGTCGCACAGCAGTCCAAAGGTCTGTGTCACGTTCAGTGGGGTTGCAGCCTCATGATGTCCGCCTATAAGGATAGAATCGCCCTGACCGTGAAATGTGTGTGAATCAACATGCCAAGGGAAAGGTGATTTCACTTACGCCCGCTACGCCACCTCCTGAGGCGTCTTCGTTTCGATTTAGAGCGGCTGTGTGACTGAAGTGTTTTCCTGGGCCGCTTATAAGAAAACGGGCAACGGCCTTGCCGCAGTGGATACACCGGTTTCCGTCAGATCACCGAAGTTAAGCGCTGTCGGGCGTGGCCGGCACTTGGATGGGTGATCATCCGGGCCGCCATGCGCTGTTGCCATTTCTCGGGGTGCACTCAGCCTCGCGATGCCAATTGAGGAGCTACTCGACCGAATAGTAGCGGCTCCGGTCAAAGAAAACCATCATAACGACCGGGAGAGCGGTGTGCTGACCACACGCCCCTCCTATCCGCATCCTCGGCTGAGGATGACACGGCGGTCGGATGATCCCGATGGACCACTTGTAGCCTGAAGACTGAGTGCTTTTTATAAGAAAACCCTGTGAGTTCAACGCTGGGCGTCACAGTTCTGACATCCATCTCACAGACGACAAAAGAACTGGTGAAATGTTGGTAAGAGAGGAGGTCACGATTTCCCATCGTGTGAAACGTCAACAGTGTCTTTGCACAGAACGATAGTGATATCTGGTGCCGATGTGACTTCAGACGTCGCTTCTGAGCTCTGGCCTTCTCTTCCACATGTGTCAATACCTTGCTCGTTGAAGCGTCGTCGAACGTCACATGCGTCGCGCTTTTGCACCAGTACAGAGGAAGGCTGTAGGCCGCGAAGTGGGAGACAGTTACATGATTTCGAAAAATTTCTCCTTTAATTCAGCTGCTCTGGTATCAAATTATGTATCACCTTGAAAGTATTCTAGTTGCCACTTGGGATCAATGGCTGCCACTCACGTAACATTCCATAATCCTCTTTCCCAGTTTCGATTATTCGTTTGTAAATTGACATACCTTTTTCCACGTTAATACAAACTATTCCTCTGTTCACGATACTTCGCAGAATAGTAGTTAAATTAATAGTTTTTCATCGACAAACTTTTCCTGACACTGAAGCCGCACCCCGACTGTTACCCTCGGCCACTCGTCGACCTCTGAACTCCTTCTCCCTGTTTCCGCAATGTTATAGAGGACGCCCCGTCCCTGGTGTGAAACTGCACCTTCTGGAACCCTATAGAAGACCAACGATATAGTAGTCACTGGGAGTAGGTGTATGTGGTGGATTATTAGTAAGCGTATTGATAACGGTACCCTTACATCGACCGTATAGTTTTTAAGCTCTGTCATCTTTTTAAATGAAATATGTAGAATGAATGAGTGAGACATAAGAGAAATCAAACTACTAGAAGGATTTGTAATGTGGTGTACAGGAGACACTTTCATGTCAGAGTCAGATTGATCAAGTAATGAATGGTGACTGGTTAACAACGAAGCGACGAGGAATTATACGTAATAAAGAATACAGTGAACCGAAGAAAAAAATGGTTCAAATGGCTCTGAGCACTATGGGACTTAACTGCTGAGGTCATCAGTCCCCTAGAACTTAGAACTACCTAAACCTAACTAACCTAAGGACATCACACACATCCATGCCTGAGGGAGGATTCGAACCTGCGACCTTAGCGGTCGCGCGGCTCCAGACTGTAGCGCCTAGAACCGCTCGGCCACTCAAGCCGGCGTGAACCGAAGAGATGGAATGGTTCGGCATATATTGCGACATAAGTCTTTGCTGTAGTTGGATGGTTGGTAGATGGAAAAATCACTGTTATAAGACAGAATAAAAGGCTGTTAAGCTGCGTAGAAATGAGGAGGACAACTGGGAAATGACAGAAATCCATTCCGTCACAGAGACATCTACTATTTAGTCTTGAACCAGAACTATGTTGTAACTCAGGGTCCTCGTGCCAACCAACGATCTAACCCTCTTCATTTCCACCATACTGACTCCTACATATTACAAATAAAATATTTGTGTAATTTTACTTTCTTCAAAAATAATTGCGTTGAATTCTCTGATTAATTATCAAAATATGACTCTTAACAGTAATTATAGAGTTTTGCAACCCGAAGTTACCTCAATTATGAGGGGGTAATACATCCACAAAATTTACCAAAAAGGCTTGCGATATCTACCATAATTCGTGCTCATAAGAGCGAGGTTACAGATTTGCCTTTGTTAGTCAAAAATCCAGACATATGCAGACCCCTGCCAAGTAAACTGGTTTGTACGAAGCAAAATGAGTCGAAATGTAAGGTCATGAAAAAATTATTCGTTCCTGCCTTTTTCTCTTAAAGATTCTGATACCAAAGAATCGAGATACGGGCCATTTCGATGTCCCGAATTATCTCAAGCAATTATCCATTAGATATTATCTAACTTTCTGGATAGGTTCTTTTACTAAACGTGTTTGTGTAGCTGTCTGTAACTAGCACTATAGCTGAATTTTGCTCCAGTTCTTCATCTACGTAGTGCAGAATTTACCTATAGACGTTCTGATACGCCGACCCCCCACCATAAAAGGAGGTGAGGAGCGTTATTTTGTCAGTAGAGATGCAGTGACAGCAGAATGGGTTGGTTAGCAAAGTTCAGTGACTTAGAGTGTGCAACAGTCATTGCATATCGTTTGAAGAACAAATCGATCAAGTACATTTCAACGCTTCTAAATCTGTCCATGTCGACTGTTGGTGATGCAAGTGCAAAGTAGAAACACGTGGAACAACCACAGCTAAACCACTACCAGCAGACATAATGTCCCGACGGACAGGGAACGTCGAACATAGAGGAGGGTGGTTGTAAGAAACCGAATGAAAGCAGCGGATGGAACCGCTGAGTTTCAAGACAAAGAGCCCAGTCAGAAGAATGACTGCGTATGGGGAGCTAAGAAGACTGATGCACAATGGTGAGCAGTTCCTCATAACCCAGAATTTTTTATGGTCAGTGCTAAGCGACGCTAGAAATAGTGTAAAGCGCGACGCCTCTTAACGGTGGATGAGTGGAAAGAAATGATTTGGAGTGATCAATCGCGCTATACCCTGCAGCAATCCGATGGGAGGTACTGGTTTGACGAACGTCTGGGGAACGTTACCTGCCATCATACGTAGTGTGTACGGTAGAAGAACAGTTCGCAGACGATGACTGCTTGCATCAGCATGACAAAAACCCAATGGAACACCTTTGTATTATATTACAACGTCGACTTCGTCCAAGACCGCAGCGTCCAACATCACTACCTTATCAGGTTTGGCTCTTTATGAAGAATGGGCTGCCGTTCCTCTACAGATATTCACACACCTCATATAAAGTGTACCAGAAGAATTAAAGCTGTGAGAAAGCATAACTCGCACCGCATGAAGAACATGACTAAGTGGTCGAAGTACTGTGCGAAAATGGCAATACAATCTCGGATGAACATTCGGATTTACATTCTTAAGAGTGTAAGATAATTGCAATTCTAAAATTCAAAATTTTAAAAACCCGTGAAAAATTTTTTCAGTTTAGACTTAACATTTCGGTAAATATATAGGCGATTCAGCTTCCCCTACCGATGTCGTTTTATGCAACCTGCACTGTCTGTATCAGGAAGAGTCTCTAGACAGGCAATAGCCACCTAATAGATAGAGGTTCTCTCACAAAAGTTTGGTCGACCGATAGCATACGGAACCATACTGTAAAATATACAAGGGGGATTGGCTATTTGTTGCATGGTATATTTAGACCTAGATGTACTTTAATTCTGTCGTACTTATCCAAGTGTCTCCAATCTTTCTTGGCGTATTTACCGGTCAATAAAGACACCTCTGCAGCGTTTTCGATGGGAAGTGTTTGATCGCCCTCCATACAGCCCGGACTTTGGTCCCTCTGATTTTCATCTTTGCTGACATGAACCTCTGACTATGAAGTCAACGTCTTCGCACAGACAACGATCTGCAGATCAGCGTAGACAACCGGCAAGAAGTGCAGGCGGCTGCCTTCTTTGACGAGGGTGTTGGAAAGTTGATACAACGCTACGACAAATGTCTCAAGACGGAGCGGCGACTATGTAGAAACGTTGCTTGAATGTGTGTATAAGTATTGCAGATAAAACACTTTTGATTTTGACTGTGGTTTCCATTTCGCGACCGATCAGACCTTACATTCGTAATACGCCTCGTACTATCGATAAATCCTGGTAACCGGCAGATGAAAAACTCGAGAAAAATATCAGCTGCATTGCAAATAACAGACTATTGCATAAATAGCAATATGTGATACTATGGTGTAGATTTTGTTAAAATGTTATGAATATAAATACCATTATCCAAAAATTGAATATATTATCATGCAAATTTTTTACCTGTTACTCGACAGAAAATAAAATGTCCCACTGACGATAGTTAGAATTCAGCGAACCGTCTGTGCGTGTAAAAAGTTTGCTCCAGGCAGAGGCAAATTGTCATAATTACAAACTGCCTGGCAAAGGTGTGAAACACCCATAAAACATATGCATGTACACACCATTGGTGGGATATAAATGTTGGAGTTCTGCGTTGCAGACGGAATGGACACCAGAGTGCAATAGTACTGTTGGTGTTTAGTGTTATTAACAGGCTTCGTAGAATACATAACGGACGTGAACGGCGTCATATTTTCAGTAATCACTCTCTTGGACACGCAGATATCTCATGCTAGTGCGAGAGTGTTATCAGCACCTGATAAGAGTTTGAAAGGGGCCTCACTATGGATCTGAATTTGGTCAGATGGTTGATCCTGCAATATCCAGATTTGTGCGGCAGTCGGATGTGATAGTGACTGATGATGGACTGCATGGGAACGTGATGCACACTCTCCGTCAAGGTTCGCGTCGAATATGTCTGAACACCAGAAAGGAGGATTGCCGTACTGTACACTAAGTAAATTGTAACTCCTCCACAAGTAAAGGACTCCTCGCAATATTGTATCATCCCACATCACTCACATTTGCGCCTGCCATACTAGAGCGAGTAATGGACTCCCAGAACAACTGCCATCCTGCATCATTGGTGGGAGACAAGCAGCAGTCAAGCTAAAGAATTACCGTTTATTGCTTTGGCTGCTGTTAACACTGCAACACAAACGGCTGCGTTTGGAGCAGCGATGTGACCGAGAAGCACGGATATCAGATGAGTTACATCACATTGTGTTCAATGAGGAATCACGTTCTGCACTACAACGGATGGCCACCCACCAGCGAATATTGTGGCAACATGGGGAGAAGTACAGTTAGTCATAGTTTTGAAGTGGCTCAGGGGTGTTATTCCTGGCAGCTGCGTGGTGTGGGGAACCATCGGGTATGACTTCAGGTCGCGGTTGTACTGACTGAGGCAATGCTGATGACACGATGACACGTCATGGACATCAAGTGTCCTCATCTGTTACCTCTCACACGACGGTACTGTGCTGACTTTTTTCAGCAGGACATACATGGCGCACGTCTCTATGAACGGCCAACGTGATGTTGAGGTAATTCCGTGCCCAGCAAGCTCCTCAGACCCATTTCCGAGAGAACACGTGTGGGAGCATTTCGGATGTCCTCCCAAGTGCCAGTGTATCAACGACCAGTTACGTAGGTTATGGCCCAATTGTACCAGAGGATACAACGGCTTTATAACATCCTTTCCAACCGAATCTGTTCATGAATCCACGCCAGAAGGGGTGCAAAGTCATAGTGATATGTGTCCTCATATCCAAGATCTTTACAAATTTGACCCGATTTTGCAAAAAAAAAAAATGGTTCAAATGGCTCTGAGCACTATGGGACTTAACATCTGTGGTCATCAGTCCCCTAGAACTTATTACTACTGAAACCTAACTCACCTAAGGACATCACACACACCCATGCCCGAGGCAGGATTCGAACCTGCGACCGTAGCGGTCGCGCGGTTCCAGACTGTAACGCCTAGAACCGCTCGGCCAACCCGGCCGGCCCGATTTTGCAATCACTGAAATAACATAATACATTCTTTGAACCCATGGCGCTTCATTTCGTTTCGTGCCCTCTTCTGGGTGCTTCACTTTTGTTTGTCAGACGTGTAGGAGTATAATTCGGAAGACCCGCTCGGATAGCCGTGTGCGTTAAGGATCTGCTTCAGGGACGGGGAAGGCGTGGGTATTGGATCGAGTCCGCCCAGCGGATTAACGGCGAGGCTCGATGTGCTGTCAGTCTGGCTGTGGGTTTTAGGCGGTTTCCCACATCCCACCGCATGAATCCCGGGCTTGTACCGAGATCCATTCCCAGTTACACGATTCTAATAGATTTAAAGAACTTTCGATCACTCTCTGATGCATAACACTACGTGCAGACTGTTGTGGGTATACATATTGCGTCCCGAGGGGTAACGGGATGACGACAGGAAGGGCATGCCGAACTGCGCCGATACGGGACAATGACACAAGAAAATGAGGAATATGATGTGTACAATGGGTAGGAACGGCGGACAGAAAATGACTGTCGACCACAACATGAATATTTTCAGAAGACGAAGAAGTGGTGAGTGATAGACAAAAATCATGACAGGGGATCGAACCCTGTAGTTTAGTGACTAGCCACTGAACCATCGAGGCACGCCTAATACAGTGTAAGAATGAAGAAAAAAGAAAAAAAAAGAAATGGCGGACCACGCAGGAATTATCCGAACGGGATGGAAAACGGTAGCTGTAATGCACATGTACAGACAAACAAATTATTACAATTTCAGAAAAATTGGATGACTGAGGCAAGAGAAAGGGCTTGACAAACTGAGCAAGTCAATAACGCATTGGTCCCCATATGGTCGTTATGCAAGCAGTTATTCGGATTGGCACTAATTCACAGAGTTGTTGGATGTCCTCCAGAGAGATATCGTACCATATTCTGTCGAACCGGCCCATTAGATGGCCAAAATCTAGAAGTAGTAGGAGGGTCCTGCCCATAACGCTCCAGAGGTTCTCAGCTGGGGAGAGATCCAGCGGACTTGCTGGCCAAGACACACCGCGTGCGGGCGGGCATAATCTTGTTGTAATGTAAGCGCAGGATGGCTGACCAGGAAGGGCATAAAAAAGGGGCATGGAATATCGCCGACGTACAGCTGTACTGTAAATCTGCCGCGGATGACAACTAAATGGATGCTGCTATGAACTGAGGTGGCACCACCCCAGACCCTCAGTCCTGGTTGCGGGGCCGTATGGCGGGCAACAGTCAGTTTCGTATCCCACTACTATCCATGGCGTCTCTAGACACATCGGGGCTCAGTTCGAAGCGGGACTCATCACTGGAGACAGTTACATTCCAGTCAACGAGAGTCCAGGCCCAAGACGTTTCTGAAATTGGAAGCATTTGTTTGCCTATACACGTACATCACATCTACCGAGATCGGCCCCATTCGGATAGTTCCTTAGTTGTGTGTCGTTCCTCTGCTTTTCTTATCTGCGAATGTGTTTCCTTTGGTCTCTCGTGCTGGTTACAAATGACGCTCTACTTGTTTGCACTGCTCAGGCACGCTACGTTGACAGGGGCTGCCACTAAGCGCCGGCACGTTTGCGCAGTGCAAATGCACTCTGCCGGCCCTGGGAGCGTCCTCGTTGATATCCTTGTCCGACTGCGACCAGCCCACACAAAGCACGCCGAGTCCGGTACGACACGCACGCCGGACGAGCACGCTTTCTAATTTTTGTACCAGGTTCCTGTGACCGCGTTTTTCGGAAGTAGTACGTTGGATGTCACAACTCTACACTGCTATACCAAGAGCAGGCCCTGCCTTAAAACAGCGCACTCCACGAGGATACAGCCAACGATGTAACCGCCGTGTTGTTCATAATATCTCGAAAATCAGCTGGTGGTGTAGAATGAGTGACTGGCCTAATTGTATCCGATACAGAGCATGATACAAATATGGCAGGTGTAACATTGTTCTCTTGGCAAGGTGAAAGCTTATGTGTGACCAAATTCTGAAACTACGCCCACGAGCTGCGTCGAATAACCATTGCGGATTTGGCATAAACCACCCTTTCATTTGTGACGTTCTTCAGTAACTATGTTTTCAGTAGCAGCTGACAAACAAAAATATAATATTTTCTGTGCATTTACTATTATCTAGCACTCTTTTCATGACAAACGAAATATGCTGATTCATAATATTCAAATAATTTGTCTCTATTACCCACCGTTCTAGATATGAGTGACATCAATGCTATATTAGGCTGATGCATAAGTTAATAGCGGCCGGCCGCTGTGACCGAGCGGTTCTAGGCGCTTCAGTCCGGAACCGCGCTGCTGCTAGGGTCGCAGGTTCGAATACTGCCTCGGGCATGGATGTGTGTGATGTCCTTAGGTTAGTTAGGTTTAAGTAGTTCTAAGTCTAGGGGACTGACGAACTCAGATGTTAAGTCCAATAGTGATTAGAGCCATTTCAATCATTTCTACATCTACATCTACATTTATACTCCGCAAGCCACCCAACGGTGTGTGGCGGAGGGCACTTAACGTGCCACTGTCATTACCTCCCTTTCCTGTTCCAGTCGCGTATGGTTCGCGGGAAGAACGACTGTCTGAAAGCCTCCGGGCGTGCTCTAATCTCTCTAATTTTACATTCGTGATCTCCTCGGGAGGTATAAGTAGGGAGAAGCAATATATTCGATACCTCATCCAGAAACGCACCCTCTCGAAACCCGGCGAGCAACCTACACCGCGATGCAGAGCGCCTCTCTTGCAGAGTCTGCCACTTGAGTTTGCTAAACATCTCCGTAACGCTATCACGGTTACCAAATAACCCTGTGACGAAACGCGCCGCTCTTCTTTGGATCTTCTCTATCTCCTCCGTCAACCCGATCTGGTACGGATCCCACACTGATGAGCAATACTCAAGTATAGGTCGAACGAGTGTTTTGTAAGCCACCTCCTTTGTTGATGGACTATATTTTCTAAGGACTCTCCCAATGAATCTCAACCTGGTACCCGCCTTACCAGCAATTAATTTTATATGATCATTCCATTTCAAATCGTTCCGCACGCATACTCACAGATATTTTACAGAAGTAACTGCTACCAGTGTTTGTTCTGCTATCATATAATCATACAGTAAAGGATCCTTCTTTCTATGTATTCGCAATACATTACATTTGTCTATGTTAAGGGTCAGTTGCCACTCCCTGCACCAAGTGCCTATCCGCTGCAGATCTTCCTGCATTTCGCTACAATTTTCTAATGCTGCAACTTCTCTGTATATTACAGCATCATCCGGGAAAAGCCGCATGGAACTTCCGACACTATCTACTAGGTCATTTATATACACTCCTGGAAATGGAAAAAAGAACACATTGACACCGGTGTGTCAGACCCACCATACTTGCTCCGGACACTGCGAGAGGGCTGTACAAGCAATGATCACACGCACGGCACAGCGGACACACCAGGAACCGCGGTGTTGGCCGTCGAATGGCGCTAGCTGCGCAGCATTTGTGCACCGCCGCCGTCAGTGTCAGCCAGTTTGCCGTGGCATACGGAGCTCCATCGCAGTCTTTAACACTGGTAGCATGCCGCGACAGCGTGGACGTGAACCGTATGTGCAGTTGACGGACTTTGAGCGAGGGCGCATAGTGGGCATGCGGGAGGCCGGGTGGACGTACCGCCGAATTGCTCAACACGTGGGGCGTGAGGTCTCCACAGTACATCGATGTTGTCGCCAGTGGTCGGCGGAAGGTGCACGTGCCCGTCGACCTGGGACCGGACCGCAGCGACGCACGGATGCACGCCAAGACCGTAGGATCCTACACAGTGCCGTAGGGGACCGCACCGCCACTTCCCAGCAAATTAGGGACACTGTTGCTCCTGGGGTATCGGCGAGGACCATTCGCAACCGTCTCCATGAAGCTGGGCTACGGTCCCGCACACCGTTAGGCCGTCTTCCGCTCACGCCCCAACATCGTGCAGCCCGCCTCCAGTGGTGTCGCGACAGGCGTGAATGGAGGGACGAATGGAGACGTGTCGTCTTCAGCGATGAGAGTCGCTTCTGCCTTGGTGCCAATGATGGTCGTATGCGTGTTTGGCGCCGTGCAGGTGAGCGCCACAATCAGGACTGCATACGACCGAGGCACACAGGGCGTGGGGAGCGATCTCCTACACTGGCCGTACACCACTGGTGATCGTCGAGGGGACACTGAATAGTGCACGGTACATCCAAACCGTCATCGAACCCATCGTTCTACCATTCCTAGACCGGCAAGGGAACTTGCTGTTCCAACAGGACAATGCACGTCCGCATGTATCCCGTGCCACCCAACGTGCTCTAGAAGGTGTAAGTCAACTACCCTGGCCAGCGAGAACTACGGATCTGTCCCCCATTGAGCATGTTTGGGACTGGATGAAGCGTCGTCTCACACGGTCTGCACGTCCAGCACGAACGCTGGTCCAACTGAGGCGCCAGGTGGAAATGGCATGGCAAGCCGTTCCACAGGACTACATCCAGCATCTCTACGATCGTCTCCATGGGAGAATAGCAGCCTGCATTGCTGCGAAAGGTGGATATACACTGTACTAGTGCCGACATTGTGCATGCTCTGTTGCCTGTGTCTATGTGCCTGTGGTTCTGTCAGTGTGATCATGTGATGTATCTGACCCCAGGAATGTGTCAATAAAGTTTCCCCTTCCTGGGACAATGAATTCGCGGTGTTCTTATTTCAATTTCCAGGAGTGTAGCATCTACCTGGGAGCCTGTATCTAATATTTTCTGGGTCTCATGAACAAATAAAGCGAGTTGGGTCTCACACGATCGCTGTTTCCGGAATCCATGTTGATTCCTACAGAGTAGATTCTGGGTTTCCAGAAACGACATGACACTCGACATGATACTCGACATGATACGACATTTAAGTTCGTAGCGCTTTTCATTTCATGTTGAACCCGTTTGCTATGCAGTTATTTATCGTTATCATTCTTTATTTGGAATTGCCTTTAGCTATTTGAGTTTACATTGTCATTGTTATTTTGTCATTTGAGGGTAATGAGCCGAGCTCAGGATGCCAGAAAATGCAGTGCCAATGCAGAGGTCGGAACATTTCCAACATAATATTCTGTATGATTTCGGTATACGGGTGACAAAATCGGAGGCAGCCAGAGACATTTGCGCCTTGTATGGGAATAATGCCAATGGACAGAGCACGGCAAGTAAATGTTTTTCTAGATATAAGGAGAATCGTTCTGACGTTGGTGACTCTGAATATTCAGGACGACCTTTGGGGTTTGATGAACATCGTGTAAACCACAATTCATGTCGGTAAACTCGAAAATTGCGAAATGCTATGAACTGTGATCATTCCACCATCGTGTGACATTTTCATGCAAAGGGAAGGTTCAATAATCTGGTGTATGAATGCCGCGTGCTTTATGCCACAATGGAAAATATCAGCGTTTGGCCATATCTGCATCTCTAAACGCTTGTCATCAAATGACTCGTGAGCAATACCGATCATTCCTATCTTGCATCGTTACTGGTGACAAAAAGCAATGTTAAAGTAATTGAAAAGCCACGATCGCTTCAATATCGTTTACTAGATGACCGGTTTCAGCACTCTGAAGGTGCCATCATCGGATCTGAAACGTGGATATTGAAGCGATCGTGGCTTTTCAATTATTTTAAAAACAGACTGATCGCCCCGCGACACACCATGTGTTCACTGCAAAAAAGTGATGTCTTTATACTAACGCAAGAAAAATAAAGTAATAGCTGCGCCCAAACAAAGCAGCAAGTCCTCGTACAGAGAGGATAATGTTATGCATCTGGTCGAACAGCGACGGTGTTGTGTACTACGAATTGCTTGCCTGAGGTATAATCGTCAGTGCTGACACTATTGTCAACAACTGACGCAGTCCAAGAACGTCGACCAGGAAGAATGCGTGAAGCGATGCCACTCCACGATATAATCCGCCCGCATTCAATTAGACTGACAAAAAACACTGTACAGGTGCTGGGTTGGTTAGTCATTCCATACCTACCTTAATCACCTGGTAATGCGTCCTCAGATTTTGGAATTTTCCGTTCTCTATCGAATAACCTTCAAGGAGCTTCCTTCGCGGATGAAAATGCGCTCCGAAAGCGTTTTCACCTCAAAACAACATGGTTTCTACAGTCGCGGATTCCAAAAAGTACCACAGCGTTGTAAATAGTGGAGAAGAATATACAGGGCGAGTCAAAAGTCCTTGGACATCTTCATAAGTTGGAAGATTAAAGGGAAAATTGAAATGTGATTATGGGAACATAGGTTTGACGTGGGGCCGCAACTTTTGTAGTGAATGTCATTCATGGCCGCCATCTTAAAATCCGCCATTTTGGATTCAAGTCTTTTTTTTTTTAAATGGGAAAGTGGGGTGTATTACACATCAAATAACACTCGCTTGAGCTCTGGAATTTAGTGGTGTCATTTGTTTTTGTCTATCTTGTACAGTTTAGAAGTCAGAGTGGTTGCGGTGACTACAGTTGTGCATCGCACGGGATGGACTACACGTAGAACATGTGTTGTAGCAGTCGGTATGAAGGTAATTTCCAACTTTGAACATTAATAACTTCTAAACTGTACAAGATAGACAAAAACAAAATACAGCACTAAATTCCAGAGCTCAAGCGAGTGTTATTTGATGTGTCATACACCCTGCTCCCCATTTTAAAAAAATGACTTGAATCCAAAATGGCGGATTTCAAGATGGCGGCCATGAATGACATTCACTCCAAAGGTTGCGGCCCCATATCAAACCAGTGTTCCCATCATCACATTTTAATTTTCCCTTTAATCTTCCAACTTATGAAGGTGTCCAAGGACTTTTGACTCGCCCTGTATTAATGATGACTCGCTCCGAATTTCTGCTCCAACTCAACACATGTTATGTAAATGTAGACTTACAATTCCTGTTTCAGGTTCTAGGAGCTGTAAAGGGAACCTAGCAGATTAACTTTTGGTAAGGATTGCCTATCCGGTAGAGTATCACTTAGAAATAAAATAATTTGCAGATCGGATCACTTTCGCATCTCACGCTTCACCGTATGCACACAGCGGAGACACCGGGCACTGTCCCGTGTGCTCTACAGGTGTTGGTCTATCTGGCAACACTGCTGGCACAGTGTGTATCTGCGACGTGTGCTTTCATACACTCGGTCCACAAGCCCTGGTGTCTGCTGAATCACTTCCACTCCCTCCAGAACTCCTGCAAGGAGATCTTCTTCCGACTGTCCAGGAGTTTCACAAACGAGGCTCTTGATATGGCCTCACGCAAAGGTCGAGACGAGTGAAATCTGGCGACCATGGTGATCAAGGGGTTCGTCCGCCTCGATCTATCCACCATACACCGCATGTCTGGTTGAGATGTTCTCAGACACCACGAGGGAAATGCTCAATGACGGACTAACAGGTCAACAGAACGCTGAAGCAGAGATTGTAAACAGAGGGCACATTACGTCAAGGTACTGACGAAGGCGCACCCTTCTCAGTTTGTGTGCGTACCGTGAAGCGGGAGATTAGAAAGTGGTCCGATCTTCAGACTTATTTTTTATCGAAACAGCACAGTTCTGGACGTGGGTTTCTTATTGAAACTTTACCTACTAATTTCCCTCTACAACATCTGGAAACCTATAATAAATGCAACTGAAAAACACCGTGCGTATGTGTAACGTTAAATGAAGGCAAACGACACATAGGCAGAGCACTGAGATGCCGTGTTTCTTGACTTCCGCAAGGCGTTCGATACAGTTCCCCACAGTCGTTTAATGAACAAAGTAAGAGCATACGCACTATCAGACCAATAGTGTGATTGGATTGAGGAGTTCCTAGATAACAGGACGCAGCATGTCATTCTCAATGGAGAGAAGTCTTCCGAAGTAAGAGAGATTTCAGGTGTGCCGCAGGGTAGTGTCATAGGACCGTTGCTATTCACAATATACATAAATGACCTGGTGGATGACATCGGAAGTTCTTTGAGGCTTTTTGCAGATGATACTGTGGTGTATCGAGAGGTTGTAACAATGGAAAATTGTACTGAAATGCAGGAGGATCTGCAGCGAATTGACGCATGGTGCAGCGAATGGCAATTGAATCTCAATGTAGATAAGTGTAATGTGCTGCGAATACACAGAAAGATAGATCCTTTATCATTTAGCTACAAAATAGCAGGTCAGCAACTGGAAGCAGTTAATACCATAAATTATCTGGGAGTACGCATTAGGAGTGATTTAAAATGGAATGATCATATAAAGTTGATCGTCGGTAAAGCAGATTCCAGACTGAGATTCATTGGAAGAATCCTAAGGAAATGCAATCCGAAAACAAAGGAAGTAGGTTACAGTACGCTTGTTCGCCCACTGCTTGAATACTGCTCACCAGTGTGGGATCCGTACCAGATAGGGTTGATAGAAGATATAGAGAAGATCCAACGGAGAGCAGCGCGCTTCGTTACAGGATCATTTAGTAATCGCGAAAGCGTTACGGAGATGATAGATAAACTCCAGTGGAAGACTCTGCAGGAGAGACGCTCAGTAGCTCGGTACGGGCTTTTGTCAAAGTTTCGAGAACATACCTTCACCGAAGAGTCAAGCAGTATATGGCTCCCTCATACGTATATCTCGCGAAGAGACCATGAGGATAAAATCAGAGAGATTAGAGCCAACACAGTGGCATACCGACAATCCTTCTTTCCACGAACAATACGAGACTGGAATAGAAGGGAGAACCGATAGAGGTACTCAAGGTACCCTCCGCCACACACCGTCAGGTGGCTTGCGGAGTATGGATGTAGATGTAGATGTAGATAGCTTTGGGTATAAGATACACAGAAAATATATACTCATATGAAACATGCTTCCTTAATTTAGTATGAAATTACTGACTGTAGCCTTGCCCTTATACTGAATATTTGGCATGGGAGTCTGAAAGACCCAGCAGCAGTCTTGAAGAAAATTAATACCGACAGCTGTAATTTTATGAATTATTTTATTTGACTACAAGTTTCGCTGTCTCGTTGGCACCATCTTCAGGTCCCTATACACTATGCCAGATCAGTCAACTAAACGTTTCTGCTATTATAGGGATATCTAACTTCAACGGGCTGGACTAGATTTCTAAAATCTGTAGACACGGACACTCCAGCGTCGTTGGAACGTTTACACGTGCGCTGTGTTATGATTATGTCTGTGCTTGGAGTTCATATGACATTTATTGTAAGCTGTGATCCTGAATTCGCTTTGATTAAACTTTACAGAGCACTAAAAGTACAAAATAAGAAAGTGAATGTATTATGTGTGTTAAGTACAACCGTCGCCAAAGTAAATCTTACGACGTGCGGAACGTTTTGAAATGTGTCGTACTAATGCAGTCATTTGCTTACGAATACTGAAGTCTGTTCCCTCATAAATGCGTCATGGTACGGTGTTGAACTTGTAAGCTGCCAGTCATTTCAAATCAAAACTATGCCTGAGTGTTTATACAATATTATGAACCCGGTTTATGCCCTGAAGTATTCTCCCAGACACTGAATGTGACACGATCACACACTGAAACTGAATTCGTAAAACGTAACGGAAGGGGATGAAGGTAGTTACTCAGAAGTTCTTGGCTTGTTGAAGTTTCTTAAATACAAGCGTATCAAGCACGTCCAAAGTAGTCCCTGAGCAAACTACAACGTAAGTGAATGGAACACGTTTTGCATCAAACAACACTTAAGTATTCAAACATGCAGGCAAGGTTGTTAGAACTTGAGGACAAAGGAAAGATGTAACATACTGAACTCGAAAAGTACAAGTGTAGGAGAAACCCAATATAATACCTGAACAGATCCGATATACCAGTTAGCCATTGCGGCTACAAACAGACCACAACTCAGAGAATTTAACATCTCTTCCGAATATCTCTCTCTCTCTCTCTCTCTCTCTCTCTCTCTCTCTCTCTCTCTCTCTCTCTCTCTCTCTCCTGCATATATATATATTGTCACGTAGGAGGATGTGTAATTAGATGAATTACGAACATTAACTTCACTTAACGAAGATCTGTTCATCACTTGCACATACAAGAGCGTGGAGCGAACTGCCTCCGGCCAGGATACATACAGTATATATACAGCTACAGAACATTCCGGTAGAATATATATATCCGAACTGGTCTTGAAGGCCTTGAAGGCCCAACAGTACGACCGACCGCCATATCATCCTCAGCCTATACTCTTTACTGGTTTTGGATATGGAGGGGCATGTGATCAATCAGCACATCGTTCACCAGGCCGTTGTCAGTTTTCGTGACCGAGGGAGCTACTTCTCAGTCACGTAGCTCCTCAGTTGAACTCACAAAGACTGAGTGCACCCCGCTTGCTGACAGCGCTCTACCGGCCAGGGCTAGCCAAGCCCGACAGCGCTAAACGTCGGTGATCTGACGGGGAACAGTGTTAGCACCGTAGCCGAACCGTTGGCTTTTGCGAATGTCATGTCACAGAAATACGAAACAATGACATTGCGAACTGTTGTGAGCAAGAGGAGCTGTTTGTAAGTCACGGATGGCTCACACAGAGACGGATATCGATGACCACATTTTCTGAACCAATAGGAAGCTAGAACAAAGACCAGTAATTATGCATGACAAGCCCACATACAGAAGATGTTGCGAGAAGGACAGATTTTACCTAATTTAAATGCTATCATTATGGAATATAATTTCATGTTTTTACAATAAAGCGTCGACTTCGCGGTCAGAGCTTAATAGGCTACCATCCGCGCAAGATATCTTCTGTCACATCAGAAATAAGAGGAAGAGAATTCCTTTGGCGACGAGCGCTGCTAGTGAACAGCAAACAGTTGGTTCAAGGTGCTATGTAACGACGACACTAAACTTAATTTCACATCATCGATGGGGTTCGATATCGTCGTCGTCGTATAGGTGAAAACTTCAATCCATGCTATTCGATACCAAGCATGAAGCTTGGAGCAGGAAACATTATGGTGCGTGGATGCTTCCTCTTCGAAGTTGTGCATCCTTTAGTGCACAGAGACGGTATAATAAAATATCTGACTAAGGGTAGACTTTGGACGAACTCGTCTTTCCATGTAGTTGAAAACAAATGCCAAGAAAATTAATTTTTCAAAAGGAGAGCTATCCCAAGCATCGTTCGGTGTGCGCAGGAATATATTACAAAGAAATAAATATAAGTTCCTTTCCGGCCAAGTCAAAGTCCGGGTTTAAATCCTGCAGAGCATTTGTCGGAGGTATTGGACATCTTTTAAACGAAGGTAGTAGCAAAATAAAATAATTTCTATAAAATTCCACAGTCTGAATGGGAAAGAATTCAACAGAACACAACAGTGCATCTAATTGAATCTATGCTTGCACAAGGTGTGTTGCTACAATGGCATAAAACGGTTATGCAACAAGGTATAAACATTACTTATCACAGAACTAAACTGAACTCCGTCAGAATGGACCTCGGAAGGTTCAACGGTACCGACCGACCGTTCAAATGGTTCAAATGGCTCTGAGCACTATGGGACTTAACATCTATGGTCATCAGTCCCCTAGAACTTAGAACTACTTAAACCTAACTAACCTAAGGCCATCACACAACACCCAGTCATCACGAGGCAGAGAAAATCCCTGACCCCGCCGGGAATCGAACCCGGGAACCCGGGCGACCGACCGTTGTGTCATCCTCAGCCAATAGGGGTCACTGGATGCGGGTGTAGAGAGCCATGTGGTCAGCACACTGCTCTCCTACTCGTTGTCAGCTTTCGTGTCCAGAGCCACTACTTCTAAATCAAGTGGTTCAAAAGGCTCTAAGCACTATGGAACTTAACATCTGAGGTCATCAGTCCCCTAGACTTAGAACTACTTAAATCTAACTAACCTAAGGACATCACACACATCAATTCCCCTAGGCAGGTTTCGAACCTGCGTCCGTAGCAGCAGCGCGGTTGCGGACTGAAGGGCCTAGAACCGCTCGGCCACAGCGGCGGGCTTCTAAATCGAATAGTTCCTCAATTGGCCTCACAAGGTCTAAGTGCACCCCACTTGTCAAAAGCGGTCGGCGGACCCTGATGGTCACCTATCCAAGCGCTAGCTAAGCCCGACAGCGCTTAACTTGTGTGACCTGATGGGATTCGGTGTTAACAATGTGGAAGGCCCTTGGTTACTTGTCAGAGAAAGGTGTAATTTTTTTTTTTTTACTGTATGAAAGATTTGATTTCTTTTCAAAATACTTTTGGACTATGAATCTCTGAACTTCATTTTCTCACAAAAGATGTAGTTTTATTAGAATCAGTATTATGTTCTAAAAGTATGATATAATGCTTATTGTTTATTGCATAAACGTACAATACTGTGAACAATACCGTAAATAAAAGATTTCACAAAACAGCTTTCTTCGAAGTACTTATGAGCGTCATTGAATGCGAAAAATTAATAAAAAAAACGGAATTAATTGTTAAATAGTAGAACTAAGTATTAGATGAATTTTATTTATTTAATGTCTTTCGGTCATTGACATTTAGCAACTTAATCCTACACTTAAGTCCTTGCATTTACGAAGTCTCACTTACGATACCGGTGGTTCTCACTGTCATTTCACAGTCCTTTTATGTAGGTGGTTGGTTGGTTGGTTTTTTCGGGGAAGGAGACCAGACAGCGTGTTCATCGGTCTCATTGGATTAGGGAAGGACGGGGAAGGAAGTCGGCCGTGCCCTTTGAAAGGAACCATCCCGGCATTTGCCTGGAGCGATTTAGGGAAATCCCGGAAAGCCTAAATCAGGATGGCCGGACGCGGGATTGAACCGTCGTCCTCCCGAATGCGAGTCCAGTGTCTAACCACTGCGCCACCTCGCTCGGTATATGTAGGTGGTATTCTAGGATTTGATCTCAATACAACAGAGGACCTACACCATATCTGAACTCAGAACTGTACCTGAAGAGGTACATGGACCCACGACCTCCGTTCTATAAGGCAACGATTACACTGCTAGAGGGAGAAATTGTGGCGTTTGCAGAATGATCGTCGACGAGGGAAATGATTTGGCGTTTCTGCTGTGTAGTAAGAGCACTGCCGTTGTCTGGCCGTCCTTTACGGAGAGAGTGGAGACGAGCAGTTAAGCGAATCACTTGTCCGCAAACTCTGGCCGTGTGCACTCATTAATATGGAGTAGGCGCGCCGCGTCGAAGGCGTTCCCTTTCCAGCCGGAATGCAAACAAAGCCTGCAACGCATACAGTAGTTCCTGATAAGATAAATACTTTGTGGAAAACTTTAGTCTGAGCTGTTAGATAGTTCCGTAACATTGTTTTGTGAATAACGAATTATCATAGCACATGAAGCTGTCTGTATTTATAAGCAGCTACAAGTAGCTCTGCCTGTTTGTGTTACATATAAACACGAAACCAGTGCTGAATAGCGTAAATATCTTACGTAAATATGCCTTACCGTGGGGTTTTATCGTCATTACTCAGTGAAGAAAAGATTTGTAAATTTGTGGGAATGATGATAATTGGACCAAACTGCTGAGGTCATCGGACCCTAGGCTTACACACTACTTAATGTAACGTAAACTAACTTACGCTCAGGACAACACACTCAATCATGCCCGAGGAAGGACTCGAACCTCTGGCGGGGGGAGCCGAGCGAACCGTGGCAAGGCGCCTCAGATCGCGCGCCTACACATCGCAGTCTTCACCGAACAGAATTAAGTTTACTTCAATGTAGAACATTAGCATTTGTCACTATGTAACTTACATAGTTGTCAATTTACTATCAGCTACTTAATTTCACATATTTATTTACTGGTGTTAAAAATCGTATTACACTGCCTGAGAAAAACAACTGAAGCACCCAGAAGACATGATGGGATGTAATGTCAACGTAAAGACGTACACGTACACACCACGTATGTAAGAGATTACAATTACAATTCTCCGTGACACGTAGAAAGGCCACCAGAGTGCATTCGTGTTGTTCGTGTTTAGTGTTGTTACCAGACGTGGTGGGGTATAGAAGGGGCGTCAACAGCGTCAGATGTGGAGTGACCTCTGTGAAAGATACGGAGATGCTGTCTACTCATGTGAGACAGTGTTATCAGCACCTGAAAGAGGTCTGAAAGGGGAGTCATTGTGGGTCTCCGTTTGCCCCATTAGTCGAATCATGCAGACCAATATCCCTAACTTCAGTCTGCTGCAGAATCCTTGAGAAAATTCTCAGATAGAATATAATAAACTCTCTTGAGACTGAGCAGCTTATATTCAGGAATCAACATGGTTTCAGAAAGCATCGCTCGTGCGAAACTCACCTTGATTTGACGGACAGGGTGGGCAGCAATCTACGATTGTTTGCTGATGAGGCTGTGGTTTACGGTGAGGTGTCAAAGTTGAGTGACTGTAGGAAGATACAAGACGACTTAGACAAAATTTCCAGTTGGTGTGATGAATGGTAACTAGCTCTAAATGTAGGAGAATGTAAGTTAATGTCGATGAGTGGGAAGAATAAGCCTGTAATGTTGGGATACAGTATTCAGCTTGACACAGTCAAATTGTTTAATTATCTGGGCGTAAGGTTGCAAAGCGATATGAAATGGAACGAGCATGTGAAAACTGTGGTAGAGGAGGCGAATTGTCGAGTTCGGTTTCTTGGGAGGCTTTTAGGAAAGAGTGGTTCACCTGTAAAGGAGAACGCATATAGGATGTTAGTGCTACCAATTCTTGAGTACTGCCAGAGTGTTTGGGATCCTTACCTGGTCGGACTGTAGGAAGACATCGAAGCAATTCAGAGGCTCGCTGCTAGATTTGTTACCCGTCGGTTCGAACAATGCTTTATGGAGAGTCCGCAGCTCGTGGTCGTGCGGTAGCGTTCTCGCTTCCCACGCCCGGGTTCCCGGGTTCGATTCCCGGCGGGGTCAGGGATTTTCTCTGCCTCGTGATGACTGGGTGTTGTGTGCTGTCCTTAGGTTAGTTAGGTTTAAGTAGTTCTAAGTTCTAGGGGACTGATGACCATAGATGTTAAGTCCCATAGTGCTCAGAGCCATTTGAACCATTTGAGCCGTTATGGAGATGCTTCGGGAACTTATGTTGGCATTCCTGGAGGGAAGGTGACGTTCTTTTCGAGAAGTACTATTGAGAAAAACAGAACCGGCATTTGAAGGTGACTGCCAAACGATTGTACTGCGCCATCATACATTGATCACGAAGATAAGATATGAGAAATTAGGGCTCGTACGGAGGTATAGAGACAGTCGTTTTTCTCTCGTTCTGTTTGAGAATGTAACAGGAAAGGAAATGACAAGTAGTGGTACAGGGTACAATCCGCTACGCACCGTACGGTGGCTTGTGGAGAAAGTATGTAGATGCAGATGCAGATGTAGATGTGGATGTAGATCCAGATTTGTGGGGTGTTCGGATTTGACAGTGGCCCGATGTTGAACTACACGGGAATGTGAGGGCAGACATAATCGTCGTCAAGGTTCTCATCGACCACGTGTGACCACCACAAGGGACGACCGTCGCATTGTGCACCAAGCACATCGTATCCCCTTCACATCTGCGTCCGCCGTCCGAGAACAAGTAATAGACCTCCTGCAACATTCTGTGTCATCCCGCACCGTAGGTCGGAGAGCAGCAGCAGTCGGACTGGAGTATTGCCGTCCTATGCGTTGGCTACCGTTAACACCCCAACAGAAACGGCTGCATTTTGAGTCGTGCCGTGACCTGGAAGAATTAACTGCTGATGAGTGGCGTCGTATTATGTTCAGTGGTTAATAGTTCTGCGCTACCCCAGATCACCGTCGTCAGACAGTACGGTAGCGATCTGAGAAGATATCCCATTCTTCCACTGTTTAGAGAGGCACAGCCCTGTTACTCCAGAAGACATGGTGTGTGGAGAGGTGGAGGCTTCGGGAGCGAATTCAGGTCATGGCTGGAACTCTGACAGCACAAAGGTTCGTCATTGAGATCCTGCGTACTCGTGCGTTACGCCACACGCAACAGTGCTGTGGTGTCATTTTTCAGCACGACAATGCTCGTCCATTCACGGCACATGTCTCTGTATACTGTCTGCATGGTGATGAGGTTTACGATCAGCCGTTGTATCAACTACTGAGGAAAGGTGGTCCACTTTTGTTGCAACTGGTCGTTGATAACCCGAAATTAGGTGAAGTTGATGTCCGGTTTCGGGATATCAACGACCAGTTGCAACAAAACTGGACCACCTTTCCTCATTAGTTGATACAACGGCTTTTGGACATCTTTCAACGAAATAAGTGGATGTATCCAGGCCAGAAAGGTGCAACGTTATACTTATAAGTGGGATTTTAGTGCAAAGTTCATTGTAAATTTAATCCAGTTTTATAATCACCGAAATAACGACACAGAAACTCTCATCCCATAAAGTTTCATTTAGTTTCCTGCTCCCCTTTTGGGTGCTTCAGTTTCCTTGTTTAGCAGCGTAGTTTTTCAGCTTGTTGTGCAGTGTCTGTACTCTCTTGGTTCACAAATTTAATTTTTGCAGCTGCTCCATCGTTACATGATCTTGCAATGATCTCATAGCAGTTTTATTTCTTAAATTCTATAGATTTTCAGGTTTTCCTATTTGTGCTCTCATTTATAACTTTCTCCACTTCACTCTTCCACAAAATCTCTTTCCGATGCTTTGAGATAACTCTATTGCCGTTTGTTTGTCAGAAATAAAATACATTTCCGTTCAAACAGAAATTTCGGGCTGGTCATTTTCCCGATTAATTATCCAAGTATCAACGGATAGTTCTGCGTATAACTCAGAGTTTGATAGCTATTGGCCTATGTCAGTAATATGTTTGTAAATGATGTGTTATATATTGCAAGATTTGTTACTTTAGTGCTCTTTCCGATAAAATGCATTGTCTTTGTGCCCTTGAATATTTTTAAGTCATGCTATTTATATGCGTTTTAGCATTGAAATTAGTTTTGCAGTTCCGAGCTACAGAGTAGACGTAACTTTTTTTTCAGGTCTTAATAGCAGTTTTCCAAGAAATAGGCGTCAATAAAAGGCGCTCTGTAAATATATTTACTATGAACATGTCACAACAAGGTCCAAGTCCCGTGTATGTAGGAAAGTTGGAACTGCATAGGGTTGCAGCGAAATGCAGAAAGACCTGCAGACGATCAGTGGTTGGTGGAAGGACTGTCAGTTCACTCTCAACGTAAATGAAAATATCGTATCTTAGGTAAAAAGGTGGAAAGCCACATTTCTGTTCGGTAGTGCTGTCAGCGATACATCACTGAAAACTATAACAATCGTTAAGTATCTAGGATTATTCGCACCGGGTGACTTAAAATGGGACGAATAGATAGAACTTGTAGGAAGGATTTCCAGGAAATGTAATTCACTCACTAAATTAGTGGCTTATAAAACACTTGCCCGATCGATTTTCGAATATTTCTCATCAATCGGGGAGATACAGGAGCTAGAGGACATACAAGAAGATCCCATTTCCTGGGTTTCTTTAGTGAGCGCTAGAGCGTTACAGAAGTGCTCGCAAAACTCCACTGCCAGATCGTGAGGGAGCGAGGCTAACTCCGAGAAGAGACGGGCAACACATTACTTCCTCCCACATACGCCCCACGAAATGCCTATGACGAGAAAATGGGAGATAATAGGGCTCTTACAGAGGCTTGCAGATGTCGTTCCTCCTACGCACGAATGGAACATGGAGGGGCGTGAGTAACAGTGTTACCAGAAGTAGCCTCCAGCAAGCATCTTAAGATGGCTCTCGGAGTATAGAAGCAGATGTATTTACAAACAGTGGCTGTCAGCAGCTGTGCATTTACGAAGCTTTGTGCATTAGCTGAAGAGGAATTCCGCCTTGTGCAAATCGCCGTTTTATAGTTTTGTTACTTACCCAAACATGTTTCGGCACGTTATGCGCTATCTTCAGTGGTTTTTTTGTTTATTTTCTTTCTGAAAAATTATTGTTACATATTAACGTCTAGTTTAGTTTATATGAATTTTTCGCTCAAACATATTTACATTTGCAAAGGAACGATTATTAGTTTACGTATATAGTTAAGACAAGTGTTATAGTTCACATAGAGTGTGCTCCAAGATTTAGGTCTACGGCACTAAGTTTGAAAATAATACCAGTGCACATCTGTTCACTTGGTTCACATGACGCTATTATTTGTGTATGATCGCAGCTTTATATGTACCATACGTTTTACAACTTGTCATACACCAACAACGACATGTTTTTTATTTTCCTATTTTGCGTTTATTTCAGTCTGAGAATCGCTATACATCGCGTTACCTGGCGTGTTACATACGGCTTTGTTATGTTATCGTCTTGCTTCCCTTGTTTGTGAAGTGTTCAGGCGGCTATTTCTTTTGTTGTTGTCATTTCTTACTGTTACACGGGCATTGACGTAATTTATCAGCAAGCCATAACGTTTCTGCTATTTGATGTGTTGTTATCGTTAAGGCGTGTTGATTTGTTTTGTTTAGTGTTTGGCGTGCGGCGCACGATTTCATAGTGTTGCTGACGTCTAAATATTTAGCTTGTGTGTGTTCAAAATGGCTCTGAGCACTATGTGACTTAACATCTATGGTCATCAGTCCTCAAGTACTTAGAACTACTTAAACCTATCTAACCTAAGCACATCACACACATCCAGGCCCGAGGCAGGATTCGAACCTGCGACCGTAGCAGTCGCGCGGCTCCGGACTGAGCGCCTAGAACCGCTAGACCACCGCGGCCGGCAGCTTGTGAGTGTGTGTGTGTGTGTGTGTGTGTGTGTGTGTGTGTGTGTGTGTGTGTGTGTGTGTGGGTGTCTGAGTGAGTGAGTGAGTGTGTATGTGTGTATGTTGGTATGTCGGTGTGTGTGTGTGTGTGTGTGTGAGAGAGAGAGAGAGAGAGAGAGAGAGAGAGAGAGAGAGACAGTGCCTTTCCTTATATCTAATTGGCTGGTTTTGAGAACAGAACTTCAGAACAGCCTGACGCCAGGGATTGGCATCAGTCTGATAGTGGTTGTGTCTGGTGAAAGACGTGCAGAGCATGAGCTTGAAGTTTCAGTTATGTAATTTAATCAGTAACCAGTCTGGTGGTAATGATACGTGGTGAAAAACATATCTAAAGCGAGGGGGTGTCATCTTTTGTCAGTTATGTGTCATTAGTTCAAATTGCTAATGATTAAGTCTAGTACACATTGCACAATAACAGTAATTAAAAGATATTCAGGCGTCCCTAAAATTTCGCAACTATTCATTGCCAGCAGCGTAGCGATCCTTATTGCTGTCAAGGTGAGTGTCTTCAAGAGACCTACAACGGTGCGCTGTCTTCTGCGAAGGGTACACAGTTACGAAGACACAAGATGACTGGGCAGAACATTCGCGATGTCCACGAGAAGTATGAGTGTCCAAGCGCAGCACCCACTTCAAATGTTTGCCAGTTACGATTCCACATAAATAACTTTACGGCAGTAATGTCGAGTGAAGTTGTTCCACTTAACAGCTTATTCATCTAATGAGCGAGGTTGGCAACGATCCCTTGCTCTTATACGAGGTAAAATTGTCCTGATCAAAGTTCAGGTTGTCTGTATCAGTCGTACAAACTTCGATAACAGTGGACGCTGATTCGCACGGAATTCACGCACTCAGATCTTTGAGTACAGGACAGGGCTGAGGTCCCCTTTCGTTGCTAGCTCCATTGTCTCGGTAATATGCGCAAGAGATTTCTTTGTGCTCCAAGGCCGTTTCGAGCCAGCATATGTGGTTTAAAAAGTGAGCATTATTTCAAACAGCAGAGCGGAGTACTCCTCCTGCAGTGTGAGTCATAAATGATTTGCACGCTCGTCTGTATTTACATCTACATCTGTACTTCCCAAGCCACCTGATGGTGTGTGGCGGGTATTGCTTTGGTATCACTACCTGCTCCCTCCTTTCTTGTTCCATTCACGAATGGCGCGTGCGTAGAACGAGTATTACTAATCCTTAGTAACAGTTCTGAATTTTTTCGTCGTGTTCATCTGTTGAGACGTATGTCTGAGAAGTCATTTGTTGCTCACCTCTTCCCTGAATACACTCTCTCAGAATTTAAATAACAAAATCCCTCTCCATCATGCACGATGCCTGTCTTGTAGCGTTTGACACTGGACTTCGCGGAGAATCTCCATTTCCCATGACGAAACACGCTGCTCTGCGATGTATAGTGTCTACCTGTCTTATTAATCCTACTTGGTAAGGGTCCCAGAACGACGAAAAATACTTAAAAATTTGTCGAGACATTGTTTTATAGGCCACCTTCGTGGCTAAATTAGGTTTCTTTAAGATTCTCGCCAGACATTTTTTTCACTACGTTTGTTTTATGTTGTCATTCCGCATTCAGTCACTCCGTATGGTTTACACGTAGATGTATTACGGTAGTAAGGGTAAGGTCGGGTAAGAGTATGTGTCTGGCAAGAGTTCAAATGGTTCAAATGGCTCTGAGCACTATGGGACTCAACATCTTAGGTCATAAGTCCCCTAGAACTTAGAACTACTTAAACCTAACTAACCTAAGGACATCACACACACCCATGCCCGAGGCAGGATTCGAACCTGCGACCGTAGCAGTTCCGCTGTTCCGGACTGCAGCGGCAAGAGTTCGCAATGCTATTTAGTCTATACTGGCAACACTGACTGAGAACGAAAAACTACATTCAGTTGTTGCTTCTATAGCGACACATGTAATCTTGAAGAGCTCCGCCACAGTTATTGGTTATAGCAGGTAGATATAAGTTTTTGTTTCAAATTATGTAATCATTAAGTTGTATATCGTAAACAGTAAGCACTATTTAGGTGTGTACTACAAAATATAATTGTTTACCAAAAGAATCACCGTTCTGCATTGAACAAACCACTGCACGACAAACAGCAGAACCTTGGAGTGACTGCCATTTGTGATAATTTCCTGAACTGTGTGGTGCATCGGTTAAGAGTACGCTTTAAGATAGGGGGAAAGACTATGCCCGTACTCTTAACCCCTTCCCTCTTTCTTTCTAACGATTACTAATCCCGGAAGATACATTAGGCAGACAGATGTGAGTGCTTTGTTTCGAGCTGCATTTTCTAGAGTATTCGCAATCCAAATAGCTGAGAAATCCTTCGACTCAATGGGAATATTCCCGTCCAATCTGCATGCCTCCACACCAAAAAACTTTGCCCCATCAGAAATCACAGGAGCCCACGGACAAATGGTACTCCTCAGTGACAGATGATTTGTCTGTGCAGCTGCCAGGAAAAAACCAAGATGTGACACCGAACGAGCAGCGTCTTACATATGTTGACAGACACAAAAGCAAGGGTGAGATTCAGAAGAGCACTGTCAGAAGAATTTGAGATCAAGACTGGTGTTAAACAAGGAGATGGATTGTCACCATTGTTGTTCAATATAGCACTGGACGAAGTGATCAGGCAATGGAGAGCAATAAACGAGGAAATGGGAATACCGAAGACCCATGTGGGGGACAAAAAGGACAACAGGGCTCAAATGCACTGCCTAGCCTTTGCAGACCACATAGCAATAGTAAGTGAGACGGAAGAAGACGCAAAGACACAACTCGACAACTTAAGTAAGGTGGCCAGAAAGGTGGGACTGAGGATCGCCTATAACAAGACAAAGACATTAAACACCACTGCATACTGGGAAACACTGGAAGGCACTGTGCAAATGATAGACAAATTTAAATACCTGGAAGAATTTATAACAGGAAGGAACAGGAGCAAGGAGGGAGTAACAGAGAGGAGAAAGAAGATGAGGTCAGCCTTCTGTATGACAAGAGAGATATACAATAAAAAGAATATATCCACAGGCGCAAAGATAAGCCACTACAAAGTGAGACGGGTGTTAAGATTAATCAAGGAAAACCCCCAGTTGGGAAACGGGGCCAAATTTAGTTGGTTACTGTCGAGTTGCAATTTACAATTTCTTTATTGATTACTTCAACCATTAAAAGTCATGTCTTCATCACGTGGCCAGGAACAGATCCAAAAAGCTAGCAGGCATGATTGCCTTTTCAAAACAATTTACTTTACAGTTAACGGCCAAGCCATTTTACTTAAAAACCTTCTTTGATAAAACATTTGATAACAAATCAAAATTTTCCAAGTAATGAAATTAAAAACTTTACTTTACCGTTAATAGCCAAGCCATTTTACTTAAAACAGACTTTGATAAAGCATTTAATAACAAAATTAAAACTTTCGAAGTAATGAAACAAAAACACCAATTTGCATACAATTTCGCTACCGAATATGTAGGGAGGCACTTCTTTTAAATTTTGGCACAACAAGATATTAAATTCCAGGGGCTCGCTAACAGGGAGGCAGAACTAGCATTTTCAAAGGATGCCAAGTAGATTGAAACAGTCAAAGTAAAGATATTGACAATAACTAACAATTTTAAAGCCACGTAATTTTAAAAAACCCACCAATGAAACGCAAACTTAACCTTTTTAAACAGTGGCCAAAAACAATCAGAGTAACATACAACCATTTAGCATTTTACAATAACTAACAA
This sequence comes from Schistocerca cancellata, assembly GCF_023864275.1. Lineage (NCBI taxonomy): Eukaryota > Metazoa > Arthropoda > Insecta > Orthoptera > Acrididae > Schistocerca > Schistocerca cancellata. The sequence continues at coordinate 566,807,928 of NC_064630.1, read as the reverse complement.
CTTTAATACCATGTCCTGCCACAAAAATGTCCTGGGATAGAAATAATTAACCGACCGGGTGTAAGGGCGGCCACAATTGTCTCCCGAAGGATGCTCGGGCTAGAAGCGGACTAACAGACCCACAACGCCTCACATTCAGCAATCACATCGACCTCACGCGAGGCCAGGGGAGGAGGAGGAATCAGATCAGGAACCATAATCCCTGCCCAAAAATACACTTCCTCCCAGGCAGTACTAATAAGAAGTCAAAATATCACTGTCTATAATTACACCGGCGACAGGGACAGGAAATCCGAACGCAGGAGGCCACAAGGCAGAAAAAATGTAATCTAAAACAATAATCCGTGCCCAAAAACACACTTCCTACCGGGCAGTACTAATAAGAAGCGGAAAAGATCACTGTCTATAAATACACCGGCGACAGGGACTGGAAACCCAAACGCAGGAGGCCACAAGGCAGAAAAGACGCTGGTTGCACAAAACAAAATTCTTCAGTTAACAAAAATATCGTTCAAATGGCTCTGAGCACTATGGGACTCAACTGCTGAGGTCATTAGTCCCCTAGAACTTAGAACTAGTTAAACCTAACTAACCTAAGGACATCACAAACATCCATGCCCAAGGCAGGATTCGAACCTGCGACCGTAGCGGTCTTGCGGTTCCAGACTGCAGCGCCTTTAACCGCACGGCCACTTCGGCCGGCTTTCAATTAACTTCTAAACCTTTAAACAGCCTAACTTGCAGTTTATCAGAGAAACAGCAGGTAAACTCCGATGCAAAGGTTCCTCACACCCGACCGTGTCCACGTCGCCAACGTACCCAATTGGACACAATCACGCAGCCACGCGCTGTCACCGAAGCCCTCGTCTTCTCTGCACCCACGGCGGCGAAATACCACTCCTCAGGTTAGGCGAGTTACTAGTCCATCATTCCCGCCTCCAGACGGACGATTTAAAGACATCCGTTGCCGCTCTCACCAAGTAGTGACTCGGAACCACAGCCGTAGCCCCCGAGTGCTCACAGCAAGAGCTTACAGCCGTGTCCCGTCAACTCGTCCCACACGTCTCGCACCGCCAGGATAGTCCACGCGGCTTCTCGGAACAACAGCCAACTCTCCACCGCCACGCCACGCCGCGGTCTCATCCTCCGACATTCTCTAATTCCCGATTTTAAAAACCGACCGACTGACTCGTCACCGCCAGGCAACCAACCGGCCATCCCCATCCCTTACACAAGGCTAAAAGGAAGCAACGACTCGAAGATCGATAAGACCAGACACGCCGCCAGAGGGGAATCTCAACAGAATCGTATGCAGCAAAACGATAAATCTGAAAGAATCAATTAACGATGGAATGGAAGGACTCAGAACAATCTTAAAATCACGATATATGTTGAGAGCCGACACAAGGCTCACAAGGGAACGGTGAGGAATGGAGTATTATATGCTGCTAAGACGATGAAACTAGGAAGAAATGGGGTAGAACAACTAGAGGAAGAAGAGAGAAAAATACTGAGAAAAATACTAGGTCCCAAAAGAGGTGGAGAGAGCTGGATGCGAAGACCTAGGGAAGAATTGTACCGGAACAATATCTGGGGAAATCAGGCTGAAAACGGCAAGGTTTGCTGGACATGTAGTTAGGATGAGTATGGACAGAATGACGAAGAGAGTGTGGGAAACAACAGGGAGGACAAGGGGAAAGACAGGAACCATGTTGAACTTCGCTAGGACTGGTTGGAATTGGGGATGAAAGTCGACGGAAAGAAAAATATGCAGGAGATCAATGACAGAGAAGGATACAGGAAAAGATTAGAGTGTCACCAGTGAAGCCGACAGGAGAAAAGAACACTTAAAATCTCGGAAGAAGAGCGGGAGAGAAAAAGAGAAAGAATGAAGAGGTTCTAGGAGAAGAGGAGGAAAATGCAGTCCACGAAAGGGCTACCCGTGGTCCTACAGAGGCCGTAACGCAAGAAGAAGAAGAAGATGTTGACATTCAAAGGTTGTGTTAAAAATTAGGCAACTTTAACTGATATATGTTATTCTTACCAGCAATAATTTGTTGTAAGAAAAGTTTGATTTAACATTCTCATCTACTAGATTTGTGCGGTTAATGCTAAATGCGTACTCTTTCCCGACTTTCCCCTACTGTTTGCACTGATTTGTCACCAATAGCCAATCAGGGTAACCTGCCTGTCCTTGAACCAATCGTTGATCCTCCTTCCTATAGACAACAGCATTGACCGCAAACAGCATCATGGGGCCCATAAAACCACCAACCATTTGCCGGCCTTAGTGGCCGTGCGGTTCTAGGCGCTACAGTCTGGAACCGAGCGATCGCTCAGGTCGCAGGTTCGAATCCTGCCTCGGACATGGCTCTGTGTGATGTCCTTAGGTCAGTTAGGTTTAATTAGTTCTAAGTTCTAGGCGACTGCTGACCTCAGAAGTTAAGTCGCATAGTGCTCAGAGCCATTTGAACCATTTGAACCAACCATTTCATTACTACGAATTGTAAAAAGCAACGGCTCCCTTGAGGTATTCCCAACATTAACTTTACATCCGTCTATGTTGTTCCGTTAAGAACGACGCGCTGATGGCTATCGGCAAGTCCTACATCCAGTCACAAATCTGTTGTGATACTCGGTAAACTTGTATTGTTCGCTGAACAACACTGTGAAATTGTACCGAATATCTTTTGGAAGTCGAGGAGCACAATATCAACCTGGGGGCTTTTCTGTAGGCTCCCTGGATTTCATGTACAAACGAAGCGAATTACTGCATCTTTCGCTAGATCTCTTTTTATAGTACCCGTGTTGGTTTTTGTATAGGAATTTTCGTTCTTCAGAAGTCATAGATCATCAATACACACTGTAAATTAAAGTCGCCCGTTGCGGTTTTCTGTCTGTGTGTGAAGGCTGCTCTCGCAACTGCTGTAGAGATTTAGATAAGGCCTTCACTAACAGACAAACTGATCCAAGAGGAAGCCTTGTGTAAGGTATATGTTATTACCGCTGCGACAGCAAGTCGTCTGGCATAGACGGGTTGTTAGTGTTCCACAATTACACAACACAGTGACGTCAGGTCTACAATTATGTGCTCCTGTTCGCATCAGTGGCATAAGCCTCCTGCCTATATTACATCACAGCTGCGTCGCTGTCACCACTCCAGCTCTTCAGTTTAATTGTGTCGATTAATTGGATGGGTGTTCTCTCTCACAGTGTATTAAAATAACGGGTGGTTACAATTAAACTGAAGGTGTTCAGAGTGCTTCATGCTGTATATAGGACGCTGAAACATCGTGGGTATTTTCATTAATCGGTGCGCTAGCGGAGTGGGCTGAAAAAAAGTTATTCCACATACTGCCACCAGGTGAAAATATGGCGCCGTAAGCAATCAGGACGTGAAATGTTTCCTGTTTTGACGTTTGTGTGCTCCTTGTCGCTTGGTGACGGATGTTGATTTCTTTTGCGAAGTGACTTTTGGTATGACTAGTTAAGAGCTTTGAAGTTTTCCGTATGAAACGCAATGGCTATTGAGAAGAAGGACCTTGTGCTGTTGGTAATGCTGTATTACAGGAACGGCACCAGTAGCAGCGCTACATTCTGGCGACAGATAATCCTGCGGAGAGGCCCAATGTCAACAAATGTCCTACGAAAATGATTAATAAATTTGGAGAAACAGGTGAATTATTTGTTACAGGAGGCAGGGCAGGCGGCCTGTTTCCATAGCAGTTAATGAAGTGGCTGCAGCTATAGCCGACCGTGCAGAGCAAGCCTCAAATTCTGCAGCCAGTGTTCGAGCTGTGTCACGGGAATTGTAACTCCCTTGGTCAACAGTTCAGAAGAGTTTGCGGCGCATTTATTATGGTATCCCTACAATATTCAGAACGTGCACCAAATGAAGTCTCAAGATAGGCTTTAACGGCGTGACTTTTCCCTCCGTATTTTGGCAGACATAGCAGTGGAGAATCTGTGGAGGGGAAAATTCTTTAGACGGAGGAGGCACATTTTGTTCTGCCACACGTTGTGTATTCACTTTATATATGTGTGTGTCGCATGGTTTTACAAGCCCCTTTATTCTCGGTCCTTATTGTAATTTTAAGGACTTCTTGGTACAACAAGTCATTGAAACTTCACAAGGACGCAACTGTGGCCACACCACTATTTTCATGCAAGGCGGAGTGACACGACAAGTCGCTAGCCATGTAAAAGATTTGCTTCGCGAAACCTTCGGCAATGAACGCGTCATCTCTAGGCAATTTCGAGATGTGTGGCCTTTCAGATTACCTGACTTAAAATCTTGTGACTTCTGGCTGTGGAGATACATGATTGTTCATGTCTATCAGGGACGCCTCTGCACTCTTCCTGATCTGAAGGATAGTATACGACGACATACGGCTCTGGTTACAACCGATATGTTGCCAAGTCGGGAGTCCAAACTCAAAACACGTTGTATTAGGTTGGTGCATAAATATGTAACGCTTTTGTTTTGAATATTGGTGAGCCATGCTCACTCCAAACTATGCGTTTTCTTGAACTTGCTGTCTATTTGTGTTTGGTTTCCCGCCGTTGTTACGATTATGCCATGGTTCTTCCTCCTTCTACGTGTGGCAGCAGCGGTGTGTATCGATATTTGCACCGTGTACCACCTTTGGTCTTGTGCATATAGTTTCCAGCTAGGTGGTCTGCAGACGGTTGGACGGTTGGTGTGGACCAGGGAGGATATCTCCGTGCGGTGGAGTCGGCTGGGTCTGCTGGCGGTCCCTGCGCAGTGTCGGAGCGTGTGTGGAGCTGTCCGATCGCTACGAGCTCCGTGGTTCACCGACCCAGGACGTCAAAGTTGAGTGGAGTGTTAAGTACCCAAGCCACGTCCGTTCATGTTGTGTCGTTTGTTTCGGTAGTTCGCTGTTAGAGAGCTTTTCCTGTGAGCAACACCGAGTGTTTGCAGTAGTGAAATCGAGCCGCCATGCAGAGGAATAAACGTATTGGTTCATTGCAATTCAAGGGCACCAGCGGAATTTTCTGCCTTGCGGCCCTTAGTGTTCTGGTTACCTGCCCTGGCCACTGACATAAATTCAGGCAGTGTTCCTTTTTGGTGAAGTTAACTATATTACCTTATTTCAAATTCAAGTGTACCAGCGGAATTTTCTGCCTTGTAGCCGTTAGTGACCCGGTTACCTGCTCTGGCCACTAACGTAATTTCAGGTAGCGCCCTTTCCTCACCTGTTGTCGTTATCCAACATGGTGTGTAGTTTTGACAGCTTAATACATATTTCATTGTGGATAATCGCGTCCGTAACAGTTTCGTCTTTGAGTTTTTATGTACCGATTGGTGGCTAACAAGTCGTTTGGTTGGTTGGTCTGTGACTGTCTCTTGGTTGGGTTACCGACGGATCAAGTGTAGTTGGGCCAACCACCTGTCTCACCTAAGTCAACGTTAATGTTTCGAGGGCAGCCCCCCCCCCCCCCCCCCCCCCCCCTGGAGGCGTCTGAGTGCCGTTGTATACACTGTCCTTTTCATGAGTGTTTAATGGTTCAAATGGCTCTGAGCACTATGGGACTCAACATCTTAGGTCATAAGTCCCCTAGAACTTAGAACTACTTAAACCTAACTAACCTAAGGACATCACACACACCCATGCCCGAGGCAGGATTCGAATCTGCGACCGTAGCAGTCCCGCGGTTCCGGACTGCAGCGCCAGAACCGCTAGACCACCGCGGCCGGCTGCAGTGTTTATTGATCTGTTGGTAATCTATTATAGCCAATGCTTTAAAAGAAAAGATTTTTATTGTGTTTTATACAAATCAATTTATGTAAATCAATTGTGAGCCTTCAGCTGCGTAAAACCTTATTCTTAGATTCAGTTATTGCCGTTGCTTTGCTTTTTCATTTAGTGTGCGTTCAGCCACTGAATACCTAAAGGTTAAGGTATTTTTGAATTTTTGGAAAATCAACCGTAGGCCTTCAGCCGCTTAAAGCCTCATTCTCAAAATTTCCCCTTAAGCGAAAACATTGCGGCCTTCTGCCTCAAAAGATTATGGTAACATATTTTAAAATTTGAAGTTTAATTGTGGCCTTCAGCCGTTTGTATTGCACCTTGTATAAGTTTGTTCTATCCAATTTTGCCTTTAATTATTTTATATGCAATTTTAAGTGCATATCTTCAGTCACTTGAAATTTTTCTTAATGCTGTTTAAGATTTCTTGTTTGGAGGCCTTCAGTCGTGAAAAATTGGATTGTGAAACTCGTAGTTGTAAAGGTTCGGCTACGTGCTGTTTTGGTTTAAAGATGTAATTAAATTACAATTTTGAAGTGAAACTGACCGACACCGTATTTGGCCCTTTCCACAATCCTAATCATCTGTTCTGCTGAGCGGGTTTAGAGGGCGTATCAATTGGTATTCCATTGCTGTGGGTTCATTTATCGATTGTCATTTTTTATTTGTAGCTCCCTGTTCCTGTTTGAGTTCACGTATTGCCATTTTGTCATTTGGAGATAGCGAGTGGAACTGTTGACGCTAGAAAATGGAGTGCCAAGTGGAGAAATCGAAACATTTCCGACATATTCTTCTGTCTGAGTTCAATAGACGGGTGACGGCAACAGAGGCAGTCAGAAATATATTCGCCATGTATGGAGATGTCAGAGGACGGAGCACGGCAAAAACATTGTTTTCTCTTTTTAAGCAGTACCGTTCTGATGCTAGTGACCTTCGGGATCTGATGAAGATCATTTAAATGCATTAATCCACAGTTATCTACGACAGTGCACTCGAGAACTGGCAAATGTGATGAACAGTGAACATTCAAAAGTCGTGAGACATTTGCTTGCAGTGACGCAGGTTCAAAAATCTGGTGTATGCTCTAAACTAAAATCACAAAAATAAACATGTGGCCATATGTGCATCTCAGCTTGCTGGTCATCAGTTGGCCCGTGAACAACACCACCATTCCTGTCCTGTATCGTTACTTGTGACGAGAAATGGTGTCTTTATGCCAACGTAAGGAAAAGAAAGAAATGTTTGAGCCCAAACAAACCAGTAAATCCCCGTAGAGAGATCTGCGCGCATCCACAAAACACAGCGTTATGCATCTGGTAGAACAGCGACGGCGTGATGTACTAAAAGTTGCTTCCCTGAGGTATAACCATCACTGCTGCTATTTACTGTAACTGAGACATCTTGCAGGCGCAGTCCAAGAACAGCATTCAGGAAGACTGCGCGAAGTGATGCTACTCCACGATAACACCCACCCACATTCTACTAGACTGACGAAAAGCGCTATATACACACATCAAAAAAAGTTTTGCGTAACCCCCGTACCCAGAACTCCCGAAAATAGACGTCGACTGCGGATATTGTGTCACAAAAACAGTCCCTTTGACTGTTCAGAGATGTTACTAAATCCGCCAAAAGATGCAAACAACCATGCATGAGCAGTTCCAACCAGTTCCAGTCATTCCACCAACAAGCAGGTACACGGCTCGTGTTGTCTGTAGTTCAACCACGCCTAGACGGTCAATACCGCAGTTCCATCGCATCCGCATTGTTATTTTGTGTCAGTAAGGGCTCTCAACAAGGGAAGTGTCAAGGCGTCTCGAGTGAACCAAAGCGAAATTGTTCGGACATGGAGGGGATACAGAGAGCAGGAACTGTCGGTGACATGCCTCGCTCAGGAAGCCCAAGGGCTACTACTGCAGCGGATGCCGCTACCTATGGATTATGGCTCGGGGGAAGCCTGACAGCAACGGCACCATATTGAACAATGCTTTTCGTGCAGCCACAGGACGTCGTGTTACGACTCAAACTGTGCGCAGTAGGCTGCATGATGCGCAACTTCACTCTCGACGTCCAAGGCGAGGTCCATCCATGCAACCACGAAACCATGCAGCGCGATACAGATGGACCCAACAACATGCCGAATGGATCGCTCAGGATTGGCATCACGTTCTCTTCACCGATGAGTGTCGTGTATGCCTACAACCACACAATCGTCGGAGACGAGTTGGGAGACAACCCGGTCAGGCTGATGCCTTAGACTCACTATCCAGCGAGTGCAGCAAGGTGAAGGTTCCCCACTGTTTTGGGGTGGCATTATATGGGGCCGACTTACGCTGTTGGTGGTCATGGAAGACGCCGTAACGGATGTACGACACGTGAATGCCATCCTACGACCGATAGTGCAACCATATGGGCAGTATATTGGCGAGGCATTCGTCTTCATGGACGACAATTCGTGCCCCTACAGTGCATATCTTGTGAATGACTTCCTTCAGGATAACGACATCGCTCGACTAGAGTGGCCAGCATGTGTCCGGGAATGAACCCTATCAAATGCCGGCCGGGGTGGCCGTGCGGTTCTAGGCGCTACAGCCTGGAACCGCGGGACCGCTACGGTCGCAGGCTCAAATCCTGCCTCGGGCATGGATGTGTGTGATGTCCTTAGGTTAGTTAGGTTTAAGTTCTAGGGGACTGATGACCTCAGAAGTTAAGTGCTCAGACCTATTTCAACCATTTGAACCCTATCAAATATGGCTGGGTTAGATTGAAAAGGGCTGTTTACGGACGACGTGACCCACCAACCACTCTGAGGGATCCACGCCGAATCGCAGTTGATGAGTGAGACAATCTGGACCAACAGTGCCTTGATGAACTTGTGGACAGTATGCCACAACGAATACAGGCATGCATCAATGCAAGAGTACGTGCTACTGGGTATTAGAGGTACCGGTGTGTACAGCAATCTGGACCACCACCTCTGAAGGTCTCGCTGTATCGTGGTACAACACGCAATGTGTGGTTTTCATGGGCGATAAAAAAGGTCGGAAATGATGTTTATGTTTATCTCTATTCCAATTTTCTGTACAGGTTCCGGAACCCTCGGAAACGAGGTGATGCAAAACATTTTTGATGTGTATAGGAATTGGGTTGGGAAGTCATCATGTGGTCCACCACCTGATGTTGCGAATCCATATTTTCTCCTTTCCCGCTCTCCATCGAACAAACTACGAGGAATTTCCTTTCTGATTAAAAATGCGTTCTAAATATGGCTCGTGTAACCTAGAGTTGTGGATAAAGGGATGTAAGATGAAAGGTTAGGACTCATTTATCATCTTGTGTCACTTCCTGTTACTACCTTGTTGACATAGATGCTTCTGAAACAGTTAGACCTTCGGCAATCACAATTTCAGTTCATTACGATACAGATTGAGTAAGATATCAGATCTCAATAATAGTCAGCTAACCCAGATTATGAAATAGCTCCTAATTTAATTAAAAGGGAATAGACAGGTCTTCAATCGTAATTTTTGTGTCGTCTCGTTGTCACTATAGGCTTGTACCATGGGAAACAAGGAGAGAATGTTGTTTGGTGGCCGCTATCCTCTTTCTGTAACACTACTGCGTGCATGTACTGATAGGGCTCTTTATTACTTTAAACAGAGAACTACTTAAAATAAGAGAGTCCAGGTGTTGTGGTACAAGTTCTTCCGTAATGCGAGGGTTGTCTAGAAAGTAGGTTCCGATCGGTCGCTAAATGGAAACCACAGCGAAAAACCAGCAACGGTTTATTTACAACAGTTAGGTACACCTTCCACCTACTTCTCTACATAGTCGCCGCTCCAACTTCGAGTTCTGTCGTAGTGTTGTATCAACTTTCAAACATCCTCGTTATAGAAAGCAGCCGCCTGTGCTTTCGTCCAGTTATCTGTACTGGTCTGCAGGTCGTTGTCTGTGAAAAAAATTTGTCTTCATAGCAAGCGCTTCTTGTGAGCAGAGATGAGACTCATGGGGAGCCAATCATGGACTGTATTATGCGTGATCGAACACTTCTCATTGGAAACGCTGTAGGAAAGTCTTCATTGTCCCTGCGGTGCGCGGCCGAGAATTGGCATGAAGAAGGAACTGCTCGACAGTTGTGTTATGTGGGCAGCATGACACAGGCGGAATCTCTAACCAGGCCCTCATACTTGGCGGGAGACGCTATTCCCTACGCATCTTTACGTGCTCACTGTTCACTCAAAACTGAAAACAGCGACGCGACACGATCGATGAGCATACTAGAGAAACTGTCCAACACATCTGTGCAAATCTTTACCGGATTTTCCCAGTGGTTTCCATTTCGCGGCCGATCGGAACTTACTTTCTGGGCAAATCTCGTAGTCCACGTTAGCATCACTGCTGTTGAGGTACGAAGTCCTGCTAGGTACACTATTCTGGCCGCTAGATACTGATTGACTCTGAAGTTAGAGGCTGAGGTAACTGCTTTTTGGACAACATGGTTGTGGAGAGAAGCAGCTATTAGTATGAGTAATCAATAATTCAAGAACAGTCTTAATCGCATTTATTATTGTTATAGTACCGCCAACCGGTTTCAACCTGACGTAGGGGTCATCTTCTGGGCGTTTACACCACTGGTAGACTGCTGGTGGTGTCACTCCTGTCTACATAACATAGTTTCCTGCCGTTATGTAGACAGGAGTGACACCACCAGCAGTCGACCAATGGTGTAAACGCCCAGAAGATGACCCCTACGTCGGGTGGCAACCGGTTGGCGGTGTTATAACAATAATAAATGCGATTAAGACTGTTCTTGAATTATTGGGCTAACTGCGACTGCGACAACCACTGGGCTGCGACTGATGACTCCACTTGCTGACTCACTGGATGATAGACTGAAACTGAATGGGCCCTCCAGTCCGCAGCGGCGATCTAAATACTGCCTCTTTGCCGCCTGGTGTGCTACGCCAGCACAATAATACCTTCATTTAAGTAAAATGACCAAATAGAGAACGGGCAAGCCTTCAACAATAACAGCTTCAGTTAAGTAAAATTACCAAATAGAAAACATGCAGGCCTTCCAATGACAACAGCTTCAGTTAACTAAGATTACCAAAGTAAGATTACCTAACAGAAAACAGGCAGGCCTACAATGATAAAAGATTCAGTTAAGTGTAATTACTAAATAGAAAACAGGAAGGCCTTCTTTAATAACAGCTTCAGTTAAATGAAATAACCAAATAGAAAATAGGCAAGCCTTCTTTAATAACAGCTTCAGTTAAATAAAAGTATGAAATAGAAAACAGGCAGGCCTTCATGAATAGCTTCTTCAGATAAGTAACCAAGAGTTTACATTCCCTCTTCACAAAGGATGCACCAGAAGGCTTGTAGGAAAGGAGCATAAGACTACACCAAATAAGAAGGCCAAAAAAGCTTACAACGAGAGCACCGGACACAGTTGTCTCCAGACGCACAGTCTACAGACGACTGAACAGACATCGTTTATTCCTCTGAAGACCAGAAAGGTGCATTCCACTGACGGTCACAGGAGAGCCAGTAAAGTCTGGTGTCTAGAACACAGTACATGGTCATTGGAACAGTGGTCCCAGGTAATGTTCACGGACGAGTCCAGTTATAGTCTGAAGAGTGATTCTCGCCGTGTTTTATCTGGCGTGAACCAGGAACCACATACGAACTCGTTAATGTCCTTGAGACCTCTATGGAGATCGAGGTTTGATGGTGTGGGGTGGGGTTATGATTGGTGCACGTAAACCCCTGCATGTCTTTGACAGAGGAACTGTATAACAGGTCAGCTGTATCGGGACGTCATTTTGCACCAGTATGTCCTCCTTTTCAGGGATGCAGTGGGTCCCACCTTCCTCCTGATGGATGATAACGCACGGCCTCACCGAGCTGCTATCGTGGAGGAGTACCTTGAAACGGAAGATATCAAGCGAATGGATTGGCCTGCCTGTTCTCCAGACCTAAGTCTCATCGAGTACATCTGGTATGCTCTCGGTCGACGTATTGCTGCACTTCAAACCCCCACGACACTTCAGGAGCTCCGACAGGAACTGGTGCAAGAATGGGCAAGTACCCCAGCAGCTGCTCTACCACCTAATCCAAAATATGCCAACCCGTTGTGCGGCCTGTGTAAGTGTGCATGGTGAGTATATCCCATATTTATGTCGGGGTACATGCGCAGGAAAAAGTGGCGTTTTGTAGTACATGTGTTTCGGGACGGTTTTCTCAACTTATCACCAACACCGTGGACGTGCAGATCTGTGTCGTGTGTGTTCCCTATGTGCCTATGCAATAAGCGCTAGTTTTGTGTAGTTCCACGTTGTGTGGCACCACTTTCTGCAATTATCCTTAATTTATGAGCATGAGTGCAGTTCAGTAATTGTCACGCTCTACCTACGATGTTTCAGAGTCGTGTGATGAATACACAAAGCACTGCATCACTGGGTTCACTGTCAAATATAGCCAAGCTGTATGAGTACAAAACGTGTGAATTTGTGATATTCTGTCTAGTGACATCGCTTTTTCAAAAAACACTACTGGACATTAAAATTACTACACCAAGAAGAAATGCAGATGATAAACGGGTATTCATTGGACAAATATATTATACTAGAACTGACATGTGATTACATTTTCACGCAATTTGGGTGCATAGATCCAGAGAAATCAATACCCAGAACGACCACCTCTGGCCGTACTAACGGCCTTGATACGCCTGGGCATTGAGTCAAACAGAGCTTGGATGGCGTGTACAGGGACAGCTGGCCATGCAGCTTCAACACGATACCACAGTTCATCAAGAGTAGTGACTGGCGTATTGTGACGAGCCAGTTGCTCGGCCACCATTGACGAGAAGTTTTCAATTGGTAAGAGATCTGGAGAATGTGCTGGCCAGGGCAGCAGTCGAACATTTTCTGTATCCAGAAAGGCCCGTACAGGACCTGCAACACGCGGTCGTGCATTATCCTGCTGAAATGCAGGGTTTCGCAGCGATCGAATGACGGGTAGATCCACGGGTCGTAACACATCTGAAATGTAACGTCCATTGTTCAAAGTGCCGTCAATGCGAAAAAGAGGTGACCGAGGCGAGTAACCAATGGCAACCCATACCATCACGCCGGGTGATATGACAGTATGGCGATGACGAGCACACGCTTCGAATGGTTCGAATGGCTCTGAGCACTATGGGACTTAACATCTATGGTCATCAGTCCCCTAGAACTTAGAACTACTTAAACCTAACTAACCTAAGGACAGCACACAACACCCAGCCATCACGAGGCAGAGAAAATCACTGACCCCGCCGGGAATCTAACTCGGGAACCCGGGCGTGGGAAGCGAGAACGCTACCGCACGACCACGAGATGCGAGCGTACACGCTTCCAATGTGCGTTCACCGCGATGTCGGCAAACACGGATGCGACGATCATGATGCTGTAAACAGAACCTGGATTCATTCGAAAAAATGTTTTGCCATTCGTGCATCCAGGTTCGTACCCAGGCGCTCCTGTCTGTGATGCAGCGTCAAGGGTAACCGCAGCCATGGTCTCCGAGCTGATAGCCCATGCTGTTGCAAACGTCGTCGAACTGTTCGTGCAGATGGTTGTTGTCTTGCAAACGTCCCCATCTGTTGACTCAGGGATCGAGACGTGGCTGCACGATCCGTTATAGCCATTCGGATAACACGCTTGTCATCTCGACTGCTAGTGACACGATGCCGTTGGGATCCAGCACGGCGTTCCGTATTACCCTCCTGAACCCACCGATTCCATATTATGCTAACAGTCATTGGATCCCGACCAACGCGAGCAGCAATGTCGCGATACGATAAACCGCCATCGCGATAGGCTACAATCCGACCTTTATCAAAGTCGGAAGCGTGATGGTACGCATTGCTCCTCCTTACACGAGGCATCACAACAACGTTTCACCAGGCAACACCGGTCAACTGCTGTATGTTTATGAGAAATCGGTTGGAAACTTCCCTCATGTCAGGACATTGCAGGTGTCGCCACCGGCGCCAACCTTGTGTGAATGCTCTGAAAAGCTAATCATTTGCATATCTACATCTACGTCTACATTTATACTCCGCAAGCCACTCAACGGTGTGTGGCGGAGGGCACTTTACGTGCCACTGTCATTACCTCCCTTTCCTGTTCCAGTCGCGTATGGTTCGATGGAAGAACGACTGCCGGAAAGCCTCCGTGCGCGCTCGAAACTCTCTAATTTTACATTCGTGATCTCCTCGGGAGGTATAAGTAGGGGGAAGCCGTATATGCGATACCTCATCTAGAAACGCACCCTCACGAAACCTGGATAGCAAGCTACACCGCGATGCAGAGCGCCTCTCTTGCAGAGTCTGCCACTTGACTTTGCTAAACATCTCCGGGACGCTATCACGCTTACCAAATAACCCTGTGACGAAACGCGCCGCTCTTCTTTGGATCTTCTCTACCTCCTCCGTCAACCCGATCTTGTACGGATCCCACACTGATGAGCAATACTCAAGCATAGGTTGAACGAGTGTTTTGTAAGCCACCTCCTTTGTTGATGGACTACATTTTCTAAGGACTCTCCCAATGAATCTCAACCTGGTACCCGCCTTACCAACAATTAATTTTATATGATCATTACACTTCAAATCGTTCCGCACGCATACTCCCAGATATTTTACAGAAGTAACTGCAGTGATTGTTCCGCTATCATATAATCATACAGTAAAGGGTCCTTCTTTCTATGTATTCACAATACATTACATGCGTCTACGTTAAGGGTCAGTTGCCACTCCCTGCACTAGGTCCCTATCCGCTGCAGATCTTCCCGCATTTAGCTACAATTTTCTAATGCTGCAGCTTCTCTGTATACTACAGCATCATCCACGAAAAGCCGCATGGAACTTCCGACACTATCTACTAGGTCATTTATATATATATTGGGAAAAGCAATGGTCCCATAACACTCCCCTGTGGCACGCCAGAGGTTAGTTTAACGTCTGTAGACGTCTCTCCATTGAGAACAAAATACTGTGTTCTGTTTGCTAAAAACTCTTCAATCCAGCCACACAGCTGGTCCGATATTCCGTAGGCTCTTACTTTGTTTATCAGGCGACAGTACGGAACTGTATCGAACGCCTTCCGGAACTCAAGGAAAATAGCATCTACCTGGGAGCCTATATCAAATATTTTTTGCGTCTCATGAACAAATAAAGCGAGTTGGGTCTCACACGATCGCTGTTTCCGGAATCCATGTCGATTCCTACAGAGTAGATTCTGGGTTTCCAGAAACGACATGATACGCGAGGAAAAAACATGTTCTATAATTCTACAACAGGACCTTCTTGCTGTCGGTTAAATTTCACGTCTGTAGCACGTCATCGTCGTGGTGTAGCAATTTTAATGGCCAGTAGTGTACGTTGTCGCCTTAGCTGACAACAGTTAATGTGCGAGAGACACGAGTCATATTGCCGGGTGCCCCGCTGCTGCTGCACTTTGAGAAGCTACGGCAGTTGCGACTGCTCGGTGGCAAGTGCAGCAGTTAGCGTGGCGGCACAGCCCCGAGGAGACGCCCGGCTGCGAATGACAGGCGCTGTCATCGCGCCACGAGCAGCTGTCTCGTCCGCGGAGGAGCAGCGCAGCGTAACGCCGGCACTGCCGCGGAGCCTCCCTGCGGCCGCTGCAGGGCTGCCCAGCTGTGCAGCTCCAGCCAGCAGCGTTCTATGGC
This sequence comes from Schistocerca cancellata, assembly GCF_023864275.1. NCBI lineage: Eukaryota > Metazoa > Arthropoda > Insecta > Orthoptera > Acrididae > Schistocerca > Schistocerca cancellata. Next base: position 566,792,416 of record NC_064630.1, on the reverse strand, counting down.
CGAGGCGGCGTAAGAATATTCCTGACAGCCCGCAGCTCTGTTGCCAGCTTTCAACAGCGAAGCGCTAACGGGTGCGAGCGGAGACAGTAGCCGCCTACAGGGCTGTGACAATGTTCAGAAGTTGCCATGCAGACGTTTACAGAATGACTGTGCGTTATTGGTCGATATAGACGTGCAGACTTGCTGCACCGACCCTATCACAGCTCGACTAAAGTTAGCAAACTGCGGACGGAGCCCGAGTTTATTCACGTTCTGCGCGCTATCCATTACGGATGTATCTCCAGAAATCTCGTGTTCTCTGCGTGCTCTCTTTTTTTTTTTTTTTTTTCCTACATCCATACTCCGCAATCCACCTGACGATGTGTGGCGGAGGGTATCCTGAGTCCTGAGTACCTCTATCGGTTCTCGCCTCTATTCCAGTCTCGTATTGTTCGTGGAAAGAAAGATTGTCGGTATGCCTCTGTGTGGGCTCTAATCTCTCTGATTTTATCCTCATGGTCTCTTCAACAAAAGACCGTACCGAGCTACTGAGCGTCTCTCTTGCAGAGTCTTCCACTGGAGTTTATCTATCATATCCGTAACTAAATGATCTTGTAATGAAGCGCGCTCCTCTCTGTTGAATCTTCTCTATCTCTTCTATCAACCCTATCTGGTACGGATCCCACACCGGTGTACAGTATTCAAGTAGTGGGCGAACAAGTGTACTGTAACCTACTTCCTTTGTTTTCGTACTGCTACCCTCCTCCATCATCGTTACTTGAACATTTCGCCAATTTGCAGGAAAATGGTCCAAAAATTTTATTGAAAACCATATAGGATCTGTACTTATCCACTGCTGGACTACTGTAAGCTGTATTGAATGGCGAGCTTAGTATTACCGTATTACGCTTAGTAGCGTGTTGTGTTTGTAGTGTTTCCGTATTGTTGTCCAGCCCCTGTGCCTGCCGTGTTGGAAGATGTAGATACGTGATTATAGGTCAGGAAATGCCTGTAAGCTGCGGGACGGTAAATTGTGAGCTTTGAGATTGTGCCCGATGTCACCAGATTTGTTTGACACAGTCTGTGCAAACGTATTTGAGGGGCAGGATATCAGCTCGAATTCGTAATAATGCTCTCAGAATAATTATAGCACGATCTTGAACTTGTGACACGTACGGTTTGTAGCGATCCTGAACATGCCAGTTGTCTTTCCTTCTATGTCTACGCTTAGCATCCTGCAGGCACTCACTTTCGAGCATCCCGTGTAGGAACACTGTATCGAAAGAAAAGTATCGACATTGAATAGTATCGTAAGAAAACTATTTTCAGCGTACAGGGTGTGTACATATACGTACGAAGATAATAGCACTTATAAACTAATTGCTGACTTAAAATTTGAGGATACCACAGCTGTCATGCATTGTAACTACTTCGTGTACTTCGGAGTTAACACCAGCAGTCACTGTATTAAACTCGATTGCCTTAATATAGCTTTATCCTTATTTAGCATTTTGACTATATTTTCACACTTCAGATTGTCAGTATTTCTGCCTTGAAGTTCCTTCTGCAGTTAGAGATGGCCCAATTCAGAAAACGGAAGGAAGCGAGCGAATCTGAAATACTTTTGGAGGTTTTTGAGGATGATTATTCACATGTTCCTAGTGAGAATAAAGATCAGGATGACTGTTTGAATATATGTTTTTTGGTTCTAAGGACGATAACAGTGACAGCAGTGATACGTCCGCTGAACCTGCTGGGCCGAACAGGTAATAGGATTGTGGAAAGGGCCAAAGGTTGAGGACAGTTTCTCCTTCTAATTGTCATTTCTTGTAGTTTATTAACCTTTTCTACCAAAGCGGCACATAGCCGGACCTTTACCGAATGCAACTCTTTCACAGCTGAAGACCTCCAAACAAGATATCTTAACAATCAACAAAACAAAAATCCAATTAAGATGGCGATAAAATAATTTAAAAAACCAGCAAACATAAGCAAAGTGCAATACAAATGGCTGAGAGCCACAATTAAATTTCAAAATTTTAGAATATAGTACCATATACTTTTAAAGGCGGAAGGCCAGAATGTTTATCAACAAGAAATCTTAAAAATCAACCAGATTAAAATTCAATTAAAGAGGCAAATCAATAAAATAAAAAAAACGTATCACGGCTACGTGGAAAGCCTTAAGGCTAAGCAGATATAACAAAGATATGCAAGGTGCAATACCAGTGGCTGAAGGTCACAATTAAGTTCCAAAATTTTAAAATATACTACCATAATCTTTTAAACGCATAAGGGCACAATGTTTAAGCTTGAATGATAAATTTAAAAATGAATTTTGCAAAATTTGTAATAAAATAAAAACAGTAACCTTAAGCCTTAAATTTGAAGTAGCTGACAACAGATAATTAAACACTGGTGCCATTCAGAAGCCTCCAGGGAGGTCGGTCTGCCCTCGCTCCTTAGGCGCCACAGGTGGTGAGCTCATCTATACTTGATCCGTCGGAACCCAACCAGGGGACAGCCACGGACCGGCCGACACAACGACTTGCTTCCCGTCAATCAGTACACGAGAGCTCAAACCGGAAATGTTACAAACGTGATAATCCACAATGTACTATGTATTAGCTATCAAAATTACACACGATGTTGGACAGCGACAACAGGTGAGGAAAGAACGCTGCCTGAAATTACGTTAGTGGCGAGGGCAGGTAACCGGAACACTAACGGCCACTAGGCAGAAAATTCCGCTGGTGCACCCGAATTGTAGTCAACTATAATAGTTGATTCCACCGCATGGAGGCTAAATTTCGGTAGTAGAAATTCTCGGTGTTGCTCACAGGAAAACCTTCCCAACAACAAACCACCGAAACAAACCACCACAACATGAAAGGACGTGGCTTGGGTAGTTGAAACCACTACTGAACTTTGACGTCCTGGGTCGGTAAACCACGAAGTCTCGTAGCGGTCGAACAGCTCCACACAGGCTGAGACACTGTGCAGAGCCCGGCCCTGACCCAGGCAACTGGTCCTCACCAACCGACCGACTCCTCTGAAAATGCCGACAACATCTAATATAGTCGTCGGTGAAAATAACACCAACTACACACACAACCTGACAAACACTTGTACGAAGACCTGAGCGATACGCAACAGTAAGCACACACGAAGACAAATCGGGAGTCAATGCACGCACACACACACACACACACACACACACACACACACACACACAACCGACTCATGAACGATCGGCGAGCCGAAACGCTTCGTCCGGTTCACGACCGACCGACGATCCACCAAGACCGTGGCCCGGCTCAAGTGATTCGTGGCGGCAATGGTCGGGCGAGCCATGTCGACGCAGACCTCGCTGCCGCTTCCAAACCCGACTGCTCTAGTGCCGCATTGCAACTCCCCGACTGGCAGGTCCGGACTGCGCTCCAGACGCGTTCCAACTAACTGGCAGACCCGAAATCACCACCCAAACTCGCGACCGGAACTCCCTATCCGAACTGCCTACGACAGACAACGACCGGGAAGTAATAGCAAAATGTTCAAATGTGTGTGAAATCTATGGGACTTAACTGCTATAGTTCAGTTCTTTTATCTTGGCGGTTCGCGCATGCCCGCCCAGAGGCGGGAGATTACTGCGTTGCCAGTTGTACGCCCCAAGAGAAGCAGCGCCATAGCATAGTTCGCAAACTTACGTATAGGGAGGAGCGCACAGTTTATGAAGTAAAGCCACCACTGCCGCATTAACCGTTTCGCTGCTACAGAGACGTGCTCCCCGCATTCCGCGCTGTGCGCGATGTTGTCATCACTGCTCTGCTCGTCTGTGCGGACACATGGTGTTTCGACTGCTTTGACACACTTTATCAGTCGATTTCACAAAAACTATTTGGCCCAAAAATTTGATTTTTACACATCTTCTTGACTGATACCTTCCCCCCCATAAATGACTTAATTTTGTTTCGATGTTCAACGCAGTTATTGTGCAGCATTAGATGTAGTAAACCATTGCGCGAAATTTTGAAGAGTTTGCAGAGGTAAAAGTCCATAGCGTATACTTTCTGTACGGTCGACTTTAGTTGCCACTAATAAATTTCAAAAAATTCCATTCAAACGAATGAAATTCATGAAGTAAGACACTTCGATATTGTTTTTAAATAAAGAAAATATAAAGCACCAAACAAAGTTTGAACTCAGGACCTTTCACTTAGCAGCCATACACTTTAACCATTACACTAACGCAACTCATCATTCAATAGGTCTCCCGGCGGAGTACTTTCAAATGTCACGCAAAATATCGACAAACACTGTTGGTATGACTATGAATTACTCACGTTTCGTCGAAGTGCAATAGGAAATAAAGAATTACCGCTGTTCTTTATTGCAAAGAAGCGGTTAGTGAGAATGATACAGACACCTTTCCTTGCTATCGCCTGAATTAGAAGGCTTATTGCTTGTTTGGTTTAATTAATTAATAGAATATGAAGCGACTGGCATAAAGAATGCTTTTTCCAAACTTTCTATAAAAGAATGTCTGCTATCAATTCATTGCTTTTGTTCAATTACTTTATTTATGACTGAACATTTCTAAAACTGAAGACACTCGTCCGTGCTCTGCACTGTAGTCGAGCTCTGGCAACGTCGTTCTCTGTTCATTGGCTGACTGTGTTTTGTGACGTCATATGCGCAGAACGAACCTAAACTCGGCCGCCGTCGTAAATGACGCGCACTTTAAGGTCATCAGTCCCTACACACCCATTCCCGAGGGAGTACTCTAACCTCGCCGGGACCAGCCGCACAGTCCGTGACTGCAGCGCCTCAGACCGCTTGGCTAATCCCGCGCGGCGGAAGTAATAGCAGTCGAGCAAAGATACTATGGGAGGGGATATATCGATTCGCACTGGTAACTCCGCTCACGGTCAGGCAAAGCAGCAACTCAGTGACAGTAGTAATTTAACTTAGTTAGGTGAAAGTACGTTAAAAACAGGGTGTAAAATACGTGATGGCGGGAACACGAGCCACGTACGGCTCAAGTGCCATCATTAGGCCTGCAAATAACCGCAAGTTTACAGTGTTTTGGAGTGATCCCGACAATGACGATGAATTCTGTTCTTTTGGATTATTTATTTTATCATTATGTTAAACACTCATGGCAGTGGCACAACCATTCGCGGCTGCTCCTTTCTCCTCAGTTTACTAATCCATAGACATCAAAACCATATCGGAGGTCATTCAAGTAAAATGAAGCTTAGAGAAATCTTTCATGCCAAACCTAGCAGTACACCTCAGATTATCCTGAATCAACAGGAAAATGCAAGAATACAGGTCACAATATGGTATTTCGCGATTTACACAAATATTACAGAAAGTAGCCATTATAACAAAAGTGGTTTCTTTTCTGCGAAGGTTGTCGAGTATAAGATCAGAAATTCACTGGTATCATTTCAATCATTCTATATTCGCACTTTCTTAGAAATTAGAGAGTGGTTTTCCAATTTGACCCACAGGTTTCAGAGATCGTCGATATACCTTGTTACTTCTTTTCTAAGATTTCAAATACTGGAGGTGAACATTTCTTCCACTGTCATTCTTCAAGCAAACTACCCCAGATGGCGGCATTATTCACTGATTTCATTCGCAGTGGCAGCTTTTAATGGGATGCAATGGTTAACACTCAGTAATTCTTTTTTTGGAATCCACACAGTAGAAATCCGTTTATAGCTATCGTTCGCTGTCTAAATAAGTGTCGGAAATAGTACTTTACACCACCTCGAAAGAGAAAGAAAAAAATGAAAAATGGGCTACGTCGCAGCTTGAAACACAAATGATTATTCCAGCACGAAACTGAAAGAATGCACTCTGTCTTCAGGCCACAAGTGGCCCATCGGGACCAACCGACCGCCGTGTCATCCTCAGTTGAGTATGCGGATAAGAGGGGCGTGTGGTCAGCACACCGCTCTCCCGGTCGTTATGATGGTTTTCTTTGACCGGAGCCGCTACTATTTAGTGGAGTAGCTCCTCAATTAGCATCACGAGGCTAAGTGCACCCCGAAAAATGGCAACAGCGCATGGCGGCTGGATGGTCACCCATCCAAGTGCCAGCCACGCCCGACAGCGCTTAATTTCGGTGATCGCTCGGGAACCAGTGTGTTCAATGTGGCAAGGCCGTTGCCAAACTGAAAGAATGGTTAAGGGAAAAAGAGAGGAGGCAGAATAAAATACCAACTGACGAACAGTTTCAGGGGGGAAACGATATCTACGCAGAACTGGTAACTGAAACTCACTACAGGAGGTGGTGACCAAGTACCATGTGTGGACATCACGCCAGGCAGAACAACGGCTGATAATTTCTCTTTTTATTCCACCTTCGCAGAATTAATTAATTTGGGCCTAGAAGCACTATGGTTACTTCAAGGCAGCGTAAGAAACTCGCGCTTTTTGAAAAGGCTCGTAATCGATACCACTGAACGGATTGCCTGTATATCTGTGCCGAAGCGTGCCGCTGTTAGCTGCAGTAACTTGAAACCACTCGCAGCAGCCGTATTCGTGTTGCGCTCCTGTGGGACTCTTTGAAGTGATGGCGATGCGCGTTGAGATATGCTATTACAGTGAGTAAACATTCCGTCTACCCGTTAGATAGATGGTGTCTTCGGGTAGCAAATACTTTCTTATGAATCCCCAGAGTTATCAACATCCTTGTCAGATAGCGGCACAAGGTCAAAGGAAAAATAACGTAGCTTTAGCGATGCAGAATTGCCGTACCGAAGATTAGTCGTAGTTGCAGTTTACAGATGACTACGTTCTCAGTGTCTTTTTAAGAAACAATGTCGGATGTACGATTTATCGTTTCACTAAATTTCGGTCTTTGTAACGTTTCATACATTTTTAGTATAGCACGGGATATAATATCTACACTAATGCAGGCGATGTGATGTGACACCTTTATTGAAAAGTGTTTAAGTTGATTTCTGCGGAGGGGATTTTCGGTCTGCAGAACTACCATATATGAGACCAAAAAATAGTCGCTTGCGTACAGCTTATAGACTCAGTGAAATGGTACTGACGGATCTGCACTGCTACTCCCATCAATGACTGGAACAACTTATTCTTTTTTACGAACACCCGGGGAGTTCCTGAATTCCAGAATCTGCCGATAGTCTGTCGGTTGACGATAGACCGTTTTTCCGTATTATCGACAGGGAACCTATTGAGTACCCTACCAAGTCAATCGCTGTTAAGTGTCTTGGTTGTTATTCGCTTCGACAGTAATTTCTATGATGTCATATACTTATCAGTGCAACGTTAGAAACTAGTATCTGTGCCGTAACCTTCGCGGACAAAATTTAGGAAAAGAAAGTTTAGTATTTCGTTATTCTTTCTATCATCTACTGTTTCGATTAGCGTAGTATCAATGAGCAGGTGGACTGACGATTTTGATTCACTGATTTTATGTAGGATTGAAATTCCTTATGGTTTTGTTAATATTCTGTAGATAATGTTCTGGCTTCGAATTTACTGATCGTATCTTATATAACTGTAGTTAGATTAATTCGAATTTTGCTTATATGCAAAAATTCGGTTTTCTTTGAACTTACGACACTGCTATTAGCTTACAGTGTAGCGATCTAACAATGTTACTGAACCATTGTGATCCTATCCAGTCACTTACTATCTTTCACGACACAAACATAGCACGTCGCCTAATTTCATCTGAATTTGTGTTATAGGTCCTCCACGTTCTCTTCGCAGTGCAACATCTGTTACTTACTTGCAGTGTTACATTTACACGATCATGATTTCGGCTTTAAATCCCCATCATCAAATGTTTTATTGTTACATAGTGTTTAAGATGGTATATTGTCGTATTTAAAATACACTGTTAGACACATTATCTAAGACTCAATATTTCTGGTAAAAGCTGTGGGATTTTACCAGAAATATTGACCCTTAGACAATGTGTTTAATAGTGTATTTTAAATACGATAGTATGCTATCTTAAGCACTGTATAACATTAAAACACTTGATAATGGCAATTTAAAACCGAAATCATGGTCGTGTAAATGTAACAGTGCAAATAAAAAAAGTTTATTGCCGGTACTGATTTTAAAGAAATATATTATGACTGTGGCCCCACATTATGAAAAATTTCCTCAGTTATTTTGAAGATTAGTACCTGCTGCTTCTAGGAAGCGCCGCCCACAGAAAACAAAGTCTAGCCTCGTAGTGGTCCTCTCTGAATTTCTCGAACACAGCTGCGAGACTATGAACACTGGTAGGAGAAAGTGAGGTTGGCATAAAGATGTGTGACGTCAGATCACACCTCTGAAATGAACGTTTGTTGGTAATAGGGGAGAGATTCATGTTGTGATTGGAAGCTGGAAAAGACGCACTATTTTTGGCGTAGTTCTCTGTAGGAGGGAGTCCTCGTGATTGGACTGCCGTGGTTCGCAATTTTGCGATTGGCGACTGGAACCTTTTGGTGGAAGGAATATGCAGAGCGTAAATAAGGGCCACACGAGAAGCACTGTGCCGTAGGATGCGAAGTGTACGGTACATCTAGGCGATAGAATGCGCAGGTGTGCGGTTCGACATTCTGGTAGAGCGCGAGCGTGTTCTGATTGATTTGACGTAGCAGCGTGGTAGAGGTAGCCACATCTTCAAGTCCAGCAAAGGTGCTGAGAAGTCCGTCTTCGTGAAGGGAGCCATCACGTCTGAACCGCACAACTCGGTACAGTCCAGTCATACTTACGGTGAGCATAATTTTCAGCACCGGGAGAGGAGTTCAGTTTAATTTCACACTTGTGAAAGACAGGACGAACGCGTGTCTCGTCTCCTTTTGCACTGGTAATGAATGTGTGGACTACTTGGCTCTGAGCACTATGGGACTTAACATCTTAGGTCATCAGTCCCCTAGAACTTAGAACTACTTAAACCGAACTAACCTAAGCACATCACACACATCCATGCCCGAGGCAGGATTCGAACCTGCGACCGTAGCAGTCATGCGGTTCCGTACTGAAGCGCCTAGAACCACACGGCCATGGCGGCCGGCGAATGTGTGGACTTCTGGGTTTTAGTCGCGAACTTCCTGTCACTGATCCTATTGATAGTTATAGGATTAAACGCACTACCGGAAAAAATTAGGACACCCGTTTACAGGTTTGCAATTCAGTCAAGATTTATTGATCCAACAGTGCACATGGAGTACAATTTCAGATCAATAGCACAAGCGGTTCTGAGGTATCAGTTATCGACCCTTGCTGAAAACCCACATCAGTGTGTTGTGTAGCCTCCACGGGCGGCAATGCAGGCCCTGATTCTGGTATCCAGTCGATCATTCAGATGAGGAATACTGTCCTGTGATACGTTATGTCATGCCTGCTCGACGTGTTCACATAGTTATGTAAGAGTTGTTGGCTGACGAGTTGCATAAGTCACCTCTCGTCTCATCATATCCCACAAGTGCTCTTTTGAAGGTAAGTCCGGAGACTTGCTCGCCAAGAAAGTTGCTGCAAGTGTTGCAGAGCATGTTGAGTTTCAAGGGCACCGTGCGGGCGAGCATTATCCTATTGGAAAAACACATCACTTTCCTGCTGCAAGAACGCCAAAAGAACGGGTTTAACAAAATTATGGACCTACCGAGTGCTGGTTAGTGCCCCCTCCAGAAACACCAAAGGTGAACTGGAGTTGTAGCTTATCGCACCTCAGACTGTAAGGCCTGGGATGGGGCCACTGTGTCTGGATAGAATGCACTGTACGAGACAGAGCTCATCAGGTGTACGTCGTACGCGCATACGACTATCACGTGAGTGCAGCCACAATCTGCTTTCACTGTTGGAGTTCACTGCGGGCCATTCCATATTGCTAGTGATCCTTTGACAGCACCAGTCGATCCGTGGACGTCGATGCTGCGGCGTGAGTGGACAACAGGCTAGAGGTTTGTGTGTCCGTAGTCCAGTTGCTAATAACTGGTTTTCAAGAGTTCGTGTTGACGTGTCTGGGCTCATAGGCCCTCTTATACAGGGCTATTACAAATGATTGAAGCGATTTCATAAATTCACTGTAGCTCCATTCATTGACAAATGGTCACGACACACTACAGATACGTAGAAAAACTCATAAAGTTTTGTTCGGCTGAAGCCGCACTTCAGGTTTCTGCCGCCAGAGCGCTCGAGATCGCAGTGAGACAAAATGGCGACAGGAGCCGAGAAAGCGTATGTCGTGCTTGAAATGCACACACATCAGTCAGTCATAACAGTGCAACGACACTTCAGGACGAAGTTCAACAAAGATCCACCAACTGCTAACTCCATTCGGCGATGGTATGCGCAGTTTAAAGCTTCTGGGTGCCTCTGTAAGGGGAAATCAACGGGTCGGCCTGCAGTGAGCGAAGAAACGGTTGAACGCGTGCGGGCAAGTTTATCGCGTAGCCCGCGGAAGTCGACGAATAAAGCAAGCAGGGAGGTAAACGTACCACAGCTGACGGTTTGGAAAATCTTACGGAAAAGGCTAAAGCAGAAGCCTTACCATTTACAATTGCTACGAGCCCTGACACCCGATAACAAAGTCAAACGCTTTGAATTTCCGGCGCGGTGGCAACAGCTCATGGAGGAGGATGCGTTCAGTGCGAAACTTGTTTTCAGTGATGAAGCAACATTTTTTCTTAATGGTGAAGTGTGCGAATCTGGACGGTAGAGAATCCTCACGCATTCGTGCAGCAAATTCGCAATTCACCAAAAGTTAACGTATTTTGTGCAATCTCACGGTTTAAAGTATACGGCCCCTTTTTCTTCCGCGAAAAAAACGTTACAGGACACGTGCATCTGGACATGCTGGAAAATTGGCTCATGCCACAACTGGAGACCGACAGCGCCGACTTCATCTTTCAACAGGACGGTGCTCCACCGTACTTCCATCATGATGTTCGGCATTTCTTAAACAGGAGATTAGAAAACCGATGGATCGGTCGTGGTGGAGATCACGATCAGCAATTAATGTCATGGCCTCCACGCTCTCCCGACTTAACCCCATGCGATTTCTTTCTGTGGGGTTATGTGAAAGATTTAGTGTTTAAACCTCCTCTACCAAGAAACGTGCCAGAACTGCGAGCTCGCATCAACGATGCTTTCGAATTCATTGATGGGGACATGCTGCGCCGAGTGTGGGAGGAACTTGATTATCGGCTTGATGTCTGCCGAATCACTAAAGGGGAACATATCGAACATTTGTGAATGCCTAAAAAAACGTTTTGAGTTTTTGTGTGTGTGTGCAAAGCATTGTGAAAATATCTCAAATAATAAAGTTATTGTAGAGCTGTGAAATCGCTTCAATCATTTGTAACAACCCTGTATGTGCTGTGGTAGCTGTGCGACCCTGATATTCGTGACGGGCATTAGTGTAACGTGGACGGACGTCCTAAAACTCTTGTGCGGGTGTCAAAATGTTCAAGTGACCACCCATTTCGCCATCATTGCACAACCGATGCAGCAAGTCCAATTTGTGTGGCAGTTCCCCGAAAGGACCATCCCGCCACACAGAAGGCCTCAATTTGACCCCGCTCAAAGTCGTTGTTTTGGCTGTAGGAAGTATGAATGCGTCTCCGTGGCATTGGTGCCTGCTTGCTTCACACGTCTGCACCACACTGAGCCTTCTGGGTACGATCGGTCTGTATTAATAAACACAGAGGGCGCTCGGATAGCTTACCCCACTACGCTGTCTGTCGGCGGACGACGTTGAAGCCATTATCAGTACATCTGTTATCCCTCGGGTGGCCCATGCCGTCATCGGATCAAAATCGACGTCGTCTTTCCAGGTGTACTTTTTTTTTCGGGGAGTCTAGTTGTCAGACATCTCTGAACATCGGGAGGGAGTAAATTCTTAAGACGGCAAGAAGTACTATATCTGGTTGAGAAGTATAATTGCTTTCCATTTAATCTTCATTCAAATTTTGACAGAGATAATTATCTCAGATTTTGACTGCCCGTTTATACGGTGACCCCATAAATTTATTTATGAATAAATTTGAGTATTGAGTTTAATCATTGTTTCTGTTCCGACTTCTTCACATATATTAAGTTATATGCTTTAGCCTGTATCGAAAAATATATTTACAATCAGGTCTACATCACAGCCAACATCTGCTCCAGTCAAATAGTGTTAGTTAGAGTGATGGTTCAAATGGCTCTGAGCACTATGGGACTTAACTTCTAAGGTCATCAGTCCCCTAGAACTTAGAACTACTTAAACCTAACTAACCTAAGGACATCACACACATCCATGCCCGAGGCAGGATTCGAACCTGCGACCGTAGCGGCCGCGCGGTTCCAGACTGTAGCGCCTTTAACCGCTTGGCCACCACGGCCAGCAGTTAGAGTGAAATTTTGTGCAGATTTCCCACTTTTAGAGCTGTGTGTAAGGCCGTAATTTCGTTTTATCTATTTAATTTTAACGTAGAGGTTAATTCTTAAAGAAGTGGCCTGACAGCAATTGGTTTTGGAGAATTAAGGGGAACTTTACACCACTGTTTTATTTACGTTTGTCAACAATTTCAGGTCTCATGATGCTGTCCTGTATGGACGAAACATTCATTTGCGGCGTATAGACAGAAACTAGCGACCTGCCCCGGATTCACAGTAAGTAACTATGGCCGGAGGGAATAATTATACACAAATATTTATTGCGAACCAGTCTATCTACACTCATGCTCATAAATTGAGTATAATGCTGATACATGGTGAAATAACGCTCTGGTGGGCGGTTTGCGGGTTTAAACCACCTCGGGGTATGACCTTGCAGTGCATTTGACCTGCGCTCGTAGCACGGTGGCGCTGACAGCAGTCCACATACGCAGAGGTTGGTGAATGTCAGATTACGGTGCAGCGAGTAAGTGTGCAGACGTTTTCAGACATACTAATGGTGACTGTCTGTTGAAAGTGGCTAAAAGAACACATATTGATGACGTTATGAGGGGTAGAATACTAGGGCGACTGGAGGCTGGTCAAACACAGCAGGTGCCACAAAGTGTGCCACAAAGTGTGATCTCAAGATTATGGGAACGATTCCAGCACACAGGTAACGTGTCCAGGCGTTACAGTACGGGACATCCACAGTGTACAAAACCACAAGTAGACCGATATATCACCATCAGTGCCCGCTGGCGGCCACAGAGTACTGCAGGTAGCCTTGCTTGGAACCTTAGCACAGCTACTGGAACAGTTGTCTCCAGACACGCAATCTACAGACAACTGAACAGACATGGTTTATTCGCCCAGAGACCCGCAAGGTACATTCCACTGACCCCTGGTCGCAGGAGGTCCCGTAGAGCCTGGTGTCAAGAATACAGTACATGGTCATTTGAACAGTGGTCCCAGGCTATGTTCACGAACGCGTCCAGGTTCAGTCTGAACAGTGATTCTCACCGGGTTTTCATCTGGCGTCAACCAGGAACCAGATACCAACCCCTTAATATCCTTCAAAGCGACTATATGGAGGTCGTGATTTGATGGTGTGAGGTGGGATTATGATTGGTGCACGTACATCCCTGCATGTCTTTGACAGAGGAACTGTAACAGGTCAGGTGTACCTGGACGTCATTTTGCATCAGTGTGTCCGCCTTTTCAGGGGTGCAGTGGGTCCCACCATCCTCCCGATGGATGATAACGCGCGGCCCCACCGAGCTGTCATCTTTCAGGAGTACCTTGAAACAGAAGATATCAAGCGAATGGAGTGGGCTGCCTGTTCTCCAGACTTAAACCCCATCAAGCACGTTTGGGATGCTCTCCGTTGACGTATCGCTGCAGGTCTTCAAACCCCTACGACACTTCAGGAGCTCCGACAGGCACTGGTGCAAGAATTGGAGGCTATACCCCAGCAGCTGCTCGACCACCTGATCCAGAGTATGCCAACCCGTTGTGCTGCCTGTATAGGTCTGCATGGTGATCATATCCCATATTGATGTCGGGATACATGAGCAGGAAACAGTGGCGTTTTGTAGCACATGTGTTTCGAAACGGTTTTCTCAATTTATCATCAGTACCGTGGACTTAAAGATCTGTGTCGTGTATGTTCCCTATGTGCCTATGCTATTAGCGCCAGTTTTGTGTAGTGCCACGTTGTGTGGCACCACATTCTGCAACTATCCTTAATTTATGAGCATGAGTGTATTATTGAAAGCCATATCAAAATCCGTACTGTAGTTCCTGAGAATAGCTGTCACATACAGACAGAAAAACGCAACAGACAACTAATTTAGCAATGCGTATAAATGTGGATGTGAACGAGACTCATGTAACAGCCGTTCACCACATTCCGGATAGGGGAACCGAGCGCGAGGAACGTTGAACAATTACCGTGTATTGCTTTGTTGTCAGTGCTCACCGCTAGAGTAACGCTAATTCCCGTACGCCGAAAACGATGATCGCGGCACCGCAGTACCGCGTGAGTCATCCGTCGAAAACGTGGCTCTGAAAATGTGTCTGTATCATTTGGGAACGCGTGCCTAACAACACTGCAACTATTTGCATATTTTGGCCGTCATCACACGACGCTATTCTGGAGGGAGTGACCCATCGGTAGTTGACATGTGCGAGTATGGATGACAGGGGTTACTGTTTTGTATTATACTTAACCATTGTGTCGTCTTACACTCGGAATCTCGAATGATGATTCAGAGTCACTGTAAAACGTAATGGTGAATTATTATTACGACCGAATGAAAAAAAAAAACGAAAACTTCAGGCTATTTGTGGTAGCGAGGCAGCTGCAGACAAACAGGTTGGTAGTTCGTAGTCTTATACAGACTGATTAAACAGTAATATAGTAAAGATGATTTCTCTTGCCGAAACATAGCGCAATGCAATAGGGAAAGTATGCGTCAGTGCACGGAACGAATGTTATCTCTCTGTGGTATGGAAGGTTATTTAATTTATTTACAGCAAATAAGAACTGCTTTCATGTTCCGAACTGATAGTTCGTAAGTGCCCGCATTTCTGTTTGCCTTCAAGCAAAAATATAACCTCGCTCCTAGGGTCTAAAAACGCAAAACAATTAGAGAATTACAATAAATGTGAGTAATGCGTATAAGCTGATTCAAATTTATCCTTCTATTTTGGGACTTATATCTACTACCAAAAGGAGTGGACTGGATAAATATAGCCGAATTTGTGGTCCAGTTACGCATCTTCAGTACTGTGTCGGTACCTGGTACCTCGCATGGGAATCAAACCAAGAATGAGGTATTGGCGAAACTTCACTTGGAAATTAGATCACCCTATTGTATTAATAGCATGCTGCGATGCTAATGGATTATTTTCTACCATGGAAGATGAATATGAAGAGAGGAATCGTGACGTAGGAATATCTTGCACTTCTCCAGTCAAACACTGGGTAGTGTATGCAGGCTTCGATATTCCATTCTCATGAAGATTAATTTATGATGAGTATCTGTATAACACTCTTGAAGATAGTAGGAAACATTATACTTTCAACTCTATGGATATCGATGTTGAAGGAAGATCAAAATTTTGATCTTCCTTCCTTTCTAATTGTTAGAGGACGTTTTTCACGAAGTCTGTGAGGAGACTGAGTCTTGCTCATACAAAGAAGACATAAATCGAACTTTGCTTACCATAGAGATATATTTGATTGAATCTTGTACTTATCTATACAAAGGTTTTTATTATGAATGGAATACTGACAAAGTTTACTGGCCGGTGCATCGTGCCTCTCATATACGGGAGAACCGACGGTCCGCATTTCACTGTGATGAAGTGAATGGCTATCTTCTGAAGTGAAAGTCAGATCTTCCATTAGAAAGATGACATACGTTGACCAGCGTTCAGAAAGGAACACGTATTACCTTCTGATGCGACTCAGCGCTTGCGAAACGTTTCACAAACCACGCGAGACGCTTCATGATTAAACTGCGTTAAAAAGTGGCTTACGACATATAATCTTGGGCGATTCAAGTTCTTGGACGATTTTGTAAAGTTGTATTTCCATCAACTTCGAGCATGAACATATGGTACTACATGCACATCAGGAACGGTATTTTGAAGTTTCGATTCTGACATTTAATTGGGCACATGATCTGATTAGTATCTTTTGCGTCCAAGATGCTAACAAGAATAACGTATAGAAGAATAGGAAAGAGCTGTTAGATTAGTCTGGCATTACAAAATGTAAAGGCACGAGAGAGGTAGTTGTGATGCAGCGCTTGATAAGAGAAACAAGACTTAAGAAAAATCAAAGCACAATCATATGCGGTCCCCACGAATTCCTCTTCTATGCCAACCTCTTCGTCTCAGAGTAGCAAATTATTGCACCTAACGCTCTTAGTTATTTGTTGGATATATTCCAACCCCTGTCTTCAAATGTATGTGAATTCCTAAGGGACCAACCCCTCTCTTCCCGTGTCCTCCCTCTTTACCTCTAGTAACATGGAAGTTCTTCCCTCATCTCCTAGCACATGGTGAGTCTCCCTGTTCCTTCTTCTTGTCAATGTTTTCCACGTCTTCCTCACCTCCTGTTTGTGCGGAGAACCTACTCACTTCTTATCTTATCAGTCTATGTAATTTTCAACCTTCTTATCCAGACACAAATTTTAAAATTAGAGTTTCCTCTTTCCGGTTTTCCACAGTCCATGACTCACTTCCACACAATGCTGCGCTCTAAACGTACATTCTCAGAAATTTCTTCATCAAATTGAGGCCGATGTTTGACACTAGTAGACATATTCATCCAGGAATAACGTCTCTGCATGGGTTAGTGAGCTTTATCTTCCTCCTTATACCGTACAAGTATATTTTGCTGCCATAGTAGCACAAGTTTTTCATTTCTTCTGCTTCGTTGTCTCATTTCCGCTGCTAGTTACTTCTCTCTTTCTTCAGTTTACTCTCAGCCCACATTGTGTGCTTATTACATTTTCCATTGCAGTTCTTCCTCACATGGAGTGTCAGCAATGTCATTAGAGAATCACATCATTGATATCATTTCACTCAGAATTTTAATTCCATTGCTGAAGTTTTCTTTTATTTCGTTATTCCTTCTTCGACGTATAAATTGAGAGTAGGAAAGAAAGTTTGCAACCAACCCTGTTTTACTCTCTATCTAATCCATGTACACCGTTCTTGATCTTCCATTACTATTTTTCCCTCTTGGTTTTTGTACTTATTGTATATAACGTGGCTCTTCCTAAAGCGTACACATATTGACCCTAGAAATTCGAACATCTTGCACCATTTTACATCCTAGAATTCTTCTTCTATTTGAACAAAGTGTATGAATGTGCTTTGATTCTTTTAAAAGTCTTGTTTCCCTTATCAAGGGCAGCGCCACAACTACCTCTCTTGTGCCTTTACATTTTCTAAAGCCAAACTAATCTAACAGCTCTTTCCTATTCTTCTATACATTATTCTTGTTAGCATCTTGGACGCAAAAGATACTAATCAGATCATGTGCTCAATTAAATGCCAGCATCGAAACTTCAAAATACCGTTCCTGATGTGCATGTAGTACCATATGTTCATGCTCGAAGTTGATGGAAATACAACTTTACTAAATCGTCCAAGAACTTGAATCTCCCTGTACTTTATGTCGTAAGTAAAATCTTAGCGCTTTGTCGTCCGGACGTCTCTACAAGTTTATTCGCCTGTCGCCGGCAGCGCTAGTTCGGATTACTTGGCTTGTCGCCGGCCGCTTGTCACATTTCGGTTGATGACAAGCTTCAAACACATTGACTTTTGCGCGCTTTAATTTTCCTGAAATCCTCTATTTTTCCTTATCGTTCCACAAACTCGAATTCTCTTTTCTAGTAACTTCTTTCCAAGTTCTCTGCAAGTGATGGCACTCTCCATCACAAGGTGTCAATAGTCCCATCACTGTTTTTGCTAAAGGCTGTTCAGTGCAGGAATATATCTTAAATGAGGAAATGTACCCCGTACTCGAATCACACAGCATCCGAATCAGTATGCCGTATTTCGTAATTTTCGACGGATTGTAAACTTTAAAATTAGCCGTCCACGCCACCGGTATCATTCCTTCATCAGTTCAGATGATTTGACTTAGATTAAATGTTTTTTTAAACTTTTTGGAAAAATAATCAATTGCGAAATGCACTTTGACAAGCCAGTCGGCATTATCTGGTTTGTTGTTGCTGTCGGAAAAATGTAAAAATGATAATATCTGTCTGAATCGGTTGCGGGACATCGTTTTGCGAAATATCGGTGTGTCCATCGTTGACCAAAATCATCGATTCATGCTTTTTTTTACAATTCCCACAAGGATAGCAAGCCCAAACCATTTTCTATGTTCGGGTCCCGTAACTTCGACAAATTTGGCATTTTTTAATCCAGTTTCCTTCTCTTACAATTTTGACAATAGTACTTGTTCCTAATATATTGAATTAGATCGTTACCAATACATAATTCTAACATATCCTCGACGCTCTTTGTATCTTTGGGAAGTATGTTTGGATCTGGGGATCCTTCAAATTTATTATTGGTCCTCGGTAAATCAAAGTCTGACCACTGTGCACTGTCCTCTTCATCCGATTCAACTGAATCAGTTGGCAACCGTAGCGTTCACCGAATTCTTTTTGGTGGTATTTCACTCGTATCTTCCTACGATTCTGATTCACTTTCATGTTTTGATATCCAATCGCCAAGTCGTTCGGAACGTCAGACAAGACGTCAGCGAATTCATCGTAAATAATCCTATTGTCTCTTTCGTCTGCCGTGATGAAAGGCCACAAGTACTTCCAAAAACAAAAAAAACTTGCTGTCGTTGTGTAACTTATTGTTACCTAAACAAAACACCAACAGAATGCAAAAGATACTAAAGTGCTGTCGCCGGCCACTGCGCGATACTATGCTCAACACAGCACTGTGGTGTCGCCGGCCACTGAGCGACACTATGCACACTACACCACTGCGGTGTCGCCGGACGGCATAATGTTAATGTCGTTTAATCACGAAGTGTCTCACGCGGTTTGTGAAACGTTTCGCAAGCGCTGAGTCGCCCCAGAAGGTAATACGTGTTCCTTTCTGAACGCTGGTGAACGTATGTCATCTTTCTAATGGAAGACCTGGCTTTCACTTTCAGAAGACAGCCGTTCACTTCATCACAGTGAAATGCGGACCGTCGTTTCCCCGGAATACAAATAAGCCTAAGTGGACTGCGTTTGCTGGAAGAAGATGAGCGTATATGAGAGACACGAAGCATCAGCCAGTCAAGTCAGTATTCCATTCATAATAAAAACATTTGTATAGATAATTACAAGTCTCAATTAAATATATCTCTGTAGTAAGCAATGTTCGATTTGAGTCCTGTTTGTATAATCAAGCCTCAGCCTTCTCACAGACTTTGTGAAAAGTCTGGCAATTAGAAAGGAAGGAAGATCAGAATTTCATGTTCCGTCACCTTCCATATCCCTAGAGTCAGGCTCAGTTGGAAGGATACTGTTTGTTACCATCTTCAGCAAACCATGCCAATATTGCCTTCATGTGAGTTGGACAGATAACAGGAAACAAAAACCATGTCGCTATTCCCTTCAAGTGAGTTAGGCAGATAACAGGAAATTTGACTATGGGTAGAGTCGAAGCAGTATCTGCGCTCCTTTCTTTCCGAATACAAATCGTGTGTCTCTCTGTCTTCTTGCAACTTGACTTGCAACTTGTTTACTTTCAAACAGATACATTTCGTTCATATTTGCTGTGTCATAGTTTGAGAAGATCAGTGAGCACCTTACTTTGCACTATAAAATTTATTCCAGTCAGTGCTTATGTAAATTGTTTGGTGGCTACACCGGTTTCAATTGTCTAGCCCGTATCACTAGCCCGTAAGTACTCTCGCAGCGGTCTCAGTGAAATGCTCACTTCTAGAACATATTTGTTATGGGCTATTGACAGGGACTCCTTTGTCGAAATCGACATAATCACCAAATTATGTGATCAATGACTGAAATTGTTAATAAAATGTTCCGGGTTATTATACCGTGGTCTAATGGATTTCACCTTAAAATCCGACGTTTCGTCCCCATCAGTGGAGAACACTTTCATGGAGGATCATAGCATTTTTGAATGTCCGATTACACCCTGGCTCGCTACTCAGTACAGCAAACTTCCGCTTCCTCGAGCTTCCTCCCAGTGGCGTGACGTCACATGTTTTGAATACGCGAGCGCAATTGGCAGTTGTCGATTGCCGTCGTCCGCTGTTGCTCTCATCCCATGGTGGGAGACTGACACACATCTTCTTCAGCACCGGAATCCAGATTTTATTCAATTTCAGGCCCTCCTCCTTCCTACTGAAATTCCGGGGGTATTTTACGATCTCTATGGCGTCTCTGTATAACTTTTCATGGTATACGTTTGTGGCTGGCAGTACTGCAGTCCCATCAAAATGAATGTGGTTGTCTCCTAGCTGCAAAGCACGTTTCGCAACAGCTGACCTATCAATTACGCTTGTTTTTCTGTGGTCGTTTTTTGACAGTTCTTTCTGTAGTACCCGTGTACACATCCCCGCAATTACACGGAGTTCTATAAATTCCAGCTTTTTCAAGAAGTTCGCGAGCATCACCTTTTAGGTGATCTTGTATCTTCCGTACGGGTGTGTAAATTACGGCGATGTTCCGCTTTTTTTCAATATTTCTCGTGTGTGATGAGCCACGTCCTTAATGAATGACAGGAAAACTTTCGATTTCACCGGCGCTTGAGCATCGCTCTGATTTCTACGTGGTAGTCTTAATGCTCTTTTCACCTCCCTGAGTAACGTAAAGTAACTTCTCAGAACAGGACAGGAAAATATAAAACCAAGACAACCCATTTGCGCTGATAGTAATGACAGCAGTGATGATAGCCTAAGCAGAAAGAGTCTCACAAGACTCAAGCAGGTAGTCACGTTTCTCGAAAGTCTGCTTTTCACTTTTCTCTATAGCTGTAATAACTAGAGCCGAGTCGTAATAAATACGTGCTACAAGTGTGCCCTCTGTGGTTCACCAACATTTTTAAGAGAGTATAAACGTCCCGTATACCAGAGCTGCAGTTTGTACTGCGCAATAACACTTGAACTCTAAAAAATGGCTCTGAGCACTATGGGACTCAACTTCTGAGTTCATTAGTCCCCTAGAACTTAGAACTAGTTAAACCTAACTAACCTGAGGACATCACACACATCCATGCCCGAGGCAGGATTCGAACCTGCGACCGTAGCGGTCTCGCGGTTCCAGACTGCAGCGCCTAGAACCGCACGGCCACTTCGGCCGGCACTTGAACTCTGTGACAGCCGCTGGTGTGAATTATTTTCCGTTTTGTTGCATTAAAGATTAATGTTAATCTACCATTCGTATTTAACTTCACATTTTATATCAGTTATCTAATCCTGTCAAGTACTGCACGTAATCTCATCGAAGTGAATGAATACATGCTTCATTTTTCTTAGGAAAAAAAAAAGCATTCATGCTGTTCAAACGCCTAGTGTTACATCAGGTACATCAGAAAGACGGTATCAGAACATGTAAATTATAAAATTTACTAATAATAAAGAGCTGCATTCTTGGATTATTGAAACCAGTGGTCGTCGGTGACAGGTACTAAGGTTAACTTCAATAATAATAAACGTGACGCGCTGTTCTGCAGTGTGATTCACAGTAATCTATGGCATGGAAAGTCACTAATAGAAGTTAGTCAGTCTGAGAGAGCATGCATCAGTGAGAAGTTTCACATATAGTTTATTACTCTTTGCTCACTATCAGAGAAAGTCAGGTATTCAAAGAACACAGATGTCATACATAGTCGACCATAGCGAGAGGTGGTCGTTATCTCCTGCTCATGAAACACCGCAGGCCATTCTGGGGCATCCATCTGCCGGGCTAGGCTCTTCAGACTCTTACATCTTCCATTTTATCGATTATGCAAATTTTATTCATTGTGTGTGGGCCGTTCTTTTATATACACACACAGTGATTGAGTACTATGTACTCTAATGATTTGATATTCCAATTACTTTTTGTTGTGGAGGTCTCTCCTTTCTGCTCCCTTTTTCTGCTTTCTGTTTTATGCCCACTTGGTCAGTAAGTCGAGGGCGTCGGATCAGTTCTTGGAAGGACGAGAGGAGTGTGTAACCTTCCACTTCCTAATTGCCCCTATTGGATTGTAATATAACTGACCGTTATCGCGTATGTCTAATGAAATTTTACAATGAGTAAGGCCATCGTTATCGAAGAAAAATAATTAGTTGGAGGAAAGTGTACAACAGACTCTTCTGAAAGAAAAATCTATTCTAAACTTAAGCTAAATACTGAAAATAATTTTGGAATGGATAGAATATAGTGCAATCGCTCACGAACCGCTCAGGGGAGAAAAAGGACACCACGTAATGTTTACTACAAAAATCACTGATAACATAAAAACACACTGATTAGTTAAAAAGAAGGGATAATTAAACGGTAGCCAGTCCACTAGGGAAATGAATCTCCAGAACCTTGAGAAACGTAATGGCAAAGAAATTTAAGTAAATAATCACCGTCCTGGCAACAAAAGGTTGTCACGCTTTTCCCCAGCACAACAGTTCACGAGAAAATAAATGAATCAGAAAGCACTGAGCTTGCAATTACTTATTCTGAAATACTGAATTTTAAAAGTAAAATTAAATGCAGTTACTGCTTAAATGAACGATTGGCTTAACTTAAACTTTGTTATGTAAAAAATTACTTTCAGTAACCCCATTTTAACGTAATGCAATATTTAGAAAGAGGCAAGCAATTTACTTTTGATTGTTGAAAGATGGAACTGAATTTACTTTGCGAAAATGAGCAATTGATTTGGATCTTAAATTAGCAACAATAAAATACATACGAAGCCAGCAGAAGTCACTCGCTAAGCTAAATACAGAATAAATGAAATTGAGCACTCTTAATTTGTACTGTATCTTTGGTTGTTAGTTTTGCCACTGAAATTTTACTTAGTAGCCTCTGTGATGCAATACAAGAATGAACAGTTACTGAGGCAGAAAATTTAGACTGAAACTGGCCGAGCGGTTCTAGGCGCATCAGTCTGGAACAGCGCGGCCGCTACGTCGCAGGTTCGAATCCTGCCTCGGGCATGGATGTGTGTGATGTCCTTAGGTTACTTAGGTTTAAGTAGGTCTAAGTTCTAGGGGACTGATGACCTCAGAAGTTAAGTCCCATAGTGCTCAGAACCATTTGAAACATTTTTTTAACTGGTCATTAGCAAACAGACAAAACTGGCAGTAAATATTAACTAAACTTTCATATTTTTACGACACTCGGTGATTGCATGGAAAGGAAAGGGACCCAGCTTGCTAATAATGTCTGAGGACAATGACAACACAGGTGCCCTACAAGTTTTAATTATAGCAGGTTATTACGCAGCTTAGCCATACTTTGTGAAGGAAATGTTGCTGGGCAATGCCTACGACAGTTTATAATTTTTCACTTAACAGTCTTACGATGTTATTGCTTTGCGGGCGACGAAGAATGTAGCCGACGTCAACGATGAGCTGCCGCTGTAGCTGCTGCTGCTGTTTGAGAACCCCGAGTCGTCTCCAGAGCCAAAGATAATTACGGGACAGGCAACAGTCAGAATTGCAGCTTCCTCTGCCTGTCCACTCCTTCCATGCTCTCAATACTCGCAGGTTAACGAATCGGGCGCGTCTATACTGGCGCGATCATAGTTGCACACCGCATCGGCGCGAGCGCCCAACAAACACTTCCGCACTCTTTCATGACTCAAGCTGTTCTGCGTCCTCTCTGCTCGCAACGCTACAGACTCTCCATACGCAAAGATAAACAACGGCACACCTAGTGCCATTTTGTCGTTGCTATCGATACACTAATGAAATTCCCTTGTCTATAACCTACCAATTTAAAATATTTTCTTTATAATTACAATCAATTATATACAGTCAAAAATAAATCCACTAGTACATCGATTACGTATGAAATATAGTTTCTGTAATACAGCTTCCGAATCAGAAGTACAGTGCAAGTTATCAACCGATATTAAACGGCGAAAATTTTGGATGGTGCATTTCCGGTGTTACAAGTGGAATAATAGCGCATTCGCTAGTTTACATCGGGGATGTCATGTTCTGATGGATGCACGGTGCTTGTATGCGAAATGACAAGGTTCCGGCAGCAGAGCCAGCAGACTGTTCGCTGGCCTCTCTAAAGCCGTGTGCCCCTCGCCTATAGCTTCCCGCGCGTGGTATCTGCGAGCTCGGTGATGGCGGACTGGTCTGATGTCAGGTCATGTTTGCAGGCGCCATGTTCTCTGGTGGGAACCTATTCTATAGGAGGATATTGCTCAACTATACGTATGGTGGGAGTCAAGCGCGCTAGTTTCAGAGGTGTAGTTGGTGCGAAGTTTGCCCCTCGGCCAGAGTTGCCAATTACGAGCTTATGGTGGGCTTAACACCGAGGATTTTAGCTGGTTGCTGCGCGGAACACGAAACAGTTTTCTTCTGGACCGTCGAATACACTAGTTCAGACGTCATCCGGAACGCCGGACGCAAAACTTCGCAATTTTTGCGGACGCGCTGCTTTCGTGCAAATCGCTTCAGCGTCCTTTGGTCGACCTGGTGCGCTGCCGCCCTAATCACAGCATCGGCCTCCACTCGACGCAGCCAGCGGCCATACGCACGATGACGACAGTTGTGGTAAATATGCGCAGCTCCGGCATTTTGTAATTAATAGGCTGTACAACTGCCCCATCTGCGGGAGACTCATCTGTACCGAGACTGCAATATGAATCAAAAATTGTTCAAATGGCTCTGAGCACTATGGGACTCAACATCTTAGGTCATAAGTCCCCTAGAACTTAGAACTACTTAAACCTAACTAACCTAAGGACATCACACACACCCATGCCCGAGGCAGGATTCGAACCTGCGACCGTAGCAGTCCCGCGGTTCCGGACTACAGCGCCAGAACCGCTAGACCACCGCGGCCGGCAATATGAAACAATTGTGCATGCACCTGAGCAGTCTTTGGCGAGTGGTCAGTCACTAGTGCACAGTATACGAATTCACGTGTGAACCTGTGGGACTCCGGTACACACTAGACTACATGGTATCTCAAAGAGATGAGCAGGGACCTGTGGTGAAACTTGCCAACCACACAGTCTCGTGTTTCACTAGTGCTTGATGTTTGAGACTAATGTTGTGCGTAATCACTTTTCAGAGGACGCCTTTAATTTGAATACACATCGTTGCGATATCAAAACTTTATGTATTGTTTGAGTACCCTCTCCCCGATCGCGGATTCTGGTGAATGTCAGTTAATTTTTCTAATAAATTATTAGTGTGAAGTTGATCCAACTCGAGCGGCATTGCACAAGAGTCAACAACTAAATCAGACAGTGTCCAGCTGCCCCCACCGGGGTTTCCTCACATTCATAGCCTCTCGAAATATCTGAATGTTGGCAGCCAACAGTAAGCTTTAGAAACTACAGCTCGTTTAGTGGTTGCCTTTGTTCACACGTCGACATTGGAACAAGAATTACTGACTACCGACATTTAAGCGCCGAGCCTCAAAACCGCGATTTCAGCTATGGAGTGTCGGGTGGGACGCGAAACAACTTCGCATTTCTGCTTAGATGCTGTGTAGTCCGATGCTCAGTAATCCAAGTCATTTGAAATTACTCTTTGACAGATCAAAGTAATGGGAAAAGAGGGGGGGGGGGAGGTTCTGGGCGTCTGTTACGCTGTATGCGGGAGCGATTTCCTTTTATTTCCATGAGTCTTACCGCCTGCTCACACAGAGTTCAGTTGGTTGTGGCTTGCAGGCTGGCGCAGTATCCGGATATAACCCCACCGCGAAAGACATGAATTCGCTTGGACAGCTTACCGCTGTAATGCAAAACAGACGCCACTGATGACATTGCTGAGAAAGTATTTCCCGTGGCTTATCAGTGCCAAATGGTAGTGCTTCCTTACGCCGAGCCAAGTTCCATCCAAACTTATCAGCTATTTGTCAGCACGTTAACAGTTTGCAGTGGACGTATTCCTGCGCTCCCTCGAACATTGCCGCAAATCTCTGTTGCAAACTTGCAGTAAGGTTGTTTTGAAATGTCTCAGGACAGATGAAACGATTTAAAAAGTATGAGGACTGATGGATCCTACTTTGAGGCTACCATTACTAACTGGATGTATGCTGATGAGCCAAAACGTTATAACCCTCTGTTTAATAGCTTGTTGATTCAACTTTGGAATGCAGTACACCACTGACTGCAAGTGACATGGATTCGGCAAGGCCTTGATAGTTTCCCAGGGGTTTGTAGCTACGCAGAGATTACACAGTTCCCATAAATTACGAGCCGGTTGTTTGTTAGCACCGCACGACCGCTACGGTCGCAGGTTCGAATCCTGCCTCGGGCATGGATGTGTGTGATGTCCTTAGGTTAGTTAGGTTTAAGTAGTTCTAAGTTCTAGGGGACTTACGACCACAGCAGTTGAGTCCCATAGTGCTCAGAGCCATTTTTTTGTTAGCACAGAACTCGTCCCAGATATCTTCCATCAGGTCCACACCAGACGAATTAGTGGACAAGACATCAGTGTGAGTTTACTATCAAGTTCCTCAAATCACTGTTCCTTGATTCTGGCCTCGTAACAATGACAGTTATCCTGCTGGAAGATGTCTCCGAGGAAGATATCAAGCATGAATGGGTGTAGGTGACCTGCAACAATTTCCACTTAGTCCACATCTGTCATGGTGCCTTCAGTTACTGCCATAGGTCCCATAGAAGCCAAGGAACTGCCCACAGCGCCAAGCGTTCGTGACGTGATGCACGTTTGGAACAGTCGTTCATCCGGGTAACTGCGCATCAACATAAGACCATGGACCTGATGTAACAGGATTCATCCGACCAGGCGACGCGATCTGTTGACTCACATCCCTATCTCGACTATCAGGTACTGTCTCAAATGGTAACTGACGACGTCCTTCCATCATCATGGAAACACATATCAGTCCATTGTTGTGGAGTACTACCTTTAACAACGTACACTGAGCGCTGTGATATTAAACAGTTTTGCCTGCACCAGAGTTACGTGATCTGCCACAGATCGCCGCCTATCCTACTTTACAGGGCGGGTAACTCTCCAACATCCCCGTTCTGTGATGCGGTGCAGACGTGCACACCTTGTCGACCCCCCCCCCCCCCCCGCCCCACAATTCCCCTCCCGGTGTCAGGACATGACAGTGTCTCAAAGCTTCTCTCTCTCTCTCTCTCTCTCTCTCTCTTTTCTGGCTGTGGCCCGCTCGAATTATTCTGGCAACCTTCGTCCTCAATTAACTGCTGGATGTATTCCAAGCTCTGTCTTCCTGTACAGGTTTTGCCCTCTACTGCTCCCTCAAGTAGCATAGAAGTACGTCCCTGATGCCTTAACAGATGTCCTTTCATCCCGTCCCTTCTCCTTGTTAGTGTTTTCCACATATACTTTTCCACTCCGATTCTGCGCAGAACCTCCTCATTCCTTATCCTACCAGTCCACCTAATTTTCAACATTCGTCTGTAGCACCACATCTCAAATTCGTCGATTGTCTTCTGTTCCGGTTTTCCCGGTGTCCATGTTTCACTACCATACAATTTTGTATTCCAGACGTACATTCTCAGAAATTTATTCCTCAAATTAAGGCCTATGTTTGATACCAGCAGACTTCTCTTGGTCAGGAATGCCCTTTTTCCCATTCTAATCTGCTTTTGGTGTTCTCCTTCCTCCGTCCGTCATTTGTTATTTTACTGCCTAGGTAGCAAAATTCCTTAACTTCATCTACTTCGTGACCATCAATCCTGATGTTAAGTTTCTAGCTCTTCACATTTCTCCTACTTCTTATTACTTTCGTCTTTCTTCGATTTACTCTCAATCCATATTCTGTAGTTATTAGATTGTTTATTCCATGCAGCGGGTCATGAAATTCTTCTTCACTTTCACTCAGAATAGCAATGTCATCAGAGAATCTCATCATTGATACACTTTCACCTTGAATTTTTATTCCACCTCCAAAAATTTCTTTTATTTCCACCATTGCTTCTACGGTGTACAGACTGAAATGTGCCTGATGGATCTGTTACTCAGGAGACATCCAGTGACTAGTCCACGCTCGATGTCACTGCTTCCTGCTGACCGCCCATTCTGCTGTCACGTGATTCTCACCTCCTTCTTTTGGACTGGAGTCATTCAGTAAGAGCCACTGCCAGTAACTCCGGAAATATGGTCCTGCTGGAGTCTCAAACTCTCAGGAACCGCAATATATGAATGCTGGCTACGTACACAGGCCACCAAAAGATGGCCACTATCGATTCTGAACCTTGAACTGCCTGGTAATGTCATGTACTTGAACACTTCAATCATAGTCCATTTGCTAGTATCAGATCAAGAACACAAACCTAGAAAACCGACCCCGAGATTTCATTAATGCGGTAGATATATACTCGCAGTTTGCATTTTAACTACATTCATCATTACAATGCTGTTGTACATAGAGAAGTCATTACGTCACAGAACTGCAGTAGAGTCCAGCAAGATCTGTTGGAGATCCACTCTTCGTGCACGTTCTGAAAGCTCACATTCAACATAAACACATGAAACGAAATGTGCCTAAACAGGCGGAAAATTCATGATTATTTGACAACACATTTCGTGATGGATCACTGCGAACAGTCACAATTGTAAAATAATTATGAGGCATGATATGTGGAACAATATAAAATAGGTTGCGAGAAAAGCAGGTAACTGACATACACTGGAAGAATTCCAGGGAAAGGATATTCACTCACGAAGAAGTTAATTACAGTCTCTCGTTCGGTCTATTCGTATACAAAATGGGACTCCGTCCGAACAGTTCTTGAAGGTTTGAAAGGCCACGATCGCTTCAATATCGTTTACTAGATGACCGGTTTCAGCACTCTGAAGGTGCCATCATTGGATCTGAAACGTGGATTAACATTTATAAAACCATATGTCCATATTATAAATGTTAATCCACGTTTCAGATCCGATGATGGCACCTTCTGAGTGTTGAAACCGGTCACCTAGTAAACAATATTGAAGCGATCGTGGATTTTCAATTATTTTAAAAACAGAGTGATCGCCCCGCGACACACCATGTGTTCACTGCAAAGTTCTTGAAGGGCTAACGGTATCAACCAAACGCCGTGTCAACCCACAGGCGTCACTGATTACGGATGTGGAGGAGCATGTGGTCAGCACATGCTCTCCCGACCGTTAATAGTTTTCACCACCGAAACAGCTACTCCTCAATCAGATAGTTCCTCTATTGGCCCCTCAAGGGCTGAGTGCACCCCCTTGACTATAGCGCTCGTCAGACTGGGACGCTCACTCAACAAGCGTTAGCCAGGTCCGGCAGCGCGTAACTTCGTTGATCCGACGGTACCCGGTGAGACCACTGCGGGAAGCTCATTGGCCTTCATTAGAAAAGACGTTCAAAGTACTTACGCCAATGTCACGAGGAAGAACTTTCGTTCGTTGACGTTTCCCAGCGACGCCAGGAGCCATTTCATTGAATTCACCGGTCCTGAGACGACGAGATTTCACCGAACCAGCAGGTTCTACCAATCAGGTCTGTTGCATTTACATGCAGTAAATTGACAGAGAGATTTCGAGCAAGAAAACCTTAAGAATGAGTGTCTTCAAGCGGAGAAAGTTTTTTTAGGTCGGCCTACCCTCTTTCACGGAGATCAGCTGATTGAACTACAGGCAACACACGTTGCATGGGAGTGCTACAGGATGCCTTTGCTGTGCCGCCTCTAAGAGGCATGGAAATGAGCGTTTGCCATCATTGGCCGGGAGGCCCCTTGCGGGGCAGGTCCGGCCGCTTTGCTGCAGGTCTTTTTACATTCGTCGCCACATTGGGTGACCTGCGCGCCAGATGGGGATGATATGATGATGAAGACAACACAACACCCAGTCCATGAGCGGAGAAAATCCCCGACCCAACCGGAAATCGAACCCGGGCCCGTAGGACGGCAATCCGTCACGCTGACCACTCAGCTATCGGGGCGGACTCTAAGAGGCATAATCAGTTATAACAGATACCTAACGTCACTGGAAAAATCAGCAAAAATGATGTCTCTGATATAAGTTGTTCCCCTTGACATGATCTATTAGCCATAGGCGTCTGATGCAAGGACTTTGATACACCCTCTACATTGGTTGTTATTCCAATGGCTTTAATGTAATGTGGGAGCTGCAGAAGGTCCTAAGAAGAGCGTCACGTTTTGTCGTGTTTCTCTCTCTGTCTCTATCTCCTTTTTACTGCACTATATGGATGTAGATTTAGGTGCTCATGAGGAAGTCAGCATTTTATTCACGTCGCATATACACCAGACAGTGAGATGACATATGGTACTAGAATAATAGTTGAGGGAAGCCACTAACACGCATCGTAGTTACTGCCAGCCTCCTCATTATCATGCAAGATGGTAAAATGGCTTCATTATTGAAGACATAAAAGGTAAAATGATAACCACACACAACTGGTATAAGAATCAGTTACGAGCTCGTCTGAGGGCGATATCGGCGCCTCGACAGCCGTGTCGTCTGAAGAGGATGGCTACACATTGTCACCGCTACACGGAGGCAATTAACCACTTAAGAAGCGTAAGAAGCGACATCGCGCGGGACGAATCACGTAAGCGGATCGCACCGCGCAGCTCCACGGCATCTCAATGAGCTCTCTCTCATTCTCTGTGCAAGGCGCCTGGCCGGAATCCAGGAGTCTGTGCACCTGGTCGTGGTCGCGCGATTTCTCCGTTACACCAGCCTTTTGTCGCACGAGGACGGGAAGGTCGAATTTTCAGACCTGTCTGAGGTGTGTGACACCCAGATGCGGAGAGCCTAACAATACGTCTTCCGCACTTAGAGTAAAACCCTAATACCGGTATGTCAACTTCAGCATGTCAAGTAGCAAAAGTGTATGAACAAACGGAAAATAAAATCGGAACATACAGATATATACATGAGGTTACTGGACTGTGGGTAGAGTACAAGGCAGAAAACTTCAGGAAAATTAAATTATAGTTCGCTGTGGAAGAAAAAAAGAAAGCATACTTGCTGAAGAGTAATGACAGCAATGTTTTCGTGGTAGCAGTGTAAGCCACTGGGAAGATCAGCCTCATGTTGTTCCCAGTTGGGCAGACGTGGCAAAGGCTAGAACAATTTATTTTACTTTTGACTTGAGCATAGCGGCTCCAAATTTTGACTATTGCTGTTTAGCAATGTAATTTTACGCAAGTATCCTTTGTATGTCATGAAAATTCTCATCTTGGTTAATGAGTTTTTTGTCAAATCTAACTATCTATGTATTATTTTATAAGATTTAGCAAAATTTCATTCTGATGAAGACACCCGTGGTAGGTGTGGAAACCTAAGTCAATGTATCTACCATTTATGTGCAACCGGTTGGCTGTTTAATCCTAAGTTGAAACTAGTATACGCTTGCTGAATAATAGCCATGTTCAAAACTGTAAGTAATGACAAACTTCAGCAATCAAAGTATGACACAGTCTAACGAGCTAAAATCTTATCACGACTGGGCACCGCGTGATTGGATGCGCTTCCTCGAGTCGAGGGCACCTGACACTGTCAGAAAAGTGGCGGATGATTCAAAAAGACAGAACATATTTCAGTTGTGTATTAGAAAATATAAAAGACAGAAATGCATTACGCATGTTGCTGAGTAGAGGAACGTTCGAAGTTTTGACACTGCTGTGCTGTTTTTTGTGTGTAGCAACATGTCGACTATACCACAAGAGAAGCCATATTGTGCGTAGGAATTAGCTCGAAATCGATTCCTTGTTGAAGTGCAGCGTGCATTCCTCCGTCGATTCAACAAGATAGCGCCTATGCACAAGCAGATTTACGAATGGCATACAAAATTTTTGGAAGTTGGTTGCATTTGCAAAGGGAAAAGCACTGGTCGGCCACGCACGCCTCGTAAAAATGTCTAGAGTATCCGAGATTCGTTCACATGGAGCCCTCGGAAGTCCACAAGACGACCAGGACAGTAGTAGTAGTAGTAGTATGGGTTTCTGCCTTACGGCAGGTCTTCTGATGGGTTAAGCTTTCTCCACTTTTGTCTGCCCATAGCCAGTCTTTTCATTTCTGAATATTTGTCTCCTTTAATATTGTCCAGCATTTGATATCTTCTTTTTCCTCTTCCCTTTTTCCCTCCACCATTCCTTTATTCCTTCCTTCAATAAACAGTCCCCCCTCAAACAATGTCCAATCCAGTTCCGTTTTCTCTTTCTGATGACTTTCAACATGTTACTTTCTTCTCCAACTCTTCTTAATACTTCTTCATTCGTTACTCAGTCTTCCCATTTCACTTTTTCCGTTCTTCTCCATATCCACATCTCTAGTGCTTCCAATCTTCTTTCATCTTCCTTCCTCAATGTCCAGGCCTCCACACCATATAGTGCAACGCTCCAGATGTAACATTTGGCGAGTCTTTTCCTCAGATATTTGTTTAGTCGTCCACAAAGTAATTTCTGTTTCCTCTTGAATCCTTCTTTTGCCATTGCAACTCTTTTTCTAAATTCTGTTTGTAGTGGTTAATAACAAAAGAAAAAGAGAAGAAAATAAAAGAAAAGGTTGCAAATTGTGGGAAGAAATGGTGAATAAAAAGGGGGTTTTAAAATCGTAAATGTCCGTGAAAAAGGGAAAGAATGAAAAGCAAATCGGGCTTCGTATTACAGAAAAGCTATCGGACTTCGTGATTCGGAAAAACTATTGTTGGGGTGGTCCTTGTGGCGTTTTTGAGCAAAAGTTAAACCAATTTCCACTACAAAAATTATTGAAAAAGAACAGAGAATAACAAAATGTAACTGACAGGGGGAAATGGCTAGATAACAGTTCATCCTTTACCAGGTTAACAAGTCTTCTTTCGTGCGGCGTCCAGATCTTCAAAAGTCTCCTACTTCCTTTCTACATGAAAAATAGTAGCTGCTCCGAAATCTTGCAATCGTCCAGGATTCACTAATTTATACAAGTTAAAATCATCTTGACACTGAATGCAATTTATTTTACGTTGCTACTTGCATCCTCCGAATTTCATAACAACTTCCACAATATGTCTACACATTAATAATTTTTTTACGTCTGCATTAAGCTTCCGCTCTCGAGAGACAAAAGAAACGGAATAGAAAAACAAAAAAGAATTACAATTTTAGTATTTTCTCTGCCGTCGAGCGCTCATACCGCTGCGACGCTATATACACTCCTGGAAATTGAAATAAGAACACCGTGAATTCATTGTCCCAGGAAGGGGAAACTTTATTGACACATTCCTGGGCTCAGATACATCACATGATCACACCGACAGAACCACAGGCACATAGACACAGGCAACAGAGCATGCACAATGTCGGCACTAGTACAGTGTATATCCACCTTTCGCAGCAATGCAGGCTGCTATTCTCCCATGGAAACGATCGTAGAGATGCTGGATGTAGTCCTTGCCATGCCATTTCCACCTGACGCCTCAGTTGGACCAGCGTTCGTGCTGGACGTGCAGACCGCGTGAGACGACGCTTCATCCAGTCCCAAACATGCTCAATGGGGGACAGATCCGGAGATCTTGCTGGCCAGGGTAGTTGACTTACACCTTCTAGAGCACGTTGGGTGGCACGGGATACATGCGGACGTGCATTGTCCTGTTGGAACAGCAAGTTCCCTTGCCGGTCTAGGAATGGTAGAACGATGGGTTCGATGACGGTTTGGATGTACCGTGCACTATTCAGTGTCCCCTCGACGATCACCAGTGGTGTACGGCCAGTGTAGGAGATCGCTCCCCACACCATGATGCCGGGTGTTGGCCCTGTGTGCCTCGGTCGTATGCAGTCCTGATTGTGGCGCTCACCTGCACGGCGCCAAACACGCATACGACCATCATTGGCACCAAGGCAGAAGCGACTCTCATCGCTGAAGACGACACGTCTCCATTCGTGCCTCCATTCACGCCTGTCGCGACACCACTGGAGGCGGGCTGCACGATGTTGGGGCGTGAGCGGAAGACGGCCTAACGGTGTGCGGGACCGTAGCCCAGCTTCATGGAGACGGTTGCGAATGGTCCTCGCCGATACCCCAGGAGCAACAGTGTCCCTAATTTTCTGGGAAGTGGCGGTGCGGTCCCCTACGGCACTGCGTAGGATCCTACGGTCTTGGCGTGCATCCGTACGTCGCTGCGGTCCGGTCCCAGGTCGACGGGCACGTGCACCTTCCGCCGACCACTGGCGACAACATCGATGTACTGTGGAGACCTCACGCCCCACGTGTTGAGCAATTCGGCGGTACGTCCACCCGGCCTCCCGCATGCCCACTATACGCCCTCGCTCAAAGTCCGTCAACTGCACATACGGTTCACGCCCACGCTGTCGCGGCATGCTACCAGTGTTAAAGACTGCGATGGAGCTCCGTATGCCACGGCAAACTGGCTGACACTGACGGCGGCGGTGCACAAATGCTGCGCAGCTAGCGCCATTCGACGGCCAACACCGCGGTTCCTGGTGTGTCCGCTGTGCCGTGCGTGTGATCATTGCTTGTACAGCCCTCTCGCAGTGTCCGGAGCAAGTATGGTGGGTCTGACACACCGGTGTCAATGTGTTCTTTTTTCCATTTCCAGGAGTGTATTTTATCTGAGGGAACGAGTGTAGCGCGACGAAATTCAAACTCCCGCTACATGTTGAGCAATACATATCATTAATTATTACACTTTCCAAGTAATTGAAGTTACTCACTTGCTCCAGGACAGGAATCTCAAATTCCTCAAATGACGGTATGACGTGTTCCGGAATGACACCTGCATATGAAGCCTTGGCAAGGTGCAGTTTCTGCAACAGTTGCCCCCATGAGAGAAGGTAAGAATTTTGCGTTCCAGTTCTGCAGGATATAGCACTGGACACCTTTTCCGAACGACTAATCTCTTCGTCCGAATCGAGGCTTGACATCTACCGAATGAAGTAAATGACCGTAATAATGAAAGACTGGGATGTCACAAAATACCGGCGTCGTCGAACATGAGAGAGACTCACCGAAAGTGAATGTGTTTTGTGCCCTTTCTGCCCACAAAGTTTATGGACCTCTCTTTCTTGCGAAGGAAACTGTGACAACAGCGTTATACTGGGCACGCTGCAAAATTGGTTATTTCCTCAGCTTCACGAAGATTCCGATGATTTCACTTTTATGCATGACGGCGCCACTTCACACTTAAAGCTTGAGGTACGGGGTTATCTGGACAACGCCATCCGACAACGTTGGATTGGAAGGCGTGGATAACGAGGTCTTGTTCATTGCTTTTGGCCTCCCGGTCATCAGACCTCAAACCTTGCGATTTTTTTCTGTGGAAGTACATAAAAGACTGTCTTTGTCCCGCCTATAGCAGCTACTCACTAACAGGTACTTGCTGATTTGTGTGTGGAATGAAACGACTACCGTTTTGACGTTTCTCGAGAAACGCATGGTGCTCGTGTTAAGTGAGTGGTCTGTGTGAACATAAGACTTTGAACCTTCCTCTGTCCATTGACATGCGTAATGTATTTCTATCTTTCATAGATTGTTTATAATAAATAACTGAAACCCGTTCTTTCTTTGTGAATCACCCTGTATATAGGAGGGCAGAGACGAACGGTGAATCAGTCTAGCGATGATACGGTCCACAAATGTGGAAATACACTGACGTAAGCGATTGTGACAACAGCAGGTCGTTGGTCCCCTCCACCTGGGAACAAGGATCTAAGAAAGTGCGAAGATGGTCGGTTGTGCGCGTATTACGGTCGTAAGAAAAGTGACTGACGGACGGTGAAAACCGCGTGTAAGTAATATGCTACTGGACGTTCACGCCTCTTCACAGATTGTGAAGGTCTGAGTCTTGACCGCCGTGTAAACCAGGGCCGGTGGCGATCTTTGTCACATCCGACGACAGAATAAATTGCTGGTGCAGATATGAGTGGTTCAGAGCACACCGTCCAGCGCACATTGTTGGACATGAGGCTCTGTAAATGCAGTCCCCAACGTATTGCCATCCTGACCCAACGATATCGTCAGTTAGTGTAATGAGTGCGAGATAACCTAGATTGCACTGTCCATCATGGAAATGTGTTGCCTGGTCATGTGAGGTACATTTCCTTCTGCATCAGCTTGATGGTCGTGCCAGGATACCCCGACATCCAGGCGAACGGCTTCTTGAAACAAGCACGCCCCAACGGTCGCAGGTCTGTGGAGGTAGTATTACACTAGGCGGGACGTTCATACGATCTGCGATAGAAATCGAAGGCAGCATAACAGCAGTCGAAAGGTGAGAATAATTGTGACCACCTGCATCCGTACGTAATGGATGCTTTGCAGATAGCGATGGCATGTTTGAGGATGACAACAGTTCGTGTCACAAAACCAAAGCGTGATACAGTGCTTTAAGGAATCTAAACTCATTTTTATGTCTTGGCCACCAAATTTTCAGGTACTGAACCAGATGCATTCATTGGGGATGCTAACGGACGCCAGTTCTGCACCTCCTAACCGCCAACCCGTTTTTGCGGGAACTGCTTGAACTGTACATAGACATTTAGAGTCTCATACCTC
Source organism: Schistocerca cancellata (assembly GCF_023864275.1). Taxonomy (NCBI): domain Eukaryota; kingdom Metazoa; phylum Arthropoda; class Insecta; order Orthoptera; family Acrididae; genus Schistocerca; species Schistocerca cancellata. The sequence goes on along the minus strand of NC_064630.1, from coordinate 566,755,818 downwards.
CGGAAACTGAACGACGACGTGTCGAATCTATCCCACGCAGATTCGTTTCCCTATTGCTTTCCAAAGGTGGATCAGAAAACTATTAAGGAGTTTCAAACAATACTGAGCAAACAGGAACCACAATGACGGATACAGGGATTAGTAACCACACGGTCGTACTAGCGAGACTGAATACCATAACATCCAAACCTACCAAAACTAAACGCTAAGTACATCTGTTTAAGAAAGGAGATGAAAATTCGCTTGACACGTTTCTAAGAGAAAGTGTCCATTCTTTTTAATCAGATTATGTAAGCGTAGACCAGAAGTAGTTTGAATTCAAAGAAACACTGTCGACGGCAGTTCACAGATATATATCAACTAAATTGATGAGAGGCGGCACTGATACCCCTTGGTACACAAAAAGCACAAGTAACGAACCAAACATGCCAAATTTAAAATAACGCAAAATTCACAAGATTGGCGAAGTTATAATTCAGCACGAACTTCAATCCTAGATGCTTTTAATGCACGCATCAAGAAATGTTTTGCATCACCTCGGTTCCGAGAGTTCCGGAACCTGTACAGAAAATTGGAATAGAGATCAACATAAACATCATTTCCGCCCTTTTTATTGCTTATGAAAACCACACATAGCATGTTGTACTACCATATAGCGAGATCTCCAGAGGTGGTGGTCCAGACTGCTGTACACATCGGTATCTTTAATACTCAGTAGCACGTCCTCTTGCATTGATGCATGCCTGTATTCGTCGTGGCATACTATCGACAAGTTCATCAAGGAATTGTTGGTCCAGATTGTCCCACTCCTCAACGGCGATTCGGCGTAGATCCCTCAGAGTGATTGGTCGGTCACGTCGCCAACAAACAGCCCTTTTCAAACTATCCCAGGCATGTTCGATAGGATTAATGTCTGGAGAACATGCGAGCCACTCTAGTCGAGTGATGTAGTCATCCTGAAGGAAGTCATTCACTAGATGTGCACGACGTGGGAGCGTATTGTCATCGTGAAGCCGGCCGAAGTGGCCGTGCGGTTAACGGCGCTGCAGTCTGGAACCGCAAGCCCGCTACGTTCGCAGGTTCGAATCCTGCCTCGGGCATGGATGTTTGTGATGTCCTTAGGTTAGTTAGGTTTAACTAGTTCTAAGTTTTAGGGGGCTAATGACCTCAGCAGTTGAGTCCCGTAGTGCTCAGAGCCATTTGAACCATTGAACCATTTGTCATCGTGAACACGAATGCCTCGCCAATATTTTGCCGATATGGTTGCACTGTCGGTCGGAGGATGGCAATCACGTATCGTACAACCGTTATGGGGCCTTCCATGACCATCAGCGGTGTACATCAGCCCCATATAATGCCACTCCAAAACAGCAGGGAACCTCCACGTTGTTGCATTCTATGGGACAGTGTGTCTAAGGCGTTCAGCCTTACGGGGTTGTCTCTAAACACATCTCCGACGATTGTCTGGTTGAAGTCATTTGCGACAATCATCGCTGAAGAGAATGTGATACGAATCCTGAGCGGTCCATTCGGCATGTTGTTGGGCCCATCTGTGCCGCGCCGCATGGTGTCGTGGTTGCAAGGATGGACCTCGCCATGGACGTCGGGAGTGAAGTTGCGCATCAAATGGCTCTGAGCGCTATGGGACTAAACATCTGTGGTCTTCAGTCCCCCAGAACTTAGAACTACTTAAACCTAACTAAGCTAAGGACATCATACACATCCATGCCCGAGGCAGGATTCGAATCTGCGACCGTAGCACTCGCGCGGTTCCGGACTGAGTGCCTAGAACCGCTAGACCACCGCGGCCGGCAAGTTGCGCATCATGCAGCCTACTGTGCACAGTTGGAGTCGTAACACCACGTCCTGTAGCTGCACGAAAAGAATTATTCAACATGGTGGTGTTGTTGTCAGGGTTCCTCCGAATCATAATCCCTAGGTAGCTGTCATCCACTGCAGTGGGCGGCCTGAACGAGGCATGTCATGGACAGTTCCTGTCTCTCTGCATCTCCTCTATGTCCGAAAAACATCGCTTTGGTTCACCCCGAGACGCCTGGACACTTCCCTTGTTGAGCGCCTTTCCTGGCACAAAGTAACAATGCGGACGCGATCGAACCGCGGTATTGACCGCCTAGGCATGGTTGAACTACAGACAACAAGAGCCGTGTACGTCTCTCCTGGTGGAATGACTGGAACTGATCGGCTGTCGAACCCCCTCCGTCTAATAGACGGTGCTCATGCATGGTTGTTTACATCTTTGGGCGGGTTTAAGGGAGTGTATCTGTGATACAATATCCAAAGTCGACGTCTATCTTCAGGAGTTCTCGCAACTTGGGTGATGCAAAACTTTTTTTGATGTGTGTAGTTGCCACAACGAAAATCTGTCTCGAAATCTTGCCGAAAACCCAAAGAATTTCTGGTCATATGTACAGCACCGGCGAGACGCAATCAACACCTTCACTGCACAGTAACAATGGTGATGGGACTATTGACAGTGGCACTAAAATAGAATTACGAAACACGTGTTCCGAAACTGCTGCACCAAATAAGGCAAAGTAAATATTCCAAAATTTAAATCTAAGACAACTGTCAACATGAATAACTTAGAAATGCGAGCAGATATTCTCGGTGTAGCGAAACAGTTTAAATTACTTAATAAAGTCAAGGCCTCCGGCCCAGATTGTACACCAGTCAGGTTCCTTTCAGAGCAAGCTGATACAATAGGTCCGTACTTAGCAATCGTTTACAACTGCTCGCCCGTTAGAACATCCGTCCCTGAAGACTGGAAAGTTACGGGAGTCACACCAATACCTAAGAAAGAAAATAGGAGTACTCCGTTGAATTACAGACCCATATCACCAACATCGATTTGCAGCGGAACAAATACTGTGTTCGTACATTATGAATTATGTCGAAGTAAACGATTTATTGAAAAACAACCAAAACGGGTTCAGAAAATATAGTTCTTGTGAAACACAACTGGCTCTTTGTTTTCACGATGTACTGAGAGCTATCGACAGGCGATCTCAATCTGATTACATATTTCTAGATTTCCAGAAGGCATTTCACACTGTTCGTTACAAGCGACTTCTAATCAGACTAGTTGCCTATGGAGTATCGCCTCAGCTGTGCGACAGGATTCGTGAGTTGCTGTCAGACAGGTCACAGTTGTTTAGTAACTGACAGAAAGTTATCGAGTAAAACGGAAGTAATACCCGGTGTTCCCCAAGGAAGAGTTATAGGTCCTATGTTGTTACTGATCTAGATAAACGATATAGGAGACAAATTGAGCACGCCTCTTAGACTGTTTGCAGATGATGTTGTCTTTTGTAGTCTTGTAAAGACGTCAGATGATCAAAACCAATTTCAAAATTATTTAGACAATATACCTGTATGATTAGGAAAGAGGCAATTAACACTAAATAACGAAAAATGTGAAGTCATTCACATGAGTACTTAAAGGAATCCAGTAAATTTCGGTTACATGATAAATCACACAAATTTAAAGGCTGTAAGTTCAACTATATACTTAGGGATTAAAAATTACGAATAACTTCAATTGGAAAGATTACAGAGATAATGTTCCGAAGAAAGCAAACCTAAGATTACAATTTATTGACACAACACTTAGAAAATGCAACAAGTCTACTAAATAGACTGCTGACACCAGGCTTGTCTCCCCTCTCCTCTGGAGTATTGCTGTGCGATGTAGGATCCGAATCAGATGGGACTGACGGAGTACATTGAAAAAGTTCAAAGAAGGACAGCTCGTTTTGTATCATCGAGAAATAGGGGACAGAGCGCAGGGACATGACAAGCCAATTGATGTGGCGGTCATTAAAACAAAGGCGTTTTTCGTTGCGGCACCACCTTCTCAAGAAATTTCAGTCACCAGCTCCCTCCTCCTATTGCGAGAATATTTTGTTGGCGCCCACCTACATCTTTGTAAAATAAGAGGAATCAGAGCTAGCACACAAAGATTTAATTTCTCCTTTTTTCAGCGGGCCTTTCGAGAGTTGAACGATAGAGAAATAACTTGAAGCTGGTTCGATGAACCCTCTGCCACGCGTTTAATTGTGAATTGCAGAGTAATCATGTAGATGTAGACGTAAATGCCCATAAAATTTTGGCTCATCAGGATGAATGGAGCACGTTTTGAAGGATCTCAGAAAAACAATTGCTATAAGAGTAAATTATGCACATTCAAAACAGCGAAGAGAATTCATAAAATCAGTTCAAGACATTTTGTATTAGGGCATTTGAATAAAAAACGGAGTGTCTGTCAAAACAAATAAACAATGTTACGACCAGTAGTACATTTGGTAACCTAATAATAAGTTTCCGAAATGTGACATCACACTTTGACTTATGGCCGTGAAACATGAGTTTTCAATGCTAAAAACGTTCGAAAACTGAAGGCTTTCCAGGGCGCAATGGAGACGTGTATGATTATGATTACAAGGAGAGTCAGACACCAGTGGAAGACGTAATTATGATTAAAGTGAAAATGAGTATGGCCTGTGAATAGTTAAAAATACGTCGAATAGCGTCACAATCATGTATCAGAATCATTAATATTCTAAACTACTGTTTAATGGTCCTTAACTGTGTTCTGCTGAATTAGTAAAACACAACTAAAACGTTCCACCTTATTCATAAATGGAGCTGCCAGAGTTTTCAGGGTTCTCAGTTGTTTGAAACTTTTTCCATGAAATCAGAAAAATGCCTGGAGATGAATCAGTTTTCACTTACGATCCCTGCCGGAAAAATACTGGAAATTAGAATTTATTCCAACACTAAGGATCGACCTGTGTACCTACAACTCGGGTGCTCCTGCACAATGAGGGTATAGCGGCCTCTGCTACGGAGACAGGTGCCGACCTTTTTAAACCAATCGAACTCTGCTAGGAAAATAGAGCTATAGCGAGAGATGGGTAGTATGCAAGAAGTACAAGAACCAAGAGGGAATAATAAGAGTGACGACCAAGAACTAAACGCTAAGATTAAAAAGCGTGTAAGACAGGGATGTAGTCTTTCGCTCCTACTGTTCAATCTGTACATCGAAGAAGAAATGATGGAAATAAAAGAAAGGTTCAGGTGTGCATTTAAAATCAAGGTGAAAGGGTATCAGTGATACGATTCGCTGATGACATTGCTATCCTGAGTGAAAGTGAAGAATAATTACCTGATCAGCTAAATGGAATGGACAGTCTAATGAGTATAGAAAGTGGACTGAGAGTAAATCGAAGAAAGATAAATCGAAGAAGGCCGAAAGCAATGAGAAGTAGCAGAAATGAGAGCAGCGAGAAACTTAACATCGGAATTGATGGTCACGAAGTAGATAAAGTTAAAGAATTCCTATGCCTAGGCAGCAAAATCACAAATGAAGGACGGAGCAAGGAGTACATCAAAAGCAGACTAGCACTGGAAAAGAGAGCATTCCTGGCCAAGAGAAGTCTACTTGTATCAAATATAGGCCTTAATTTGAGGAAGGAATTTCTGAGAATGTACGTTTTGAACACAGCATTGTGCGGTAGTGAAACATGGACTGTGGGAAAACCGGAACAAAAGTGAATTGAAGCATTTGAGATGTGGTGCTACAGGCGAATGTTGAAAATTAGGTGGACTGATACGATAAGGAATGAGGAGGTTCTGCGCAGAATCGGAGTGGAAAAGTATACATGGAAAACACTAACAAGGAGAAGGGACGGGATGAAAGTACATCTGTTAAGGCATCAGTGACGGACTTCCATAGTACTAAAGGGAGCAGTAGAGGGCAAAAACTGTGCAGGAAGACAGAGCTTGGAATACGTCCAGCAGATAATTGAGGACGAAGGTTGCCAGTGCTACACTGAAATGAAGAGGTTGGCACAGGAGAGAAATTCGTGGCGGGCCGCATGACTAAAAAAAAAACACTCGCTGGTGGGGGGGAGGGGGGAGGGGGGGGAGGGTCTCGTACGCCAAAATCCGACGTCGTTATACACCAGCATCATCTCCAGAGTGGTTCAGCTTTCCTCACTGTAACATCAGTCATTGTCAGCTCTGGACGGAGTTTCGTCATTGTCTCTTGCCACATGTGCGTGACAGTTTCCTGCTGCCGGGCCCGTCGGTTCTTAGCTATGCTGCTCTTCACTCAACCTCGTCCGTTATTCTCGCACTTTCTTCTCCTTTTTTGCCACTCTGACGAGTTGATGTTAGAGATAGTGCAGCACCTGATCACTCGTCTTCCGCTTCCTTTCCCTTATATTATTTAATCAGGTATTCGAATCAAGTGTTTTTCTTTCTTTTTCGGCTTGAAATGTGTTTCATATTATGTCCGTTGGTGTGAAGAGGTGAATTACGCTCTAAAACACTTCAAAACACTATAGAATGATTAAAACGTAAATACGTTTATATATACTAATAATAAATCTGTAACACCATTGGGCGTGTCTTTATCTAAGATGATGCTAATCTCCAAAAGCACTAGACGAATCGACAGGGGGTTTTCACAGATAACTTGAGCATATGAATGTTTCGTCCATAAAGCACGGCGTAATAAGTGCGGCGAATGTTGATAAGTACAAATAAAAGAGTTTTCTACGTCAGTTACTCATTTATTTTACCACTACGCGTTCCGGTTGTTAGCGCCGTCAGCTTCAGGTGGTGAATTATTGTTTTTACATAGCTGGTGTTGGTGAAGAGGACAGACATCTTTTTGGAGTAGCACATCAAGTCAGTGTACATTATGTTGCTTCTTTTGAGAGGCGGTAAACAATTCTCCACCTGAAGAGGATGATGTGAACTATGGTAACTCGTGGTGGCAAAATAAACTAGTGACTGGTGCAGAAAACTTTTATTTGAACCTGAGCATAGTTCGGGGCACCTTATAAGCTTTAGTTCATCAAAGTCGGATAACGAATAAAAAAAAGATATTCATACTTTAAAAATGTTAGAAATACCTATCAACAACAGGAATGGAGTGAAGACAAAAAAGAAATGTAGACACGACGCATGAATACCCAAAATTTATTCATCCAGTACCTGAAAACGAGGTAGCACTTACTGACTTCCAGCAAACTTTACACACAATTTCAAACCTTTACGAATTTTTTTATCGCTGGCACCCTCTACAAAGTAATGAAAGGGAAAAAATTTATGGGTTATCACATTTTTTGCTGTTCATTTTCGCATCCGGCATGACGTTTTAATTTATTACTTCTTAACTATTAACTGTAATCACGACACATTTTTCAGACAGTGTTCTCACATACCACTGAATGTAGCTGCAAAATTATATCATTGTACGACACATAGTTCAGAATATACACTGAGATGTATGAAAAACTGCCCCATCAAGCATGACCTTTAAATTTTTTATTGTTAACCCGCTGAAACGATTTTGGTGAAATTTGGTAACGAGACAAAGGAAGAGCATGGGCTACTTTAGTAAGTGTGTAATGCAAGATACTTTTCGATTTGGAAAATATTAAGCGAATTAGGGGGAAATATTTATTATTTCACTTTTCAACTCTGTTATTCAGGAAAATGCTTTTATTGGTTAACACGTGCTATGTGATACGATTCAGAGAAATGAACATAATGCTTATACAATATTAAGTGTCTTTAATCCGTACTTCCACACCACTTCAGTAGCACGAAGCACAGATGCGGGCTCCTGCCCATGCCCCTTTGTACGCCCAGTTGGACACGAGAGGGCAGCTGATGTTATTGAATGCGTAGCAGCTCACCTTCTCATCATCACTCATCATAACGAAACTACTGATATGCAAGTGGAGTTACAGGTAACAGAATCCTTTCCTTATTCTTAAATTCACAATTTCTCTGGTGTTTTACATGGAGATCACAATGTGGTCTATCTGAAAACCTCCTATGGCGTTTTTGGTGGAGGATTTCCACGTTCGGAGTTTCTTGTATGGTTTCTGGAATTGCGTAGACATGATTCTGAGGTCGAAATTCCTGCAAAAGTTTATCAGGTTCTCTCCATTATGATTGTCCGCTTGTGGGACGTGTGTCTTCCTGTTGTGACTGAATTTTCTTTCCCTGCTTAATGGGGCATTAAATCTCCTACTAAGACTTTCAAATGCTTCGTGGAAATTTTGTTGGTTGTTTCTACTAGATCTGCCCATACATCTCTCATCCGTGGGTTTTTCTTCTTTTCGTTTTTGAGAAAATCATCAGGAAATGGGACAAAGGAGTCAATGGGGTAAAGATGTGGAGACGAAAGGATTGAACCGTCAACATAAAATGTCTGGCCTTTACCGATGATATAGTCTTCATAAAAAATAACAGAGAAGAAGCCAAGGAAGCTCCGGAGACACTACACGAAATCTCAGCCAAAACAGGACTACAAATCTCACATGAGAAGTCCAGCGACAAATGATGAGTCGCTTGTGTGGAAAAGTATTCTCGAATCGGTCCTGAACATTGTATGGTTTTGATACATCACATTTAAACAGTTCCCTGCACATAACCTATACTGCAGGACACTATTGTTGCTCACATGCTTCACCGTTGACAGTGGGGCCATGGGAGCTGTAGAGGATGAGAGTGGAGCAGGATGTTGAAGTGGGAAGGAGGGACGGTGGGTGTTGGACACTGTGTGTGTGAGTGTGTTCGTGTGTATTACTATTATTATTATTATTATTATTATTATTATTATGTTGTATACATGGAAGAACCCTGGAGATACTAAAAGGTATCAGATAGATTATATAATGGTAAGACAGAGATTTAGGAACCAGGTTTTAAATTGTAAGACATTTCCAGGGGCAGATGTGGACTCAGACCACAATTTATTGGTTATGACCTGTAGATTAAAACTGAAGAAACTGCAAAAAGGTGAGAATTTAAGGAGATGGTACCTGGATAAACTGAAAGAACCAGAGGTTGTAAAGAGTTTCAGGGAGAGCATAAGGGAACAATTGACAGGAATGGGGGAAAGAAATACAGTAGAAGAAGAATGGGTAGCTTTGAGGGATGAAGTAGTGAAGGCAGCAGAGGATCAAGTAGGTAAAAAGAAGAGGGCTAGTAGAAATCCTTGGGTAACAGAAGAAATATTGAATTTAATTGATGAAAGGAGAAAATATAAAAATGCCGTAAGTGAAGCAGGCAAAAAGGAATACAAACGTCTCAAAAATGAGATCGACAGGAAGTGCAAAATGGCTAAGCAGGCATGGCTAGAGGACAAATGTAAGGATGTGGAGGCTTATCTCACTAGGGGTAAGATAGATACTGCCTACAGGAAAATTAAAGAGACCTTTGGAGATAAGAGAACCACTTGTGTGAATATCAAGAGCTCAGATGGAAACCCAGTTCCAAGCAAAGAAGGGAAAGCAGAAGGGTGGAAGGAGTATATAGAGGGTCTATACAAGGGCGATGCACTTGAGGACAATATTATGGAAATGGAAGAGGATGTAGTTGAAGATGAAATGGGAGATACGATACTGCGTGAAGAGTTTGACAGAGCACTGAAAGACCTGAGTCGAAACAAGGCCCCCGGAGTAGACAACATTCCATTGGAACTACTGACGGCCTTGGGAGAGCCAGTCCTGACAAAACTCTACCATCTGGTGAGCAAGATGTATGAAACAGGCGAAATACTCTCAGGCTTCAAGAAGAATATAATAATTCCAATCCCAAAGAAAGCAGGTGTGGACAGATGTGAAAATTACCGAACAATCAGTTTAATAAGCCACAGCTGCAAAATACTAACACGAATTCTTTACAGACGAATGGAAAAACTAGTAGAAGCCAACCTCGGGGAAGATCAGTTTGGATTCCGTAGAAATACTGGAACATGTGAGGCAATACTGACCTTACGACTTATCTTAGAAGAAAGATTAAGGAAAGTCAAACCTACGTACCTAGCATTTGTAGACTTAGAGAAAGCTTTTGACAATGTTGACAGGAATACTCTCTTTCAAATTCTAAAGGTGGCAGGGGTAAAATACAGGGAGCGAAAGGCTATTTACAATTTGTATAGAAACCAGATGGCAGTTATAAGAGTCGAGGAACATGAAAGGGAAGCAGTGGTTGGGAAGGGAGTAAGACAGGGTTGTAGCCTCTCCCCGATGCTATTCAATCTGTATATTGAGCAAGCAGTAAAGGAAACAAAAGAAAAATTCGGAGTAGATATTAAAATCCATGGAGAAGAAATAAAAACGTTGAGGTTTGCCGATGACATTGTAATTCTGTCAGAGACAGCAAAGGACTTGGAAGAGCAATTGAACGGAATGGATAGTGTCTTGAAGGGAGGATATAAGATGAACATCAACAAAAGCAAAACGAGGATAATGGAATGTAGTCGAATTAAGTCGGGTGATGCTGAGGGAATTAGATTAGGAAATGAGATACTTAAAGTAGTAAAGGAGTTTTGCTATTTGGGGAGCAAAATAACAGATGATGGTCGAAGTAGAGAGGATATAAAATGTAGACTGGCAATGGCAAGGAAAGCGTTTCTGAAGAAGAGAAATTTGTTAACATCGAGTATAGATTTAAGTGTCAGGAAGTCATTTCTGAAAGTATTTGTATGGAGTGTAGCCATGTATGGAAGTGAAACATGGACGGTAAATAGTTTGGACAAGAAGAGAATAGAAGCTTTCGAAATGTGGTGCTACAGAAGAATGCTGAAGATTAGATGGTTAGATCACATAACTAATGAGGAAGTGTTGAATAGGATTGGGGAGAAGAGAAGTTTGTGGCACAACTTGACCAGAAGAAGGGATCGGTTGGTAGGACATGTTCTGTGGCATCAAGGGATCACCAATTTAGTATTGGAGGGCAGTGTGGAGGGTAAAAATCGTAGGGGGAGACCAAGAGATGAATACACTAAGCAGATTCAGAAAGATGTAGGTTGCAGTAGGTACTGGGAGATGAAGAAGCTTGCACAGGATAGAGTAGCATGGAGAGCTGCATCAAACCAGTCTCAGGACCGAATTCCACAACAACAACACATACGTTACAGGCCTTTTAGCAGACCATGCGAAACATTCATGACTACTTGTTCTTCCTGTTCTTTCAGTACTCCTTCATTCGTTCACTAAAGACTATCTTCCTTTCTTGAGTCTAGTTTGGCCTTTGGGCTTTACGTGATGTTTTCTCCGACATCACTTTCCGCTTGCACACATTGTGTCTAGAGACGCCTTTGTCCATGATGTCTGCTGAATCTCTCTGAGCTCTTTCCAGATCAATTTTGAGTTGTGTCATCTAGGGTGTAGTGGTCTTGAGTCCCTGGATGTACCTGAGGATTCTGTTGGTGAGTCTGATCTGTGGGAGTCTGCTGATGTGTCCATAAAATTTTAGTTGTCTCTTTCTAATATTCGCTGCGATGTTGGAGAACTTCTCCGTGGTGTCCCTGGAGTGAATCCTATATCCTTCAAATGGTTCAAATGGCTCTGAGCACTATGGGACTTAACTTCTGAGGTCATCAGTCCCCTAGACTTATAACTACTTAAACCTAACTAACCTAAGGACATAACATACATCCATGCCCGAGGCAGGATTCTAACCTGCGACCGTAGCGGTCACGCGGTTCCAGACTGAAGCGCCTAGAACTGCTCGGCCACTCCGGCAGGCTTATATCCTTCGTCCGTGAGTTTTGGTCCAATAATTTGGCTAATGATTTTTCTTTCCTGTGTGAGAATGTTCTCAAGATCTGCGTCTGTGTGTAACATCAGTGTCTCACTGTCGTATAGCATCTCAGGTTTTATTACAGTGTTGTGACGAATTTTGGTGCAGGTGGCCAGACTGTTGTTGTAAAAACTCTGTGTTTTGTATAAGGCTCTCTTCATTTTCAATAACCTAGTGATCTGGGTAATTTTCTTCTTTCCTGTCGGTTCGAGCACTTCACCTAGGTACCAGTTTTCTCCTTTCCTGTCGGTTAGAGTATTTCACCTAGGTACTTAAAGTAGTGTGTGTCACTGTTGATGTTGCCATACTTTGTGTTCAAATTTGGTTTGTTTGATTCCGCGCAGAAGAACTCAGTATTCTGAAAGGAGATCTGTAGCCCTACTTTTTTGCGCACTCTTTGAGTACTTCCATCTGTCTTATTGCTGTGGTTTCGTTATTATTATTATTATTATTATTATTATTATTATTATTATTATAGTAAACTCTGAATTATTCTGAATATTGTTCTTCTATTATTACTCTTTTGGTTGTTGTACATATTTTTATTTTTATTTGTGACTTTCTGTATCAAATATTCTTTCTGTAAAGCGAACATTGGTGACTTTCTTTTATTCGACATCCTGCATAGTGGAGTGAGTAAACTGACCATTCAGTGTCCTTATATGTTATTTGTAATGATGTTAAAATTTCTTGCAGTCATCCCAATATATTTAGAGTTGAGGCTATTACACGTTAGTTCATTTGTTCCTCAACTGTTGTATTTATCTTTCTCTTCTATCACGGTTTTAAGTATTTTTGTATTGTGCTATTTCCCTTGAAGAATACATTAAATTTATGTTTCTCCCAGATGTTACTAATTTATTACTTTATGTAACTAATTAACTACTCAGGTGACTTTTTATCGCCCTGTTGCCTTTTTAAAAAGTAGGACTAGTGTTTCCGGAGTTTGCTACGAAACGGAGTTAGCTGTTTGTCTCCCCAGGCTAGATACATTTCTGAACTGCACAAAACAAGCTGCTTCACGGGTACACGTGTTGAAAATAACCCACTGAAGTTAGAGACTAGAGCCTTACTGAAGGTCAATGAGATGTTTATCAGAACGTCGCGTGAGAGATGACACCGCAGTACGCGTGGGAGATGACACCGCAGTACTGCCGTAGCTTAACGCTGTGCTCGTAGCTATGTGTGACTTTAATGCTATCCCTTGCGGTAAAATAGTGGTTTTGTTCGACAAGCGGTGATTCACTTGTTCTGTCATGGATATAGTGTTCCGTATTCGCATGGTGTGCTATGGTCATAAAGACACTCTGAAGATGGAGAGTAGCTAAACTGGGAAAAAAATTATTTTTGAATCACATGTTCTCACTAGTTATGTTGTCTATAATGTAATGGAAAAAGAGATACTACCTTATAATAACCGTATTTAATGTAGGTGGTACCTGTGAAATATAAATATAGTACATGATTCATAAAGAGGAAAAAGGTAAAAGTTAGATAATCGACGATCCACACATTACTTAGTAACTGTAACACAGCAACAATTTGGCAAGACAAGATAACAGATAAGAAATCTAGAACAAAAACAATGAGAAAAGCCTTTCTAACAAATGAGTGCCGGCCGGTGTGGCCGTGCGGTTAAAGGCGCTTCAGTCTGGAACCGCGTGACCGCTACGGTCGCAGGTTCGAATCCTGCCTCGGGCATGGATGTGTGTGATGTCCTTAGGTTAGTTAGGTTTAAGTAGTTCTAAGTTCTAGGGGCTTATGACCACAGATGTTGAGTCCCATAGTGCTCAGAGCCATTTGAACCATTTTGAACAACTGAGTACATTAATCACAATACCACTAGCCGGCCGGAGAGCCGTACGTGTTGAAGCGGCGTTCCTGCATCGAATCCCTCAGGCAAATTGACGACGAGGGTCGACTTAACGGCAAGCCTAGACGAAGTTATTAGGCGGTTTCCCACGACACCCTAAGTGAATACCGGGCTGGTACCCAAGTCCCGCCTGAATTAGACGAATACTTGAGACTGAAAGGTCAAAGAATTATGTGGAATACGCAGTTCACTACTGCCGGCCAAGGCTGTGCTCCCAACAGAAAAACATTTTGAAAGTTTACCGTCTAGCCTCCTTGCCTAGGGACGCCAGATGAAAGTTGATGTCGTCAACCCTGAATCAAAATTGCGCAACGGATAACTGGGGAGGGCAGCTTGAGAGCGCTACGTAGAGAGCCTGCCCTTTCTGTACGATACTAGGCAAGGGGCTGGAGGGCTCACAAGCTGATGTGTGGGTCCCTGCATTCTATATCTTTTATTTTAAATGAATTCCTTTAACTTGACTTCTTTGTAATTTTTTAAGGTATGTTAAAGATTGATGGCAATTGATTACCTATTTATTTTAAACATTATCACTCGATTTTACAGCGATTGCAGCAATTGTTCCAGTTTATAGATATTACAATTTTACAACTTATAGCTCGGGTATATTATATATTATCTGTACGCACATTTATACGGGCAAGACGGAATTGCGTTGGCCAAATGTATACCACCAAAGTCTCCCAATATTTTACATAGGACATCCACTATGTGAGGAGGATAACTGGCAATCTGGGACCAGATACATTAACACAGGGGGGTCAAATTTCCTAAATTAACGAGATCACTCATTTCCTTACACAATCCGAAGCTGGAAATAAAATAATTAGTACAAATATTCAAATACCTCTCTTCCATGCGTGAACATTGAGACAGACTCACTGAGGGCACGTCTGCTCACTTACCCGTCTTCTCTAACACTCCCGAATATGGCGGGCACCCGGAGGTCTTCCTGGGCCCCGGTGGAGGGGGTGGTCGAACCACTTGGCCGTGACCAATCTCTCCACCCCAAATCTTGTGACACTGGAAAGTCTTTGACTTTTACCTGCCTGTGCTGTCTCTCTGATCCCCTACCCAGGAGTGAGGTTGGCACTACTATACTACAGAACTACTTCCCAACAAAGATTTGGCCACGCTTTACGAAAAGGTGTGAGGAGGATTAGGAAAGTTTATGTGCAGATTCACATTCACGTACGAGAAATGCATAAATACGTATTATGAAGCCTGACACGTTTCTTTCCACCCGTCCACATGGGTTCTGTTGCACCCGCGGCCGGCCGCGTCGTGTAATAAAATTTGCTGCGGAGCCGCCTCTGTTTCTATTTCCCGGTGCGAGCGAACAGCGAAACCTGCTGCTTATAGAGCGGAAACTACTGTACCGTTTCAATTTAACACTCCATACTACGACGCCGTACTACCGTACCAAGCATCGGTGGTTTACAAACAGAAGATGTTACGATAAGTAATTCCCAGAGGCAACCGGCACTATTTGCTTCCCCCACGCACTCCACGCATCTCACAGACGGCGCTCCGCCTACAACGTAGAGGCGAGCTGCAGGCAGCGCCACGTAAGGTCGCGGTCGGACAGAGGGGTAAGCAAATTCTAACCGCCCGAACGGTGAACCGCACTGGACAACAGATGCAAATGTATACAATAATCAAAAATGGCTCTGAGCACTATGGAACTTAACTTCTGAGGTCATCAGTCCCCTAGAACTTAGAACTACTTAAACCTAACTAACCTAAGGGCATCACACACATCCATGCCCGAGGCAGAATTCGAACCTGCGACCGTAGCGGTCGCACGGTTCCAGACTATAGCGCCTAGAACCGCTTGGCCATCCCGGCCGGCTACAATAGTCAAAAATCTATATTTACCGATGTGTACCTTAATCACGAACTGTAACACAAGTGTTGCCCTAGAGAAATGACTCCTACACATATTGATACTTCATGAAGTTGTATTTAACGAATAGTGTACTCTAAAAATATTTAGCCTCGTGATTTGATTACTATGATTGATGTTTTGTAGTTTTTTCTCTTAGAAAAAGTCCCGTTCGCACAAAACTCATTTATTGGTGACCATTTGCAGTCCAAATGCAGACTCTCTTCAGACTGTACTCTGAATTATGAAGTAATATTAATGTGGAGGGTCACATAGATAAAATGTCAAATATGGCAATAGTCTTAAGTTCATGTGTCTGTAAAGTGTCATTTAAGCCAAATGTTACATGTGATCTCTTGTGAATTATGATGAGCCGTTACGTTTCGGTAATGACCTATGATTGATGCTGTTTGTACGTCTATGATAATGTTTGTATGTGTTCTGTACGAATCATGTTTTAATATCATCAATTTCGATTTCTGATAGTATTTCATAGTTAAATAATGACCATCAGTATCACGCTATGTGAGGGAATGAATTAATTAATTATCATATTCAGGAATGAATGTAACTGACTGTTGTTTCAGTCACAGGATTAAATTTGTGAATGAATTAGTAAAATGTCATTACAATTTGTAAAGTTATGGTATGAGAGCACGTAAATTAAGATTGAATGAAGAAGAACTGGTTGAGTGTGAATGAGTGTAAACTGGAAAGTTTGCGAAATGTAAAAGCTTAATTCATTAGTAACACTTATGGATTAGCGAGCAATGGTTTTCTTGGGTAAAGAGTAAATAAACGTAGTACTTTGCCAACATCCACATCCCAAACTGCGTCTCTCTCAAACACATAAGCCCATTGCCACTTAGGAGTCAAATTTTCTTGTCGCAGTTGAGCTCTGAGCAAACACTTTGTTTAAGGACGTAAGACCTAAGGATATTGGTTCATCTAATTCTCTTTACATAGTGACAGAGAAGCAAGACAGTGCCGAAGCGAAGTTATCTCATAGGCCGAGGGGAGAGACAGGAATAGTCACAAACAACGTTTTTTATCGGGTGAATGGTAGAAAGGAAATCATTGGTTAATCATGTAAACTGTAGCCCAGAGAATGAGACCTGTGCTCTCTGAGGAGGATATTGATCAGTCGGAGCTCCGAAAACACAGAGCCTAACCAATCAGATTGGCCATGTATAGAAAAATTGCGCAACTCAGCGTTTCGTTGTCAGACACCCTTGCACAGTTATCACTTCATTTCTTCTTCGTGCTTGATTGTCGAATTCAGACATAATCGTCCGACCTCTAGTCTTCGAGCACTGCTCCCATTTCGCCATCTTCATCAGCTTCGGCCACCAACTGATCTGATGCGTTTGGTGGACTTACAAAATTTTCAAGCCATCCAGAACTTACCCACAAGCAAATGGAGAAAATCGGTTGGTTCTTTCTGCATTAAATGTGGTCTGCTCTGTAGCTTAAGGGGCTTATGGAGGCACCATTTAGTTCATCGTTAGTTTCTCACAAAACGTAGAAAAATGGGTTTTCACCATTTTTTCGCTATCAACAATAGATATCTAAATAACAATACGGCAGCAAATTGTTCAAGGCATATTCTCTAGTGATTTGTCTAGGAATGCCGTCTTTGTATTTTCAGAAACCTTTATCTGTTGTGAAACACCACAAAAACATGATTTTAGCGTACCAAAACCGAGTGCGGAATGCAAGACGGCTATGCACAGCATATGGCTGTAAGTTGTACGGTATATTTTTAAGGTCACGATCATGAACAACCTTGAAAATTTCCTTGAGACCTTTATCCGTTTCTGGGATACAGAGGTTCAGACTTACCCTACTTGTGCACCCAAAATATGTATCTACACTACTGGCCATTAAAATTGCTACACCACGAAGATGACGTGCTACAGACGCGATGTTTAAGCGACAGGAAGAAAATGCTGTGATATGCAAATGAATAGCTTTTCAGAGTATTCACACAAGGTTGGCGCCGGTGGCGACACCTACAACGTGCTGACATGAGGAAAGTTTCCAACCGATTTCTCATACACAAACAGCACTTGACCGGCGTTGCCTGGTGAAACGTTGTTGTGATGCCTCGTGTAAGGAGGAGAAATGCGTACCATCACGTTTCCGACTTTGATAATGGTCGGATTGTAGCCCATCGCGATTGCGGTTTATCGTATCGCGACATTGCTGCTCGCGTTGGTCGAGATCCAATGACTGTTAGCAAAATTTAGAATAGGTGGATTTAGGAGCGTAATACGGAACGCCGTGAAGGATCCCAACGACCTCTCGTATCCGCATGTCTGTAACGGATCGTGCAGCCACGTCTCCATGCCTGAGTCAACAGATGAGGATGTTTGCAAGACAACAACAACCATCTGCACGAACAGTTCGACGACGTTTGCAGCAGCATGGACTATCAGCTCGGAGACCATGGCTGCGGTTACCCTTGACGCTGCATCACAGAAAGGGGCGCCTGCGATGGTTTACTCAAACGATGAACCTAGGTGCACGAATAGCAAAACGCCATTTTTTCGGATGAATCCAGGTTCTGTTTACTGCATCATGATGGCCGCATCCGTGTTAGACGATATCGCGGTGAACATTAATTGGAAGCGTGTAATCATCATCGCCATACTGGCGTATCACCCGGCTTGATGGTATGGGGTGCCATTGGTTACACGTCTCGGTCACCTCTTGTTCGCTTTGACGGCACTTTGAACAGTGGACGTTATATTTCGACTGCTGCCCTGGCCAGATCTCTCACCAATTGAAAACGTCTGGTCAATGGTGGCCGAGCAACTGGCTCGTCACAATACGCCAATCACTGCTCTAGATGAACTGTGGTACTGTGTTGAAGCTGCATGGGCAGTTGTACCTGTACACGCCATCCAAGCTCTGTCTGACTCAATGCCCAGGCGTATCAAGGCCGTTATTACGGCCAGAGGTGGTTGTTCTGGGTACTGATTTCTCAGGATCTATGCACCCAAATTGCGTGAAAATGTAACCACATGTCAGTTCTAGTATAATACATCTGTCCAATGAATAACCGTTTATCATCTGCATTTCTTCTTGGTGTAGCAGTTTTAATGGCCAGTAGTGTAGAATCCGTTGTGAGACGGAACCGTAGTCTATAAAGCGACGTATCACGGAGGAACTTTCTATAAAATGTCTCGGTTATCATCAGAAGGGTTCTGAAACACCAGATTGTAGCACTGAAGCAAATGCAAAATTTTTGCGCATGTAAGATCATGTCTGAGATTCTGCATTATTTCAATTAGTAAATTTACTGACCCACAAAGTTCTTTTCATATGAGTGACATGCGCTGCTGTAGCAGGAAAAAAAAGGGCACCAGCAGAAAAATGCTCCTACCAGAGGACAAAAAGGAGGAAATGCTCTTGTTTAAAAGTCTCCTGGTTGAAAAGTGGGGTACCAGGTGACTCATTTTACCGTCCTCAGCACCTTTAAAAATTTCCACAGAATATTTGGCATGCGAGCATATTCGCTGAGAGAGGAGTAGACAGTAGCAGTGGAAAAGAGACGGAGAAGTAATGCTAGACAGTGGTTGTACTACAGAAAAAGCCAAGGAGACAACTGTAGTGTCAGACAAAGGGGCGGACACAGTGACAATGGAACACAGCTTACAGTGACAGAACAGTGATAGGAAAAGAATGATGGAGACAGTGCCTGTTGGTGGTGGGGGGGGGGGGGGGGGGTTGGAACAAAGAGAAAATGGAAGAGGGTGACAGCCAGGGATAACGACAGACAGTTTTTGACAATGACAACGAGGAAGACAGAGACAGAGAGAAGAGGCTGCATGAGTGAGAATGAAGAATGAGATAGTAGGAGTAAGGGAGAGTTGTGCAGTATTGGGTATTGGCCGGGTTACCGTACCGGCCACTACCTCCAAATGGCAGAAGCGTACAATAAGCAGACGCAAGGTTGTGGATCCATGTTGCTCAGGAGTCCGATATCTTCTTCCTCTGTTCAGTGTTTTGTCTGCTCGGACTGCTTGGTGCTAAGTCTTAGCACACGGAAGATATTTTGAGGCCTACGGTAACAGTTTTTAAGGAAAGTGTAATTGTAACACATTGATCACTGTCACTCCCATAATGTATTCAAAAGTAATTTAAGGAAAGTGATTAACTTCCTTCCTATATTTCAGTTATTTACGTTGTGTAGGGAATGACATCTAACCAATGTTTCATGGTCGTTCGTATAAAAGAACGTACAGTATGACTAGACACTTGTGCGTGTTTTTCGTGCAGTACCCGCCACCCGATTGTCTTTCGTATCGGTCAGAAGTAATGTCAATTTTTAAATTGTATTCTCTTCTTCTTACCTTTTTTCAGAATGAAATCATGAAAATGAAAAAAGAGTAAGAGCAAAATGGGATGAAAAGTGAATGTAAATGGCTGTGAGCAAAGTTAATGTCTACCAAATAACCGCAACAGAGGCAGCTGAACCGTTTCCAACTATTCGAAAAGGAAAAGCTCGCCACCGAAGAGAAGACAGTAAAAGCAGAACAATGAAGTCTGAAAGACAGGGAAGAAAGCTGAACATAAGTCGGGTGTACCAGAATAAAATAAACAAGCCTGGGTGGCCACGAAAAGCCAGATACACAGCAGCGAAAAAACTTGAAATTTACTGGAAATAATGGTCGACAGAAGAGACTGGAAAGTGTGTTACGTGTATCAAGTGCAGAGGCTGGGTCCATGTTGCATGTTTGGATCAGGAGAATATTTTGTATTTTATTTATCTCTGTAAAACGGTGAGCTGAACTTGGGTGAAATGAGCTGAAATAGTAACAATAGGTTCCCATGCTTATGTATTCTGTTATTACTCAGTATGAGTGCAGTGTATCATTAAGAACCAATATTATCACAGAAAAGACAATGATCGATATAGCATGACAGTTTGTACAAGCCTTGTTAATGCAGGTCTTTTGCTATTGATGTAATTAAGTTTTATAAATAAAAAAATTGAAGTTCATTAAAAATGGTTCAAATGGCTCTAAGCACTATGGGACTTAACATCTGAGGTCATCAGTCCCCTAGACTTAGAAATACTTAAACCTAACTAACCTAAGGACATCACACACATCCATGCCCGAGGCAGGATTAGAACTTACGACCGTAGCAGCCGCGTGGTTCCGGACTGAAGCGCGTAGAACCGCTCGACCACAGCGGCCGGCGAAGTTCATTACTCGGTGCCATTCGTAGAACATATCTTTAGGAAAGAGAATAGTGTATTAAGGTTCCGATTAACCACCACAGATACACAGTGAAGTCACAAAACTTACGCCGGCCGACACTGCACGACTCTCCTTTATGAAAGAAAAAATGAAATGATCGTCTGTGATTGGTGGCCGATAGGCCCCATCCGGGGAAGTTCGGCCGCGGGGTTGCAAGTCTTATTTCGATGATGCCACTTTGGGCGGCTCGCGTGTCAGTGATGATGATGAGGACAACACAACACCCAGTCCACGAGCGGAGAAGTTCTCCAAGCCGGTCGGGAATCGAATCCGGACCCGCTGCATGGTAAGAAAACAGGTTACCAATTTTTTTGAATTTCATTTTGTTCACCGGCCGGTGTGGCCGAGCGGTTCTAGGCGCTTCAGTCCGGAACCGCGCGACTGCTACGGTCGCAGGTTCGCATCCTGCCTCGGGCATGGATGTGTGTGATGTCCTTAGGTTAGTTAGGTTTAAGTAGTTCTAAGTTATAGGGGACTGATGACCTTAGATGTTAAGTCCCATAGTGTTCAGAGCCAGTTGAACCATTTTGTTCGTTATTGTTGGTTGCATTTGTTCGGGGCCGAGTACCATGACACCCGTTCATTTTGATCGTTGATCCATTCACTCAGTTGTTTTATTGCAGAGGTAGCTAACCTTCTGACCGAACACGATAAGCTACCGTGCCGGCACCTCTCAGCTAAGCAGCCGGACCTTTACGAAACAGCAAGGGGGAGATGGAGAGGAGACAATGGCAGTAGGAGGACAGGACGAAGGAGACTGTGGCTGTGAGACAGGAGACAGTGACAGTTAGAGAGACACGAAAAGATAATGACAATGAGTTGGGCTGAATGGGTGAGTGAGAAAGGGCAGTTGGGGGTGGATGTGTCTGAACAACTTACAGCGATGCAGCAATGGGACAAGTTAACCACGTGCAACATGTCAGCATTACGAGTAAGTTGACGGGAGGAAAATGACGGCCGACTGCGGGCAGGCAATGTCTGCGGCGCCTCGGTAGTCTGCGGGTCGAGGTCAGCACGACGCGACGCGGCTCAGCTGTGTAGCGAAAGCAGCGGCGGCGGCGGCTGCGGCCACACGTCACCGCACGGAGGACAAGCGGCCAGCTGAGCAGCCGGCACGCGGCCTCCTGACGTCTCTTCCGCGCTGACCCCTGCGGCCGCCGGCCGCCACACTTCACTTACTTTCACGCGCGCCTCTGCTGACCCACGGCGCGGCGGCTGACCCGCGGGTCGCACTGGCCACAGGAAAGCGGCGAGGCGCGACGCTCGCCGGCTCCTCCGCGGGCCTTAGCACGGTTGCGAAACGCGGTGCCGGGCAGCCTTCACCACGCGCGGGCAACACAAAAACTGCAGCGGTTTGAGGAACTCAGCGGCAGGAACCGAGTGAAGTGGCATAGCCGTTAGCACACTGGACTCGAATTGGAAACGCTGAAGATTCAGATTAGTGCCTGGCGAATGTGATGTAAGCCGTCGTCGCACTGGAAGATGCATCTGACGTAGACGTGGACGGAAACGGAAAATGCGGCACTAAAAGCGGCGCCGCCAGCACACGGGACGAGGTGACTGACGTGATTTTTCGCTATCAGAGCGCTTCAGCGGCAGTTGACGGTGTTATTTGGCTCGCAAACCGTACTGTCTGATCACGAAAATGAAGGCGCGTGAAATTCCTAGCTTATCTCAATTAAAACGCATATTTCCGCCGTTGCCCACATGCTAGCAATGTTAGTCTGTCTGTTATATATAGGGTGGTCCATTGATAGTAACCGTGCCAAACATCTCACGAAATAAGCGTCAAAGGAAAAAACTACAAAGAACGAAACTTGTCTAGCTTGAAGGGAAGAACCAGATGGCGCTATGGTTGGTCCGCTAGATGGCGCTGCCATAGGTCAAACGGATATCAACTGCGTTTTTTTTAATAGATTCGTGCAGGACGTAAAGAAAAATGAATGTTTAAAAAAAATGTTTGGTAGGTAGGAGACGAGGTACTGGCAGAAGTAAAGCTTTGTGGACGAGGCGTGAGTCGTACTTGGGTAGCTCAGATGGTAGAGTACTTGCCCGAGAATGGCAAAGGTCCTGAGTTCGAGTCTCGGTCCGGCACACAGTTTTAATCTGCCAGGAAGTTTCATATCAGCGCAAACTCCGCTGCAGAGTGAAAAATCTCATTCTGGATTAATGTTTTAGTTGGACCACTTTTTTCGCTTTGTGACAGATGGCGCTGTAATAGTCATAAGCGAAAAAATTGGTCCAACTAAAACATTCATATTTCTTTGCGTACCAAACGAATATGTTAAAAATGGGGGTTCCTATTTTAAAAAACGCAGTTCATATCAGTTTGACCTATGGCAGCGCCATCTAGCGGGCCAACGATAGGGCCATCTGGTTCCCCCCCTTCAAGCTAGACGAGTTTAGTTCTTTGTACTTTTTTCGTTTGATGCTTATTTCGTGAGATATTCGGCCTGGTCACTATCAATGGACTACCCTATATATATATATATATAATGGCCAATTCCATTTGCTGCCTTCCTTGCTGCCCAAACTTCTCACATTCGCTCGCTGTGTTTCTGTTTCTGTTTCCGGTCCTCTGTCCATGCTTCTCGTCGTCTTCGTGTCTTCGGCTTCATCTTGGTAGCCTTTTTGGCTGCCAATATTTCTTTCATCTTCCGGCTGTTATCTTGCTTGCGTTCATCGGTCCAATTTACGCCTGCTCGTTTGTTACAGTGTTTCTCAAGTAGTTTACTTTTCTTAATGATATTTCTGAATTTTATTCTGTCGTTTATTGTGTCTGGTGTGATGTTGAGTTGGTTCAGGTCGTTTTCGACCTCTTCCACCCATTTGCTGTTTCTTGTGGTTACCCAGTCAAAGATCTGTTTGGTCAGTCTGTGTGATGTCATTCTGTATAGGTGACCATAGAATTGTAGTCTGTGTTTTTTAATCTTTTCTGTTATTGTCTCCGTATGTTTGTATAGGTCCTCTGTAGGTTTCTTGATCCATATTCCATTGTTGTTAGTTGCAGCCGGCCATTGTGGCCGAGCGGTTCTAGGCGCTTCAGTCTGGAGCCGCGCCACCGCACCGGTCGCAGGTTTGAATCATGCCTCGGGCATCGATGTGTGTGATATTCTTAGGTTAGTTATGTTTAAGTAGTGCTAAGATATAGGGGACTGATGACCTCAGATGTTAAGTCCCATAGTGCTCAGAGCCATTTGGACCATTTGTTAGTTGCACCAAATATTTTCCTAAATATTTTCCATTCTACTTTTTCTAGTTGTCTGATACGTGTATGCCCTAGGATTAATGTGGTCTCTGCTGCATACCGTGCCTCCGGGAGCACCACCGTTTCGTAGTGGCGTAATTTGGCTTTTTGTGAGATAGACTTCTTGTTGTAATGATTCCACACTTCTTTGTATGCCTTGTCCAGTTTAGTTTTTCTTTCTTCGTTTGAGTTCTGTTATGTCTGCTAATTTGTAGTGTTTCGCCGAGGTATTTGAAGTTTGCCGTTTTGTAAATCGTGCCGTACTTTGTGTTCAGAGATGAGAGTTTCTTTGTGCTCATAAACTGTGTCTTTTCGTAAGAGATCTGTAGTCCAGTTTTGGAAGCGATTTCGTGTAGTTTTTCAATAGCTTCTTTTGTTTCGCTTATACCTTTCGTGACAATCGCCAAATCGTCTGCAAAAGCCAATCATTTAATCTGTAGGTTTCCTAAGCTCTTCCCCTGTTGTGATATTTCCCGTTCTTTTATTACCTTATCTAACACTAGATTGAAAAGGAGAGGTGAGAGGCCATCGCCTTGTCGGACACCTGTGCAAATTTCCAAGGGCTCTGATAGTTCCCCACAGAACTTTACTTTGGAGGTCAAGTTGGTCAAGGTTTGCTCTATGATAGTCCGTGTTTTGTTGTCTACTTTGTATTCAGCTAGAATTTTGAAGAGTTTTCCGGTCGATAGAGTCGTACGCCTTTTTGAAGTCGACAAAGGTAATTATCAAGTTCTGTTTATGTTGTAAAATCATTTTCAGGTTCCAAATTTGTCCCGCACATGACCGCCCTTTACGGAAGCCTGCTTGGAATTCCTCAATCAAGTGGTCGGTCTGGCATTCTATTCTGTTTAGTAAAGCTTTAGAGAGGATCTTGTTTGTGACCGGTAGTAAGGATACTCCTCTGTAGTTGTTCGGTCAGTCTTGTCACCTTTTTTGTGTAGTGGGCGTATCAGGGCAGTTTTCCAGTCGTGAGGAATTTTCATGATCTCCCAATATCTTTCAAGATTCTATAGATGTCTTTGGTGAGTTCTGGGTCTTGTAACTTCCCGATTTCCGCGATGACGCCGTCTTCTCCTGGTGCTCTACGATTTTTGAGTGACTTGATTATTTCTTTAAATTCTTATAGAGTTGGAGGTTCACTATCTGGATTGTACGTGCTCGTTTCTGTCATCAATTCTTCCATAGGGGCGCCCGTGTTGAGCTTTTCAAAGTACGTTGCCAGCATGTCACAATTGCTTCTGGTATTGGTTTCTAGGATTCCATCCGGTCTTCTGAAGCGCAAGTTGGGTGGTTGATATCCAGTCATATTTTCTCTGAACGTTCTGTAGAAGTTTCTTGTATTGTTCTTCGTGAAGTCCTATTCGATATCCGTCAGTCGTCGTTTATCATACCGTCGAGCTTCACTGCGAATGATTTTGCTTGATTGCTTCTGTGTTTTCAGGAAGTTCATCCAGTTCTCTGGGGATTTATGGCTACTAAAGTTTTTCCATGCACTGATTCGTTGGTCAATAGCTTGGTCACATGTGTGGTTCCACCAACGGTGTTTCCTTGTGCGTGGTGCTTGTGCTAGTTTCATGGCCTCTCGTATTCTTCCTGAAAGTTGTGTCCAGTCTGTCGTTTTCTCCATTTTAATTTTGTCTAATATTTGTGTCTGGTTTAAAGTAAGGTATTCTGGATCTGGTCTAACAATTTTGTTCTTATAGAGCTTTTTCTTGGGCAAAAGACGAATCCTGATCTGTAGTAGGTGGTGGTCTGAGTTGAAGTAGCCTTTACGTGTGTCTATGTTCAAAATTCCTTTTGTGGGTCTTTCTGGGCTATTACGTGGTCGATTTGTAGTTCTTGTTTTCCACTGGGGAATTTCCATGTGGTAGGTTTCCATGTCGGTTTCTTCAATTTTGTTGACATAATGGCGAGGTCGTGGCTTTTGCAAAAGTCTATCAGATGTTTTCCATTTTTGTTAGTGTCCTTGTGTGGAGTATGTTTTCCTGTGGTATGTCTGTATTCCTTCTCTTTTCCAAGTTTAGCATTGAAGTCTCCCAGTATTATTCTGAATCTATGTGCAAGAAATTTCCAGATAGTTTCTTCCATTGTCGTCCAGAAGTCATCAATTTCGTCCGAGTTTTTCCTGTTGTAGTCATTAGTCGGTGCATGTGCGTTGATTATTGTGTAGGATTTGTTGGCTGATTTCACTGTGATGGAGATGATTCTTTCGTTTGGTGACGAAAAGTCGATTTTGCTGTCCGTGATGGACCTGTGTACTGCTAATCCTGTGCCAAAAATCCGTAGGTTTTTCAGTTGTCTCAATGGTTTCCCTTTCTATATTCTATAGTTCTCGGTGTTGAAATGGTCTTCGTCTGTGAATCGTGTTTCTTGCAGAGCACATATTTTGATTTGAAGTTTTTCGAAAGTGTCTTGTGAGTTGTTTCATCTTTCCTGTCTCCATCAGTGTGTTCACGTTGATTGTGCCGATGTAGTGTTGGTGTTTGGTCTTGAGGGAGTTTGAGAAGCTCCGATTCTTCTCACGATGTCCCTGAGACCTCGGAATCCGATGCTCACGACGATTCCAGTCAATCCCTGGGTAATGAGATTTTTCTCGTTGTACCATCTCGTTGTACGATCATGATGTTTAGTCGTTGGATATATAGCATGCTGCAGAGTACACTGGATGTGACTACAAAATATACCACTTTACAAAGCATAGTTCATGAATATTAATCTGAGTTAAAATGAAACTGGAGGGCGAAATTGGTCAGAGATACATGTGAAATATGTGTACTAATACGTGTGAAACATCTTAAATATATGCGAAGTATATTTCACGTACCTATACATGGGCAGATATTAGCGACGATCTGGAAACAAGAACTATGGGGGTAAGAACCAGCATCCTGTTGGAGTTACGAATACAACGTGAGGAGAAAAGTGAGGAACAGGAGATGAACAGAATGTGATGGGGAAGGAGGACATGGACACAGGTTGTGAGGCTGAGGAGATGGACAGAGAGAGGGGAGACGAGGAGATGGACAAAGAAAGGAAAGAGGAGGAAACAGGGAGGGGGGGAGGTGGAGTTTGGCAGAGTGGCCCTGGTGGAAATGGACAGTCAGAGGGACAAAGAGGAGACAGAGTAATAGAAGATTGGAATAAATAGGTATCTGGCCAATGGCTGGTACTCATCTAATACACAAATAAAAACTTCAGTATCCGTGAATCAGTAATAAGACGAAAAGGATAGATAAGCATCCAATCAAGAAGGAAATCAGCTTATAAAAATTCATCTAATCGAACAAACTAACTCCTGACAGAGAGTGCACCTACATTTACCTAACATAAAATATTGTTTCTGATTATCTGTGAACTTCATAAGAAAGTGCCCCAACCTTTTAGAAAAAAAGTGAAACAAAGATAAAGTTCCAATATAGTAGAGCACGAATTCTCTAGCAGTTTCACTGTTCCACAACGTGGAGCATCTACTGCCTACGCTACGCAAGAGTTCTGCAAAAAAGAGTCCTCGCGTTTTATGCTACGGTTATGTAAAAGATTTTAACTGACACTTATTTGTAACAAATCCCAACAATAATGACACATTTTCATGTACCTTAGACGTGTAGCTGCCTTTAAACGGAATATTTTATAACACGCGAGCTATATCGCGGAAATAACTAAATCCGAAAATCCTTTATCCACCAATATGATGTTTCCTGCCATTTTATTACAACAGATTGTAACATAACGATTACTTTTCGAGATATTCAATGTTCTGCTGCTCAGAAAGAGCGCATATTCGTAGGGTGTAAGCTACAACGTAAACCCAACGAATATGGGCTTCTACTGAACACAGAAAATACACTATAACGTCTCTCTTTTTTATTGTCATATAGCTTTCGACAATCGTGACTGGAATACTCTCTTTCAAATTCTGAAGGTGGCAGGGGTCAAGTGCAGGGAGCGAAAGGCTATTTACAATTTTTACAAAAACCAGATGGCAGTTATAAGAGTCGAGTGGCATGAAAGGGAAGCAGTGGTTGGGTAGGGAGTGAGACACGGTTGTAGCCTATCCTCAATGTTATTCAATCTGTATATTGAGCAAGCAGTAAAGGAAACAAAAGAAAAATTTGGAATAGGAATTAAAATCCATGGAGAAGAAATAAAAACTTTGAGATTCGCCGATGACATTGTAATTCTGTCAGAGACAGCAAATTACCTGGAACAGCAGTTGAACGGAATGGACTTTGTCTTGAAAGGAGGATGTAAGATGAACATCAACAAAAGCAAAACGAGTATAACGGAATGTAGGCGAATAAAATCAGCTGGCACTGAGGGAATTAGATTACGAAATGAGACATTTAAAGTAGAAGATGAGTTTTGCTATTTGGGGAACAAAATAACAGATGATGGTCGAAGTAGAGAGGATATAAAATGTAGGCTGGCAAATGCCAGGAAAGCGTTTCTGAAGATGAGGAACCTGTTAACATCGAATATAGATTTAAGTGGCAGCAAGTCATTTCTGATAGTATTTGTATGGAGTGTAGCCATGTATAGAAGTGAAACATGGATGATAAACAGTTTCGACAGTTGCGTGTTTTTGGGTACTTGCATTGTTTAATTCATAAATTTCGGGCGTATTATAGTATTTGAGAGTTGTAGCATCGCGCTTTAGTATTTACTTCGTAGATTCTAACTTAAATTGCGTGTGAGTTTCGTATAGGAGGTGTAATTTCGAGTTTTAGTTACTGTGATCGTAAATTCAAGCAGATTGTAGCGCAGTCGTTAGGCATTTGTACAGGTTAGTTAATACATTCTTTGCGTGTTTCCCTTGCGTTATCTAGGCACTGACTCGTGTTTCAGTAACTGTTATTCAACATCGATTAGAATGGACAGGGACTGTGATTTCTGTGTTCGGATGAGGGCTGAGTTGGCATCCCTTCGCTCACAGCTGCAAGCGGCGCTGACTTCGGTCGCGCAGCTTGAGGCTGTTGCCAATGGGCACCACTGTGGGGAGCCGGACTTGGATATCACGGAGATATCAACCTCGTCCCGTCTGTCCCCAGATCGGTCTGCCGCTGTTGCTGCCCGCAGTGGGGCTGAGCCCTCGCCTGTGGTTGATTGGGAGGTCGTTCCAAGGCGTGGCAGGCAGCGAAAGACGTCCCCGGAGGCTGATCAGAAAGCCTCCCCGGTGCGTCTGACAAACAGGTTTCAGGCACTGTCTCTGGCTGAGCCAGATGCAGCTGCCTGCCCTGTTTCAGAGGATGATTCTCAGTCTTCAAGGTCAGGGCAATCACAGAGGGTGGGCTTATTGGTGGTTGGGAGCTCCAATGTTAGGCGCGTAATGGGGCCTCTTAGGGACATGGCGGCTGAGGAGGGGAGGAAATCCAGTGTGCACTCCGTGTGCATTCCGGGTGGAGTCATTCCTGATGTGGAAAGGGTCCTTCCGGATGCCATGAAAAGCACAGGGTGCAGCCAGCTGCAGGTGGTGGCACATGTCGGCACTAATGACGTGTGTCGCTTTGGATCTGAGGAAATTCTCTCTGGATTCCAGCGGCTATCTGATTTGGTGAAGGCTGCCGGTCTTGTTTACGAGATGAAGGCAGAGCTCACCATCTGCAGCATCGTTGACAGAACCGACTGCGGACCTTTGGTGCAGAGCCGGATGGAGGGTCTGAATCAGAGGCTCAGACGGTTTTGCGACCGTGTTAGCTGCAGATTCCTTGACTTGCGCCATAGTGTGGTGGGGTTTCGGGTTCCGCTGAATAGGTCAGGAGTTCACTACACTCACCTGGCGGCTACACGTGTAGCGGAGGCTGTGTGGCGTGGACTGGGCGGTTTTTTAGGTTAGAAGGCCTCGGGAAAGTACGGGGTGGGCTGCAATCTCAAAGGGTGCATGTCAAATACAGGACGTGCTTGGATCAAGGAACAGTCGGAATTGTAGTTGTAAATTGTTGTAGTTGTGCTGGGAAAGTCCCTGAGCTTCAAGCGCTAATAGAAAGCACAGAAGCCGAAATCGTTATAGGTACAGAAAGCTGGCTAAAGCCTGAAACAAGTTCTGCAGAATTTTTTACGAAGTCTCAGACGGTGTTAAG
The DNA here is from genome assembly GCF_023864275.1 of Schistocerca cancellata. Taxonomy (NCBI): domain Eukaryota; kingdom Metazoa; phylum Arthropoda; class Insecta; order Orthoptera; family Acrididae; genus Schistocerca; species Schistocerca cancellata. The sequence continues at coordinate 566,725,835 of NC_064630.1, read as the reverse complement.
GAAAGATAGATTACGCAGAATTGGTGGTGGAGTGTTTGTGTCTGTCAGTAGTGGTTTATCTTGTAGTGAAGTCGAAGCAGATACTCCGTGCAAATTGGTATGACTGGAGGTTATACTTAACAGCCGAACTAAGTTAATAATTGGCTCCTTCTACCGACTACCAGACTCCGATGATATAGTTGCTGAATAATTCAGAGAAAATCTGAGTCTCGTAACAAATAAATACCCCACTCATACGGTTATAGTTGGTGGGGACTTCATCCTTCCCTCGATATTTGGCAAAAATACTTGTTCAAAACCGGTGGTAGGCAGAAAACATCTTCCGAGATTGTCCTAAATGCTTTCTCCGAAAATTATTTCGAGCAGTTAGTCCACGAACCCACGCGAATTGTAAATGGTTGCGAAAACACACTTGACCTCTTAGCCACAAACAATCTAGAGCTGATAGAGAGCATCATGACTGATACAGGGATTAGTGATCACAAGGTCGTTGTAGTTAGGCTCAATACCGTTTCTTCCAAATCCACCAGAAACAAACGCAAAATAATTTTATTTAAAAAAACGGATAAAGTGTCACTAGAAGCCTTCCTAAGAGACAGTCTCCATTCCTTCCGAACTGACCATGCAAATGTAGACGATATGTGGCTCAGATTCAAAGATATAGTAGCAACAGCAATTGAGAGATTCATACCTCATAAAGTGGTAAGAGATGGAACTGATCCCCCGTGGTACACAAAACAGGTCCGAACTCTGTTGCAGAGGCAACGGAAAAAGCATGCGATGTTCAGAAGAACGCGAAATCCCGAAGATTGTCTAAAATTTACAGACGCGCGGAATTTGGCACGGACTTCAATGCGAGATGCCTTTAATAGGTTCCACAACGAAACATTGTCTCGAAATTTGGTAGAAAATCCGAAGAAATTCTGGTCGTATGTAAAGTACACAAGCGGCAAGACGCAGTCAATACCTTCGCTGCGCAGTGCCAATGGTACTGTTACCGACGACTGTGCCGCTAAAGCGCAGTTTTCCGAAATTACTTCACCAGGGAAGATGAATGGAATATTCCAGAATTTGAAACACGAACAGCTGCTAGCATGAGTTTCTTAGAAGTAGATACCTTAGGGGTTGCGAAGCAACTGAAATCGCTTGGTACGGGCAAGTCTTCAGGTCCAGATTGTATACCGATTAGGTTCCTTTCAGATTACGCTGATACAATAGCTCCCTACTTAGCACTCAAATACAACCGCTCGCTTACCGATAGATCTGTACCTACAGATTGGAAAATTTCGCAGGTCGCACCAGTGTTTAAGAAGGGTAGTAGGAGTAATCCATCTAACTACAGACCTATATCACTGACGTCGGTTTGCAGTAGGGTTTTGGAGCGTATACTGTATTCAAACATTATGAATCACCTCGAAGGGAACGATCTATTGATACGTAATCAGCATGGTTTCAGAAAACATCGTTCTTGTGCAACGCAGCTAGCTCTTTATTCGCACGAAGTAATGGCCGCTATCGACAGGGGATCTCAAGTTGATTCCGTATTTCTAAATTTCCGGAAATCTTTTGGCACCGTTCCTCACAAGCGACTTCTAATCAAGCTGCGGGCCTATGGGGTATCGTCTCAGTTGTGCGACTGGATTCGTGATTTCCTGTCAGGAAGGTCGCAGTTCGTAGTAATAGACGGCAAATCATCGAGTAAAACTGAAGTGATGTCAGGTGTTCCCCAGGGAAGCGTCCTGGGACCTCTGCTGTTCCTGATCTATATAAATGACCTGGGTGACAATCTGAGGAGTTCTCTTAGGTTGTTCGCAGATGATGCTGTAATTTACCATCTAGTAAGGTCATCCGAAGACCAGTATCTGTTGCAAAGCGATTTAGAAAAGATTGCTGTATTGTGTGGCAGGTGGCAGTTGACGCTAAATAACGAAAAGTGCGAGGTGATCCACATGAGTTCCAAAAGAAATCCGTTGGAATTCGATTACTCGATAAATAGTAAAATTCTGGAGGCTGTCAATTCAACTAAGTACCTGGGTGTTAAAATTACGAACAACTTCAGTTGGAACGACCAAATAGATAATATTGTGGGGAAGGCGAGCCAAAGGTTGCATTTCATTGGCAGGACACTTAGAAGATGCAACAAGTCCTCTAGACAGACAGCTTACACTACACTCGTTCGTCCTCTGTTAGAATATTGCTGCGCGGTGTGGGATCCTTACCATGTGGGATTGATGGAGGACACCGAAAGGGTGCAAAAAAGGGCAGCTCATTTTGTATTATCACGTAGTAGGGGAGAGAGTGTGGCAGATATGATACGCGAATTGGGATGGAAGTCATTACAGCAAAGACGTTTTTCGTCGCGGCGAGATCTATTTACGAAATTTCAGTCACCAACTCTCTCTTCCGAATGCGAAAATATTTTGTTGAGCCCAACCTACATAGGTAGGAATGATTATCAAAATAAAATAAGAGAAATCAGAGCTCGAACAGAAAGGTTTAGGTGTTCTTTCTTCCCGCGCGCTGTTCGGGAGTGGAGTGGTAGAGAGATAGTATTATTGTGGTTCGACGAACCCTCTGCCAAGCACTTAAATGTGAATTGCAGAGTAGTCATGTAGATGTAGATGTAGAAGAAAATAGAAAGTCTCGAATATGGTGCTCCAGAAGAATGCTGAAGATGAGATGGATAGATCTCGTAGCTAATGACGAGGTTGGTTCAAATGGCTCTGAGCACTATGGGACTCAACTGCTGTGGTCATAAGTCCCCTAGAACTTAGAACTACTTAAACCTAACTAACCTAAGGACATCACACACATCCATGCCCGACGCAGGATTCGAACCTGCGACCGTAGCGGTCGTGCGGTTCCAGACTGTAGCGCCTTTAACCGCTCGGCCACTCCGGTCGGCTAATGACGAGGTACTGAACAGAATTGGGGAGAAAAGGAATTTGTGGTACAACCTGACTAGAATAAGGGATCGGTTCGTAGGACAGGTATCAAGGGATCACCAATTTAGTGCTGGAGGGAAGCGTGGGGGGTAAAAATCGTAGAGGGAGACCAAAAGATGAATACACAAAGCTGATTCAGAAGGATGTAGGTTGTAATAGTTATTCGGAGATAAAGAGGCTGGAACAGCATGACTGCATTTATTCCAGCGTCGAGGGTCGGCACAACTTGCACCACGGAGTCCACGGCGTCCACCCACCGTTCTGGAGTCTGAAGATGGTTCTTAAATAGAATCTAAACCGGAAACTCCAATAAAAAGTTGCGATAAAGACTGTTTTTAATCATTAAATTTTAATTTTAAAGAACGCTGATAATGTTTTCAAAAATTTTAAGATCAAGAGTGATTTTCCGACTTGTCTGAAAGAACAGATACCGCATGTGTATACTTATTTATTGTTCTTGGGAATGTTCTATAAAAATGTTAGCTGCTACTTGTGAAAAAGGTGAACTCATAGGAACACCGTCCGATTGTAAAATTTCTCTTTGTATTTGAAATGGTTCGATCGCAGACATATCGCGAGCAACTTTCTGCCCTATGGTCTCCACAGTATCTGATATTGCGATTTTAGTAAATGAACATTACACGTCGAAGCTTACAGGTGCGTCACTCGCGGATATCTGCACCGTTCGTAAAATTTCTAAAATAATATTTATTTTGCATGTACAGTAAAGAACGATGAAGGTATGACTAAATTGTTAGCTCATTTTGGGTTTACATGCTGCGAAATTTAGTACACAGGATTGCCAACTCTGGCAGCAAGAAAGAAAAACCGCGATCGCTGTGTGCGTGTGGATGGATGACAGATAAAAATATGTCATTCCTTGCTCGTTCAACTCTGTGACAGAGTTCACCAATCGTAGTGGCCAGTAACCTATGATTACATGTTTTCAATGGCTAAGATACCTTCTGGATGTGCTGGAAAATGTAACAGCCGAACATGGGCTGCCTCACTTAAACTGACTGCCACGATTCTCGTATCCCATGCGGTCTGAATGAAAAGACCTTGCCCCAGCCAGCGAGCGACACAAATACTGATAGGCCATCGGGATCTCATATTAATATTCTCGCCGGTATCAGACCATGGGGAAGGCCTGGACTACGACCTTACTGACAGTGAGCCATTGACTTGAATAGATTCTGGGGAAAGGTGTTAGTAATTGTAAAAATGACAAATTAAATATTTAGGATTTTGAAAATAAGCCAAGAGATACGCAGATCAGTCAGAACACTATGACCATTTATCTAATAGCAAAAAAAAAAAAAAAAAAAAAAATGGCTCTGAGCACTATGGGACTTAACTTCTGAGGTCATCAGTCCCCTAGAGCTTAGAACTACTTAAACCTAACTAACCTAAGGACATCACATACATCCAAGCCCGAGGCAGGATTCGAACCTGCTACCGTAGCGGTCGCGCGGTTCCAGACTGTAGCGCCTAGAACCACTCGGCCACTCCGGCCGGCTCTAATAGCACGTATGTCCACCTATGGCACGGATGACATCGGTGACGAGCCTTGACATGGAAGCAATGAGGCCTTGGTAGGTCGCTGGAGGGAGCTGGCACCACTTCTGCAGACACACAAGTCACCTAATTCCTGCAGATTGCGGGGAGGGGCGTACGATGAACTCTGAAGCCACGTTCAGTCTCATCCCAGATGTGTTCAAATGGTTCAAATGGCTCTGAGCACTATGGGACTTAACATCGGAGGTCAGCAGTATTCTAGAAATTGGTAGTACTTTAACCTAAGTAACCTAAGGACATCACACACATCCATGCCCGAGGCAGGATTCGTGTTTAAACATGGCGAGTTCGGGGACCACCACAACAACTGCAGCTCGCCACTGTGTTCCTTGAACCACTCCATCAACACCTGTGACATGGCGCATTATCTTGTTGAAAAATGCCGCTGCTGTCGGGAAACATTATCGTCGTGAAGGGGTGCAGGTGTTCTGCAACCAGTGTACCATACTCTTTGGTCGTCATGGTGCCTTCCACGAGCTCCACTTGACCCATGAATTCTCACGTGAAGGTTCCCGCGAGCATAATGGAACCTCCGTCAGCTTTTCATCGTCCCGCTGAACAGGTGTCAAGGAGCAGTCCCTCTGGAAGACGACGTATTCATGCCCTCCCAGCGGCATGATGAAGAAGATATCGGGATTTACCAGACCATGTAACGTTCTGCCACTGTGTTAACGTTCAGTGCCGATGGTCACGTGGCCATATCAGTCGTAGTTGCGGATAACGTGGTGTTAACATACGGCACGCACACGGGTCGTTGGCTGTGGAGGCCCATAGTTAGGAATGTTCGGTGCACTGTGTGTTTAGACGCACTTGTACTCCGCCCAACATTAATGTCTGGCGTTAGTTTCATCATAGATCGACGGCTGTCCTGTTTTACTGCGCTGTTGAAGGAATGGAACGCCCCATCACAAGAACTCCTTACTAGGCTTGTGGCCAGTATTGAAGCACAGCATGCACTGCCGATCACCCGCCCGTGGTGATCACACACTCTACTGACAACCATATCCCGTCTTTTGTGATATCCAGGGGATCATCATGATTCGCAATGACTTAAGTGCAATTATTGTCTTTAAATGAAAGTCACATTTCTGTTCGTCTCCTTGCGTGTTTTTTCCAGTTATCCTCTGTATTACACTATAGCAATTGTGTTTACGTATCGTTTAAATTTCATTGACCTATGTGACTTGGCAGTAACAACTATTTTCGTCCTTAAGTTTTGCATACCAGAGAAGTTCGTTTCGATTAAAATCACGTTTTACACGCTGTTCGGTACAACTGGGCATCCCCGTGCTCTTGGCACTTGCGTAAGTGGCGTGCTGTTTTCCCACAGGCTCCGCGAGCGTGACTGGGCAACATTAAGCGCTTGTCATCTGGTGTCCGGGCGTCCGCCGTTATGTAACTTTATCCGTTGTTTCCATAAAGGCCTCTGCTTCCTGAGTACGGTTTGAGCTTCCTGTTCATTTACGTAGGAGAGGAGGTGTGGGGTTAGGGGAACAGGGGAAGGGAGGGTTCAATCGACTCTCTCTCTCTCTCTCTCTCTCTCTCTCTCTCTCTCTCTGTTCATCTGGCGAAAGAATTCGTTCGAATCTGCTCTGCCGATACGAATAGTTAATGACAGTTTTCAGTACAAATGAATTGTCTTACGCTCATTCTAATATTTTTCGCTCCTCTTACTTGAGTACAGTGCGTGTGCTACGTGAGCTGCCACTTTTCACTGTAAACATACTAATTTCTTCTATATCAACAGTAATTTTTGTGGTAAGTTCTGTGGGACCAAACTGCTGAGGTCATCGGTCTCTAGGCTTACACACTACTTAATCTAACTTAAACTATGCTGAGGACAACACACATACCCATGCCCACGGGAGGACTCGAACCTCCGACGGGGGCAGCAGCGTGAACTTTGGCAAGGCGCCCTTAGACCGGACGGCTACCCCGCGCGGCTCGACAGTAATGAAGTGTTGTTGAATGGAACAATAATCCCTTTTTAAGTATGATGAGATGTCAGGGGAAGCACTGAATGATTTAAGAGGAAGTCAGAATTCTACACTGGCTGTTGGTTACAGCTGCTTCGTGTTGATATATTTAATTAATTTTTTGCCTATGCGGTTATTTTCAGGCATTACAAATCCATTGTAGAATGAAGGCTTTCACGACCGGGTGACATGGCTGTTGATATACTTTCCGGGATGTGAGGTCGTGGTCCAAGAACTTTTCTGCTCCTTACGTTTCGTCCAGAACTGCGCTGGACTTCCTCAGAGGCGCTGCTCCGCTGAGTCTTGCCGACTGACTGGTCGGGTGTCTGAGAGCGACTTATATATTGTGAGAAAGGGGGGCTTGGTTCAGGTGACACGTGATGAGCAGTGATAATCCATAGCAAAGATAAGATTGACTATCGATTACCACCTTGTCAAAGATAAAAATTGTTAGCAATTTTGTAGAGCCACTGTCCATATATCGCTAATTTTCATAGCCTCCTCTTTCCTATTAAAATTATCGTGATGTTTATAAATTTCGATAGCTTCTCTATATAGCCGTGGATAGTAATTTAACGTTGTAGATAAAACTTCGGTATCCGAAAACTTCACTTGGTGGTTGCCTGGTTGAAGAGCATGTTCCGCTACAGCTGACTTTTCTATTTTTCCAAGTCGACGAAGACTTTTATGCTCTTTCAGTCGCGTGTTTACGCTTCTTTTGGTAGTACCAATGTAAACTTTATCACAGGTACATGGAATTTTATACACACCACATGTCGACAAGGGAGGGCGTTTATCCTTCACAGATCGTAGTACTTGACTTATTTTCTTTGTTGGTTTAAAGATCGGTTTTATGTCATGTTCTGGACGAAACGTAAGGAGCAGAAAAGTTCTTGGACCACGACCTCACATCCCGGAAAGTATATCAACAGCCATTACAAATCCATATTCGACAGATAAAAGCTTCAGGTAGTGCGCGGATAGCATTCATGTTCGTGTGCCACTCATAACTCTTACTCGTCATCATACACACCGTATGACCACTCCACCATCATTTCATCTACTTAGCAAGTTAGCTGAGAACAACCTACTTGGAGGCGTTGAAGCTAACATATATATCCAGTAAGTCTGGTGTTTGGGTAAGCTCGAGCTCAGCAACGAAAATATTTCGTGACGCGTTTTTTTAACAAATTTATCACATTTGCAGTGGATACGTTTGGTGACTAGTTCAGAATCAACTGGTTCATTCTCAAGCCTCACCCACTGACACTACACTGTTAGCATGTGTACTGTTTCCTAGTACACACAAGAGCTGCCCTGCGCCGTGGTAACTCGTTCCATGCGTCGCGGCATCGACGCGTAGAAGGCGCGAATGGCGTCTTGCGTTATAACTATCCATCTACATCTACATATACGTTTATACTCCGCAAGCCACCAACGGTGTGTGGCGGAGGGCACTTTACGTGCCACTGTCATTACCTCCCTTTCCTGTTCCAGTCGCGTATTGTTCGCGGGAAGAACGACTGCCGGAAAGCCTCCGTGCGCGCTCGAATCTCTCAAAATTTACATTCGTGATCTCCACGGGAGGTATAAGTAGGGAACCAATATATTCGATACCTCATCCAGAAACGCACCCTCTCGAAACCTGGACAGCAAGCTACACCGCGATGCAGAGCGCCGCTCTTGCATAGTCTGCCACTTAAGTTTGCTAAACATCTCCGTAACGCTATCACGCTTACCAAATAACCCTGTGACGGAACGCGCCGCTCTTCTTTGGATCTTCTCTATCTCTTCTGTCAACCCGACCTGGTACGGATCTCACACTGATGAGCAATACTCAAGTATAGGTCGAACGAGTGTTTTGTAAGCCACCTCCTTTGTTGATAGACTACATTTTCTAAGGACTCTCCCAATGAATCTCAACCAGGCACCCGTATTACCAACAACGCTGCATTCACCTAGTATCAAAGTTCGTCTATGGTGATTGGCACTGCGTCACAGCGCCGCACCAGTCGTTTCACCATATCCCACACATTTTCGATTGGTGGCATGTCTGGTCATCTGCAGGGCCAGGGCAAAAAGCTGTAATACTGTGACACCATGAAGGCACAAGTGCGCGCAGCAACATGAAGTCTGGATTGTCTTGCTGAAAAAAGGCGTGTGGGGTGTGGTGCAGAAAGGTTACGGCTACGAGTCGCTGGTTGTCATTCGTGCAGGTCACCCTGGTCACAGTGCCCTGGACTCGCACCAACTGTGATTTGTGATTGTACTCAGTAGCACCCCACGCCATAAGGCCTTCAACTGGTGCTTTAGGTCTTGTGCTAATGCAGTCACTGTGATGCCGATCACCGTGTCTGCGGCGAACCAAAGTGTGATCATCCTTTTCAAACAAACAGAACCTGGATTCGTCCTAAGACACTATCTGATGCCATTCCTGTCCCCAGTGACGTCATTCTATGCATCGTTGCCGTCTACCATGTTTCTGCACGTGGGGAGGTGGAGAAGGGGGCGACGCGAACGTAACCCACGCCGTAATAAACGGGACGGACTATCACCCCTGACAATGTACGATGTGTGCCACCGTTCCACTGTTGAACCAGAGCCTGGGAGGATGCATATCTGTACTGCAATGCCATTCGGATGTGGTGTCCATCTACTCGGTAGGGGGCGTGGGGGGGGGGGGGGGGGCTGGATTGCGACCTGACTCATCGCGTGGTGTTCTATGGCCTTCCGTGGACCATTCAGCACACACCTGTTGCACTACCGAAACACTTCGTCCCACCGAGTAGCAATTTCCCGGGTGGATGCTTCACATTCTATCACGCCAATAATGCGCTCTCTTTCAAACTCACTGATTGAACGACACGCGTCGTGCATCCTGCTCGTCTGCTCAAGTCACCTTCGGTTAATAGTGACAACGAGAGCCGCAGGTGCACTGTACCGGTATAGGGTGTTGCGCCACGATATCGATGCTGACCTTGAACCTGGGGGCCGACGTGGTTCAAATGCTAATTATTTCTGCAGAACATACTAATATACTTGTCCTGTGATTATGAACGTCCTATCTCTAGTAGTTCAGGTCATAGCTAGTGGTCTAATGGATAGTCTTGCTGGCTCTGGATCACGGGTTCCCAGCTTCGATTCCTGGCCAGGTTGGGACTTTTCTCCGCCTGGGGACTGGGTGTTTGTGTTATCCTCATCGCTTAGTCATCATTCAGGCAGGTGGCGAGACTGGACTATGTAGAGACTGGAAATTTTTGCTGGTGCTGTTAACCGTACAGTTGAGCGGCCTCCAAACCAAACGTCGTCATTATAATCTAGTCTTTCAAGGTGTTCTGTTTTTTCTGAACATGGGTGTACTATAACTGTGACAGATTCGTTAATAAATGCCTCATTAAATATCAAAAAAATCTTGCTGGTCCTATATCAATAAAATGTTGAAACTGAAAAAATGAAAGTATTTGTTGTTCCTAACATTGCCTTTCGTAATTTGCGTGGCATGTGGGTCACTGGTTTCGCAGAATCGGTTTTACGCGAGATACAATTATTCTTTTGTGTTTCACTGACACATATGTCACTACTTCTGGATCTAGATCTACATACGTACTCGACACGTCACCATAAAGTGTACGGCAGTGGATACTTTGTACAATTGCTAGTCATTCTCCTTACTGATCCACTTGCAAAAGGAGGAGGGAAAGATGACTGCATGTATGCTTCGCCACGAGCCCCGATTTGTCTGTGGTGGACGGAGTGGTCGCGCGGTTTGAGGCGTCACGTCACGGACTGCGCGGCCCAACCGACGATGGTTCGAGTCCTCCCTCGGGCATTGGTGTGTGTATGTGTGTGTGTGTTTTATTCTTAGCATAAGTTAGTTTAAGTAGTGTGTAAGTCTAGAGACCGATGACCTACGAAGTTTGGCCCCTTAGGATTTCACACACATTTGAAAATTTTTCTCTTATATTTGCGACCCTTATTCGATATGTACGTTGATGACAGTAGAATCATCCGGTAGTACGTCGCATAAGCCGGTTCCCTAAACGTCCTTACTTCCATGCTGTTATCAACAGGTTTTTACATTTCTGTCTGCAAGTCTATCAAGTTGTGCAGTTTTTGAAATCTTCATTCGATTAAATCTTATAAAATTATTTTATGAATCTGGATAAGTTTAATAGTTACATATCAAGATTGTAACTATTGCGTCCCTGGACCACGTTTTGGAAACCAGCCAAGCAATGATATAGCTTCAAGTACACACAAGAATTATACCTAGGTGGACTAGAAGTAATGTACTGAAACAATAGGAGATATAATGCATACAGTATACATTACCATGCCTTGACAGAGTCACAGGATTCATCGAGATTTTATTTAGTTTCATTTTCGCATGGTATTCACGGCCATAATGCGATCTTTTGATTTTCTCAAGCTATTTGTGTGTTTTAAGATTCAATGATCCAGGTTGTTTGCTGTGCAGTTAGGCAGGCCAGAGTCTGTGGCGCTGTTTTGTCTACAGCAGGAAAATTCTTTACTTCCTGAAATATAGTCCCAATTGCGTTACTTCTGGGACGGGGGAAAACAGCAGGCCCGGAGCTGTAGCTATGTCCACACCATGAACCACTTGAGACCCATAGGTACATTAAAAAGACTGAAAGAAGAGGACTATGTAATACTCTACTACTATCATTCCAACAGAGAAAGCTTCGGTAAAGCACAAGTCAAACGTTGCGTTCCAGCTGGAGTACAGGCAACAGATAATGCATGAGTATTTAGGTCCTACCTCTGTTTTAAATAAGCTGCGATATTTCAGAGTAATAACGCGCCGAATTTATCTGTTAAAGCATCCTACCCTAGTTGTTCCGTATTGAAAAAATTTTTACGGTATCATTTTCCCTTTAATTAATAATGCGTTTACAACGAATTCACTTGAAAGGTGCTTCATTATAACAATCACTTAAAGCATGTTTGCTCTGTCAATAATCTCCTGCCACAAGTTCTTCGGAGAGAATGTAATTGAAGCCGTTAGCTAAATTGAGACACCAAGAAGAGTAAGGCCCCAGACATGGTCTTGCCATTCGGTTTATATTTGGCAGGTCGCCTGTGTACATCTTAAAATGAAAGCCTCTAAGATATTGTCGCTCAAAACCCTTCCGTTTTGGAGAAAACCTCCCCTAAATTTCATGACGCGCAATCGACTCAAAACTGACAGAAGCGACAGATTACTGGAAGTTGAGCATTTTTCATCATCTTGTATGGGGCCCACGAAAGCACTTCTCCTCAGAAATCGAAAAAATAAACTTTAACGACTGCCGCATATATACTCTAAGGTAAGCACCGTTTAACGTAAGTGGTGCAGGCGTACCGGACAAGGCATCCGGGTGAGAAACAGAGAATCTCTGTTCGGTGCACACAGGGGTCCTGCACTTTTTTACATTTGTATTGTTTTCCACATCGAAACTGATACGAACGGAAAATTAATAAGATAAGTAAATCAATAACGAATACTAGCAATGTAGTCAAATAAATTTCTCAAAGACCTTGGATTAGTACAGAATTAAAAATTTATTCCCGATCTGTTTACAGCGGTTCTTACACTCTATTTTGTATTACATGTCCTCTGTTTGCTTCGAACAACTAAACGGATGGCACTAGTCGTATAAACAACGGAGGCAAAGACAATGGTGGCATCAAGACCATCTAACAACAGCTGTCATCGCGCAACTACACCGTCCCTTCCAAAGAGTAAGCCGAAAAAAGTCTTTGTTTACATTTAAAAATATTTATTTTTCAATAATTAATTTTGAAGCTTGACACGCACACGATAACATTGCCTCAAAAATCGCTGCTGGAAGTTGATCATGAGTTATGCTGTGAATCGTTGTTGCATCAGTGCGATTGTGCAATTCCAGCTAGTTTCCGAGAAGCAAATTGTAACTTTGAAGAGACGAAATAAAGTTTTTAACTTGATGATAAAAATTAACATCGCATGGCTGACACACGGGTGTGCAGCTCCGTAAAGTACTTCTACCGTCCGAGTAGGTTGACCATCGACGTCTATGTACATGCTGCCATACATGACAATACTAGTTTAACCATTCCAGGAAGCCAGTATAAGGTAAAACTTGTTATCAACAATGTATGGACTTACAATGTTTTCAAGATACGTTTTGTAAATAGTATTTCACAATTTGCCGGATTTGGAACACCCGGCGTAAACATTTCTAAGGGAATCGATTATACAGTAGATCTCTTCTGTACGACGAGAATCAAATTAATCATTAGTTCCTTATAAACACAGGAAAACCTTACGGAACAATTTCCCAGACACTGGTGATGGAATACTGCGTCGTGTACAAAAGCACTCTTTTGTGTATACTACCAACTGCGTCAAGGTTTCGTCTTTCTCCCTCATGCGATAACACGCATCGAATGCTCGTCTTCACAAGAGTCTTACTCTGAATTGTTTTCAAACAACAACGCTTAAAATTTAATGTTGTTTGAGAAATATATTTGTCTATTTAGTTATTATTCCTTATTTATTTACTTATTTTATTAGCCCTCCTATTACTACCAATTTCGGTGTAGAAAAACTGGTATGAAAAATAGTAGTGAATACATGTGGGAATCGAACAAAGGTTTCTGCTCGCCAGACAGAGGCCTTGGTCGCTACGCCAGCGACGATTTTGTTGAACATCGTCTACCTTGTGGATACATAAGCGACAGTCGAAATGGTTTCATTTCTCGATTTTTACAAAGCTATGCGTTTTGGTCCCTATGTATGGAGATGAAAAATGCTCAGTTTCAGTTACCTATCGCTGCTGTCAATTTTCCGTCGATTATGCGTTATGAACATCAGGGTTGAATCTCTCTAAAACGGGAAGGTATTGAGCGAAAATATCTTAGAATCTGGACATTAAGGAACTAAAGATACTACCTGTCAGGGGACACTGATTTATGTCAATGGGGCAAGCTGAAAATTTGTGCTGGGCCGGGATTCGAACCCAGGTCTCCTGATTACTAGGCAGATGTGCTGACCACTACGACATCTGGACGAAGTGGAAGTGGCCTGCCGTCATACCCAAATTGTCAACTTATGCCACACACTACTGATATGCCCTTGATTCATAGGGGCTGAAGGATCAAAATGGTGTCTGCTTTTTTGGACATGCCCAGATGAACAGACACTATATACAGTCTTTTATTTTAGATTCTACACAAGCGACCTGCCAAATATATGCCGAATCGGTTGGCCATGTCTGACGGCTTCCCCTTGTAAGAGCAATGTGTTATACTCCACGTTTGTCTGTTCCCTGCAGAAGAAATACTGTAGACTGGTGGATGTATTTCGCTTTAAAGAGTTTCTACGCTCTCCATTTCAAACATAGGATATACTTGATATTGTCGTATTATTCTTCTACCCGCCTTTCGATATTTACAGAGTTGCGTCAGTGGCGGAATAGGATGTTTGATGTTGTCGATATAAGGAGGAAGATATATTTACAGAAACCGGCATTTAATATGGGCGACGAAATTGTATTGCTAATGGCACAGAGATGATTAATGCTCATCATATTACGTTATAGTCGAAGCCGTAATTAGTGCTTCTGAGGGCTAGAAAGAAGAGTCTCTGCCAGTATTTGAAAACAGCATGTTTATTATCATTATCACAGTTGCGGGAAAAATTTGTATGACAAGCGATAAACGATTGCATTAGGACTTGAAGGTCAGAAAATTGCTTTAAGACATGCTTCTTTCCAACGTTTATGGTTTCGGCTTTTGTACTTTTTACACGCACTACACTCATCCTCTAAATGGAACTGTAGTAATCCTTGAGTCTGCTTTAACAAGACAATTGCGTGTGTGTGTGTGTGTGTGTATGTGTGTGTGTGTGTGTGTGTGTGTGTGAGTGAGAGAGAGAGAGAGAGAGAGAGAGAGAGTGTGTGCAACGAGAAATACCAATTTTGATTCCTGGAAACACTTCAGTTGGCAACGTGAAGTCCACGATCTGATCTCCTACTATCTTACTCATTACTGTCGCTTACTCACTGGATAATAGTGGTACCGTAACAGAAGGAATACTAGCTGCAGTGCCCGGCGTTACACGGGATGTTTAATATTGGACACGGACAGTGGCTGGCGCAAGCATTTTTAATTCTTTTCTTCGGGTAAATTTTCACAAGCTTTCTATTTTCCCTGGATGAAAATATGACTAGAAGCGACATCTGTTGTTTACATTTTGCGATAAGTATCTCATTGTGTTTTTGGAGAATTCGTCTTCTGTTTATTCAGCTCAGATTTCACTCTTTCAAGTAGTGCCATGTTTGAGCACGACTCGAACTGTTCGAACAGTTTACGTCCCAGTTCGGGAAATCTCGGGTTCTGTTCGATCTTTTGAGCGCCCCATCACCTAATGATTTTATTGGTACTGTAACCACGACTTGTTTTAGTATTTCAATGGCACTTTGGATTTTAGTAATAAAAATAACTGTGAAATACAGACTAAAATATCTTTTAGGGTTTATGTTATACACTCCTGGAAATGGAAAAAAGAACACATTGACACCGGTGTGTCAGACCCACCATACTTGCTCCGGACACTGCGAGAGGGCTGTATAAGCAATGATCACACGCACGGCACAGCGGACACACCAGGAACCGCGGTGTTTGCCGTCGAATGGCGCTAGCTGCGCAGCATTTGTGCACCGCCGCCGTCAGTGTCAGCCAGTTTGCCGTGGCATACGGAGCTCCATCGCAGTCTTTAACACTGGTAGCATGCCGCGACAGCGTGGACGTGAACCGTATGTGCAGTTGACGGACTTTGAGCGAGGGCGTATAGTGGGCATGCGGGGGGCCGGGTGGACGTACCACCGAATTGCTCAACAAGTGGGGCGTGAGGTCTCCACAGTACATCGATGTTGTCGCCAGTGGTCGGCGGAAGATGCACGTGCCCGTCGACCTGGGACCGGACCGCAGCGACGCACGGATGCACGCCAAGACCGTAGGATCCTACGCAGTGCCGTAGGGGACCGCACAACCACTTCCCAGCAAATTAGGGACACTGTTGCTCCTGGGGTATCGGCGAGGACCATTCGCAACCGTCTCCATGAAGCTGGGCTACGGTCCCGCACACCGTTAGGCCGTCTTCCGCTCACGCCCCAACATCGTGCAGCCCGCCTCCAGTGGTGTCGCGACAGGCGTGAATGGAGGGACGAATGGAGACGTGTCGTCTTCAGCGATGAGAGTCGCTTCTGCCTTGGTGCCAATGATGGTCGTATGCGTGTTTGGCGCCGTGCAGGTGAGCGCCACAATCAGGACTGCATACGACCGAGGCACACAGGGCCAACACCCGGCATCATGGTGTGGGGAGCGATCTCCTACACTGCCCGTACACCACTGGTGATCGTCGAGGGGACACTGAATAGTGCACGGTACATCCAAACCGTCATCGAACCCATCGTTCTACCATTCCTAGACCGGCAAGGGAACTTGCTGTTCCAACAGGACAATGCACGTCCGCATGTATCCCGTGCCACCCAACGTGCTCTAGAAGGTGTAAGTCAACTACCCTGGCCAGCAAGATCTCCGGATCTGTCCCCCATTGAGCATGTTTGGGACTGGATGAAGCGTCGTCTCACGCGGTCTGCACGTCCAGCACGAACGCTGGTCCAACTGAGGCGCCAGGTGGAAATGGCATGGCAAGCCGTTCCACAGGACTACATCCAGCATCTCTACGATCGTCTCCATGGGAGAACAGCAGCCTGCATTGCTGCGAAAGGTGGATATACACTGTACTAGTGCCGACATTGTGCATGCTCTGTTGCCTGTGTCTATGTGCCTGTGGTTCTGTCAGTGTGATCATGTGATGTATCTGACCCCAGGAATGTGTCAATAAAGTTTCCCCTTCCTGGGACAATGAATTCACGGTGTTCTTATTTCAGTTTCCAGGAGTGTATGTAACAACGGCAGCTAGTCAATAAATAAGATTTTACAATCATGATTCTGTCAAATAGTCGAGCTTTCACTATTCCCGCGATCTAATGACGTCTGTAATTTATTCTCGCGAATCAGTTTACCACGATATATTTCGCCGGTATATGTTTCAAGTCAGATTACGAAGTCTTTCTTATGAAGTGATCTTCCTCATGTATTGAAGGTGAACTATGCAAATTTCGTCAAGATCGGAATAAAACAGTAGATCTGTGTGAGTTACAAACTAACAAACGGACACTCTTACGAATGAGAAGGGATGGGGGATTGGGTCTGTATTCACATGACTTCCATTCCCGTATCAATCGTTTCAGAATAGCGCTTACATCTGACATACTCAGTTAAGTGTCCTCTGCGTTTCCCACCTAGTGTCATCGATTCTCTGCTGTCTTCATATAAATACTTTCGTTCTGTACCTTCTCATAGTTACTGCACTTCACAAATCTTCTCCGATTCTGCGAAGAACTTTATCTAATACGTCCACCGAATTTTTAGCTTCCTTTTGTAGCACCACATTTCAAACACTTCAGTTTACTTTATTTTCGGTTTACCAAAGTCCTTGATTCACTTCCATTCATCGCTACGCTTTAGACATATATAACCAAAATTTTCTTTCTGAAATAGAAATTCGGTTGGTAAGAATGTCATACTGCTGTCGTATTCTCCCCTGAGGCTAGTTGGCCCACAACTGTTGTAAGTGGTATTTGATATCGTCGATACTAGTGCTGGGACAGAGCTGATGTCCGAGCTCATCCCTCCATACGCTCTATCGGGAACATGTGTCGCGTCCTTGCTGGTGGCAGGTGTATCTCTATAAGTGTCTAATTATAGAGATTTGTACCATGTGTGGACGAGCATTGTCCTCTTGAGATAGGGCACCTCAATAGAGGTAACACATGAGGATGCACGATATCCTTGACGTACAGTCCTGGAATCATAGTTCCCTCAGCCACTATCAACCTTGACCTGAAGCCGTACCCGATTCCACACACCACGATCCCGGGAGTAGCACCACTCTGCCTCTCCAAGACAATGGGAGAATGGGACCTCTCCGGTCGCCACCATACTCTCCGACCATTCATCGCTGAACTACGACTCATTGCTGAACACAAAGAGACGCCATTCATCAGCAGACCATGGTTTCGGTCGCGCCAACACTCCAAACGTGACCATTTGTGTTGTCACATTATCAGCAGTTTATGCGTGGGGGCGATAATGTTCCGGCTTAAAAGTCAAGGCCGGCACGACGGTCAGAAACGGTAGAGCGTAGAGGACTGTGTAGCAGGCGTCAGCCAATAGTACGCTGACCGATCCCTCTCTAGGATGAACTGCCCTGGGACTGTGTGTTTGTGTTGTCCTCATCATTTCATAATCATTCGTGAAAGTGGCTAGACTGGACTTTGTAAAGATTGGGCCTTTGTACGGGCGCTGATGACCGCGCACTTGAGAGTCCCACAAACCAAACACTATAGCGTCCCCAGTGCTATATTACGAAAAGACTTAAAAAAAGTATTTATAAGGAAGAGACATTTAAAAATTGAATAATATATTTTTATCATGTAGCCGTAAAACAATTTCTCTGTCTAAGTTTTGAATGCAAAGAAATATAACAAAGTGATCTAAAGAGGCGACAAGATACGCCCTTTTGTTAATTTTTTAGTCGTCTTCACTTCTTCTTTTGTCCTGGTTGTGTATAGACGGACATCTTGCCAGTGCTGGCAAATGTAAGCATATTTGTATGAGTTAAGCATATAATATGTGGTGTCACCGCCAGACACCACACTTGCTAGGTGGTAGCCTTTAAATCGGCCGCTGTCCGTTAGTATACGTCGGACCCGCGTGTCGCCACTATCAGTGATTGCAGACCGAGCGCCGCCACACGGCAGGTCTAGAGACACTTCCTAGCACTCGCCCCAGTTGTACAGCCGACTTTGCTAGCGATGGTTCACTGACAAATTACGCTCTCATTTGCCGAGACGATAGTTAGCATAGCCTTCAGCTACGTCATTTGCTACGACCTAGCAAGGCGCCATTACCAGTTACTATTGATGCTGTAAAACATGTACAGTCAAGAGCTATGTTCACCAATTATGGATTAAAGTTAAGTATTCTACCAGTTACCTCCTTTTTTGCTAGTCTCATTTACTTGTCCTGTTGCAGACCTCACGCCAGCCAGCGTGAGCTTAAACGCGTCCCTTTCGACTTCCTTCCTTCATAGTGGATTGGCTGTCTTGCCAATCCACTACATAATATATTCATTTAGTATTATTGTGCACTTTTAATTTGTAAGAGGTGATCCCGATCTCACGTCCGCCTTCCTTGAATTAACCTGCATTCGAGTAATTTACAGTTCAACAATCGCAGCGGCCGATGCAGCCAACGACGCCATTACGTGGCGATATTAACTTATGAAAAATTAGCGGGAGCGGAAAACTCGCCCGCTCTTAACATAATATTAATTTTTCTCCACAGCCGCACGAAGTTGCAGAAATACTTAGCTTTAAGATTCTTATTTTCAGTACTATAGCCGAGAGCCAGAGCCAGGACTCCGACTACGTGGCAATGGTTAATGGAGGTAAGAAAAAATACTCTCGCGCGTGTGTGGGCCGCAATTGTAGTTAATAACTAAAGATTTCTTGCTTTAAAGTGAACTGACTAGCCGGGGAAATTAATATGAAAAGTTTATTACATTGTTCAACTTCTATACTCATGTTTTAAGATTCAGCGACTCTAACATTCATTAACGTAACAAATAATTTGAGATTAATATTGTTAAAAAGGAGAACTTCAGGAAAGCATTTAATCGTAAATCAAAATTAAATGAAATATCATTTTTATTAAGGCCCACCACGTAAGGCGGCAACAATCAAAAAATAATAATAACAACAACAATAATATATTAATTACGACGGTCGACGGACGCGAGAACACCATCAACTAGGACGACACTGAGACAGCAGCGGCCTCAAGGCGAAGAGAACATAAGCGCCGAGCCGTGCGGTCTGGCCGCGGCCCAATTGAAGACTAGGCGTTCTACAGGCCCAACAGCAGCGACGTAGGAACTGTAAAATTTCACTTGTATTAGGAGTTGTGTATATTGAAGAGATTTTCTTTTTTTATCTGTCGCCCATTGCTTGCGACACACCATTGTAAATTCTCAAAGTGTTGTCATTTATGTTACTGTAGTCCGCCCGCGGTAGCTGAGTGGTCAGCGCGACAGAATGTCAATCCTAAAGGCCCGGGTTCGATTCCCGGCTGGTTCAAATGGCTCTGAGCACTATGGGACTTAACATCTGAGGTCATCAGCCCCCTAGAACTTAGAACTACGTAAACTTAACTAACCTAAGGATATCACACACATCCATGCCCGAGGCAGGATTCGAACCTGCGACCGCAGCGGTCTCACGGTTCCAGACTGAAGCGCCTAGAACCGCTCGGCCACACCGGCCGACGATTCCCGGCTGGGTCGGACATTTTCTCCGCTCAGGGACTGACTGTTGTGTGGTCCTAATCATCATCATATCATCCTCATCGTCGGGCAAGTCGCCGATGTGGAGTCAAATCGAAAGACTTGCACCACGCGGGCGGTCTACCCGACGTTAGGCCCTCGTCATACGCCATTATTATTATTATTATTATTATTATTTAGTGCGACAGCCTGCCAGCCGCCGACCACTGATGCGAGATGACAGGAATGTCGCAGGGAATCAGTTACTTGTTGTCGGATGGCAGGTGGAGATACGAAGGACGTACGATGCGGTTGGTGCACATGCGGAGATCCTCTCTAGTGGTGATCAGATGTGGCCAGCCGAAACCTTGACGACGAGTACTCCTGCCTCAAGTTTCCATGCTGTGCAACACTGGGCTACTGCCACAGTTAAATGCCCCACAAATCTGGATATTGCACAATTCGACCAGCCAACCAAATGTAGACGCTCAGTGATGTCTCCTTCAAACTCCACCTCGTTCTGATAACGTTGTGTCACACGAGTGCTTGGCATCTCAATGTCTGTGACAGTTATCACACAACATGTGTCATTGTTCAATCGTCTTAGATACTTTACGAGGCACAAACAACATTAATGCACTCGGCTGCACAGAGGCTTATAACTCTAATCATTTACAAACCCATTTATGGTGTATACGTATGCAAAATTACATTGACTTCCGGCCATGACTTCTGGGTGCTTTATCTGTCATATACTGTAGATTTCGTTAGTAGGGCCAGTTTCTCGGCTTGTTCGCTTTGCGCTGGCAGAGGGATCCGCCATAGGTGGCCACTCTGATAAGGTATGCACTGTATTGGTGGGTGGGAGGTAGCGGGGGGGAGGGGGTTGTAACAGAACACAATACATTACCATGACTAATACGGTGTAGGAAAACAGCTGGCATTCAAAACAGCTCCCAGTCGTCTCGAAATTGATAAATAGAGATACCGTATGATTTTCAAGGGATCTTATATCATTTTCCTCCAAAATACTAGCACATTCAGCTAACGACCATGGAGGTGGATATGGGTCACGCACACTCCTCTCCAAAGTATATGACAAAGGCTCACTAGTATTGAAATCTGGTGACTGTGGTGGCTATGAGAAATGGACAATTCATCCTCGCGCCAACAAAACCAATCGTGGACGATACGAGCTGTCTGAACAGGTGCCCTGTCGTCTTTGGTCAAGGTATCACCATTGGGGAACAAACACTGCATTATGTGGTGGACCTGTTCAGCCAAAATGGCCACATAAACCTTGGCAGTAATGCGACGCGTAGAGAAGCAGCTGAAAGATCTGAAACCAAATATGTCACTTGGTCCGGATGGAATCCCAATATGGTTTTACAAAGAATACTCTATGGCACTCGTCCCTTACCTATCTTGTATTTATTGAGAATCTGTCTCAGGGGAAAGCCCCAACCGACTGGGAAAAAGTGCGGGTGACTCCTGCGTATAAGAAGGGCAAAAGAACGGACTCGCAAAATTACAGACCAATATCACTAATTTCGGTTTGTGCCAGAATCCATGAACATATTCTCAGTTCGAATATAAGAAATTTTCTTGAGACCGAGAAGCTTATGTCCACGAATCAACATGGCTTTAGAAAACATCGCTCGTGCGAAACTCAGATTGATCTTTTCTCACATGAGCTATGGGTGAAGGGCACTAGGCATAGTCCATATTTCTAGATTTCTAATAACTATTGGACACTGCACACTGTTAACGACCGTATGGAATAGGTTCATATATGTGGGTGGTTCCTTGAAGACTTCTGAAGTAATAGACGGCGAGCGTTCATCAGAGACAAGAGTAGCTTCAGGATTGCCCAGGGGCCGATATTATTTCCCTTATGTCTAAATATTCTGATGGATGGGGTGGGCAGCAGTCTGCGGTTGTTTGCTGATGATGCTGTGGTGTACGGGAAGGTGTCGAAGTTGAGTGACTGTAGGGGGATACAAGATGACTTAGACAAAATTTCTAGTTGGTGTGATGAATGGCAGCTAACTCTAAATGTAGAAAAATGTAAATTAATTCGAAAGCGTAGGAGAAACAAATCCGTAATGTTCAGATACCGCACTGGAAGCGTCCTGCTTGACAGGGTCCCAACGTTTAAATATCTGGGCGTAACGTCGCAAAGCGATATGAGATGAAAGGAGAATGAGAGTAATGTGGTAGGGAAGGCGAATGTTCGGTTTATTGGGAGAATTTTAGGAAAGAGTGGTGCTTCTACAAAGGAGACTGTACATACGACGCTGGTGCGACTTTTTGTTGAATACCATTCGAGTAGTAGGGATTCGTCAGACTATAGGAGGACATCGAAGCAATTCAGAAGCGGGCTGCTAGATTTGATACAGTTAGGTTCGAACAACACACAGACGTTACGGAGATGCTTCGTGAACTCAGGGGGAATCGCTGGAGGGAAAGCAACGTTCTTTACGAGGAACGATACTGATAAAATTTAGAGAATCGGTATTTGAAGCTGACTGCCGAACAATTCCGCTGCCGCCAACATACGAAAACGTAAGGACACAAGATTCTGTCAGAGACAGCAAAGGACTTGGAAGAGCAGTTGAACGGAATGGATGGTGTCTTGAAGGGAGGATATAAGATGAACATCAACAAAAGCAAAACGATGATAATGGAATGTAGTCGAATTAAGTCGGGTGATGTTGAGGGTATTAGATTAGGAAATGAGACACTTAAAGTAGTAAAGGAGTTTTGCTATTTGGGGAGCAAAATAACTGATGATGGTCGAAGTAGAGAGGATATAAAATGTAGACTGGCAATGGCAAGGAAAGCGTTTCTGAAGAAGAGAAATTTGTTAACATCGAGTATAGATTTAAGTGTCAGGAAGTCATTTCTGAAAGTATTTGTATGGAGTGTAGCCATGTATGGAAGTGAAACATGGACGGTAAATATTTTGGACAAGAAGAGAATAGAAGCTTTTGAAATGTGGTGCTACAGAAGAATGCTGAAGATTAGATGGGTAGATCACATAACTAATGAGGAAGTATTGAAAAGGATTGGGGAGAAGAGAAGTTTGTGGCACAACTTGACCAGAAGAAGGGATCGGTTGGTATGACATGTTCTGAGGCATCAAGGGATCACCAATTTAGTATTGGAAGGCAGCGTGGAGGGTAAAAATCGCAGGGGGAGACCAAGAGATGAATATACTAAGCAGATTCAGAAGGATGTAGGTTGCAGTAGGTACTGGGAGATGAAGAAGCTTGCACAGGATAGAGTAGCATGGAGAGCTGCATCAAACCAGTCTCAGGACTGAAGACAACAACAACAACAACAACAAGGACACAAGGATAAGATAGGCGAAATTAGAGCTCATATGGACTCACACAGGCAGCCGTTTTTCCCTCGCTATATTTGTTAGTGAAACAGGAAAGGAACTGGCTAGTAGTGGTAACGGGTACCCTCCGCCACGCACCGTACGGTGACTTCCGGAGTAACTATGTAGATTTAGACCTTGCAGAGTCACCATGGGGCCAATGGAATACCACCATATGGCTGCCAAAACCCGCCCCATGTTTCTCTCTTTGGAGGTAAACGCGGCCAAATGACTTTTTGCCAAACTCCATTGCCCACGTTTTATGGCTTTGGCACCTCGTTATATGTGACGGTTGTTTGAATCGCCGGACGGTGTGGCCGAGCCGTTCTAGGCGCATCAATCTGGAACCGAGCGACCGCTACGGTCGCAGATTCGAATTCTGCCACTGGCATGGATGTGTGTGGTGTCCTTAGGTTAGTTAGGTTTAAGTAGTTCTAAGTTCTAGGGGACTGATGACTTCAGATGTTAAGTCCCATAGTGCTCAGAGTCATTTGTTTGCATCACTGATGAGCTCGCCATGCAAATCCCTCCGCATGGCCTTCCAGCCTTCTTGTTCCGTGATTAGGCGTGTACATCCAGCACCTTGCGCCTACTCGTGGTTTCACCGTCGTTCGAACACTTTGCATAGGAGCAAAGCACTGTAACTCGCGATCAGCCAGCTAGCTTCGCCGTTTCCGAGAAGTTAGTTCCCAGTCGCCGTGCCATATAAACCTTCCCTTTGTCAATGCAGTATATGTCAATGCATTTTTCTGTTTTCAGCCAGTTTGATCGCAATAATGGTTCCCCATTCTTCTCCGCTTCCTTGCCATATCACATACATGCACTGCCACCACGAGGGAATTCAATTTTGCGATGGGCAATGGGCACAGTGTTTTCGCTGACGTGTACTGATAAATGCAAAAGTGCAAATAATATAGTTTGCAAAGTACCAGCCGGCCTAAGTTCAGCTTGAAAACTCAGGCGTCCAGACGGTCGAGCCGGACAATAAAGTACAGAAAAGAGAAATATAATCTCTCGCAAACTGGCATGAGGCACCTACATTTGTTCAGCACTAATAATCAGACAAGAACAGATTGGTTCTTAAGCCCACAACTCGTCCAAGCGTATGGATTTGGCTCTCATTCTTACCCTGTGTGGCATTGATTCTTCGCTAGTCAATACGCATTTTAATTAATGGAATTTTAAAATAGTGGACAACAAAAATTACACTGCGGAGTGGGAAGGAGCGCCTGGTCCCCGGCACGAATACGCCCGACGGACTTGTGTCGAGGTCCGGTGAGCCGGCCAGTCTGTGGATGGTTTTAGGCGGTTTTCCATCTGCCTCGGCGAATGCTGGTTGGTTCCCCTTATTCTGTCTCAGCTACACTATGTCGGCGATTGCTACGCAAACAAGCTCTCCACGTACGCGTACATCACCATTACTCTACCACGCAAACTTAGGGGTTACACTCGTCTGGTGTGAGACGTTCTCTGGGAGGATCCACCGGGGACCGAACCGCACAATAACCCAAGGTTCGGTGTGGGGCAGTGGTGGGGTGAAGTGGACTGCAGTAGTCGTCATCGGGTTGTGGACCACTGCGGCTGCGGCGGGGACGGAGCCTCTCCGTCGTTTCTAGGTCCCCAGTTAACATACAATACATTAAAATACAAGATTACACTACAATATAACTGGCTAGAAACAAGAAAATAATGTATTACGTCATCAATCTTGGCAGTCCGCAGTACACTGCCGCTCTGTATGCTGCCCACTGGCAGCTTCAGCAAAACTCATTGACATCAGCTGAGCTGCTCGCAAACTACGCTAACAGCCGATTGGGCGAAGGCCAAAGATCACTTCACAGCCGTGAACCATCCTCTAATCAAAGACATTAGTACACCATAGCCAATGATCCAGCTGCCACAAGAAAAGGGGCAGAAATTTATGGAGTTTCAGTCTGCGCATGGTGGAAGGTTGTGAAGCATGTTGACACGAGAGAAGGTAAATTCAACTTGTAGGGTGGCGTCGGAAAATAAATTCAGGTTTTTATTCGGGAAATGGAAAATCAAATACTCGAGGCATGTCCGGGAGTAAATACCATTTTGGAAAAAAACTCATAAAAATACTTTTAATCCAATTTTATTTTTAAAAGAAAGAGCATTTCGCAAACTATTTTTCTACTTAGTTGTTCAGACGTCCTCCTCAGGGGACACCGCCTTAAAGTAGCACTGTCCGTGCGGGCGAGGAGGTTTGCGTGCTCCGGATCCGGAGGGCTATGCCGGCGGTAGCATAGCTACCAGCAGGGTCACCCATGCCGGACAGGCCAAAGGGGAGGAGCCAGACGAAGTGTGTCCCACAACGATCTATCGCCCCCCTTTCCTATCCCAAACCTGTCCCCACCATTTCCTTTTCCTGTCATTCCCTGGTATATGTATAAAAGGGCAGAAAGACCTCTATAGGCGTGGAGAAGCCAATCTTTCTACGGGAGAAAACCCCGAATGAAAAATCCTGGTCCTCCAGGTTGGGGGTTGGCGACGGGCTACCAACCCGTCCTGGAAAAAATAATCACCGGTACTGGCATCACAGAAGAGCCTCGGATAGGACTGATCTCTGTAAAACGACCTAAGCGATAACAAGGACTACGGAAGGAAATACAACTAGGGACTTGGAATGTCAGAAGCCTATACCAACCTGGGGCAGCAAAATGTGTTGTAAGGGAGGCAGATAAGTATCAAATTGATCTATTGGCCTTGCAAGAAACAAGGTGGACAGAAACCGGAGCTACAGAAATGGAAAATTATGTCATATTCCATGGAGCCTCAGAAACAAACCACTCACTAGGAACTGGTTTTGCAGTGAAGAAATCACTCTGTACCACTCTCATAGATTTTAAATCAATCAACCCCAGAATCTCACTCCTAACCATAGACACGGGAAAACACAAACTCACATATATAAATTGTCATGCCCCAACCGAAGAAAGCGATGACATCAAAAAAGATATTTTCTACGAGGAATTAGAAACGGTTTTAAACAATGTACCAAGTTAACATTACAAAATTATCCTTGGAGATTTTAATGCGAAAATAGGGAAAGAAGCAGCCTTCATGGGGACCATCGGAAAGCACAGTTTACGTGATGTGAGCAGTGATAACGGCACTAGGCTGGTTAGCTTTGCGACTGCAAAAGGCTTGTTTATAAGTAGTGCTGATTTCGACAGGAAGAGAATACATAAAGGAACCTTGGTGTCTCCAGATGGGAAAACAGTGAACCAAATTGACCACCTAATTGTAGAGAAGAGAATAAAGAAGTGGATACAAAATGTTAGAACGGCAAGAGGTGCGGAATGTGGATCAGACCACTTCCTTGTCAGAGGAAGGATGAAAACAATATGGAGAGCCAGGAAGCACAAAAGAATGCAAAGAGTCACTCGATATGACCATGAGAGTCTGACTGAAGATAATATAAGAAGAACTTTCAAGATAGCACTAACAAACCGTTTTGAGGCTTTGAATGAAGAGGAAGGAGATACTGTGGTAGATCAGAACTGGAAGGCGATTGCAGAGACCATTAAAGAAACAGCCCAAGAAGTAATCCCAAAGCGAACTAGGGGAAAAAGAGTGTGGTTCAACGAGGAGTGTGAGGGAGCTATCAGGGAGAGACAAAGGGTCAAACTACTGTGGATACAAAGCAATATGCAAGAAGAAGAATAATCGAAGTTTGAAGAAACACGACGGCAGACCCAAGCCACATTGAGGAAAGCAAAGAGAAAATATGTTAAAAGTATCATGGAGGAAGCTGAACAAGACTTTCATGGAAATAGGAATAAAGAACTTTATAGAAAAGTGAAAAGTTTTAAAGGAGGGACATACCATCAACACAGATTCATAAAAGATGCCAATGGAAGAATGTTAACAGAAGATCAAACAATTGGAAGAAGATGGATGGAATACTTCAGAGAATTACTAAACTCTGATGAACCAACCGAACTACTTGAGTTTGATGAACCAGTAACAGTAGACCCAGAATATCCTTCACCCACCATTGAAGAGATACGGAACCAGATTAAAAACCTCCAGGTGAGGACGGTATTCCTGCTGAACTTCTCAAGGCTGGAGACGAAATCCTCTGTTTCAAAATCCACAAGCTAATCGAGCAAATTTGGGTAAAACATGAAATACCAGAGAAATGGAAGGTAGCTGTGATATGCCCCATATATAAAAAGAAAGACAAATCCGTATGCGACAACTACAGGGGCATAGCGCTACTCAACACCTGTTATAAGATCTTCTCCCACTGCCTATTAGAACGAATAAAACCAATAGCAATAGACATAATTGGAGAATACCAAGGAGGTTTCCAGGCAGGGCGATCAACCACGGACCAGATTTTTGTCCTAAAACAGGTCTGTGAAAAAATGTACGAATACGGACGAGAGATACATCTCCTGTTTGTAGACTTCAAGAAGGCTTACGACAGTATACATAGACCTAGCCTGATTAAAACTATGACAGAGTTTGGTATACCAAAGAAGTTGGTCAAACTGGTAGAGGTATGCCTAAATGACACAAAACTTAAGGTTAGGGTAGGCAATCAAATGACAGAAAGCTTCCAAGTTGTAACAGGATTACGCCAAGGAGATGGGCTATCACCTGTCCTCTTCAACCTGGCACTTGAGAAGGTAATGCGGGATTTCAACAAAGAAAACATCAAGGGCATTCAAATTGGTAATGAACACATTACATATCTGGCCTATGCAGACGACATTGCACTATTATCATGCACACAAGAAGATCTGAAGAGAAGTATCCAGACCTTGGAGTTATTGGCAGTTAGGATCGGTCTACAAATTAGCTCTGAAAAGACAGAGTATATGACCATAGGAAGAAAGATCCAGAACTCTCAAGATTTAATTGTGAACAACACCAGGTATAAACATGTGAAAGAGTTCAAATACCTTGGATCATTTTTTACAGAAGTAACATCAACTGAAGCAGAGATAAAAGCACTACTGCAGGCGGGAAACAGATACTATCACTCTCTAGACCCTATATTAAAATGTAGAAGTGTCTCGCAACAACTAAAGCTACGGTTGTATAAGACATTAATAATGCCAGAAGTACTTTATGGTTCTCAAACCTGGAGCACTCGAAAACAAGACCTTAAGCGACTGCTAACATTTGAAAGGAAAGTCCTCAGGAAAATATTTGGATCAGTCAGAGATCAGACTACTGGAGAATGGAGAAGACGCCATAACACTGAATTAGAAGAGCTGTACAAGGAGCCTAACATCTTGGGAGTGATGAGAAGCAAAAGACTGCAATGGGCTGGACATGTTGTTAGAATGGAGGCAACAAGATGGCCCAAAATCACAATGGACTGGATCCCGTCAGGCAGCAGACCACTGGGAAGACCTAGAAAGAGGTGGATCGATGGAGTGAGAGAAGACCTGTTGCAGCTGGGAGTCACGGAAAACTGGAGACAGATAGCAGAAGACAGAGACGGATGGAGAGCTCTAACTGTGGTGGCGCGCGGTCCTCTGGGCCTGATCGCGTGAAGAAGAAGAAGAAGAAGTTGTTCAGACATTTGTCATAGCGGCAAATTAATTTTTCTATGCCTTAATCATAATAAGTTGCCACCAGTGCTGAACACTGTTTTTTGTGTCGTCATAGCTGTCACGGCGTCTTCCTCCAAAATCACGCTTCAAGTTCAAGAACAAGTGGTAGTCAGGAGGTGCGAGTGATTGAACTGCTCCCAACGGGATAGCCGAATAAGGTTTTGAATGACACCAGTATAACTGAGACGTCGCGTTGTCAAGAAGCAAAACTCTGTCTTAAGTGAGCATTCCACACCTTTTTTATTGTATCGTGCTTCAAAGTTTTCTCAGTCAATACATGTTCACCACAAATCTCTACAAGGTGACAAAGAATTTATGCTCGCTCAACGTTTTTTGCGTTTAAAACCCGTATTACAGAACGCATTTCACAGCTGACGGACTCAGCTGTAGTGGCTAGTGGCGTCAGTGGAATGACAGTGAAGCAGAGAGACGACTGCCAATGTGCAGAATTACGACAATAGCGCTGCGGTGGCGCTGGAACGAAACGGTATATTGTCCGGACACGTCTCGACTGATAAGCAGACGCACAACCTAAGAATGACCAGTTTCCTGTTACAAGTAGTCGTATTTCCTAAGTACTCTCCGCTACCTAATGTTACTTATTTTTAACCCACGCAGTAAGGGCTTCCATATTACCCGAAGAGGTAACCTGAAAATACTCTAAAAGAATTACTTGTAATCTTTAGTCGACTTGTTGGCATCTCATCTCTGTTTGCTGAAAAACGGCACCTGCAGTATAGTAATGAATAGTAATGTATGATTTTGGAGAAGTAAGGTAAATTTGAATCCAATAAAACTGACATATATTCATTCTTAGTAGTTCACATTGAAATCAGGCCTTCTACAACACTCAAATAAGTAGCTTCTGGGACATTCCTGAGTCAGAACTCTGATAGGTTTCCAGCGTTCATCTTTGTTAATTGAGTTTTACTTTAAAAGTAAATTTACCTTAAGCATCCAGAAAGTAGGAGACGAGGTACTGGCGGAAGTAAATCTGTGAGCACAGGGCGTGAGTCGATCTTGGGTAGCTCAGATGGTAGAGCATTTGCCCGCAAAAGGCAAAGGTCTCGAGTACGAGTCTCGGTCCGGCACACAGTTTTAATCTGCCGGGAAGTTTCTTACCTTAAGTATATTCGTTCGCGCTAAAAGTGGAAAGATGAACATTGCACGTGCCACGCGGTATATAACGCAGACGGCGCTCAAAAGCCTATACAAAACCCTGAGATATGTTAATCTGCAAGTCATTTTGTCTAATTATAAAAATTTCACTCGAAATAGTCTACTTTGTAAATTTCTATAATTCGTATTGTTTTCCTCAAAACTCGAATTTATTTAAATACAGTCATCAAAGGCACGCGATTGTAACTTGCACAGTGACGGCATCGCGTATACTATCATGGACTGACCACGAACAGTGCCCGGTGTAAAATTACTACACAGAATGTTTGGCACAGACTGTCAGATGCTCAAGAACGATTTGAATATCCTCCGAGGGCGCGAACGTTCTCGCAGCGAACTCTCTGCTAGAGACTAACAAAGTACCTTTGCGTCAGTCTTTCAGTTCTGAAAGTGCCCATTCAAAAGACAGCTACACACTTAACTTAATGTTTTGGAAAATACATAAATCAATTAAAGAACGTTCTAACGAAGATTTTTTCCTTACTCAGCTACATATACTATTAAAATTTCAGGCTCGTAGCTTTTATCATACAATTTACATTTTTATACAGATTAATGTGTTAAACTGCTTTTTATGTACGTTAACTAACAATAATTATTATAATAGGGTGTTGATTAATAGTTAACCACTTATAGCGTCCCCAGTGCTATATTACGAAAAGACTTAAAAAACCAGTATTTATAAAGAAGAGACATTTAAAAATTGAATAATATATTTTTATCATGTAGCCGTAAAATAATGATTTCTATGTGTAAGTTTCGAGGGCAAAGAAATATAACAAAATGATCTAAAGAGACGACAAGATACGCTCTTTCGTTAAATTTTTTAGTCGTCTTCACTTCTTCTCTTGTTTTGATTGCGTGTAGACGGACATCTTGCGAGTGCTGGCAAATGTAAGCATATTTGTATGAGTTAAGCAGATAGTATATTGATTTAATATTATTGTGCACATTAATTTGTAATAGGTGATCCCGATTTCATGTCCGCCTTCCTTGAATTAACCTGCATTCGAGTAATTTACAGTTCAACAATCGCAGCGGCCGATGCAGCCAACGACGCCATTACGTGGCGATATTAACTTATGGAAAATTAGCGGAAGCGAAATACTCACCCGCTATTAACATAATATTAATTTTTCTCCACAGCCGCACGAAGTTGCAGAAATACGTAGCTTTAAGATTCTTATTTTCAGTACCATAGCCGAGAGCCAGAGCCAGGACTCCGACTATAATACAATGGTTAACGCAGGTAAGAAAAATACTCTCGCGCGTGTGTGGGCCGCAATTGTAATTAATAACTAAAGATCTTTTGCTTTAAAGTGAGCTGACTAGCCGAGGAAATTAATATGAAACGTTTATTACATTGTTCAGTTTATATGCTCATGTTTTAAGATTCAGCGAGTCTAACATTCATTAACGTAACAAATAATTTGAGATTAATATTGTTAAAAAGTAGAACTTCAGGAAAGCATTTAATCGTAAATCAAAATTAAATGAAATATCATTTTTATTAAGGCCCACCACGTAAGTCGGCAACAATCAAAAAATAATAATAACAACAATAATAATGTATTAAATTACGACGGCCGACGGACGCGAGACACTACACCTCAATAACATAACCAGGCACCAAGAAGCAGTACGGGGGAATAGCCTTTGCCTCAGTGTGTAAGGTGATACATCATATTGACAGCGCACTGCAGACACTTGCTCCACAAGCTTTTTTCATGCATAATAGAAGTTCCTAAGGCGTACAAACATTGCATTTCTGAAGACGACAAAGTCAAAATTAAAAGAAACTTCAATAATTTGTATAAGTAAACAATTTAGTTAGATACCTACTCAGTAAAATGTAGTAAGTCGTTTCGAATCTATGACTGTGAGCAGCCATGCTGATTCATAAGCACACGACCTTCGACAAGGCCCTAGGAAGATTGATCACAGCTGGAGCCAAGACATGTCTCGCTCGATATGAACAAAATATTTGAATTCATGTGATCCAAGAGGCACATGCACACTCACGCTTTTGGAGTATTTCTGGATCTACTGTGACACAGTTTGAGAATGATCTTGTGTTGCTATAAGTACAGCATTTTCACTTTCTCGCAGTAAATCCTGCCTTCTTATGCATCACAAAGCTTATACAGGGTTATTACAAATGATTGAAGCGATTTCAAAGCTCTACAATAACTCTATTATTTGAGATATTTTCACAATGCTTTGCACACACATACAAAAACTCAAAAAATTTTTTTAGGCATTCACAAATGTTCGATATGTGCCCCTTTAGTGATTCGGCAGACATCAAGCCGATAATCAAGTTCCTCCCACACTCGGCGCAGCATGTCCCCATCAATGAGTTCGAAAGCATCGTTGTTGCGAGCTCGCAGTTCTGGCACGTTACTTGGTAGAGGAGGTTTAAACACTGAATCTTTCTGATAACCCCACAGAAAGAAATTGCATGGAGTTAAGTCGGGAGAGCGTGGAGGCCATGACATGAATTGCTGATCATGATCTCCACCACGACCGATCCATCGGTTTTCCAATCTCCTGTTTAAGAAATGCTGAACATCATGATTGAAGTGCGGTGGAGCACCATCCTGTTGAAAGATGACGTCGGCGCTGTCGGTCTCCAGTTGTGGCATGAGCCAATTTTCCAGCATGTCCAGATACACGCGTGAAACTTGCCCGCACGCGTTCAACCGTTTCCTCGCTCACTGCAGGCCGACCCGTTGATTTCCCCTTACAGAGGCATCCAGAAGCTTTAAACTGCGCATACCATCGCCGAATGGAGTTATCAGTTGGTGGATCTTTGTTGAACTTCGTCCCGAAGTGTCGTTGCACTGTTATGACTGACTGATGTGAGTGCATTTCAAGCACGACATACGCTTTCTCGGCTCCTGTCGCAATTTTTTCTCACTGCGCTCTCGAGCGCTCTGGCGGCAGAAACCTGAAGTGCAGCTTCAGCCGAACAAAACTTAATGAGTTTTTCTACGTATCTGTAGTGTGTCGTGACCATATGTCAATGAATGGAGCTACAGTGAATTTATGAAATCGCTTCAATCATTTGTAATAGCCCTGTATTTATTATAATATATGAGAGCTTCTTGTCATCAGTTTTAATATACAGACAGGGCGAATCACCTAGAACTTGCACCCGCAAATATTGCAAAAATGGGAAACGCTATTGATGTCCGGTTTTCACGTCATGGATTGATACTGAGGTGCTCGTATTGCTAGCAAATAAACAGATTATACTACTTGAAAAGTGCATTTTTCGTGCAAACATGCACTTTTTGAAATGGAGCAGAGCTTATTAACATGAACAGAATGTCAATTGTGTTTGTTGTCGTCGTCGAGATATCGTATTCTCAAAAATTTCCGCACCGACGCTTGTTGGTGCCGATTAACCTGCTTAATTGCCTAGGTACGATGTTGTTATCTTTGCTTACTGCTTGCTTTTGCGTTCCTTGAGTGCACTGCGACTTGCTAGTGAGTGTGTGACAGTCCAAACAGTAAGTCCTGAGAGGATGATGGGACTCACCAACGCAGAAAAAGACGAATGCATTTCGTTCTTGTGTGGTGTATGCGACATGATATCCCAATAGACGTCAACCATCTTTGAAATTATTTATCAACATCGTCAACCAGTTACGTGAAAGTGGTACTGTAACACATAGACAACGTAACAGAAGGAAACAAGCGACGACAGAAGACAGTTGATCCGCACATTACCTCTCGCGCAGCCGCACGAGGAAGAGATATGAGTCAGTCAAGTGTCCTACGCATTGTCCATCGACGAAGACTCCATCCCTATCACGTCTCTCTCCATCAAGAGCTGCATCGAAACTATTATAAGAATCTGTTAACTTCTGCACGTGGGCATTAAGACTGGATACACCAGCTGTGTTACGTATCTTGTTTACTCATGAAGCCACATTTACCAATCATTGCCAGAAGAACCACCGAAACATGCGCGGTTGGTCTGTTGACAGTCTCGTCGGTTTTATCAGATGGAATGTCAGCGTCCATGGAGTGGAAACATGTGATGTGGGATAGTGAACCAAAAGCTCATAGGCCCGTTTGTAGTAGAGGGAACAATGAACGAGTACATTTACCCAGCCTCCTAACAGACCATCTTCCAGGGATGCTAGAAGACGTCGCTCTGGAGCCTAGGAGGAACCTGTGCTACCAACATGACGGCTGCCCAGCCCATCGTGGACGAAGTACTACGGAATGCCTTCATGAATTGTTAGATTGAGCGTAGAGCATCTGTATCTTTTCCAGTCCGTCCCCCGGATTTGACGTCGGTAGATTTTTTCTGTGGGAACAGCTGAAAGATGCTGCTGCACGTACGTAACAGCTACACCCGATGATATTCAACTACGTATTGCTGCAGCCTGCTAGGATATCCCCTCTCAAATGCTAGTAAGTTTGCAGCAGTCGTTCAATAGCAGACTGGAAGCGTGTATTGCCGATGCCGGTGGTCTGTTTGAAAACAACCTGTAATGGTCATTTCTCTCGTTACTGGTCAGAATCAACATAACTAGTGTATTCTCCTGTGTTGTTCTTTGGTGCATGCTACCACAGGGACTGTAAACGTGTCGGTGTGGGAACTTCTTAAAATACGATCTCACGTAAAGGACTCGCACTAGAATCCTGTAAATAATACCACTGACATTCTAATTTACCTTACTTTAATTTGTTAGTGTCAATAGGCATTGTTACATTTAAAAAATGCATGTTTACACAAAAACTGTCTATGTATAATTACAATCTGTTGATTAGTAACAATACAAGCCGCTGATCACCAATTCCACCAATTTGGTCTGTGAAAACCGCACATCAATTGCACTTTCCATTTCTGTAACATTTGTGACGCAAGTTTCAGGTGATTCAACGTATATGGATATGACGTCTTTAGCAACCTCTTTGTCTGATCACTGAGATAAACTTAAGACTCTGGCGATTCGGTTTGCACTCATTCAATAGTATTCGTTCGCGGGTATGAGACATGGGGTCCTTCTCGTTTGAAAGTAGTTGACCATTACTCTTGATCACTACTTGTTCGGATTTGAGCGAATAAAGTCGAAGAGGCACTTTTGTGTTTCCGATGTTGAGAAGGAAGCTGCTTTTGCCTGGACGACTTCCACACTGTTGAGCAGACATTGCAATGCGTAAGGAACCCTTCAAATGGCTCTGAGCACTATGGGACTTAACTTCTGAGGTCATCAGTCCCATAGAACTTAGAACTACTTAAACCTAACTAACCTATGGACATCACACACATCCATGCCCGAAGCAGGATTCGAACCTTCTTCGGCGGAAGACCGTTGCAAAGAGAGTACGTCACCTAAGACAAAATCACAGGACCGTAGCGGTCGCGCGGTTCCAGACTGTAGCCCCTAGAACAGCTGTGCCACGTCGTCCGGTAAGGAACCCTTCGAGCCAGCTAAGTTTACGTACTGCGATGAAGGTTAGCTTTGTGTTAGGATCCTGTAATTGAAGACTGCTATTAATTCAGCCCCAACGTCCACAGTAGCAGAAAAGTGGATTTACTGCTATAGATCTTTAAAGGTGGCAAATAGCAAAAATGTTCAAATGTGTGGGAAATCTTATGGGTCTTAACTGCTAAGGTCATCCGTCCCTATGAGCGGTTCTAGGCGCTTCAGTCTGGAACCGCGCGACCGCTGAGGTCGCAGGTTCGAATCCTGCCTCGGGCATGGATGTATGCGATGTCCTTAGGTTAGTTAGGTTTAAGTAGTTCTAAGTTCTTGGGGACTGATGACCTCAGATGTTGAGTCCCATAGTGCTCAGAGCCATTTGAACCATTTCATCAGTCCCTAAGCTTACACACTACTTGTGGTGTCACCGCCAGACACCACACTTGCTAGGTGGTAGCCTTTAAATCGGCCGCGGTCCATTAGTATACGTCGGACCCGCGTGTCGCCACTATCAGTGATTGCAGACCGAGCGCCGCCACACGGCAGATCTAGAGACACTTCCTAGCACTCGCCCCAGTTGTACAGCCGACTTTGCTAGCGATGGTTCACTGACAAATTACGCTCTCATTTGCCGAGACGATAGTTAGCATAGCCTTCAGCTACGTCATTTGCTACGACCTAGCAGGCGCCATTATCAGTTACTATTGATGCTGTAAAACATGTACCGTCAAGAGGGATGTTCACCAATTATGGATTAAAGTTAAGTATTCGAGAAGCTACGTACGTTTTTTTACTAGTCTTATTCCGTGTCCTGTTCCAGACCCCACGCCAGCCTGCGTGAGCTTAAACGCGTGCCTTTCGGCTTCCTCCTAGTGGATTGGCTGTCTTGCCAGTCCACAACACTACTTATCCTAAATTATCCTAAGGACAAACACACACACCCATGCCCGAGGGAGGACTTGAACATCCGCCGGGACCAGCCGCGCAGTCCATGGCAAATAGCAGCAACCTTACTAACTAAACTCTTGCTTCACAGGGCGGCACTATGTAATATTTCTGGCAACACAATAATAACCGTTAACATTTATGAAGGGCGTGTTACAAAAAGATACTTTATTTTGATACATATTGATGTATGGGGCTTGATGTCCTAAAACCTAATACAATGAAATCTAAATAACATTGCTGCCCCTTGGCGGTCTACGATATTTTCACTGTAACTGATAGCAAAGATGCAGGCACTTTTGGTAGTCCTATTACTATTCAAATAGCAACTACAAAGTTGGGATGTAGTCTTGCAGGAACCATGATGTGATGGTTGCAGACATAGAACTGAACTATCTCACTGCTGCATAAGAACCGTCCTGTCTGTGAATAGCGCTTCGTGTTTTGTGCCTGTCGGTGGAAGAATTTCCCTGTCCTCCGGTACTGAATGGAAGCAATGTAGTTCACGGTTGGCAGCCCTCTCTTTGGCAGCTCTTCACACAGTCTGTGGACGTATTCGATGCACTAAATAACGTGGCACAAGGGTAGAAAGAGTCAGGATTGTGAACGCCGTCTAGTGTTAGCTGCACGACACTTGGGCGAGTGGTTGTGACTTTGGTCTCTAGAGGTATCTGTTGTGTACCTCATGCTTAGCACGCAACGCTTTACGTGGAGTAGATAGTTTGGAAATGATTGCTCGTATTACTCCGCCCAAAGGTGTCCGATCGCTTGTTTCCACACAGTGCTCAAATATTGTTCTCACGAACTGTTTGGAAGGTGGTTACTGCATCACGAATTGCTATATTTCATTATGTC
This sequence comes from Schistocerca cancellata, assembly GCF_023864275.1. NCBI lineage: Eukaryota > Metazoa > Arthropoda > Insecta > Orthoptera > Acrididae > Schistocerca > Schistocerca cancellata. The sequence goes on along the minus strand of NC_064630.1, from coordinate 566,688,499 downwards.
CTATAATACATTCAATGATGGAAATTTTTCCCGAAGCATAAAAATAATTTCTCAAGGAATCAGAATTACTTATTTCACAAGATATTGCTTTGATTTGTAAAGCTGAGTCTTGGTATTTTACGTTGAAGTATCCCTACAGGCTGTAAAGTTTTTTCACTTGTCTTTATATTGCTTGTATGCTTCAGAGTAGTTTCAGGGGTAAGACAAGGCTGCAACCTGTCTCCACTGTTGTTCATATTATTTATGGATCATATGTTGAAAACAATAGACTGGCTGGGTGAGATTAAGATATGTGAACACAAAATAAGCAGTCTTGCATATGCGGATGACTTAGTTGTGATGGCAGATTCGATTGAAAGTTTGCAAAGTAATATTTCAGAGCTAGATCAGAAATGTAAGGACTATGGTATGAAGATTAGCATCTCCAAAACGAAAGTAATGGCAGTGGGAAAGAGATATAAATGGATTGAGTGCGAAATAGGAGGAACAAAGTTAGAACACGTGGACGGTTTCAAGTGCTTAGGATGCATATTCTCACAGGATGGCAACATAGTGAAAGAACTGGAAGCGAGGTGTTGCAAAGCTAATGCAGTGAGCGCTCAGCTACGATCTAATCTCTTCTGCAAGAAGGAAGTCAGTACCAAGACTAAGTTATCTGCGCACCGTTCAATCTTTCGACCAACTTTGTTGTATGGGAGCGAAAGCTGGGTGGATTCAGGTTACCTTATCAGCAAGGTCGAGGTTACGGATATGAAAGTAGCTAGGATGATTGCAGGTACTAGTAGATGGGAACAATGGCAGGAGGGTGTCCACAATGAAAAAAAATGGCTCTGAGTACTATGCGACTTAACTTCTGCGGTCATCAGTCGCCTAGAACTTAGAACTAATTAAACCTAACTAACCTAAGGACATCACACACATCCATGCCCGAGGCAGGATTCGAACCTGCGACCGTAGCGGCCACGCGGTTCCAGATTGAAGCGCCTTTAACCGCACGGCCACATCGGCCGGCCTGTCCACAATGAGGAAATCAAAGAAAAACTGGGAATGAACTCTATAGATGTATCAGTCAGGGCGAACAGGCTTAGACGGTGCGGTCATGTTACACGCATGGGAGAAGCAAGGTTACCCAAGACACTCATGGATTCAGCAGTAGAGGGTAGGAGGAGTCGGGGCAGACCGGGGAGAAGGTACCTGGATTCGGTTAAGAAAGATTTTGAAGTAATAGGTTTAACATCAGAAGAGGCACCAGTGTTAGCACTGAATAGGGGATCATGGAGGAACTGTATAAGGGGGGCTATGCTCCAGACTGAACGCTGAAAGGCATAATCAGTCTTAAATGATGATGATGATGATGATATTGCTTGTTAAACTCACGTTATATGCAATCGTTTGCAGGAAACGTATCTTTCTTTGTATTTAATCTGTTTGAAAGTGCCACACTGGCAGGCTGGCATGTTGTTGTCTTACGAACGTTATGTGTACCAATCACAATCACTCTGACGAATAATCATTCGACTGCGGAGTTGGCCCTGAGAATTATACAGTGAGGTGATGAAACTCATGTGATACCTTCCAATATTGATCGGACCTCCTTTTAATCGGCGTAGTGCAGCAGTTCGACGTGGCATGGACTCAACAGGTCGTTGGATGGCTCCCCCAGAAATAATGAGCCATGCTGCCTACATAGGAGTCCATAATTTCGAAAATGTTGCCAGTGCAGAATTTTGTGCACGAACTGGCCTGTCTTTTACGCCCCATAAATGTTCGATGCGATTCATATCGGGCCATCTGAGAAGCCATGCCATAGCTAGAATTATCCAGAATATTCTTCATTAGAAGCTAAAAATTGTGGATCGGTGACGCCGTGCACTGTCATCCATGGAAATTCCTTCATCTTTTAGGAACATGAAGTCCATGAATAGCTGCAAATTGTCTCCAAGAGTATATTACAACGACTAAAGATGCGTATGCCGACGAACGATGGTGTAGAAGAACGGTGAGAACCTGGACGTAAACTGGAAAGGGATGTTGTCGTCTAAGGTGCGGTGAGATACTGTAGTGCAGGGTTAGCGGAACTGGGGACAGGATGGTATGACCTACGCCTCACAGCATCAAGATATATGTTCTCGCGATATGTAAAAGAAATGTGAATGAGAAAAGACGAAACGACTCACCACAACGCCCATCTATAACAAAGTTGGGTTAGTTTCACATTGCGACTCACTTCTGTCAACAAATAATCAACTTCGGTAGTGTTGGTTGGCACACATTGTGTCCCCCCCCCCCCCCCCCCCCAAAAAAAAAATAAAAAGACAGTAATTCTTGTCAGGTAAATTGAAGAAAACTTCGCAACACAGGTACGTTGTCCCGTAATCGACAGTTATATTCACTCTGACACAGTTTCTTCAGCGGAGAGCGGTGCAAAATTCCCCATGTGCACTAGCAACTGATCAGAAGCACACTGTCTATGCACAGTAACACACTTCCAAACGAACAACACAAAAACCCAATGAATTTTGTGACGCTGTCCAAAGTCAACACTTCGGCGGAAGATCGTTGCAAAGAGAGTACGTCACCTAACACAAAATCACAGGAACATGGACCCCTAACCATCTTACAGAAGGCAATTAACACAATGCCGAAGGACACTGTTCTTTACAGCCACTAGTCATGTTACTTCATACAATCATTTAATGATAATCACATGACGTAGTCCTCTCTGACTCATCTGTGATTTACTTCAGAAAACCTTTTTAGCTGTCCAGGATAGCATCAACCATATTTACGTCTTTTCCTAGGCAAATTGGTCACAAAGCTAGCACAAACACACAAAAAATTATAATTATCTGAAGGATCAACAAAAATAAGGGAAAACCTGAGGACAAGAGTGTAAAGACAGGAAAGAAAGAAAGATAGCTCTATCCTGATAAAGGAATCATAAAACAAACAACTAATACCTAATCAACAAACTGACATGAGATACAAGAGAAATCTGCAGTTAGAAACTTCATCACTTATACATAGGATCAAGATATAAAATATAATTGTGAATCTTCACAAAAGAAATTAAATTCCACCCTTAATACTACATGTAAAAAACTTATACACTAGGGAAAAAAATTTCACGTTACATATGAGTGCCTTGTGAGTAGCGATTGGCTTAAACATACTTAATGTCCACTAATGTCACTCAATAGTTACTGATATAGTCTTCACACAATGTATCGAAGAACACCTAAACTACTATATACACATCAATTAATGTTACAGATTGGATACTAAAAACAATAATGTTTCACTGTCTGAAGTAGTTTCTCCATGAATACTTCACTTATTAGTCCAATATTTAAAAAATTCTTTAATGTCCTTCTGTGGGTACACACCCTTGATTTTCATCGAAGTTGTGTATCCTAATAGATATGCCCCAGGACGTGTAATCTTCATGATGATGTAAGGTCCTTTATATAATTACTGCCACTTTAATGTCCTTATGTGGGTACACACCCTTGATTTTCATCGAAGTTGGGTATCCTAGCAGATATGCCCCAGGACTTGTAATCTTCATGGTGATGTAAGGTCCTTTATATAAGTCCTGCCACTTCCTATTCCGTTTGGCAATCGATGACAGCTTCGTGCGCAACTTCAGAAGTATTAAATCACCCACGGCGTACGATTGTCTTCTATTTATCGTTTGATCATGCTTCATTTTTCTTCTTTTAGCTACTGCTGACATATTCAAGTAAGCATTTCTACTCTTCTGTCTTCAGTTTATCTTGTATCTTGGGATTCTTGGTAACATTTTTGTCCGCACGTTTTCTTCTTCTTTGTCAAACAATAGTTCCTCTGGTGTACATCCGGTTGTAGTATGCGGCAAATTATTCGTAATCTGAGTAAAATCTTCAATGTATTCAATCCATTTGGTTTGCTTGATGGAGCAATAGATCCTTATAAACCGGTTCAATTCTCTACAGACTCTTTCTACCGGACTGGATTCACGATGCTAACAACTCGTTTTGACATGTTTGATGCCTGCTGCTTGCATAGCATTCTTCCAGGTGTAACAGGTAAATACGGATGCATCATCCGTAGGAATTGCTTCTGGTTTTCCAATGGATGGGATGAAGTTGTTGAAAAGTTTCTTCAGTATGGCCTTGCTGGTTGCTGCACGTACTGGATACAACTGAATGTACTTGGAAAAGGTATCAAGCACTCCAATAATGTATTTGCTTCCTCCTCTTGCACGAGGTACAGGACCACACACGTCCACAGAAATTAACTGCAAGGGTTTTTCAGGAAGGACTGAATATAAAATATTTAAACTGCCTTGGTTATTCGGCTTCGTTATTTCAAAAATCTTTCATTTTCTTAATACTTGTTGTACTTTCCTCCTCACGTTGGGAAAGTAGCAGTAAGTTCCTATCTTTTTCGCACATTTCAGCACACCACAGTGCCCCCAAACATAATCCGTACGTAAAATTAGTCTTTCAACAGAATACGCCGGGATACACACACACACACCATTAATCCAAAGATTCTTTCCTTCTGGGAAATAATACATCATTCTCTGTTCGGAAAAACTTCTTTAATTATGGCTGCTTGCTCTGGCTAAGTTTGGCTAGAACTGTAGACCAATGTGGAGCCTTCCTTTGTAAGCTTGCTAGATTCTTGCACATGGTTTAACAGTTCTGCTGACTTTCCACATCCCTCATCAGAAGAATACGATGCTGATTCTGTGCTTGTTCCATGTTACCTTCAGATTGTAAACCATCAGGAAGTCTGGAGAGCGCGTCTGCAATTTGGTTTTGTCTTTCTTGAATATACACAACTCGGAAGTTATACTCCTGGAGCGCAAGCGTGCAGCGTGACAGCTTAGCATGTAAGAGCTTACATTGTTGTAAAAAAGAAAAAAAGTAAAAAAAAAAAACTGAGCTTGATGATCGCAGTGTACTGTTGTACATGCACCATATAAGCAACAACGAAATTTTTTAAAAGCCCATACTACTGCAAGGGCCTCTAATTCAGTTGTCGCATATGATCGCTTACAACAGGACAAAAGTCTGCTCGCGAATGCAATGGGTCAGAATGTTGGACGTATATCCCCATGACACATATTGTCATTTGTTGAGAACTACTACTTTCAATGATTAAGTACAATCACCCACAATGCGACAATCTTCCAAAGAAGGACCACTCGCCTTCACCCACAAGTGAACGCTACAATCAGAATTTATCTTACAACGTCTACGACAAGACAAAGACAAACTCCCGTGCGGAAAACGGTAGGAACCCTCACTAGCAATGATAATCTCAGAAACAGGTATAGTACGGTAAGCTAAGATTTACCTAGTTTCAAAGGATTCCAAACCTGGTCTACCTGCATTGTTACAAGCAACGAAAGCTACAGTTAGCCACCCGTTACCCAAACTAGAGGAAGAAGATACTTTCATCAAAGAAAAATTTAACCTCGCACCACAAAATAAAGTAGGTCCATTAATAAGAACAAATTGAGTAGTTTTACCAACTCCTCTCGTTTCGTTCTTTTTACCCTTCGCAGAAGATGTCGAAGCATCTAGAGTGCCGTCCACATTGATAAGTGATTTGTAAATAAGCATTCGCCGACGGCGACGAAAGCAACTGGTCGGCTGTTTTTAGTCTTATTACGTGGAACCGTTGCTGTTGCGCAGCTATGTTTAAAATATTGTCATAGTTTTTACCCGATATCGTGAATGCTACGTTGATCGCGAAGTGACAGAATAATAAATAAATATGAATTATGGTACTGAAAGCATATTAACGCATGACTGACGAAGCAGAGAGGATAAGAGAAGCGTACCAAAAAAGGAAAAAGAAATCTAGTAGTATCGAATGCAGGGCTAAATCTGAGGAACACAGCGTTCTATGAAAGTGAAAACCCGAAAAAAAACGCTATCAAAGCCTTTGAGATGTTGCTGAAAATTTAGCGGAGTAACAACGAGTAATTAAGAATGTTTTCCGTAGAATCGGCAAGGAAAGCAGTACACAGAAAACACTTAAGAGAAGAAAGGACAAGATGAACGGGACGTATGTTTAGAAATCCATGATGCTAAAGTGAGCCACTGAAGGAAAGCTGTAAGAAAAAACTGGTGGAAAATATCCAGCACATAACTGAGAACACTGTACTACTCTGAGATGCAGAGAGCGAAAGTAGTGGCAAGCCACATAAAATCAATCGGTTTATTGGTCTAGAAATAAAGTGCCATTTCGGGAGAGTTCTAAACTTTTCGAACAGTCATGTAAATGACTTGTAATTTCAGAGAAGCGAAAATGATAACAGGAAGTGTGTCTCTGTGCGCAGGCAACGAGGCGAAAGGTTCTTATTACGGGGAAGAAGATGTTGCACAACAATGTAATGCAACAGTATTAGTCGCGTAAAGAAATGGACAAGAAGATTACAGAGCTTTGATGTGGGAAATTACGCTTTGTGGACACCGAATAACGATACACAAGACAAGCTGAATTACGGATATTCCACGGCCTTAATAACAGGGAGGCGCTGTTTTCCGAGCTGCGGCTGCTGCATCAGTTTCTCGCCGGCTGTAGGCAACACGTTTCCTGGAATTAAAGCTCTGCCTGACGGCTCATACACTTAACGCAGTACCTCATTTCCAATGTTTTATTATGAAGTAATGTGTTACAATGTAGCATTATATCCTATTCTTTGTAATGAATCACTGGATTTCTGCAAACGGATCTTTTTACCAGCGGTTTACAGTGAGGACTGCAGAACTGTACTGTAGTTCAGATTATCGGCAAAAATTTATGGCTGTGCATTGTGCACGCAGAAAAACAGGGAAGCTTTACCGTGGCTCGGATTACACGTTAAACTGTAAATATGCGAAGGCATACGCCATATTGCAAGCCATTTTTATACTCGCACAACGCACGTAATCGCGCAGATTTTATCGGTGAGGACTGAACCATTTAATGGTATTTAGGGCAAACTGCGCCAACGTCGATTAAAAAGAGAAATACCGAGAGTCCCGTGACCACGGTTAAATCTTTATCATAATTAAGTTGTCTCCGTACTGCACCAAAGTTAAATGTCAGTTAGGAAAACGCGTTCATCTAATCGGGAATTTGACGGCGGCTACTACGGTGTGTTACAAAGGAATGTATACATGCAATGATAATGATAATCGCTGTCTCCGATTCTTAAGTGCGATTTTCAGTTTGTTATCGTAACGTGGGTGTTGTTACCGCGCTATGAAGGAGCAATAACAGTCGGCGTAATTTTTCAAGATTTGAAATGTGTCTTTTTAGGGCTCGTTGGTTGTAATGCGAAAATTTTAGAATGCAAAAAAAAAAAAAAAAAAAAAAAAAAAAAAAGAAAAAGAAAACCGACGGGTGCAATGTTCAGAAGATTCAGGACTCGTCGATGGCTGCACAATGATCTGACATAGATACTAATAGAAATTATTCGTTAACTCAATTGGATCTTCATCCCATTTTCGGTTTTAAACTGAATATGGTTAAATTACAGTGTCTAATCTCAGTCTGCACATCCATAATATCCATATTCCTGATGTTGCACTGACTACCATCACTCACATTTCTACATCGAGATTCGTTTCTTGTTTCATTTGAATGGATGACGAAAATTTTTAAAACTGCTCATAATCACTGCAAAAGATATCTACCGACAACACATAAACATCAGAAAGTCCATAAAATCAAGAGATAGGTGTATATATTTTACATGAAGTACCATAGTAACAAAAATTTCCAGTGCGTGACTTGTATTTAATTTCTGACATAGATGGACGTTACATTAAGATTTCTGGCCACTGGCCTAAAGTTCTAGACGTTCGCCTTTGCAACAAGACTTGCAGGAAATATATGACTTACAACGAATAACGTCGACTACTGTATGTAATACTTCTACTAAATTAAGAAGAAAGACTCAGAAACTTTTAGAAAACAAAGGGCGACAACAAATATTTGCTGGGAGGTGGACGAGAATGTGCTACCTTTCTCGTCGCTAATGAAGCCTTCAAAATTTTTTTCCATTTCTTCATTTGTTTGGTCATTGCTCTTATCTTTGATCTGAGAGGACATCACACGAGACCCGTTCAAATTAATTCTTGAATACTTCGCCCACCTTTTTACTACAGAGAGCAGCAAGCCCTTTGACTGAACATGCTGAGCATTAAACTGTGTCTTCAACAACGCGGCAATACACTTACGAAGACCGTATCTACAAATTACTTTATTTGATATTTAACTACGGCAAACTGTATTAAAAGATGTCATTTTGATAGATCATTGTACTGTAACACTGAAATCCACTGCAGCAATGGCTCCACGAAATCTATCCAGTGCGCTGAAACCATCCATCACAGAGAGAATTTGGTAGAGAAGGCATATGATCTATTGAAAAGACGTTGCTGCTATGATCCCCGATATATCGCTGATAATTCTTTGCGCTGTTGTACGACGTGAATTAGCACTGTCACCAATGACTATATTAAACGCAACAATTGCATATACCCTAAAGTCATTAGAAGTCCGTTCATGGATGAGACAGGGTTGTTCCTTTGAGCAGGAAATTCCACCTGTCGTTGGTTTGACCTGATAGCTACCACACTGTACCGTTTCTTTTGGAAGACGAAATCACTCTCCAAATTTTCTGTTGCTGTAATCTCCTAAAGGATTTCTCCTTTACACAAGGATGCCAATATTTTCGAGGCATCGATTTACATGGTCAAGATATAACATTTCTTCATCTTATATGCCACCTAAAACATCAAAACACGCCACTATCTTAATAGGTATGTGTTGACTTCATTTTAAACACGATCGATTCAAGATAAGCGAGGCTCCAACCTTGGTCAACTTTAACCGGTATTAATTCCCTCGTTTAACCTTAAACGAGGCTGGTGCAGTCGATTTTTGCGTTGACCAGGTTTAAATGCCGGCTTAACCACGTTTACTTTGAATGGACGTTGGTGCAGTCGGCGTTTAGTAACGCAACGACAAAAAAATAGTTCAAACGCCAATCACAAACGAGTTCGTATGGCAACTACACCAAAAAAAATTTTTTACTCTTATTTTGTTTAATTTTATTCACAATTTGTACCTGTACAATGCTGACAGCATTTTACTCTGTCATAATATCTGCCACAAATCTCGGCTTATATTGCTCTATAGAATGAGCAAGCATCCGACCTCCACACTCTGTAATGAGCTGCGGACGTCCAACATGTCTGCATCCATCAAAAACTTTCCATAGACGCTCATGACAGTAGCACGCTGAACGTCGACCAGATTCGCCGCTTCAGAGATGTTCGTTCCCAGGCGCCGGAGTATGACAATCTGCCCTTGTCAAGGTCGCTTACATCACTGGATTTCCCCTTTGCAGCCCGTATCGTCGTTAGAATGATTCCCCATTCATCTCTGTTCCTTTTATTTACTTTCAGCACAAAATCGCATGGACCCCAGGTGACATTTAGTCTCTCATCGGGCAACAGTCACAAAAGTTTGTCTTATCAGTGTACAGGTAAATGTGAAGCTCACTTTTTTTTATTTTAAGTTCTTAATTGCTTTGTAAATTCCCGCATTTTCTGATGCTATGATTGCGTTGATCTAAGCGAAAAATCTGTTTATCAACTTTCCCAAAAATTTCAGCTAATGGCCATACCACTCAGATGAATACAATATACAGACTATCGTTGATAAAGTTATTTCTAGCAGTAACAGCATTCCACAAACTCACCGTCGATGCGATGTAAACAGACGAGTCTAACAGAAGAGAAGTTGTGTATAAGGAGGTCATGAATTCCGTGTACTAGATGGTGCAGCATGTTGCATGCCTGTCCGCGCATGCACATTTCGAAGAGGCTAAAAATTTACTTAAGTTGATGTTAAAAGTGATAGATTCCATCTGGATGTACAGTTACTGAAAATTCAACTGTGGATCTTGTCTTGAATTATATTATAAATCTATCCTCAATATCTTAAGAACTGAAAATTAAGGCACTCTTTGTAGTTCCCCATTGGAAGGCGACGTTTAACTCGGCACCACCCTTTCTACTATTGAATGTGGCAACAACAGATTCCGTCTTCTTCTTCGCAGATTCGTCCATAATAAAAAAAAGACACCATACTACGACTTCACGTGACATTTTCAACTACAGTACTCATGCTATAGAAGCACCTCAGTGGAAGACACTGCATACGATCGGAACTTATACAGTTACGGAAAATAGCTAAACCTTGAACCCGCACCAGCATTGTATCCTGTGGTCAGATGAGAGGTGTGATCAGAAAGTAAGGGAAACTTCTTAATTTCAATGGCTTCATACAACCAAGTTCCAAAAAAATTTGTTATCTTGTTGGTACACATGTTACTGATGTATATTTGCATTTTCAGATGTTTTGAATGTTTAGTTTATTGTTGACAGTCGAAGAGGCTATACGTCTTTTCGAGTGCTCTGTGAATTTTACTTTTGAGAAAGATGGGTTAAAGAATTTTCTCTGTTGGTATTTTCCTGGAGACACATCAGTCTCAACTTTGTCTTCGATGAGGATAGAAGCTGAAGTAAGGAATTAAAATCTGTTCCCCATCTGGGGCTTAAACACAGGTTTCGTGCTGATTAGATACAGGTGGCAGCCACTACTCCACATTGGTGTTGTGGCAACAAGAGCTGCACGAACTACACCTCGGTATCACAAGCTTCAGACCACGTCCTCAGCCCATTTTCCTTTCTAAAATCGTCATTATTCCATCAGATCAATAGATAACCTGCACCTGAGGTACAGTCAGGATTTCCCCATTACTTACAAAGCTGGGTAGCTATTTAATACCGGAGAACCTCGGCAATAATGGCGATTTAAGAAGACGAAAATGGACTTAAGAAGTGCATTGAATTTTGTGATAGTTATGTAAGGATGTAGAGGCTTACTTCACTAGGGCTAAGATAGATACTGCCTACAGGAAAATTAAAGAGACCTTTGGAGATAAGAGAACCACTTGTATGAATATCAAGGGCTCAAATGGAAACACAGTTCCAAGCAAAGAAGGGAAAGCAGAAAGGTGGAAGGAGTATATAGAGGGACTATACAAGGGCGATGTTCTTGAGGACAATATTATGGAAATGGAAGAGGATTTAGATGAAGATGAAATGGGAGATATGATACTGCGTGAAGAATTTGATAGAGCACTGAAAGACCTAAGTCGAAACAAGGCCCCGGGAGTAGACAACATTCCATCAGAACTACTGACAGCCTTGGGAGAGAGCCAGTCATGACAAAACTCTACCATCTGGTGAGCAAAATGTATGAGACAGGCGAAATACCCTCAGACTTCAAGAAGAATATAATAATTCCAATCCCAAAGAAAGCAGGCGTTGACAGATGTGAAAATTACCGAACTATCAGTTTAATAAGCCACGGCTGCATAATACTAACGCGAATTCTGTACAGACGAATGGAAAAACTGGTAGAAGCCTACCTTGGGGAAGATCAGTTTGGATTCCGTAGAAATATGGGAACACGTGAGGCAATACTGACCTTACGACTTATCTTAGAAGCTAGATTAAGAAAAGGCAAACCTACGTTTCTAGCATTTGTAGACTTGGAGAAAGCTTTTGACAATGTTGACTGGAATAATCTCTTTCAAATTCTGAAGGTGGCAGGGGCAAAAAATACAGGGAGCGAAAGGCTATTTACAATTTGTACAGAAACCAGATGGCAGTTATAAGAGTCGAGGGACATGAAAGGGAAGCAGTGGTTGGGAAGGGAGTGAGACAGGGTTGTAGCCTCTCCCCGATGTTATTCAATGTGTATATTGAGCAAGCAGTAAAGGAAACAAAAGAAAAATTCGGAGTAGGTATTAAAATCCATGGAGAAGAAATAAAAACTTTGAGGTTCGCCGATGACATTGTAATTCTGTCAGAGACAGCAAAGGACTTGGAAGAGCAGTTGAATGGAATGGACAGTGTCTTGAAGGGAGGATATAAGATGAACATCAACAAAAGCAAAACGAGGATAATGGAATGTAGTCGAATTAAGTCGGGTGATGCTGAGGGAATTAGATTAGGAAATGAGACACTTAAAGTAATAAAGGAGTTTTACTATTTGGGGAGCAAAGTAACTGATGATGGTCGAAGTAGAGAGGATACAAAATGTAGACTGGCAATAGCAAGGACAGCGTTTCTAAAGAAGAAAAATTTGTTAACATCGAGCATAAATTTAAATGTCAGGAAGTCGTTTCTGAAAGTATTTGTATGGAGTGTAGCCATGTATGGAAGTGAAACGTGGATGATAAACAGTTTGGACAAGAAGAGAATAGAAGCCTTTGAAATGTGGTGCTACAGAAGAATGCTGAAGATTAGATGGGTAGATCACATAACTAATGAAGTATTGAATAGGATTGGGGAAAAGAGGAGTTTGTGGCATAACTTGACAAGAAGAAGGGATCGGTTGGTAGGACATGTTCTGAGACATCAAGGGATCACCAATTTAGTTTTGGAGGGCAGCGTGGAGGGTAAAAATCGTAGAGGGAGACCAAGAGATGAATACACTAAACAGATTCAGAAGGATGTAGGCTTCAGTACGTATTGGGAGATGAAGAAGCTTGCACAGGATAGAGTAGCATGGAGAGCTGCATCAAACCAGTATCAGAACTGAAGACCACAACAACAACATGGCATTACACTAAGGTGGTCCAGGCGGGTGTGGTAGCCATAATGCTACCATGGCGTAATTGTTAGCATTTCTGTCTAGTAAGCAAGGGACGCAGCTTCAAGTCCCAGGCGTGAAACAAACATTACTTCGTTACTTCAGCTTCTATCATTATCAAAGTATTTGCGTTAAATTTGGCTTGAAAAATGGACAAAAATGGCAGCACCGAATTCTAAATGTTGACTGTGGCTTTTGCTGAATCTACTATGAGTAAAAGAAAACTTTACGAGTGGTAAAAACGTTTCAGAGAGGGTCGAGAAGACACTGAAGACAACGATCGTGCTGGACGCCCGAACACCAATTACTGACGACATAATAGAAGAAGTAAACAAAGTGGTATGCTTTGTCTCATGCCAAGCAATTTTTTCGGATGTTTTGGGCATGTAACGTGTAGCAGCAAAGTTTGTTCCGAAATTGTTATATTTCGCCCAAAAATGACGTCCCTTAGACATCGCCCAGGAATTGCTGAATGAAGTTGACAACGGTCCAGAACTTCTAAATAAGGTTGCAACGGGTAAAAAAACATGAGTACAAGGGTACGACGTCGAAACGACAGCCCAACCGTCCCAATGGAAACTGGCTGAGGATCCAAGACCGAAAAAAATTTCACAAATTCGATCACATTTTAAGGTTCTTCTCACTGTTTTCTTCGATTACGATGGTATACTGTATCGTATGTGCCTGCTTTATGGTCGGACAGGTACCCCTGAGGCTTCTTTCTATTTCAGAGGCTGAAGGGAACCGTTTTCCACCATTGATGAGGTTAAAACAGGATCGCTGATGAAACTGAGCACCATACCGACAAGTGTGTTCCAAAAGTCCTACCAAGATTGGAAAAAGTTTGTAATATCTGAGGGTGTTATACTGAAGGGGACGAAGTTAATGTTCATGAATAAATAAAGATTCTTTAAAAAGAACAAAAATTTGTTACTTTTTGAGCACACCTCCTATGCTGCAGATCGCAGATTATCCTGTTTAATGCAGTGGGAAAACCTTCGATCTCCACTTTCCGTAACGAGACGTGGACGTTCAACGCCTTGTCGTCTTTTCGTGGTTTAACCGTCCTTCTGTCACTTTCCGTACATGCTCACGACAGCAGCACACGGACAGCCGACCAGATTCGCCGTTTCCGAGACGGCCAAAACAGTCTGCCCTTTGTCAAAGTCGGTTGTGTCAGTGGATTTCCCCATACGCGGCGTCTATGGTTGCAGCAATGATTTGTCATTCGTCTTTGCGTCACTTACACGAAGTGTTACACGATTCTTCTTATAGGCCTCTAAGGACTGTAGAGTGGAAATAACAGGTAACGTCTTGATAAGAAATCTGTTGAGAGATATGCCACTTAGATGTAAAATGAGTTCTTAACTGTGTACTCTACGAGAGCCAATGACACGGGCAGTCTTCCGAGCACTCCATGACGGATTCTTTTCTACGTGACGAAAGACGTCCTTTTCAACCTACCAGCCTCTCTGTGAAACACCGCAGTCTACGCACTTGGACGCGGACGTACCAGTTTCTCGTAGCCTTTGTTGCAATCGGACGAAAATGGTATGTGACGTCTCAATTACGACAGGGACTGACGACGGCGGTCTCTTCTCTGTTTGTTGTAGCTCGCGGTCTAGCGGCTGGCGCTGCTACCTCTGGGAGACGAGGAGCCGAGTTCGATTTCCGACAGGGTCGGGAATTCACCCCTCCTGGGGTCTGAGTGTTTGTACTGTCCTCATCATTTCATCATCATTCGGACAAGCTGCCAGACTAGACAGCGTAAAGATTGGGAATTTGTACGGGTGATGATAACCACGTAGCTGAGCGCCCCACTAACCAAATATCATCATCATCTTCTCAGTTTGTGTGCGAATTGTGAAGCGGAAGATTTGAAGTTGATTATATCGTTAAAGTTTTTTATGCTCAAGTGTTACCTATACGGACATGGCTTCGTTTATCACAAATTTCGTCAGTAGGTCCTCTCTACAACCCTTAGAATCCTGTAATAGGAGTTTCACATAACCTGTGAAGAGAAAGCAAGTGGTCCTGTCCTGTTTCGCGATTGCGTATACACCGGAGAAACGGCCCCATCCACTGTATCAGATTGGAATCGGGGTATCCGGTTCTGTAATTCAGTGACGTACGGTATCTGAAAATTTGGCTCTTGGTGCCATGAAACCGGTACTGATTTAAAAATAAAGGATTAAACACTTAATCAACTTAAAATCATTAATTCGACATGTAATGTTAACCAGCAAACCAATAATAATATCATTTATTGATTTAAAAACAACTATTTGACTCGGTAACAGAGAAACAATACATGAAATCAATAGAGAATTTGGTATTAAAACAAAATTAGCAAACTTAATTCATGAAACTCTAACAAAGACGATTACTGAAGTTATTTTTATGGGAGAACTGTCTCAACCGTTTGAAATAAAACTGGTGTTAGGCAGGGGATGGTTTGTCACCTTTACTGTTTAACAGCGTTCTATAAACATTTTTAAGGTACTGGAATTTGTTGCTAAAACTCAAAATTGAACAAATAATTGTAGGAACGAAAACAGATGGAATGAAGGTAAACTGCCTGGCTTTTGCAGACGATTTTGTAGAATTTTCAGAAAATCTGACAGACGCAGTTATTCAAATAAATCTTCTGGAAGAAATAGCAAATAGAAATGGACTCAAAATTTCAGCTGAAAAAAAGTCCATGGCGAATATAAAAAAAAGAATGCACTAAAATTCGTCGAAACTCAGATAGGTAAATTAGAGCTAGTAGATAAATTCAGATACGTTGGAGAAACTATACGACAGAGTGAATTAGAAAATTTCCAGATGGAGAGAGCATATGGCTTGACACCAACTGCCTCGCTGCACTGGTAACACCGGTCCCCATCAGGTCACCGGATCTGAGCGCTATCGGGCTTGGCTAGCACTCGGGTGGTTGGCGTCTGGATCTGCCGAGCGCTGTTGGCTATCGGGGTGCACTCAGCCGTTGTCAGGGCAATTGAAGAGCTACTTGAGTAAGAAGTAGGGGCTCCAGTCACGAAATCTGAAAACGGCTGGGAGAGCCGTGTGCTGACCACATGCCGCTCTACCCCCGCATCCAGGACGCCTATCGGCTGGGGATGACACGGCGGTCGGTCGGAATCGTTGGGCCTTCCGAGGACTGTTCAGATAGGTATGGTTTGACAAAGAATATTTACAATAAGAAATGCATATCTATAAAACAAAACTTGAATACCATGACACATATTACGATTTATATGGATGTGAATACCTAACAATGAGCTATAAGCTGGAAACAATGGAGGTTCGTGAAAGATGGATTGTTCGAAAAATAACGGGTGGAATACAAACTACAGATCGTTGGAAAATGAGAAGTAATAAGGCGATGTACAAAAATATACAGAAAACATGAGAAGTAATGGCTAAAAGAAGATTAAACTTTTTGTACACTTCTACCGAATGAATGAGAACAGGCTCACGAAACATATATCCCCATATTTCTGGAAGAAGAAATCGACAATAGTATGGATTACAGAAATAAGGAAATAACTAGAAAGAAACAACATCAAAAAATCCGAAATAACTGACAAACATTTTTAAGAATAAAGTACTAAATTTAGAAGGCTTTCAGTGGAAAAGAAATAGGAAGTCGGGAACACTATGAGCAGAAGAAAAGCAAAATCAACACGAGGAGAAGATGAAAGACTATTGTAAAAACAGAAAACAAGAAGGAAAGAAGAGAAGTCATTAAGTGATCCTAGTTACTAAACGCGAACATAAAAAATAATTAAATAGAGTTGAAGCGGTTTATTAGTACCCAAAATCATGCTTTATATTTTTTTTAAAGTGTCACGTGTCATGTCACCGCATTCAATCTCGTTGTGGGCAGCACTCAATATAGTTTGGTTCATCGGTGTATATATACCTGTCGTCTAAGCAATTAACATTTAGTAACCACAATTTTGCGAACGCTAGCAGCTAACTAAAAACAGTTTACGCAGCTGATATAACGGAATACTGATGTTCAGTAGTTCCATGGTAAAATAGTATTATGGAAGCCTCAAACTCAATAACATTCATAAACACGTAATTTTGTGCTTCTAATTAAGACCTATTTACTTGTTTCGACTTTTAATGCTTACAATAGAGACTGAAGATTGAATGAGATAGGCGACAGCAAAAACACGTTTCGGCCTCTTCGCCACATCTTCTGCAGGGAGAGAGAACCTTTCTGTTTGCAGGCGCAGGTGAGAGCGGCGCCACCTCGGGGCATCCATCATCTTCGAGTAAACCATCAGCCCGCCGTCAAAGCGGGTGGCGTTTCGCTTGAAGCGACGTCCGGCTGACAAATTACCGAGACCCCAGCACCGACACCACTAAATCTGCGTCTCGCCTTCTTTCCTCCACTACATTTTTTTTATAACACTAAATATTTAATTCATTTCAGTAACACATTTCAATAAAATATATAAAACTGAAACAGTCGTTTCCGTAATAGGAGAGATAAAAGGAGGATACTTCTGGGAGCTGTATACGGGGTGATCAAAAAGTCAGTATAAATTTGAAAATTGAATAAATCACGGAATAATGCAGATAGAGAGGTAGAAATTGACACACATGCGTGGAATGACATGGGGTTTTATTGGAACAAAAAAAAATACAAACGTTCAAAAAATGTCCGACAGATGGCGCTTCATCTGATCAAAATAGCAATAATTAGCATAACAAATTAAGACTAAGCAAAGATGATGTTCTTTACAGGAAATGCTCAATATGTCCACCATCATTCCTCAACAAAAGCTGTATTCGAGGAATAATGTTGTGAACAGCACTGTAAAGCATGTACAAAGTTATGGTGAGGTTCTTTGGTTCTTTCAGCATCCCTAGAGATGTCGGTCGATCACGATACTCTTGCGACCTCAGGTAAACCCAAAGCCAAAAATCGCACGGACTAAGGTCTGGGGACTTGGGAGGCCAAACATGACGAAAGTGGCGGCTGAGCACACGATCATCACCAAACGACGCGCGCAAGAGATCTTTCACGCGTCTAGCAAAACTGTTTTTTGTTTTGTTTTTTTGGTTCTAATAAAACACCAAGTCATTCCAAGCATGTGTGTCAATTTTTACCTCTTTCTCTACATTATTCCGTGGTTTATTAAGTTTTCAAATTTATACTAACTTTTTGATCACCCGGTATATCTGGCAGCATTGCTCTTCGTGAGTAGGGCTGCCAGATTCAAACATAGAAAAGCCGGATTCGGCGTTATTTTTAGCCAGATATTTTACCCTAAAATCCAGGCTATCTATTTTAAATAGAATTAGGGTCAGATGAGTATCTTAAATCCTTTATTAATAATCTGTTGCAATAAGTACTTTGTGAATTCAACCTAAAAGTGCTTAAACAAAAGAAAGAATCAGTAAACAGTCTTATAATTTGACAGCAACAAAGCGATCAGTCTTCTAAATTGTCCAGGCTCGTTCCAGTCAAAATAAACTACAAGTTATTCATTAAATAAAACAAAGAATTATCCATTCTCCCGGACGGAAAACTAAAATATATTCAATAATTTGGTCCTTTCTGTTAGCCTTACGAAGGAGTAACAATGGAATAGCGAAGGACCAGCGCAGACCAACTGTCGTTTGTAGTTGTGTGCCTCAAAACGGGTAAGAGCGACGCGTAGTGTGAGGAGGGAGTGAGGGTTAGCATCGTCTGATCGGCACGTTCTTCTTTGTCTCACTTGTTCTGCGCATAGCGTTCTAGTTGTGACATTTCGTTTTAAGCTCGTCCGATTCACGAAAAACCGTAGGACCTGAAGAATAGCAGTGTCTGGTATAAACAGATTGCAGGAAAAAAATTAGCACACGTAGAAAGATGGTCATTTGCGCGTGCGACGTAGACGTGGTGAGCCCTCTCGTACAGTGCATTCGTGCAAGACACATTGAACCCCACCCCAGGCCTCATGGTCTGGAGGGCTAACTCTCATTCACCTTTGGTGTTTCTGGAAGGGACCTTAACCAACTCCCAGTATGTACAGACTCTGTTCTTTTGCCATTCTTGCGACAGGAAGGTGATGTGTTGTTCCAACAGGTTACTGCCCACCCACGCATTGCTCCTGAAACTCAATGTACTCTGTAAGATGCGCAGCAACTTCGCTGGACAGCACGATCTCAGGGCTTGTCACCAACCGAGCACATATGGGATGTGATGGGACGAGAAGTGAGTCGTCACCCATCACCTCCTACAGAGCAAAATGAACAGTTGGAGCAGCGTGGCATAACGTATGCCAGGACAGTATTCGGCACCCGTTCGATCGACTGCATCACAGAGGCAGCGCCTGTATTGCTGCCCATGGGGGCTAGTTTCATCATGGGTTGATCCCTGGTACCTCGGAACTGCTTACGCTGTTGATCTGTAAACGTAATCATTTCATGTACTCCACACGCACTGTTGTAACAAAAAATATTGAGTGAACTGGAAATCTCTAAAGCATGTAGTAAGCGTGTACTTATTTTTCCTGATTTTTTCCTTAAGATATATCTCCATATTCCTGCTTATTCCTCGGGCTTTCGTTATTAGCCTGAAACGGGCCTCAGTTTTGTGTTCTCTGCTTCACCACTAAAACGAAGGACAGGCCGGACTTCTATATATTTGGCCGGACACGACCGTAAAAACCGGACATGTCCAACTAAAGTGGAACACCTGACAATCCCATTCGTGATGCGAGTCGACGCCTTTATCGGCAGTAAGTACGAGTCCAGTGGCAGAGCTTGTGGGACACCTGTCAACGTTAGTGGTAGCGGCCGACATTATGTGCTCCATTCTCCCTTTTTTCATTTTATTGTCACTGTTCTGACTGGTCTGATGCGGCCCACTACAGCCTCATGCGGTAACCTCTTAATCTCAGAATATCGCTCAGGCACGCCTTCTACGTTCTGTCTAAAATAT
The DNA here is from genome assembly GCF_023864275.1 of Schistocerca cancellata. Lineage (NCBI taxonomy): Eukaryota > Metazoa > Arthropoda > Insecta > Orthoptera > Acrididae > Schistocerca > Schistocerca cancellata. Next base: position 566,668,833 of record NC_064630.1, on the reverse strand, counting down.
TTGTAAACTGAATTTGACTTTGTAATACGTACTTTTCAAGCAGAAAATAAAAAGTCACTCCTACATATACCTTACACTTAGAACTAAAACTGTACACATCACTGCAAACAACAAATAATTAGCTCTGATCAGATAGGTCATGAATATCTTTTCTTCTGGTGAGGTGGCTTTCTTTAAACCAATGGTGTTTTTCTCCAGTTAGTCTCAGGAGGTCTCTGACAACTCGTCAAATTTACGTACTGACATTCTCGTTTAACTGAAAAATTTAACGCTGTTTTGTTAAACCATTGCACAGTGTTCGAAATAACCCGTTTGGTCACGATCAGCAATGAAGGGATGTACCCACAACTTTTTGATCTGCATTCTCTGTTTATTTCAACGTCGCACACAAGGCACAGGTACGTCCTGTTCGATACAGGGCGCAGATTAAAGACATTTCTGTGGCATCTCACGTATCGGACCACAGCCCTGGCAACAGAGCTGACGCTGGGTCCCATTACGGTAAGTGACTCTCCGTGTCATAAGGGCCACATTGAAGCTACAATGGTTTGAGTGGCATGATAGCGAACTCACGTTAATGTCCACTGTTGTGACTGACAATTCGCAATTTTTCACAACACAACTTTTATTTATGTAAGTTTACAAGGTTGATGACTCAACAATAAAAGAAAGATAACAATAACGATGCCAGTAAAAGTCTCCTAATTGAGGCAAACAAAAGTTCACTTTTAATTTTCCACAAAGGTTCGTGGTAATACACACACACTAGTAAAAGCCCAATTCAGAGACTAAGACGTAATCTTCAGCAGTCGAAGTCTACGAGATCGGCATCCGGAGTGAACTGAACTTTGGGGCTGGTTCTAGCCCCTAAATTGCTGTCTCCAGCCAGTCAGGTTTTGGCGTAGTGATACTTCCTGCAGGCCGTGACTCGAGCTCCCCCTGCAGGAAGTAGTGCTCGGAATGCCTGTTTCCATTATCTTGTATGTAAATAGCCGGTGTTTACCATAGTGCTTTTGGTACACCTTGGACATAGACAACCCCGTCCTCTGTGGTGTAATTTGGGTTGCCGACCCTCAGGGGCTACCTTGGGTCCGGCATAACATCCACCATATTCATCTCATCACAACCCGATAGAACACATCGGGGATGCGCGTTCCAGCCAATGGCCAGTAGTTCACCTGGATTGCGTGGCCTGTGCGTAGACATCTTGGAAAATATACCAAGGTCTTATCGAATCCATGTCACGTGGAACAGCTATGTTCCAAAGGTGAACAACACGCTATTAAGCAGCGGATCATAACGTATTGGATCGTTATTGTATGTACCGATGGACAACACACCACTTACTGACATTTGCTGAGAACGAAAAGTAGTTTATATCCCTAGACTACAGCTCAAATAGTTTCTGTACGACTCTTTGAAGTTCTACACCTACATCTACATGATTACTTTGCAGTGCACAGTTATGTGCTTGGCAGAGGGTTAATCGAAGCCCTTTCAAGCTATTTCTATACCGTTCCGCCGTCGAACAGCGGGCGGGAAAAACGAGCGCTTAAATCTACCCGTGCGAGCTCTGATTTCTCTTATTTTATTATGATGATCACTTCTCACTATTTAGGTGGGCGCCAACAAAATATTTTCACACTCAGACGCGAAAGTTGATCATTGAAATTTCATGAGAAGGTCCTGCAGCAACGAAAAACGCTTTTGTTTTAATGACTGCCACCCCAATTCGAGTATCACACGGTAGCACTCTCTCCCCTATTTCGCTATGATACAAGACGAGCTGCTCTTATTTGAAATTTTTCGATGTCTTCAGTCAGTCCTATCAGACGCGACTACCGAGCAGCTGTACTGCAGAAGGGGACGGACAAGCGTGGTGTAGGCAGTGCATCAGTAGACCTGTTGCGTCTTCTAAGTTATCTGTCAGAAAATCGCAATCTTTGGTTTACTTTCCCCACAACATTATCTATGTTATCGTTCGTAAGTTATTCGTAATTGTTATCCCTGGGGTATTTAGTTGACTTTTCAGCCTTTAGATTTTGTTGATTTATCGTGTAACCGAAATTTAGCGGATTCCTATTAGTACTCATATGGATGACTTCACACTTTTCATTATTTTGAGCGAATTGCCACTCTTCACATCATACAGATACATTGTCTAAATTATTTTGCAATTGGTTTTGATCATATGACTGCTTTGCAACACTGTAAAAGACAGCATCATCTGCAAACAATCTACGAGGGCTGCTCAGATTGTGTCCTACGTCTTTTATGCAGATCAGTAATAGTAGAGGTCTTATAACACTTCCTAGGGAAACGCCAGGTATTACGTCTGTTTTACTCGACGACTTTCTCTCTGTTTGTAACGAACTATGACCATTATGACAGGAAATCACGAATCCAGTCACATAACTGTGTGAAAGGCTTTTGTAAATCTGGAAATATGGAATCAATTTGAAATCACCTGTCGTTAGCTACCATTACTTTGTGAGAATAAAGAGGTTATTGGGTTTTACAAGAACGATATTTTCTGAATTCGTGTTGGTTGTTTGTCAATAAATCGCTTTCTTTGAGGCAATTTATAGTGTTCCAAAATCCAATTAAAAATCGACATTAGTGATTGGCCCTGTAATTCAGCGGATTACTCCTACTTTCTTTCTTGGGTATTGATATGACTTGTGGAGCTTTCCATTCCTTAGGTACGGATCTTTTGACGCGACTGCTAAGGATGGAGCTACTGTATCAGTATATTCGGAACGGAACCTGACTGGCGTACAATCTGGACCAGAGGCTTTGACTTTATTAACTATTTAGCTGCGTCGAGGATAATTGCATCTAAGTTACTCACGTTGGCAGTTGTTCTTGACTCGAATTAGGGAATATTTACTTCGTCTTTCTGAAGTTATCAGGGACAAAATACTGGGAGCGAAAAGCTACTTACAACACGGAAAGAAACGAAAGTCGACTTGTGACAGAAGAATGACGTGAAAGGCAGACAGTGAAGCGGGTGTGAGACAGGGTAATGGCCTATCCCCGATGTTATTCAATCCGTACATGGAGCAAATAGGAAAGGAAAGCCAAGGAGAAATTTAGAAAATTATTAAGGTTCAGGGAGAAGAAATAAAATCCATTAGTTTACACACACTGAGCTCGAAAGGGCGATCTGTAGTGATTACTTAGGAGAAAAGGAACTTCTTGGCTGAGATCACTGTAGAAAACCTTGATGTAGGTAAGTAGCTTAGATGAAACTAAGTTACCATCTTCAGATATTCATAAAGGATATTACAAATGTCTTGTGCCAGCTATGTACTACGTACAGCACAATTCGCCAAGAGATCGTTCCTATAACATAACATCACACATTGGAACTTTGTTTTGGCGAATTCTGATGTAAATAGTAATTTTAACTTTGACGTGCCAACGCATCGATCATTTCATGTTTTATGTACTTGGAAATTCAATGGAAAGCTTTTGTGTGTAGCTGGCACAAGATGTTTGTAATAACCTTTATGAATATCTGAAGATGATAACTTACTTTTACCAAAACCGTTTACCTACAATAAAGTTTTTATAGCTATCTCGGCTAAGAAGGTCTTCTTCTCATAAGCAAAAATAAAATATTTTAGGTTCCGTCGATTGCATTGATGTTCTGTCAGTGACAGCAAAGGACTAGGGACATCAGTCGAACATATTTTATAATGGCTTGAAAAGACGTCATAAAATGAACAGGCAGCGGTGATATCCGAACGCTCTGGTATACACCGCAAGCCAAGATACCTGCACTGACTTTTCGCCGAGCTTCTGCCAGGCAGCTGGCGAAGTCTTTAGATCATTTTGATGTTCCAGAATCTTTCTTTAAGTTTACGTAAGACAACTAGACTTCTCAAATCATGGTGTTGGCACGACTCTGTGGGAATTTCTTGTAAACACTGCTGGCAAAGTGAATTGCATATCATTATACGTGTAATTTTTTTGTTCAACTGCATGTAACCTGATAATGACGTTCTTTCAAACGAAACCGGCAGTGAGATAATAAATGTACCACTACAGCTGTGGTGCTAATATTAAAAAGAATTGGCTGTAGAACTCAACTTGATCAAAATGAACACCAACAAAAACGAAACAAGAGTGATGGCTGTGATCGGACTGAATCAGGTGGTGCTGCAGTATTTATTCCAGGAAAGTAGTTGAAGAGTTTTTCCGATTGGGACCGAAAATGTTTAACAATGGCCGCAGTAAAGAGGATGTAAATGCAAACTTGCAGTGATAAGAAACTGTTTAATGAAAATGTGAAATATGTTAACACTGATATAAATTTAAGTACACATTTTTTCTGGGCCTAATTCGGTTGAAATAATGCGAAATTTGTTCTGGGACATAGTGGAAAATTCCTGGTTCAGCTTCAGCTCGTATTGTTTCATGAAGTTCCGATAGGTGTTGGTGCTACACGTAGCTTTCATATTGGCGCACGTCATGAAAAATAGTGTTAAGAGTGGGCAGTAATATGGTATATTGGAATCCTGAACAAAACCGACCTGCTTTCAGAAAAAAATTTGTGTTTCATTACTGATTGAACCCCTCTCATATCTTATTATTATGCAATAAAAAGATGCATTTTCTACAACTGAAACGGATTTTTAATCCAATTATCAGGAGCCTCAGCTGAGGATTTTCTCATAATCAGATTTTGTGATAAATTTATGTTAGTCTTCCCTCAAAGTATTTTTCTGCACTGTAGACTTAAATGAAAGAGAATCATGGACGACAACCATTAAAAGGGAGCAACCGAACCTTTTTGAAATGTGAAACATAAAATTAAGAGATTGAATGTGAAGGTTCTGCATCGAATTGTACAGAGAAATCTATATGGCACATCTTGACTAAAAGAAGGGCTGGGCTCACAGAACAGATACTGAGACTTCAAGGAATAGGTAATTTGGTACTTGGTGATGTATGAAGGGTAAGAGTTGTACGAGATGTAAGTAGGCTGTTTATGTTGTCTTATTGACAACGTTACGTAGCGCTCTGTATGAAAACCACTGGCTGTGCTGTGTGCAGCCTGTGGCTAGTTTGCATTGTTGTCTGCCATTGTAGTGTTGGGCAGCGGCAGCTGGATGTGAACAGCGCGTAGCGTTGCGCAGTTGGAGGTGAGCCGCCAGCAGTGGTGGATGTGGGGAGAGAGATGGCGGAGTTTTGTAATTTGTCATGAACTGATATATATATTATGACTATTAAGGTAAATACATTGTTTGTTCTCTATTAATATCTTTCATTTGCTAACTATCCCTATCAGTAGTTAGTGCCTTCCGTAGTTTGAATCTTTTATTTAGCTGGCAGTAGTGGCGCTCGCTGTATTGCAGTAGTTCCAGTAATGAAGATTTTTGTGAGGTAAGTTATTTGTGAAAGGTATAGTTTAATGTTACTCAGGGCCATTCTTTTGCAGGGATCTTTGATAGTCAGATTGCGTTGCGCTAAAAATATTGTGTGCCAGTTTAAGCATAGTCTTGTACAATTGTTCTAAGGGGATGTTTCAGAGACTGAGATTTTACCACAATAACTAGGTGCAAGTGAATGTTGCCTGCAGTAGTTACGTAGAGATGAAGAGGCTTACACAGGAATAAAGTAGCGTGGAGAACTGCTTCAGACCAATTTTCAGACAGGAGGCCACAACGAGTTTACGTATAGATGAGAATACCAACACACTGCCTGATGAAAAATGAACTAATCATGGAAAAAATATTCAGCACTTAGGCGCAAGCAATGTCCGAAGATATGTATTGCACTTAACAGAGATAGTAGTAGTTGTGGGTGGGAAAAACCGAACGGTTAAAACCAATATTGGTCTTTTAGTTGCGAATAACCGGTGTTTTCGGCCTCTCCCGCCGGAGGTTCAAGTCCTCCCTCGGGCATAGGTGAATGTGTTGTTCTTAGCATAAGTTAGTTTAATTATTGTATAAGACTAGGAACCGATGACCTCACCAGTTTGGTCCCTTAGGAATTCCCACACATTTGAACATTTAACCCGTATTTTTCGGTAGTTTTTAAGTCTCTGTTGCAACAGGTGTCTTTTACTTTTTAATAATAACCGAGTAAAAAATGAATTAGCAGTAGCTGCAGCGCTAAAATTTTTCGTGTTTAAGTAAACCTTTTCCATTTTTTTTAAAAAAAGGGGTCATGATTATTTGTAAAATTTTCATTGGTGTGAAATATTGCGTCATTTTAGAAACTGAGAAAAGCATCAGTGCAATTTTAATAACAATGTCAACAGAAACGAAGAACGAACACGTGGCATACGAACTGAGACAATAATGGCACTGGTTTGCGTGTGTCGTGGCACAAGGTGCGCGTATATTTGCATTGTGGAAGACTTGGCACCACCTGGTCCATAAGGTAGTTTCTCACTGTGGTAGCCGGTTATCTGTTGTTTTGCAGAATGGCATCAACCCTAGTCTGGAAACATTATTGCGAAATGACGTAGCAGTGAAGTGTAGTGCTTCATTTACTTTAGAAGGTTAAAGATTTGTCTGCCGTTTCTATGAAATAATGAAGACGAAGGAAATTCTGGTAACAGTTATAAATTAGAAACTTGACAATAATTGATTCATAGTATACTATAAAAATGGAATGTAGCTGTCCTGCTTCCTGTGTCTACATGATATACCTTTGTTTGCTTGTAGCCCTTAGAAACAGAGAAGTTAACACGAAAAACAGAATTCTTCGACATCAGTTTTCACTGTGTGGGGCTGATATTCGTAATGGCCAATTAGTCGTATAGTCCCCGATTACAAAACGTTTTTTGAGCAGAGTTTCAAAAAACTAGAATTGATGGGAGAACAGTGGTGATTTTTTTTTTTTGTAGTATTCAACTACGTATCACTTTTCGAAAAAAAAGTAGCGAACGGTAGACGGACTGAGTTTTCTTATATTTGCCTATTTAATTTGATATTTTCATTCTGTGTATCTTGAAACTGAGGGAGTAAAAATTTGTTCGTTTTTGTTCGACTTCTACGTTTGTTACAGGAAATAATTGGAATAATAAACAGTCATCAGTTATTTGAGAAATTGGTTATTTCTAGCGGTTTTAACAGTCAGTATAGTGTCCCCAGTGAAATAATAAGAAAAGACTTAAAAACAGTATTTATAAAGAAGAGACATTTATTTAAAAATTGAATAATATACATTTTTCTCATGTATCCGCATGATAATAATTTCTCTGTGTAAGTTTCGAGGGCAAGGAAATATAACAAAATGATCTAAAGAGACGACAAGATACGCTCTTTTGTTAATTTTTTAGTCGTCTTCACTTCTTCTCTTGTCTTGGTTGCGTGTAGACGGACATCTTGCGAGTGCTGGCAAATGTAAGCATATTTGTACAACTTAAGCAGATAATATATAGATTTAAAATTATCGTTCACTTTTAATTTGTAAGAGGTGATCCCGATTTCATGTCCGCCTTCCTTTGAATTAACCTGCTTTCGAGTAATTTACAGTTCAACAATCGCAGCGGCAGATGCAGCCAACGACGCCATTACGTGGCGATATTAACTTATAAAAATTAGCGGAAGCGAAAACCTCGCCCACTATTAACATAATACACATTTTTCTCCACAGCCGCCCGACGTTGCAGAAAATACGTAGCTTTAAGATTGTTATTTTCAGCACAACAGCCGAGAGCCAGAGCCAGGACTCCGACTACAATGCAATGTTTAACGGAGGTAAGAAAAAATACTCTCGCACGTCTGAGGGCCGTAATTGTAATTAATAACAAGATTTTTTGCTTTAAAGTGAACTGACTAGCCGAGGAAATTAATATGAAAAGTTTATTCCGTTGTTCAACTTATATGTTCATGTTTTAAATTCAGCGAGTCTAACGTTCATTAACGTAAGCAATAAATTTCACTGAAGATCAATATTGTTTAAAAAAAAAGAACTTCACAAAAGCATGTAATTCTAAATCAAAACTGAATGAAATACTATTTTTATTAAGGCCCACCACGTAAGTCGGCAACAATCAGCGCTACCAATAAATTTATGTAGTAACCAGTAAATTAAATTACGACGGCCGACGGACGCGAGATCAGGTTAAACTGGCGTGGACAAAAAAAACTGATAACCAGTTGTTTCAGCAATAATTGCCATCCATAATACAGACTTGCGTCCCATTGAGACAGCAACAGTTTCAGATTTGCTGCCATTGTTGGCATTTAATGGTGGCCTGATAATCCTTTAACACAATGCCTTTAGCGTACCTCAGAGGGAAGTCAGTGTTATGCGACGTGCGTGCTTGAGATATTGCGTGCTTGCGGGCACAGGCTACGTCGAGCGTTGCGACGCGTTGCGTTGCCGCTGGCGTCTCGGTTGGCGCGGACCGAACGCTATCGATGGCGAGAGTCCGCCCCACCCCGCTTCACCGCGCTGCGCCGACCTTGTGCAGATCCGGCTGCCTGGAATTCCGCCACAGCAGCCGATACGGCATGACCATTCCGCGTCTTTGATGTTTTTAATATCCATACGGCTCCTATTATTAGCACCTCCACTCTTTCAACGAACTCGTAACAACACGTGCGGTATCCTAAAAGTAATTTGTGCATTTAACTCTTGGGTACGGTACACTATGAGATCAAAAGTATCCTGGCACGTATTGGCAGACGTTCCCATGGGGTGTGTCCACGCTTCGCCTCTGAGACGACTTTAACCCTGCTGGAAGCAGTTTCAGTGAGGTATCTGACTGCCTGTGGAGTAACTTAATGGCAGCCCACTCTTCCTCAAGAGCCGAAACCAAAGAAAGTAGTGATTTTGGACGCTGCGTTCTGGAGCGAAGTCGACGTTCTGACTCAACCCAAAGCTGTTCTCTTCACTCCAGGTCGGGACTCTGGACGGCCCAGTCCATTTCAGGAATTTTACTGTCCACATACCATTGTCTCGCAGGTGCAGCTTCTTGACGAGCTGTATTGTCGTACTGATACAATCATCGACTCCGAACTGTTCATCTACTGAAAGCAGTGCACAATGCTATAGAATTTGGTACGAGTTAAGAAGGTCGACCTCGGTTCAAACCGAAGCGTCCAACATTATTACCTGCTCTGGTTTCGTCTCTTGAGGGAAAATAGACTATCCTCCCTCGGGCATGAGTGTGTGTGTTCCTTAGGATAATTTAGGTTAAGTAGTGTGTAAGCTTAGGGACTGATGACCTTAGCAGTTAAGTTCCATTAGATTTCACACACATTTGAACATTCCTCCACAGACAACCAGTCACCTCATTGAAAGCGCTCACAGCACAGCTGAAGCCGTCATACAAGCGAAAGTTGGGCATACGCCATATTAGGGCTGTCCAGATACTTTTGGTAAGATGATATACGTGTGTCCACGGTTGTAGTGGATTTGGTAATCTACAAATGTATACACCTATCAGCTAGATTACTGGCCAATAATAAACATTCGGTAAATGTCAATTCTAAGAGGAAATCAATTTTGGAAACGGTAGAGAAGAGAAACATTTAAAACTGATACTTTTCACACTTTGCTACATTGGATGTGAGATATACACAAGGTAGGCGTGCTCTTTCAGTATCGTTGTCACATACCTCTAGAACTTTGCATTCAGGTTGGGTACAACAGAAGTTCGTAACTAGTGATTAATGATTTTGTCTTTCAAAATTGGAAAATATTGTCGCGCTGCAGTCAACAATGTAATGCTGTTGCAGCTATCACATTCGTTCAGTAATCGTGACTAGGGTTGACTAGGGTTATCGAACACTGCCAGGGGAAAAGGATTTGCTGAACTAAGGGTGAACACAATAAAACACTTAAAAAAACATTAAACATTATATTTATTGTTACTAGTTACAGTTGTCTACAGAATTTTGTTACCTTTAGTTTGCATGGTGCAAACTTGATGATATGAATATGATTTAGCCGAATATCAAAAATTACTTCAACGTACTCTGACAGTCAAATTTGCAAAAACAATGGTTCAAATGGCTCTGAGCACTATGGGACTTAACTTCTAAGGTCATCAGTCCCCTAGAACTTAGAACTACTTAAACCTAACTAACCTAAGGACATCACACACATCCATGCCCGAGGCAGGATTCGAACCTGCGACCGTAGCGGTCGCGCGGTTCCAGACTGTAGCGCATTTAACCGCTTGGCCACCCCGGCCGGCAATCAAATTTGCAAATACACAATTAGCTAGAAAACACATATACTGAAACAGACAAAATACATATATTACATATAAACAAATCTGTGAGCGTTAACAACATGGATATATTCATGTTAATTTCAATCACATTTCAAATCTTAGAGAGATTAAAACACTTCCTAGTCATCGTCTTTTCGATCTCAAATAGAAAACAGTAAAATCTTAAGAATGAAAATAGCCATAATTTTGAATCCAGAAACTCTGTTAATTCACAATACATTTCACACCAAAATTCCTTCTGTTATTTGTTAATCCTGATACTGAACACAAAACGCATGTAAGTTATTTGTAGAAAAACACAAAACTGCAAAACACCTATTTGATGATCAGAGTGGAAAGCACTCCGTAATCAGTTTAACTTACCAATGGCAACACAACATAGAAAATCGTGTTCTTATAAATAAATACTAACAACGACTGTAAGCTTTATTATCAAGCTACTTGTTTCGTATTCTTCTATTTTTTATAATGTTATTAATCGGCCTCAAAAGTATAAACTGAAACCAGAATAACATCCCCAGCCTGAGCCTGGAGCTTTTACAAGCCCTTTCATTTATCGAAGCAGACGCTGCACTGTCTGTCAGGTATGATAGGAAAGAGAGATGTGTTAAGGATTGCTCTCTAAACTATGACATCATCACTAATGTATGTGAACATTCTTATCAGCTGTGGAATTGCATCAGAATCTGTCATTCAACCATGCGGTAGAAATGACATCATGGCCAAGACTATTTATTGAAAGGGATCGTCAAACATAGACCTACTACCACAACTTAGTTCTACAAGTTTACACAATAAGAAGCAACCTGGCAGATTATCGTCATCACATCAACTTCATCAAGTACAGTTAATTCAGCTATTCCTAATTGACTGTGCTCAGAGCAGGGACTCAAGGGTAAAACACTAGTACTAAAATTTGGTCACTCCCAAAAGTGTTAGGACGGATGAATGAAACGACGTTAAACTACGACCAAGAAGATACCGGCCATACTCGTGAACTGACGGCTGCATTCAGCTATGTGGGTTGCGGGAAGTGTGCCGTGGTAGTGGTCTTATTCTTGGCTACGTTTTCTGGAGCACGTTGCTGGGTTGCATTTGTACCGGAACCCGGATTAGCGCACAGCACTGTGCGAACTGTAATTATGTACGATACTTGGAATTTATAGGAGTACAGCTAAACTTCCAGAATGGGCAAATCTTTTGTGAATGGATACACGGTATTCTAAGGAATGTGCAACACGAGTGGTACCTTTCTTCTGTTACGTAAAGGGACGTTTAATTTAGATTGTGTTCAAGCAGTTCCCTCTCTAAGATTGTGGATTTCATACTGGCTGTTTTGAGGTTTCGTCTCTGAATGCGTGTGGTTCGACTTAGCAAGGAAATTTGCTCATAGGTCGCAAGCGGCGCCTCCGGTTTGGTAGTGGCCGTTACTGACGTAACCAGCCATGCGCTGGGGCTCGTGTTTATGAAGCTGTTTCCACTGCGCGTGCGTGGCGTTAATTTTACACGTTCCAGTTCTAAGAGATGATGCACTGGTTCTTGCTGAATTTAACTTATTCATTACACTGAACCAAAATGGGGGCCAGGAAATGTCATGCCAAACTTTTATGTATTGTATTTTAAGAATACCTTGTACTAGTTATTAGTGGACTTTATAAGTTATTTTATAATATATTGGGGTCTAATTTTAAGCTAATTATATCGGTATGCATGTTAAATGTTGAACCTAGTTCCAAGTGTGTTTCCTTTTAAGGCATATTCTCCTGTATATAATAATTATTTTACGGAGTATGATTTGTGGATTTGTTAATGTATTCTCAAGAGTTAAATTCGAGTTGCGACTGGGCTATAATACTCATATCAGGGGTGAGACTGGAAGGAAGTTAATAGCCACAAATGCAGGTTAGTTCCATAAGAATTGTAACTTTCTGTCTAGGCCATTGCTAATATAGTTTGCTTTTAAGATGATCAGAGACCCAGTATGGACCTTCGGCATTTACGTCTTGTATCCTGTGGATGCACACTCCATTTAAGTAGCTACCAGAGCTAAACATTTTGTCCTTTTATTTATGTAAACTGTTTTGCTGTATTCCATGGCATATAAACTTTGTTTCTTAAAATTTGTTGCTAACAAACTGCATGTGTTTAATTAATAGATGTTTTGTGTTGTCATTCTGCACTTTGATAACCCAGACCTGGCTCAATTATACCCCGTGGAACAAGTGTGAACAATAGGAATCAGTTTACACATGAAGACCTCTACGAAGCCTTTTGTACAGTTATTCAGTCGCTGGTGTATGTTAGCTTTAAGTGAGGACGTCCTCCTTAAAACGTAAAAAAGTGGAATTTTAGAGTTCATTTCAACAAGAAGCTCTATTCATACAACCACAACCTATTTGTTTCCATATACACTTCCTGATCTAGTTTTTAATTTCTCCCCTTTCCTCGTTTACATCTGTTTCTCCGTAGAAGTTGTTCGTTGTGGTTGTATGGTACATTGTTGTGGAGAGCCGATAAAACTTTCATTGATACATATATTCTGATTACTTGTATTTATTTCTGTATCAAAAGCTAAATAATTACCAAGTAAGGCAAAAATGAATCTAACATAAGGGAAAACTGTGGATAAATCGTGCAAGTACCGAGAGATTGTCGTGAAACTGGTTACTAAAGAATAGAACTACTGAAGGTAATACACGGAACTATTGAATGTAATATACAGAATTATCGAAGGTAATACATCACATCTGTTGTGAATTCTGTTTATGACTTCGCAAGACAGATCTTCAGAGTCTGGCTCTGAGATTGTAAAATTATAACTTGAAATTCCCTACATATCACTCAGTGTGCTCGGCCACATCGTAATGTAGCCGTCGATGTCTAAAGTGCTGCGACCTCTTCAATGGCAGCATCAGGAACCCTCTAGCGCAGTTATGTGTTGGATGGCCCGACAATTTTCTAAGTCCCCCAAAATGCATCAGGTCAGATGGTGGCTGAGGCTGAAAAAGATGGTGGAGTGGCAGCAGTGCTTGAGACATAAGAGGACAGGATCTGCTGCTGACCAACAAGCAAGAGAAGTGATTCCTGTGCGAGAGTGACTGACATGAAACCTCGCTTTGTCACGTTTTTCGGTAGATTCTCAATCTGAATGGCTGGATTATGAATCTTTCGAGCTTCGACTTATCAAAACAGACCTCAGAGAACACGGGTCCCCTTCTCTGGGCTCTGTTTTACTTAGTTAACCAACGATTCCTTTTCTACCATTCTCCTCTGAAAAAAGTCGTTCAACACTAGCCCTCATCTCGGCTAGTAGGGCAGCTCCCCTCCAGCATTGTCGTGCTTCTCTGCCACTATGTAAGGGTGTAAATGAATCAGTGTCTGTAAGTCCCGCGTCCTTAAGCAGAGATTTTTGTAAGAGCTTTGCATTCAGTGTGTAACGTCTAGAGAAACAAAAACAATATATTATGTAGTAATTCGAGAATTAGATGTATCATATTGTGTCATTGCATAAAATTATGTATTTTTTTTTATTATTTATTTTTGAAAACGTCTGCGTCGGCGAGTAATAAAACCGACACAGAAGATAAATGTTAAACAGAGATAAAAGAAATGAACTAGTATATAATACGTGATGTAGATTAATGTCTTTGTCTTCTTAGTTTGGAAGTTGCGCGAGTAAGATCTCCTGTTGTTGTCGTAGAGAACGAGAATGTAGCACTCTTTTGTCGAGACTAAGCATTTGACGCCATTATGTCTGAATTCACAAAGGTCTGTAATCACTGAGATATTTAAAGGTTTTAATAGAGTTGTTTAAATGAAAACTTGTATCATTTATTGTTAAGCTTGCTTGCATATTATCCCATCCTGTTGAAACATTTTTCAGTTATATAAATATTATCTGTGGTGCTGAGCTGCGTGGAGAACGAAAAGCCGCTGCCGCGGCGTATTTAAATGACTTACGATATAGTCGAGCATACCGCAAGGAAGCGGTAAAATAATAGTAAAATAATATTATTTCTTTTAGCTCCCAGACTGGCAGTGAAGATCAGCGGATTTTATGATGTGTTGCAGATTGACGCGGGCTGCTGATAGGATATAATTTACAGTGCAAATAATTTAATGTACCTTCAGAATCTGATAGGAATCTTGCTGTGCTCCGTTCTGATCTGGCAAACTTTATAGTGACAACGTATTTTTTAATGAGAGTCTCATGTTCTTGGGCTAGTCGTGGTGTGAAATAGCATTTTAACGAGAAATAAAATCCACTGCGAACTTGTATTTTTGAACGATCATACGAACTGTAACATCAGTGTTCATAACAAAGTAATTTCAACTTTTACTCACTATGAAGTAGGGAAGATATATTGATTTCTAACATGAGTTGCAGTTACGAAAAAATCGTTCCTTAAATTGTAGGCCAGATCCAGAACAATCAAACTTCCATATATACATTTTATTCCGCTAAAAGGTAATGACGATAATGAAAAGCAAAGCACAGCATTGATAAAAGTATTTCACGTAACTCTTTCCGTAAATGTGTTGTTACAAAGAGAATAAATAAACCAAAGAGCAACAATTTAACCATACGCGAGAGAGAGAACTATTACGTGAAAAGTGGTATCTCACGGTCTTCAAAGACCGAGCTTGGGGCTTTTCATCTGCAAGACGTCGATCTCCAGCGTCCAACCCAAAAGTTAGCTTTCAGTGTTCGGTTGAGAACAATGCTTTTTCTTAAAAACTCGTCCTCACCCCATTTGCATCAGCAGCCACTACAGTATGTCGTAACTGCTGTCCATCTGCACGGCGGCGCCGTGAGGTGTCGCAAAGGTGCGAGCTGGGCCCGGCCACCTCAATGACCAGCTCCCCTCACTGACCTTCTAGGAAGGACTCAGCAGGGTCTCTAACTGTTTCGGCACTTGGCTTCCCACGCGTATCAAAAAGTGAGCTTCCAAAACATTCCATTATCTCTAGCCGGCATGCAAATCTGTTTTACACTACAATGGAAACTAAAAATCAGTTGTGCATTTAATATCTATTCCTTTCTCCATCTGTAATTAATTACTCAGTTCGAGTGTGGGTCTCTAATACGAATGTATGCGAATTTTCATATATTGTACGACTGTCCTGAAAAACCGCCCCTTCCCATGATACAATCTTTCATTCCATCCAATGACTATCTCTTCATCTTCAAATAGATACTACATCAAAGTAACCAGACAGCAGCATTTAGTGTTTCAGTTTCCGCATATCTTCCAGTTCTCCTATAACTTCTGCAATGTCTGTCTCACACCTAATTTTTTAAACACTATTGCCTTACTGCTACGACTTAAAACTGCGTCTTTAAATATCTTTTAGCCGAAGTTGATGGTACTCGCAGCCCTCCTGTTCAGTATGACTGCAACGCAGATTTTTCCTCATTTTCAGCGAGAGCCACAGTTATAACCGTCATTCCTTTCCTCTTTCCTTTCATTCTTATATTGACTTCACCTTTCACTTTTTTTCTGTCTTTGGCATGGAAGTTAATAAGTGGCATGAAAGTAATAAGTCAGCGTTTTGCCTCTTAATTTCGGTGTGACACTTCTATGACTACAGATCATAGGCTTGTATCACACGTCGTTAGTTCTCCACAAAATGACCGAAACAGAAGTAATATTTGGTGTTTCCGAAGGAAGTGTTAAATGTCCTCTGTTGATCCTGCTCTAAATGACATAGGAGATAATCTGAGCACATTGCAGAAGGAGAACTGGAAGATATGCGGAAACTGAAACACTAAATGCTGCTGTCTGGTTACTTTGATGTAGTATCTACACTCCTGGAAATGGAAAAAAGAACACATTGACACCGGTGTGTCAGACCCACCATACTTGTTCCGGACACTGCGAGAGGGCTGTACAAGCAATGATCACACGCACGGCACAGCGGACACACCAGGAACCGCCGTCCAATGGCGCTAGCTGCGCAGCATTTGTGCACCGCCGCCGTCAGTGTCAGCCAGTTTGCCGTGGCATACGGAGCTCCATCGCAGTCTTTAACACTGGTAGCATGCCGCGACAGCGTGGACGTGAACCGTATGTGCAGTTGACGGACTTTGAGCGAGGGCGTATAGTGGGCATGCGGGAGGCCGGGTGGACGTACCGCCGAATTGCTCAACACGTGGGGCGTGAGGTCTCCACAGTACATCGATGTTGTCGCCAGTGGTCGGCGGAAGGTGCACGTGCCCGTCGACCTGGGACCGGACCGCAGCGACGCACGGATGCACGCCAAGACCGTAGGATCCTACGCAGTGCCGTAGGGGACCGCACCGCCACTTCCCAGCAAATTAGGGACACTGTTGCTCCTGGGGTATCGGCGAGGACCATTCGCAACCGTCTCCATGAAGCTGGGCTACGGTCCCGCACACCGTTAGGCCGTCTTCCGCTCACGCCCCAACATCGTGCAGCCCGTCTCCAGTGGTGTCGCGACAGGCGTGAATGGAGGGACGAATGGAGACGTGTCGTCTTCAGCGATGAGAGTCGCTTCTGCTTTGGTGCCAATGATGGTCGTATGCGTGTTTGGCGCCGTGCAGGTGAGCGCCACAATCAGGACTGCATACGACCGAGGCACACAGGGCCAACACCCGGCATCATGGTGTGGGGAGCGATCTCCTACACTGGCCGTACACCACTGGTGATCGTCGAGGGGACACTGAATAGTGCACGGTACATCCAAACCGTCATCGAACCCACCATTCCTAGACCGGCAAGGGAATTTGCTGTTCCAACAGGACAATGCACGTCTGCATGTATCCCATGCCACCCAACGTGCTCTAGAAGGTGTAAGTCAACTACCCTGGCCAACAAGATCTCCGAATCTGTCCCCCATTGAGCATGTTTGGGACTGGATGAAGCGTCATCTCACGCGGTCTGCACGTCCAGCACGAACGTTGGTCCAACTGAGGCGCCAGGTGGAAATGGCATGGCAAGCCGTTCCACAGGACTACATCCAGCATCTCTACAATCGTCTCCATGGGAGAATAGCAGCCTGCATTGCTGCGAAAGGTGGATATACACTGTACTAGTGCCGATATTGTGCATGCTCTGTTGCCTGTGTCTATGTGCCTGTGGTTCTGTCAGTGTGATCATGTGATGTATCTGACCCCAGGAATGTGTCAATAATGTTTCCCCTTCCTGGGACAATGAATTCACGGTGTTCTTATTTCAATTTCCAGGAGTGTATTTGAAGATGAAGAGATAGTCATTGGATGGAATGAAAGATTGTATCATGTAATTATTCTCGAAACCGGCTCCTTCTGCATTCATTATTCGTGTACATATTCCTAAATTTGCACTGGCGAGGACATTTTTTCAGCGCTAAGCTGAAGGCTTTGGACACAGTTCTGGATTGTCACACATCGAACAAAATACGAGCCTAGAGAATATCACATCAGTTATGTGATTGGACTAAAGTGTTCATAGGAAACATAACACAGCATGTCTTTCTTAACCCTGAGAAACCCTCTTATGTAAAAGTAACAATGTTGTGGATTGGCAAGAGAGCCAACCCACTATGAGAGGAAGCCGAAAGGCACGCGTTTTAGCTCACGCAGGCTGGCTTGAGGTCTGGAACAGGTCAAGGAAATTAGACTAGCAAAAAAAGTACGTAGCTGCTGGAATACTTAACTTTAATCCATAATTGGTGAACATCGCTCTTGACGGTACATGTTTTACAGCATCAATAGTAACTGGTAATGGCGCCTTGCTAGGTCGTAGCAAATGACGTAGCTGAAGGCTATGCTAACTATCGTCTCGGCAGATGAGAGCGTAATTTGTCAGTGAACCATCGCTAGCAACGTCGGCTGTACAACTGGGGCGAGTGCTAGGAAGTCTCTCTAGACCTTCTGTGTGGCGGCGCTCGGTCTGCAATCACTGATAGTGGCGACACGCGGGTCCGACGTATACTAACGGACCGCGGCCGATTTAAAGGCTACCACCTAGCAAGTGTGGTGTCTGCGGTGACACCACAAACAACAGGGGGTCTTTTAGGATCATTATGTTTCACATCATGCGAAAATGAAATGGTTGACTTCGGAAGTTCCCTGAGGCGTTTCGTGAAAGATACTGTAACATTCAGAGAAGTTCGAAAACGGTAGCGAAATGCAGAAAGGCTCGGCGATAATTGGTGCAGGGTTTGGCAATTGACCTACCACGTAATTAAGTGTAACGTACTGAACATACATAGGCAGAAAAATCCGTTGTTATAAGATTACACCACAGGCGGGCAGCCGGCGGCCCACGGACCGTGTCCGGCCCCAGATTAGTTTCAATCCGGCCCGCGGAGGAAACTCCTGGGAGAGAGAGAGAGGGTCGCTCGCATTTACATCTGGCCTGGACGCATTTTCCGCTCTACTATCATGGGTTTGAGCAGTTTCATCTGCATGTACATCTACGTCTACATGACTGCTCTGCAATTCAAGATTAAGTGCCCTGAAGCTCTTTCTCTACTGTACCACTCTCGAAAGGCGCACGGGAAATAAAGGGGACTTAAATCTTGCCATGCGGTCTCTGGTTACTCTCATTTTATCACAATGATCATTTCTCCCTATCTTGGTGGGGCCCAATAGCATAATTTCACAATCAACGTGAATGAAATTTCACAAGAAGTTCTTGCTGCAACGGAAAACACCTTTCTTTAAATGATTGCCACACCAATTCGTGGTTCATGGACGTGGCACTCTCTCCCCTATTTCTCGACAGTACAAAACAAGTGCCCTGCTCTGATCGTTTTTGGTGTCCTCTGTCAGTCCAGTTGATGCGGATCCGACACCGCATAGTAGTACTCCAGAAGAGGCGGATAAGGGCGGTGTAAGCAGTCTCTTTAGTAGACCTGTTGCACTTCCTATGCGTTTTCCCAATAAATCGCAGTCTTTGCTTTGCCTTACGCAAAACATTATCTGTGTGATTGTTCCAACTTAAGTTATTCGTAAGTATTTTGTTGGATTTACAGCCTTTAGATGTGTGTGGATTACCGTTTAACCGAAATTTAGCGGATTTCTTGTAGTACTCATGTGGATGACATCACACTTTTCATTATTTCGTATCAGTTGTTACTATTTCAAGGTATAGATATCTTGCCTAAATAATTTTGAAATTCGTTTTGAACAAGACGAAAAATAATGAAATAATAAAGAACCAGATGCATAAAAGAAATTTAATTAATGTTGTTCATAGTGTGTGTAAAAAATTGTTAATACTAATTTTGTAATTTACAAGAGTCGAGGGGCATGAAAGGGAAGCAGTGTTTGGGAAGGGAGTGAGACAGGGTTGTAGCCTCTCCCAGATGTTATTCAATTTGTATATAAAGCAAGCAGTAAAGGAAACAAAAGAATATTTTGGAGTAGGTATTAAAATCCAGGGAGAAGAAATAAAAACTCTGAGGTTCGCCGATGACATTGTAATTCTGTCAGAGACAGCAAAGGCCTTGGAAGAGCAGTTGAACGGGATGGACAGGATCTTGAAAGGAGGATATAAGATGAACATCAACAAAAGCCAAACAAGGATAATGGAATGTAGTCGAATTAAGTCGGGTGATGCTGAGGGAATTAGATTAGGAAATGAGACACTTAAAGTAGTAAAAAATGGCTCTGAGCACTATGGGACTTAACATCTGAGGTCATCAGTCCCCTAGAACTTAGAACTACTTAAACCTAACTAACCTAAGGACATGACACACATCCATGCCCGAGGCAGGATTCGAACCTGCGACCGTAGCGGTCGCGCGGTTCCAGACTGAAGCGCCTTGAACCGCGTGGCCACATTGGCCGGCAAAGTAGTAAAGGATTGCTATTTGGGGAGCAAAATAACTGATGATGGTCGAAGTAGAGAGGATATAAAATGTAGACTGGCAATGGCAAGGAAAGCGTTTCTGAAGAAGAGAAATTTGGAAACATCGAGTATAGATTTAAGTGTCAGGAAGTCGTTTCTGAAAGTATTTCTATGGAGTGTAGCCATGTATGGAAGTGAAACATAGTTTGGTCAGGAAGAGAATAGAAGCTTTCGAAATGTGGTGCTACAGAAGAATGTTGAAGATTAGGTGGGTAGATCACGTAACTAATGAGGAGGTATTGAACAGGATTGGGGAGAAGAGAAGTTTGTGCCACAACTTGACTAGAAGAAGGGATCGGTTGGTAGGACATGTCCTGAGGCATCAAGGGATCACAAATTTAGCATTGGAGGGCAGCGTGGAGGATAAAAATCGTAGAGGGAGACCAAGAGATGAATACACTAAGCAGATTCAGAAGGATGTAGGTTGCAGTAGGTACTGGGTGATGGAGGAGCTTGCACAGGATAGATTAGAATGGAGAGCTGCATCAAACCAGTCTCAGGACTGAAGTCCATAACAACAACAAATTTTGTACAGATACTACGAACCACATGACCTCGGCATTTTGCTGTATGCACGTTATTGTTGACTCTCGCAAACAATGTGATAAGTACAACCCTCTGAAGAAGAGCACTATGTGCCCAACACCAGGCAACTGGTCCTTATTATTTCATTATATACGACTACAATTGCTGAGGATGGATAAACTTCTAAGATGATAAATGACACTATCATGTGCAAACCGTCTAAGAGGGCTGCTCAGATTATCTCCTATGTCGTTTAGAGCAGGATCAGCAGAGGACATTTAACACTTCCTTCGGAAACACCAAATATTACTTCTGTTTCGGCCATTTTGTGGAGAACTAACGACGTGTGATACATGCCTATGATCTGCAGTCATAGAAATGTCACACCGAAATTAAGAGGCACACATACGTTAAATACACACATCAAAAAAAGTTTTGCATCACTCCGGTTCCCAGAACTCCTGAAGATAGACGTTGACGGTGGATATTGTTTCGCAGACCTAGTCCCTTTGACTGTTCCGATATGTCACTAAACCTGCCCAAAAATGTAAACAACCATGCATGAGCAGCGCTTATTAGATGGAGGGGGTCTGACAGCCGATCAGTTCCTGTCATTCCACCAGGAAGGAGGTACACGACTCGTGTTCTCTGTAGTTCAGCCATGCCTAGACGGTCAATGCTGCGATTCGATCGCGTCAGCATTGTTACTTTGTGCCAGGAAGGCCTCTCAATAAGGGAAATGTCCAGGCGTCTCGGAGTGAACCAAAGCGATGTTATTCGGAAATGGAGGAGATACAGAGAGACAGGAACGGTCGATGACATGCCTCGCTCAGGCCGCCCAAGGGCTGCTACTGCAGTGGATGACCGCTACCTCCGGATTATGGCTCGGAGGAACCCTGACAGCAACACCACCATGTTGAATAATTCTTCTCGTAAAGCCACAGGACATCGTGTTACGACTCAAATTGTGCGCAATAGGCTGCATGATGCGCAACCTCACTCCCGACGTCCATGGCGAGGTTCATCCTTGCAAACACGACAATATGCAGCGCGGCACAGATGAGCTCAACAACATGCCGAATGGACCGCTCAGGATTGGCATCACATTCTCCTCACCGATGAGTATCGCATATGCCTTCACCCAGACAATCATCGGAGATGTATTTGGAGGTAACATAGTCAGGCAGAACGCCATAGACACACTGTCCAGCGAGTGCAGCAAGGTGGAGGTTCCCTGCTGCTTTGGTGTGGCATTAATTGGGGCCGACGAACGCCGCTGGTGGTCACGGAATGCGCCGTAACGGCTGTACAATATGTGAATGCCATCATTCGACCGATAGTGCAACCGTATCGACAGCATATTGGCGAGGCATTCGTCTTCATGGGCGACAGTTCGCGCCCCCCATAGTGTACATTTTGTGAATGACTTCCTTCAGGGTAACGACATCGGTCGCCTAGAGTGGTTAGCATGTTCTCCAGACATGAACCCTATCGCACATGCCTGGGATGGACTGAAAAGGGCTGTTTATGGACGGCATGACCCACCAACCACTCTGAGTGATCTACGCCGAATCGCCATTGAGGAGTGGGACAATCTGGATCAACAGTGCCTTGATGAACTTGTGGATAGTATGCCACTACGAATACAGGCATGTATCAATGCAAGAGGACATGCTACTGGGTATTAGAAGTAACGGTTTGTACAGGAAACTGGACCACCACCTCTGAAGGTCTCGCTGTATGGTGGCACAACATGCAATGTGTGGTTTTCATGAGAAAAAAAAAGGGCGGAAATGATGTTTATGTTGATCTCTATTCCAATTTTCTGTACAGGTTCCGGAACACTCGGACCGATGTTATGCAAAACTTTTTTTTATGTGTGTATTACTATCAATACGCCAATATAAAGGCAGTCAGAGAGCAAGATATTGTCACATTCTCAATACTAGAAATACTGATCAACACTATCGATCCGACAAGAACTCGTGTTCTGAGTATTATTAAATCGTATTTAGCGTGTGATTGAATTATCAGTTTGACATTTCATCATTCTGTTGTCTGTATTTTTTCAGTTTGGTGTCTGTATAATGCAGCCGGTATATGCTAGGTTCAAGCGATTGACACTTTTAAACTTTTTAAAATGCACAAAGAAATGATGGCTTGATTTATTTAGTGCTATAGAAATTACCTGTGCCTACGCAGTCAGTCACCGAACGTATTTTTGGGCACGTATTTAAAAAATGCTTGCTAATAGTGTTTGTGGATATTAACACATTAAATTCTTGCTAATAGTGTTTGTGGATATTAACACATTAAATTTCAATCAGTTGAACGGTCTGCATGTCGCAAAATATCGCAAAGTAACTCAAAATCGATCGTTGAATTGGGATTGCCTATCCAACTCATTGCCGTTCTTTGTGTTGCTATTCTTTCTCTTATTAACAACAGTAAATAATTCGTGTCCGTTGTTGACGTATTAGAACGCAGCAACTGTTGATACTGAAGGTAATTTATAACGAATTAGCTGCAACTGGCTACTTTTACAGGAGTTTATTTCTCCATGATGACATTTCAAAAGGCCTGTCTTCCCAGCTTCAAATGTTTACATTTATTTACGTACACACGTGAACATTGTCTCTTTACTAACGGCGTTGCAGAGTTTTGCAATGGAGGTTTTTAAGACAGCTATTATAAAACGTCATCAGCAAATAAACAATGCTCTTGCCGGTAAATAAGTATGAACATCGGAAGATGAGGTCAACATCAAATAAATGTTCTCAAGAACGCTTGTTTTGAGGCACAATTTGTTGGCGTTGCGTTTGAGGAAATGGTGCCGTTCGTATCAGTCGTAACCTGTAACCCGTGACGTGGCGGCTCGCGAGATTAAGTTGGTATGTGAATCAGGCCCGCAGGTCACGAAAGGCTGTCCATGCCTATATTACACAATTGAAGGCCATTAATTGGAAGCAGTCACATGCATTAAATATCTGTAAATACGCGCACGCAGCGATTTAAAGTGAAAGAGTCACATAAAACTAATCACAGGTAACTGATGTTAGACTGACATTCACTGGAACAATTATAACATCCACGATATATATATATATATATATATATATATATATATATATTTTATTACGAGTGGAACATGAACGTGTGGAAAATTACGTAACTGAATAATATTCATTCAATTATGTAATTATTTATTAAAAAGATGATAATTATGTAAAACAGAGACAATATTTGTCTCACATTCTTTGTTAATCTACGTCATTCTTTTCTTTTGTTTTGTACCCTTTTGTCGTCTTCTTCTGATGTACGTCGCCGACGCAAGACGCGAATCGATTTGAGGTCTGTTGTATGAAAAACATTTAATGTAAAATTATTGTACTTTTATGTTCATTTGCTGGTAAATAAACAAATAGAGCCAAATGCGTTAAAATTATTTATGATTAATTATTGAAAAATCACTTCCTCTTTTAATTATAATTTTTTATTAATTGTTTTATCGTAGCTGCAAGAAGCGCAGCCATTGTCAGTTGCGATTATATAACAACTTCGTCTGTACTTCTAGTTGAAAATAGCGTGGGTTTGTGTTAAACTAATTTTCAAAATAATTTAATAATTTTTTTATTGGTGGCATCAATTTTAATGATTAATTATTTATTGAGCCAAGGAAAATCTTAATTAAAAAAGAAATCCTCTATCTTTTGTTGGCCGCCATCTTAACTTTTATCACAGCGGCAAATTTAAATTACTTGAAACTGCAAAACAATATTCTGATGTGTAAGAAATAAATGTGCACCGATGGTACTGAACTCTATTTATAAAAGAAAAAATTAATCGAATCAGACTGCATTTTCTAAGAACAGTGCTCACGGTATTTATTGTTGAACAAGATTTCATTGCTGATGTATGAGGCCAAAATTAAACTACGCACGAATCACGGAGAAAAATATTTCTGGTAGCATACGTCAGTGTTGTGTGCGGGTGGTATTCTGTGGTTCCTTTTCATGATCAATTTGCTAAGAATAATTAAATCCATCGAAGACAAAAATTATAAATGCTCTGATGTACGATCTGTAATTTTAGTGATATGAACACAACTTACAGTCAACATTATTACACTACATCAGGTGGAATTCTTGTGCAATTTGAACAAAATAATTATCCGGGAGAAGTTGTAGTATGAATAATGCATTATACATGTGTATAATATTGTCAGTATCATTTATAAAATTAAATCAATGCAATTTCTAAAAAAACAGAGTGAATTCAAACCGCAGAATACCATAGAGTATCGTATCATCCATATTCATTGCCTTTGTCCATGTTGATGATACGCAAAAACCGCCACATAATTCTTAGGAAATGTAATCCACCCATGAGGCAGGCGGCTTACAAAACCCCCGTTCGATCAGTACGTGAATACTGCTCATCGTCTGGTATCCGTAACAGACAAGATTGTTACAGCAAATAGAGAAGATTGAAAGAAGAGCAGCGCGTTTCTTTACAGGTTCATTTAGTGCGCACGAAACCATCACGAAGATGCTCATCCGAATTCAGTAGCAGACGCTACAAGAGATGCGTTCTGCATTTACTGTTAAAATTCCACGAGCGTACTTTTTTAGAAGAGTCAGCGTAAGTACTGCTTCTTCCTACGTACATCTCATGATGAAAACCTAAACGTAAAATCAGTGAGATTTGATTCGAGCTGACACGGAGGCTTACCATTTGCAACTAGGACAAGATGCGGTGGCCGACAGGGATGAGGGGGGGAGGGGGAGGAGTAAGAGGGGAACCGCGAGAAGCGAGTGATACACAATGTACGCCCCGCAAAACGCCATAAGGTGACTTGTGGAGCACAGCCGTCCACATCGTCAATTCTTTCGAGTAACCCTAATTTTTCTTAAACCCAATTGACTTCTGTTCCGTAGCATAATTTTTTTTCTTTCTACTATAATTTACGGCGATGAGAAGCCTAACTAATTGTGTAATTCGTAACGCAATTTTCTGCTTGTATATTTTCGGCTTTTAATCTCGTAGGATAATACTGGCTTTGGAGGTTTTAGTGAAAACATTGCATTACCATCATCTTCCATAATTGTCGACGTATTTCAGTTCTCCGTCAAATACATGGCGCCTGTGGCTGTCGATTTGTTCCTTGTAATCTATTTGTCTTTTTCTTTATAGTCGCTAGAAAATCCTTGACATTATTTTGGAAATATTTCCCACGGCTTCGGAATTTCGTGTACATTTTGACACGGTTCAGTGGCCCGATAAATTTGGTACGATTAAAGTGACAGAGGTCATCTAACACGACACCTTGTACCAGTTTATCCAGTTACATTTGCACGAGGCAGAAGATCTGTGTAAACTTATGAAGTCTAAAAGGACCACGACAGCAAACTTCAGACCAGTATCACAATTCTAAAGTAGTATGCATGCCGGTTAACGACAAGCGAGTTAATATTCCCGTATTTGCCATTACGTACAGTAGCCTACTTTCTGCTGTTTGCACATCTCTCAGGTAGCGTGTGAAATGTTCTCATCCTTCATTTCCATCACTCTGTTACCCCTTCCCCACCCCACTCAACAGTTTCGAACCTAACACGTTTATCTCTTCAGTCTCGCAGCACTCTTCAACAGTTCTTTATATTACTTACGTTTCCTATGTTATTTTCTTTTACCTACTGCAGCTTGTATTAGTTTCGTTTTTAAGCGACAGATACGTGCGATCATTTTAGGTACTTGCGAATCGCTGTACTCAGTTGAACTCATGCAAATTATTCCTGCAAGACGCTGGAAAAAGCAGACGTATTTTCTCCATTCTTTCAGTGGCTACTAAAATGGCCATCAAACTTGAACTTGTAACGAATCTTAATAATAAGATAATCACGAACGCTGGTATATACCCGGCACAGTCACATTAACGTGATGTTCGACGTCAGCTTCCAATAACCAGTCACAGACGGCATGTGGAACCACTAGCAGTGGAGGGTATATAAAGCGTGTCGGGGAGACACGGTAAACAGTGCAGTCGGTGTCGTAATGCGGAAGCAAAGCGATTTATTTGAAGTCGAAAAGGACGTCGAAAAGGGCATGATCATTGGCTTTCGGCCCAAGGGTGGAAGCATTTCCGAAACGGCTAAATCTGTAAACAATTCGCGTGCCGCCGTCGTTGAAGTATACTGTGCATGACAAAACGGTGCAATCCAAAACAGAAGCCGAGGCAATTGTGGTACACCATGAGCCATAGATGACAGGGATAAACGACGGATGTGGACAAGTGTTCCGGCGAATAGAACTGCAACTGCTGAGGAACTAATCGCCCAGATGTACCAAGGGGCTACCAAAAGTCTCTCCTCAGCAGGTGTTCGGCAAAATTTGCTGCGTACGGACCTCCGCAGCGGTCGCCTGATTCATGCACCCATGATGATGGCAGTTCACCGGCGACGAAGACTGGAATTTGCACACCAATACCGCAACTGGACGTTACCTGATTGGTGAAAGATGGCCTTTTCAGGTAAATCATGTTTTTACTCCATCGGATCGGACAGATGGCCATTGGCGTGTACAGCCCCGCAACAGTCATTGGAAGGATCCCGATCGGAGGAGAAAGCGTTGTGATCTAGGGAATGTCTTCGTGGAATTCTCTGGATCATCTCATCAGTTTGGAAAGCACGATGGATTGAGATCAGTATGCATCTATCATTGGGGACCAAAAGACAATGCAACATGTCACACAGTTCACAGTGTAAGTGTGTGGTTCGAAGGGCGCCAGGATGGGTCCACTGTACACTTCTGGCCACCGAACTCCCCAAATGTAATTCCAATCGAGAATTTGGGACAACCTCAATCAGCCTCTTCGCACCATGGATCCTCAATCGAGAAAGATAGCACAGCCGGCTGCGGTACTAGATTCGGCATGGCTTCACATCTCCGCTTGATCAAGCTGCAAAACGTTGTTATCCAGGCTTGTGACAGGTGGTCACATTAATTTGCCTGGACTGTGTATGGAAGCAGCAGTAAACGACAGGCCTAGGTCTAATTGAAAACTTAAATGGCATATCAAATTAAACCGAGCGAGGTGGCGCAGTGGTTAGACACTGGACTCGCATTCGGAAGGACGACGGTTCAATCCCGCGTCCGGCCATCCTGATTTAGGTTTTCCGTGATTTCCCTAAATCACTCCAGGCAAATGCCGGGATGGTTCCTCCGAAAGGGCACGGCCGACTTCCTTCCCCATCCTTCCCTAATCCGATGAGACCGATGACCACGCTGTCTGGTCTCCTTCCCCAAACCAACCAACCAACCATATCAAATTAACTTTAATTTTTAATGTTCTGCACGCTAGCAGTGATAATATGTTAAAAATTAGTGTACTGGCTGACATATGATACCGACTACATGTAATAATAGCTTATTTGCCATCAGGATTGTTTTCACATTCATAATAATAACAAGTTTTCGTGCTCAAGACCAACTTGAGATCTACAAAAGTGATGAATGAAACACATAAGAGACACAATAAAATACGAGGCGTGTTTTTTAAGTAAGTACCGTTTTGAAATTAAAAAAAGACGTGCAAAAGTATCTCAATCATTTTATTTTTACTGAAAGCCTGTTCCTTAATCTAATTTTATACATAATTTCCGTCAATATTGAGGCACTTGTCATAACATTGTACCAGCTTTAGAATACCCTCCTCATAGAAGTCTGCCGCCTGACTTGTTAACCACTGCATCACCACTGTTTCACCGAGCGAGGTAGCGCAGTGGCTAGCACACTGGACTCGCATTCGGGAGGACGACGGTTCAATCCCGCGTCCGGCCATCCTGATTTAGGTTTTCCGTGATTTCCCTAAATCACTCCAGGCAAATGCCAGGATGGTTCCTTTGAAAGGGCACGGCCGACTTCCTTCCCCGTCCTTCCCTAAACCGATGAGACCGATGACCTCGCTATCTGGTCTCCTCCCAAACACAACCAACCAACTACTGTTTTGACTTAGTCATCGTCTCGAAGACCCTGAACGCCCAGGAACAGATGATAGTCACTGGGTACAATATCGGGGTTGTACGGAGGATGATCTGGAGTTTCCCATCGAAAATATGTGATGAGATCTTCGGTCTGATTCGCCACATGCGGACGGACATTGTCTTGCAGCAAAACAATGCCCTTGCTGAACTTCCATGGACTGTTGTTTTGACTGTGGTGTGACGTAGGCCACCCATGTTTCATCGCCCGTAACAATTTGGCTTAAGAAATCATCACCGTCGTTGTGGTACCGCTCAAGGAAAGTCAATGCACTGTCTAAACGTTTGATTTTGTGCACATCCATACCCAACGTGCGCACAATTTTCGGTAATGCAAGTGCTCGGTCACAATGCCATACAAAAAACTACGAGAAACATTAGGAAAGTCATCCCGCAAGGAGGAAATAGTAAAGCGTCTGTTTTCTCTCACCTTACTGTCCACTTCCTGCATCAAACTTTCATTAACGACCAAAGGACGCTCACTCCGTTATTCACCATGCACATTTGTGCAGCCATCTTTAAACGCTCTCACCCACTTTCTTATCATTCCATCACTCATAATGTTTGCTCCGTAAACTGCATAGATCTCACGATGAATATCGATCGCTTTTTGGCCTTTAGCACTAAGAAATCTTTAACAGCCCGTACTTCACAGTCGGCGGGACTCACGATTATCGGAGACATCTTAAACACTCAGTACACAACGTAAACATGGAAGAATCAGACTGTAATTGCGTCAGTGCGTAGATTAAGGTACAGGCTTTCATGTAAAATTATTGAGATATCTTAGCACGTCTTTTTTTAATTTCGAAACGGTACTTACTTAATAAACACGCCTCGTATCTAAGCAAATTAGTTATCTGTCGTAACATCTGTCATTACACCTGAGGTCATCAAGAAGAGATATGTTACTAGGACAATATTTACATGCAGCCTAGCGTGTGAGCTATAAAAATTTTAGGCTCTCTCAAAATCGTAAAAGACATAGATGGGAACATAAAATGTCAAATCGAAACACCTCCAGCCATCTTAATTTCCAGTTTTGTTTTAATCTGATATTTTATATTCAACAGATGAGATCCCACAACCATCTTGTATAAAGACGGACATACAGAGACTACAATAAAATATTTTGTGTGCGCTAGGGCCGCGTGAGATTAGCCGAGCGGTCTGAGGCGCTGCAGTCATGGACTGTGCGGCTAGTCCCGGCGGAGGTTCGAGTCCTCCCTCGGGCATGGGTGTGTGCATTTGTCCTTAGGATAATTTAGGTTAAGTAGTGTGTAAGCTTAGAGACTGATGACCTTAGCAGTTAAGTCCCATAAGATTTCACACACATTTGAACATTTTTTTATGCGATAGGTTGGCTGAATTTTACAGTTGACCTTTGATATGAAGTCAGCATACACACTCCGCGCTCCCTGACCAAAAATTTCCCAGAAGTGCTCAGTCACATGGATGGCATTTCAGTTGGTAAAAGCGCTAAGGGTTTTAAACATTTTGCGTGGTGTCTGTTTATTCTATATCGTGTCTCCCTACCACATTCGCGCAACGACACTCTGAGGGTGTTTTTTAGGGAATTGAATAGTTTGAACCTGGGACCTGTTGCTGGTAAGGAGATGCCAGACCACACATGACATGTATAATTCAGAAGAGTTCAGTGAGACTAGCGATGACATAACCAAATACTTAATGGTTTCAGCGTCAGCTCCACTGCACTCCCTGTAAAAGAATCTTAATACCAATTGAATTTAGTGGAAGGGATTCAAGGCTTTCCTATTTTTAGTTAGCTGGTACAATAACGTCGAAAAAGCAGTTAGGTTTACCATTGGAAATTTTATTCTACTCACAAAACATCGTTTATAAACTGCACTATTGATAAAAGGAAATGTTTTAATACAGGATGGTAAAAACCAACTGCGTTCAACAAAAATGTGAACGAATATTCCCTGAATGGGTTTCCAAGTTCTACAATGGATCGAAGGATGACCTATGCCATATCACATCTATAATCTAGGTTTAAATTAAGTTTCACAAAAGAGAAAACTATCAAAATGGTCCACAGTGACCCTCAATTATCTTTAATTACTTATCTAACTTGTCGTAAATTACAGTGGCCGATGTGGCTTCTCAATAACTATATAACAGAAAAATCATCGTGTTTCAGATTTTTACTTCAAATGGCAAATGTGAACACCATGAGCTTTAATTGACGATCGAACTAGTATTACGCAAAAATAGGTTGTAACAGATGAGACTTCTGCAGTTCTGTGTGAAGCCTTACGCGCTCAAAAATGCGGCATCGCGTGCGTTCATTACCTTGTCGGTGTTCGTCAGGGGGCGGTGGCCGGCGCAGCTCCGTCCAGCTCGCCCTCTCGGAAGCAACTCTCACCTTGCTGTCCCGGAAGCAACTCTCTCCTAACTTCTCCTTACTACTATTTACCGAAGTTGGCTTAAAAAAACTATCTGGCTGTGTTTTCATCTGACCAATCAGGGTCTGAATGTTAATCTTAAGCTCCACCTACAAAAATTCTGTCTATCCAATGAGAAACGTTATACTTTTCGTGGTGGGGCAATGTTTTTAAAGTTTGAAACGTAACAGAGAAGCGAAAAAGTCTCACGCTAAACCTTGCAGCTGGCGTTGTCCTTTTAGCGTTATCGTAAGATCTATACTGTTCTTCTGGAGGGCTCTAGCTTTTAACATGGGCTGGGGGGTGGTCCTAACGTAACAGAGACGCGAAAAAGTCTCACGCTAAAACTTGCGGGTGGTGTGGTCCTAGCAGTTAGCTGGCTACGTGGGTGTCCGTCCGTCCCTTATTGTAGGGCCTTCTCGCTTAACACGGTTCTGCTCTCGGCTTCTGTTCTCGTTTCTCCCCTCGGAACTGCGTCTGTCTCACGGTGGGAAGGTATGACATGCATTTAGGCATTCTTGTGTTAGTCTGTGGTATTCCATTTGCTCACTCGTTACTCGTATTACTTTGGTTAATTTAATGTCACGATTTATTCGGAGCTATGTGACATACTACTGGATTTGCTTATCATGTCAGGGTTTTCATGGAAGGTGTTGGATTTGCCTGACACCTTACAGGGTACATTTATGCTGTATCCTCGCACCTCGCCGCTAGCTGGTGCCTTGTTCATTTGCGCAGCAGCCTCGCTGCATTTTGTGAAGTGTAATGCATACATCCCGTTGAAGTGAGCCATGTCGGCTCGTTCTATAGTTTTTACATCCTTGTCTACTGGCGCGATCCGCCTCTGTCTAGTCGCCGGATAGTACTTTGGTCGCCTGTTGGTTGAGTCTTTGGTTGTAGTTCATTGGAGCGAATTGTTCACCACATGGGCAACCAGTCGGTCGCAGACAGGGAGAGAGAGAGACAAGAGGCACATGTGACGTACTGTCATCTGTTCACAGGACTTACGTGTGCACGAATTTCTCAGCGACAGGTGGTCGGTAGAGTTTTGTTGCTCGGCGATACTTGGGCCTAATGTCGACGCAGCGGTTTACCCTGGATTCAAAAAATCTACATCTGCATCCATACTCCGCAAGCCACCGGACAGTGTGTGGCGGAGCAAACTTTGAGCACCTCTATCGGTTCTCCCTTCTATTCCAGTCTCGTATAGTTCGTGGAAAGAAAGATTGTCGCCGCGCGGGATTAGCTGAGCGGTCTAGGCCGCTGCAGTTATGGACTGCGCGGCTGGTCCCGGCGGAAGATCGAGTCCTCCCTCGGGCATGGGTGTGTGTGTGTTTGTCCTTAGGATAATTTAAGTAGTGTGTAAAATTAGGGACTGATGATCTTAGCAGTTAAGTGCCATAAGATTTCACACACATTTGAACATTTTTTTAAAGATTTTCGGTATGCCTCTGTGTGGGTTCTAATCTTTCTGATTTTATCCTCACGGTCTCTTCGCGAGATATACGTAGGAGGGAGCAATATACTGCTTGACTCCTCGGTGAAGATATGTTCTTGCTGGCCAGAGTACCCGAGCGGTTGTAGACGCTACAGTCTGGAACCGCGCGACCGCTACGGTCGCAGGTTCGAATCCTGCCTCGGGCATGGATGTGTGTGATGTCCTAAGGTTAGTTAGGTTTAAGTAGTTCGAAGTTCTAGGGACTGATGACCTCAGAAGTTAAGTCCCTTAGTGCTCAGAGCCATTTGAAGGTATGTTCCTCAAACTTCAACAGAAGCCCATACCGAGCTACTGAGCGTCTCTCCTGCAGAGTCTTCCACCGGAGTTTATCTATCATCTCCGTAACGCTTTCGCGATTACTAAATGTCCTGTAACGAAGCGCGCTGCTCTCCGTTGGATCTTCTCTATCTCCTCTATCAACCCCACCTGGTACGGATCCCACACTGGTGAACAATATTCAAACAGTGGGAGAACAAGTGTACTGTAACCTACTTCCTTTGTTTTCGGATTGCATTTCCTTAGGATTCTTCCAATGAATCTCAGTCTGGCATCTGCTTTACCGACGATCAACTTTATATGATCCTTCCATTTTAAATCACTCCTAATGCCTAGTCCCAGATAAATTATGGAATTAACTGCTACCAGTTGCTGACCTGCTATATTGTAACTAAATGATAAAGGATCTTTCTTCCTATGTATTCGCAGCACATTACACTTGTCTGCATTGAAATTCCTTTGCCATTCCCTGCACCATACGTCAATTCGTTGCAGATCCTCCTGCATTTCTGTACAATTTTCCATTGTTACAACCTCTCGATATACCACAGCATCATCTGCAAAAAGCCTCACTGAACTTCCGATGTTATCCACAAGGTCATTTATGTATATTGTGAATAGCAACTGTCGTACGACACTCCCCTGCGGCACACCTGAAATCACTCTTACTTCGGAAGAATTCTCTCCATTGAGAATGACATGCTGCGTTCTGTTATCTAGGAACTCTTCAATCCAATCACACAATTGGTCTGATAGTCGATATGTTCTTACTTTGTTCATTAAACGACTGTGGGGAAATGTATCGAACACCTTGCGGAAGACAAGAAACACGGCATCTACCTGGGAACCTGTGTTTATGGCCCTCTGAGTGTCGTGGACGAATAGCGCGAGCTGGGTTTAACACGATCGTCTTTTTCGAAACCCATGCTGATTCCTACAGAGTAGATTTCTAGTCTCCAAAAAAGTCATTATACTGTAACATAATACGTGTTCCATAATTTTAACAATTTTTTCAAATGGCTCTAAGCACTGTGGGACTTAACATCTGAGGTCATCAGTCCCCTAGACTTAGAACTACTTAAACCTAACTAACCTAAGGACATCACACACATCCATGCCCGAGGCAGGGTTCGAACCTGCGACCGTAGCCATCAGCGCGGTTCCGGACTGAATTACCCTGGATTAAGGAGACATAATTGCTGTATGGGTGTTGGAGTGCTGTTGATTTTCTGGTGCCGTCTGTTCTGTCCTTCGGCAGTAAGGTACCCTTTACTCGATTGACACACGTGGTCCCGTGTTTGAGTTGCTCCCGCTACACTGGATTGCCTGTGGTTCTACGTCACTCTGTCTCATGTTTTAAATTTACGTTTTGGTGCCACTGTTTGAAGTTATCTGAGTGCCATATTTGATGTGCTTGAAAATGTTTTTTTGGTTGCAACTCAATCAGTCTGCTTATCTTGTCATTGGGGCCTGAAATTAATGATGTCATATGTTCTAGGCCGCCACGTGTGTTAGTGACCACTGAGGTCGAAACTGAGTCTTATTTGTATTGGAAGTTGTTGCTTCCCTGACTGATGTAACGACTATAAATTTTCATACGGCCGTGTTAAGTGAACGCTAGCGGCCCAGTGAATCTTGCCTCATATGGGTAAGTAAGTTCCATTACTCTGGTGAGATTTGACCTTGTTAAAAAAAATTAATCTCTCTTGTCGTAAATATAATTACTATTGTAGTTGTTTGTGTGTTATTGCTCACAATTTGTCTGTTACCTTTTAAGACACTTAAGTTAATGTGTTGAATATCCTGTGGTTTCTTGGATATTCCACTAACTTGTTGTTAAATTTTATTGTAAGGTTAATCGGTTAATCCTTTTTGTAATTCTAATTGTAATATTCTTGTTATAATACCTAAGGTTTGGTTGGGGCTTCGGGCCACGCTCACATTGACTTTGTTGTCTTCGTCTGAGGTTTTCATATGTTCTATGACTATTATGTGTGACTTACATGTCTGCTTGTTTGGCCTCGGCTTTCCAAGCTGTTCGTAGCGTTCGGAGGCGCTGCCCAGACGTGTTATCTGTCACCTTCCGGTTCATCGGGCGTAGGCTGTGCGCGTCGGCGGACTCCGCGCGGTTTCCCGTCTCTCGCCGAAGTCTCTGAGCCTCCTGGCTTGCTAAGACATCCCTCTAAGTCGAGTCTCTATCTCGTAGCAATCGGGCGTTAATTTACCCAGTAGTGCCCGTTATTCTAAACCACCTTATTCTGACCTGGCCTGCCGTACCTGCCCCTCCATGTTTTCCCTGTTTAAAGTTTGGTTCTAACGTAATAGTTTTAATATTGGTGCACTTCTCAGTTTGTTAAATGGTATCTTGATTATGCCCCAGTGAATTCTCTGACTGGTCAAATATTAGATATTTGTGTTGATAAGAGCCTTGTGTAATTTTATGTTACTACACAAATGTAAGGATGTAGAGGCTTATCTCACTAGGGGTAAGATAGATACTGCCTACAGGAAAATTAAAGAGACCTTTGGAAATAAGAGAACCACTTGTATGAACATCAATAGCTCAGATGGAAACCCAGTTCTAAGCAAAGAAGGGAAAGCAGAAAGGTGGAAGGAGTATATAGAGGGTTTATACAAGGGCGATGTACTTGAGGACAATATTATGGAAATGGAAGAGGATGTAGATGAAGATGAAATGGGAGATACGATACTGCTGAAGAGTTTGACAGAGCACTGAAAGACCTGAGTCGAAACAAGGCCCCCGGAGTAGACAACATTCCATTGGAACTACTGACGGCCTTGGGAGAGCCAGTCCTGACAAAACTCTACCATCTGGTGAGCAAGATGTATGAAACAGGCGAAATACCCTCAGACTTCAAGAAGAATATAACAATTCCAATCCCAAAGGAAGCAGGTGTTGACAGATGTGAAAATTACCGAACAATCAGTTTAATAAGCCACAGCTGCAAAATACTATCACGAATTCTTTACAGACGAATGGAAAAACTAATAGAAGCCGACCTCGGGGAAGATCAGTTTGGATTCCGTAGAAATACTGGAACACGTGAGGCAATACTGACCTTACGACTTATCTTAGAAGAAAGATTAAGGAAAGGCAAACCTACGTTTCTAGCATTTGTAGACTTAGAGAAAGCTTTTGACAATGTTGACTGGAATACTCTCTTTCAAATTCTAAAGGTGGCAGGGGTAAAATACAGGGAGCGAAAGGCTATTTACAATTTGTACAGAAACCAGATGGCAGTTATAAGAGTCGAGGGACATGAAAGGGAAGCAGCGGTTGGGAAGGGAGTAAGACAGGGTTGTAGCCTCTCCCCGATGTTATTCAATCTGTATATTGAGCAAGCAGTAAAGGAAACAAAAGAAAAATTCGGTGTAGGTATTAAAATCCTTGGAGAAGAAATAAAAACTTTGGGGTTCACCGATGACATTGTAATTCTGTCAGAGACAGCAAAGGACTTGGAAGAGCAGTTGAACGGAATGGATCGTGTCTTGAAGGGAGGATATAAGATGAACATCAACAAAAGCAAAACGAGGATAATGGAATGTAGTCGAATTAAGTCGGGTGATGTTGAGGGTATTAGATTAGAAAATGAGACACTTAAAGTAGTAAAGGAGTTTTGCTATTTGGGGAGCAAAATAACTGATGATGGTCGAAGTAGAGAGGATATAAAATGTAGACTGGCAATGGCAAGGAAAGCGTTTCTGAAGAAGAGAAATTTGTTAACATCGAGTATAGATTTAAGTGTCAGGAAGTCATTTCTGAAAGTATTTGTGTGGAGTGTAGCCATGTATGGAAGTGAAACATGGACGGTAAATAGTTTGGACAAGAAGAGAATAGAAGTTTTCGAAATGTGGTGCTACAGAAGAATGCTGAAGATTAGATGGGTAGATCACATAACTAATGAGGAAGTATTGAATAGTATTGGGGAGAAGAGAAGTTTGTGGCACAACTTGACCAGAAGAAGGGATCGGTTGGTAGGACATGTTGTGAGGCATCAAGGGATCACCAATTTAGTATTGGAGGGCAGCGTGGAGGGTAAAAATCGTAGGGGGAGAGCAAGAGATGAATATACTAAGCAGATTCAGAAGGATGTAGGTTGCAGTAGGTACTGGGAGATGAAGAAGCTTGCACAGGTTAGAGTAGCATGGAGAGCTGCATCAAACCAGTCTCTTGACTGACTGAAGACCACAACAACAACAACAACACTTCTTGCAAGATATATTCATTAATGTCAAGCACCGCCTTTGGCCAAGGAAATGTTGGAATTGTAATCTTTAGCATCTTTGCTGTCACTGTTTGCCCAGCTCTAAAAGCGTGTTGGTGTTATATTTGATTGCACAACTTGCTTGTCAGTCCTTCCTAAATTGGTGCATTTTATTCGTTTAAATTACCTAATTAAACATTAAGTGAATTATTCAAAATGACAGTCACAATCGCATTATTTATTTTGCCGCCAACCGGTTTCAACCCGCGATGGGGTCATCTTGAAGGCAATTTACACCATTTGGTCGCTCGCTGGAGTCGTCACCCTGCCTGTGCACGGTTGGTAACTATGTTGATCACTGCATAGTTATCAACGTCCACAGGCAGGGTGACGACTAGAGCGGGCGACCAAATGGTGTAAATTGCCTTCAAGATGACCCCATCGCGGGTTGAAACCGGTTGGCGGCAAAATAAGTAATTCGATTGTGACTGTCATTTTGAATAATTGATTATTAGTAAATTAATCGCTGTTATCTCCACACAACTATGTTGTCTAAAAATGTAAACATTAACTGGTTCAGCTGAAGAGCTTTTGCAGTAACTGCCTGAATCATTTGCGTTTTATTAATGTTTTTGGTATCTGTGTGTATGACTTTTGTGAAATAACAAATGACTTGTGCTAAACACCCTGCACCTTTCCCATGCCAGTTTAGTTGTTTCCCTACCCTGGGGCGTCCACTGATATTTCAGAAGGTTGATCACTGCTCCTTTCGGACACATATTTTCTGACTCCTTTCTGATGCACTTAGTGAGTCATTATTTTTGCTGTCATAGTTGTTAACACAACACTTCCAAATTAACCTTACTAAATATTGAACTTGGGACGTCGCACTCTAGCATTTCCTTGTAAGTGACACTGAACAGTGGATGACTTGAAACGAGTAATTGGGCGTGACGCATCACACTATATCCTGCGGAAATTCAGTGTAAGGCTTTGGATTTGGCGAATGCCTGCCGAGAGTTACCTACCATCATGTGTGATGCCCATCAGTGAGGTATGGGGAGGTGGTGTTACGGTATAGATGTGTTTTATTGTGGTTAAATTGCAGCCTCCTTTTTGAGCTTAAGAAAAAGCTGAATGTTGAATCTGAGCTCATTTTACAGCACTGTGTACTGCGTGCGGTGGAGGAATAGTTGCGAAGTATCAGTATGACAACGCCCATTGTCATAGAGCAGCATCATTGAGGCAATAGTTTGTGGACACTAACATTCCTAAAATGGACTTGCCAGGCCAGATTCCCGACTTGAAACCAATGTAGTACCATTGGGATGAATTGCAATGTCTACCTCCTTCCAGCTCCCAGCGACAAACATGTCCTGCCTGTTTTTGGCTCTTGATGAAGAATGGGCTGGCATTCCTCCACAGGTTTTCAGACACCTGACTGAAAGTTTCCCCAGCAGAGTTCAAGCCGTCACAGAGTTGAAGGGTGGGTACACTCGATATTAAAGGTCACTAATAGGTGTCCAGAGGCATTTGATTATCTGTGATAGTTGCTTTCTTAACGAACTTCGTGACTTCATTAATATGTTGTCATTAATTTATTTTTGTGGTAGGACTGTCTGAGGAGATAGAAACGTAGCTGGTTAATTTTTTTTTAAGTGTTACTGTTCACATGGTCACTAATTAGCCTTTTCTAATTCGTTGAGATTTCACACAGAGAGTTTAAGAATTTAATAGAATCAGATATTATTGCAGTTATTAAATTGAAGTTAACTCCAGTTAACAGTGCGTGAAATACTAGAACAGTACGCTTACCAAGGCTCACATGTATTCGAGAGGGTTTTGTTAGGAGGGGCGTTTGAAAAGTCCGTGCAAAGTCAGAGAAATGGCACCACCGGCGCGTTTAGAGGTCATGTTTAGTTAGTAGCATCTTTGGAAAGAACGCACACCAAGCCATATTGGTCTATTTCTTTGTGTTTGTCATTCGTGTGAACCTAGGAATTCGAGTGATTGTCAAAAAATGGACGAAAAAGATTTTCGTGTGGTGATTAAACATTACTTTACGAAAGGCAAAACGCCTCAGGAGATTAAAGAGAAGCTTTATAAACATTAAGATGACTCTGCACCTTCGATTAGAACAGTTTATAAGTGGTTTCACAATTTTCGGAGTGGTCATATAGGCACAAGTGATGCTGAACGTTCTGGACGCCCTGTGGAGGTTACGACTCCATAAATCATTGATAAAATCCATGATATGGTGATGAATGACAGAAGAGTTAAGGTGCGTGAGACTGCTAGTGCTGTGGGCATCTAGAATGAACGGGTACATAATAATTTGCTTAAACATTTGAACATGAGAAAGCTATCCGCAAGATGGGTTCCGTGATTGCTCACGCTAGATCAAAAACGGAATCGTGTGAAGTGTTGCAAGGATGCAGAATGAGATTTTCACTCTGCAGCGGAGTGTGCGCTGATATGAAACTTCCTGGCAGATTAAAACTGTGTGCCCGACCGAGACTCGAACTCGGGACCTTTGCCTTTCGCGGGCAAGCGCTCTACCAACTGAGCTACCGAAGCACGACTCACGCCCCGTCTCACAGCTCTACTTCTGCCAGTATCTCGTCTCCTACCTTCGCAGGAGAGCTTCTGTAAAGTTTGGAAGGTAGGAGACGAGATACTGGCAGAAGTAGAGCTGTGAGACCGGGCGTGAGTCGTGCTTCGGTAGCTCAGTTGGTAGAGCGCTTGCCCGCGAAAGGCAAAGGTCCCGAGTTCGAGTCTCGGTCGGGCACACAGTTTTAATCTGCCAGGAAGTTTCTTGTTGCAAGGATGGTTTGCAGCTGTTCTGGAAGAATCCGCAGGACTTTAAGCGTCACTGTGGATGAGACATGGATACATTAATATACTCCTGAGACAAAGAACAATCTAAACAATGGGTTACCAAGGGAGAATCTGCACCAAAAAAGGCGAAGACCATTCCATTGGCCGGAAAGGTCATGGCGACTGTCTTTTAGCTTTCGCAAGGGATAATCCACAATGGCTATCTGGAAAAGGGTAAAACTATACAGGTGCATATTATTCATCGTTATTGAACTCTTTGAAAACCGAGCTGAAAGAAAAACGCCGGCTATTGGATCGCAAAAATGTCCTTTTCCATCACGACAATGCACCAGCACACACCTCAGTAGTTGTAGTCGCAAAATTAATGGAAATAAGATTCCAATTCGTTTCACATCCCACCTATTCTCCGGACTTGGCTCCCTCGGACTACTATGTGTTCCCCAATTTGTAGAAACGGCTGGCGGGACAAAGATTTTATTCAAACTAGAAGGTGATTGCAGCAACTAATAGTTATTATGCAGACTTGGACAATTTCTATTATTCGGAAAAGATCAACAAATTAGAACAGCGTTGGACGAAGTCCAAAAGGAGACTATGTCGAAAAATAAAAAAGGTTTACCCGAAACACGTAAGTAGTTTTTATTTTTGCACGGACTTTTCAAACATCCTTCATATGTTGAGAGTTCGTTATCTCTCTCCCTTGTTCTGACGTCCCCATTTCCACCTTCATTCCTAAAAAAATGTCTGCTCACTCTCTCTCACGTCCTCAGGAGACACCACCTCCACGTAGCACTGTCCGTGCGGGCGAGGAGGTTTGCGTGCTCTGGATCCGGAGGGCTACGCCGGCGGTAGCGCAGCTGCCAGCAGGGTCCGCCATGCCGGACAGACCGATGGGGAGGAGCCAGACCAAGTGCGTCCCACAACCACCTATTGAAAACCTGTCTCCTATCCTTTTCCTA
Organism: Schistocerca cancellata; assembly: GCF_023864275.1. Lineage (NCBI taxonomy): Eukaryota > Metazoa > Arthropoda > Insecta > Orthoptera > Acrididae > Schistocerca > Schistocerca cancellata. The sequence goes on along the minus strand of NC_064630.1, from coordinate 566,628,000 downwards.
TCCCTAGCCCATCCTTTTTCTTTTCCTTCCCATTTCCCGCCACTTAGCCAATGCTGGCGGTTAAACCACGTATAGGGGTGCGGAGGAAATGCCAAGCCCGTATGCCGAACATCTGGCACATCTTCAGTGCCTGGGCGATAAGGTGGCAGGCGATCGGAAGCGGTGGGCCAATCACTCGCCCTTCTTAAATAACCTCATTATTGAAACCGAGACGAGAATACAAAACCGGATGGATAGGAATTTCGTCACGGCCCTGTGTTCCAGAGGGAACGACAGGAGCCGGCCGGAGTGGCCGAGCGGTCCTAGGCGCTACAGTCTGGAACCGCGCGAGAGTTACGGTCGCAGGTTCGAACCCTGCCTCGGGCACGGATGTGTGTGATGTCCTTAGGTTAGTTAGGTTTAAGTAGTTCTAAGTTCTAGGGGACTGATGACCTCAGAAATTAAGTCCCATAGTGCTCAGAGCCATTTGAACGACAGGAACTAAGTAACTCTGTCACTCTCTGTCGCTCGCCCCATTCCATCTTCCTCTTCACCAACTCCCTTCCCCGCGTCTCTCTCTCTCTCTCCGCCCCCCCCGCCCCTCGCTCTCTCTCTCTCTCTCTCTCTCTCTCTCTCTCTCTCTCTCTCGCTCTCTCTCCCCGTCGTCTAAATGTGCGGGAGCTTGTGTGTGTGTGTGTGTGTGTGTGTGTGTGTGTGCGTTTGTGTGCGTGTGTGTGTGTGCGTGTGTGTGTGCGCGTATGTTGCTAAGCCAATATGCGTGCTCGATAGCTTTATTAAATGCACGATAATTGCTTTTTTGACACATAATATATTATGCTGTGCTAATTAATTTTCCAGGAAATTCCCGGACTGTTAATTTAGAGCACAAACCAAGTACCTTAAATGTTTAAACTTGATGAGTCAGTGTGTTAACTCTGACCTACAACGTTGATATTAAATATACACATCCACAAAAAAATCTTACAGGACGAGAGGAGGAAATTTCACGTGCTGAGATTGTATGTAAACTTAGTACAATTATTAGAAAATCTGGGCTAATTTACAAATAACTTGACAGCAGGAATCCATTTGTCAGTATGACGCTGCACCCGCTCTGGAACCGATTCGATTGAGATGAATGTAATAAAGCCATCCACTCCCGAGGCAAGTTGGTCCACAACTGTTGTACCTGGTCCTCGATATCCCGCATCCTGGCACTGGGACAGAGTTGACGTCCGAGCTGGTCCCACACATGTTCTATCGGAGACAGATCTGAGGATTTTGCTGACCGCAGGAGTACCGTAACATCATGCAGACAGTTCGTAGAGAAACGTTCCATGTGTGGAGGATTATTGCCCTCTTGGAGAATGGCATCGCCGTGTTGTCGCATGAGAGGTAACACATGAGAACGCAGGATATCCGTGTTGTACTACAGTGTCGTCAGAATTCCCTCAGTCGTCCCTACGGCTCCCCTCGTCATGACGCCATGAATGATACTGGCGTACCTCTCCCAAACATTGAAAGGTTGCCACCATACTCGCCGACGGTGGTCATTCGGGATGGTACGGAGCGGCGATTCATCGCTGAACACAATCTGACGCCATCCTCAGCGCTGCGTACATCACGGTTAAGGCGCCACTCCAAATGCAGCCGCCAGTGTTGTGGAGTTAACAGCAGCCTACGCATGGGGGGATAAAAAAAATGTTGAAATGTGTGTCAAATCTTATGGGACTTAACTGCTAAGGTCATCAGTCCCTAAGCTTACACACTACTCATTCTAAATTATCCTAAGGACAAACACACTCACACCCTTGTAACAAGGAGGACTCGAACCTCCGTCGGGACCAGCCGCACAGTCCATGACTGCAGCGCCTGAGACCGCTCGGCTAATCCCGCGGATGGGGGGGATAGTTTCCTAGTCCGGCTGCATTTAGTCTCCGATCAATGATGTGGGATAACACAGGATGTGTCAGGGTGTCCATTACTTGTTCTCGGATGGCAGGCGTAGATATGACTGGGCTAAGATGTGCTTGGTGCACAGTTCGACGATCCTCTCTTGTGGTGGGCAGACGTCAAAACTGACACTTTATTACCCTTAAGTAGATTCAAAAGCAGTGGTCTCATTGATTTAATAAAAAAATCCAAAAAATGGGGTGGGTGTCGTCAGACAGTAGTTGCGCGTATTGTCGTCCGCAGTACGTTCGGCTCAGCACGGTAATACAACTAATGCTTCGTACCGACTTCGGCGTGAAGCTGAGAATGAAATATTTAAGGAAAATAACAACCATCAAAAAGTTATAAATGTTCGCGGGGCCTATGTCCGACTGGTGTAGGCCGCACAACAACGTCGTTATTAGTAGCCGAATGACCGAATCATTCTTTGCATAGCTTGCATGAAAACCCTGCAAGATACAAATAAAATTACCGCTCCAAGTATCTCAGGGATGTATAGCGTAAGATGTAATGAAAAGTAATGACTGAACACGAAAAGCGTTCGGTCATTAACGTCCACAAACAATGCGCCGTCGACGCCTTTGTTCCAGCCGCGATGTTCTGAAAACGCATGATACAAATTAAAAGTGATATAAAAGCACAAGAGATAACGAAAAATCCGAAGTACAAAATATCAGCCCAACGAAATCAGTCTAGCGATTAGATATGACATTTTACGAATCTATACACTCACGTAATTGCGTAAATTTAAAGTAAGAGCACGTGTGCATCGTTTACAGAGCTATTTCACAAACAGTTCATACTGTACATACAGAATAGGATGAAATAAATAGAAAGAACAGAAATCGGAGCTTTGACGTCGAGCACGTCTGCCTCACGTTCTCGCGCAGTCGAGTATCCGGCCACTGTCACGTACGAACACGCCACAAAACTGCATGTTGCCCGATTCGACCACCTGGCCAATGGAGTTCCTGAATGAGACCGTGTTCAATCTATAGCAGGTACCTATGGCATTGTCTCACACGAGTACGCTGCTTCTCCGTGTCCTTCGCAATGATTACATCTGATACTGTTCACGCTCCGTATATACACTACCAGGTCTCATATCAACACTAAAACACGAACAACACTAATCCACACCTGTGGCCATTTTACCTCTCACAGAGAATTACAACTCTAATAATTTATGTACCGCCGATGGTGTTTCGAAGTTACATTGATATCCGACTGTGTCTTCTGGCTGCTTCACTTTTTTACCATGGAATGTATTTTAAGAGCTGTTTCTCTTTGTGGACAAAGAAGGCTACAAATTCCGAAAAGGAGAATACAACTACATAGGCTCTTCCAATAGAGATTGGTTGTGGCTTGGACAATTCAGAACGGAAAACTTCATAAAAACATGGTGTCTTCCAGGATACAGCTTTTTGAACTTTTGACGAAGGATGACCGTGTAGGAGATATTACACGTATCATAACAGTCTGTATTTGCAACTCAAGTCCAAAAATGTTATCATGAATTCCAGTACTTTTCGCAAACTGTGTGCAGGTATGTTCTTAATCGTAGTTGGTGTCTAAATCATCGTCTTTAAAATATGTGCGTGCGAATGTAAAACATGGACAGGCAGTTCTTCCATTGTTCGCGTGTTCTATCTGTAGATTTCAGTCTTTTACCAACTCAACAAGCAATATTCTTGTGTATAAAGGTCGGATGAAGCCATGTAAGCCGGCCGGGGTGGCCGAGCGGTTCTAGGCGCTACAGTCTGGAACCGCGCGACCGCTACGGTCGCAGGTTCGAATCCCGCCTCGGGCATGGATGTGTGTGATTCTAAGTTCTAGGGGACTGATGACCTCAAAAGTTGAGTACCATAGTGCTCAGAGCCATTTTAACCATTTGAAGCCATGTAGAAACATCGCCGGGGCTGATGAAGCGTCCAGGAGAGTAGTCACTGAATAACTGTACCTCTAATTGTGACAAATGTGTGCCAGTTCAACGTTGTTAATGCATTTCATCCCTTGGTACCAAAGTTTTCTTTCATATACTGACAACAGATTCTGCAAAATTTACCATAAAATCTTTTTTAACGTTTATGCCTAGTAACCATACCATTGTGGTGGTTATTAATGATATCATACCATGCCTTGACACAGAAACCATGCGGAATCTGACTCCCCACAATAAAGTCAGAAATTTCTCTCACCGTTTTTAATCGCCAAAAGAACGAACGTCGTACTTTTAAATAGCTGTATTTCGGAAACATCTGAGAACAGAGCGAAGACTTGCGAGTATGTGACGTTTTTCTTTCAGATTTATTAAGATTCGTCGTGTTCAACTGTTAACCAGATAGGGGAACACGAGGACGAACGGTAAAGCTAACATGAAAATGACTATAGTTCAGTTAAAATGGCAAAGAAGATGCTAAAAAAATTCTGTATGACATTTAATATATACTTTAAGCAATGAAGCAAAGAAATCACATGTAAAGGCACACAAACTATCACCACAAAAAATTCAAAAACGTTGTCAATTGGTCCCTTGTACCCCAGGTCTGGGCCAGAACGGGACTACAATCATAATGCTAATATAGTGTAAGGAGCTATTACTAATTCACATTTCCTTACAAGTTTAAATTTAAAATGTAAACATATTTCCCAAAAATCTACAGAAACACGATAAGAATATGTGTTTCCAACTGGCAGAATTTTCAATGCTTCGAAAAAAGCTGAGTCGTCCAGTCTTCACGTGCCATTTTCAGTTCATTATTAATTGTGGGATTCAGTTTCTTTTTCTCTGCCAGCTGAAAATCTACCGCTCTGAACTGCTTGATTGTCAGTCCAAACAATCTGCCATCCATGTCTGACAAACTCTAAATCTTGCTCATTCTACAAAATGCGACAAAATTATCCGTTTGACTTGTCAGTTTGAAACGTCCATTTTTAAGTCAATTCTGAACTGGTCTCTGAAGAGTTGCTTTGGCTACGTTAAACTGAATACTGGCTTTCCTAAATCCCATTTCCTTTTTCACAACAGCTGTCACTACCTCTTCCATGTTTTCTGCAGACCAGCTTTGACGAACAGTTTTGCGTTCATGATGATCTCTCCATAGGCAAAGTATTCGGTAGTACTCCCCCATTCGGATCTCTCCCCGAGAGTGGCTGGCAAGGGGAAGGTGACCATGAGAAAAAGATTGAATAACCAACAAAAGGGAAATGTTTACGAATCGGGGAGTGGAATGTCGGAAGTCAGAACTCGACAGGAAAGCGAGAAAATATGAGAAGAGAAATGCTAAGGCTCAGACTAGATATAGTGGCTGTCAGTGAGGTGAAATGGTGTAAGAGATATGCGATGTATGCGCTGCCTGCAACAGGCAAGACTTAGGAGAGTCTCTGACCAGAGAGCAGTATGTAGTTAGTTGTTGCTAGTCGGCATTAGTCGGCAGTAGTCGACAGTAGTCTGCGTGAGTTGGCAGTTGTCAAGAGTAGTCTGTGTGAGTCGGCAGTAGTCGGCGCGTGTCTGCGCGTGTCGGCAGTCTGCTCTGGTCGGGACTCTGGAGGATGGGTATTATTGAAGAAGGTAAAGCAGCAGCCTTGCACGTATCTAGTAATGTATGTTAACTGTCATCCAATTTCTTTCAAAAAAAATTCCCCAATAATAATTTTTATAATATAAAGTAATTTTTTTAAAAAAAAGCATTCATTTCAATTTAAAGATTTTATCCAACGAATAATTTATTCCTTTCACGAGTCACAAAGCATAGGCCAGCATTGCACGGAGCTGTGCCGATAATTTTTTAGGTAAGAGCAGATATATTCGCAGTTTTTATTGAGGTAAGAATTTTTGCTTTTTTATTCAGAGTACAGGGCCGTGGCGCAGCGTTGCTGTCGTCATAAAATTTACCAGGTTACTGAATTTTTTTATTATTTCCGGGTTTAGGAATTGAATTTTGTGGTTACATTAAATGTGAATGCATTTCTGCACGGAGATTATAAATGGGAACCAATTTTTGTTCAGAGGTTACAATATTTTAAAATTCATTTAACTAATATTTCCGTGGGGAGTTACACTTGGTTCATGGTTCATTTTCATTTTTACGATGATTATTGTGGGGAGGTTACAATGGAAAAAACACAAGGATCTCTAGTCAGATGAGTGTAGAGCAATATCCACAGCAGCATAAAATGGTATAACGGGAGTAGGAATGTAGGGCAGACAATTACTGTGAACAGTTCAGCAATAGGGTTGTTTTAATCAGAATTGACAGCAAACCAACACCGACAACAATAGTTCAGGAATATATGACGACATCGCAAGCAGAAAATAAGGTACAAAATGGTTCAAATGGCTCTGAGACTATGGGACTTAACAGCTGTAGTCATCAGTCCCCTAGAACTTAGCACTACTTAAACCTAACTAACCTAAGGGCAACACACACATCCATGTCCCAGGCAGGATTCGAACCTGCGACCGCAGCGGTCTAGCGGTTCCAAACTGAAGCGCCTAGAACCGCTCGGCCACTCCGGCCGGCAGAAAATGAGGACTTGGCGAAAGTATATGAGGATACTGAGCGGGTAATGTCATGGGGGATTGGAATACGGTTGCAGCGGTGGGAGTAGAAGAAAGGGTTATAGGGGAATATGGGCTCGGTACTAGGAATGAGAGAGGAGATAGGTTAATTGTGTTCTGCAATATATTTCAGCTAGTAATAGCGATAATTTGTTCAAGAATCACAAGAGGAGGAGGCATACTTGGAAAGGCAGGGAGATGCGGAAAGATTCCAGTTAGATTACGTCATCGTCAGGCAGAGATTCCGAAATCAGATACTGGATTGCAAGGCGTACCCACGGAGCGATATAGACTCAGATCACAATTTGATAATGATGAAGAGTAGGCTGAAGTTGAAGAAAATAGTCAGGATGAGTGAACAATGAAAATTGGGTATGGAAGTGCTAAGGAATGAAGACACACACCTCAAGTTCTCTAAGCCTATAGATACTGCGCTAATGAATAGCTCATAGGAAGTTCAGTTGAAGAGGAATGGACATCTCCAAAAAGACCAGTTACAGAAGTTGGACAGAAAAGCATAGGTGCAAGGTAACTAACTGCGAGGAAACCATGGGTAATAGAAGAAATACTTCAGTTGATCGACGAAATACAGAAATACTATAATTTTCAGGGAAATTCGGAAATACAGAGATATACGTCAGTTGGGAATTAAATACGTGGGAAGTGCAGGGAACCTAAGCAGAAATTGCTCCGTGAAAGTTGTGAAGAAATCGAAAAAGAAATGATTATCAGAAAGACTGACTCAGCATATAGAAAAGTCAGAGCAACCTTCGGTGAAATTAAAAACAAGGGCGAAAATATTTTGAGTTCAGTGGAAATTCCACTGTTAAATGCAATCTTACCTCCTCTCTTAGGGGGTAAGACTTGTCTGATGTCGTGGTAGAAGAAGAGACCGACGTCCAAAGGGAAGAGATATGAGATCCAGTATTGGCCAGAATTTAGATTTTTGAAGGACTTAATATTAATTAAGGCAGAATGGATGGATAAGATTCCATCGGAATTCCTTGACCATTGGGGGAAGTCGCAACAGAATGACTATTCACGTTGGTTTTGTCGAATCTGTAAGACTGCCGCTATAACATCAGACTTTCGGAAAATATCATCCACACTATTCCGAGGACTGCAAAAGCAGACAAGTGTGGGGATTATCACACAGTCAGCTTAACAGCTCATGCATCCAAGCTGTTGACAAGAGTAGTATACAACAGAATGGAATAAAATTGTGAATGTCTTAAAAGACATCAGTTTGGCTTCAGGAAAGGTATACGCTCCAAAGGGGCAGTTCTGACGTGGTTCGTAATGGAAGCAAGATTGAAGAAAAAATCAACACATATTCATAGGATTTTTCGACCCAGAAAGTGCGTTCGCCAATGTCAAACGGTGCAAGATATTCGAAATTCTGAGAAAAATAGGGGCAAGCAATAGGGAAAGTGAAAACGAAGAAAAAATACAGGATCTGTTGATTGGAATGAACAGCCTAGTGAGTGCAGAATATGCGAATATGAACTGAGAGTAAACCGAAGAAAAGCGAAAGTAATGAACAGCAGCAGAAATGAGAATACTGAGAAAAGTAACATCGGAATTGGTGATCATGAAGTAGGGGAAATTAAGAAATTCTGCTACCTAGTTAGCAACATAAACATGATGGACGGTGCAGGAAGGCCATAAAAAGTGAACTACCTCTGGCAAAAAGGACTTCCTGGGAAAGAGATATCTACTAGTATTAAACATTGGCCTTATCTGTAATGAAAAAATGTCTGAGAATGTAATTTTGGGGCGCAGCATTGAATGGTAGTGACACATGGAGAATGAGAAAACCGGAACAGAAGAGAATCGAAGCATTTGAGATGTGATGCTACAGGAGAATTTAATAGTTAGGTGGACCTTCAGCATAACTTGTACAAGAGGCATTCCGAAGCTACAGTCTCCGAAGCTCCTGTAGACTCCTTCTTATATCTGAGTGGCAAATGGCAACGGAGTGGCCGCGCGGCTTGGGGCGCCATGTCACGGATTGTGCGGCTCCTCTCGCCGGAGGTTCGAGTCCTCCCTCGGGCATGGATGTGTGTGTGTTGTTCTTAGCATAAGTTAGTTTAAGTAGTGTGCAAGTCTAGGAACTGATGACCACAGCTCTGAATTTCACCCGATTTCTTGATTATTGTGCTGGCATTATGCAAGAATCCCCCACTAACACTTAACCTCCCGAACCTCTCAGTTTAACCGGTGAGTCCGTAGCTGGTGGTAAAAGGGGTGTACAGTATAACTGGCCACGCTTCCGCGCCCGAGTTTTGCGGTAATTAATCCTTGAACTGACTTAGTGAGCCGCCGCGTAGGAATTCTTCCTACCTGTTATGTGGAGATACTTTCGTAATTTTATGTCCCCTTATAGAGCCGTAGCAGCACCGTCGGATTCTGAAAATGCAACACTACTATCTATATTTTACATAATGAAGCGGGAATAAGTTTTTTCTCCAAGTAATTTTTCCACACGATGCCATGATCGTGTGTTCAACAAACGCTGTAAAATGAACTTGTTGACACTGATTATAAACTAAATGTTAACAGTAGAAGAGCATGGTGTACCGCATGACTAGATCGAAAGGCATCATATCGACTATTGCTGATGGTGGCACACAGTCTGTACCTTGAGTGAACAATCAGTATAATATGTATAAGATCGTACGTCTTCAGTTATACCAAAGTTACGCATTTATTTATAATATCAACGTTTCCCAGCATTGTAAAACTACTAAAGGATAGTAATTATGACCTGTAGACACCTTCTTAAATCTCAGTGGCAAAAGGCAGCTTTCGGTAGCAAATATTTATTAATACCAGTTACTTGATTCATGCCAGAATAAATGTCCTTTTTTCTTCTTATATCTTTGCTGACGAGCGATTTCTGCATCGGCAACTCATCCCACTGACTGTGAAAGTGCCAGATGGCCAACCGCCTCTGCTAGCCACGATGAGAACCTACCGCTTGTTCCTTACTGCTTACGTACTGCAGCACTGATGGTTCACTTCACATATACGAAACATCAAAACTGGAAATAAAGTAAGATGCAGTCTTATCTGCAAATAAGGGGTACCTTACAATCACCAGACGAGGTCAGATAGTTACCAGACAAAGTTAATCTTCCTCCCAGAGTAGGATTCTCTCTAGCCGTCATGGAAGCCCAATTGTACAAGAAACAGAACTAGAATATCGGATGTCCTTTCATATAAAGAAGTTCTTGTGGCTTCCAAACTCCAAAAGCTTTCCATTGCTCAGCAGACATACCGACCTTCCAAAGGCGCGTAAGTGTCTCCATGAGTACGTAAAGACGTTGTTGAAAAGGGCTTATTTTTACCAATCGAAGTTAAATGTAGTAGACATACTCATACTATTGCAAAGACAACTGTTGCGAACTACCTAAAGCAACACTGATCTACTAAAAGTAAAAATGAAATTGCGGAATGAACAGGCAACTCTGATTGTGTCATTGAACTCCTGGCTACACAGTTAATTGCGCCATTTGAAATCGATCGACACTTAGTAATTAGATGAAGACAAGAGCATAGATGTGAGTAATATGAGGTGATGGATACTACGCTCCAGTAGTGGTGGAAATGTTGTCCACGACAGCCACACTGCGGTAGACGCTGACAGGTGCCATCCCTCCGTAATGAAGAGCGTCTGTATCGACTCACCCGTGACGTTCGGCGGATAATGATCTAGGATGACCTTTGACTGAATGTCTGCTTGAGGCCCGATACAGAATGTCACGTGTCCTTCGTTATCACAAAATGCGTGAGGGAGGACGCGCTCGAATGTTGAAACAAGACCAAAAAGCCATCAAATGGAAATTTGTCAGGAACTTCTGGGCCAATTGATGCTGAAGGTCACAATTTTCTGAACACATTTATGACTGTAGCTGAGAGGCAATATCACCACTACGAGCTAAAACCCAGAAGGCAGCCCATGCCGTGGCGACATGCTAATTGTCTAACGAAGAGAGTACTTCACGACACAGCCATCTGCAGCCAAAGTTATGTGCCCAGTCTTTTGAGATAGACGTGGCGTTGTATTTTGGATGTCTTCTAGCTAATAGCAATTTCAGAATGCTACAAGACGGCTTTTATTATGTCCTGAATTTCCCCAGGCTGGCTAGAGAAGAAGACCAACACCCGTTTGTAAAACGATAACGTACCACAACAGTTTGGTGACTGTGGAACTCGCTGGTAATTTGGTTCGGCTGTCCATCTACATCCACCGCACACTCGTGATGTAGCATCTTCAGACTTCCATCTGTTTGAGTCAGTGAAAGAGTACGTGACCAACATTTTCCAGATGGAGATAGTGTCGTCGAAGCTGTTAGCAGCTAGCTTCAGTTTGATCAGGTTTTCACTAGAGCGGTCTTGGAGGCTGTCGTTCATTCTTGGCGTAAGTTAATAAAGAATGATGATGACAACGTGGAAAAATTACACTATATAGTGGAAACCTTGCTCAGTTTAACCTTGTTTTGTTCCTTCTGTTTATTTTGTTGTTTCCGTGAAAATAAATGGGAGGCATTAGTTTCGCAACTCCTCTGGTACATCTACACTCCTGGAAATGGAAAAAAGAACACATTGACACCGGTGTGTCAGACCCACCATACTTGCTCCGGACACTGCGAGAGGGCTGTACAAGCAATGATCACACGCATGGCACAGCGGACACACCAGGAACCGCGGTGTTGGCCGTCGAATGGCGCTAGCTGCGCAGCATTTGTGCACCGCCGCCGTCAGTGTCAGCCAGTTTGCTGTGGCATACGGAACTCCATCGCAGTCTTTAACACTGGTAGCATGCCGCGACAGCATGGACGTGAACCGTATGTGCAGTTGACGGACTTTGAGCGAGGGCGTATAGTGGGCATGCGGGAGGCCGGGTGGACGTACCGCCGAATTGCTCAACACGTGGGGCATGAGGTCTCCACAGTACATCGATGTTGTTGCCAGTGGTCGGCGGAAGGTGCACGTGCCCGTCGACCTGGGACCGGACCGCAGCGACGCACGGATGCACGCCAAGACCGTAGGATCCTACGCAGTGCCGTAGGGGACTGCACCGCCACTTCCCAGCAAATTAGGGACACTGTTGCTCCTGGGGTATCGGCGAGGACCATTCGCAACCGTCTCCATGAAGCTGGGCTACGGTCCCGCACACCGTTAGGCCGTCTTCCGCTCACGCCCCAACATCGTGCAGCCCGCCTCCAGTGGTGTCGCGACAGGCGTGAATGGAAGGACGAATGGAGACGTGTCGTCTTCAGCGATGAGAGTCGCTTCTGCCTTGGTGCCAATGATGGTCGTATGCGTGTTTGGCGCCGTGCAGGTGAGCGCCACAATCAGGACTGCATACGACCGAGGCACACAGGGCCAACACCCGGCATCATGGTGTGGGGAGCGATCTCCTACACTGGCCGTACACCACTGGTGATCGTCGAGGGGACACTGAATAGTGCACGGTACGTCCAAACTGTCATCAAACCCATCGTTCTACCATTCCTAGACCGGCAAGGGAACTTGCTGTTCCAACAGGACAATGCACGTCTGCATGTATCCCGTGCCACCCAACGTGCTCTAGAAGGTGCAAGTCAACTACCCTGGCCAGCAAGATCTCCGGATCTGTCCCCCATTGAGCATGTTTGGGACTGGATGAAGCGTCGTCTCACGCGGTCTGCACGTCCAGCACGAACGCTGGTCCAACTGAGGCGCCAGGTGGAAATGGCATGGCAAGCCGTTCCACAGGACTACATCCAGCATCTCTACGATCGTCTCCATGGGAGAATAGCAGCCTGCATTGCTGCGAAAGGTGGATATACACTGTACTAGTGCCGACATTGTGCATGCTCTGTTGCCTGTGTCTATGTGCCTGTGGTTCTGTCAGTGTGATCATGTGATGTATCTGACCCCAGGAATGTGTCAATAAAGTTTCCCCTTCCTGGGACAATGAATTCACGGTGTTCTTATTTCAATTTCCAGGAGTGTACATCGTAGATGGTGGATTCCTTTTGCAAGCTGAGCTTCAGGACGCGATCGGGGCACACGACAGAGCGGGAAAGGTTAATCCCCCTGCTTACATTCGTCTCTATAGACTGGCACGATAATAAGACAGCATAAAAATCTGCAACAAAACACAAGTCCTTGTGTCAGAGATCAGACTCGCATGGCGCAAGGAGAAAGGCCTTAGAAATTTACATTTAGATTTTTCAGGCTGTACGAAAAGCCACAGTGCCCTTCGGCACGTGTACCATCATCGATCGGTCGTACTGTAACACTCCAGTTGTTTTCCTTGTATTTCAAAGTTCTAATTTCTTCTTTGTCAGTAAAACAATACTTGAAGGCTTCGAAACAATTTCAGCGATGGAAGTACACAAATATTTTGAAATTAAACAAGAAGCGTGTCCTCGCCAGTGACGTCTACGTGAAATATCAACTTTGCTCGTCGATGGATAACCTCATGATGCGTACAACGTAGTTTGTTCTCCTGGCAAGGTCTTTAATCTGATAAGAAATTCATTCCCCTAAGCAGCGAGCAGCTCCTTAAAACGTCTCTTGGCGTCACGCAAAAGAGCGTGCTTTCCAGGAATCGATACGTCCCTGAAACTCATTAACGCTTAACGGGACAACAGACAGCTGGCACTAGTTAACTTTGCGACGCACTTCGTCGTTTGCTCTTACCTCACTGCTGACGACAACATTGAAGAGAAATTGCTTTAACAGACAGTTTGTTTCGCTAAATGTTGCATTTCCTTCGCTCTTCGTCGGCATTTCTTCAGCTTATTCCCTTACTCATGTTCCTCCGTAATATAAATGCTTGAAGTACGCGGTCTCGTGTCTGCTTGTCTACGATATCCACCCTTTTCTCTTTAGTCATTAATCTCACGCCAACAAAGAAAAGGGAAGGAAGAACAGTTCACAACGTGAGGTCCACCTGAATTTACTCGGAATCGCAGTATACGAGCCACCACTAATAATGTAAAATCCCAAATCTACAACTCTGTGGATATACTTATCTCGTGGCAGCTGGTTGCCAAGAGTTGCTTGTCAACAGGTCTGCTTGTTTGAGGTGTTTTTTTTTTCTACAGACACCAAAGTGTGAAAAAAGAAAAACAGCGTCGGACAAAGAAATACGTCTGCTTGATACACCCGAGCCTGTTTTTTTTATTATAATAATTATTATTATTATTCTGATCACTTCTAACGTCATTTTCATGTTGTCGTACAAACACTGCATAACAATTACAATGTGTATTATGAATATAATTAAGTTTAATATAATTTTAAGCTTTCAGAACTCCTGAAGATAGACGTTGACTGTAGATATTGTATCACAGACACAGTCCCTTTGATGTCATTGATGATACTAAAACCGCCCAAAGATGTGAACAACCATGCATCAGCAGCGCCCATTAGATGGAGGGGGTCCGACAGCCGATTAGTTCCAGTCGTACCACCAGGAAGGAGCTACACGGCTCGTGTTATCTGTAGTTCAACCATGCCTAGACGGTCAATACCGAGGTTCCATCGCGTCCGCATTGTTACTTTGTGCCAGGAAGGGCTCTCAACAAGGGAAGTGTCCAGGCATCTCGGAGTGAACCAGAGCAATGTTATTCGGAAATGGAGGAGATACAGAGGGACAGGTACTGTCAATGGCACGCCTCGCTAAGGCCGCTCAAGGGCTACTACTGCAATGGATGGTCGCTACCTACGGATTATGGCTCGGAAGAACGCTGACAGCAACGCCACCGTGTTGAGTAATGCTTTTCGTGCAGCCACAGGACGTCGTGTTACGACTCAAACTGTGCGCAGTAGGCTGCGTGATGCGCAACTTTACTTCCGACGTCCATGGCGAGGTCCATCTTTGCAAACACGACACCATACATCGCGGAATAGATGGCCCCAAAACATGTCAAATGGACCGTTCAGGATTGGCATCACGTTCTCTTCACCGATGAGTGTCGCATATGCCTTCGACCAGACAATCAGCGGAGACGTATTTGGACGCAACCCGGTCAGGCTGAACGCTTTACACACACTGTCCAGAGAGTGCAGCAAGGTGGTGGTTCCCTGCTGTTTTCGGGTGGCATTATGTGGGGCCGACGCACGCCGCTGTTGGTCATGGAAGGCGCCGTAACGGCAGTGCGATACGTGTTTGCCATCATCCGACCTATAATGGAACCATATCGGCAGCATACTGGCAAGGCATTCATCTTCATGGACGACAATTCGCGCCCCCGTTGTGCACATCCTTCAGGATAACGACATCGCTCGACTAGAGTGGCCAGCATGTTCTCCAAGCATGAACCCTATCGAACATGCCTGGGTTGGATTGAAAAGGGTGTTTATGGACGACATGGCCCACCAACCACTCTGAGGGATCTACGCCGTTTCGTCGTTGGGGAGTGGGACAGTCTGGAGCACAGTGCCTTGATGAACCTGTCGATAGTATGGACGAATACAGGCATTCATCAATGCAAGAGGTCGTGCTACTGGGTATGAGGTGTACCAGTGTGTACATCAATATGGACCACCACCTCCGAAAGTCTCGCTGTATGGTGGTACAACATGCAATGTGTGGTTTTCATGAGCAATAAAAAGGCCGGAAATGATGTTTATGTTAATCTCTGTTCCCATTTATGTACATGTTTCGGAACTCTCGGAACCGAGGTGATGCAAAATGTTCAAATGTGTGTGAAATCTTATGGGACTTAACTGCTAAGCTCATCAGTCCCTAAGCTTACTCACTACTTAATCTAAATTATACTAAGTACAAACACACACACCCATGCCCGAGGAAGGACTCGAACCTCCGCCGGGACCAGCCACACAGCCCATGGCGGCAGCGCCTGAGACCGCTCGGCTAATCCCGCGCGGCGAGGTGATGCAAAACTTTTTTTGGTGTGTTTATATAAATAATGCAGTGCTTCTAAATGACATTCGAAGTGCTTCAAAAATAGCGGTTCTGTTCGCAAACAAATTGTGGTTTTTAGCTGAAGCAGGCTGAAAGGTTGCTGGAAGGCAGAGAAAAGTTCTAATATGAAAATCAAATAGAATGGAACTGTGATGCGTATCAAATGATTCCATTTGATCAGAGCAATGTGAAAAAGTAATTCGCTGTTGTCCAGGCGAAGCAGACTATTACAAGCGATATCGCTATGTCTTTATCAATGTTTTACTTAATTAATAGTAATCATCTTTTAAGTAAAAGTAATAAATCATCATTTAAGTACAACTAGCTTTCACAATGGAAATATTTGACAGAAATGCATCAGCAGCTTTAAAAATGTTTTCTTAAAGAATGAAAAAGTTAAGATGAATGGTGCTCTCAAATCAGACCTGCAGGATTAGTTAATGGAGATTTTGTCCCATAAAACCTGTAATGTTACTGCGGATAAGGGATAGTTGTGGATTCCAATACATGTTAATAAAGATGGAGATGATTTCTAAAACAGAAACTAAACATGACAACTTCAAGTACATTAAAGTTAATACAGTAAATACAGGCAAAAAGAAAGATATGGAACTACATAGCTATTTTACACTGAGCTGTGAGCTAACAAAAGCCTTGGGATACCTCCTAATAGTATCATATCGGACTTCCTTGTGCTTGGCGTAGAGCAGTATTATGGAGCCAACACCAGCTTGCACAGTGCCTTACTGACAGGTTGAGTCCATGGCTTCATGGACTCTCGCCACACATTAACCCTAACATGTCCGCCCCCGGTAGCTGAGTGGTCAGCGCGACAGACTGTCAATCCTAAGGGCCCGGGTTCGATTCCTGGCTGCGTCGGAGATTTTCTCTGCTCAGGGACCGGGGGTTGTGTTGTCCTAATCATCATCATTTCATCCCCATCGACGCGCAAGTCGCCGAAGTGGCGTCAAATCGAAAGACTTGCACCAGGCGAACGGTCTACCCGACGGGAGGCCCTCGTCACACGACATTTCATTTCAACCCTAACATCAACTCTTAGCAGCTGAAATCGAGACTCATCTGACCAGGCCACACTTTTCCAGTCATCTAGTATCCAACCGATATGGTCATGAGCCTAGGTGATGCGCTGCAGGCGTTGTTGTGCTGTTACCAAAGGCACTCGAATTAGTCGTCTGCTGCCTTAGCTCATTAACGCCAAATTTCGCCGCACTGTCCTAATGGATACGTTCGTCGTACAATCCACATTGTTTTCTGCGTTTGTTTCACACAATGTTAGTGTTTCTTGTCTGTTAGCACTGACAACTCCGCGCGAACGCCGCTGCTCTCGGTTGTTAAGCGAACGCCGTTGGCAACTGCATTTTCCGTGATGAGGGGTAATGCCTGAAATATTGTATCTTCAGCACACACTTCACACTGACAATGAATTCGCCGACGATTTCCGAAATGGAAGTCCCACTTACCTAGCTCCAAATACCATTCAACATTCAAAGTCTGTTAATTCCCGTCGTGTGGTCATAATCAGACGGGAAAACTTGTCTTATAACCCACCTGAATGCAAATGATAGAGCCGGCCGCGGTGGCTGTGCGGTTCTAGGCGCTCCAGTCCGGAGCCGCGCTGTTGCTACGGTCGCAGGTTCGAATCCTGCCTCAGGCATGGGTGTATGTGATGTCCTTAGGTTAGTTAGGTTTAAGTAGTTCTAAGTTCTAGGGGACTGATGACCACAGCAGTGCTCAGAGCCATTTGAACCATTTATTTGCAAATGATAGAGCTATTAATGCACTACCTTTTCATATCTTGTGTACAAGATAATACCGCCATCAGTACATGTGCATATCCCATGACTTTTTCACCTCAGTTAATGTAGTGGCTGAATGTGTCTGGTTTTTTTTTTCTTTTTAATCAGAACCAACTTTTATTATGTAAGTTTTTATGCTTTACAAAGGAGTTTTCATCTGAAGCAGTTGATCTGGAGCAGATCGAGTGGTCGCATTCGATCTCCGACTTATGAAAAGAGTGGTAAGTCCAATAGCATAAGATCACACACGTCCCATAGATTGTGACAGTATAAGAAATGGGCAGCCTGTTGTTATAGAACAAGTACGGGGAGGAAAATCAACAGTTTCCTGTTCAAGGAAACTATCCCAAAATCCCTCGTAAGTGATTTAGAAAGATTGTAGAAATTCTAAATATGGATAGCCCCATTCTTCCTTAATTAGAATGTTGTACCTTAAACACTGTGCTACCTTACTCAGTCTTAAAGCGACAAATCCCCCATAGAGATATAAAGGTCCGTTAATGCAGCAGCATTGCTAACACATCGCTGCTTGCTGCTGTCACACCGCACCTTACTGCTAGCCAGGAGCCTTGTTACACGTACGCTGAGCCGCGCGGGGTAGCCGTGCGGTCTGGAGCGCCTTACCAAGGTTCGCGCAGCTCCCTCCGTCGGCGCTTCGAGTCCTCTCTCGGGCATGGCTGTGTGTGTTGTCCTTAGAGTAAGTTGGGTTAAGTTAGATTAAGTAGTGAGTAAGCCTAGGGACCGATGATCTCAGGAGTTAGGTCGTAAGAACTTACTACAAATGTAGGCCCCAGCTTCGCTGCTTGTTGCTCACCTGGAGCAATTGCCCTGCAGCTGCTCATTCAGTTAGCAGAGTGGTAGCAGAGAAAAACCAAGGCACTGCTGGAGTGACCTTGAAGCAACCAATGAAAGCTCACGTTTCTGGATATGCGGAGATGTTCGCGGCGCGGCGCGAAACACAAACCAGTTTGAT
Organism: Schistocerca cancellata; assembly: GCF_023864275.1. Taxonomy (NCBI): domain Eukaryota; kingdom Metazoa; phylum Arthropoda; class Insecta; order Orthoptera; family Acrididae; genus Schistocerca; species Schistocerca cancellata. The sequence goes on along the minus strand of NC_064630.1, from coordinate 566,609,788 downwards.
GTATCGCCTGGCGAGGATCGTAGTAAGCAGTGGGGCGAGCGCCGACGTTGTAGGTCATTTGGGCCAGTAAGAGAGCGTTTATGTTGCCACATCGCCCTTCACTGCTACTGTGCAAGTTGTAATTACACTACTGGCCATTAAAATTGCTACACCAAGAAGAAATGCAGATGATAAACGGGTATTCATTGGACAAATATATTATACTAGAACTCACATGTGATTACATTCTCACGCAATTTGGGTGCATAGATCTTGAGAAATCAGTACCCAGAACCACCACCTCTGGCCGTGATAACGGCCTCGATACGCCTGGGCATTGAGTCAAACAGAGCTTGGATGGCGTGTACAGGTACAGCTCCCCATGCAGATTCAACACGATACCACAGTTCATCGAGAGTAGTGAGTGGCGTATTGTGACGAGCCAGTTGCTCGGTCTCCATTGACCAGACGTTTTCGGTGGAGAGAGATCTGGAGAATGTGCTGGCCAGGGCAGCAGTCGAACATTTTCCTTATCCAGAAAGGGCCGTATAGGACCTGCAACATGCGGTTGTGCATTATCCTGCGCAAATGTACGGTTTCGCACGGATCGAATGAAGGGTAGAGTCACGGGTCGTAACACATCAGAAATATAACGTCCACTGTTCAAAGAGCCGTCTACGCGAAAAAGAGGTGACCGAGACGTGTAACCAATGGCACCCCATACCATAACGCCGGGTGATACGCCAGTATGGCGATGACGAATACACGCTTCCAATGTGCGTTCACCGCGATGTCGCCAAACACGGATGCAACCATCATGATGATGTAAACAAAACCTGGATTCATCCGAAAAAATGACGTTCTGCCATTCGTACACCCAGGTTCGTCGTTGAATACACCATTGCAGGCGCTCCTATCTGTGATGCAGGGTCAAGGGTAACCGCAACCATGGTCTCCGAGCTGATAGTCCATGCTGTTGCAAACGTCGTCGAACTGTTCGTGCAGACGGTTGTTGTCTTGCAAACGTCTCCATCTGTTGATTCAGGGATCGAGACGTGGCTGCACGATCCGTTACAGCCATGCGTGTAAGATGCCTGTGTTCTAGACTGCTAGTGATACGAGGCCGTTGGGATCCAGCATGGCGTTCCGTATTACCCTCCCGAACCCACCGATTCCAAAATCCGCTAACAGTCATTGGATCTCGACCAACGCGAGCCGCAGTGTCGCGATACGATAAACCGCAATCGCGATAGGCTACAATTCGGACTTTATCAAAGTCGGAAACGTGATGGTACGCATTTCTCCTCCTTACACGAGGCATCACAACAACGTTTCACCAGGCAACGCCGGTCAATTGCTGTTTGTGTATGAGAAATCGGTTGGAAATGTTCCTCATGTCAGCACGTTGTAGGTGTCGCCACCGGCGCCACCCTTGTGTGAATGCTCTGAAAAGCTAATCATTTGCAAATCACAGCATCTTCTTCCTGTCGCTTAATTTTCGCGTCTGTAGCACGTCATCTTCGTAGTATAGCAATTTTAATGGCCAGTAGTGTAGATTAATCTTTGCAGTCACTGCAATACCGATATGTAGGCGACTGCAGTTTTTTTCTATTTCCTCACTTAACATTGGTGCATGAAACTTTATAAGTAGTCTTTCGACAGATTGTTTGCGTCTAAGTTCAGTTATCTTCCACCTGAGGTTTTCTACATTTACGTGATAATCCCTCATCAATCAGACAAACATTTGACCATTGTTATTGGAATATTTTCAATGTCTGCTGATAATTTTATTTGATATGGTACCCAAGCTATTTTCTAAAATGAGTAATGATAGTATTCCCCAAGCAATCTACTTTGAAACTGACTGCATTTTCCCAGTATCCTACCAATGAAACCACCATACACAGACACTAATGTTGTGAATTACAAGTGACTGTTTTAAATAAATACTTATTTCAGCCATTTTCGAACAAATGCGATATGGGAGTAGACGCACATGGATCATCATAACCCCTTCATGATTAATAATATTAGGTGTAATAATTTTGGGAAATTAGATCACCTGTTTCACCTAATTCTTCGTTTTCTTTTTGAAAACCAACATGAACATCTGCATGTGGCACATGTCGTATATGGTGTAGATACGAACTGACGTAATATTACCTTATGTGAGTAGACCTACCAATTGTTCATCAACTAAAATTACGTCAATAATTTGGGTAGGATCTTCATATATTATTTTATTCTGGTTCAGTAATGTTTAAAATGTACTGGAAAATTTGTTACAGCGTTCATAATTGTCTGAAAAAATGCACTGGATAATTTTTGACCTGTTAGATCCGGTGAAGTATCCGCAGTGTGGATGGTCTGCATTCAAAGGTTGCGTCCACACCTCGTCTTCTTCCTCATTGTCAAATGGTTCAAATGGCTCTGAGCACTATGGGACTTAAATTCTGAGGTCATCAGTCCCCTAGAACTTAGAACTACTTAAACCTAACTATTCTAAGGACATCACACACATCCATGCCCGAGGCAGGATTTGAACCTGCGACCGTAGCGGTCGCGCGGTTCCAGACTGTAGCGCCTAGAACCGCTAGACCACCGCGGCCGGCACCTGGATATCAACAATATTTACATCAAATAAGAATTCCTCATAGCTAAACACATCAGATGCGAAAAACCTGAGATTGCACCTAACGCTATCCGTTCACAAAACAAACGACATGTCAGGTATTGATCTCGATTAATTATAGTCTTCCGTTTTTATTCCTGTGATTATAAATAGGAATTAACTCATCTGGTTAAATATTGTGAGACTTGCATGTTTATATGGTTTTTTAGCATACATTTTACCTCTGTTACGATTAACTGTTATAGACTGCGGACACACACACACACACACACACACACACAAACACACACACACACACACACACACACAGAGAGAGAGAGAGAGAGAGAGAAAGAGAGAGAGAGAGGAAGGAACTTACATATACAGGGTGGTCCATTGATAGTGACCGGGCCAAATATCTCACGAAATAAGCATCAAACGGATATCAACTGCGTTTTTTAAATTGGAACCCTCATTGTAGTACGTAAAGAAATATGAATACTTTAGTTGGACCACTTTTTTCACTTTGTGATAGATGGCGCTGTAATAGTCACAAACGTAAAAGTACGTCGTCTCACGTAACATTACGCCAGTGCGGACGGTATTTGCTTCGTGATACATTACCCGTGTTAAAATGGACTGTTTACCAATTGCGGAAAAGGTCGATATCATGCTGATGTATGGCTATTGTGATCAAAATGCCCAACGGGCGTTTGCTATGTATGCTGCTCGGCATCCTGAACGACATCATCCAAGTGCCTGGACCGTTCGCCGGATAGTTACGTTATTTAAGGAAACAGGAAGTGTTCAGCCACAACCACGACCTGCAACAAATGATAATGCCCAAGTAGGTGTTTTAGCTGCTGTCGCAGCTAATCCGCACATCAGTAGAGACAAATTGCGCGAGAATCGGGAATCTCAAAAACGTCGGTGTTGAGAATGCTACATCAACATCGATTGCACCCATACGATATTTCTATGCACCAGGAATTGCATGGCGACGACTTTGAACGTCGTGTACAGTTCTGCCACTGGGCACAAGAGAAATTACGGGACGATGACAGATTTTTTGCACGCGTTCTATTTAGCGACGAAGCGTCATTCACCAACAGAGATAACGTAAACCGGCATAATATGCACTAGCACTATTGGACAACGGAAAATCCACGATGGCTGCGACAAGTGAAACATCACCGACCTTGGCGGGTTAATGTATGGTGCGGCATTATGGGAGGAAGGATAATTGGCCACCATTTTATCGACGGCAATCTAAATGGTGCAATGTATGCTGATTTGCTACGTAATGTTCTACCAATGTTATTGCAAGATGTTTCACTGCATGACAGAATGGCGATGTACTTCCAACATGATGGATGTCCGGCACATATCTCGCGTGCGGTTGAAGCGGTAATGAATAGTATATTTCATGACAGGTGGATTGGTCGTCGAAGCCCGCACGTTCACCGGATCTGACGTCCCCGGATTTCTTTCTGTGGGGTAAGATGAAGAATATTTGCTATCGTGATCCACCGACAACGCCTGACAACATGCGTCAGCGCATTGTCAATGCATGTGCGAACATTACGGAAGGCGAACTATTGGCTGTTGAGAGGAATGTCGTTACACGTATTGCCAAATGCTTTGAGGTTGACGGACATCATTTTGAGCATTTATTGCATTAATGTGGTATTTACAAGTAATCACGCTGTTACAGCATGCGTTCTCAGAAATGATAAGCTCACAAAGGTACATGTATCACATTGGAACAACCGAAATAAAATGTTCAAACGTACCTATGTTCTGTATTTTAATTTAAAAAACCTACCTGTTACCAACTGTTCGTCTAAAGTTGTGAGTCATATGTTTATGACTATTACAGCGCTATCTATCACAAAGCGAAAAAAGTGGTCCAACTAAAACATTCATATTTCTTTGCGTACTACACGAATATGTAATTAAAAATGGGGGTTCCTATTTAAAAAACTCAGTTGATATCCGTTTGACATATGGCAACTCCATCTAGCGGGCCAACCATAGCGCCATCTGGTTTACCCCTTCAAGCTAGACAAGTTTCGTTCTTTGTGGTTTTTTCGTTTGACGCTTATTTCGTGAGATATTTGGCCCTGTCACGATCAATGGACCACCCTGTATACTTGTTTAAATCGCGATACGCAAGCGCATTAACACACTGGACTCGCATTCGGTAGCACGACGGTTCAATCTCGCGTCTGGCTATCCTGATTTAGGTTTCCTGTGCTTTCCCTAAATCGCTCCAAGCAAATGCCAGGATGGTTCCTTTGAATGGGCACGGCCGACATTCTTCCCTGTCCTTCCCTAATCCGATGAGACAGATGACCTCGCTGTTTGGTATCTTCCCCCAAATCAACCCAAACCATGTGTTAAACTCTTCACTCTAATGTTGCTGTCGCAGAAAAACAATATTTGAGGGAATTCAAATCAAATACATTATTGGACGAGAGTTGTCCACTCAGATGAAATGTGCGAAATGCAGCTACTAGTTACGAGCTAGAAAAGTTCACTTGCACTAAAATGAACATGTGTGCCAAAATGCAGCTACGTGGCCGGTTATCCCAGTTTTAATTTGTCTCAGTTGCACACTGCCGTGTATATTACTGTAAAGAGTAAAAATGTATTATCTCAGAATTAATGTGATTTATCTGAAACTATATTCTTATTGTTTTCAATGTGTGCATTCATGTTGTTTTAAAACTAATTTTTATTGTTTTAGTAACTTATATGCATACAATAATTGTTACTTCGCAACTTATTTTCGTTAACTGAAGTCGGTATAATCTCTTACCAAGTTGAGGAAATTGAGAAGAAAATTTTCCATCACTATCACAAGCAGTTATAGCGAAAATTGCGACACAGTTCCACGTAATGTTCAGAATATGATTCTGAAAACCTGTTACGCGACAAAAAAAAATTCCAGCAATGGGTGTTACGTTCCAGCAATTACTGGAGCCAGCTAAGTGGCAAGCTTTCACGTAACATCACAGAGTGGGCAATACAATCAAAGGGAGAGGAAATATATGAATGCTACTTTCATGAAGCTAAAAGCACCGTTGCCTCAATTTTGGTTGTAGCCTCTTTCCCTGTCTAATCGTTCGGGAAAACACAGTTGGTACTACACAGTTCCAGAGCTACATTTCATCTTCCTCATTTCCCTTGTGTCTCAAAGAAGTTCCAAAATTTAAAACATAACTTTATAGTTTGCGTAGCCTTTCCGTCCTCTAATTTCGAGAGCTAAATCTATAACAGAGACCTATAGTAGCTGATTTCTATAGGTGGCGAGGTGTTAAATTACTTTTACTTCAAGCTGAGATGAAAAGAGCGAGTCGACTCTCACCTCATGATGATTTATTAGCAACTGCGTTTGTTTCCTATTGTTCCGCTCAAGACAAATGTTAAGAAGGGAGAAAGGTGAGGCATTGGTACATTCACATGGACAGATTATTTTGCTGTTACAAATTCTGTGTAAACTTCATAACAAGGGGCAGCGAATGTTAATCTTCATTTTCTATCAGCGATATTACATATGGCGTCTGTCATAAAAGAAATTATCTGCAACTGGGTTCGTAGCTGCATGAACAAGCAAAACAACTTTACTCTTCCACCACCTTTCTGTGTTCTGTGGTAAGACCATAAGAGTCATTCAATTACATGGTCTCAATACAGCTTTCCGTAAAGATTAAGGAGACATTCGCTTCGTAAACAGTACAGTAAAATCTTTTGAAAGCCTATCACTAGAGTAGAGTCTTTCACATGCGGCCTTACACCTGCTTTTTGCTGAAAAATTCCTGTATACGTCTCAGGACAGTAATATTCCTTTGTCTGTGATTGAGCCACATTTATAGTTGAACTTTTATATTAATGAACTCCTTATGTTCCATATCTGTAGGTTTATGTTAGCGGTGTCCTAGAGCACTTCTCTTCACTGACAATAACATTTGAAGCACTATAACGTTCTCTGCGACATTTGTGTCAATACTTCAAGCAAACTCCAAACATAAAACGTTGCTTAATCACTAAAGCACTACAGGACATTTCATTTCACTAGTACCAAATTATGGGGAAGGGGGAGGCCAGAGAGTGGAATATATCTAACAGATAACTGAGACATTAGTTACGCGTGCTACTCTCAGATGATAAGTGTGGTACATGAGATGATCAGGCGGACTGGATCAAACAAGGAACACGACCAATGACTCCAAAGACAACCAGAGCAGAGTTTAGCAACTTTTTAATACACTACTGGCCAAAAAAATATCTACACCAAGAAGAAATGCAGATGATAAACGGGTATTCATTGGACAAATGTATTATACTAGAACTGACATGTGATTACATTTTCACGCAGTTTGGGTGCATAGATCCTGAGAAATCAGTACCCAGAACCACCACCTCTAGCCGTAATAACGGCCTTGATACGCATGGGCATTGAAGCCAACAGAGCTTGGATGGCGTGTACAGGTATAGCTGCTCAAGCAGCTTCAACACGATACCACAGTTCATCAAGAGTAGTGACTGGCGTATTGTGACGAGCCAGTTGCTCGGTCTCCATTGACCAGACGTTTTCAGTGGAGAGAGATCTGGAGAATGTGCTGGCCAGGGCAGCAGTCGAACATTTTCCTTATCCAGAAAGGGCCGTATAGGACCTGCAACATGCGGTTGTGCATTATCCTGCTCAAATGTACGGTTTCGCAGGGATCGAATGAAGGGTAGAGCCACGGGTCGTAACACATCAGAAATATAACGTCCACTGTTCAAAGAGCCGTCTATGCGAAAAAGAGGTGACCGAGACGTGTAACCAATGGCACCCCATACCATAACGCCGGGTGATACGCCAGTATGGCGATGACGAATACACGCTTCCAATGTGCGTTCACCGCGATGTCGCCAAACACGGATGCAACCATTATGATGATGTAAACAAAACCTGGATTCATCCGAAAAAATGACGTTCTGCCATTGGTGCACCCAGGTTCGTCGTTGAATACACCATTGCAGGCGCTCCTACTGTGATGTAGGGTCAAGGGTAACCGCAGACATGGTCTCCGAGCTGATAGTCCATGCTGTTGCAAACGTCGTCGAACTGTTAGTGCAGATTGTTGTTGTATTGCAAACGTCCCCATCTGTTGACTCAGGGATCGAGACGTGGCTGCACTATCCGCTACAGCCATGCGGATAACATGCCTGTCACCTCGACTGCTAGTGATACGAGGCCGTTGGGATCCAGCACGGCGTTCCGTATTACCCTCGTGAACTCACCGATTCCATATTCTGCTAACAGTCATTGGATCTCGATCAACGCGAGCAGCAGTGTCGCGATACGATAAACCGCAATCGCGATAGGCTACAATTCGGACCTAAGTCGGAAACGTGATGGTACGCATTTCTCCTCCTTACACGACGCATCACAACAACGTTTCACCAGCAACGCCTGTCAACTGCTGTTTGTGTATGAGAAATCGGTTCGAAACTTTCCTCATGTCAGCACGTTGTAGGTGTCGCCACCGGCGCCACCCTTGTGTGAATGCTCTGAAAAGCTAATCATTTGCATATCACAGCACTTTCTTCCTGTGGGTTAAATTTTGCGTCTGTAGCATGTCATCTTCGTGGTGTAGCAATTTTAATGACCAGTAGTGTACCTGAGGGCCGAATTGTAGAAACCCATTTATTTTGTGGACCGCGCTTGTTTACAACTTCATATTTTAAGATTGTTGAATAAAGAATAAGCTAAAATTCAACAAATGTTACGTTTGGCAGCTGACATTGTGAGACTAAAGCTTAAGCTGAAATATATGTAGTAATGTAGAGTAAGAAAAAGTGCAAGGAATACGTAGAATGCTTCTAACACACAATCGCATTTAAGAAGACTAATATTAAAAACAGTATACATAGGCCTTTACAGCTATCCGGAAGAGCTAGTTAACATGTTGAAGACAGTATAAATTTTTGAGAGAAATTTGACCGCATTTTACAATAGATGATTTTCATAATCCATAATTCAGGAAATATTGTCTTGATCTTGCGTGAAGGAAGCCCAGCGCAGCCAATATAGCAGAAGTATTATGTACCTGAGTGAAAGTCGATAAATTTTGACCTTTATATGCAGAAAACTATGAAAGTGGTTGACACTGCCAGTTCTAAGTAATGATGTCTAGGAACATGTTGTAGTATCAGTATATGAGATTAAAGCACTGTCTGTCTGGATATTTTGCTGTCAGATATGAACGTTAATCTTGTCAACAAATCACTGAAAATGTCGATGAAAGCGTGAGAAACAATGACCAATAAAGCTCATTAACAGCAGCTTATTCCAGTCACTAAATTGTTTTAAGCACTTTACGTAAGTCTGTGTACTAACCGTTCGATTGGATGCGATCTGATGGTGGAGCCGAATTCTGTCTGTCTAAAAAAACTACAGTAGTACGAATCTTCATAATTTTTGAACGCTTTTATTACAGTCGACAAAAATTAGCTACATACGAAAATGACACATGGAAAGGCTGGTCATCAAAGTAACGAACAAAGGAAGAATGAGGGTTGGCACAACACAATTCCTGTTGCACTATTTGAAGGATTGACAAGGACTGAAATCAATTTGCCTACTACGAACTCAAACGTTTGTTTCTAAACTTTGTTATCGACAAGTGGAAAGATTAAATCTATGAGTTTGTAGAAATCAACGAGAATTTATAAATAAGAAAGGTGTCGCATCTTCTTATGTACAAGGCCCAATATGTAGTCAAGGGATTATTGTGGCATTCGAATCTTTCTGACATTTGTGTGCTAAATGTGGAAAGTTAACTATGGTGATATCATTACTAAATGCGCCTAAGCAGGACCAATGTACTGTTATTCCTTTCTTGCCTGCCGAAGGACAAATACCAGCAGACATCCATCGAAGGCCGCGCGGGACTAGCCGAGCGGTCTAGGGGCTGCAGTCATGGACTGTGCGGCTGGTCCCGGCGGAGGTTCGAGTCCTCCCTCGGGCATGGGTGTGTGTGTGTGTTTGTCCTTAGAATAATTTAGGTTCAGTAGTGTGTAAGCTTAGCGACTGATGACCTTAGCAGTTAAGTCCCATAAGATTTCACACACTTCTGAACATCTGAACATCCATCGGAGATGGAGCATGTTTGTCGAAAACCACATTGTGGAAGACACTTGAGCAACCGCCCTATGGTTCTGATCTCTGCCCAAGGTATTACCAGGCCTTCGGTTCTATAAAAAATACCTTGAAAGGTCGACGATTGCTGTCGGACGAGGATGTGCAGCACGCAGTTACGGTTCCTTATGAGTGTCAACACGCTAAAATGTATTGCGATTGTATGTCCTGTAGGTTTGTGCCTCTGGTTAGATACGGCTTATCCTTTACAAAACCCCACAGGAAGATATCTAGAGATGCGAGATCATGGTATCGTAGCGGCCACAGAATGGGACCATCCTGTTCAGTCCGCCTGTCCCGAAACCTTTCACCCTGGAACTGGCGAACATCTTAGGAACCAGTTAGATGGTGTCTCATGCAGCTGAATTATGACACCATCTCTTCCAATTGTAGAATAGCAAGTTCATGTCCAGGTAAACATCACTGTTAACGGGAGACTCTTTGAAGAAGAACACAATAATGAATGAAATATGTCCGTCCAGCACGCTGACATTTGGATGTTCTCTATCCATTTCACGTGCTGTATGAGGACAATCTGAGCATGCATACGAACGTTACAACAGTTTAGTATGCAGGGTAAATGAAAAACTGATTGAGATCTAATCCAGTAAAATTATTCTTTGAGACAACGTCAAATAACATATCCACTGCAAACCTTTCGCATTGAGGTTTGTCCCTCGCCTTTAATGACTGGAACAGCTGCACGTTATGTGCATGAGGAAATAACCTCTTATGCACTGTTGATTGTGACATTTCCAGTTCTCTGGCGGACGTGCGTACTGATTTTCTCGAATTTCTTGCAAACGACGTTGGCGTCTGAAACAGATGGGCGACCCGTCTCATGTTAATGGAGAACGCTATCTGTTTCCATATGACGTGTGCCAAATCAGAATAGTTGTTCCACACTCTGCACGAAAGTTCGTTCCTCTTGGGCACTAGGTTGTTCGTTCCTCTTGGGCACTAGGTTCCGTCCCTCTGAACCAGGCTACACGCTGATCTTCCTCCGGTGGCGTCCACATTTTTCGTCAAATCTGCAGCTACTATAAAATAAAACTTTCAGTTGACTGATCATATGCCGAATGCCGGTTGTTATAACCTAATATAGGATTAAAATTAATAAAGGCTTCAGCTATATTTATGGATACCCTATAATTATAAACGAAAAACCTCGAGACTTTGCAGGGGATATCTTGAATAACAAATTAAATATCAAAACCATGTTTAGAAAAGTCGTCCAACAACCATACACGCAGTCGAAGTAACAGCGGCCTACCGAATGTAAGATGAGCATTCGACAGTAGTTTGTTCCGACAGCAGTAGACACTTTTGATGCCATGTAATGGCATGAACACTGCCAAATCCACTGCGATAAGCTCCGCTTACAGCACGTGGAGTACACACTCACGATTACTGACCAACCGATGACCTAACGTCGTTGGATGACGCTTCTAGACAGCGGTTCCTAATGTTTGTTTCCCAACACACCCTGTCTAGCCCCCAACATCTGTCAGTAATATTCCGACACACCATACACTTGGGATGCACAAAAATGTGGAAACAAAAGAAAGCACATTACCAAGCCTAATACGGCGTGGGAAAAACATTGGCATTCAAAACAGCTTCCAATCGTCTCGGAGTGGATAAATACAGATCCTGTGTAGTTTTCAAGGTTAACGTATACCGTTCTTCCTTCATAACTGTGGCAAGTTCGAGTAATGATGATGGAGGTCGATAGCGATCAAGCACCCTTCTCTTCGAAGTAGACCACAAAAGCTCAATAATACTGAGATCTGGTGACCGTGGTGCCAGGGGACATGCAACAACTCATCCTCGTGGCCACATAACCAGTCCTGGACGAAGCGAACTTTGTGAACAGGAGTTCTGTCGACTTTGATCACAGCATCACCTTTGGGGAGCAAACATTGTGCCATGGGACGGACCAGCTCAGCCAAAAATGGTGACATAATCCTTAGCAGAGGAACCATGGTGCCCATGGAATACCACGGTATGGCTGCCCAAATAATCACCGAACCCCCGCCGTGTTTTACTCTTGGGACTCTTACATTGCTCCATAGCCCAGGTTTTATGGCTTCGGCTCCACGTTTTCCTCTTACGGGCGTTTCTCTCACTGATGATCGGTTCTGGAATTCCAGCTCGATCTGTAATCCCCTTTGTTTTGTTTTGGTGCTGACGGGATTCGCGAGGGCGACATTGAGTCCCGCAGTGACTTTTGCAACTGTCTTCCTCTTATCTTTTGCCACAATCCTCTTCAATGATCGTTTGTCAGGATAACTCCACACACACACCTTCGTGCGTTTTGTGCCTTAGCGGATAATATTTCCCTACTTTCCCTGTATGGGGTATAAATTTTCGATACAGTGCCTCTTGAAATACCAAACAGTTCAGACACCTTGGTTACGGAAACACGTACCTTACGAGCACGAACAATGTGCCATGTTCGAATGCTTTGAATTCCGACATAATGCAATCGCATGCAACACAGGTAACTGATCTGACCACTGCTGACACTTGCAACGTATTGAGGACATAACGTTATGGTATTCATACGACTGTTGGGTATTGGTATTCACAAGTCTGTTTGGTATTTGCAGCACAGCTATAATTTTTACCTTCCAGTCTGTCATATTTTGTAGACATCGCGTTGTCGTGGTTCCACAGAGCATTTGAGTGGAGCTACATAACACATGCTGTTTCACATCACACAAACAGTGCAACAGTGTGTTTTATGAAGCTTTTAAGAGGTCCATGATTAAATAATTTGTTGCTAGCGCACTCGAGCAGATGTAATTTCGATGGATTGATCACGCGCTGCCTGCGATATGTAAGCTATAAGAGAATCTCAGCCCACCGTAGACCACATCAAGTGCAAAAAGAACCAAACGATTTGCTCCATTTGCCTAAGCAGGAAGAAGTGTGTAACGTTCATACTTTGACACTGTATTGTAGGAAAGTGACACTAAGACGATTCTTCTACTGCTTATATGGATATGGTGTCTGTTCTTCCGGAGATGTCCGAAAGAACAGACACCATATCCATATAAGTATATAGTTCTGGCAACACCGGCCATGACCTTCTTGTTCTGTGCGGACGCACACATATTCCCCGAACTCTTACGGGACTTGGTAAGAATGTCTTCCAAGAGTAATGAGTGAGTTGGGGTGGGACACTACGAATGCTGTGTATGGAAATATAAGGTAAGAATGTGGGTCTCGCGGGAGGCGTGCGCGAGATAGTCCCCGCAGTCGTGCTATCCTCTGTGCACTTGGTCGCTCAGATGGATAGAGCGTCTGCCATGTAAGCAGGAGATCCCGGGTTCGAGTCCCGGTCGGGGCACACATTTTCATCTGACCCCGCTGATATATATCAACGCCCGTTAGCAGCTGAAGGTAATAATATAATTCTAATTTCATTCTTCTATTGGGTGTATAAATGATCCCCAGTTCAAGGGCTATCGAAAGCACTTGAACTACCTTTCTGCTACCAACTGAAGCGGAAGTGTGAGCACTAGAAAATCTTGTTTTCACGGGCGGCATTTTGGAACATATTAGATTTGCATGCCGCCGCATGCATACCGATAAAGCAGCACCGTTAAGAAAGGTAAGAAGTACAGCTTTCCTGGCTACGTTACTGGCAAGTGAAAGGAGGAATTGTAGGAGGAAACTGCACGTGACGTTGGATTTTCCTGTTAAGGCACGGTCTGGGCAGAGCCGTAGCGCAGCCCGGCCGAGCGGCCGAGTCGGTCGTGACTGGCTGGCGAGTCCTGGCGACCCAGATGAGGGCAGACGGCAGACGGCAGGCGCTGCAATGCGCCGTCTGCATTCCCCAGAGGCTGCCGGCTCGCCAGGTGAGCACTAGCGCGGCGTGCACCAGCAGCTACCGACAGCTGCCGCTCACTGGAGGCTGCTCCGCGGAGACGCGTAATGCTCAGACACTGCGTAATGGTTAGTGTCCCTCAGGGTCGTGTGTTGGAGCCACTAGTATTTGCGAGCTACATGCATTCACTGCCATAAATTAGGAGCGTTTAGAGATCCTCGATACGAAGACTAATCATAAAGCTTCAATTATCATGATGGTGATATCTTCTCTAGGCAATATTTGACTGCTTTCCTATGAAAGTTGGTTTGCCTCAGTGACGGAAGTACACTCTAAGACATAAAAAAGATGCTACACTAAGGAATTGTCCGAATAGGACGGAAATCAAACTTCCTGGCAGATTAAAACTGTGTGCCGGACCGAGACTAGAACTCGGGACCTTTGCCTTTCGCGGGCAAGTTCTCTACCATCTGAGCTACCCAAGCACGACTCACGCTCTGTCCTCACAGCTTTACTTCCGCCAGTACCTCGTGTCTTACTGTGAGGACGGGGGGCGGGGGGGGGGGGGGGAGAGAGTCGTGCTTGGGTAGCTCAGATGGTAGAGAACTTGCCCGCGAAAGGCAAAGGTCCAGAGTTCGAGTCTCGGTCCGGCACACAGTTTTAATCTGCCAGGATGTTTCATATCAGCGTACGCTCAGCTGCAGAGTGAAAAATCTCATTCTGAGGACGGAAATCAGTTGATGTGATGTACGTATGATTAGAGTTTTAGAAAATTTGGTTTAATCATTCAAGGGAAAGAGCTTCATTTATTGACCAAGTCAATAATACGTAAGTCCACCTCTCGCTCTTATCCAAGCGGCTTTTTGACTTGGCATCGATTGATAGAGTTGCTGGATGTCCTCTTGAGAGATATCGCCTCAAATTCTGCGCATCTAGCGCGTTAGATCGTCAAAATGCCCCGCTAGTTTGAGTGACCTGCCTGTAGTACTCCAAACGTTTTCAACTGGGGAGACATACGGCGGCCTTAGTGGCCAAGGTAGGGTTTGGCAAGCACGAAGACAAGAAGTAGAAACTCACACCTTGTGTAGGAGGGGGGAGGGGGCATTTCCTCGGTGAAATGTAGCCCAGGATTGCTTTCCATAAGAGTGCATAGAATATCGTCGATGTACCACTGCGCTGTCTGGGTGCCGTGGATGACAACGAAAAGAACCTGCTATGAAATGAACCGTCTGTCCCGGTTTTCAGTCTGTATGGCAGGCAACAATTAGGCTGGTGTCCTACTGCTGATCAGGGCGTCTCCAGACACGTCTTCGGCCTGGGATCTCGTTGACTGGAGTAGAATTGTCATCTGGACACGCCATGGACAGCGGTGGAATCTACATCTACATCTACATGATTACTCTGCAATTCACATTTAAGTGCTTGGCAGAGGGTTCATCGAACCACAATAATACTATCTCTCTACCATTCCACTCCCGAACAGCGTGCGGGAAAAACTAACACCTAAACCTTTCTGTTCGAGCTCTGATTTCTTGTATTTTTTATGTTGATGATCATTCCTACCTGTGTATGTTGGGCTCAACAAAATATTTTCGCATTCGGAAGAGAAAGTTGGTTTAATGACTTCCATCCCAACTCGCGTATATCTGCCACACTCTCTCCCCTACTATGTGATAATACAAAACGAGCTGCCTTTTTTGCACCCTTTCGATGTGCTCCGTCAATCCCACCTGGTAAGGTTCCTACACCGCGCAGCAATATTCTAACAGAGGACGAACGAGTGTAGTGTAAGCTGTCTCTTTAGTGGACTTGTTGCATCTTCTGAAACGCAACCTTTGGCTCGCCTTCCCCACAATATTATCTATATGGTCTTTCCAACTGAAGTTGTTCGTACTTAGTTGAATTAACAGCCTTGAGAATTGTACTATTTATCGAGTAATCGAATTCCAACGGATTTCTTTTGGAACTCATGTGGATCACCTCACACTTTTCGTTATTTAGCGTCAACTGCCACCTGCCACACCATACAGCAATCTTTTCTAAATCGCTTTGCAACTGATACTGGTCTTCGGATGACGTTACTAGACGGTAAATTACAGCATCATCTGCGAACAACCTAAGAGAACTGCTCAGATTGTCACCCAGGTCATATATATAGATCAGGAACAGCAGAGGTCCCAGGACGCTTCCCTGGGGAACACCTGATATCACTTCAGTTTTACTCGATGATTTGCCGTCTATTACTACGAACTGCGACCTTCCTGACAGGAAATGACGAATACAGTCGCACAACTGAGACGACACCCCATAGGCCCGCAGCTTGATTAGAAGTCGCTTGAAGAAACGGTGTCAAAAGCTTTCCGGAAGTCTAGAAATACGGAATCAACTTGAGATCCCCTGTCGATGGCGGCCATTACTTCGTGCGAATAAAGAGCTAGCTGCGTTGCACAAGCACGATGTTTTCTGAAACCACGCTGATTACGTATCAATAGATCGTTCCCTTCGAGGTGATTCATAATGTTTGAATACAGTATATGCTCGAAATCCTACTGCAAACCGACGTCAATGATATAGGTCTGTAGTTGGATGGATAACTCCTACTACCCTTCTTAAACACTGGTGCGACCTGCGCAATTTTCCAATCTGTAGGTACAGATCTATCGGTGAGCGAGCGGTTGTACACTCCTGGAAATGGAAAAAAGAACACATTGACACTGGTGTGTCAGACCCACCATACTTGCTCCGGACACTGCGAGAGGGCTGTACAAGCAATGATCACACGCACGGCACAGCGGACACACCAGGAACCGCGGTGTTGGCCGTCGAATGGCGCTAGCTGCGCAGCATTTGCGCACCGCCGCCGTCAGTGTCAGCCAGTTTGCCGTGGCATACGGAGCTCCATCGCAGTCTTTAACACTGGTAGCATGCCGCGACAGCGTGGACGTGAACCGTATGTGCAGTTGACGGACTTTGAGCGAGGGCGTATAGTGGGCATGCGGGAGGCCGGGTGGACGTACCGCCGAATTGCTCAACACGTGGGGCGTGAGGTCTCCACAGTACATCGATGTTGTCGCCAGTGGTCGGCGGAAGGTGCACGTGCCCGTCGACCTGGGACCGGACCGCAGCGACGCACGGATGCACGCCAAGACCGTAGGATCCTACGCAGTGCCGTAGGGGACCGCACCGCCACTTCCCAGCAAATTAGGGACACTGTTGCTCCTGGGGTATCGGCGAGGACCATTCGCAACCGTCTCCATGAAGCTGGGCTACGGTCCCGCACACCGTTAGGCCGTCTTCCGCTCACGCCCCAACATCGTGCAGCCCGCCTCCAGTGGTGTCGCGACAGGCGTGAATGGAGGGACGAATGGAGACGTGTCGTCTTCAGCGATGAGAGTCGCTTCTGCCTTGGTGCCAATGATGGTCGTATGCGTGTTTGGCGCCGTGCAGGTGAGCGCCACAATCAGGACTGCATACGACCGAGGCACACAGGGCCAACACCCGGCATCATGGTGTGGGGAGCGATCTCCTACACTGACCGTACACCACTGGTGATCGTCGAGGGGACACTGAATAGTGCACGGTACATCCAAACCGTCATCAAACCCATTTTTCTACCATTCCTAGACCGGCAAGGGAACTTGCTGTTCCAACAGGACAATGCACGTCCGCATGTATCCCGTGCCACCCAACGTGCTCTAGAAGGTGTAAGTCAACTACCCTGGTCAGCAAGATCTCCGGATCTGTCCCCCATTGAGCATGTTTGGGACTGGATGAAGCGTCGTCTCACGCGGTCTGCACGTCCAGCACGAACGCTGGTCCAACTGAGGCGCCAGGTGGAAATGGCATGGCAAGCCGTTCCACAGGACTACATCCAGCATCTCTACGATCGTCTCCATGGGAGAATAGCAGCCTGCATTGCTGCGAAAGGTGGATATACACTGTACTAGTGCCGACATTGTGCATGCTCTGTTGCCTGTGTCTATGTGCCTGTGGTTCTGTCAGTGTGATCATGTGATGTATCTGACCCCAGGAATGTGTCAATAAAGTTTCCCCTTCCTGGGACAATGAATTCACGGTGTTCTTATTTCAATTTCCAGGATTGTATATGATTACTAAGTAGGGAGCTATTGTATCAGCGTAAACTGAAAGGAACCTAATCGGTATACAATCTGGACCTGCACCTGAAGAAAAAATTGGGGTTCCCATTTGAAATTTGCAATTTGCCTCTCGCCCCACCCCCAGGGGGCTGGGGTGGCGGGCTAAATTTTAGCACTAGTAGATGTCCCCCTCGAAAATAATCAACTTTGGATTCTACACATTTTTTCGTGTGAAGCTTATTTTTTAAGTTATTCTGGTTTGTCAACTAAAATTTACACCCTTTATAGAAGTGCCTTTCAACAGACCACGTGACTTTACTTAACCACATTTACAAAGTATAAAAAAAAATCATACTGTATTCGTATTAACGTCCAAAAAAGTACTTAATGACTAGAAAAGCAATGAAAGAAGCAACTTCGAGACACAGATGATTGAACTGAATATGACTATTGATCTGCACGTGTTCCAACAAGACTGTGAAACAGAAAGAAGACCTGGAGTTGCTAACTTGAAATACAATTTTAATGACTCCTGTGTAAGTAAATCTGAAAAACCGTGGAACGTATAATTACACAAGGCAGTGCATTCCAGCAGCTCAAAAATGGTTCAAATGGCTCTGAGCGCTATGGGACTTAACAGCTGTGGTCATCAGTCCCCTAGAACTTAGAACTACTTAAACCTAACTAACCTAAGGACATCACACACATCCATGTCCTAGGCAGGATTCGAACCTGCGACCGTAGCAGTCGCGCGGTTCCGGACTGCGCGCCTAGAACCACGAGACCACCGCGGCCGGCAGCCAGCAGCTATCTCACCACAATTCTGACCGAAGACGGTTAACATTCGAAAATGTGCTAATTCACCGAATGATGTACGTAGAGATGTAAAACATGACACACATGCCTGAAATGACACGGGTTTTATTGAAAACAAAAACGAGTGCAGAAACCGGGCAACAGATGGCACTGGACAGTAACACGTTAGTGACGCCGGATAAGAATCACGTCAAAAATGAACTGTAGTGAGAGAGTCAAGTCCCCGGACCTCAACCTGTTCATTGGTTCTGGAGTGTTTGAAGTCGCAAATCTACTGCGACCGTCCGACTTCATTAGGGGTGCTGAAAGACAACATCCGACGGCAATTTCTCACCATACCTACCGACAGGAGTAATTCGCTAATTTACAGACCAATATCACTGTCGTCGATTTGCAGTAGCATTTTGGAACATATACTGTATTCCAATATTACCAAATACCTCGAAGAAAAAGATTTATTAGCCAACAGTCCGCACGGATTCAGAAAATATCGTTCTTGTGAACCACAACCAGCGCTTTATTCTCTCTAAGTAATGAATGCTATCGACAGGGGATGTCAAATTGATTCCATATTTGTATATTTCCAGAAGGCTTTCGACACCGTTCCTCACAAGAGATTTCTAATAAAATTGCTTTGATATAGAGTATCGCCTTAGCTGTCCGACTGGATTCGTGAGTCACTTTCAGGTAGGTGACAGTTGGTAATAACTGACGGAAAGTGATCGAGTAAAAGACAATGTCTAGCGTTCCACAGGAGACAATCTGAGCAGATGATGCTGTCATTTACCGTCTTGCAAAGTCATCAGCTATTCAAAACCAATCGCAAAATTTTTTAGACAATGTATCTGTATGGTGCGACAAGTGAAAGTTGTATTTTTTAGACAAGGTATCTGTGTGGTGCTAAAAGTGAAATTTGGCTCTAAACAATATAAAGTATGAAGTTATCAACGTGAGTTCCACAAAATTTCGGTTACACGCGTATGTCACACAAGTCTAAAGGCTGTATGTTCAACTAAATAGGGTACATAGGTATTACGATTATTACGAATCTTATGGGGAAATCCATGGAGAGCTGCATCAAACCAGTCTCAGGACTGAAGACCACAACAACAACATGGGGAAATCAAACCAAAGACTGCGGTTTATTGCCAGAACACTTGGAAACTATGACAAATCTACTAAAGAGACTGCTTACTTCACGCTTTCCCACCCTCTTCCGGAGTATTGCTGTGCGGTGTGGGATTTGCATCAAATGGGACTGACAGAATACATCGAAAGAGTTCAAAGAAGGGCAGATCGTTTTGTATCACCGAGAAATAGGAAAAGAGCGCAACAGGCATTATGTATAAATTAGGGTGGCAACCAGTAAATAAAAAAGGCGTTTTTCGTTGCGTCAGGACCGTCTCGTGATATTTAAATCACTAACTTTCTCCTCCGATTACGAAAATATTCTGTTGGTGCCCACCTACATAGCGATAAATGATCATCATGATAAAATTTTAAAAAATCAGAGCTCGCACAGAGAGATTCAAATGGTTCACATGGCTCTGAGCACTATGGGACTTAACTTCTGAGGTCATCAGTCCCCTAGAACTTAGAACTACTTAAACGTAACTAACCTAAGGACAGCACACACATCCATGCCCGAGGCAGGATTCGAACCTGCGACCGTAGCGGTCGCGCGGTTCCAGACTGTAGCGCCTAGAACCGCTCGGCCACCCCAGCCGGCCGAAAGATTCAAGTGCTCTTTCTTACCGCGTGGCTTTAGAAAGTGCAACGGTGGATAAATAGCTTGAAGTGGTTCGATGAACCCTCTGCCAGGCATTTAATTGTGATTTGCAGAGTAATCTTTCAGATGTACATGTAGATATGCTGTACAGCGGTGTTCACAACATTGTCCTTCGATTACATGTATTGTTGATCAACGAGGGCCGACATGTTGAGCATTTGTTACAAAGATCATAATCTTTGCGAAAAATCAGTTGTGATACTAATTATAGCTTTTCTATCATATGAAACGCCATCTGTAGGTCATTTTGTGCACCTTTTCTTATGTCAATACACCCGATGTCACTTCAAGCAGGTGTGTCAGTTTGTACCTCTCTACCTACATTATTCCGTTATTCCGTAAAGTACTGAATTTTCAAATGTTAACGGGCTTTTGGATCATCCTGTAGTTCAGGAAGTCCAAGTCGTAGGATGTAGGAAAGCAAAGCGTCGGAGGTTCGAGACCTTCCTCGGGCATGGGTGTGTGGGTCGTCCATAGCGTAAGTTAGTTTAAGTTAGATTAAGTAGTCTGTAAGCTTAGGGACCGATAATCTAAGCAGTTTGGTCCCATAAGATCTTACCCCAAATGTACAATTTACAAAGCAAAGCGTGTTCACGACAGCATTCGGAAGCGAATGGTGTCCCTTTATCCACAAGCTTTGTGGGCCTTGATAACTGATGTTCCGCGCCAGTCAATACCAGTAACCAGTCGATCTCTAAGTTTTAGCGACTTGCTTAAAACATGTCTTCGCTGTTCACAACCAAAAATAAAGTTTCTATGGCAGACGAAAGAGTGGCTACAGGTTCTACGAGACATTAACGAGCTTATGATAAGCGTATAAATACACAATATGAAAAATGTCTATAGCATAAGTTTTCAAGCAGACATCTGGAATCTTGTCGACGGATTTGTGCTTCAAAATGCTAATTAAAACATTATTTTAAAGAAAGTTAATAAAATAGTAATATATTAATGAACAATGTACTTATCGTTACCAAAGGCTTTTTCCAGATTAGCAATTGGTAATTGGGCCTCGAGATTAAATTTCGCATTTTTCTCAGAGATCTGTTGCATCACAAATACTGCGTCTGCCGCCGTCGATCTTCCACTACGGAAGAAAAAAGGATGCCTCATCCCTTTAACAAACTTATTTTGCAGTAATATGTGAAGTCTCCATACTCTTCTTTCAGTTCCATCGAAAACTGTGGCAACTGACAGTGTAATAGTATGTGCAACTTCAAAAATATACTATTCATACCAACAATTTCGTCACGTGCTGCAATCCTGCAAATTTAGCACAATGTTCTTCTTGAGTTAGAAAACAAAAATTCCGTCTGTCGAGTGTTGTAATTTTTTTTCTCTCTTTATCATCGAATAAATCTCTAAATTCTTTCTACATTGTAAAGTAATATTTTTTCATAGAAAAATTGCTGTACCCCACGCTTATACGACGGCATAATAGAGAAATCTCAACCCGTGACTATTGGTCGCTTGACCGCGTCTTTCGTGCAAACTTCAGCTGGACTTGTGAACATCCTTCATACCGCGAAGAAATATCTAAGGTTAAACAGCGCTGCCATCACCATTCTGCCGAACCGAAGAGAGTTGTGCCGACCGAAAAATTCCACACCGAAATGCTAAATGAATGTCGCGCTGTACGGGGTACCTCCTGGAAGGAGCGAGCAAACCTGACACAGGCCGAGCTTTGACCCGCACGGGGCCGGCAACTCATGCCCGCGTGAAGTTCGACTCGCAGTGGCCGGCCCTGCATTAAGTACTCTAAGGATTACTTCTCCAAGAAGTCCCCACTTTTGCTGCTGTTATCAGACGTTACTAAACTGTAGAAAGTACAAGGCGATGGAAATGGGAAACTTAGTTATTATCTTCTTTAACGAGTTTCAAAAGGCCTTACACAGTTGCCTCCCACAGCGAGGTAAAAAATCTTTGATAGTAGGGAAAAAGTAATGTAGACTTTGGTGGAACAACCTGGAAACTTGTCTTACATAGCATTCTAGTACGGACAGGTTTAGTGTACCTGCGGCAGTTCGTATGAGCAGTCTTCATTAAAATGTTGCGACTGTGTGCAGTGTCGCACAGCGAAGACTGCTTGTCCGCAAGCCGTACTAAATGACACAATTCACATTATCTGGAGGATCATCCAAACTCTGGTGACGAATATGAGGCGTATCACATCATACTACGTGCCTGTTGTGGTCATCATTCCGTAGACTGGTCTGATGCAGCTCTCCATGCTGCTCTATCCTGTACAAGCCTCGTAATCTCCAAATAACTGCTGCAACCTAAATGCAGTTTTCTATATTCATCCCACTGTATACCTCTACAGTTTTTACCACCACACTTTCCCCATTAACAGACTGACGATTCAAGTCTTACTATGTGTCCTGTTAACCGATCCATTCTTTTACTTAAATTAAGCCATAAATTCCTTTTTCTCCAGTTTGATTTAGGAGATCATCATTACTTACTCGATCTACCCACATAATCTTCAGCATTCTTCTGTAGCACAACGGTTCTGTAGCACAACGTTCTCTTCTTGTTTCAATTACTTATCATCCACGTTTCACCCCCGTACAAAGCTACCCTCTAGACAAATAGCTTAAGAAAAAGGCTTTCTGATACATTTGTATTAGATATTCAGAAATTCATTTGTCTCAGAAACGTTTTTAGTGATATAGTCAGTCTGCATTTTATATTCTCTCTACTTGGGTCATCATCAGTTATTTTGATCCTCAAATGGCAAATCTCATCTACTACTTTAGTGTCGCATTTGCTAATCTAATTCCTTTAGCACAATTTCATTTATTTCGATTACATTCCATTGTCCCTGTTTTATTAACCTCTGACGAAAATAGACGGGTGTTATAAGTTTAAAGTGTGTTCCAGATTGTAAAACTCAAGAAGATCTAAATGATAATTCGGGAGAACATGTGTTTATCTCTTACGCTTGACAAACTACGTTTATTTTTATGTACGAATGCATGTTTTCGCGGCGATATCCATTAATAAAATATCCTCAGGTTTCAAGCCGCGTCACATGATTAACTGCCCCCGAGCTTTCGGCAGAGATCTCCTCTGCCATTTTGTTTTATTTTATTTGGCCCCCGGAGTTTGTATTCTGTTTAGCCATCGAGAACAAATGTTTACACATAATACATAATTGTACAAAGAAAATACAAAAACTGCGTTTTTATAGAATTTTAAAGTGATTGATTGCCGTGCTTATACAGGGTGTTACAAAAAGGTACGGCCAAACTTTCAGCAAACATTCCTTACACACAAAGAAAGAAAATATGTTATGTGTATATGTGTCCGGAAACGCTTACTTTCCATGTTAGAGCTCATTTGATTACTTCTCTTCAAATCATATTAATCACGGAATGGAAACACACAGCAACAGAACGTACCAGCGTGACTTCAAACACTTTGTTACAGGAAATGTTCAAACTGTCCTCCGTCAGCGAGGACACATGCATCCACCCTCCGTCGCATGGAATCCCTGATGCGCTGATGCAGCCCTGGAGAATGGCGTATTGTATCACACCCGTCCACAATACGAGCACGAAGAGTCTCTACGTTTGGTACCGGGGTTGCGTAGACAAGAGCTTTCAAATGCCCCCGTAAATGAAAGTCAAGAGGGTTGAGGTCAGGAGAGCGTGGAGGCCATGGAATTGGTCCGCCTCTACCAATCCATCGGTCACCGAATCTGTTGTTGAGAAGCGTACGAACTTCGACTGAAATGTGCAGGAGCTCCATCGTGCATGAGCCACATGTTGTGTCGTACTTGTAAAGGCACACGTTCTAGCAGCACAGGTAGAGTATCCCGTATGAAATCATGGCGGCGAATCGAGGAAGTACAGTACATACTGACGAAACTAAAATGAACCCTAACATGGAAATTAAGCGTTTCCGGACACATGTCCACATAACATGACCTGGTAAAGACAGCTACTGAAAATGGTGGAAGTAACGTGCATTTCGTGCAGCTGTTTCAGCGTCATGATGGGCTTCATCTTAATGCGGCTGTCAGGCGTGTAAACATGGGGCTGGAAAAGGCACTGATGACAGAGGGCATAGGTCACATTGCAGTAGTGCCAGTTGAGTCTATCAATAGATCAGGTTTCACTGGGCCTGCACCTCAGTAGGTATAGGAATGGGAGACTGGCAAAGCTTTTTAAAGGTGACAGTGTAGTGGGTGGTGGTGGGATCACTCATGGAAAAATTCCTGTAGTAGTTAGTGTTAGAGAGCACCTTTTTTAGAATGAAGTCAGATGATAGGTATACCTGCTTAAGGGAAGTACCTCTAACTAAGGAATCACCTTCAGAGGAGGTCAGGTATCCAGGTAGTGAAGGAATTAGCACATTTCATCAAAATATAAGAGGTATTAGAGATAAAGTTAGTGAACTGCTTATAGATGTTGACTCTGACATTATTGGTATATCGGAATACCACTAAAATAATTTGACAACTCAGAGGCTTCCTTTACCAGGATACAGATTAGCTGGCTGTTTTTCAAGGAGTCCCTTGCGGAGTGAGGGAGTGGTCATGTACATAAAAAACAGTAATCCGTTTGTCCATAGACGTAGCACGGCTGCACTGAACATATATCTGAATCGTGTCCAGGGACAGTTGAATTTAGTGAAACTAAATTTCTAATTGCTGTTGTTTATAGGTCCCCTAACACTGAATTCAGAGCATTTCTGCTCAAGCTACAGAGGGCTTTTAGTTCACTTTACAGGAAGTACCAAAATTTAGTTATATGTGGTGACTTCAGAATTAATTTTGTGTATAATTGTGCTTGAAAAAGGATGTTGGTAGATCTGCTAAAGTCATATAATCTGATGCAGACTTTGTTTTCCAACTAGGGTGCAAGGGAACAGTAGCACAGCCACAGACAACATTTTTATTCAATTTTCGTTTCTAGATGGGCATTCTGTTAGTACAAAGGCGAGTGGCCTTCCAGACCATGATGCACAAATTCTAACACTAAAAGGCTTTTGTACTCAAGCAAATGTCACATATAATTACAAAATATGTAGGAAAGCTAATCCCAAGGCAACAGAGAGTTTTTTAAACCTCGTTAAGAAACAAGAGTATCAGGATGTTTATATTGCCGATAACATAGATGACAAACAATGCTTTCCTTAACATACTTCTCATGTTCTTTGAGAGCTGCTTTCCATTAAAACACTCTAGACAGGGTCCTAGCAGCCTGGGTGGCTAACTAGTGGGATAAGGATATTACGTAGAACAAAGTGGGAATTATATGAGAACGTTAGAAGTAGCCACAGTCAAGCTACAGTAGCCCATTACAAACAGTATTGTAAGGTGCTTAAAGATGTTGTTAGGAAGGCAAAGAGTATGTGGTATGCAAATAGAATAGCTAATTCACAGGATAAAATTAAAACCATATGGTGAGTTGTGAAGGAAGTGTCTGGTAAGCAGCACAAGGTTGATGATGTAATGTCATTTGGTAGTAAAAATATTTGTCTTACTGTTAAGTCAGATATATGGTCAGTATCTAACATTCACTATCTAAGTGTTGCTGGTGAATTAAATAAAAACTTAATTTCTACAGGGAGGGGGAGATTGAGTCGATCATTAAATCACTGAATACTAAGGACTCTCATGGATATGATGGAGTGCCTAGCAGAATATTAAAGTACTGTGTTGCACATGTTAGCCCAGTACTTAGCCATATTAGTCATTTTACCTTAAAGAATGGTCAGTTTCCTGAACAACTAAAGTACTCAGTAGTAAAGCCACTTTATAGAAAGGGAAAAATGGATAATGTAGAAACTTTTAGACCTATTTCTATGCCATCAGTATTTGCTACAGTTATTGAAAAGGCTATGTATGTAAGGATAATTGATCATTTTATATCAAATAATTTGCTATCAAATGTACGTTTGGCTTTAGAAGTGGTTTAACAACTGAAAATGCTATATTCTCTTTTCTCATTCAGGTACCTATTTCTATGCCATCAGTATATGCTACAGTTATTGAAAAGGCTATGTATGCAAGGATAATTGATCATTTTATATCACATAATTTGCTATCAAATGTACGTTTGGCTTTAGAAGTGGTTTAACAACTGAAAATGCTATATTCGCTTCTCTCATTGAGGTACTGGATGTATTGAACAAAAGGTTTTGAACACTAGGCATATTTTTTGATTTAACTAAGGCGTTTGATTGTGTTGATCACAAAATATTGTTCCAGAATCTGGACCACTACAGAACATGGGGAGTAGCTCACAATTGATTCACCTCTTATTTCAACACAGACAGCAAAAGATCATTATTCACAGTGTTGAGAATCGCTTCAATGTGGGGTCTGAGTGGGGTACAGTCAAATGGAAGGTGCCACGGGGATCAGTGTTGTGGCCACTCCTGTTACTTATTTATATAAATGATATGCCCTCTAGTATTACAGGTAGTTCTACAATATTTCTGTTTGCTGATGTCACTAGCTTGGTAGTACATGATTGTGTGCAACGTTGGCTCTGTTTCAAACAGTGTAATTCATGACATAAGTTCATGGCTTGTAGAAAACAAACTAACGCTAAATCACAGCGAGAATCAGTTTTTACAGTTTCTAACACGCAATTCAGCAAAACCCAACCTTTTAATTTCACAGAATGGTCGTATGATTAGTGAAACTGAACAGTCCAAATTTCTAGGTGTTTAGATCGATAGTAAACTGTCGTGGAAAACCCACGTTCGGGATCTTGTTCAGAAACTTAATGCTGCCATTTTTACTATTCGAACAGTATCTAAAGTAAGTGATCGTTCGACACGAAAATTAGTCTACTTTGCTTATTTTCATTCGCTTATGTCGTATGGTATTATATTTTGGGGTAAAACTTCCCATTCTAAAAGGATATTTTGGCTCAGAAACGGGCAGTTCGGGCAATAAGTGGTGTAAGTTCGCGAACCTCTTGTCGACCCCTGTTCACTAGTCTGGTTGTTCTGACATCCTGTCATTATATATATACTTTACTGTCGTTTCTTGTTAACAATATCAGCTTATTACCAACAATTAGCAGCTTTCACTCAGTTAATGCTTGGCAGAAATCGAGTCTGCATTTGGATCGCACTTCCTTAACTCTCGTGCAGAAAAGTGTGCAGTATACAGCTGCATCCATTTTCATTAAGCTACCACAAGAACTAAAAAATCTCAGCAGTAATCCACGCGCTTTCAAATCGAACCTGAAGAGTTTCCTCATGAGTCACTCCTTCTACTCTGTCGAGGAGTTACTTGAAAAATTAAGCTGATTCTTATGTTACATTGTTGATTGCGTTTACTTAAACTTATGGCTGGACTTTCTTTGTTTCCTTAAAGATTTTATTTTATCTGCTACTACTTTTATGCTGTAATTTCATGTACTGACACGTTCCATGACCATGGAGATTTGCTCCTCAGTTTAGTCCTACGGAACTAGACTTGTAAGTGAAAGTAAAGTAAAACTCCATCGAACGAATTAAACGCCTACGCATTGGTGAAGGTGTATTATCGTTAATTTTGATGTGGTTCCCCTGTTCACGTGTTTACGATCCAGACTGAATAGACTCGCTGTCCCACTCTTTGACGACACTATCGTAAACTTTAAATATACCTTGACGTCATCGGAGTTTTTACTTGGTGGAGAATATTTCAACGCCGCTCGGGGTAGCCACGCGGCTTAGGCGCCTTGTCACGGTCCACGCTGCTGCCCCCGTTGAAGGTTAGAGTCCTTCCTTTGGATGCGTGTGTGTGTTGTCCTTAGTGTAAGTTAAAGTTAGATTAAGTAGTGCGTGCGCTTAGGGACCGATGACCTTAGCAGTTTGGTCCCATAAGCCCTTTCGACAAATTTCCAAATATTTCAACCAGATGGACAGCGTCACGATGGGGAACAAACTAGCCCCAGTTGTGGCCTAAGTCTTTATGGGGCATTTTCAGAAGGTAGCCTTGGACATGGCTTCTCCAAAGCCTAGTTCTTTTTATCGCTACGTATAAGGTTTCTTCATCATATGGAATCATGGACATGAATAGCTGGAAGAGACCCTGGAACACATCAGCAACATCCACGACGACATAAATTTCACGATGGAAGTAGAGAAGGACGGTTCCTTGCCGTTCCTGGATGCCCTTGTCCACCGTAAACCCAGTGGGTGCCTCGGTCACAGCGTTTACCGCAAGCCTACCCACACCACCAGCTACCACTACCCAGTGCAGAAGCGGTCTGTTCTGAGAACCTAGGTACATCGAGCTGAAACCATCTCAGGCGCCGAAAGCCTGCCGAGAGAACTGAGGGACTTTCGTAAAGTTTTCAGTGAAAACAGTTACAACAACATACGAATTTCGCAAGTTTCATCCAGGCCGCGATAACAGAACATCTTCGAAGAAGACACGATACCGTTTTGTGGCTCAATAACAGGGGAGATTAGCCGGCTCCAGAAGAGACATAAAATCTACACAGTTTTCAGGCCCCTGGCAAAGATCCGGCAAGTAATGAAGGCGTCCCTCTCAAGACTATTCCCTGCTCCACCCTTAATCACCACCTGAGCCTCTTTCGTAAAATTCCTACATAACTCGCCTAGTTACAGGGGACCTAAGTCTGATATATTCTTTATATGGTGCGCGCAATGTCCAACATGCGTCGAGAGGAGGCTAGACAAATCAGAATGAGATTCTCACTCTGCAGCGGAGTGTGCGCTGATATGAAACTTCCTGGCAGATTAAAACTGTGTGCCTGACCGAGAATCGAGCTCAAGACCTTTGCCTTTCGCGGGCAAGTGCTCTACCATCTGAGCTACCGAAGCACGACTCACGCCCGGTACTCACAGCTTTTACTTCTGCCAGTATCTCGTCTCCTACCTTCCAAACTTTACAGAAGCTCTTCTGCGAACCTTGCAGAACTAGCACTCCTGAAAGAAAGGATACTGCGGAGACATGGCTTAGCCACAGCCTGGGGGATGTTTCCAGAATGAGATTTTCACTCTGCAGCGGATTGTGCGCTGATATGAAACTTCCTGGCAGATTAAAACTGTGTGCCCGACCGAGACTCGAACTCGGGACCTTTGCCTTTCGCGGGCAAGTGCTCTACCATCTGAGCTACCGAAGCAAGACTCACGCCCGGTACTCACAGCTTTTACTTCTGCCAGTATCTCGTCTCCTACCTTCCAAACTTTACAGAAGTAAAAGCAGAAGTAAAAGCTTTTAGTACCGGGCGTGAGTCGTGCTTCGGTAGCTCAGATGGTAGAGGACTTGCCCGCGAAAGGCAAAGGTCCCGAGTTCGAGTCTCGGTCGGGCACACAGTTTTAACCTGCCAGGAAGTTTCAGGCTAGACAAATGCTTTGCAAGTCTTTAGTTCGGCCTTAAAAGTGTATCCTTCTTGTTTACCTTTGGTAGACCGGCGAGCCTGCGTTATTTGGGTGCCTGAGGGAGAGGTATTTAATAACACTCTCTTCCAGCGTCAAGCTCCGAAGTCTTCCTCACTATTCTGGATGTTTGGTCCCGAGGCAGTTTTTGGTATGTATCTTCCTCCAGCATCAGTCATATTTTCATTGTCATAGTCGGTTCGTTCCATCGGGACGGTAACATTGCCGTTGTCGGCACACAGGACGACGATGAGTGGATCGTCGCGGAGAGCACGGATGCGATCGCGATCAGCTCTAGTCATATTTGGTACTTACGGCATTAATTTTAAAAGAAGTCGGCTCATTTCTCTACGAATTTCTTATGCAGATTCATTGGGAGACTTAAGGACTGCTTGTTCGACACCACTCAATATGTCATCGAAAGGGATACTTCGTAGTGAAGTAGCAAAGTTTAGTCCCTGACGTTATCGCATTTTTTACATGGTGGAGAATATTCCAACCAGACGGACGGCGTCGCGATGGGTAACCCATTAGCTCCGGTAGTGACCTAACTCTTTATGGAGCATCTTGAGGAGGTCGTCTTCAACACGGCTCCTGTAAAGGCTATTTGTTCCTATCGCTACGTCATATCTTTTGAACTGCGTGTAATACAATGATATATTTATACAAGTACGTTCAGTGATATCTGTGAATACTGTCTCCAAAATCTATAGTAAAGAAGTATTAATTAAAATGTCATGCCAAATGTGGCTGCTCTACTGCATAAACAGCGAAAATGTAATAAGCGATAATCGTTTTTCCTTTCATCACTTTGTGGGTGAGTCAGCGAGAAAAGGTGAAATTATGTGTAGAGTTGGTTGCAAGTCACCAAGTAATCTCATTCTCAAATACTGGAAGAATACAGCCTGGCTATTTGTATGTTGTGAGGTACGCTTCTTTTTCACTTCCACCACAATCCTTTTGAGAGGTAGGCGGTATTACTATACAGTGGTTCTCTTCTGACAGTAAATGATGTGCGTACCATGTCTACTTGAAATTGATCCATCCAGAGCTTTAGGATCATACATGGAACATACATACACACATCCGTGCTCTTTTATACACATATCAAAAATAGTTTTGCATCACCTCGGTTCCCAGTGTTCCGGAACCCGTACAGAAAATTGGAACAGAGATCATCATAAACATCATTTGCATGTTGTACCACCATTCAGCGAGGCCTTCAGAGGTGGTGGTCCACATTTCTGTACACATCGGTACTTCTAATGCCCAGTAGCACGCCCTCTTGCATTATGCATGCCTGTATTCGTCGTGGCATACTTTGCACATGTGCATCATGACACTGTTGGTCCAGATTGTCCATCTCCTCAACGGCGATTCGGCAAACATCTCTCAGAGTGGATGGCGGGCCACGTCAACGATAAACAGCCCTTTTCAATCTACCCCAGACATGTTCGATAGGGTTCATGTCTGGAGAACATGTTGGCCACTCTGGTCGAGCGATGTCGTTATCCTGAAAGAAGTCATTCACAAGATGTGCGCGATGGGGGTGCGAATTGTCATCCATGAAGACGAATGCCTCACCAATATGCTGCCGATATGGTTGCACCATCGGTCTGAGGTCGGGACCACATAATGCCACCCCAAAACATCAGGGAACCTCCACCTTGCTGCACCCGCTGGACAGTGTGTCTAAGGCGTTCAGCCTGACGGGGTTGACGCCAAACACGTCTCCGACGATTGTCTGGTTGAAGGCAAATGCGACACTCATCGGTGAAGGGAACGTGATGCCAGTCCTGAGCGGTCCATTCGGCATGTTGTTGGGCGCATCTGTACCGCGCTGCGTGGTGTCGTGGTTGCAAATATGGACCTCCCCATGGGCTTCAGGAGTTAAGTTGCGCATCATGGAGCCTATTGAGCACAATCTGAGTTGTAACACGACGTCCTGTGGCTTTGGTTCACGCTGAGGCAGCTGGACACTTCCTCTTGTTGAGAGCCCTTCCTGGCACAAAGTAGCAATGCGGACGCGATCGAACCGCGGTATTGAGCGTCTAGGCGTGGTTGAACTACGGACAACACGAGCCGTGTACCTCCTTCATGTTGGAATGACAGGAACTGATCGGCTGTCGGACCCCCTCCGTCTAATAGGCGCTGCTCATGCATGGTTGTTTACATCTTTGGGCGGGTTGAGTGACATCTCTGAACAGTCAAAGGGACTGTGTCTGTGATACAATATCTACAGTCAACATCTATCTTCATGTGTCCTGGGAACCAGGGTGATGCAAAACTTTTTTTGATGTTTGTAAGTTGCTATTAAGGGTAGTCGTACCGCCCTATCTCGACAATGTTAAATTGGCTATATAAATGCCCCGTTTTCTCAGGAACTGTTGAGTATATAAATGTGGTGTTTTTATCTCATGTTCTCCCATGTTTTGTGACTGTAATGCTCTACAATCAATTTAAAATAACAACTGTTAAAAAAGTTATGATTTTTTCCCTAAACATATATTTTTTGGTGTAAATTTTCACAATCTTAATTTCTTGAATTTTAACTATTAAAGTAAACACTACTAAAGTAGAGCTACAACATCATTCTACTATCTATGTTATGTGGTAAAGTGTCACCACTTCTGTTTCTATGCTGTTCGTTTTTGGATCACAACCTAAGACCAGCTTAGACACACAAGCGATGACACATTCTGCAGGACCTGACCATCATTTTGCAGGACAATGCTCAAGCACGTACAGCGCAAGCTGTTACTGATTTGCTTGACTGACGGGGCTGCTAAGTTCAAATGGTTCAAACGGCTCTGAGCACTATGGGACTTAACATCTGTGGTCATCTGTCCCCTAGAACTTAGAACTACTTAAACCTAACTAACCTAAGGACATCACACACAGTCATGCCCGAGGCAGGATTCGAACCTGCGACCGCAGCAGTCACGTGGTTCCGGACTGAGCGCCTAGAAGCGCACGGCCACCGCGGCCGGCGGCTGCTAAGTGCTACACCGCCTACTGCACTCCCCTGACTTAAGCCCTCGTGAGTTCAATTCGATTTCTAAACTGAAGGAACTGGTACAAATTCGTCGGGAAATAGACCGCGCCGCTCGAACTGTCAACAAAACTGGCACTAAGAGTATCCTGCAACTTCCACAGCTGTTGTTGTTGTTATGGTCTTCAGTCCTGAGACTGGTTTGATGCAGCTCTCCATGCTACTCTATCCTGTGCAAGCTTCTTCATCTACCAGTACCTACTGCAACCTACATCCTTCTGAATCTGCTTAGTGTATTCATCTCTTGGTCTCCCCCTACGATTTTTACCCTCCACGCTGCCCTCCAATACTAAATTGGTGATCCCTTGATGCCTCAGAACATGTCCCACCAACCGATCCCTACTTCTGGTCAAGTTGTGCCACAAACTTCTCCTCTCCCCAATCCTATTCAATACTTCCTCATTAGTTATGTGATCTACCCATCTAATCTTCAGCATTCTTCTGTAGCACCACATTTCGAAAGCTTCTATTCTCTTCTTGTCCAAACTATTTACCGTCCATGTTTCACTTCCATACATGGCTACACTCCATACAAATACTTTCAGAAATGACTTCCTGACACTTAAATCTATACTCGATGTTAACAAATTTCTCTTCTTCAGAAACGCTTTCCTTGCCATTGCCAGTCTACATTTTATATCCTCTCTACTTCGACCATCATCAGTTATTTTGCTCCCCAAATAGCAAAACTCCTTTACTACTTTAAGTGTCTCATTTCCTAATCTAATACCCTCAACATCACCCGACTTAATTCGACTACATTCCATTATCCTCGTTTTGCTTTTGTTGATGTTCATCTTATATCCTCCCTTCAAGACACCATCCATTCCATTCAACAATCTTCCCCGAGGTCGGCTTCTACCAGTTTTTCCATTCGTCTGTAAAGAATTCGTGTTAGCATTTTGCAGCTGTGGCTTATTAAACTGATTGTTCGGTAATTTTCACATCTGTCAACACCTGCTTTCTTTGGGATTGGAATTATTATATTCTTCTTGAAGTCTGAGGGTATTTCGCCTGTTTCATACATCTTGCTTACCAGATGTTAGAGTTTTGTCAGAACTGGCTCTCCCAAGGCCGTCAGTAGTTCCAATGGAATGTTGTCTACTCCGGGGGCCTTGTTTCGACTCAGGTCTTTCAATGCTCTGTCAAACTCTTCACGCAGTATCGTATGTCCCATTTCGTCTTCATCTACATCCTCTTCCATTTCCATAATATTGTCCTCAAGTTCATCGCCCTTGTATAGACCCTCTATATACTCCTTCCACCTTTCTGCTTTCCCTTCTTCGCTTAGAACTGGGTTTCCATCTGAGCTCTTGATGTTCATACAAGTGGTTCTCTTATCTCCAAAGGTCTCTTTAATTTTCCTGTAGGCAGTATCTATCTTACCCTTAGTGAGATAAGTCTCTACATCCTTACATTTGTCCTCTAGCCATCCCTGCTTAGCCATTTTGCACTTCCTGTCGATCTCATTTTTGAGACTTTTGTATTCCTTTTCGCCTGCTTCACTTACTGCATTTTTATATTTTCTCCTTTCATCAATTAAATTCAATATTTCTTCTGTTACCCAAGGATTTCTACTAGCCCTCGTCTTTTTACCTACTTGATCCTCTGCTGCCTTCACTACTTCATCCCTCAAAGCTACCCATTCTTCTTCTACTGTATTTCTTTCCCCCATACCTGTCAATTGTTCCCTTATGCTCTTCTTGAAACTCTGTACAACCTCTGGTTCTTTCAGTTTATCCAGGTCCCATCTCCTTAAATTCCCACCTTTTTGCAGTTTCTTCAGTTTTAATCTACAGGTCATAACCAATAGATTGTGGTCAGAGTCCACATCTGCGCCTGGAAATGTCTTACAATTTAAAACCTGGTTCCTAAATCTCTGTCTTACCATTATATAATCTATCTGATACCTTTTAGTACCTCCAGGGTTCTTCCATGTATACAACCTTCTATCATGATTCTTAAACCAAGTGTTAGCTATGATTAAGTTGTGCTCTGTGCAAAATTCTACCAGGCGGCTCCCTCTTTCATTTCTTAGCCCCAATCCATATTCACCTACTACGTTTCCTTCTCTCCCTTTTCCTACACTCGAATTCCAGTCACCCATGACTATTAAATTTTTGTCTCCCTTCACTATCTGAATAATTTCTTTTATTTCATTACTTCATTACTTCCACAGCTGGCAGCTGGTTATACACAATGGTGGTGACTACTTTAAAGATCAGTAATACTTTGAAACACGTATCTATTTTGTACGATTTTTAAATAAATTTTTCCCACTATTAAAGTTCCAACCGTCGTATAATGTGGAGTTTTGTCAATCAATTTATCTTTCTAGGCAATGAAATATCAGATTTTTGTCACCGATTTTCCGATTTTTATAACCTATTTTTGTAAGTGATAGAACTATTTTAGGTACCTAAGTTGAGATATTTAGAACCTAAACCTAAAGTCCGATGTCTAGTTATGACTAATTGATCCTATGCTGAGATCTGACAAATATCAGACATAATGTTAGTTTATTGGGAGACAGTTATTACAGCGAAATGATGCAGTTTCCAGAAACTATAGTATTATGCAATAGTTATGATAACGTGCTGGATGTGTGGATGACCCAGAGAAACGACTGACAGATACGTGTCTCGATTCCCACTGGCTGTCCAGAGCACGCCGGTAAATTGAAGCATTGCCTATCCTGGCCTCTGATTGGCTAGCCTTCAAGGACAATGACTCAAAAACGGCCTGACACGAAGGGGTGGAGGCAGTCTGAGGGGGAACTTGCATGGAGATGTACATAATGTGAGAGGGTGTTTTATTCTGCTTTAAATGTCCCTCGTTATTTTCATAGTGCTTGTGATAGACTGTGGTCCACACTCCACCTTGACAGTTAATAAAATATATTACGGCATCCGAAAAAATAAGTAATTAATCATTCCGAATAGCTCAGAAGATTATTAACACCGTAGCGATCCTCAAGATGTGTTATTAACAGACATATGTGCGTGCAATGTGTTCTGTCTAAGGGACATAGCTATAGAGGACGCAGTGCAGGAGGATACAACACTCTCAACGTGTGCAACTGTTGCAATCAGACCTCATCATCATGTTTCCAGCAGTAATATCGAGAGGAGATGTTGCGTGTCCTCTTTCACAGAAAAACATCATGAAAACTGAAGGTAGCGTATAGAAAGCTGAAATCGAAGTGTCCGAGGGCCGTTACTACTCACGTTATATTAGGTATGTCCAGAAAGAAAATTCCGTTTGGTTATTTAAAACAAACGTGTACAGATACGGAAAAAAATATTTATTGTACAAAAATCTACAACTGTTAAACTACTTTGGTACATAGCTTTCGAAATTTTTTAGGCACTTGTCATAGCGCAGAACAAGTTTCTGTATGCATTCTTCATAGAAGGTTGGCGTCTGTGTATTCAACCATGTGCTAACATGTTCTTTCAGCTCGTCGTCATCGTTGAAGTATTGATCAACAAGGATGATTTTAGGTATAAGAAGAGATGAAAGTCACTAGGAGCGAGGTCCGGGCTGAACGGAGGATGATCAAATGCGTCCCAGTGAAATTCCCGTAAGAGTTGTTTGGTCACATTCGCCGTGTGAGGTCGGGCATTATCGTGGAAAAGAAAATCACCTTTTGACAGTAATCCTCGGCGCTTGTTCTGTATTGCGCGGCGCAATTTCTTAATGGTCTCTCAGTAACCACCTTTATTGATTGTTTGGCCTCGTGGTAAGAAATCAATCAGCAAAATGCCTTTTCTGTCCCAAGAAACGGTGCACTTGACTTTCTGAGATGTCAAGGTTTGCTTAGGCTTAACTTTCATAGGGGATGAAGTGTGCCTCCATTCCATCGATTTCAAGTTTCATCCCCCGTTACTATCTGAGAAAGAAAACCATCGCCTTCGTTGTAGCGTCTCAAAAACTGTAGTGCACTGCCCATCCGGATTTTTTTTGTCTTGTTCAGTAAGAATTTTGAGTACCCAACTTGAGCAAAGTTTTCAAAATTTCAGTTTTTCAGTAACAATTTCATGAATTTGTGATCGTGAGATTTGCGGAACCTCTATAGGGCACTAAGTGTAAACGGTTGTGCTTAATCTTCTCTTCAATTGTAACCACAGACGGGCGTCCACTTCGTACGTCATCGCGCACTTGATCACATCCTTCATTGAACAACGTAACCCATCTTCTAACCATTGAATCACTCATATCATTTTGTCCGTAAACCTCGCAGATTTTCCGATGAATTTCCTTTGCTTTAACTTTCTTTGCATTTAGAAAACGAATAAAAGATCTGATTTCACACACGACCGCATTTTCAATTACGGCTGACGTTATAAAGAAGCTCTACAAAGCACACGTCGGCAGCAGCGATCTGAAAATGGCGTACACGTCATCTCCTTGAGTCAGAGTAACTTCCGCCCATGCTCCGAACTGCGATGGTAGCGCTGCCGCGGATAGAAATACATAGAAATGGAACTTACTTCGTGGACGACCCTCGTATGTAAAAGAACTGCCTGGCAAAGTACGTAGTGTACAAGGCACATCACATGCAATACCGCTATCTAAAGGAAGCTAACGTCATGAGCGTAATGTTATAAATAAAAGAAAACTTGAGAAGATGAGTGGTTAGAGAAAGCGTTGATGCACAACCATTAAAAAAGTTATGCAAAATGAAAAACTAAACGACAAGCCGGAATGGTTGATGCCACGTGATAGGTCATTTGAATCAGTTGCAACTATCAAGTATCGACGAGACCAGTTAAAAGTGCAAAGGCTACATATGCTGTGGTGACAAAAGTCGGCCTGCCGGGGTGGCCGTGCGGTTCTAGGCGGTTAAGTCTGGAACCGCGAGACCGATGCGGTCGCAGGTTCGAATCCTGCCTCGGGCATGGATGTGTGTGATGTCCTTAGGTTAGTTAGGTTTAAGTAGTTCTAAGCTCTAGGGGACTGATGACCTCAGAAGTTGAGTCCCATAGTGCTCAGAGCCATTTGAACCATTTGACAAAAGTCGTATGATATTTCCTAATATCGTGTCGGACCTCCTTTGCACGTCACAATGCAGCTTCTCGACGTGGCATGGACTCAACAAGTCATTGGAAGTCCCCTGCAGAAATACTGAGCCACGCTGCCTCTACAGCCGTCCATAATTGCGAAAGTGTTTCTGGTGCAGCAGTTGGTGTACGAACTGAGCTCTCGATAACGTCCTACAATTGTTCGATGGGGCTCATGTCGGGCGATCTGGGTGGCCAAAATATTCGCTCTAATTGTCCAGAACTTTCTTCAAACTAATCACGTACAACTGTGGTCCGTTTCTTGTTATTATCAGCAGACGGAAAGTTGTTAGCCAAGCTTCCAGTTATTACAGGTTTGTTTTTATCTGAATATATTATTAAAATCAGCAGTACGTTGCAACGTTGCATAGACCTTATTTCTGAATACAGCGATTTGACAAATATAATCTTATGGCGATAGTATTTCATAGCACGCTGGAGTAATGGTGCACTCAAAGAAAGCAGGTGTGGATCACCGCGAGAAAGAAGCCGGGAGTATCTGAAATGAAGAATAAAATAAGGAATGAAAAGAAACGATAGACTTGGATTGTTGAACAAGAAAGGGAAATCTGTACGAGGATGCTTGACTGAGCAGCCATGAAAGAAGAAGAAGAAAGGTGGAATTAAGGAGGAAACACCAGAGTCATCGAGGATTTCCAGCATTTGTGATGATGACCATGATTCGCTGTATCTGAAATGAAGAATAAAATAAGGAATGAAAAGAAACGATAGACTTGGATTGTTGAACAAGAAAGGGAAATCTGTACGAGGATGCTTGACTGAGCAGCCATGAAAGAAGAAGAAGAAAGGTGGAATTAAGGAGGAAACACCAGAGTCATCGAGGATTTCCAGCATTTGTGATGATGACCATGATTCGCTGTATCTGAAATGAAGAATAAAATAAGGAATGAAAAGAAACAATAGACTTGGATTGTTGAACAAGAAAGGGAAATCTGTACGAGGATGCTTGACTGAGCAGCCATGAAAGAAGAAAAAGAAAGGTGGAATTAAGGAGGAAACACCAGAGTCATCGAGGATTTCCAGCATTTGTGATGATGACCATGATTCGCTGTATCTGAAATGAAGAATAAAATAAGGAATGAAAAGAAACAATAGACTTGGATTGTTGAACAAGAAAGGGAAATCTGTACGAGGATGCTTGACTGAGCAGCCATGAAACAAGAAAAAGAAAGGTGGAATTAAGGAGGAAACACCAGAGTCATCGAGGATTTCCAGCATTTGTGATGATGACCATGATAATTACGATAAGCAGTTCTGTTCAACGGCGCGCTGAAGTCAATACCGACAAGTAGTGCCTATTAAGATGCGTTGCATCTCTTGAGAAGTTGACAGGCACAAAGAATTGTGGAGACGACACCTCAAAACTATGTTTGTGATGGGTGATTATCTGGCACAATACATAAATAGGCTGAGCACAGACTTTGATGTGCTACAAAATATGTCTCCATCCTACGCCCCTCTGTCCACAATCTGTCATGTCCACGTCTTCCATCATTACGGTTTCATGATGTTAATGACATATATTTATTAACGCACAGCATGATATAACGCTCTTAAGGGCTACTTTCATACAGCTAAATGAGGTCAGCCTGACTTTGTCCCCTGCGTCGTGTTGCTGTAGGCATGAATTTCTGCGGCTGCGGTCTGTTCTGCTGCCTTAAAGCAAGAAAAAAACAATTACCTATGTTTTGTGTTATTCATGAACGCTGACCCACTCATTTTAAAATATTTCTCCGTCTCATAAATCGAGTCTAAAACCGGCAAACGTTTTTTGGGGCTCTCCAACGGTGTTTCCTAACACATACCGTGTCTGACACAACACCTGTCGTACCAACGATCTGCCACCTGGCAGAGTATGGTGAAGAACGTCGCTAAAAAGTTGCGTCACATTGGACGTGAAGTGCACATACTGAAACATCTAAAGGCGTCAGCAAGTACCTACCAGTTTCATTCCACACGAAGGCAGGAAGATGGGAACCTGCTGGTACGTTGCGGCGTTACTGCTGAGTTTAAATTGCTATGTGCGGAGCTACTAGCTATGAAATCTGAGCCAATTGTATTTCTTTCACTGTTTTTGAATATCCACAGCATTCCGAAGAGCTCAGAAAGTTTCAGATGCTACATTATACCTTCAGCAGCGGATTCACACACGTATATATGCTATACAATTATGTTCATGCTTGTAGGTGAATATCTAGTGAATTTTTCGTATTACACGTGGTGTAATATTTTAGTACAATCATACCGTTTGTGCATGTATTATGTATTTATGGCGTTCCAATGTAAGAACAGAACTGATAAAGCAGATCTTCAACAATACGCGAACACTTTCGTTACAGGTGGTATTTCTGCTCCACAATTTTGCAGCCGGCCGATGTGGCCGAGCGGTTCTAGGCGCTTCAGTCTGGAACCGCACGACCGCTACGCTCGCAGGTTCGAATCCTGCCTCGGGCATGGATGTGTGATATGTCCTTAGGTTAGTTAAGTTTAAGTAGTTCTAAGTTCTAGGGGACTGATGACCTCAGATGTTAAGCCCCATAGTGATCAGAGATAATTGAACCGTTTTGAACAATTTTGCAGCAAATACCACAGCACATTAAGAGAGCTTACATCTGTCAACTATTGTAAGTTCCACTTCGCCGAAACAGTTCGGATTAAGTGGAAACCGTGATACCAGCCGTCCGATTTGACCAGTGACATATTAGTAGGGTAATATGCCTGTCCATATCACTACAAGAATTGTAAAATGTCTGTCCCTATTGAGACAACTTTAAAGCTCCTTTCGCATTATTTTAGTTAGTTTGAGGCTCGAAACTGGGAGTTTTACTGAGAGATTACATGTCGGTACAAAATAAAGGTGACCATGCGCAATGCAATGCACATTTCACTTTTCAACCCTCCATGAACCATGGACCTTGCCGTT
This sequence comes from Schistocerca cancellata, assembly GCF_023864275.1. Lineage (NCBI taxonomy): Eukaryota > Metazoa > Arthropoda > Insecta > Orthoptera > Acrididae > Schistocerca > Schistocerca cancellata. Next base: position 566,569,050 of record NC_064630.1, on the reverse strand, counting down.
GGTGGGGAGGCTTGCGTGCCTCAGCGATACAGATAGCTGTACCGTAGGTGCAACCACAACGGAGGGGTATGTGTTGAGAGGCCACACAAACGTGTGGTTTTTTAAGAGGGGCAGCAGCCTTTTCAGTAGTTGCAGGGGCAACAGTCTGGATGATTGACTGATCTGGCCTTGTAACACTAACCAAAACGGCATTGTTGTGCTGATACTGCGAACGGCTGAAAACAAGGGGACACTACAGCCGTAATTTTTACCGAGGGCACGCAGCTTTACGGTATGGTTAAATGATGATGGCGTCCTCTTGGGTAAAATATTCCGGAGGTAAAATAGTCCCCCATTCGGATCTCCGGGCGGTGACTACTCAGGAGGACGTTGTTATCAGGAGAAAGAAAACTGGCGTTGTACGGATCGGAGCGTGGAATGTCAGATTCCTTAATCGGGCAGGTAGGTTATAAACTTTAAAAAGGGAAATGGATAGGTTAAAGTTAGATATAGTGGGAATTAGTGAAGTTCAGTGGCAGGAGGAACAAGACTTCTGGTCAGGTGAATACGGGGCTATAAATACAAAATCAAACAGGGGTAATGCAGGAGTAGGTTCAATAATGCATAGGAAAAGAGGAATGCGGGTAAGCTACTACAAACAGCATAGTGAACGCGTTATTGTGGCCAAGATAGATACGAAGCCCACGCCTACCATAGTAGTACAAGTTTATATGCCAACTAGCTCCGCAGATGACGAAGAGATTGATGAAATGTATGAGGAGATAAAAGAAATTATTCAGATAATGAAGAGAGACGAAAATTTAATAGTCATGGGTGACTGGAACTCGATAGTAGGAAAAGGAAGAGAAGGAAACGTAGTAGGTGAATATGGAATGGGGCTAAGGAACGAAAGAGGAAGCCGCCTGGTAGAATTTTGCACAGAGCACAACTTAATCATAGCTAACACTTGGTTCAAGAATCATTAAAGAAGGCTGTATACATGGAAGAAGCATGGAGATACTGGAAAGTCTCAGATAGATTATATAATGCTAAGACAGAGATTCAGGAACCAGGTTTTAAATTGTAAGACATTTCCAGGGGCAGATGTGGTCGCTGACCACAATCTCTTGGTTATGAATTGTAGATTAAAACTGAAAAAACTGCAAAAAGGAGGGAATTTGAGGAGATGGGACCTGGATAAACTGAAAGAACCAGAGGTTGTAGAGAGCTTCAGGGAGATCATACGGGAATGATTTACAAGAACGGGGGAAAGAAATATAGTAGAAGAAGAATGGATAGCTTTGAGAGATGAAATAGTGAAGGTAGCAGAGCATCAAGTAGGTAAAAAGATGAGGGCTAATAGAAATCCTTGGGTAACAGAAGAGATATTGAATTTAATTGATGAAAGGAGAAAATATAAATATGCAGTACATGAAGCAGGCAAAAAGGAATACAAACGTCTCAAAAATGAAATCGACAGGAAGTGCAAAATGGCTAAGCAGGAATGGCTAGAAGACAAGGGCGATGTTCTTGAGGACAATATTATAGAAATGGAAGAGAATGTAGACGAAGATGAAATGGGAGATACGATACTGCGTGAAGAGTTTGAGAGAGCACTGAAAGACATAAGTCGAAACAAGGCCCCGGCAGCAGACAATATTCCATTAGAACTACTGACAGCCTTAGGAGAGCCAGACCTAATAAAATTCTACCATCTAGTGAGCAAGATGTATGAGACAGGCGAAATACCCTCAGACTTCATGAAGAATATAATAATCCCAATCCCGAAGAAAGCAGGTGTTGACAGATATGAAAATTACCGAACTGTCAGTTTATTAAGCCACGGCTGCAAAATATTAACGAATTCTTTACAGACGAATGGAAAAACTGGTAGAAGCCGACCTCGGGGATGATCAGTTTGGATTCCGTAGAAACGTTGGAACACGTGAGACAATACTGACCCTATGACTTAGCCTAGAAAATAGATTAAGGAAAGGTAAACCTACGTTTCTAGCATTTGTAGACTTAGAGAAAGCTTTTGCAATGTTGAATGGAATACTCTCTTTCAAATTCTGAAGGTGGCAGGGGTAAAATACAGAGAGCGAAAGGCTATTTACAATTTGTACAGAAACCAGATGGCAGTTAAAGAGTCGAGGGACATGAAAGGGAAGCAGCGGCTGGGAAGGGAGTGGGACAGGTTTGTAGCCTATCCCTGATGTTATTCAATCTGTATATTGAGCAAGCAGTAAAGGAAACAAAAGAAAAAATCGGAGTAGGTATTAAAATCCATGGAGAAGAAATAAAAACTGTGGGGTTCGCCGATGACATTGTAATTCTGTCAGTGGCAGCAAAGGACTTGGAAGAGTAGTTGAACGGAATGGGTAGTGCCTTGAAAGGAGGATATAAGATGAACATCAACAAAAGCAAAACGATGATAATGGAATGTAGTCGAATTAAGTCGGGTGATGATGAGGGAATTAGATTAGAAAATGAGACTCTTAAAGTAGTAAATGAGTTTTGCTATTTGGGGAGCAAAATAACTGATGATGGTCGAAGTAGAGAGGATATAAAATGTAGACTGGCAATGGCAAGAAAAGCGTTTCTGAAGAAGAAAAATTTGTAAACATCGAGTATAGATTGAAGTGACAGAAAGTCGTTTCTGAAAGTATTTGTATGGAATGTAGCCATGTATGGAAGTGAAACGTGGACGATAGCTAGTTTAGACAAGAAGAGAACAGAAGCTTTTGAAATGTGGTGCTACAGAAAATGCTGAAGATTAGATGGGTAGAGAACATAACTAATGAGGAGGTATTGAATAGAATTAGAGAGAAGAGAAATTTGTGGCGCATCTTGACTAGAAGAAGGGATCGTTTGGTAGGGCATATTCTGAGGCAACAAGGGGTCACCAATTTAGTATACGAGGACAGCGTGGAGGGTAAAAATCGTAGAGGGAAACCAAGAGATGAATACACTAATTGAATTCAGAAGTATGTAGGTTGCAGTAAGTACTGGGAGATGAAGAAGCTTGCACAGGATAGAGTAGCATGGAGAGCTGCATCAAACCAGTCTCTGGACTGAAGTCCACAACAACAACAACAACATACTTTTCAAATATTAAAGCACGCGTGGATCATCGGCTGCTGACGCCCGACATTAGCAGACATACTTGTACTCCGCCCAGTATTAAAGTCTGATGTTACTTCCGTCACATTAGCCACCTGTCCTGTTTTACCAGTCTGCCCAGCCTACGACGTCCGATATCTATAATGAGGGGTGGCCGCACATCCTCACGACATCTGGACGTGGTTTCACCTTGGTTTCGTCACTTGTTGCAGACACTCACCACAGCACTCCTCGAACACCCGACAAATCGTGCAGTTTTCAAAATGCTCGTGCAGAACCTCCAGGCCCTCACAATCTGCTCTCGGTCAAACTCACATGGATCACGCGCTTCCGCCATTATACAAACGGACAGCACGCTCACCGACAGTACAAAGGGCGTTCGAAAAGATTTGCACAGTCGTCTCTAATTTTTTTATTTTTTGCCAGGGGAGAATGAAATTTTTTGTGAACGTACTTGGGACAGTTAACTATAAGTTGGTATATAAAAGTATTTTCTTTTACTTACAAATGAGCCATAATGGACCGTGAAGTATAAGTCAGGTTACGACAACGGTGGGTGATGGAGTTCCTCTTCAAGACCGGCTATGACTGTGCCACATCGATTCACAGGAAGTTGCTCCTTATTTATGGAGAGGACACAGTGGATCACAGCAGTATCCAGCGGTGGTTTCAGAGGTTTAAAGAAGGTGATTTCTCTCTACTGGAAAATCCAAGATGCGATAGACCGTCGACTGCAGTGAGCGATGTGAATAAGGATACCATTGATCAAATCATCCAAAATGACAGATGTGTAACGACACTACACCTTGCTGAAATGACTCGTTTGTCATTGGGTAGTGTGGTATCACCGGTACAGTCACTAGGGTACAGAAAAGTCTTTGCACGTTGGGTGCCTAGATTACGGACAAGAGAAATGAAAAAGATGAGGAAGTTTGTGTGCGAGGGTCTCATGAAGACCTTTACTGAAGAGTGGAAACAGTCTTTTGACAGCGTCATTACCCAGGATGAAACATGGGTGTTTTTGTCCGAACCTGAGAGCAAAATCCAGTCCATGGAGTGGCGTCATCCGGGTTCCCCTCGGAAGGAGAAACTAAGACTGTCACGAACAGCTGGCCGAAAGTTGGTGGCCTCCTTCTTCTGGGATCAGTGTGGTCTCATTTTCATTGAGTTTTTGGAACCTGTCTCCACAATTAACCAGGACCATCACTGTTTGTCATTGGACAGATTGCAACGAGGCATCAAGACCCACAGACGACAGCTTCAGGGTCAGCTCATCAGACTACACCATGACAATGCCAAACCTTATACAGCCCATATGGCGCAGGAGAAAATCAGGAAAATGGGTTGGAAAATTGTTCTTCATCGTCCCTACAGTCCGGACTTGGCTCCGTCTGATATTCACCTCTCTGGTCATCTGAAGGCCCACCTGCGCGGTAAAACATTTGATAGAGAGAAAGACCTTATTTCCTGTGTCAAGCGATGGTGTAAAAGTCAATCCCCAGAATTTTACCAAAGTGCATTCACATAATGGAAAGAACGTTGGGCCAGATGCGTCACAGCTGATGGAGGCTACATTGAGTAGGCTCAAAGTATAGCTAAATTTTCCAAGTATGTTCACAAATTTCATTCTCCTCCTGCAAAAAATAAAAAAAAAAAATAGAGATGACTGTGCAAAACTTTTTGAACGCTAGCAGTCATTCCTCGCCAATGACGCTGCTATCGCCTGGACAGGTTTGTATCGATAGCAGGTCGGTGGTCACAATGTTCTGGTTGGTCAGTGTATATCGACAAAACATTTACAATAAAGGGAACGAAATGAGTATCATAAAAGAAGCTCGGCAGCGGTAGTAGAGGCCACGATTAACACTATTACTTAAATATAAAACGCATTTATCGTAACCAAAGTAGAAAAATAAATCGACGGGGAACAAATGGTTCAAATGACTCTAAGCACTATGGGACTTAACATCTGAGATCATGAGTCCCCTAGACTTAGAACTACTTAAACCTAACTAACGTAAGGACATCACACACATCCATGCCCGTGGCAGGATTCGAACCTGCGACTGTAGCAGCAGCGCAATTCCGGACTGAAGCGCCTAGAACCGCTCGGCCACAGCGGCCGGCGACGGGGAACAGAGTAAGGCCAAACTCTATCAGTCTAATTTGACCAGTGACGACAGATTACATGTAAAGACGATCCTATACCTTAGTTACTAAACGAACCACAGATGAAATTTAACAGCAGGCCAGTTACGAAGGACTTTCAATAAGTAATGCAACATTTCATCTTCCGAAAACAGATTCGCTTTCTTCACGATTCCGATACACCATATTATTCGCCACTATTTTGGCTACAAAACTCAGGTTTTCAACATTATCCCCGTTCAATGCGACGGACTTACGGAACATTACTGGGAGGGCCGGTGTGCCACATGTCTGAGCCAATGTCTTGCTTCATCAATAACCTCTCCGTCATCCATGAGCTTATTGCCACAGAGGGCCTACTTCATTGGGCTGAACAGGTGGAAGTTAGCAGTGCCGAGATCTGGGTTGTTAGGTGGCTGAAGGTGAACAGTCCAATGAAGTTTTGTGAGTCCTCTCCGGTGCGCAGACTTGTCTGATGCTTTGCGTTGTCATGGAGGCGCAGAAGTTCGTTTGCATTTTTTATGACGACAAAAACGCCGAAGTCGTTTCTTCAGTTTCATGGGGATAGCACAGATCTGCGCGATCTTGCTGCGATGCTGACAGACGCCTCGCCCAGCGATTGAGCATGCTGTTGTCCACTGTCATGTCTCCGCAAACTTTGTGTAGTCGTCTATGAATATCTGTGATGCTCTGGTTTTCCATGAAAAGAAACTCAATAATAGCTCTCTGCTTGGAACGCACCTCCGTTTCTGGAGCCATTTTGAAGGTTACATATGCCGCCACCTACCGGTACAAAATGCTCTATGGCTCTGAGCGCAATGGGACTATCCTAACTAGCCTAAGGACATCACACACGTCCATGGCCGAGGCAGGATTCGAATCTGCGAGCGTAGTGGTCGCGCGGTTCCAGACTGAAGGGCCTAGAACCGCTCGGTCACAGTGGCCGGCCCTACCAGAACTTCATGAAATCATAGCGGGAATATTCCACGATGTCCCACAACAAACTGCATTTTTTTCAGTAGTAGTAGTAGTAGTAGAAGGGTTGTGTGGGCGCACGACAGCAAGGTCTTCAGCGCCCGTTCAGTATCATAGTGAGACGGGTGTCAAGAAAAAACTCAGAACATTTACATATAACGGAACAGAAAACACGGGGAACAATCATTGAAAAATATGTGCTCACCCACACCAAAGCGTGGGATGAAGCAGGGCGTCAGCAGTAAAACATGGACAACACAGGAAGAAAAAGGTAGAGGGTGCTAAAACAATGTAGCAGATGGAAGTGGCTGGCTGACCGCAAGGAAAAAAAGGGAGGAGTCAGCCACTCTGCAATACACTAACACCTCCAGCCTAAAAGTTTAGGCCAGAGTCCAGACACATCACAAAACTTAAAAACCGAAATTAGCCGACGAAAAAGTATGTTGCATTACTTACTGAACGTACCTTGTACATTCCTCAAGATGGCGACGACAAGCTAGACTGTTACTTTCACAAGCAAACTAAATATATGCAAAGTATTTTAATCAGCAGAGAAAATGAAATAACGGGACAAACGCAGGAATTAGGAGGTTATGGGCATGACAAACTTAAAAGAAAAGGTAGATAAAGATAAGATCATTCCACAGCAATCAAGACTTCGGAAAATAGATCACGCGATTTTATCTAGAATAAACAAAACGAAAATACAGAGAAAATGAAAAACTGGACTCGAATAATTCACTTGACTTATATAGTTCAAACGAAGATAGGGATACCACACAAACCCCAGCAAACCCAGCAAATGGAATTGCAGCTTACGCTGGACCTGTACAGGGTGGTTAGAAACAGTCTGAAAAGCTTGTGAGAGTGTTGCAGGGGAGGTTGTGCTCAGAAAGAACTGTTAAGAAAAAAATTCGATGCCTTGCGCCGTTTCAGAGTTATTTAACGTTGAAGTTAACCAATCAAGTCATTGTGAGCGCAAATTCAAGCACTTGCACGCGTTGAAATGCGGTAATGCACTGACATTTGTGGGACGGTGAGTTACCACTTCTTCAAATGCTCATTACCAGTCAAAAGGGCCTTTTTCAGCTAGATGAACAAAAAGCTGTTTTTGTTCGGTTTGAGGAAACCAAACGAAGAACAGGTTTGACGACACTCTCACTGGCAGGCTGCTCGAATTTGCGCGAACTACGATCTCATTGGCTAACTTCAGTAGTTTATAACTTGCAAACGGCGCTACGTATCGAATTTTTTTTCTTAAAAATTATTTCTCAGCATATCTCCCCTGCAACTCCCTTACAACATTTTCAGACTGTTCCGGACCACCGTGTTTATGTCATTCTAAGATGGCGATAGCAGGTCCCCCCCCCCTTCCCCAGCTGACTCCCCCTATACCCCCCAGTGTCCCCCCCCCCAAGAAAAGGGAGAAATGGTGCACACGAATGCCAATAAATTAATGCAATTAGGCAATACAAAAATCGCACAGTTGGGCTCAAAATCTTCTCTTGAGCTATATAGTTAAAACAGAGAAGGGATACCACATATGTCCACAGGACAGCGAAACTATCGGGTAATAACAGACACAAATTCTTCCAAACAAAAGCAAGCGAAAATATAGAAAAAAAGAACGTGAAAGAATAATCACAACTTACGCCAGACCTATAAATCACAATCGGAGACAGTTGTAACAGGTACCTCCCCACTTCTCTCCTAACAAAAAAACCACGTAGCCGAAAATTTGCACGAACTAATACTAAAATAAACGGAAAAAAGTTGTAAAATTGCAGTCACGTTCTTCGCTTGACGTATATAATACAAACGAACACAGGGTTAAAATATACACCACAGGAAAGAACAAATTAATCAAAAAAACACAAATTCCTCCACAAAAACAGAAATAAAATGCCGATGCATATAAAAAATACTGAAATCAAAATACAAACGAACATTAACAAGTCAATAGCCATAAATTAAAAAGTAACCCATATATACCAAAGACTCAATCCCATTTAACCAAGCCATTGTTACAAACCACATAAAAAAGGCAAAAGAGAGCCTACACTAACAACTGCAGTACATGTACTAGAACAATAGATTACATTTGCGCAACGGCTGAACGACCTTCCTGGCTAACCTCACCCTGAAAAAACTCGCCACATTACATAAACAGCGATTAAATTGTAAGAAACAACATTATATTTGTAATTAATAATCGTTTTACTCGCAGAAATTTGTATTTCGCTCTAAAGTTCCTCAGAAATCGTGCACAATTCAGAAATAAACATCCAACTATTTGTGTGAAAAAATAAAAATATAAACGTTACTCGTTTCTCTATCACCAATTTAAGCCATGACTGCTGCTTACAAAAATCGTTGGTTACGGTACACGAGAAACTAAAACAAGCACAGATGACATTTAATAAGTGGTCGCTCACATGACGTCATACGAAACTTCATGCGTCAGTGCGGACTGTCGGAATCGGACCTCGCTCTTGACCCACTCGATAATGAATTAATACACTCGCCGAAACGAAAGGGGCAGTATTTTTTTTCTCATACACAGCCGAGGTTACGAAAATAAATTGTTTCGAAACCAACGAAAGTATCGCAAGTAATAACTTTATAAAGGAATTAAATTCAAAATAAGGACAAAGAAGTTACGTCATAGAAGTCGTTACCGTTACGTCACTGGTCAAAGCCCTCGGCCATTATTGCCCATATCAGCAGTTATCGCAAACCTCATAGAAATGCGCATTTTCTTGAAAATGTGTGTAATAGATACATGAGATGAGCGCATTTATTCTCAGCGTGTCTAGTCAACAGTACTACTGAAGATATGCATCCAAACCGTGCGACTGCCGCAGCGCACTCTGACGCCAGCGCCGGACCGAGAACAGTGCAGCGCTGCAGACGCCAGCGGCGACTTACCATAGGAGCAGGTCGGCGGCTAACTCGTAGACAGCAGTGCAAACCAAGGAGAACAGCGTCGCAGTTCAAGGGCTTAACACCAATTGTTTCCGTGGTTACCGTGGCCGAGTCACCATTGTCGAAACAGAAGACAGGAGCGCCGACCGCGAGTGTTGAAGGCGGTCCGCATACGAGAGCTGGATCGTAGCGACTTGTTTGCCCAATTATTAAGCGTGATTTCGTTTCCTTTCGCTTTTCTCACGTTGAATAAAACATTACGTTAGAATGTATACTTATTCAGGGACTACGAACCACTCTGAAAGTGGCAGAAGTCATGGCACATCTCCTAATATAGTGTTGAACCTGCTATTGCCCGGCGTAGTGTAGTAACTCGACGTGGCATATACTCAGCAAGTCGTTGGAAGTCCCCTCCAGAAATATTCAGCCAAGATGCCTCTACAACCTGCAGTGCAGGACTTTGTGGACGAATTGACGTCTCGATTATGTCACATAAATGTTCGATGCGATACAGGTCGGGCGATCTGGTGTCCAGACCAGTCGCTCGAACTGTGCTTCAAACCAATTACAAACATTTGTGGCCCAGTGACATGGCGCATTACCGCCCATAAAAATTCCATCCTTGTTTGTCCATGAATGGCTGCAAATGTTCCCGAAGTAGTGGAATGCAACCATTTCTAGGTAATGATCAGTTCAGTTGGACCAGAGAACACACTCCATTCCATGTAAATGCAGCCCGTGCCACTATAGAACTTGCACAGCTTGCACAGTGTCTTATTGATAGCTTACATCCACGAATTCGCGGGGTCTGCGTCACACTCGAACCCTACCAACAGCACTTACCGACTGAAATCGGAACTCATTTGACCAGGTCGTGGTTTCCCAGTCGTCTAGGGTCCAGCCGATATGGTCACGAGCCCAGAAGAGATGCTGTTAGCAAAGGCACTAGCGTCGGTCGCCTGCTGCCACGTCGTCGTACTTCCCAAATTCATTTCAGCAATTCTTTCAAGCAGCACTGCTTGACTGTTAGCACTGACAACTCTAAAAGAACGCCATTGCTCTCGGTCGTTAGGGAAAGGCCGTCGGCCACTGCATTGTCCGTGGTGAGCTGTAATGTCAGAAATATGGTAGTCTTGGTGCACCCTTGACACTTTGGATCTCGCAATACGGAATTCACTAACGGTTTCCGGTATTGAATGTCCCATGAATCTAGCTACAACCACTACTCTGCGTCCCAAGTGCGTTAATTCCCGTCGCGAGGACATAATCGGCCATAATAACGTCGGGCACCTACTCCCGTGAATCAGCTGAGTACAAATGACAGCTCCACCGAATGCACTGCTCTTTTATTCCTTCTGTATGCGACAAGATTGGCATCTGTATAAGTGCATATCGCTATCCCATGACTTTTGTCACCTCCATACGGGGTTATTACAAATGATTGAAGCGATTTCACAGCTCTACAATAACTTTATTATTTGAGATATTCTCACAATGCTTTGCACACACATACAAAAACTCAAAAAGTTTTTTTGGCATTCACAAATGTTCGATATGTGCCCCTTTAGTGATTCGGCAGAAATCAAGCCGATAATCAAGTTCCTCCCACACTCGGCGCAGCATGTCCCCATCAATGAGTTCGAAAGCATCGTTGACGCGAGCTCGCAGTTCTGGCACGTTTCTTGGTAGAGGAGGTTTAAACACTGAATCTTTCACATAACCCCACAGAAAGAAATCGCATGGGGTTAACTCAGGAGAGCGTGGAGGCCATGACATGAATTGCTGATCATGATCTCCACCACGACCGATCCATCGGTTTTCCAATCTCCTGTTTAAGAAATGCCCAACATCATGATGGAAGTGCGGTGGAGCACCATCCTGTTGAAAGATGAAGTCGGCGCTGTCGGTCTCCAGTTGTGGCATGAGCCAATTTTCAAGCATGTCCAGATACACGTGTCCTGTAACGTTTTTTTCGCAGAAGAAAAAGGGGTCGTAAACTTTAAACCGTGAGATTGCACAAAACAAGTTAACTTTTGGTGAATTGCGAATTTGCTGCACGAATGCGTGAGGATTCTCTACCGCCCAGATTCGCACATTGTGTCTGTTCACTTCACCATTAAGAAAAAATGTTGCTTCATCACTGAAAACAAGTTTCGCACTGAACGCATCCTCTTCCATGAGCTGTTGCAACCGCGCCGAAAATTCAAAGCGTTTGACTTTGTCATCGGGTGTCAGGGCTTGTAGCAATTGTAAACGGTAAGGCTTCTGCTTTAGCCTTTTCCGTAAGATTTTCCAAACCGTCGGCTGTGGTACGATTAGCTCCCTGCTTGCTTTATTCGTCGACTTCCGCGGGCTACGCGTGAAACTTGCCCGCACGCGTTCAACCGTTTCTTCGCTCACTGCAGGCCGACCTGTTGATTTCCCCTTACAGAGGCATCCAGAAGCTTTAAACTGCTCATACCATCGCCAAATGGAGTTAGCAGTTGTTGGATCTCTGTTGAACTTCGTCCTGAAGTGTCGTTGCACTGTTATAACTGACTGATGTGAGTGCATTTCAAGCACGACATATGCTTTCTCGGCTCCTGTCGCCATTTTGTCTCACTGCGCTCTCGAGCGCTCTGGCGGCAGAAACCTGAAGTGCGGCTTCAGCCGAACAAAACTTTGAGTTTTTCTACGTATCTGTAGTGTGTCGTGACCATATGTCAATGAATGGAGCTACAGTGAATTTATGAAATCGCTTCAATCATCTGTAATAGCCCTGTATATTTTAAGAGATAATACATATATCATAACACTGATACCCTTATATTTTGCTGTAGTTAGCATTTTGAATCTTGTGCTGCAGAAGCAGAATTCATGGAAAGTTCGTAGTAATTGTGCCGTTATGCTGGGCTCCATCTGGTGATTTTGTTTCATTTATGAAACGATTAAATGCATTATTAAAGACTTTATCTTCTCAACAGTATCATGTTCCGCAACATTAAGTGGACATATTAAATGTTGTGAGTAGCCTTTACTTGTGTGTGTGTTATGGTAAATACCAACCTTGGAATGTGAACTGACAACCAAAATGTGCTACTGAGCTCAAAGCCACAACATTTACATGAAATTGAAAAGAACCCCGTGTGTGTGAAAACCAATCTTATTCATGAGCAAATAAATACGCTAACCAATAATTTCACGCTCAGTAGATCTGGTCAGTGCGAACTGTTTGAAAAAAAAAAACGTAACTGTATAAAAAAAACTGCAATGTCGACTTGTATAAACATGTAAGATGAAACACACGAAAATTTCTGCACTGACATATGGTCCTGGTAAAATAAAGAAACTGACAGAGCCTACATTGCGCAAAGGAAACAAAACAATCACGTATTATGAATCTCACGTGCAAAATGAAGTAGTGGCAGAAATAGCAACACAGCAAGACTCCGCAATAGCTGGGAAATACTACTAAGAACTAACTACAGTTGGTCCAGGGAAATTGGGTTCATAATCTTGACAACACAGAATGCGAATGAAAGACGTGGCCCAACCTTTAAGGTCTGAAAGTTAGGAAGGAACTTATCAAAAACAAATTATAGAGCCTACTATGAAAATTCATTTAGTCTAATAACTTCCATGGCACAGTAAATTAATTCAGAAGATCAATCAATAGAATAATTATCAAAAACTCTACTGTGACGAGGGTGAAGTGGACCAACAATATAAATCTACAAAACTAAAATAATCTTTTTACCTCATCAAATAATACTTTATTCTTCGATTCAAAACCTTTTTTTATGTCCGTATGCTATCCAACCATTGTTCTGAGTACTCATTCCTCCTCATAATAAATCTGCAATTCACATAGTTCCAAAAGTGCGTCCACGCATTACACTGTACACTCAACGAACCTCGCTTGCTGCACACCGCAGCTTTCCACTACAGACTGTCAAAGATTCTACGACTCCACCACAGTGCTGCCATCGCAGACACAGATACTGTTGCCTAATAACTGTTTCTCTGCTCACAGCTCTTCAGATATATCATTCTCCTTTCCAAATTTTAACACATCCAATAACATCATAAAAAATAGCCATCTTACAGTTGTTGGTTTGAGGAAGGAGACCAGACAGCGAGGTCATCGGTCTCATCGGATTAGGGAAGGATGGGGAAGGAAGACGGCCGTGCTCTTTCAGAGGAACCATCCCGGCATTTGCCTGGAGTGATTTAGGGAAATCACGGAAAACCTAAATCAGGATGGCCGGACGCGGGATTGAACCGTCGCCCTCCCGAATGCGAGTCCAGTGTCTAACCACTGCGCCACCTCGCTCGGTAGCCATCTTACAACGCTTAGGACAGACCTATGTTGAGCTTTGCTTAAATACTTTGTCATTTCATATAATCTAACTCTAAAACTTTTATCCATTATGGATGAGGATCACTGCTATTGTTATGAATAAAGGTTTCTTGAAATTACTGCTACCCATCGCCTTTTGTTTTGTTCTTCAGTTTGCTTATCTCATTACCTGTTTCGAACCGCCTCGAGATTCATCATCAGAGGTTCGTATTTACGTATTGACTGCAGCAGTGTGGGAATCGTGTAGCTGTGGCAAGATGTATAAACGAAACATGTGAACACTGAATGTGGCGAGAATGATGCGCATTATGAGATCGGTTTTGTTGCGTTACTTCACAGTTATTAGTATCCGTTGGTTGGTTATAAGCAACGCAACAAATTCCATCTCATAATGTGAATCATTCTCGCCACACTCAGTGTTCACATGTTTCGTTTATACGTTCTGCCACAGCTGCACGACTCCCACGCTACTGCAGACAACCAGTAAATGTGTACCATTTGATGATGAATCACTAGGCAGTTCGAAACCGGTAAAGGGAGGATAAAATTGAAGAACAAAACAAGAGGCGACTGGTTGCAATAATTTCAAGAAAACTTGAATGTAACTCTCCTTCGTACAGCTTACAACAAGAGTTACGGAAATCGTCGTTGTAGCGTTCTCGCTTCCCACGCCCAGGTTCCCGGGTTCGATTCCCGGCGGGGTCAGGGATTTTCTCTGCCTCGTGATGACTGGGTGTTGTGTGATGTCCTTAGGTTAGTTAGGTTTAAGTAGTTCTAAGTTCTAGGGGACTGATGACCATAGATGTTAAGTCCCATAGTGCTCAGAGCCATTGAAATCGTCGTTGCTACTGTTGACAACATTTCTGCAGGCTCATCGATATTCCAAAAGGATTGTTTAAATTCAGTTAAAGTTTATGAAAGGGGAACTGAGGGCTAATAAATGAAAAATTGTATTGTCGTAGTGGAAGGATGTTCACGTTCCATTTGGTGTTGTTAAAAAAGTATTTTGTAAGTGTAAGTTGAATGTGATACTTTGTATTTATAGTGTTGCAGTGTTTTGTTCCTTCGAAAGGCCGAAACGGGTACCGAAGAAATAAAATACACACTCTGAACCCTGCCCATATTGCTCCAAATATTCTCAATTAACGAGGGATCCGGAGGTCCTTCTGGCCAAGGGAGGGTCGTCAAGCACGAAGACAAGCAGTAGAAACTCTTCCTGCGTGCGGGCAGATATTATCTTGTTAAAGTGTAAGCCCTCGATGGCTTGGTATGAAGGGCAAGAAAACGGGGTACAGAATATCGTCGAGATACTGCTGTGCCGTAAGAAAAAAAATTGTGTGAAATCTTATGGGACTTAACTGCTAAGGGCATCAGACCCTAGGCTTAGACACTACTTAACCTAAATTATCCTAAGGACAAACACACACACACCCATGCCCGAGGGAGGACTCGAACCTCCGCCGGGACCAGCCGCACAGTCCATGACTGCAGCGCCTAAGACCGCTCGGCTAATCCCGCGCGGCTGTGCCGTGATATTACTGAGGAAAACAACCATAGGGGTCTTGCCATAACATGAAACAGCACTCTTGAAGATCACTCGTGGATATTCAGCCATACAGCGGACAACAGTCAGGTTCGTATCCCACCGCTGTCTGGTGCTTCTCCAGCCACGTCTCGTCGGTGCCCAGTTCGAAGCTGGACTTGTCACTGAAGACAATTCTACTCCGATCAATGACATTTCAGGCTTAAGAAGCGTGATGTTAATGTAAAGGAAAACCAGAATACCATCTACTACTTTGACTCATTCGGTTATTTAAGACTTCCTGAAGAACTGCGTCGTTACTTCACCAACAGGAACCAGGCGTTGTACAATTTTCGGCGCTACCAAGGCTTCGGTTCGTATCTCTGTGGACATTTCTACCTATTGTCTCTCCTGACAATTGCATAAAAACAAGCAGTACGCACGTGACTGCGACATTTGATGTTAATATGTGACATTATTCACTCTAACTCTAAAAGAACGTTTGTCTAAACTGAAAGTGAACTATTTTCCTCCAACAGATCTGAGCAAGGGGAAGTGCAGTGTAGTACTAATCGATCTGGAAGCATACAGCAGCATAGCTAATGCCACTGAGGAGAATAATACACTGCATCTAGGGAGTGAGGAAGTTGAGGTAATACCTCCTGGTTTCTACGACACTGACGATTTAATTGTGTTAAAAGTCGAATCAGCCAGTGTACATAATGCCAATCAATATGATTCATGTAGAGTATAATATCGCTGTGAATTCGTACGTTAATGAAGACTATTCTATATGTACTACATATGCATTTTTCCTACAGTGGATATAGGATACAAAATTGAAGAAATTCCAAGTAATCCAATATATCTCGCTGTGACTGTTCAGACATTACCACCTCGAGCTGAATGTCATCGATCAGAATGCAATCTAGTCGATTTTCGCGTTGAGGATATTATAGTACATCTTCATCTTAAGCAAAATTATGTGTATTAAATATAAACACAGCAAACCTTACCATCAGAAGACCACTTTGCAGTGGAAGCAGAATGCTAACACGCAAGAACTATGAGTAACTTAAATCCACTGAATTCAAACCTCATAATGATGTCAGTCTATGTGACAACTTCGGTTCAATGTGATGAGCATACCATTAGCAATGGATTTTATTCACGCAAGCCATTTGCCTCAGCAATTTTTGACAATAATTACGAATTACAAATTATTATTCAGTATCAAAATAGATTGACACCTCCAAGCAAGAGCTTCCTATATTTGGAGGGGATATTTACACCTATGAAAGCCGCAGTACCATCAATAACATCACACTTTACACAAATCGACCACACGACAAATATTGGGATCACATCTACACTAAACACATGCATCTCTCCATCAGCATCCGATCTTAATGCTCTACAGAACGAATGATAATTCGTAGCCAGAGAGATACATAATTCTTTTAGTGTATGCATTCTACTCTAAATGTAAATAGGCTTTTTTGAAGACCGTAACTGTATTATAAAGAACGCTAAGCAGAAAATGATTCTAGTTCGAAGTGCTTTACGTAACAACTCATAGAGTCTAGGACAAGGAGAAGAAGAGCGTAAAATTGTGCCGGATAAACTGATGCCGCCGTTGTGGCCGAGCGGTTCTAGACGCTTCAGTCTGGAACCGCGCTGCTGCTACGGTCGCAGATTCGAACCCTGCCTCGGTCATGGATGTGTGTAATGGCCTTAGGTTAGTTAGGTTTAAGTAGTACTAAGTCTAGGGGACCGATGACCACCGATGTTAAGTCACATAGTGCTCAGAGCCATTTGATAAACTGATATGGAAAGTACCACGCCTGTCTCTGTCCGACAAACTTTTACATATTCTGAGTTCAGGAGGGCAACTGTCAACTTTCCGTTCATGGAAGTTGTTTGAATATCCAATCCTTCGATAGTCATCTCGTGAAGCGTGGGCTCTTGAGACTTCTGTCCAGCTAGAAACGCCTTGCTTTACTATTCTGGCGCTGCAGACAGGCAGGAAAAAGGGGAGTGTGCTGAAAATGATATGAGCGTATTTAACAACTGTAAACTAACCAAGGTTACAGTTTATCTAAACTCTCATTTTTTCCGTACGATAATTTACAGCTCGAATGGAGCAGAAATACATATGGCCTATTCAATGACTTGTACACAGGATTTTACACAAATTATTACGAACTGGTGATGGTTTCAGATGCATGCTTAGCCTACAAACATTTAAGAAATACCACCCATAGAGGTGACAGATTGTTCAAAGAAACTTGAGGTAGTGAAGACTGGAACTGAAGACATATGTATAGAAGTCGAACATCCGAAAGCTTCCCTGCGAGCTCTGCAGTATTTTCATTAATACTACGCTACAGTCTCATAAACTACTAGCCGCTAACAGGAAATTTACAGTGTATAGTATGAATCTAGAGGCATTTGCTTTCCTTGCATTCTCAAAAAATGGTTCAAATGGCTCTGAGCACTATGGGACTCAACATCTTAGGTCATAAGTCCCCTAGAACTTAGAACTACTTAAACCTAACTAACCTAAGGACATCACACACACCCATGCCCGAGGCAGGATTCGAACCTGCGACCGTAGCAGTCCCGCGGTTCCGGACTGCAGCGCCAGAACCGCTAGACCACCGCGGCCGGCGTTTGCATTCTCCAACACTGGGCAAGTACTAACAAGATATTCAGCAACTGTTCAACACAGTGCACTGTCCTAAAACTCAGGCCGGCCGGAGTGGCCGTGCGGTTCTAGGCGCTACAGTCTGGAACCGAGCGACCGCTACGGTCGCAGGTTCGAATCCTGCCTCGGGCATGGATGTGTGTGATGTCCTTAGGTTAGTTAGGTTTAATTAGTTCTAAGTTCTAGGCGACTGATGACCTCGGAAGTTAAGTCGCATAGTGCTCAGAGCCATTTGAACCATTTGAACCTAAAACTCAAACGATGACTTTGTGGATGACGCAATTTTACCATACAGATCGTTGCTTTGATGAAAGGCTTATGTATGAAGATGTGGTGTCATTGCTCTGAACGTATGATCATAGAGACAGCACAGTTTATGTCAAAGGCTTCCAGAGGATTTCCTAGTTTCAACAATTTATAAATGTGAGTGTATCCAGAACATAAAAACAGAAACATGTCCTATGCTCAAGCAATTAAATAGGAAGAAGACGTACGGACAATGTGAGTTTATTGAATGGTTCAGAAAGTGTACAACTATTATCCAGTTGACTTAGCAATAAAATAAATAGTTTCTTTTATTTAAAAAAAACTTTTTATCTATCTATTCACTTCCTATTTCTCCTCTCCTCTTACACGCTTCGTGTGAGTGCTTAATGTACGCTTTCTGCTGCACTCCTCATACAGAAGAAGCACAAGAGCCTCCTCGCAGGGAGCTGCACAGCAGTTGTAGCTGATAAACAGGGACCTGATAAACAGGGACCTGATCCAGCAGAAATGAGAAGACAGAGCAGCTTTCATTAGGTTCTGCTGTACTATCTGGAGCATTATCGTGATACCACGTATGTTCACGGAGTAACAAGATCTGCAAGATCTGCAAATATGCCATGTAGTGCCAGTCACCAGTGTTGGATTTTGCGTACATGTGTGTTTGAATTACGGCTAACTCCCGCTGTCACTAAAAGTGTGAATATAGTGGTACGTGTATACGAGTGCTGCATGTGTGGTAAAAAGCACGAATGTCTGCACTGCATTAGATTCAAATGAACACGGATGTCTGCCTCTCATGGTAGATGTTCACCTACACCTAGGTGCATGTGCCATCTGTATATAAATCAGTGCCAAATGACTCCTTCTCATTTCATTATAATTAGCCATGAAAAACTCTGCCCAAGCTGAAGACGAAGGCGCTGGTAAGTACTCTCATTTGTCAGACGCTGACAACTTGTTTCCAAGCATATCACCACTGTTTGATGATGAGAATACGGCATTTGTTATGAATGACTTACCTCTAGGTGAATATAAAAAAAATTCTGTATATAGATGTTTTTTGTTTTTCTCTCTTTTCACTTTTGCATATGATCCTTATTTGTTCATTTTTCCACTCAGATTTCACAGAGTTTCTATCACATTATGATTGAGCAATCACAAGTAAGGATGCCATTTTGTTCTAGTCTGAACTCATGGGGGATGACACCAGTCGCTGAGAGGCAGGTACATGAGTATTACTACTTTTTCCATCAATAATAAGAATAACTGCTTTATGCCTGCATACGACTTCCTTTTTTTTCGCTAGGCTCGATTGGTGCTGATATTGCAAGGAAAGTGGAAACCGAGCAAACCTGGAATATACCGGACTATACCGTACCTAACATCACGATTAGCAATGAGGATGATTAGTGGCTGAAAGCACTTATCGCCAGTGAACCTTGGTGTAAATATCGGAGCATAATTATTATTTCTGGATGTAAACACCTATTGCTTGTATCTTTATGTGAGACTAATCAATTTCGCTTCTTCTTCCATTGCAGAAGGAGTAATGGAAGATTCCAGATGTGGGCTCACAATACTGCCACTGGACCATTCATTGATACGGCCATCGACGTCTGCATTACCGCGGCGTAACAGTAGCAGGGCGGTTCCATCGATGTCTGTCAGCTTGTCTGAAGTTCTAAGGTATCACACTCAGCTTGTAAGTAGGCTGTTTAGGTTTTTGTATTGGTAACGCCACGTAGCGCCCTGTATGAAAATCACTGGCTGTGCTGTGTGCAGTCTGTGGCTGGGTGGCATTGTTGGAATAGTCGCTATTGTAGTGTTGGGCAGTTGGCTGTTAACAGCGCGTAGCGTTGCGCAGTTGGAGGTGAGCAGCCAGCAGTGGTGGTTGTGGGGAAAGAGATGGCGGAGTTTTGAGAGCGGATGATCTGGACGTGTGTCCATCAGAGACAGTAAATTTGTAAGACTGGATGTCATGAACTGATATATATATTATGACTTTTGAACACTATTAAGGTAAATACATTGTTCGTTCTTTATCAAAATCTTTCATTTGCTAACTATGCCTATCAGTAGTTAGTCCCTTCAGTAGTTAGAATCTTTTATTTAGCTGGCAGTAGTGGCTCTCGCTGTATTGAAGTAGTTCGAGTAACGAAGATTTTTGTGAGGTAAGTGATTCATGAAAGGTATAGGTTATTGTTAGTCAGGGCCAGATTGAAGGATAAGATCCTCAGTGTGACTGCTGAAGCTGGTGCGGGAACGTGACGGAGACAGACCTGGCATATCCCATCGATTTCCATAACGAGCACAGTGGCCTGAAATTGTGTCCAGAGCGTCAAGACCTGCCGAATGTTCCATCTCCAAGATGATGACAACGTTGGGGAATGAGCAGAGATACATTCTACACTACAGAAACCTCAAGCAGTGCCTCAGGTTGGGTAAGCAACTTCTTAGATTGCAGGAAAGTTGCAGCTGTGCAAGAGGCGGCTGTTGGGAGGCCGGAACTTCCCTGCACAAATGTTGGGCCATATTGATGGGTGGGGGGAGGGGGCTGTGAATGTAAGTTGAGTGTTATTGATTACTCTTGTTTTATGCCTATAACGAACAAACAAGCAGTGCTTTCAAACTCGTACTGTCACACTGTTCATCAGATATTTATCTGTTCCACCATCTTGTTTTATACGTTCTGAGTGAGATTTTTGATTTTTGATTTTTGACATGACCCCCGGTTTCTTCACCAAGACATATTTGGATGTTAAAAAAGAACAATTTATGCTTGCTCAAGACAGAAACGTATTTCCATAATTTGATATTCAAGGTGTTTGAGGAGGTATGGAAATTTTATTATCTAGTTGGTAATTGATCTGTACTGGTTTGCATACCGCATATTTGTTTTACAAGCACAAAGTTATGTTATTAAGTTTATTAATTAAGAAGTCAATTCTCATGAACATGTCTTCGAAGCTACACTCACATCTGAAAGTCACTAGTCTTCGATGAGCGTGGTTGGCAGTCGTGAAAAGTATGGCGCAATAAGAATTAAGAAACGCCTGACCGTCTTGTCTGGGGCGTGCGGTCTTCTGCGCACGGGCGCGCAGAGTCGCAAATCATTCGCAAATGCGGAGAAATGCTGCTGTAGAGGAGGGGAACTCGTCCGGTGTGGGGGTGGAGCGCACGCATCGCTTCCTCTGAGTCTAAATCTCTTCTCGCTTAGTCACGAACGCCACCGCTGAGACTGCCTGAGGTCGGTGTCAAGAGCTATTTGTCTTCAGCCAGAGATAATACATATTCTCTCTCTTGTATTGTTTCTCCTCTCAGAGATAACACTAAATTGTAGTGCCCGATGAGATTCTTTTTGATGGACGCTACAGTAAACAGACAGTAGAGATTCTGCCTCCTCCCCGCCCCTACTAGACTTGTAACAGCCTTTCCTCGCATTTCAACAGAACAGCGAACATCCAGGCTGACGCATTTCAAGATTGGCTCCATTATACACACCTAAGATACGGGACGAATCATTAACATCATTATACATTTCCCCATCTACTATCCTCTAAATTAGAAAATAAGACATTCATGATTTATTAATACACAAACGGTAAAAGAAATCGCAACACCAAGAAGAAGTCGTGCGACACAATCGAAAGTTGGTAGGCGTGTTTTTGCATCTCAATTAGTTTTGCTTTAAATATAGGATTTAACGATCGTTAATGCTAGTTACCATTGAGATTGGACGTGGGGTGTTGATGTTAGTTAACAGTTTTTAAGGTGAAAAAGACGCCGTTACCAACATCTCAGTGAGTTTGAATGAGGTCGTGCAATAGAGCAACTAGAATCTTGACATTCCTACTGCGATACTGCATAAACACTTGGCACCAATATAACAGCTGTATATGATTGCTGGCAGCGATGGTCTCTAGAATGTACGATTGCAAGAAGACCGGGCGCCGGGCGGCCATGTAGCTCTACCGAATGCTAGAGCATCCATTTCGGCATGTGGTGCATCGTTCTGGATCTGCAGAAGTAGTTTGAGTAGCAGTTGGTACCATAGTGACCCAAATAACTGTTACAAATCGATTACTTCAAGCACATCTCCGAGACAGATGCCCTGTAGCGTGTATTCCACTGATCCCAAACTACCGCCATTTGCGACGTCAGCGGTGTCAAGCGATAGCTCGTTGGAGGGCAGGGTGGAGGTCTGTTGTGTTTTCTGATAAAAGCTGGTTCTGCCTCGGTGCCAGTGTTGACCATTTTTTGGTTAGAAGGAGGTCAATTGATGGCCTGCAACCAACCTGTCTACGTGCTAGACACACTGGACCATATCTGGAGTTATGGTCTCTTGGTGCGATTTCGTATGAGAGCACAAGCACTTTCTTGATTATCCCACGCACCCTAACTGCAAATTTGTTTGTCAATCTGGTGATTCGTCCTGCAGTGTGTAGTGTAACGACGTAAGTTTTGTATGAATGATTTTCTTTTGACATATGACCATGTGCAGACTTCGTCACCTACGTCAGTTACAACACACTTCAAAAATATTTAAATCCTTTTTTTAAATTTGTCTCTGAATGGTTTTTGAACGAAACTGTAATTAAAACATCATCATTTGAGTCGTATGCGCAGCGTTTCGTCACTCAGGCCAATTGGTTTGCGCAAACGTTTTTTCAATTTACATGTCGTTTGTTTCTCCTCAGAAATTATATTAATGCAAGTGATCTGCTTTAATAAATATTAGAACCACACTGAAAAAACTTTCGAGATTCAAACTCGCGATGGACGTTGTCAAAAATTAATAATCTTGTCAAATAAATTACGTAACATAATTCTTCATAAACAAATTCTCGGAACACGTATTTCAACTTTAGTAGCATCCACTAGTTTATTATGTTCCTACATATAGACGTGAACCTGGGCATAGACAAGATAGAACTGAACATTTACAACATGATTAAACTTTCTATGACGTCATTGTTTTACAAACATTACAAATTCTCAAATTTTTAATTTTTAGAAGCACGACGCAACAACTCGGTTTCAGGATCTTCTGTTGCTCTTTGGCTGTCGACCCGCGACATATAGTGGCCAGCAATTTTCTCTCTGGTCCCGGCAGCGAAGACGCTGTCTCCGTTCGTTGCGCCGCCCTCTCCGTACATGAAACATAAAAAATAAATACAAAACTTTAGATAATTCACAGCTATTACAAATATTACAAAAATACATAAACAAAACAGTAAATTAAACTTATATTCACCTGCAAACTGGGCTGACACTGGTGGATTTCACGTCCCACTACAAGTGCTGCCATTCATGAACAGCATTCTAGGCGTGTTTTCCAATAGGATCATGCTTGCTCACATACAACTGTTGTAACCCAACATGCTCTACAGAGTGTCGAAATGTTGCCTTGCCCTACTCAGTCACCAGATCTGTCTCCATTCGAGCACGTATGACACATCACCGAACATCTCCAGCCTGATCCACAAACAGCATTAAACGTCCCTGTGTTGAGCGACCAACTGCGACAGGCATGGAATTCCATCCCACAAACTGTCATCAGGCACCAGTACAATACAGCCTGCATGTTTGCATTCAACATTCTGATAGCTAAACCAGTGGTGAATGTAAAAGTAGCAGAATTTCACAGTTGCAATGACTTATCTCACACATGTGCTCTTACAATGTTCGTCAATGAAATATGTTACCTAGACAAACGTATTTCCGCAGTTTCATTACTCTCCGTTAATTATTTTTGGGGGTTCCAAATTTTTGCCATTACTGTATTTGCTGATTTCATGCAAAGTCTCCACTCGTTATTTCTTGCTTTGTCCTGGTACTCCATTCTTAATAGTTTTCTTTAGTTCGATGTTTAAAATGATCATTCTCTGTTTAGCCACTTAGGTGAGACATAAGGAAGACATTACTTGGCAGTTTTCATGTTTCGTTTCCTCTAATGCCAATAACTTTCAGTTAGAAGGAGTGATATTTGGTAACGGTATCCCAGGAGTGTTATTACTTTAATCAAACAGAATGTGGATACGTATTTTTGATTATGCTCTTTGGTGGTAATTGTCATTTATTTAAAGCAGGTGCATTTTGAATGAGTGTATTGTGTGTCCCAAACCCTTAGCGTCAAATTTAACAGATGTTAGATCGTAATAACAGTACTTTTGTGGAAAGGAGATAATGCTCAGAAATGAATATCTAATTTTTGTATTGGCGTGAATAACAAATTTTTCTTCACTAACTTAGGCTCATAGCAGCCACCTCTGGTTTCAATGCAAGCTTTACAGTATAACCCGTTGACATATCTGAAGTTTGGTGTTACAGTCATCTGGCACCGGCATTCTATACAAACTTTGACCCAGAGGCAAAGTGACACACGGGGTTTTCCTCGGCCTCCGTTGTACTTATGAATAGGTATCAGACTGGTCGTGAACCCTTGTCATCAATATGGAGTAAAGTCAGATATCTGGAGCAAAGGGTTCGTATAAGGAGAAAGCTACCTACTTTGCATGATATAGGAACATTTTATATATCTGTTTGACTTGTGTTATTGAAGAATGCTAGAGAAACAAATTGTATGCCACTTATATCATGAGGAAATTTTATTTATAAAAAAAATAGTTTGTTTGTACTTGTAATATATCGACTTACTGTAATGCACCGATTTGCTGTGATATAACCTTCCATAGCATGAGTTTATCAGTTATTTGTGCAACAGATCGACTGCAAAGGCTTTAACTTCCATGGATACATTTGTAAAGTTTGGATGCAAGGAAAGATACATTGTCTTTGAGTGTTAAGAAAATCATTGTTGAGTAAAATAGCGCACGCTAGGTGGAACAGCAGAAGAGGTGTGGCGGTCATCGATTGGCTTAGCTGAGGAGTTCTGTGTCAGAGCAGTTGGTTGCCTTTGAAGATGAGAAATTCTGGGAAGAGAAGAATAGCCAAGAATTGAATATCATTGGAGGAAAAATTTTTGGAATTTGATTTTGATGTGGTATTTGTCACATTGCTTTGCGTATATTGAGACATTACTATCGTTTGTTAATTTTCAGTGTTCACTGATTTCGGGTGTTGGATCAAGGAGATGATTTATCACTCATATGTTCAAGGTGTTAGCAAGTTCCATCCACTTGTATTAGTTAATAAGTGATTTCGAGTTAATAATTTATACTTCAGTTTTATACTTCAGTAATGATTGGTGTCTGTGATAAGGTTATAATGAATAAGTATTTTTTTTAAATCAGTTTAAATGTTAGGCGAACAGTTTAGCGAAAATTAAATAAATTCTGATTTCATTTTATTTTTCATTTACAGTCATCCTCTTCCTTTTCACAAATGACATACATTATGAATACATTTTGAATGCAATGAATGCTAAGAGCATTTTTAGCAAATGAACAAGACGATGAGTGGACAGAGTGTAATGTTTCTTGACAAGTGGTAAATTACAGCATGCAGCGCAGCGCTTTTCTCTTTAAGCTGATTGTGTTTCAACAGCGTTATCATTGAAACTACAACGATGCAGAACAGAACCGAGTATCTGTTGAAGGTAAGACATTATCAGCGCCTAATTACAGAACTCATTTGGAAGCAGATTTCCTTGTTGTGTGGAGTGAAGTAAACTAGAGGTGAACGTATTCTCGACAAGTAAAGAATACCCATTATGAGCGAGAATTTCCGCAAAAAGGTTACTTTCATTTAATACTGTTAATGTTTAAAGATACTTCCATTATAAATTTCCAAATTAAATAATTTTCATATTATTAGATACTTCCTACATTTACCAGATATGAAGTCGCTTTTTGAAGGCAAAAGTGAGAAAAAGACACCTCCATAGCACACAGGGCGTTGGCTTACAAAACGCAGCTTGCCGCGCGAGTGAACGCCTTCCTGGGGACACTGCCAGCCAATTCCTGCGCCACTTAGCTGTGCCGCCAGCAGCCTAACATCGCCTGTAAACGGCTTGCGCTGCGGCATTCATATCAACATCCACCTGCAAGTTAGTTTGTCTCTTAGTAGCCACGATTTCAAAGCCTGGTAATGTGCGTGAAAGCTTATTTAACTGATAATGAGCATATCATTATGTTTTTATTGAATATGTTTTAACGATGTCAAGTAATTTGCAGCAGTGGTTCACATAATATTTATACCCATGTTCCAAAACACCTATGTTTGTCAAAATAAATGTTTGAGGCGATCTAATTACGTTCTTGCACTTGCCACTCCTAATCCCTCTAATTACACTCAAAGAGAAAAAAATGATGCATAACGAAGGAATTATCTGAATACAATGGAAATCGGTAGATGCGATGTATATGAAAAAACAAAAAAATTAATACGATTTCGGAAAAAATTGATTATTTTTTCTAGAGGAAGATCTACATAAACTGAGCACGTTAATAATGCGTCGTTCCACTTCTGGCCGTTATGAAAGCAGTTAATCGGCTTGGTGCTGATTAATAGATCGCTTGGATGTTCACCTTAGGGATATCGTGCCAAATTCTGTCAAACTGGCAGGTTAGATCGTAAAAATCCCGTTCTGATTGGAGGGCCCTGCTCGTAATGCTCGAAACATTTGCAGTTGGGGAGGAATCTGGCGACCTTGCTGCCGGAGGCATAGTTTATCAAGCATTAACACAAGAGTTGAAACTCACGCCATGTGGGGATGTACATTATATTGTTGAAATATAATCCCAGAATGGTTTTCTGTGAAGGGAAAGAAAACGGGCACAGAATATCATCAACGTGCTGCTGTGCGGTAAGGGTGTGACGGATGAGAATCAAAGAGGTCCTGCTATGAAAAGAAATGGCATCCCACACCATCACTTCTGGTTTTTGGACCACATGATTGTTGACAGTCAGGTTCGTGGCACCATCCGAGGCGTCTCCAGACACTTCTTCGCTGGTTATCAGGCCTCAATTCGAAGCTGAACTCATCACGGAAGACATTTCTACTCTAGTTAGTGAAATTCCAGGCCGAAAACGTATCTGGAGAAGCCTTGGACACTGGGGGGATACCAACCTCGATGTCACCCACTACACGCCCCGACCACCAGGACTGAAGGTCTGGGCTTCCATTTCTTTTCATAGCAGGACCCCCTTGGTTGTCATCCACAGCACCTTTACAGTACAGAGGTACGTTGACGATATTCTACACCCCGTTTTGTTGCCCTTCGTGGCAAGCCATCGTAAGCTTACATTTCAGTTAGCTTATCTCCACCCGCACACAACGATTAACTACTGATTGTTTTCGTGCTTGCCAAACCCTACCTCGGCCATCAAAGTCACCGGATCTCTTGCTATATAGGAACGTTCCGAACATTATGAGCAAGGCCAACCAGCTCGTTATGTTGACGATCTAACGTGTCAATTGGGCAGAATTTGGCATAATCAATAAATCATCCAATTTTTTCTGAAATCGTGATTATTTGTTTGTCTGTATATGTATATCACATCTAACGATTACTGTCTCATTTAGATCATTCCTGTGTGGTGGGTCTTTTTTCGTCTTACCGTGTATATTTCAAAACATTGGAGTATGAACTAAATTATAATTACTTACTTACTTACTTACTCACTGGTCATACCGGACTCGAGAGTCCATTACCGCAGCAACGTAACAAACGTAAACAATAACAAAACCCATTTTATGAAACTAGTGTGCACCCATATTCTCAGCACTGTATTCGTCAAGGTGCAAGTTGAAACCTGTTTATTCCTGAATCTCCTCTCACAGAGTACGAGGCCACATTCTCAATTTCTACAGCGTCGACAACTCTTTGTCGAGAACCTTGGGCTGCTCCTTTGCTTCTGGTTGCTCAAGTAGAAACTCTAATATCGATTCTGGAAATGCTGTTCTAGCTGTCGGATTTAATCTTCCACAATCAATTTTCGCTCCCACGTAGACCCACAACTGTTTTAGAAGGTTCTCGGGTTGTCGAGTTATGACTTGATTTTAAAAATTTTCCGCTAATCTTGACGGAGTGACTGTGCAGTGACGGAGCAGTAAAAGTCTTAGACTGAATATGAGGTTGTCTATCTCCAATATTTAACTGAAGGGAAACAGCCATTGCATTGATTAAGTCAGATGCCGGAACAGCTGATTTTAAGAAGCCATTTATGTATAGCAACTTACACAGTCAGAAGGCCGATAGTTGGCCAGTCTAGCAAAATTGCTTCTGGCCTTAACATATAAACAGGGCAGCGAAAAACTATTTTCGAAATTCGATGTTCACCTATCGGAAACCTAAATGCGGTATGGCCCCAGAAACGAAAGACTATTTGTCGCACCAAATGGGAGATTCATCGTGATGAAACAGACCCTCCTTTTAGTCTGGCCGCACCTGTGACATCACACGATGCACACTCTTAGCCTTCTCTGAGTGGCACCAGCATCTACATGCTTGGTATACTTCTGCGACTGGAGCCCTACAAGCGCCACAATCTACAAGCCATTCGCCTCGTCTTACATCAGACAAATAGCCTTCTTGTTCTAAGATGTTATGACATACTGGCTGTAAATCCAGATGTGTCGAATTCCTCAGTATTACACTTCATTCCTCCATATGTCAGAGCCCTTAACACAGTAAGTGAAACTGCCTATTTCCATATAAAATAACTTGACATCAACAAAGTTTGATTTTGCAAACTTGTAATGGAATCGGTACATGCGAAGTTTGGAGAAGTCTAGAACACATATCGATATCGGCAGGCTTCGTAACTCCAGTGAAACCTTGGTCATCTCCACAGCGACTAGTCCTTCATTGAGGATAGTGGTCTACTTAAAATTTCTGCTGGTGATGTAATGCCCATCCTGATGGTAAACTAAATGAAATTCGCCACGGTTTCTAACATTATGATGTTGCAGTGCCTGTGTTTATCAGAAGTATGCCGCAAACTTCCTTCGGACATGCATGCATGCATGTCTAAACAAATTTTGCGTCGTACCTCCGAACAACACAGGCGCTGCAATACCGTACTGCTTTGCTGACAAGCGACGTTCAGCTAAAATATCTCCCCTGTACGAGAACGTACACAATAAATGTACGAATAAAAGATGTTGACACATGGTTTACGATGTATAGAACTTTGGGCCTGGCCATGAGTCGTGCCTGGATAGCCTAACGGTAAGGCAGAATCCGGGTTCGACTCTCAGTCCGGCACAAATTTTCATTGTCGTCATTCCATTATACAGCTGATGGGTTTCCATACGCGTAACGGCGAATACATTTCATGTGTTTCTAACATTATCTATGGCTTTTTAAAAAAAACTAAGTTATTCATTAATTTATAATAGTGACCTCTCATCCTCTATTTCACCCCCTTAGGTGAGGAATTTCGGACAATCCCTTCTTAAACGATGAATCAGTCTAACCTGTTTCACGTCCTTAGGAGTTGAATTTCCAAAAACAGTGAAACACGTATTTTCACATTTCTAACCTAAGAAGCCAAACACAAATTTTTAGAGAGATAGTTTTAAAAATGTTTCTCCAATAAAATATTTTCATAAAACGTTTCACCCCCTATTTCACTTCCTTCGGGGTTGAATTTTCAAAGACATGCATATGTTTCGTTTCTAACACTGAAGCCAAATACAAATTTTCATGCATTTAGCTTTTGTTTCTGTCAGAGAAACCAAATTTAAATTATGATAGATTTTGCTTTAAAAATACTTTCATAATAAAATACTTTCATAGAAATACTCATCCGCTATTTCACATTCCGCTATGGAATACAATTTCCAAAAACACTGAGACACGAATTTTTTATTTGTAACCGGGAAGACAAGCACAAATGTTCATAGATGTAGCTACAAAAATTCTTTACTAGTTCCTTAATAATGATATATTTTTCAAAAAAAGTTTTCACCCATTATTTCACCACCATAGAGCTAAATTTCCAAAAATTCCCAAACAGTTATTTCTTTATTTCTGATAGAGAAACCAAATAACAATTTTCGTAGGTCTAACTTCAAAATTGCCTTAATAGCGACATTTAAAAAAAAAATACTTCATCTCCTTAGGGTTAAAATTTCGAAGAATCCCTCTTTAAACGACACCTGCAGTATAAGATCCACACCTTCTCCAAACTTCAAGTTTCTATCATCAGCTTCTTGGGCTGGGCGATGAAGAGTTAATCAGTGAGGACGTTGCATTTTATACCTGTAGAGATTTGGATAAAATAATCACCGATACTACCCTGATACATCCAACTTTTTTGACATTTACCTACAGACTAAGTATCCATTATGCTGAAGACTGTGCGGATACTTTCAAGAGATGTATGTTCTTGACCTTTTCCGGAGAATCAACTATTTGTATTGCTCCCAGGTGGCCAACAAATTGCAGTCATTTATGAAACACGATATTTCTACAGCGTACTTTGCACTCATCTTCATGCGGTACATGTAGAATTAGGACCTTTGCTATATCGCGCCTCGCTTCCTTTATTCTCTTATCGCTCCCCACCCTTTGCCTTAGTATTTGGGCGCACGCCGCGTCGGGCGGAATTGTGGGGGAACGTGATCACCGAATACTGGGTGAGTATTCCGGTCCCTCAGTTCCTCTGTCGCTCCCGTCGCACGCTGAAGTTGCGGTCGAATGTCTTGTCAGTTCTTTGTCATGCATCCTAAACCAATGTTACATATAATCCGTCTTGATTGCAAAATGTTTATTTATATGACCGGTTTCGGTTCCTCTAGAACCATCTACAGATCTGTAACGATAATGATACTAATTTACTATTTCATAGATGCAAACATTTTTCATCCTATCTGTTGTTGTTGTTGTGGTCTTCAGTCCTGAGTCTGGTTGGATGCAGCTCTCCATGCTACTCTATCCTGTGCAAGCTTCTTCATCTCCCAGTACCTGCTGCAACCTACATCCTTCTGAATCTGTTTAGTGTATTCATCTCTTGGTATCCCTCTAAGATTTTTACCCTCCACGCTGCCCTCCAATACTAAATTGGTGATCCCTCGATGTCTCAGAACATCCAATCTAATCAATATCAAATGTACCAGACCGTACCTGATGTTTCGGTTACAGGAGTAACCCGTCCAAATACAATAACTTTCACATGCTGCGTCACATAAAAATTGTTGGCAGAATGCACGTCATTTATATTAATTATAACACTATTACCGACAGGTGGCGTCTGGTACATTCGTTACATTACATATGCACATACTGCATTCAGTATATTTTTATGATTAATTTTGTATTGTATGTTAACTGGGGACCTAGCAACGACGGAGAGGCTCCGTCCCCGTCGCAGCCGCAGTGGTCCACAACCCCACGGCGACTTCCGCAGTCCACTTAACCCCTCCGCCGCCCCACACCGAACCCAGGGTTATTGTGCGGTTCGGCCCCCGGTTGACCCCGCAGGAAACGTCTCACACCAGACGAGTATAACCCTTATGTTTGTGTGGTAGAGTAATGGTGGTGTACGCGTACATGGAGAACTTGTTTGCGCAGCAATCGCCGACATAGTGTAACAGAGACGGAATAAGGGGAACCAGCCCGCATTCGCCGAGGCAGATGGAAAACCACCTAAAGACCATCCACAGACTGGCCGGTTCACCGGATCTCGACACAAATCCGCCGGGCGGATTCGTGCCGGGGACCAGGCGCTCCTTCCCGCCCGGAAAGCAGTGCGTTAGACCGCACGGCCAACCGGGCGGGCCATGATTAACTTTTATCCCCAAAAATACTTAATTAAAATCTGTAGACGTCACGGTTAAAATATGTACTTATCAAAATTTAAAAAAAAAACACACAATAAAACTGTCATATTTATACGATCTAAAAACATTGAGCGATTTCTATATCTATGGCGCTGGTGTAGACTTGTTTTCCTCTACGGTCTGCTTCCGTGGTTGCCGCCATTTCGGTGTTGTGCCGCGATCCGCCGAGTCGTCTGACGTCCATCGCCGTGGGCAAGAGGGCCGCGCAAGAGGGTCCCCTCAACGATGCCAGGCACTGCACGCATCTTCCAACTTCTCCATCACGCACCATCTCTCATCCCTCGGCCTGGACCTCCACACGCAACAGTTGTCATCTCAGTAAGTCGTCATAAATACTAAAATAGGCGTTATGATTGAACTCGCTCTGCTCGTTGACGGCATGCCACAGTGGCCGAGCGGTTCTAGGCACTACAGCTGGAACCGCGCGACCGCTACGGTCGCAGGTTCGAATCCTGCCTCGGGCATGGGTGTATGTGATGTCCTTAGGGTAGTTAGGTATAAGTAGTTCTAAGTTCTAGGGGCTGATGACCTCAGAAGTTACGTCCCATAGCGCTCAGAGCCGTTTGAACCATTTTTTTGCTCGTTGACGATTTAATCCGGATCTTTCTTTTTGTGGCTGTATATTTCAATTTCTTCCAAAATGTTAAGAAAACTTCCCTTATGATCTCTACGCAGGGTGGCTTAATTTTGTTCAATGTTCGTGAGTGAGTGCTCTGAGGCAGCCATATGCGCCCCAAACGCTGTTGTGCTCCCTGAATCTGGTCTCAAAGTTCCTACCAGTCTGCCCTATATATTGTTTACAGCAGTCTTCACAATTTGATCTTATATACACCTGAATCCTGAAATTTATTCCTACTATTACATATTTTGTGACGGAGCTTAAATTTTAGCGTGTTATTTGTTCGGAACCCTATTTTAACGTCGGATTTACGAAAGCTTCTTTCAATCTTATCTGTAATTCTTCCACTGTAAGTGAGAGCCACATATTTTTTTTCTTGTTGTTCCTCTTAACTGCTACTTGAGTTCCTTCTATCTGTTTCATTTGCCTCTTCTTTGTCTTCTTATAAATATTCATCACCTGCTTACACGTAATCCGTTCGCTACTGCCACTTATATTAAAATACACTCCTGGAAATTGAAATAAGAACACCGTGAATTCATTGTCCCAGGAAGGGGAAACTTTATTGACACATTCCTGGGGTCAGATACATCACATGATCACACTGACAGAACCACAGGCACATAGACACAGGCAACAGAGCATGCACAATGTCGGCACTAGTACAGTGTATATCCACCTTTCGCAGCAATGCAGGCTGCTATTCTCCCATGGAGACGATCGTAGAGATGCTGGATGTAGTCCTGTGGAACGGCTTGCCATGCCATTTCCACCTGGCGCCTCAGTTGGACCAGCGTTCGTGCTGGACGTGCAGACCGCGTGAGACGACGCTTCATCCAGTCCCAAACATGCTCAATGGGGGACAGATCCGGAGATCTTGCTGGCCAGGGTAGTTGACTTACACCTTCTAGAGCACGTTGGGTGGCACGGGATACATGCGGACGTGCATTGTCCTGTTGGAACAGCAAGTTCCCTTGCCGGTCTAGGAATGGTAGAACGATGGGTTCGATGACGGTTTGGATGTACCGTGCACTATTCAGTGTCCCCTCGACGATCACCAGTGGTGTACGGCCAGTGTACGAGATCGCTCCCCACACCATGATGCCGGGTGTTGGCCCTGTGTGCCTCGGTCGTATGCAGTCCTGATTGTGGCGCTCACCTGCACGGTGCCAAACACGCATACGACCATCATTGGCACCAAGGCAGAAGCGACTCTCATCGCCGAAGACGACACGTCTCCATTCGTCCCTCCATTCACGCCTGTCGCGACACCACTGGAGGCGGGCTGCACGATGTTGGGGCGTGAGCGGAAGACGGCCTAACGGTGTGCGGGACCGTAGCCCAGCTTCATGGAGACGGTTGCGAATGGTCCTCGCCGATACCCCAGGAGCAACAGTGTCCCTAATTTGCTGGGAAGTGGCGGTGCGGTCCTCTACGGCACTGCGTAGGATCCTACGGTCTTGGCGTGCATCCGTGCGTCGCTGCGGTCCGGTCCCAGGTCGACGGGCACGTGCACCTTCCGCCGACCACTGGCGACAACATCGATGTACTGTGGAGACCTCACGCCCCACGTGTTGAGCAATTCGGCGGTACGTCCACCCGGCCTCCCGCATGCCCACTATACGCCCTCGCTCAAAGTCCGTCAACTGCACATACGGTTCACGTCCACGCTGTCGCGGCATGCTACCAGTGTTAAAGACTGCGATGGAGCTCCGTATGCCACGGCAAACTGGCTGACACTGACGGCGGCGGTGCACAAATGCTGCGCAGCTAGCGCCATTCGACGGCCAACACCGCGGTTCCTGGTGTGTCCGCTGTGCCGTGCGTGTGATCATTGCTTGTACAGCCCTCTCGCAGTGTCCGGAGCAAGTATGGTGGGTCTGACACACCGGTGTCAATGTGTTCTTTTTTCCATTTCCAGGAGTGTACTTAGATCCTTTTCTTCCTGTTGGCTTAGTGGGAATCTTAGTAGCCTGTATACCATCGAAGTAAAATATGCCCATTAGTATCGCGGTGGGTGACAAGAGCTCTCACTGATAACTAAATCTGTACACGTAGGTTTTCTGAATATGCTAAATTCATGCTTCCCATCTTCTTTATTAGTGTTAAATCTAAGTAATCTAAACGGTTGTCTTCTTCAAATTACATACTGAATCCAATTATCTACATCTACATCTACATTTATACTCCGCAAGCCATCCAACGGTGTGTGGCGGAGGGCACTTTACGTGCCACTGTCATTACCTCCCTTTTCTGTTCCAGTCGCGTATGGTTCGCTGGAAGAACGACTGTCTGAAAGCCTCCGTGCGCGCTCGAATCTCTAATTTTACATTCGTGATCTCCTCGAGAGGTATAAGTATGGGGAAGCAATATATTCGATACCTCATCCAGAAACGCACCCTCTCGAAACCTGGACAGCAAGTTACACCGCGATGCAGAGCGCCTCTCTTGCAGAGTCTGCCACTTGAGTTTGCTAAACATCTCCGTAACGCTATCACGGTTACCAAATAACCCTCTGACGAAACGCGCCGCTCTTCTTTGGATCTTCTCTATCTCCTCCGTCAACCCGATCTGGTACGGATCCCACACTGATGAGCAATACTCAAGTATAGGTCGAACGAGTGTTGTAAGCCACCTCCTTTGTTGATGGACTACATTTTCTAAGGACTCTCCCAATGAAACTCAACCTGGTACCCGCCATACCAACTATTAATTTTATGTGATCATTCCACTTCAAATCTTTCCGCACGCATACTCCCAGATATTTTACAGAAGTAACTGCTACCAGTGTTTGTTCCGCTATCATATAATCATACAATAAAGGACCCTTCTTTCTATGTATTCGCAATACATTACATCTATCTATGTTAAGGGTCAGTTGCCACTCCCTGCACCAAGTGCCTATCCGCTGCAGATCTTCCTGCATTTCCCTACAATTTTCTAATGCTGCAACTTCCGACACTATCTACTAGGTCATTTATATATATTGTGAAAAGCAATGGTCCCATAACACTCCCCTGTGGCACGCCAGAGGTTACCTTAACGTCTGTGGTCGTCTCTCCATTGATAACAACATGCTGTTTTCTGTTTGCTAAAAACTCTTCAATACAGCCACACAGCTGGTCTGATATTCCGTAGGCTCTTACTTTGTTTATCAGGCGACAGTGCGGAACTGTATCGAACGCCTTCCGGAAGTCAAGGAAAATAGCATCTACCTGGGAGCCTGTATCTAATATTTTCTGGGTCTCATGAACAAATACAACGACTTGGGTCTCACACGATCGCTGTTTCCGGAATCCATGTTGATTCCTACAGAGTAGATTCTGGGTTTCCAAAAACAACATGATACGCGAGCAAAAAACATGTTCTAAAATTCTACAACAGATCGACGTCAGAGATATGGGTCTATAGTTTTGCGCATCTGCTCGACGACCCTTCTTGAAGACTGGGACTACCTGTGCTCTTTTCCAATCATTTGGAACCTTCCGTTCCTCTAGAGACTTGTGGTACACGGCTGTTAGAAGGGGGCAAGTTCTTTCGCGTACTCTGTGTAGAATCTAATTGGTATCCCGTCAGGTCCAGTGGACTTTCCTCTGTTGAACGATTCCAGTTGCTTTTCTATTCCTTGGACACTTATTTCGATGTCAGCCATTTTTTCGTTTGTGCGAGGATTTAGAGAAGGAACTGAATTGCGGTCTTCCTCTGTGAAACAGCTTTGGAAAAAGGTGTTTAGTATTTCAGCTTTACGCGTGTCATCCTCTGTTTCAATGCCATCATCATCCCGGAGTGTCTGGATATGCTGTTTCGAGCCACTTAATGATTTAACGTAAGATCATAATTTCCTAGGATTTTCTGTCAAGTCGGTACATAGAATTTTACTTTCGAATACACTGAACGCTTCACGCATAGCTCTCCTTACGCTAACTTTCACATCGTTTAGCTTCTGTTTGTGTGAGAGGTTTTGGCTGCGTTTAAACTTGGAGTGAAGCTCTCTTTGCTTTCGCAGTAGTTTCCTAACTTTGTTGTTGAACCACGGTGGGTTTTTCCCGTCCCTCACAGTTTTACTCGGCACGTACCTGTCTAAAACGCATTTTACGATTGCCTTGAACTTTTTGTATAAACACTCAACATTGTGCGTGTCGGAACAGAAATTTTCGTTTTGATCTGTTAGGTAGTCAGAAATCTGCCTTCTATTACTCTTGCTAAACAGATAAACCTTCCTCCCTTTTTTTGTATTCCTATTAACTTCCATATTCAGGGATGCTGCAACGGCCTTATGATCACTGATTCCCTGTTCTGCACTTAAGAGTCGAAAATTTCGGGTCTGTTTGTTATCAGTAGGTCCAAGATGTTATCTCCACGAGTCAGTTCTCTGTTTAATTGATCGAGGTAATTTTCGGATAGTGCACTCAGTACGTCACTCGATGCTCTGTCCCTACCACCCGTCCTAAACATCTGAGTGTCCCAGTCTATATCTGGTAAATTGAAATCTCCACCTAAGACTACAACATGCTGAGAAAATTTATGCGAAATGTATTCCAAATTTTCTCTCAGTTGTTCTGCCACTAATGCTGCTGAGTCGGGAGGTCGGTAAAAGGAGCCAATTATTAACCTAGCTCGGTTGTTGAGTATAACCTCCACCCATAATAATTCACAGGAACTATCCACTTCTACTTCACTACAGGATAAACTACTACTAACAGCGACAAACACGCCACCACCGGTTGCATGCAATCTACCCTTTCTAAACACCGTCTGTGCCTTTGTAAAAATTTCGGCAGAATATATCTCTGGCTTCAGCCAGCTTTCTGTACCTATAACGATTTCAGCTTCGGTGCTTTCTATCAGCGCTTGAAGTTCCGGTACTTTACCAATTCAGCTTCGACAGTTTACAATTACAATACCGATTGCTGCTTGGTCCCCGCATGTCCTGACTTTGCCCCGCACCCTTTGAGGCTGTTGCCCTTTCTGTACTTGCCCGAGGCCATCTAACCTAAAAAAACCACCCAGTCCACGCAACACAACCCCTGCTACCCGTGCAGCCGCTTGCTGCGTAGTGGTCTCCTGACCTATCGAGCGGAACCCGAAACGCCACCACCCTATGACGTAAGTCGAGGAATTTGCAGCCCACACGGTCGCTGAACCTTCTCAGCCTCTGATTCACACCCTCCACTCGACTCTGTACCAAAGGTCCGCAGTCAGTCCTGTCGACGATGCTGCAGATGGTGAGCTCTGTTTTCATCCCGCTAGCGAGACTGGCAGTCTTCACCAAATCAGATAGCCGCCGGAAGCCAGAGAGGATTTCCTCCAATCCATAGCGACACACATCATTGGTGCCGACATGAGCGAGCACCTGCAGATGGGTGCACCCTGTACCCTTCATGGCATCCTGAAGGACCCTTTCCACATCTGGAATGACTCCCTCCGGTATGCACACGGACTGCACATTGGTTTTCTTCCCCTCTCTTGCTGCCATATCCCTAAGGGGCCCCATTACGCGCCTGACGTTGGAGCTCCCAGCTACCAGTAAGCCCCACCCTCTGCGACCGCCCGGATCTTGCAGACTGAGGGGCAACCTCTGGAACTGGACAAGCAGCCATGTCCGGCCGAACATCAGTATCAGCCGGAGACAGAGCCTGAAACCGGTTCGTCAGACAAACTACAGAGGCCTTCCGTTCAGCCCTCCGGAATGTCTTTGGCCCCCTGCCACACCTCGAGACGACCTCCCACTCTACCACAGGTGAAGGATCAGCCTCTATGTGGGCAGTATCCCGGGCAGCCACAGTCGTAGTCCGGGTAGTTTCGGGTGTTGAGAGCTCATTTTTTGTGCTACGTTTTCGATATCATTTTTATCTCCTTTGTATAATTAAATAGATTCGTCCACATATCGGCTGTATATACAATTTTCTCAGCGACATCAGGATTTTCATCAAAGAATTCGTTTTCCAAATGATTTACAAAAATGTCTGCCAGCGTTCCAGCTAAACTGTTCCCCATTGCCAACCCGTCTTTCTGTTGATAAATTTTACCATTGAAAGTAAAGTTAGCCGGCCAGTGTGGCCGAGCGGGTCTAGGCGCTACAGTCTGGAACCGTGCGACTGCTCCGGTCGTAGGTTCGAATCCTGCCTCGGGCATGGATGTATGTGATGTCCTTAGGTTAGTTAGGTTTAAGTAGTTCTAAGTTCTAGAGGACTGATGACCTCAGAAGTTAAGTCCCATAGCGCTCAGAGCCATTTGAACCATTTTCGAAAGTAAAGTTATTGAACGACAAGACTTGCTCCAACATTTCTACTAGTTCAATCACTCCCCCAATGCCAATTTACCATGAGTGAGGGGATTGTTCTTAATGATCTCAATCGTTTCTTCTACGGGAAAGTTTCTGCACTGATGAAGCTAGTGACGCATCATGAGGTATAACTACGTCTTTAATTTCCTCGGCAAATTCGTAGCTGTGCCTAATGTTAAAAGTCCGACGAAATGTATATGCCGCCTTCAATCTACTACTTAGCTCTTTATTTAATTTATAACTTGGGCTACTGGTATTATTGACGATTGGGCGAATCGATTTTTCAACATTATGGAGCTTTGTTTGTGACCGTAATTCGGGGATTCGCGGATTCATTACTTTCAATTTAAACTTTTCCTTCTCCGTGAAGAGAAACACACTGTTATCTATTTATTTCCTTACGTCTGATTGAAATTTCGTGGTGGGATATTTCTTGACCTCTAATATTCCGTTCTCCATAAAGAACTTTCCGGTTTTCTCTGTATAGTCTGTATCGTGTATGAAAACTATAGTGCCGCCCTTATCTGCCTTTGTGACGATAGCCTTATGTGATTCTAACTTCTTATCAAGCCCTTAAGAGTTAGTAGTTCGTTTCTGTTCTTGTGAGAAGAAGGCATTTCATCTATAATCGTCTTCTTTACTTTAACTGCCATGTTGGACTGTTCGTATCTGTTCATATTTGCGATATCACATACAACTTTCACTTCTGCAACCGTCTTTTTTATTGTATTTGAGTTAATTGCGGGATTTAGGTTACACTGCAACCACCTTATTTAAAAGGGTCTTCTCATCCTTTGTTAATTCTATCTCATTTAAGTTCACGACCCACTCATAAAAGGTATGCAGCTTTTTACGCGCCGTTTTGTTATCAATATTAAAATTTACACCTAGGTTAAAAACCTTCTTCTGATGTCTGTTTAGAGTTAATTCTTGTTCCCTGTCAATTCTGTTTCCAATCTCTCTGCATACGTATGTGAACTGTAATGGAGATAAAATGTTACCCAGAATCAAGTGAAGATTAAAAGCTTCTCTAGTTAACTTGCCTTTCATTTTATATGCTTCTCG
The DNA here is from genome assembly GCF_023864275.1 of Schistocerca cancellata. Classification (NCBI taxonomy): domain Eukaryota; kingdom Metazoa; phylum Arthropoda; class Insecta; order Orthoptera; family Acrididae; genus Schistocerca; species Schistocerca cancellata. The sequence goes on along the minus strand of NC_064630.1, from coordinate 566,529,345 downwards.
AATTTGAGTTTTAACCCATAATACTCCATTTTTACATTTTATTATTTGTGCTATGTTTGACGTATTCCTGATTTTCACTTTTGCGTAGTTACGAGTAATCCCTGTGTCTAAGCATGCTTTGTTCCATTTGATTTTCAAGTTTTATTTCATTATCTTTGTCCTAATACGAAAGAACTTCGTAATGCAACCCGAAGCCTGACGTGGCACAAACTTTGCAAAAACAGACATAATGTCTGATAGGATAGCCGCAATCAGTGATTTTACAATGTTACATATAATCCGTCTTGATTGCAAAATGTTTATTCATATGACCGGTTTAGGTTCCTCTAGAACCATCTTCAGATCTGTAACGATAATGATACTAATTTACTATCACACAGATGCAAATCTTTTCCATCCTATCTAATCAACATAAAATGTACCAGAACGTACCTGATATTACACCCGTCCGAATACAGCAACTTTCACATGCTGCGTCACATAAAATTGGTTGGCAGAATGCACGTCATTTATATTAATTATAACACCATTACCGACAAGTGGCGTCTGGTACATTTGTTACATTACATATGCACATACTGTATTCAGCAGATTTTTGTTATTAACTTTTATCTCCAAAAATACTTAGTTAAAATCTGTAGATGTCACGGTTAAAATATGTACTTATCAAAATTAAAAACACACAATAAAACTGTCATATTTATACGATCTAAAAACATTGAGCGATATCTATATCTATGGCTCTGTTTTCCTCCGTGATGTGCTTCCGTGGTTCCCGCCATTTCGGTGTTGTGCCGCGATCCGCTCAGTTGTCTGACGTCCATCGCCGTGGGCAAGTTTGCCGCGCAGGAGGGCCCCCTCAACGACGCCAGGCGCTGCACGCATCTTCCAACTTCTCCATCACGCACCTTAGTAAGTCGTCATAAATACTAAAATAGGCGTTATGATTGAACTCGCTTTGGTCGTTGAGGATTAAATCCGGATCTTTCTTTTTGTGGGTGTACCATATATTTCAATTTCTTCCAAAATGTTAAGAAACCGTCCCATATTATGATAAGTACAAATTTTAACCGTGACATCTACAGATTTTAATTAAGTGTTTTTGGAGATAAAAGTTAATTACAAAAATCTACTGAATACAGTATATGTCATGTAACAAATGTACCAGACGCCACCTACATCTACTTCTACATCTACATCTACATCCATACTCCGCAAGCCACCTGACGGTGTGTGGCGGAGCGTACCTTGAGTACCTCTATCGGTTCTCCCTTCTATTCCAGACTCGTATTGTTCGTGGAAAGAAGGATTGTCGGTATGCCTCTGCGTGGGCTCTAATCTCTCTGATTTTATCCTCATGGTCTCTTCGCGAGATATAAGTAGGAGGGAGCAATATACTGCTTGACTCCTCGGTGAAGGTATGTTCTCGAAACTTCAACAAAAGCCCGTACCGAGCTACTGAGCGTCTCTCCTGCAGAGTCTTCTACTGGAGTTTATCTATCATCTCCGTAACGCTTTCGCGATTACTAAATGATCCTGTAACGAAGCGCGCTGCCCTCCGTTGGATCTTCTCTATCTTTTCTATTAATCCTATCTGGTACGGATCCCACACCGCTGAGCAGTATTCAAGCAGTGGGCGAACAAGCGTACAGTAACCTACTTCCTCTGTTTTCAGATTGCATTTCCTTAGGATTCTTCCAATGAATCTCAGTCTGGCATCTGCTTTACCGACGATCAAATTTATATAAAAAAGTAAAATATGGAGTTTCAGTCTTAGATCGCTATTCTTTATTTTCAATTACCCGTTTCGGGCTAGCTGCCCATCTTCAGATCTGTTAGACAATGTTAAAAATGTAATTAATAAGAGAGATACAGTTAGTGAAAAAACTATCTTAGTTTACAAAATGAAATTTTGGAACGTATAAAATGCCAACATACCATATGTTGTAGTTACAGAGTAACTTGTCCGTACAGAACACACTGTTCACTGTCATAAGTAAAGTAAATATCAATCTGTTAAAACATTATATCGCAGTATTTAAGAGTAATCTGATTGGTAACAGTAAAAAGTGCCCTCTACCTATAACAATTGTGCATCTGTTATTATTTCGCCGTATATATTATTGGCGAATATTCTTTTTAATAAAACAATTTTTAAGGTAATAACAAATGAATAATCTTTTTGAGTGGACCATGAAACGAAAAATTTTTACATTAATTTAAAATTTCTTTATAAAGAAACATAAAATATAATTAAAATGTAGATATCCTTCCGAAAATGTGCGTTTACTCTTCTTTGTTTTTGATTGGTGGTTGAGTGGATTTCCCTACGCCTGAGCGTATACAACGCCACGCCGAGTTGTCTTGCGCCGCGCCCAATTCACCTCGCCGCCAGTACGCTGAGGGCCGTTCCGCTGTAGCTGTTTCTTACTGGGGCGTGCTGCTGCGTTCAAGAGTAAGTCTAAAACAGGTCTTTAAAAATCTCATAATAATTCCTGTGCATAAAATCACTTTGCTCATTTAGTATGCCTGGGGTTTTTCTTTGATGTGCGTATATTTCAAGCTCTTCGAGCACGTTGAGATAGAGACTTTTTGGAGCTTTATGTAGCACCTCCATTTGTTGATTTATATTACTAACTTCATGTCTACTCTCTTTTACATGTGTTCCAAATGCTGTTCGATTGCTATGGCTACAATGTTCCCTGTATCGAATTTCAAAGTTCCGCCCTGTTTGTCCTATATAATAACTGTCTTATATACTCCGGAATTATTGTATTTCATTTGTTTCGCCGTTGCTGGTTTATGTCTTAATCTATGTGCCATTTGCCCTTCGTTCTGAAATGCCACTGCGATGTTTTTTGGAAAGCATTTAGCAATCCTTTCCGACACACGCCCTTTGTATGTCAGGGTGACAAACTTCTTCTTAACTTTAATTTTCCTAGAATCGCTACTGATGCACGCGGATTTGTTTTTGATTTTGTTAAACATACGTGTAACATCTTGTGTCCTGTATCCGTTAGCTGCTGCTACTTGCTTAATAATACCCAGTTCTTTCTGCAACTCATCTTCCTGTAGTGGCAATCTGAGGGCTCTGTTGCACATTGCATGAAAGTACGCTCTTTTATGCTGTGCCGGGTGGTGCGACGTCGCTACTATGATGTTGTCGGAGCACGTGTCTTTTCTATAGACGCCGAAAACGTGCCTGCCTCCCTCCTTTCTGACAGTCAAATCTAAATAGTTAATCGTCCTGTTGTTTTCCATTTCTAGTGTGAATTGAATTTTTGGATGCTGCTCGTTTAAAACTTTAGTCATTTCCTCTACGTCTTCTTTTTCCCCTTTGAATAATAAAATAGTGTCGTCAACATACCGTCTGTAATAAATTAACTTCTCCTTAATTTCTGGAAAAGAGCTAAAAACTTTGTTCTCAAAGTCATTCATAAAAATTTCAGCTAAAATGCCTGATAGACTGTTACCCATAGCTAAACCTTCATCTTGAATAAAAACTTTATCGTTAAAGATAAAACTATTAAAACTCAGTGTGAACTCTAGCATATCTACGAGTTCGACGATTTCACCCATGCTCATTGACTTATTTTTTATCAGGTTTTTCCTTATAATTTGCAAAGTTTCTGGTATTGGTATATTAGTGTAGAGGTTCACGACGTCCAATGAGGCTAGGACTGCATCCTCTGGGATTGCAATGTCCTTCACTTCGTTCGCGAAACATACACTATTTTTTACGTTGTAAACTTGCTCGTATTTATACGCAGATTTTAACTTACGGTACAAAGCTTTATTCAAGAGCTCATTAACGGCTTCCTTCCCATTGCAAATAACACGCATTGGTTTAATCTCCTTGTGCAATTTTATTTGCGCTCTTGCTTCTGGTGTTCTTGGATTCATCTTTACTAATCTAGCTTTTTCATTTGGAGTGAATAAAAATTGTATTGCTTCTATCTTTGCCTTTAAATCTGTCTGAAACTTCTTTGTTAAATCTTTTTTGACTTCTTTAATTCCATTTTCCTGAAAAAACCGCATTGTCTTATCTATATATTCCTTTTCGTAAATGACAACTGAGGTACTGCCCTTATCTGACTTAATCACGATTGCATTATTAGAATCCAGTTTTAAGTTAATTTCTTTCACTAACCTCATCTCACTATATTTACCGTTATGTAAAGTTTTCTGGCATTCAATTGCCTCTTTGGCTTTGATGGCGATACATGTCTCCTGGAATTTAGTTAACTTAGCATCCCTACATGCTACCTTAACTTCTGCGATCATTCTCTTGATGTCTCGATCTTGCAAGTTCGTTCGCGGATTATGCTTAAGCCCCTTATCCAAAAGCTTCTGCTCTTCTTTAGAAAAGACAATATCTGTTAGGTTAACGGTTCTGTCATAAAACTTATGTACATACTGTATTTTATCTGTTTCCCTCTCTGCCTTTGCTATTGCTCTACACAGATTAGTAATTTTCTTATTGTGTCTTTTTATGATTTCGTCCCTATGTACCTGGATTCTTGCTTCAATCTCATATTCAACTTGTCTAAACTGCAGTGGCGACAATAGGTTATTAAAAAGAATATTCGCCAATAATATATACGGCGAAATAATAACAGATGCACAATTGTTATAGGTAGAGGGCACTTTTTACTGTTACCAATCAGATTACTCTTAAATACTGCGATATAATGTTTTAACAGATTGATATTTACTTTACTTATGACAGTGAACAGTGTGTTCTGTACGGACAAGTTACTCTGTAACTACAACATATGGTATGTTGGCATTTTATATGTTCCAAAATTTCATTTTGTAAACTAAGATAGTTTTTTCACTAACTGTATCTCTCTTATTAATTACATTTTTAACATTGTCTAACAGATCTGAAGATGGGCAGCTAGCCCGAAACCGGTAATTGAAAATAAAGAATAGCGATCGAAGACTGAAACTCCATATTTTACTTATTGAACGATCGCGGAATTCCCAGTGAGACAACTATGTCTAGTTTTGATAAACTTGTGCCTAGTCAGGCTGTGGGAGATGTGAAAACATTTTTTAAAGCTAAGCTTAATATAAGCCAATTTAAAAATACATTTCAATAAGAACTGTTTGCAATTAGGTGTTGTGCCGAAGTACGCAAGGGTAAAGATAAATAACAGCAGTATATCAGCCACAAAAGTTAAGAAGAGAGCAGAACAGTCATGGATAAGACAGGAGATCAAATCAGGGTACATCGAGAAAGACAAACTCAATAAGCTTACGCACGATTTACATATGAAGTTAGGTAACCTATTGTCGCCACTGCAGTTTAGACAAGTTGAATATGAGATTGAAGCAAGAATCCAGGTACATAGGGACGAAATCATAAAAAGACACAATAAGAAAATTACTAATCTGTGTAGAGCAATAGCAAAGGCAGAGAGGGAAACAGATAAAATACAGTATGTACATAAGTTTTATGACAGAACCGTTAACCTAACAGATATTGTCTTTTCTAAAGAAGAGCAGAAGCTTTTGGATAAGGGGCTTAAGCATAATCCGCGAACGAACTTGCAAGATCGAGACATCAAGAGAATGATCGCAGAAGTTAAGGTAGCATGTAGGGATGCTAAGTTAACTAAATTCCAGGAGACATGTATCGCCATCAAAGCCAAAGAGGCAATTGAATGCCAGAAAACTTTACATAACGGTAAATATAGTGAGATGAGGTTAGTGAAAGAAATTAACTTAAAACTGGATTCTAATAATGCAATCGTGATTAAGTCAGATAAGGGCAGTACCTCAGTTGTCATTTACGAAAAGGAATATATAGATAAGACAATGCGGTTTTTTCAGGAAAATGGAATTAAAGAAGTCAAAAAAGATTTAACAAAGAAGTTTCAGACAGATTTAAAGGCAAAGATAGAAGCAATACAATTTTTATTCACTCCAAATGAAAAAGCTAGATTAGTAAAGATGAATCCAAGAACACCAGAAGCAAGAGCGCAAATAAAATTGCACAAGGAGATTAAACCAATGCGTGTTATTTGCAATGGGAAGGAAGCCGTTAATGAGCTCTTGAATAAAGCTTTGTACCGTAAGTTAAAATCTGCGTATAAATACGAGCAAGTTTACAACGTAAAAAATAGTGTATGTTTCGCGAACGAAGTGAAGGACATTGCAATCCCAGAGGATGCAGTCCTAGCCTCATTGGACGTCGTGAACCTCTACACTAATATACCAATACCAGAAACTTTGCAAATTATAAGGAAAAACCTGATAAAAAATAAGTCAATGAGCATGGGTGAAATCGTCGAACTCGTAGATATGCTAGAGTTCACACTGAGTTTTAATAGTTTTATCTTTAACGATAAAGTTTTTATTCAAGATGAAGGTTTAGCTATGGGTAACAGTCTATCAGGCATTTTAGCTGAAATTTTTATGAATGACTTTGAGAACAAAGTTTTTAGCTCTTTTCCAGAAATTAAGGAGAAGTTAATTTATTACAGACGGTATGTTGACGACACTATTTTATTATTCAAAGGGGAAAAAGAAGACGTAGAGGAAATGACTAAAGTTTTAAACGAGCAGCATCCAAAAATTCAATTCACACTAGAAATGGAAAACAACAGGACGATTAACTATTTAGATTTGACTGTCAGAAAGGAGGGAGGCAGGCACGTTTTCGGCGTCTATAGAAAAGACACGTGCTCCGACAACATCATAGTAGCGACGTCGCACCACCCGGCACAGCATAAAAGAGCGTACTTTCATGCAATGTGCAACAGAGCCCTCAGATTGCCACTACAGGAAGATGAGTTGCAGAAAGAACTGGGTATTATTAAGCAAGTAGCAGCAGCTAACGGATACAGGACACAAGATGTTACACGTATGTTTAACAAAATCAAAAACAAATCCGCGTGCATCAGTAGCGATGCTAGGAAAATTAAAGTTAAGAAGAAGTTTGTCACCCTGACATACAAAGGGCGTGTGTCGGAAAGGATTGCTAAATGCTTTCCAAAAAACATCGCAGTGGCATTTCAGAACGAAGGGCAAATGGCACATAGATTAAGACATAAACCAGCAACGGCGAAACAAATGAAATACAATAATTCCGGAGTATATAAGACAGTTATTATATAGGACAAACAGGGCGGAACTTTGAAATTCGATACAGGGAACATTGTAGCCATAGCAATCGAACAGCATTTGGAACACATTTAAAAGAGAGTAGACATGAAGTTAGTAATATAAATCAACAAATGGAGGTGCTACATAAAGCTCCAAAAAGTCTCTATCTCAACGTGCTCGAAGAGCTTGAAATATACGCACATCAAAGAAAAACCCCAGGCATACTAAATGAGCAAAGTGATTTTATGCACAGGAATTATTATGAGATTTTTAAAGACCTGTTTTAGACTTACTCTTGAACGCAGCAGCACGCCCCAGTAAGAAACAGCTACAGCGGAACGGCCCTCAGCGTACTGGCGGCGAGGTGAATTGGGCGCGGCGCAAGACAACTCGGCGTGGCGTTGTATACGCTCAGGCGTAGGGAAATCCACTCAACCACCAATCAAAAACAAAGAAGAGTAAACGCACATTTTCGGAAGGATATCTACATTTTAATTATATTTTATGTTTCTTTATAAAGAAATTTTAAATTAATGTAAAAATTTTTCGTTTTATGGTCCACTCAAAAAGATTATTCATTTGTTATTACCTTAAAAATTGTTTTATTAAAAAGAATATTCGCCAATAATATATACGGCGAAATAATAACAGATGCACAATTGTTATAGGTAGAGGGCACTTTTTACTGTTACCAATCAGATTACTCTTAAATACTGCGATATAATGTTTTAACAGATTGATATTTACTTTACTTATGACAGTGAACAGTGTGTTCTGTACGGACAAGTTACTCTGTAACTACAACATATGGTATGTTGGCATTTTATACGTTCCAAAATTTCATTTTGTAAACTAAGATAGTTTTTTCACTAACTGTATCTCTCTTATTAATTACATTTTTAACATTGTCTAACAGATCTGAAGATGGGCAGCTAGCCCGAAACCGGTAATTGAAAATAAAGAATAGCGATCGAAGACTGAAACTCCATATTTTACTTATTGAACGATCGCGGAATTCCCAGTGAGACAACTATGTCTAGTTTTGACAAATTTATATGATCATTCCATTTTAAATCACTCCTAATGCGTACTCCGAGATAATTTATGGAATTAACTGCTTCCAGTTGCTGACCTGTCGGTATAGTGTTATAAATAATATAAATGACGTGCATTCTGCCAACCAATTTTCTGTGACGCAGCATGTGAAAGGTGCTGTATTTGGACGGGTTACTCCTGTAACCGAAATATCAGGTACGTTCTGGTACATTTTATGTTGATTAGATAGGATGAAAAAGATTTGTATCTGTGAAATAGTAAATTATTATCATTATCGTTACAGATCTGAAGATGGTTCTAGAGCAACCGAAACCGGTCGTATGAATAAACATTTTGCAAGACGGATTATATGTAACATTGTAAAATCACTGATTGCGGCTATCCTGTCAGACATTATGTCTGTTTTTGCATCCTAAACGAATTAGTCTACGTCTAATCTATTAGGTAACCTTCGACAGTTATTTGTCACGGCGCTAAATGAGGCATCTTAAGCCCCTGGGGAATGCAACTAATCTGATTTCCATAGTAAATTCTAGACAATCGTCGTGCACTACCCTACAGTCTAAGTATGTAGATTACATTGGAAGTTCGAAACAAAGCTAGCTGAGCACTAGTTGGTAGAACTGGTTTTTCATAGGTACGCGATTGTTTTTTCACTTTTACTAGTATTGGCTAATATTTAACAGTTTTCTTTAGTTGATGAAAGCCACTGAGTGCGATGTGTAGTGTTTAGATGTTCAATTTCTTTTTAAATTGCGGTGCTTTCGAGGGAGGAATGTATTTTTCTTGTTGAACGTGTGTTTCGACAAGGTGATAAACGTACGAATTTTGTGCAGGAGCCATTTTCTGAAAAATTCCCAGAAACAGCTGTACGTCATCGTAATGAGGTTCGTCGACAAATTATGAAACTTCGAGACACAGATGCCGATTGAACTGGAAGACAATCGAAACTAAATGAACAGCTGTTGGATATTTCCAAATCAATGCAGCAGAGTCCAGTAAAATCATTGCCCAAGAAAAAAATATCGGGTTGCAACAGCTCGTAAAGTGGTTAGGCAAACACTGAAATTGTTCCCATATAAAGTGATAGCAGTGCAAGAATTGAAGGATACGGATCATGAGAAGCTAATTTGTTATTGTTAATGGTTTACATCTTTTATGGAGAGGAATACCATCGGCATTTTTGATGTTCAGAGAGGACAAATTACTCTCTCACTTGTTTTTCGTGTAAGGTAAATTATTAAAGATTTTCTTAGAATCTTACGCACCTTGAGTGAGACTCTAGAAAGTTAATGGCCTGAGCAGACATTGATGGAGCCTGATAGGACACTAAAAGCGTAGGGTGTTTTTATGGTTCTTAGCTCGCAGAAACGGTATGTTGGAAGTTGAAAGCAATTGGCGGCGAGCCCATTCCTCAGTAAATCTTGCTAGACTGGTCCACAGCCATACACGGCAGACAGAGCATCCCCTAGTCGAGACAGGTCTCCAGCAGGACAATGCCGAGCTACCTGCCGCAGCATCAGTGGAAGGCTGGGCTGGGGGCAATGGACTGAAGGGACGCATCTACACAGTGGAGTCATGAACTGGGCAATGTATGCAGAGCCACACATAATAAAAATTCACAAGTTTTCATATTCACCAATACTCCTAATAGGCCTGTGACCCACTTCCATTGGCCGTTTTGGTTGTATTAGAAACTCCGGGGTCTGAGAAAAGTTTAGAGATAGAATCTTTATTACACCTCATAGGTAGGAGTTATACGTGCTCCAAGCACGGGCAATTTAGATAAAGATCTTTAAGATTGTATCTGTTCACTTGTTGCCATGGGAAGCGACACGACTTCGGAGAAAACGATCTTACCCTTAAAAAAGCCAGTAATCGACTTTTTTTTTCAGAGACGCCGGTTTATTAACACTTGTGCTGGTTGTGTGATTAGCTCAAGACGAGGTGAAGGCGGTGTCGTTCGTGCACTTTGCGGGAAAATGGAAATTTTTATCTGGAGAGGTGCGAAGTGCTCGGGTTCTGGTTCAAATGGCTCTAAGCACTATGGGACAACTGCTGAGATCAGTTCCCTAGAACTTAGAACTACTTAAACCTAACTAACCTAAGGACAACACACACATCCATGCCCGAGGTAGGATTCGAATCTGCGACCATAGCGGTCGCCCGATTCCAGACTGTAGCACCTAGAACCGCTCGGCCACCCCGGCCGGCCTCAGGTTCTGGACATCGGCCTGGAAGCATCTTCTGGTCGAAGCTCTGGCTTGGGTGGTTGGTACCTGGGTCCTGTCCTAAGTCTGACTTCACTTGCGAGTAGTTAGACTGGCAGGTCTTTGGTGAAGTTCTTACTGTACCGACAGTGTAACTTCAAACATCTCGGACCACTCGTTTGCAGAGAGCACATTTATTCGTTTAGGGCTTACCAGTTTTGACATTTGGTAGCCTTGTGTGCTCTGTAGTATAAGTTAGCCAAATTGGTCCTGCGTACGACCAGCGAATGGGGGTGTCACACACTTAAATATACCATGATTTCAGGGCTTTGTTAGAGAGTGAATTGCGATCCGTCTGCCTGATCACTAGACCGTGAGATTTTTGCATTTCTTTAGTGGCCGTGGTCGATTCACAGGTGGCGCCTCCATGTCTCGCCACCGCCGCACATTTCTCGCCAGCTGCAATTTACATCACCGCACAAAGCCTTGTCAGGGCGTACAGATCTCATTCGCCACTTGCTCTCAGCTTCACCAATATTGATAAACTTCTTAAGATTATCAATCTAAGTTTGCTCAGTGTCAGATCAATTCAGATTGTGTTATCCACATATTTAGGGCCAGAGTACTTGACTCACTTCTACCACCCAGGATCTTTGTCCATTGTCCTCTCAACCCAACGGTCAGTTGTTTACAGTATTCAATCAATAAATATAATTTATATCTGTTTTTTCTTTTGAAAAATAAATGTTATTAGTATATTTTACTACATTCTCTATCATTTTATATAATCAGCACTAAGTGTTAACTTCCAGTGTCATTTTCTGTACAGATGAGGCTTGGGTCCACCTGTCTGGTCAAGTTAACACACAAAACACACGCTTTTATGGTCAACAGAGAACCCCCGTGCAATGCTAGAAACGATATTGCATGATCATAAAACTGGAGTGTGGGTAGCAATATCCAGACAGGGCCTTATTGGACCTTTATTTTTTGAAGAAAGCGTAACAGCGAACATCATTGCTTAAAAAACTTCGATTTCGTTCGCCAGCAAAAGGAAGACGAACTTAATTACCCATAGTTACAACAGGATGGCACTATTGCACACAGTGATAACAACATTATGGGTCTTCTGGAAGAGTTTTTGGGGAACGTGTCGTTTCAAAAAAGGTAAGTCACGCATGCTCGCCAGACCTCACTTTGCTATTCTTTTTTCTTTGGTGAATAACAAGATATATAGTTGTATCGCAATGGCCCCATGAACGCTTGTGACTTAAAAACTGAAATCATGAGAAGCATATCACAATCTGATCTGCAGAAAGTGTTTTCCCATAAAAATAAGCTAGTTCAGATTTACAGACCTATCTGTGGACATCATATCCAACAATTGTTGTAACTGCACAGCAACTTTCCGAAGACCCTGTATAACTCGGCACTAAACACCCAAATGCATACTGATAACAGATAAATACCAATCAGCATGTATCACTTGGAAGAGGACAAACAAAGTAATGGAGCTCTACTTTCGAAACACAGCTTGCAGTTGTCTCCAATTGTGGACATTGTTCTAGGTCTCTAGCAGGAACCTGCTCCCTAATGTTTGCCATAAATGTACAAGGACAAGAAGAGAATAAAAGCTTCTGAAAGGCGCTGCAGAAGAATGCTGAAAATTATATGGCTAGATCGTATAACTAATGAGGAGGTATTGAATCAGTTTTGAAAAAAGAAGTTTATGGATACAACCTGGCGAGTGAAAGGTGTCGTTGGCAGGATACATCCTGAGGAATCAATTAATAGTCAGTTTGGTAATGGAGGTAGGTGGGCTGTGAGAGGGCGTTGAGGGTAAAAACTGTAGAGTGATACAATAAAAACTTTGAAATGGTTGAAGCGTACAGCAGTAATTCAAATATGACGAGCATAGCCCAAGGTACATTAGAGTGGAGAATTGCATCAAACTCGTCCTCCAGTCCTCCAACTAAAGGCCATAACAAGTACAGCTGAGCAATAAATCATGTAAGATACGGCTCATTAGTGATTTAGAAGTCAACAGGCAGAATACAGCGCTGAGGTCGGCAACGCCTATATGAGACAACAAGTGTCTGGCGCAATTGTTAGATCGGTTACTGCTCCTGAAGTGGCAGGTTATCAAGATTTAAGTGAGACTGAACGTGACGTTACAGTCGGCGCACGAACTATGGGACACAGCATCTCCGAGGTAGTGAGGAAGTGGGGATTTTCCCGTACGACCATTTTACGAGTATACCGTGAATATCAAGAATCCGGTAAAACATCAAATCTCCGACATCGCTGCGGCCGTAAAAAGATCCTGCAAGGACGGGACCACGATGATTGAAGAGGATTTTTCAACGTGACAGTAGTGCAACCCTTCCGCAGATTGCTGCAGATTTCAATGCTGGGCCATCAACAAGTGTCAGCGTGCGAACTATTCAACGAAACATCATCGATAGAGGCTTTCGGAGCCGCAGGCCAGTCGTTTACCCTTGATGATTGCACGAGACAAAGCTTTACGCCTCACCTGGGCCCGCCAACACCGACATTGGACTGTTGATGACTGGAAGCATATTGATTGGTCGGACGAGTCTCGTTTAAAATTGTATCGAGCGGATGGACGTGTACTGGTAAGGAGACGGGCTCATGGTAAGGAGACGGTCTCATGAATCCATGAACCCTGCATGCTGGTGGAGGCTCTGTAATGGTGTGGGGCGTGTGAGTGATAGGACAGGTGACACGTATGTAAGGATCCTGTCTCAAATGGCTCTAGACACTATGGGACTTAACATCTGAGGTCATCAGTCCCCCAGACTTAGAACTACTTAAACCTAACTAACCTAAGGACATCACACGCATCCATGCCCGAGGCGGGATTCGAACATGCGACCGTAGCATCAGCGCGGTTCCGGTCTGAAGCGCCTAGAACCGCTCGGCCACAGTGGCCGGTAAGGACCCTGTCTGATCCCCTGCGACTATTCATGTCCATTGTGCATTCCGAAAGACTTTGACAATTCCAGCAGGACAATGCAACATCCTACATTGTCCAGAATTGGTACAGAGTGGGTCCAGGGTCACTCTCCTGAGCACTTCAGCTGGCCACCAAACTCCCCGGTCGTGAACATTATTGAGCATGTCTAGGACGGCTTGGAATGTGCTGCTCAGAAGAGATCTCCACTCTCTCGTATTCCTACGGATTTATGGACAACCCCGCAGGATTCATGGTGTCAGTTCCCCCCAGCACTACTTCAGACATTAGTCAATTCCATGCACATCTCGACGCTCGCGGGGGCCCTACCCGTTATTAGGGAGGTGTATCAGTTTCTTTGGCTCTTCAATGTATTTGGTAGCCAGATGCACGAACGACGACAGTTCTCGCAGCTCGAAACGCGGACGGGGATTACAATGTCGCCGCATGCAAGCGACGGCTGTGATAAGTACACACACGAGCTCTGTGATTGAAGAAAGCGTGTATACTGCAAATTACGCCTCTTGCTTTCCTGTGTAGAAGTTATCGCTTATCGTCACCATTAGCTCGCAACTAATGGAATGGAAATTCAGTATATAACTGGCTACAATCACGTGTAATGCTCACATTGGCTACAACATTCACAGCAGAGCTCAAGACACACTGCAGAATGCTCATTGGCTGTCGAAGAATGCGTGACGTAGTCGTGCAGAACAAGTCTAAATTCGACCGGCCACGTTCGAGACTCCAGCTATGGTTAGCAGATATACTTGCCACAAAATTTCTGTTAGTAGTTAGTACTTGTGACTAATCTCGGTGTAACTGCTACGGTGATAAATAACAGGAGGAACATTTTAACGTGCTGCAGTGCAAAGGGATACAAGTTGTGAATTCGTAAAATGTGATTCAAATCTGTGATAAATCACAACTAAAAATACAAGTTACCGAAAAGTAGCACTAGTAGAAAACCTCTGTTATCGGATAGTCACAGTTTAGTATATCTGTAATATCAAGTAACATTATGTGCTCGGAAGTCCCGTCCAGTCCATACTCATACATTTCTTAGTAGTGTTTCCCAGTTTCAAATAAATATTGCTGGTAACAGTCATGACCACTAACGAAACGTGGCATGTCCTGACGAGTTACACTGTTTCTAATTGTGTCTTTCCCTGATATTTGGCACTATACCACAAACTCTTCAGGTGTTCATGAGTTCTTCCCACGCACTCTGCCGTGCAACACTTACGATGAACTCCTACACTGCTGCCAATTAAAATTGCTACACCACGAAGATGACGTGCTACAGACAGGAAGAAGATGCTGTGATATGCAAATGATTAGCTTTTCAGGGCATTCACACAAGGTTGGCGCCGGTGGCGACACCTACAACGTGCTGACATGAGGAAAGTTTCCAACCGATTTCTCATACAAAAACAGCAGTTCACCGGCGTTGCCTGGGGAAACGTTGTTGTGATGCCTCGTGTAAGGAGGAGAAATGCATACCATCACGTTTCCGACTTTGTTAAAGGTCGGATTGTAGCCTATCGCGATTGAGGTTTATCATAACGCGACATTGCTGCTCGTGTTGGTCGAGATCCAATGACTGTCAGCAGAATATGGAATCGGTGGTTTCAGGAGGGTAATACGGAACGCCGTGCTGGATCCCAACGGCCTCGTATAACAAGCAGTCGAGATGACAGCCATCTTATCCGCACGGCTGTAACGGATCGTGCAGCCATGTCATGATCCCTGAGTCAACAGAAGGGGACGTTTGCAAGACGACAAACATCTGCACGAACAGTTCGACGACGTTTGCAGCAGCATGCACTATCAGCTCGGAGACCATGGCTGCGGTTACCCTTGACACTGCATCACAGACAGGATCGCCTGCGTATCACCCGGCGTGATGGTATGCGGTGCCATTGGTTACACGTCTCGGTCACCACTTGTTCGCACTGACACCACTTTGAACAGTGGAAGTTACATTTCAGATGTGTTACGACCCGTGGCTCTACCCTTCATTCGATCCCTGCGAAACCCTACATTTCAGCAGGATAATGCACGACCGCATGTCGTGTCCTATACGGGCCTTTCTGGATGCAGAAAATGTTCGACTGCTGCCCTGGCCAGCACATTCTCCAGACCTCTCACCAATTGAAAACGTCAGGTCATGAGGTGGCCAAACAACTGGCTCGTCACAATACGCCAGTCACTACTCTTGATGAACTGTGGTATTGTGTTGAAGCTGCATGGGCAGCTGTACCTGTGCACGCCATCCAAGCTCTGTTTGACTCAATGCCCAGGCGTATCAAGGCCGTTATTATGGCCAGAGATGGTTGTTCTGGGTACTGATTTCTCAGGATCTATGCACCCAAATTGCGTGAAAATGTAATCACATGTTAGTTCTAGTATGATATATTCGTCCAATGAATACCCGTTTATCATCTGCATTTCTTCTTGGTGTAGCCATTTTAATGGCCAGTGCTCCGTGAGTACCGCCTATGGCGCCCCACCAGTCGGTACCAGCCCCGCTGGCGTCGCGTGCACGTGGGGGACCACGTGGGGCGCCAGCGTGGCCGGTATGCAGCGCAGCACACGTCTGGCGGTGCCAGGCGCGTCCTTGGGGGAGTCGCAGGCACACGCAATTACGGCCGCCCGACCGCGCCCAGCCGGGTACGCCAGCCACTTCTCACCGACCACGCGTTTACAAATCGCCGTTGTTTCGGAACCTACGGCGATCCGCAAAAAGAGAAACGGCGACGTGTAGCACGTGCGTGTGAAGTCAGCCTTGAACACCGACTGGATTCGGTTAAGAAATTCTGAAGCATTTACTCGAAGGTGTTTCTCCTATATAAACTGGCCTGTCTACCACAGGGTTCAATATTTTGTCCAGTATATTCTCGTTATCCAGTTAGTGGTGTCATAGGTCGATACTGCCCTCACTGGCCTCTTACAGTTGGCAACGGAAACGCTTTACGACAGGCGCCGATAGCGGTCGCGCAGGGACTCACCGGATCCAACGATGCGCGTCCACTGCGCCACACCTTCTGCGGCTGCGAATACGAGCGACTTTAGCCGCCGCGATATGGAATGGCCTGTGGCTGCTGCAGGGCCCAGTCTCAGGCGCAGTTTTCGATATTCCGTTCATGCATTAGTAGTGGGAGCCTCACATTGCACGACGCTAATAGCTGGACTTTATTGCCGTTTGTTCTTTTATCAAGTCTCTTCGTAACGCTTGGAGAGAGGCACAAGTAAAACTTCTGTTCACTATACTGTATTTATGCTTTCGCTAATCATTTCTGCTCCCGCCCGGCTTCCCTACAACAGCTGCTGCACTACCCTATAGCCTATCTCTCCTTACCGTCAGGGAGTCATGGACTGTGCGGCTGGTCACGGCGGAGTTTCGAGTCCTCCCTCGGGCACGGGTGTGTGTGTTTATCCTTAGGATAATTTATGTTAAGTAGTGTGTAATCTTAGGGACTGATGAAAAATGAAATGTCGTGTGACGAGGGCCTCCCGTCGGGTAGACCGCTCGCCTGGTGCAAGTCTTTCGATTTGACGCCACTTCGGCGACTTGCGCGTCGATGAGGATGAAATGATGATGATTAGGACAAAACAACACCCAGTCCCTGAGCAGAGAAAATCTCTCACCCAGCCAGGAATCGAACCCGGGCCCTTAGGATTGACAGTCTGTCGCGCTGACCACTCAGCTACCGAGGGCGGACAGGGGACTGATGACCTTAGCATTTAAGTCCCATAAGATTTCATACACATTTGAACATTTTTTTCCTTACCGTCGTGTACGAAGCAGTAAACAACAACATTCTACATTTACAAGAAGCTGAAACTGATTCGTTTGTTGATGATACATTAGTACAGAGTCGCTTGGAAATCCCTCACAACAGGAGAGATAATCCAAACAGAGAAAACAGCGAGTTTCTAGCACGTGTTTGTGGAATCAACCTTGAACAACGGCAGGACTTGATTAAGAAATTGATGTACTTTCTCAAAGGCGTTTTTCTACTACAAGACTGGTCTTCTACAGGGATCAATATTCGGGCCACTTTATTCTCGTTCTGTTTGTACGTCCGAGAGTCTGAAACCGTTCTGTTTGCTGAACATGGGAGTATTGTAATAGAGTCTTGTGGAGTTGCTTCCAGAACAAAAAGTTTTGCAGTTTTCTGAAAAAGTATGATTTTCTCCACTTCACCTGATTACCCTACCTCTGATCTCAGAATTCCACTTTGCTCTATCTCTATGGTCTTACAAGCTTGGACGTACGACCTTCATACAGTTGTTCTGATCTTACTGCGCGTTCCTGATAAAATATTGTAACGTTATATAAGAAAGTATTATTTTCCCTACGTTTGACAACTATTAATTCATACGACCTAGACTGCATAATCGAGTAAATTTTTGCACAAGGAAAAAAATTCGTCTCATAAAAGAGACCTACAGGTGTTAAATCTTGGACGTGAATCTGCATACATAAAGTTACCGTAAAAAGTGAGGATACAGATTTCTCACTAAGTGTAGAATCCAAGAGGGAAGACAGACACGAGAAAACATATTCGCGTCTTCGTCGTCGACAGTCCAGACAGAAAGAGTGAGAAACAAGCAAATCAGAACGCAACTAATAGAATGGTTACGTCGATGTCAAAATACACTTATGAAACGTGCTGAAAGATGAAAATTATGTACAGATCCTTACCTTTTGCAGGCAACGCACTAACCAAATACGCTACCCAGGGGCATATCATAGCCCAAAATCAAAGTTTGTCTGTCATGTCCTCTCTCCTGAACTTTAAGCTAACTGTCGCGGGTTTCGCGGAATTTGCTGGCAATCTGCTTTATTTGCAACACTATTTTTATCCTACAAAAAATAAAATTACAGCCTTTTACCAGCCTTATTTTGCTATACGTACGTATATAACTTGTTACTATTTCCAGATATTAAGGAATACATTCAATAAAGCGTTTGCTGACTTTAGCGTAATCAGAGGATGATAACATACTCACGACAATTTTCGGAACTAAGGAACTATTAGTGGCTACGGAAACGTACGTAATGGATAACCAGACTATCCCATTTCATTTTCGAAATTAGTCTTGTAATTTAAAACTTCCTGGCAGATTAAAACTGTGTGCCCGACCGAGACTCGAACTCGGGGCCTTTGCCTTTCGCGGGCAAGTGCTCTACCAACTGAGCTACCGAAGCACGACTCACGCCCGGTACTCACAGCTTTACTTCTGCCAGTATCTCGTCTCCTACCTTCCAAACTTTACAGAAGCTCTCCTGAAGTTTGGAAGGTAGGAGACGAGATACTGGCAGAAGTAAAGCTGTGAGTACCGGGCGTGAGTCGTGCTTCGGTAGCTCAGTTGGTAGAGCACTTGCCCGCGAAAGGCAAAGGCCCCGAGTTCGAGTCTCGGTCGGGCACACAGTTTTAATCTGCCAGGAAGTTTCATATCAGCGCACACTCCGCTGCAGAGTGAAAATCTCATTCTAGTCTTGTAATCTCTTTGATCGTGTTAAGAGAAGTAAGCTCTGTTAGATATCTGACAACAGGGGATCCCACACACCTTTAACGACAGTCATAAAAAGTTCATATGAAGCTTTTTTTAGGCAAAACTAATCAAAATGCAGACCACCTACCTATGTTTAAGACAAAGTTGCATTTCATGCCCTGTACTTTAAAATATCTGCGTAAACGAAATCCTTTTGGAACTAATAAATGAACAACTGCTTTACTTTTTGGATATCAAAACTCCAGGCTGTGTACTAACGATGCAAATTGTAGATGACCAGTTAATTACCGATATCGGTGAGAATAATCTTCAAAGAGCAGTATGCCAACTACAAAGACTCCGTATTGCATTTACTTTAGATATCTGATAAGTAAATAGATCCAAAATTGTAATAAATGAGAAAATGGTAAAGGAAGTGACAAATTTTAAATATTTAGATTTCAGCATAATACATGAATACGAAATTTTCTTTCAACGTGAGAGAGAAATTGAAGTTAATGATTAGTGCTATTGGACAAACCATAGAAAAGAAAATAAAGGAAGAGACACTTTAGACTATTTGTGAAACATTGTTACTCTCAGGTGTGATGTACGGAAGCGAAACTTTCATAACAACAAAAAAGTATACACTAACAATATAGAGCGCATGAACGAGATGTGTCAGTGACATACCAGGATACACAAGACGAAGTCGAAAGCATAATACAGAAATAATAGCGTAATTAAGATTAATGTCTCTAAATGAAAAATATAAGAGGACGGAAGGAAATGGAAACACCACATCACTAGGGTGGAGGAAGATAGTGTAAGAAAAGTACCGTAAAATACAATCCAACAGGAGGAAGAAACACAGGGTGACACAAAAACTTATTGGAAAGACTTATTTCTATAAATAGGCTTAACAGACAAAGCCTTACACGCGCACATGATGATGGTGATGATGACGATGATGATGGTGATGATGGTGGTGGTGGTGGTGGTGGTGGTACTAGTGGTGGTGATATATTTTCCGCCCTGGACGTCCTCCAACACTGTATACGAGGATATAAAGTAAGGGATCTTACTAAATGCTGTTACTGCATTAGATGCTGCACTTGTGCTGAGTGCAAGAAGTGGTGAAGCACAGCACGATGAGGAAGTCGAAGAGGGAACACCTGAGGATAAGGTAATGGAAATGAGTGAAATGTAGTTCTACAATAATACGTGTTAAATGGAGAGTGCTACAATAAAATGTACATACACAATTCTACAGCGAATTGTTACAGTGACTGGAATAATGAAAAGACTACCGCTACGGGTCTTAAGGCATGAGAACTAGAAGTAGAGAACAGTATCAAACCAGTCGACAGACTGACGAGTCTAGCGGGGAAAAAATTATAAATAAGGATTGGAAGTGGAGAACATGAAACCACAAGCTGATGAGTCTAGACATGGAAAAGTAAAAACAAAGGTTCAATAAAATTTTCTTAGGTCTGAATACCTGACATACAGCACCTTGCCTCTCTGTCATGAAGACATGTGCAGGCAACTAACAAGCACCTAGTTCATTAGACTCCTTGTTTTGCACAATCTGCTCCACATTCTTTAACGAGAAAGCGAAAACCGTTTTTTATATAGTACTTTGAGTATCTTGTTACTCATCGTGATTATTCTACCTGCCTTAGGACTGGAGATATTAAAAACTTGTTATTCCAAAGAAGACATTTTGTCCTTGTCTCTCTTAAAAACGTCGTTTTAGTCATTTTCTAGCCTAGGGGAACTGATGACTGTGGCAACTACACGTCATTCATCTCGTCAAACAAGATGAAAAAGACTGGAATGTCGAGCGTTACTGGTTTCCTTTTATGCTCTGGGCCCCTTGTGTCCCCTCGTTAATCGTGCTTGTTACATTCTGGGGGCGAAGAACAGCATCGGGCTGTGATTGATTGTCGTCTGGTAAAAGGTACAGCCACGGAATTCCCCAGTGCAAACGAGCAGGATTTATCGTTTTCTACGCGCGATGATGCAATCTATTTCTTTACGAAAAGGAAACGGAGACTTTTTCTCTCGTAATTAGGAGTAGCCTAGTTGCTGGGTGGCTTGTAACAGGAGCTGCTAGGCTTCTTCCCTACTAGTATTTCGCTTTACCGGTTGACGAACCGGTTGCCAGCAGTAACACTAATATCTACTGCGGTATCAAGTTTCGGAATATCCAGGCTACATAACCCAAAAATCGAGTTTTAGATGCCTAACAAAGTGGTAATACACGCTGTCCAGTCATATTAACGTCACCACGGCCTATGTGCGGCTTTAACATACCATACCCAATCAATAGCCAATCATAAACAACAGGTGGCAGCAGTGGAAGTGGAAGGTAAACAAAACGTGCCGGAGGGAGGCGAAAATCAGTGCCGACGTTGTCGTGATGCGGACACGGATGGATTTATTTGACGTCCAAAAGGGCATGGTCACTGACTTTCGGGCGAAAGGTGAAAGCGTTTCCGAAGCGGCTAAGTTTGTAAGCTGTTCGCATGCCGCCGTGGTTGATATGTACGGTGCATGGTAAAATGGGGCTACCCAAAACTGATACAGAGGCAACTGTGTTGCACCATGGAGCATAGATGGATGACAGGGTTGAACGACGCCTGCGGAGGTGCGTACGAGGCAATTGGCGTGCAACTGTTGAGCAACTGATCGCACAGATGAACCAAGGGGCTACCAACAGAGACTCCTCAACGACTGTTCAGCGAGAGTTGATGCTTGTGAGCCTCCGCAGCAGGCTTCTGGTACATGAACCCGACGTGACTGCTGGTCAACGGTGACGCAGGCTGGAGTTCGCACGTCAGTATCGCAACTGGAGTGGCGACATGTGTCTTTTTTAGATGAATCACATTTTATGTTACATCGGACAGATGGCCGTTGGCGTATACAGCGAGAAACGTTAGACAGCAAACAAGGAGGAAGCGTTATGGTCTACGGAATGTTATCTTGGCATTGTATGGGTGATCTCGTCATTCTGGAAGGCACAGTGGATGAACACAAGCATGCATCTATCCTGGAGGACTATGCCCTCCCCTGTATGCAGTTTGTTTTTCCTCGGCACGACGGCATCTACCACCAGGACAATGCAACGTGTCTCACAGCTTACAATGTACCTGCGTGGTTCGAACAGCACCAGGATGAGTTTACCGTACTCCCTCGGCCACTAAACTCCCCAAATTTGAACCCAATTGGGAACCTCTGTAGCTACCTCCATCGGGCTGTGCGGTCCATGGATTCTCGACCGAGAAACCTAGCGTGTCTCGCCACGGCACTGGAGTCGTCATGGCTTTACATCCCTGTCAGGATCTTCTTGCACGTCTCGTAGCAGTCCGCGCTGTAAAAGGTGGCTATTCACACCTTTTACAGGTGTTCACAGTATTGTTCTTGGACAGTGTATTCAGAGTGTTCGGAAATTCTCGTTACAAACTTCTATGCCTTGTAGAGGGAAGTGGGTATATAACATTTTGATTCAAAACTGGTTCAAATGGCTCTAAGCACTATGGGACTTAGCTACTGAGGTCATCAGTCCCCTAGAACTTAGAACTACTTAAACCTAACTAACCTAAGGACATCACACACAACCATGCACGAGACAGGATTCGAAACTGCGACCGTAGCAGCAGCGCGGTTCCGGACTGAAGCGCCTAGAACCGCTCGGCCACAGCGGCCGGCTAACATTTTGAGTAGGAACTCATGTCCGGAAATGTACCGTTTCCGATTCTCGACAGTTTCAGTTCAGATGTTTAACTTATCCGCTTGCGCTTGAGCAACTGAATTAGGCGTGACGCAGAACAGTTATTAGGTAACAGTTCGAAAGGAAGCAAACGAAACATCCATTTATCACTTATGCACACTTTTTGTGTTAACATTTAAACATTCTTTTCTATAGATACAGTTTGCTGGTTTCTTTTTTGTTTTGTAATGTTTGAGTATTATTACAAACAAATGTGCTTAAGTTATAAATGGATGTTTCGTTATGTTTCTTTTCGAATTGTTACCTAGTAATTGTACTGCGCCACACCTAACATAATTCCTCAAGCATAAGTAAACGAGTTAATCATCTAAATTGAAACGGTGTTAGAACGGACACGATGCGTTTCCGGGCGTGGGTTCCCATTCAAAATATTATGAACTCACTGCCCTCAACGAGGCCTAGAAGTTATTAGAGGAAATTTCCGAACCCCTTGTGTACAGTGTAAATTTTAATTCCCAATAGAAAATGTCAGGGATTTTTCCTGACTGTTTCTGTATAACTGATATGTGGTAATCGGTAGCACGTTGCAAAGAATAGCAATAAAGCAATTATGATTTTTTCGGTTTCTTACTCGAATTGGTTTTTTGTGTCCTCCGTGAGCATGCCTTCAAAACAGTAAAAAAGCTTGTAATCTCCACAAAGTATAACACACAAAACAGAATACTGTAAAAACCCTCAGGTAAAAAAAGTAGTCTGACTTGGTAGCAATCACCACGGGCACAGCGCCACATAACGCCGTTTTAATGCTCCTCCATTACTTCAGTGAATCCTTACAATGGATGTTCTTCGACCACTGTTCATATGTAAACCTTGCTGTATTGCTGCACATCACTGTTAACATACAACTAACAGTGTTGCAAAACAATGTCGAGACGGGACAGAAAAGAACTGCATGTAAGCAAGTAAAGGAGAGGAAGAAATGAATATCCCAGTTTAACGTCCCCTCTACAACGCGGTTATTGCAGACGGAGCAGAAGCACGGATTACGAGAGGATGGGGAAAGGAATCGGCCTTGCCCTATTCAAAGGAACCATCCAGGCCATTTAGGGGAGTGACGGAAAACCGAAATCTGGATGGGCGGACGTGGATTTGAACCGTCGTTTTCTCGAATGCAAGCATCTATGTAAGCAAGAGGGGGAAGATTACAGTGGGCATCAATGCTCTTAACAACGAGAATTAAGAGGTGGTTTTCAAACAAGACGCATAGAGCATAGCGTCGACATTTCCAATGTTGTGCAGATATTTTCAGTGCAGCACAGACGCAGAGGTAAAGGGTGTTCAGAGATCAAACGAAATGCAGTTTCTCTGTAGCGGGCCTGCGGAGAAAACAGGTTCTTCGTGAAAAATACTCAGAAAATTCATCTCAACAAATTCCGATATACTGTGTTAGGAGATCGAGTACACTCATACTTTTAAAAGGGACGTATTTGTATATACAGGGCTATTACAAATGATTGAAGCGATTTCATAAATTCACTGTAGCTCCATTCATTGACATATGGTCACGACACACTACAGATACGTAGAAAAACTCAAAGTTTTGTTCGGCTGAAGCCACACTTCAGGTTTCTGCCGCCAGAGCGCTCGAGAGCGCAGTGAGACAAACTGGCGACAGGAGCCGAGAAAGCGTATGTCATGCTTGAAATGCACTCACATCAGTCAGTCATAACAGTGCAACGACACTTCAGGACGAAGTTCAACAAAGATTCACCAACTGCTAACTCCATTCGGCGATGGTGTGCGCAGTTTAAAGCTTCTGGATGCCTCTGTAAGGGGAAATCAACGGGTCGGCCTGCAGTGAGCGAAGAAACGGTTGAACGCGTGCGGGCAAGTTTCACGCGTAGCCCGTGGAAGTCGACGAATAAAGCAAGCAGGGAGCTAAACGTACCACAGCCGACGGTTTGGAAAATCTTACGGAAAAGGCTAAAGCAGAAGCCTTACCGTTTACAATTGCTACAAGCCCTGACACCCGATGACAAAGTCAAACGTTTTGAATTTTCGTCTCGGTTGCAACAGCTCATGGAAGAGGATGCGTTCAGTGCGAAACTTGTTTTCAGTGATGAAGCAACATTTTTTCTTAATGGTGAAGTGAACAGACACAATGTGCGAATCTGGGCGGTACAGAATCCTCACGCATTTGTGCAGCAAATTCGAAATTCACCAAAAGTTAACGTGTTTTGTGCAATCTCACGGTTTAAAGTTTACGGCCCCTTTTTCTTCTGCGAAAAAAACGTTACAGGACACGTGTATCTGGACATGCTGGAAAACTGGCTCATGCCACAACTGGAGACCGACAGCGCCGACTTCATCTTTCAACAGGATGGTGCTCCACCGCACTTCCATCATGATGTTCGGCATTTCTTAAACAGGAGATTGGAAAACCGATGGATCGGTCGTAGTAGAGATCATGATCAGCAATTCATGTCATGGCCTCCACGCTCTCCCTACTTAACCCCATGCGATTTATTTCTGTGGGGTTATGTGAAAGATTCAGTGTTTAAAGCTCCTCTACCAAGAAACGTGCCAGAACTGCGAGCTCGCATCAACGATGCTTTCGAACTCATTGATGGGGACATTCTGCGCCGAGTGTGGGAGGAACTTGATTATCGGCTTGATGTCTGCCGAATCACTAAAGGGGCACATATCGAACATTTGTGAATGCCTAAAAAAAACTTTTTGAGTTTTTGTATGTGTGTGCAAAGCATTGTGAAAATATCTCAAATAATAATGTTATTGTAGAGCTGTGAAATCGCTTCAATCATTTGTAATAACCCTGTATATATATCAGCGTAACTGTGGAACGCAGCGAGTAATTTCATCCAAACTTAGTGTACATAAGATCTCCCATCTAAAAAGATAATAAACTCGAGAGACACATGAGACTTCTATGAATTTGAGTAGGTGCGGGAACGGAGTGTCATCTAAAAAATAATATCTGAGGAATGCTAGGAGGAATTTCAACAAAACACGAATGTGGGTGGGTGTCAGGAACAAATTCGTCGCACTTTCGTACACATGGGGCTTACTATTCCTAAAAACCAAAAGAAATAAATAAAAAACAAACGATACTGTGGATATAAGACCTCCCTAGCAGCCACATGAATGGGAGTGAGAGTAAATCTTAATGACTGTGTAAGCGGTTGTATAGTCTGCTCTTGGTATGGGCAATGCACGAGGTAGACAATTAGCTTGGCTTGATTGACTATGGTAGAGGTCGGTAATACACAAGCGCTCTAAAGCCCATGCATTTACTGAAGAACTGGTTCTTAGATCATTGTAATGTACTAGGCAGATTAACGAAACCTTTTCTATATAACTATATAGAAGGAAATGTGCTGACTGATTCACTGACTCATCATTTCCCAGCCCAAAATGCTAAGGATAGGAACTTTAAATTTGGAGAGGGTGTTGATTTTGTACCATATGCGTCATTTAACGAGGGATTTTTCGAAACTCCGCGTCCAAGGGGGCGAAATTGTGGATGTGAGCTGTTTTGGCTATTAAGGGAATTTTGAAGTTATAACTACGAAAATTCGTATGTAAGAAATAAAAAAATAACATATTTCAGCTTTTTTAGGAATTCAGCTTCTAAGAGGTCCAAATCTTTTTTTTAAAAATAAATCATTATTAAATAAATTATTATTATAGAACTACTAAAGCGTTTTAAAGCTACATCTAAGAAAACTGGTATTTGACATTTCACCGTTAGTCAGAAATAAAAAAAATTCGTGTTTCATTGTTTTTGGAAGTTCAACCCCTAAAGAAGTGAAATAGGGGATGAAAAGTTTTATGAAAATATTTCATTGTCCAACCATTTTTAAAGCTATGTCTATGAAAATGTGTATTTGGTTTCTCGGTAAGAAATAAAATATACGTGTTTCGGTGTTCTTTGGAAATTAAGCCCTTAAAGGGATTAAATAAGGAATTAAAAATTTTATGAAAATGTTTCGTTAAATTAAAACATTTTTAAAGCTAAATCTATGAAAGGTGGTATTTGACTTTTCGGTCTCAAACGAAGAAATATGTGTTAAGAGGATGAAAGTTTCTATGGAAAAATGACCACAAGAACTCATAAGGAAGGATGAATTATAAAAAATCTCCGACTCCAGCTACCAGAACCGTTTTTTTTTTTTTTTTTTTTTTTTTTTGTCAGAAGTACATTTGGAAAAGACCATGCTTCTATGGCCTCAATCAGCTTGGAAAGTTTAGAAGGTGCTGCAGTGTGAACTAAATAAAAGAAAGCCATTTAACAGTCATCACGACAAACAGGCTTTGCCAGAATTTCATAGAAAAAGAAACGCAAGGGAAGCAGTGGGCGGCGGACTAGTAATTTATAGACACGTAAACGGTACGGACAAATTCCCTGTGATTAATAATGTTCTCAAAAGCGGATAACTGTCATTTAAATGCAATAAATGTTTATTCCAAATAATTCACAGACTGACGAACGGTGGCCTTACACAGTCATACGTTCAAATGAAACTGAATAGAAATGTTAAATAAAGTAGTGCATCAGAGCAACGTAAATGGAACATATGCGAGCAGCGTTCGTTTAAAAGCCCATTTTTTGGCGTCCGCACGGACGCCAAAATGGAAAATATTGAAATAAACGATATCGGAATTGAAAAACAACTGCTATCACTTAGTAGCGGAAAAGCATCCGGACCAGACGAGATACCCTTAAGATTCTACAGTGATTATGCTAAAGAACTTGCCCCCTTTCTATCAGTAATTTATCGTAGATCGCTGGAAGAACGTAAAGTACCTAGCGACTGGAAGAAAGGGCAGGTCGTTCCCATTTTCAAGAAGGGTCATAAATCAGATGCGAATAATTATAGGCCTATTTCGCTTACGTCAATCTGTTGTAGAATAATGGAACATGTTTTGTGTTCTCGTATTATGACGTTCTTAGATAATACAAATCTCCTTCATCATAACCAACATGGATTCCGCAAACAGAGATCATGTGAAACTCAGCTCGCCCTATTTGCCCAAGAAATTCACAGTGCCGTAGACACTGGCGAGCAGATTGATGCCGTATTCCTGGACTTCAGGAAGGCATTTGATACGGTTCCGCACTTACGTTTAGTGAAAAAAATACGAGCTTACGGAATATCGGACCAGGTTTGTGATTGGATTCAGGATTTCCTAGAAGAAAGAACACAACATGTCATTCTTAACGGTTCAAAATCTGCAGATGTAGAGGTAATTTCGGGAGTACCGCAAGGAAGCGTGATAGGACCTTTATTGTTTACAATATACATAAATGACTTAGTTGACAACATCGGTAGCTCCGTGAGGCTATTTGCAGATGACACGGTTGTCTACAAGAAAGTAGCAACATCAGAAGACTCGTACGTAATCCAGGAAGACCTGCAGAGGATTAATGCATGGTGCGACAGCTGGCAGCTTTCCCTAAACGTAGATAAATGTAATATAATGCGCATACATAGGGGCAGAAATCCATTCCAGTACGATTATTCCATAGGTGGTAAATCATTGGAAGCGGTAACGACCGTAAAATACTTAGGAGTTACTATCCGGAGCGATCTGAAGTGGAATGATCACATAAAACAAATAGTGGGAAAAGCAGGCGCCAGGTTGAGATTCATAGGAAGAATTCTAAGAAAATGTGACTCATCGACGAAAGAAGTAGCTTACAAAACGCTTGTTCGTCCGATTCTTCAGTATTGCTCATCAGTATGGGACCCTTACCAGGTTGGATTAATAGAAGAGATAGACATGATCCAGCGAAAAGCAGCGCGATTCGTCATGGGGACATTTAGTCAGCGCGAGAGCGTTACGGAGATG
Organism: Schistocerca cancellata; assembly: GCF_023864275.1. NCBI lineage: Eukaryota > Metazoa > Arthropoda > Insecta > Orthoptera > Acrididae > Schistocerca > Schistocerca cancellata. The sequence continues at coordinate 566,500,880 of NC_064630.1, read as the reverse complement.
CTGAACAAGCTCCAGTGGCGGACACTTCAAGAAAGGCGTTACGCAATACGGAGAGGTTTATTATCGAAATTACGAGAGAGCACATTCCGGGAGGAGATGGGCAACATATTACTACCGCCCACATATATCTCGCGTAATGATCACAACGAAAAGATCCGAGAAATTAGAGCAAATACGGAGACTTACAAGCAGTCGTTCTTCCCACGCACAATTCGTGAATGGAACAGGGAAGGGGGGATCAGATAGTGGTACAATAAGTACCCTCCGCCACACACCGTAAGGTGGCTCGCGGAGTATAGATGTAGATGTAGATGTAAAAGCCCATTGCTGGCTAAATTCTAAAGCAAACACTCGAAGTCCCCAATAGAGATTGTCACTGTTGATAGCGGCATAAAACTAAAATTAATTATCCTAAACAACCACTGTCAAACAAGTCCACCACATGCAATTTTCGATACTGACTGCAGCTAAATAGTTAAAGTTTTCAGCTGCCTGAATTCCCATAAATCAAGTCAAAGTTACTACGGACATATAAAACCAAAAACCACCGTCAAAAAAGTCTAGCTAAACTGTGTCTACACTCACCCAAAGCAGTTCGAAGCCCAACGAAAAGTTCGCTGGCGTGACAGCTCTGTCACCTAGACTATCTCGACTGCCGCCAAGCATTCCCGCCGATACAATACTGCTCGCAAAAGATGAAAACCAACAACAGGCTACTGACAAAAGACCGCATGCGTGCTGCTGCTCGTCCTCAAATACTTCCCGTGACGTCACACACTACTGAATCCATGTTAAATATTATAATAATGCACATCGGTCAAACCTAAGGTTATTTACTCATATGCAAAAAACGTTAGAATAATCCTGCAATTATCACGACATTTTGTGACCTCTCATTACAAAAACAAATCAGTATTAGATTAGTTCTTGGCAAATAACCTAAACAAGCTTACATCCGGTTTTGAATATGAAATAGTTACCGTGATCATACAAAATACAGCCGTCCATCTTGAAGAAATGGCGTCCGTCCGCGCTTTAGATACATGTTCCTTCCTGCAGATATTTTACTTTTTACTATTCTCAATTCCACAGGGACGTGACATAACTTTTATTAATGGCCATTTACATACACAACAATTTAAAGTACTTCCAGTAGTTCACTGTAGGTAGTCATTACCTAGAATGATGAGGTGATGAACTAGTTAACTCATGTTGCCTTCATGCTAAGCGCACCTCGAGGAGGATATACGGCTGTATATATATATATATATATATATATATATATATATATATATATATATATATATATATATAATTGAACTGGTAGTTTTTGATGCGATTGCGGTTTATCGTATCGCGACATTGCTGCTCTTGTTGGTCGAGATCCAATGACTGTTAGCAGAATATGGAATCGGTGGATTCAGGAGGGTAATACGGAACGCCGTGCTGGATCCCAACGGCCTCGTATCACTAGTGGTCGAAATGACAGCCATCTTATCCGCATGGCTGTAACGGATCGTGCAGCAACGTCTCGATCCCTGAGTCAACCGTTGGGGACGTTTGAAAGACAACAACCATCTGCACGCACAGTTCGACGACGTTTGCAGCAGCATGGACTAGCAGCTCGGAGACCGTGTCTGCGGTTACCCATGACGCTGCATCACAGACAGGAGCGCCTGTGATGGTGTACTCATCGACGAACCTGGGTGCACGAATGACAAAAGATCTTTTTTTCGGATGAATCCAGGTTCTGTTTACAGCATCATGATGGTTCCATCCGTGTTTGGCGTCATCACGGTGAACGCACATTGGAAGCGTGTATTCGTCATCGCCATACTGGCGTATCACCCGGCGTGATGGTATGCGGTGCCATTGGTGCATTGACGGCACTTTATACAGTGGACGCTACATTTAAGATGTGTTACGACCCGTGGCTCTACCCTTCATGCGATCCCTGCGAAACCCTACATTTCAGCAGGATAATGCACGACCGCATGTTGCAGGTCCTGTACGGGCCTTTCTGGATACAGAAAATGTTCGACTGCTGCCATGGCCAGTACATTCTCCAGATCTCTCACCAATTGAAAACGTCTGGTCAATGGTGGCCGAGCAACTGGCTCGTCACAATATGCCAGTCACTACTCTTGATGAACTGTGGCATCTACATCTACATTTATACTCCGCAAGCCAGCCAACGGTGTGTGGCGGAGGGCACTTTACGTGCTACTGTCATTACCTCCCTTTTCTGTTCAGGTCGCGAATAGTTCGCGGGAAGAACGACTGTCTGAAAGCCTACGTGCGCGCTCGAATCTCTCTAATTTTACATTCGTGATCTCCTCGGGAGGTGTAAGTAGGGGGAAGCAATATATTCGATACCTCATCCAGAAACGCACCCTCTCGAAACATGGACAGCAAGCTACACCGCGATGCAGAGCGCCTCTCTTGCAGAGGCTGCCACTTGAGTTTGCTAAACATCTCCGTAACGCTATCACGGTTACCTAATAACCCTGTGACGAAACGCATCTCTCTTCTTTGGATCTTCGCTATCTCCTCCGTCAACCCGATCTGGTACGGATCCCACACTGAGAAGCAATACTCAAGTATAGGTCGAACGAGTGTTTTGTAAGACACCTCCTTTGTTGATGGACTACATTTTCTAAGGACTCTCCCAATGAATCTCAACCTGGTACCCGCCTTAACAACAATTAATTTTATACGATCATTCCACTGCAAATCGTTCCGCACGCATACTCTCAGATATTTTACAGAAGTAACTGCTACCAGTGTTTGTTCCCCTATCATATAATCATACAATAAAGGATCCTTCTTTCTATGTATTCGCAATACATTACGTTTGTCTATGTTAAGGGTCAGTTGCCACTCCCTGCACCAAGTGCCTATCCGCTGCAGATCTTCCTGCATTTCGCTACAATTTTCTAATGCTGCAACTTCTCTGTATACTACAGCATCATCCGCGAAAAGCCGCATGGAACTTCCGATACTATCTACTAGGTCATTTATATACATTGTGAAAAGCAGTGGTCCCATAACACTCCCCTGTGGCACGCCAGAGGTTACTTTAAAGTCTCTAGACGTCTCTCGATTGATAACAACATGCTGTGTTCTGTTTGCTAAAAACTCTTCAATCCAGCCACACAACTGGTCTGATATTCCGTAGGCTCTTACTTTGTTTATCAGTCGACAGTGCGGAACTGTATCGAACGCCTTCCGGAAGTCAAGGAAAATAGCATCTACCTGGGAGCCTGTATCTAATATTTACTGGGTTTCATTAACAAATAAAGCGAGTTGGCTCTCACACGATCGCTGTTTCCGGAATCCATGTTGATTCCTACAGAGTAGATTCTGGGTTTCCAAAAACGACATGATACTCGAGCAAAATACATGTTCTAAAATTCTACAACAGATCGACGTCAGAGATATGGGTCTATAGTTTTGCGCATCTCCCCGACGAGCCTTCTTGAAGACTGGGACTACCTGTGCTCTTTTCCAATCATTTGGAACCTTCCGTTCCTCTAGAGACTTGCGGCACACGGCTGTTAGAAGGGGGCAAGTTCTTTCGCGTACTCTGTGTAGAATCGAATTGGTATCCCGTCAGGTCCAGTGGACTTTCCTCTGTTGAGTGATTCCAGTTGCTTCTCTATTTCTTGGACACTTATTTCGATGTCAGCCATTTTTTCGTTTGTGCGAGGATTTAAAGAAGGAACTGCAGTGCGGTCTTCCTCTGTGAAACAGCTTTGGAAAAAGGTGTTTAGTATTTCAGCTTTACGTGTGTCATCCTCTGTTTCAATGCCATCATCATCCCGGAGTGTCTGGATATGCTGTTTCGAGCCACTTACTGATTTAACGTAAGACCAGAACTTCCTAGGATTTTCTGTCAAGTCGGTACATAGAATTTTACTTTCGAACTCACTGAACGCTTCACGCATAGCCCTCCTTACGCTAACTTTGACATCGTTTAGCTTCTGTTTGTCTGAGAGGTTTTGGCTGCGTTTAAACTTGCAGTGAAGCTCTCTTTGCTTTCGCAGTAGTTTCCTAACTTTGTTGTTGAACCACGGTGGGTTTTTCCCGTCCCTCACAGTTTTGCTCGGCACGTACCTGTCTAAAACGCATTTTACGATTGCCTTGAACTTTTTCCATAAACACTCAACATTGTCAGTGTCGGAACAGAAATTTTCGTTTTGATCTGTTAGGTAGTCTGAAATCTGCCTTCTATTACTCTTGCTAAACAGATAATCCTTCCTCCCTTTTTTTGTATTCCTATTAACTTCCATATTCAGGGATGCTGGAACGGCCCTATGATCACTGATTCCCTGTTCTGCACTTAGAGAGTCGAAAATTTCGGGTCTGTTTGTTATCAGTAGGTCCAAGATGTTATCTCCACGAGTCGGTTCTCTGTTTAATTGCTCGAGGTAATTTGCGGATAGTGCACTCGGTATAATGTCACTCGATGCTGTGTCCCTACCACCCGTTCTAAACATCTGAGTGTCCCAGTCTATATCTGGTAAATTGAAATCTCCACCTAAGACTATAACATGCTGAGAAAATTGTATTCCAAATTTTCTCTCAGTTGTTCTGTCACTAATGCTGCTGAGTCGGGAGGTCGGTAAAAGGAGCCAATTATTAACCCAGCTCGGTTGTTGAGTGTAACCTCCACCCATAATAATTCACAGGAACTATCCACTTCTACTTCACTACAGGATAAACTACTACTAACAGCGACAAACACGCCACCACCGGCTGCATGCAATCTATCCTTTCTAAATACCGCCCAGTCCACGCCACACAACCCCTGCTACCCGTGTAGCCGCTTACTGCGTGTAGTGGACTCCTGACCTATCCAGCGGAACCCGAAACTCCACCACCCTATGGCGCAAGTAGAGGAATCTGCAGCCCACACGGTCGCAGAACCATCTCAGCCTCTGATTCAGACCCTCCACTCGGCTCTGTACCAAAGGTCCGCAGTCAGTCATGTCGACGATGCTGCAGATGGTGAGCTCTGCTTTAATCCCACTAGCGAGACTTCACCAAATCAGATAGCCGCCGGAAGCCAGAGAGGATTTCCACCGATCCATAGCGACACACATCATTGGCGCCGGTATGCACACGGAGTGCACTTTGGTTTTCTTCCCCTCCCTTGCTGCCATATCCCTAAGGGGCCCCATTACGCGCCTGACGTTGGAGCTCCCAACTACCAGTAAGCTCACCCTCTGCGACCGCCCGGATCTTGCAGACTGAGGGGCAACCTCTGGAACAGGACAAGCAGCCATGTCTGGGCGAAGATCAGTATCAGCCGGAGACAGAGCCTGATACCGGTTCGTCAGACAAACTGGAGAGGCCTTCCGTTCAGTCCTCCGGAATGTCTTTCGCCCCCTGCCACACTTCGAGACGACCTCCCACTCTACCACAGGTGAGGGATCAGCCTCAGTGCGGGCAGTATCCCGAGCAGCCACAGTCGTAGTCTGATCGGGGGATGCGTGGGATGAGCTGGCCGTCCCCGACAAACTCCCATCCAGACCCCCACAGTGATGCCCATTGGCAACAGCCTCAAGATGTGTGACCGAAGCCAACACTGCCTGAAGCTGGGAGCGAAGGGATGCCAACTCAGCCTGCATCCGAACACAGCAGTTGCAGTCCCTATCCACGCTAAAAACTGTTGTGCAAAGTACGTCTGAACTAATCTACAGAGAGCACAAACAATTCGCTACAAAATTTAAACGGTTATTAAAATACAAGACTGCCTAGTAAATGCAGTAATGCTGCTACTTGCGCACTGCTGACACACTGCTCGGCGGCGGAAGGAGACTACGCGATTTTACATTATTCAGGTACTAAAACACGATGCTACAACTCTCAAATACTGTAATACGCCCGAAATTTATGAATTAAACAATGAAAGTACCAAAAACACGCAAAGAAATTAAGAATTAAACTATGTAGCAAATAAGTGAGCTAAGAGTATACGACTTGCTGCTGGCAGCTGCTTACCCAACGGCGGCAGGGAGCTGCATGGGCAGCTGTACCTGTGCACGCCATCCAAGCTCTGTTTGACTCAATGCCCAGGCGTATCAAGGCCTTTACTACGGCCTGAGGTGGTTGGTCTGATTTCTCAGGATCTATGCACCGAAATTGCGTGAAAATGTAATCACATGTCAGTTCTAGTATAATATATTTGTCCAATGAATACCCGTTTATCATCTGCATTTCTTCTTGGTGTAGCAAATTTAATGGCCAGTAGTGTAAATTACGGTTGACAGGTGTTAAAAAGAAACTTTTGTCAAGCTTTGTGCTATGTACGAGAAGTGTTTCAGCTTTTCCATTATGTAATTGTTAGTATGGAATGTCTTCGTGTTCTTCCAGCAGTATGTACAACAATAAATGGCGACTAAAAACATGCGTCTACTTGCACGAACTGTTCACGACTGACATGCCTGCTATTTGCACGTGGCACCATCAGAGAGGGTGCTCAAATAAAATACTTCTATTTTATGGCTTTCCTTCAAACTTTAAAACCGGTTTCGATATGTTAGCTGCATTTAGTACACAGAAGTGTATCACTTAAAATGAACCAAAGTAACGAGCGACCAAATATTCCACTCCAAACTTTTCAAATTTAATGCTGCAGAGTACTGGGAAATTAAGTATCACAGTAACCTCGCAAAGTATTGAGAGAAAAAAAACTTCGTCGTAGAGCTGCGATATAAAACTACAAGATACGACGGAAATCAATTCTGTGCGGCATTTAGTTTCCTCAGGATCGAATGAGAGGTATTATTCACAGTAGTGAAGGAGCAGGAGGAGGAAGAGGAGGAGATTAGTGTTTAGCTTCCCGTCGACATCGAAGCCATTAGAGACTGAACAATAACGAAGGAAACGCGTTTTAATTTTTTGATGGGAAAGGAGACCCTCTACCGAAAAACAAACTTTACGAGTTGATGTACCTTTGCTTCATTAACACATTTTTTTTCTATTTAATGAGCTTTTATTGTTCACAGCAATAAAATCGGAAAACTTGTTTTTCTCATGCACTGCTATCAGCCGCTCCATGGCAACCGCTCGTTATTTTCCTGTGCGGTGTTCTCTTATTACTGCTCATTAATATTTCTAACTTTGACACTACATCAAACAACCGTTAGTTTGCAGGTAAGCACAGCAGCTAAAATTCACAATTCATAAAATAAAGCAAACTTATCCGTCCACGTTTAGCATCAGACACAACTACTTACTCTTTCAATACGGGAGACTCGCGCATGCGTACTAAATTTAGGCGCACGGATTGCAGCCTAGTTTCCCTTCTCTGTACACTCTATTCTATGGTGAGGCGGTAGGAAGTGTACCTGGCTAAATCCAGATCAACAGGCTGATCTAATGTACGTACGGGATAAAGTCCAAACAAAAATATGAGTTTAGTAGGTTTTCATTCTGAAGGGAATTCGTCGTACCCCAGCACAGTATCGAAGCTGTGGATGGACGGTGCTAAAGGCGTCTTCTAGATGAGTATGTTGATGGTGCGCGTAACTTCGCTCTGTCAGAAGGATTTATTTGTAGAGGCTATTCGCTGCAGAGATTTGCTTCACAATCGTGTTCTGTAGGTTTCTGAACTGTTTGTGCTGTCATGTCGATTCTGGCCGCTCACTAAACCTCTCCAACATTCTATCTTGTGATGGCTTCCCTGGCGTACCGCGAAGGGGCAACCTAGTGGCTCTTTGGTGGGATTTAATCTCAAGCGCAGCTCATTCGGATGTGTTTTCTTGCAAGCTGTTCCAAATGCTAACAGGGGTCGCTCGCTGAGGACGGAGGTAAAGTCGCTATATTTTGGTTGACGATCATTTATTGGAGAACCACTGTTTCCTTCTGCCCTCGAGGTCGTGGTCTGTGTCTTTTGAGTCGACACAGTTACCTTTTCTGCTGGCGTGGATGGTGGGCGTGGTCCTCCAGCATTCCTTAATTCATCAAGATCTGACAAAGAAGCAAATTGTGAGCACTTTGTCTTGTGTGTGATTAAGAATTGTAGGCAATTTACTGATCCCTTGTCACTGGAATTTGTTTTTGGTCCCCCGGAAAGGTGTGTGGTCGTTATTTTCGCCTGTACTCCTGATGTCGATCAGCATCTCTTGTATTTGGAATATGCCATATTTATCCTTAAAACTATTTTAAAAGGATACCTATTTTCCCAGTTCTAGTTCCATTATTACCTGAATAAGTTCCGGTGTCTGTGGCAGAGCGGTTCTAAGAGCTTCGGTCTGGAACCGCGCGACTGATACGGTCGCAGGTTCGAATCCTGCCTCGGGCATGGATGTGTGTGCTGTCCTTACGTTAGTTAGGTTTAAGTAGTTCTAAGTTGTAGGAGACTGATGACCTCAGATGTTAAGTCCCCTAGTACTTAGAGCCATTTGAACCATTTGAATCTGAATAAGTGAAACTATTGATTTTTGTAATTTTGTGTGTCTCATTTTGAAATTAGGTGTTAAAACTCATAAAACATTTGTTTTTCTCATTGTCTATTAACTTTAAAGCAGTCATGGGTTAAAGGAGTGCAATTTCTCTTGATTTAAGTTAATTATACCGAGTTAGATCACCCGTGTGCAATCTGCAATTTATTTCTGTTTTGTGATTTTGATGTGTATCCCGTGTATTTTAGAGCCTGAGCCGACTCAAGTATGTGTGCTGCGTGATCTGAGATCAAGCCAATAATATCATGCTGGCTAATGCATTTATTCTGAGCGTGCTCCTAATTCTGTTTTAAAACTATTAATCAAAAACATTTTTTACTCCTTTGCAATTCTTATAAAACTTGTGAACTTTGGTAATATTCATTTCCTTCCTGAATTTGAAAGACTGTCTAGGTCAACTCTTTTCGGAATCTTAAAATTTTCCTTAAATGATTAATTATCATTCAAAGTGTGGTCATCCTAATGCCTGTTTTGCTAGGACGCAAAATAATTGTCAATATTTTTCTGACTGCCTATGGGGCCGAGTTTTAATTGTTGAGATTTAAGAATCCATGTCTGCCTACAACTGAAAATAAAAATTAAAGGCGTAAAGCGTTCGTATTTTGTATACTCAACACCTTACCGCTCCCAAACCCATGCTGCCTGCCATTTCAGTCTGCACATTTCGCTTTGACTTATACTTCACGTCCGCACCCTGTGTACCTTCAAATCATTTAAAAATTGAATCATGTGTTTTTCCTACTATCAGTACGCATGGGATAGAATGCGCTACAAATACGTTCAAAGCCGCCGCCCATAAAAACGAGGTTTTTCCTGGACTCATATCTCGAGTTCTATTGATGATAGAAAGGTATCGTCAAGAGTTTTGATAGCCCTTCGGCTAGCGACAATTCATGTACCCAACAGAACGTACTTCAAAACGTCGTGTTTTGAAGTAAAATCCCTTAGAGCACGCCACTATAGCCCGGAAAATTTTATTAATTTTAAAAACGTAGTTTATAAAGGGACGTTGCATGCAGAAATATGCTGTAAAGTGCCTCCGTGAAGTACGTGCAAAATTTTAATGCACGTAAAATCCGGTCTGAGATGTAAAATTAGTTTTGCGTTATTTCAGCTTCACATAAGGAAACTATCTAAATTTTACTGTCGCATATAGTTCTTTTCATATGAATGCCATGGCCTGCTGTAGCAGGGAAAAGGGAACTAGCGAAAAGCCAGCACAAGAAAGGCGAATTCATTCCTGTTTTAAAAAATTCTGACTGAAAAATGGGACAACAGCTGCCTCATTCTACCTTGCTAAGCTCCTTTAAAAATTTTGGCATTCAAACAAATCTGCAATTTTTTATGCTGAGAGAAAGAGACAGTGGCAGTGGGATGGATACGGGAAAATAATAAATACTGGACGAAAGTAGACAGTGGCTGTGATAAAGAATGTAGTGTCCTGCTCTCGGCAGAAAAGAACTAATAGTCAAGTTCAAACACACTTTACTAGAACTAAAAAAAAGGCGCCTTCTTGGCAGGCACTCTTCTTCAAACGCAAGAACAACAAAACCCCACAGTTCTTGTGGTGGCAAAACCAGATAAGAATACAAGACAATGAAGAAAAATTGTTCAAATGGCTCTGAGCACTACGGGACTTAACTTCTGAGGTCATCAGTCCCCTAGAACTTAGAACAACTTAAGCCTATCTAGGCTGTTTATATACTTTCCGGGATGTGAGGTCGTGGTCCAAGAACTTTTCTGCTCCTTACGTTTCGTCCAGGACTGCGCTGGACTTCCTCAGAGGCGCTGCTCCGCTGAGTCTGGCAGTGTGAGAAAAAGAGAGGGACACAGTGACAGCGGGATACGGTTGACAATGACAGAAAAGAGCTAGGAAAAGAGTGAAGGAGGTGGTGCCAGTGGCCTAAGAATAGAGAGAAGGAGAAACTGGAAGTGGTCGAGAGGCAGTGATAATGAGGGACAGAATATATGACAATGACAACGAGGACGAGAGAGATAGTGACAATGAGAAGAGATAGCAGCCGTGAGACGGAATGAGTGAGATAGTAGCAGCAAGAGAGAGATAGTGACAGTGAGAAGAGGCAGTAGTACGAGGGCTCATCGGAAAGTAAGGCCCGATCGGTCGCAAAGTGGAAACGACAGTGAAAGCCAAAAAAAAATTATTCGCAACAGTTAACCACACGTTCCAGCTACCTCTGTAAATAGTCGCCGCTCCGACTTAGACATTTATCAAAAATGGCTCTGAGCACTATGGGACTTAACTTCTGAGGTCCTCAGTCCCCTAGAACGTAGAACTACTTAAACCTGAGTCGGCAAGACTCAGCGGAGCAGCGCCTCTGAGGAAGTCCAGCGCAGTCCTGGACGAAACGTAAGGAGCAGAAAAGTTCTTGGACCACGACCTCACATCCCGGAAAGTATATAAACAGCCATGTCAACCGGTCGTGAAAGCCTTCATTCTACAATTAAGCCTATCTAACCTAAGGACATCACACACATCCATGCCCGAGGCAGAATTCGAACCTGCGACCGTAGCGGTCGCGCGGTTCCAGACTGTAGCGCCCAGAACCGCTCGGCCACTCCGGCAGGCCAATGAAGAAATTAATGACCAATATCTACCCTGTCAATTACAAGATACAGTATGCTAATGAATGCTATGGAGAGTATTTACTATGCTAGAGCCGGCGTAAGTACTGGCCGGAGGTGTCCCTAGCGATAGGTGAAACACTGCCGGTCTGACTGTCCAAGCGTGCTTATAACGCCGAGTCGGCGGAGTGAAACATGAGTCACTTGAGTTCCAATTGGAGTAACACAGTCACATGTCTTCTGGCGAAGTAGTTCCGTGTTTATTCGGAAAGCCTGTTTTGCTTTATATCCACTGGCGAAGTTTCGCTCTGCGCTCTTGACGGGAGATCGGCAGCCGATCCTGCTTACTGTTGTGAGGGCCCTCTAACTGATAAGGAGCCGCTACGACACAGAGACAGCGAAGGAGACAATGGCAGTGTGAGAAAAAGAGAGGGACACAGTGGCTGCGGGATACGGTTGACAATGACAGAAAAGAGCTAGGAAAAGAGTGAAGGAGGTGGTGCCAGTGGCTCAAGAATAGAGAGAAGGAGAAACTGAAAGTGGTCGAGAGCCAGTGATAATGAGGGACAGAGTATATGACAATGACAACGAGGACGAGAGAGATAGTGACAATGAGAAGAGATAGCAGCCGTGAGACAGAATGAGTGAGATAGTAGCAGCAAGAGAGAGATAGTGACAGTGAGAAGAGGCAGTAGTACGAGGGCTCACCGGAAAGTAAGGCCCGATCGGTCGCAAAGTGGAAACGACAGTGAAAACCAAAAAAATTTTATTCGCAACAGTTAGCCACACTTTCCAGCTACCTCTGTAAATAGTCGCCGCTCCGACTTAGACATTTATCAAAAATAGCTCTGAGCACTATGGGACTTAACTTCTGAGGTCATCAGTCCCCTAGAACGTAGAACTACTTAAACCTAACTAACCTAAGGACATCACACACATCCATACCCGAGGCAGAATTCTAACCTGCGACCGTAGCGGTCGCGCGATTCCAGACTGAAGCGCCTAGAACCGCTCGGCCACTCCAGCCAGCAAGACATTTATCTTAGCGTTGTACAAACTTTCCAGTAGCCTCGTCACAGTAAGCAGCCGCCTGTGCTTTCTGCCAATTACCTACATTAGTGTACAGCTCGTTGTCTGTGCCAAAATGTTGTCTCTGTAGCTAGCAGAGGGAGCCAATTAAGGGCTGTATTGTGGTGATCAAACACTTCCCACCGAAAACGCTGCAGGAGCATCTTCACTGCCCCTGCAGAAAGCGGCTGAGAACTATCTTCAAGAAGGAAATGCATGACATTTACTTATGCGGGCTTCATAGCTTCAGGCGAAATCTCTCGCCAGATTCACATACTTCGCGGGACACACTGTTATTATAGGCATCTCTACGTGCTTGTTATGCGCTCAGAACTGAAAAGAGCTACGTCACGCTATCGATGGGCGTACTAGAGACACTGCCCAACACACCTGTGCAGAGCTTCATCAGATTTGCACAGTGGTTTCCGTTTCGCGCCAAGTCGGAACTTACTTTCCAATACGCCTCGTAGCAAGGCAGAACAGAGGCTGTGGCTGTGGGACAGGACTCAGTGACAGAGAGAAACAAAGATATAATGGCGATGAGTTGTGTTGAATGGATGAGTGGGAATGGGCGAGTAGGAGTAGATGGGTATCAGTGACTTACAGTGATGGACTAGTGAATGTTACAGTTAGAAGAGCTTGTGGGAGCGAGAGGTGAGTTACATGTTAAAAAAAAGGCACGAATATGTTCGCATGCCGAAATTGTTGGGAAATTTTTAAATGTGCTGAAGAAGGTCTCAGCTGGTACACTACTTTTCAGTCAGCGACTTTTAAAACAGGAGCGTACCCTTTCCTGTGCTCCGATAGAAGCATTTTCCGCTGTTATCGTGTACAAATAATAAGAGAACATACACTATTTACTACTCTTCTTGGTGCTGCAATTTTAACGGCCCGTAGTGCAGTTGGCGCGGTTTCTGTTACCTCGAGCAAGCAATAACGGTGGAGGAAAAGACGCCGCTGTTTGAGGACGGAAAATTTACTGGACAGGAAGCCGACTCCCAAATCAGCAGTCAAGGACCGTAGAGATAGGAAGCGGAAGCAGAGACGCCGCCAAGTTCAGCGAAAGTGAAAGGCAGGAAGGCGGGCAGAGAGGCCAGCTATCTAGTAGGGCCGCAGCGCCTCTCTCTGGCTGCTGCCGCGCCGGACCTTTCTTCGCGGGCCACGCCGGCCGTCTTCGCCAGTGACGCAGCGCCCCCATCCTCGCCCAGTCTCTAGCGTCAGAGGCTGCAGCCATTGGACAGTCGGCAGTCTGACCACCGCTGCTCGTTAACTCTTACTGCCGCGTGTCGAGGAAGTCACACACCGGCTTTAAGACATAGCAGCACAGTAGAGACGTGATGTGTGAGCATCGTTAGCGCTCTTCATCTGTCTCGTTACATCGTCGGCGGTACTCCCGGTGAAAGGGATGGCTCTTGGATGTATTCCCACAAGCCAGGCACGACCTCTGCCAGAGGCCAATAGGAGTAGCAGCTTGTTCGTGCTCCACGTAAGATCGATCCAGAAACAGTAAAAGTGATTTTGGTATACTAGAGACACTGCCCAACACACCTGTGCAGAGCATCATCAGATTTGCACAGTGATTTCCGTTTCACTCCAAGTCGGAACTTACTTTCCAAAACGCCTCGCAATAGGTCTACATCTACATCTACATCTACATCCATACTCCGCAAGCCACCTGACGGTGTGTGGCGGAGGGTATCTTGAGTACCTCTATCGGTTCTCCCTTCTATTCCAGTTTCGTATTGTTCGTGGAAAGAAGGATTGTCGGTATGCCTCTGTGTGGGCTCTAATCTCTCTGATTTTATCCTCACGGTCTCTTCGCGAGATATACGTAGGAGGGAGCAATATACTGCTTGACGCTTTCGCGATTACTAAATGATCCTGTAACGAAGCGCGCTGCTCTCCGTTGGATCTTCTCTATAGGTTGGTTGGTTGGTTGTTTCGGGGAAGGAGACCAGACAGCGAGGTCATCGGTCTCATCGGATTAGGGAAGGACGAGGAAGGAAGTCGGCCGTGCCCTTTGAAAGAAACCATCCCGGCATTTGCCTGGAGCGATTTAGGGAAATCACGGAAAACCTAAATCAGGATGGCCGGACGCGGGATTGAACCGTCGTCCTCCCGAATGCGAGTCCAGTGTCTAACCACTCTGCCATGCGCTCGGTGTCTTCTCTATATCTTCTATCAACCCTATCTGGTACAGATCCCACACTGCTGAGCAGTATTCAAGCAGTGGGCGAACAAGCGTACTGTAATCTACTTCCTTTGTTTTCGGATTGCATTTCCTTAGGATTCTTCCAATGAATCTCAGTCTGGCATCTGCTTTACCGACGATCAACATTATATGATCATTCCATTTTAAATCACTCCTAATGCGTGCTCCCAGATAATTTATGGTATTAACAGCTTCCAGTTGCTGACCTGCTATTTTGTAGCTAAATGATAAAGGATCTATCTTTCTGTGTATTCGCAGCACATTATACTTGTCTATATTGAGATTCAATTGCCATTCCCTGCACCATGCGTCAATTCGCTGCAGATCCTCCTGCATTTCAGTACAATTTTCCATTGTTACAACCTCTCGATACACCACAGCATCATCTGCAAAAAGCCTCAGTGAACTTCCGATGTCATCCACCAGGTCATTTATGTATATTGTGAATAGCAACGGTCCTATGACACTCCCCTGCGGCACACCTGAAATCACTCTTACTTCGGAAGACTTATCTCCATTGAGAATGACATGCTGCGTCCTGTTATCTAGGAACTCCTCAATCCAGTCACACAATTGGTCTGATAGTCCATATGCTCTTACTTTGTTCATTAAACGACTGTGGGGAACTGTATCGAACGCCTTGCGGAAGTCAAGAAACACGGCATCTACCTGTAAACCCGTGTCTATGGCCCTCTGAGTCTCGTGGACGAATAGCGCGAGCTGGGTTTCACATGACCGTCTTTTTCGAAACCCATGCTGATTCCTACAGATTAGATTTCTAGTCTCCAGAAAAGTCATTATACTCGAACACAATACGTGTTCCAAAATTCTGCAACTGATCGACGTTAGAGATATAGGTCTATAGTTCTGCACATCTGTTCGACGTCCCTTCGTAAAAACGGGGATGACCTGTGCCCTTTTCCAATCCTTTGGAACGCTACGCTCTTCTAGAGACCTACGGTACACCGCTGCAAGAAGGGGGGCAAGTTCCTTCGCGTACTCTGTGTAAAGTCGAACTGGTATCCCATCAGGTCCAGAGGCCTTTCCTCTTTTGAGCGATTTTAATTGTTTCTCTATCCCTCTGTCGTCTATTTCGATATCTACCATTTTGTCATCTGTGCGACAATCTAGAGAAGTGCAGTCTTCCTCTGTGAAACAACTTTGGAAAAAGACATTTAGTATTTCGGCCTTTAGTCTGTCATCCTCTGTTTCAGTACCATTTTGGTCACAGAGTGTCTGAACATTTTGTTTTGATCCACCTACCACTTTGACATCAAAATTTCTTAGGATTTTCTGCCAAGTCAGTACATAGAACTTTACTTTCGAATTCATTGAACGCCTCTCGCATAGCCCTCCTCACACTACATTTCGCTTCGCGTGGATGCTGTGACTGTGGGACAGGACTCAGTGACAGAGAGAAACAGAGAGATAATGGCGATGGGTTATGCTAATGAGTGAATGGGGATGGTCGAGTGGGAGTAGATGGGTTTTTATATCACAGACACAACCACATTCTATGCCGCAATAACAACCGGCTCCGGCCTACCGTGCCTATCGTCAGATGCTACGAATTTGTGGCGCCTTCTGCTTCCTATCATCGAGACTTTATAGCTGTACAAACAGTGGCGGCTGCTGTGTATCAGTACAAGAGCACGTCAAAACCGTAAATTTTGACTCCTTTCTGACTTTTTGGTTATTTTTCTTTGAATTCTATTAAATCTAACGTCGATGCGGTAATCTGAAATACATTGCACTAAATCTACCGCGCTATGCCGCATTGCTACTTCTCTAGAGTTTGTGAAACTTGGCATCAGGATCGTGAGCACACCTTCAGTTGTGCACGATATTAAGAAGCTTCTGCGCACGCGCAACTGGCGTGGCGTAATTGCCTTACAGGCCAAATACATACGGATTTGATAAACAATGCGCACAGTTCGTGGTGTGCACTGCTGGCCCTCACCACTCAACTACAAGTTTACATCAATGCCACTGCATACTGCAGCAGACTTTTATGGCTGTTAGCTTCACATAAATCCAGCTAGACGATAGCACACTCCTGAGATACGTTAATCCACTCACTATATAGTAAAATTAGTTAGATGGGATGTCACTATATGTTATAGTTATAATGGCAGAAAAACTTATTTTGTTGGTTTCTGAATGAGGTATCGTATATTGAGTTTTGATTTTTTTTTATTATTTTACAGTAGTCAATTTGAGGTGCTGAGAACCATACAGCACTTCATCTGCGATTGTAAGATTGTACCATTTATACATGCTTCTGAGATCTGTTGATCTTATGGTGGGTCAGGAGGTTTGTCTGTGCTGTAGGTCCACATTGTATTCATAAACAATCACGAAAAGCTGTCTCACTGGTTTGTCTGAAATTCACTTAAATGTGGGGTAGAAGGCGGTGTGCTTTTGGACTTTGTAGTTCTCAGATCCTCGTTTGTATAATAGTCAAGTGACCATGCTGGTAGACATAACTACCTGAATTTAATCATTTCAACAAACGGCAGTTTATAGTTGCTTGTTTACTGTTCCGGAATCGGCTTTTGTGTGAAGTGTCAACATGATTTCTGTTGAATCTGTCGTAAGTGTTAACAGAACGGAAAATTACGAGGAAAGTTAAACACAAACGAACTAAGGCCTCCCGGACCAGATATGTTGACTCAGAAAGTGACGAAGTAAAATAGGCTTGCCTACAAACAAACATTTAACAAAGAAGTATATAATAAGCGTAAGTTGTTCTATAGGTGCAACATAAGACTGTCCCGGAAGTTAATTCGTGGACTAATACATGTGTAAGGATCTCGTACATTTGTCAGAAAAACGAAAACTCCCCTTACCGTTAGGTATCGTCGAATATGCCTCCGAATTTTTATGTGAAAACTCTTAAAGCTTTCTTAAATAAAACAAACGTTATTAGCATTCCAGATTTTTATCCTTCATGTCTACGTGTTTTCAGCCCTCTGCCGCTAGAAGAACTCCGGACTATAGTATGTAACATGGCGGTGTTTAACTTCACTATGTCGTTGCGTGAGAAGCAGCGTGCTGTAATCGAGTTTCGTATTCGAAGAGTTCGTCCACACATGGAGCGCCCTGTCCTTCAGCATGACAATGCCAGTCCACACACGAGTGCTGCGACATCTGCAACAATCCGACGTCTTCGGTTGACCATTACCGATCATCCTTCATACAGTCCCGACTTGGCCCCTGCCGTTTCTCATCTGTTTCCGAAACTTAAAGAACACTTTCGAGGACTTCATTTGGATGGTGACGAAGAGCTTCCTCAACGAAGTAATACATTCTACACTGACGGTACCAGAAACTGGTCTCTCGATGGGAGAAATGTCTTCGTTGCCGGTGTGACTGTTGAGAAATAAATAAGTAAGTATTAAGACTGAAGCTTTGAGCCTTCACGTAAAAAATTCTGTTTCGGCGTAAAATCAAGTGCCGGCATTCGAGTCGGGAACGATAGAAAAGAGAGGGCTGTGAGACGACGTCAGCCAACTGCATGCTGGCCGACCCGTCTCCAGGACGACAACGAGACAGCAAGGACCCCTATGCGAAGAGGACACAGTTCTACAGCAGCTTCAAGACTACCAACTTGGATAGAAACGTCAACTCTAATCACTTGCCTGCACTGTCTATGTAACACGGACTTGGGAATTGTCATACTGAAGAGATTTCTTATTTTGTCTGTCGCCCTTTGCTTGCGACACATCTCTGTAACAAAATGTTAAGTATTGTATTTTTTCATTTTGTAATACAACTCATTAATACGACATGTTTCAGTGTTGTCTAGTGATCCGAGAGAGCAGGTTTCCTAGGCACCCCATATTTGACGAACAGGCTGGATTTAGCAAATTCGGAGGCATTTATTTACAACACGTCCTCTTACGTGCAAGTATAAAAACGTACCTGCTAAAACAATACACAGGAAAGTACTGGTATAGTAAAGACAGAATTTTTCTTTTCCAGTCTCCAACTCCTTTCATGTTGACCGATATATATATTTTGCCTCATAAATCGCTGGATATCCCGCAGATACCAATCTGTTCTAAATGTGGAATTTTGTCTTTACTGCTCAGTAAATAGTACGTAAGAGTATACCCAGTTTAGAAATACGGCAGTGTAGTTTGCTGGCTAGTTCTTGTAAAGTGCTACCTAGAGCTTTGGTGAACGTGCTCTGCTGGCCGCGGTGGCCGTGCGGTTCTGGCCCTGCAGTCCGGAACCGCGGGACTGCTACGGTCGCAGTTTCGAATCCTGCCTCGGGCATAAATGTGTGTGATGTCCTTAGGTTAGTTAGGTTTAAGTAGTTCTAAGTTCTAGGGGACTTATGACCTAAGATGTTGAGTCCCATAGCGCTCAGAGCCATTTGAACCATTTTTTGAACATGCTCTAAATGAATGGGAACTTAACATCTGAGGTCATCAGTACCCTAGAACTTAGTACTACTTAAACCTAATTAACCTAAGGACATCACACACATTTATGCCCGAGGCAGGACTCGAACCTGTGACTGTAGCAGCAGCGCGGTTCCGGACTGAAGCGCTAGAACCACTCGACAACGGCGGCCGGTCGGACGATGGTCATTTGGGGTAATACGGAACGGCGATTCATCGCTGAAAGCAATGTGACGCCATTCATCAACATTCCATCCACGCCTCCCCGTCAGGGCTCCAGTCCAGACGCAGCCGTTTGTGTCGTCTTAACAACAGCTGCCTCAAGGAACGGTAGTTACCAAGTCCGTTTGCTGCTAGTATCTGCCCATGGGACGATACAGAATCTTGCAGGGAGTCCATTACTTGTTCTCAAATGGTAGACGCATATGTTAAAGGGTTACGATGTGCTCGGTCTACAATACGGCGACCTTACCTTGTGGTGGTCAGATATAATCGACCCGACTTAGATAACGAGTACCGCTGCCATCCTGTTTCATTGCAGTCCAACATCCGGCCGTTGTCACACCTGAATGCTCCACAAATCTGGATGGTGCGCGGCTTGACCAGCCGACCGTACGCGGACCCACACCGACGAATCTTCCGATCTCCTTGATGTGTAAAAGCGCTGTCTCAAACGAGAACCCAGAATCTCCGTATCATTCATAGTGACCATGCGACATCAGACATTGCTTATGCCGTTATGTACACTATTGGTAACAGCACTAAACTCGAAAAATACTAACGCAATATTGTGGCCTTTCTACCTGACACAGAGACCCGCCGATAGTGTGTGCACGTAAGAAGCTACATTGACATCTTACCATGTCTTCTGGGTGCTTCATTCTTTTGTCAATCAGTGTCTATCGATGGAATGTATATCGTCACATATACACTGAAGATCCAAAGAAACTGGTATACATGCCTAATATCATGTAAGGCCCCCGCGAGCAGGCAGAAGTAGCGCAACACGACTTGGCGTGGACTCGACTTATGTCTGAAGTAGTTCTGCAGGGAACTGAAACCATGAATCCTGCAGGGTTGTCAATAAATCCGTAGGAGTACGAGGGGTTGAAGATCTCTTCTGAGCAGCACGTTGCAAGGAATCCTAGGTATTTCCAGAATGAGATTTTCACTCTGCAGCGGAGTGTGCGCTGATATGAAACTTCCTGGCAGATTAAAACTGTGTGCCGCCGGCCGGAGTGGCCGTGCGGTTCTAGGCGCTAGTCTGGAACCGAGCGACCGCTACGGTCGCAGGTTCGAATCCTGCCTCGGGCATGGATGCGTGTGATGTCCTTAGGATAGTTAAGTTTACTTAGTTCTAAGTTCTAGGCGACTGATGACCTCAGAAGTTAAGTCGCATAGTGCTCAGAGCCATTTTTGAAAACTGTGTGCCCGACCGAGGCTCGAACTCGGGACCTTTGCCTTTCGCGGGCAAGTGCTCTACCATCTGAGCTACCGAAGCACGACTCACGCTCGGTACTCACAGCTTTACTTCTGCCAGTATCTCGTCTCCTACCTTCCAAACTTTACAGAAGCTCTCCTGCGAAACTTGCAGAACTAGCACTCCTGAAAGAAAGCTTCTGTAAAGTTGGAAGGTAGGAGATGAGATACTGGCAGAAGTAAAGCTGTGAGTACCGGGCGTGAGTCGTGCTTTGGTAGCTCAGATGGTAGAGCACTTGCCGGCGAAAGGCAAAGGACCCGAGTTCGAGTCTCGGTCGAGCACACAGTTTTAATCTGCCAGGAAATTTCATATCAGCGCACACTCCGCTGCAGAGTGAAAATCTCATTCTGGAAACATCCCCCAGGCTGTGGCTAAGCCGTGTCTCCGCAGTATCCTTTCTTTCAGGAGTGCTAGTTCTGCAAGTTTCGCAGGAGAGCTTCTGTAAAGTTCGTAAGGTAGGAGATTTACTGGCAGAAGTAAAGCTGTGAGTACCGGGCGTGAGTCGTGCTTCGGTAGCTCAGATGGTAGAGCACTTGCCCGCGAAAGGCAAATGTCCCGAGTTCGAGTCTCGGTCGGGCAGACAGTTTTAATCTGCCAGGAAGTTTCAATCCTTGGTATGCTAAATAAAGTTCACGTCTGGGGAGTTTGGTGGCAAGCGGAAGTGTTTAAACTCAGATGACTGTTCCTGAAGCGACTCTGTAGTAATTCTGGAAGTGTGGGGTGTCGCATTGTCCTGCTGGAATTGACCCAGTCCGACGGACATGAATGGATGCAGGTGATCAGAAAAGACGCTTACGTATGTGTCACCTGTCAGAGTGTATCTAGACATAGCACGGGTCCCATATCGTTCCAACTGCACACGCTCCACACCATTACAGAGCCTCCACCAGGTTGGAGGACAGTACCCTACTGACGTGTAGGGTCCGTCGATTCATGAGCTTGTCTCCATACCCGTACACGTCCATCCACTCGATACAATTTGAAACGAGACTCATCCGACAAGGAAACATGTTTCCAGTCATCAACACTGCAATGTCGGTGCTGACAGGTCCAGGCGAGGCATAAAACTTTGTCTTGCCGTCATCAAGGGTATTCGAGTGGACCTTCGGCTCCGAAAGCCCATATCGATGATGTTTCGTTGAATGGTTGTCATATCATGCTGACACTTGTTGTTGGCCCAGCATTGAAATCTGCTGCAATTTGCGGGAGTGTTGCACTTCTGTCACGTTGAACGACTCTCTCCAGTCGTCGTTGGTCCCGTTCTTGCAGGATCTTTTTCCGGCCGCAGCGATGTTGGAGGTGTGATGTTTTACGGGATTCCTGTTATTCACGGTACATTCATGAAATGGTCGTACGGGAAAATCCCCACTTCATCGCTACCTCTGGGATGCTGTGTCCCATCACCCGTGTGCCGACTAACACCATGTTCAAACTCACTTAAATCTTGATAACCTGCCATTGTAGCAGCGGTAACCCATCTAACAACTGCGACAGACACTTTTTGTCCTATGTAGGAGTTGCAGATCGCAGCTCCGTATTTTGCCCGTTTGCATATCTCTGTATTTGAAGACGCATACCTATACCAGCTTCTACGGCGCTTCGGTGTAAATACCATTTCGTGTTACGTGGGAACAAGAATCTTTTCCCATACGCAAGAATTTTTTTATTTGTTGTTTCCCTTTCTATGTGTCACATATGACTACGATAATAATAACAATAAAGTGAATTAAATATTTTACTATAAACTACTTTATTATAATATAGTTTCATATGAATGTATTTTAAACTGATATAGGGGAGAGTAGTGTACCTTGAAATACTTTTTAAAGTTTCACCTGTAGCCAGCACAAGTCTAACACATTTTTTTATAAGGTTGATTTCTAAGTTTGGTGCGTTTTCTCCAAGTTTAATAGATACAGTAGATACACATATCAGTGACTTTAGTCATCAGTAGTATATTCTCCTTCACTGTTTACAACAGTCTGCCAACGCTGGGGTAACTTTTCCATTCTGTGACTGTAGAAATCAAGTGGTTATGCGGCGAAATACTCGTCGAGTCATGTTCGGAGAGCATTTTCATCCGGAAAGGAAGTCCCTTGGAGGTTACTCGAGAGCGGAAAAGGTGAAAATCAGAGAGCGCAAGATCAGGTGAGTAAGGTGGATGCGGAACGACTTCGCAGCCCAACTCCAGTATAGAGTTTTTTGTCAGTCTAGCAGAATGCGGGAGGTCGTTATCGTGGCGTAGCATCACTTCACGTAGTCTTCCTGGTCGTTATCCTTGGAGTGCAATTTCAAAGACGTCTCAGCTGTTGACAATGAATGTCAGCAGTGATCGTTACACCTCGGGGAAGCAATTCGTAGTACCCTACATCGTCAGTGTTCCACCAGATGTGTAACATTATCTTTCGTGGGTGCGCGTAACACTTTGAACGGTGAGTTTTTGCTTTGTTAGGGTTCAATCATTCGTTTCATTTCCTTATGTTAGCATAAAGATATCATTTGTCGTCAACAGTAACGATACAGGAGAGGAATGGTCGGTATTGTTCACGAGCCAATTGATGACGAGCAAGCAGAGGTGCACATATGGCCATTTGGTGATTTTTGTGGTTTTGGCTTAGTGGGCGTGGTACCCGTACACCTGATTTTTGAACCTACCCCATGGCTTGCAAATGTCGCAAGATGGTGGGATGATCAACGATCATCATATTGGCAGTTCTCGAGTACAATTACGTGGATCATTGGGGACTAACGCGTTTAAACGATCTTCAAACCCCGAATGCCTTCCCGAACGTGGTGAGCACTAATGTCAAAACAATTCTCCTTAAAGTTAGAAAACCATTTTCTTGAGGTGCTCTGTCCAGTGACGTTATCCCTATCATGGCACAGATGTTTCCGGCTGCCTCCGGCTGTCCCCCCTCTATTGAACTAAAAAAACCAATACGTCGGAAATGTTGCAATTTCTCCACTTGGCACTCCGTTTTCTTGCATCCACATCTACACTCACCATCTCCAAATCACAAAATGACAATATGTAAACTCAAATAGCAACACTGGACTACAAACCAAAAATTATTCCGGTAGGTAAACCCATATCAACCGGAATACCAACACCAAAAACAAAAATGCTACGAACTTATGAACCAACATAATATTTAATTTCACAAGCTGCGACATCGTCGCGAAAAAACACAGTGACCCGTATATGTAATAAGTTTCCTTTAATTTATGTCTATGGTCACAATCTTTTTTGTTTAACAGATTACCGGTTTCGGTCTTTAATGACCATCATCAGATCTGCAGCAAAAATGGGAAAAATATAAATACACTCGCAAACTGTATACAGCTTAAGAACAATACATACACCATATTGAAAAGTAGTACTGACAAAATTTTACATTTTTGCGCTTTAAATATGAAGACGCATACCTGTTTCATAAAAACAAAGGCCTAATGTACTTCAGCCATAGTGGCATCGTCAAATGTTAATGACTGAAAACTAGCGTATGTCGACATTAGCGACATCTGGTCAACTTACAATACAAACATCTTGTGGCTACTGTACGGCAGCTTGTTTAAAACAATAGTTTTACTGGCAACATGACTGGTGCGTGTGATGTGATTTATATGTATTTGACGATGCTGGTGCTGATTCTGCATTTAACATTTGACGATGCCACTATGGCTGCAGTACATTAGGACTTTGCTTTTACGAAACAGGTATGCTTCTTAATATTTAAAGCGCACAAGTGTAAAATTTTGTCAGTACTACTTTTCAATATGCTCTATGTATTGTTCTTAAGCTGTATACAGTTTGCGAGTGTATTTATATTTTTCCCATTTTTGCTGCAGATCTGATGATGGTCTTTAAAGACCGAAACCGGTAATCTGTTAAACAAAAAAGATTGTGACCATAGTCGTAAATTAAGGGAAACTTATCTAATATTTAATGTTAAAATTTTTTCAATAAACGGACCACAATTAAAGGTGCTCCTAAATTACTGAAAATATACCGGACAGCCCTGTTATCTACTAAAATGAACACTCATCAAAGTGTATTAGAAGATCGCTCAAGACATCCAAGCTGTTTTCTTTCTGTCCAACAGGGAACCAGCATCTCTGCCACATTGCAAACTGCGCTTTTTTATCACCTTCCATTGCTATTTTCTACCTTCCATCTTATCTGCTAATCCAAACCTAACAGTCCAGACTCCTTCAATTTCTTCTCCATATTTATTTCTTCTGTAATGTTGACACACGTTTCTATTAGATGTCATTATTCACATACGGCAACAACGCAATCAGAAAGTGGCTTAATGTTAATAATGTTAAACTCCACATTTCAGTACTACACATATTGCCATTAATATTATCATTATTTGTAATTACACACATCAAAAGACGTTTTAAATCACCTCAATTCCGAGAGTTCCGGAACCTGTATAGATTATTGTAATGGAGCTCTACATAAACATCATTTCTGCCCTTTTTATTGCTCATGAAAACCATACATTGCGTGTTTTACCACCATACAGCGAGACCTTCAGAGGTGGTGGTCCAGATTGCTGTACACACTAGTACCTCTAACACCCAGCAGCACGTCCTCTTGCGTTGATGCGTGCTTGTATTCGTCGTGGCCTACTATCCACAAGTTCATCAAGGTACCGTTGGTCCATAGTGTCCCACTCCTTAACAGCGATTCGGCGTAGATCCCTCAGAGTGGTTGGTGGGTCCCGTCGTCCATAAACAGCCCATTTCAATCGATCGCAGGCATGTTCGATAGGGTTCATGTCTGGAGAACATGTTGACCACTCTAGTCGAGCAATGTCGTTATCCTGAAGGAAGTCACCTCAGAAGATGTGCACGATGGGGGAGCGAATTGTCGTCCATGGAGACGAATGCCTAGCCAATATGGTGCCGATATAGTTGGAGAATGGCATTCACGTAGCGTACAGCCGTTATGGCGCCTTCCATGACACTAGCGGCGTATGTCGGCCCTACACAGTGCCACCCTAAAACAGTAGGGAACCTCGACCATGCTGCACTCGCTGGACAGTGTGTCTAAGGCATTCAGCTTGACCGGGTTGCCTCCAGACTCATCTCCAATGGTTGTCTGGTTGAAGGCATAAGCGAGACTCATCGGTGAAGAGAACGTGATGCCAATCCTGAGCGGTGCATTCGGCTTGTTGTCGGGCCCATCTGTACCGCGCTGCGTGGTATCGTGGTTGCAAAGGTAAACGTCGCCATGGACGTAGGGAGTGAAGTTGCGCATCATGCAGCCTATTGCGCGCAGTTTGAGTCGTAACACGACGTCCTGTGGCTGCACGAAAGCATTATTCAACATGGTGACGTTGCTGTCAGTGTTCCACCGAGCCATAATCCGTAGGTAGCAGTCATCCACTGCAGTAGTAGCCCCTGTGCGGCCTGAACGAGGCATGTCAACGACAGTTCCTGTCTCTCTGTATCTCCTCCATGTCCGAGCAACATCGCTTTGGTTGACTCTGAGACGCGTGGATAGTTCCCTTGTTGAGAGCCCTTGCTGCCACAAAGTAACAATGTGGACGCGATAGAACCGCGGCATTGACCGTCTAGTCATGATTGAACTACGGACAACACGAGCCGTGTACCTCACTTCCTGGTAGAATGACTGGTTGCTCATGCATGGTTGTTTACATCTGTGGGCGGGTTTAGTGAACAGTCAAAGGGACTGTGTCTGTGATACAATTCTCACAGTCAACGTCTGTCTTCAGGAGTTCTGGAACCCGGGGTAATGCAAAACTTTTTTTGATGTGTCTATATGTTGTTGACGTAATAGAAAACAGTTACGTCTACTCAGTAAAGATGTCTGGTTGGATGGAAGATTGTTCCTGGAAGCCCTAATCATGACGTGTAAAAAACGCATAAGTAAATAAATAAATGTGACGAAGAACGTACCCAAGACAGAGTTCTTGTCTGCCTCGAAAGGAAAGTAGCTTGTACAGCAGTGGCCTTAGCCCTGGGAAGTGAATCCAAATGAACCAGCACCGTAAATTACATTTAGTTTGATATTTGGCGCACGGAGTGTAAATAAGCGTGGGCTATCTATGGACCACAGCCCAATTACCACATTTTGTTCTGTAAGGTGAAGACTGAGAATGACATTTATTACACTGTGCCTGTCACTGCAGTCCAGAATTACACTGAGGTGACAAAAGTCGTGGGATAGCGATGTGCTAATATACATATGTCGGTAGTATCGGTAGCATAAGGTATAAAAAGGCACTGCAATGGCAGAGACTTCATTTGTACTCAGCTGATGCATGCGAAAAGTTTTCCAACGCTATTGTGGCTGCACGACCGGAATTAACATACACTGAACGGAGTGAAGGACACTCCGTTTCGGAAATCGTTAGGGAATTCAGTATTCTGAGATCCACAGTGTCAAGACTGGGCCGAGAATACCAAATATCAGACGTTTGGACAAGGCAGTGCCCGACAGCCTTCGCTTCACGACCGAGAACGGAGGCGTTTGTGTAGAATTGTCAGTGCCAACTGACAAGCAAAGCTGCAGAAGAAGACCGCCACGAGTGCCTTTGCTAGCCAGCACGATATCGCTTGGCTCGTGACCATGTCGGTTGGACCAGAGACGACTGGAAAGTCGTGGCCAGGTCAGAAGTGTCCCGATTTCTGTTGGTAAATGCAGATGAAAGAGCTCGAGTGCGGTGGGGACCCCACAGAGCCACGGCCCCAAGTTGTCAACAACGCACTATGCAAGCTTTTGGTGGATATATAAAGGTGTGAGCTGTGTTTACATGGGATGGACTGGGTCCTCTGATGCAACTGAACCAACCACTGACTGGAAATATTTATGTTCGACTACTTGGAGACCTTTTGCAGCCTTTCATGGTCTTCATGTTCCCAAACAACGATAGAATTTGTATGGACGACAATATGCAATTTCACTGGGCCACAATTATTCGCGATTGGTTTCAAGAACATTCTGGACAATTCGAGCGAATGAATTGGCCACCCAGGTCGCCCGACGTGAATCTCGTAGAACATTTATACGACGTAGTCGAGATGTCAGTCCTTGCACAAAATCCTGCACTGGCAACACTTTCGGAGCTATGGACGGCTATAGAGGCAGCGTGGCTCAATATTTCAGGAGGGGTCTTGCAGTGACTTGTTGAATGCATGCCACGTGGAGTTGCTGCACGACACCGGGCAAAAGGTATTAGGAGGTATCCCACGACTTTTGTCACCTCAGTGTAAGTGGATTCTGTTGGGAAACAGAACTTGGTAGCATTCCGTCTACCTGTATGGGCTCTGATATTTATCCACTTGTACAAGGGTTATCCCAAAAGTAAGGCCTCCTATTTTTTTATAAGTACATAGACCTGTTTATTTCTTCAATGGTTTACATCAGTTTACAGCTTGAACATTTAGCTATATTTCGACATAATCACCATTTCTGTCGATGCATTATTGTAGACGCTGTGGCAGTTATTGTATGCCCATGTCATACCAGCTCGCCGCCATGCTGTTCAGAAAGTTATGAACCTCTTCTTTCTCCTCGTCGACGGAGCTGAATTGCTGGGACCACAATTAACGCTGACAGCTACTGTGAGACACTGAAAAAACTCAAACGGCCAATTCAGAACCGGAGAAGAGGAATGTTGAGCAAGGATGTACACATTCTTCATGACAATGCTCGCCTGCACATCGCTCGGCAAACCCTTGCTCTCCTGCAACAGTTTCAGTGGAACATAATCACACACACACCCTATAGTCCTGACTTGGCGCCCAGTGACTATCACCTGTTCCCTAGGTTAAAAGAACATTTGGCCGGAAAGCGATTCAGCTCCGAGGTCGAGGTGAAAGAAGAGGTTCATAACTTTCTGAACAGCATGGCGGGGAGCTGGTATGACATGGGCATACAAAACTGCCACAGCGTCTACAAAAATGCATCGACCGAAATGGTGATTATGTCGAAAAATAGCTAAATGTTCAAGCTGTAAACTGATGTAAATCACTGTAGAAATAAACAGGTCTATGTACTCATAAAAAAATTGGAGACCCTACTTTTGGGATTACCCTCGTATAATCGGTCAAAACGTGTAGGCCTACTTTCTTTCCAGTTTTCGTGTCTGTGCAGTACGCCGGGCGAAAGGCAAGTATGAAGAGCTGAATGGGTCACTGGCTATCAGCGAACATCTGAGCTGCTATGAGTTATGAGTACTCTCACCAGCAGCAGCCAACACTGAGACTTTCTACAGGCTCAAGCAATGGTCTTCCTGATAGAAATCGGCCTTATCTGTTTGAGCGTGAAGGATTAGGTGGAGACAGGGATGTACTTGCTATAGTTATTTCTGTAATTCTAATTCTGTTATTACTGCCACCACGAAGCTTGCTGCAAATTACTTGCCGGCCGCTGTGGTCGATCGGTTGTAGGCGCTTCATTCCGGAACCACGCGGGTGCTACGGTCGCAGGTTCGAATCCTGCCTTGGGCTTGGATGTGTGTGCTGTCCTTAGGTTAGTTAGGTTTACGTAGTTCTAAGTTTAGGAGACTGATGACCTCAGATGTTAAGTCCCATTAGTGCTTAGAGCCATTTTTTTGCAAATTACTTCACCTTCAAATAGAGCGTCTCCGCAACCACTGGTTCACCGGTTTTAATGTACGAAGCTACACTATCTCATAAGTATACAAACGCATATTAGTTGACATTAATATGGTTGTGTCCTTCAGTTGCCTTTATATTGGCTTGAAGTCTACTGGGGACATTTTCAGTGAGGTATCTAAATGTTTCTGGAGGAATTTCAGCCCATTATTTCTCATGAGCCGAAACCAGGGAGGGCAGTTATGCTGGCCACTGGGTTCTGGAGTGAAGTACACGTCCTGTGATACAATACTCACAGTCAACGTCTGTCTTCAGGAGTTCTGGGACCCGGGGTGATGCAAAACTTTTTTTGATGTGTGTATATGTTGCTGACGTACTAGAGAAACAGTTACGTCTACTCAGTAAAGATGTCTGGTTGGATGTAAGATTGTTCCTGGAAGCCCTAATCATGACGTGTAAAAAACACATAAGTAAATAAATAAATGTGACGAAGAACGTACCCAAGACAGAGTTCTTGTCTGCCTCGAAAGGAAAGTTGGATGTAAGATTGTTCCTGGAAGCCCTAATCATGACGTGTAAAAAACACATAAGTAAATAAATAAATGTGACGAAGAACGTACCCAAGACAGAGTTCTTGTCTGCCTCGAAAGGAAAGTACAGCAGTGGCCTTAGCCCTGGGAAGTGAATCCAAATGAACCAGCACCGTAAGTTACATTTAGTTTGATATTTGGCGCACGGAGTGTAAATAAGCGTGGGCTACCTATGGACCACAGCCCAATTACCACATTTTGTTTTGTAAGGCGAAGACTGAGAATGACATTTATTACACTGTGCTTGTCACTGCAGTCCAGAATTACACTGAGGTGACAAAAGTCATGGGATAGCGATGTGCTAATATACAGATGTCGGTAGTATCGGTAGCATAAGGTATAAAAAGGCACTGCAAAGGCAGAGATTTCATTTGTACTCAGGTGATGCATGCGAAAAGCATGGCTTAGCATTGACTACAGAAATGTGTCGCTTGTGAGGAGCTGCTCGTCCATGGTAACCCGTTCTTTTATTAATCGCAACGCGCAATCATTGTACTAGATGAACTGCTGGTAGCACTTTCGATCTCACTAGACTTGGTCACTGTTCCTATGTTTCGGTACAGTGTAACGATACGTGGAACTGTTTCAGTGTTCCGAAACGGCTATGTTTCACTGTTTCGAAACAGTGGTGTTTCATTCCGCTCTGTGTCGGATAACTGGACCAGATTCGATCTCGAGCCAGCCACAGAAACTGTATCGTTGTTTCGAAATAACGCTGTTTCAGTCCACTTGTGCTTGGAACGGACTAATTGTATCGAAACAGTGATGTTTCATTTCGCTTTGTCTCGGACGAGATTCGGGCACGGCACAGATACGGAAATACGTTTAATATACTACTTCATCAAACTCTTTCAAGACTCTCGAAATCTTTTTGACACACAACAGCATGAAGCTTAAGATTTCCGAAAGTAAAGCTTCGTTTCTAATTGACTGCTCTACTCCGAAATGGCGTAATATATGCTTTATAAACACTAAAAAACAATCAAATAAAGCAGACTATTCGCATTCAAAATAAGAAAAGTGTGAAAACATTCAGTTAAATTACACATCTCCTATAACATATGCTTTTCTGTTCATGTACAGTAATCATATCAAAAACGCAAGTAAACCTACAACATTTTGAATTAAAAAAGGCGTAGACTGGGAGTTTTTAGACATATACGTAAATTGGATATACTTTCAAGCAATGCGATTGACGGATCATTGATGGTGTAGTTGTGAACGGGAAGGGCTGAGAAGCATGGTGTATTTATATTAATGGTTCGAAACACCTTGAGGGACAAACTTTCTCTTATATTTTGTTATTTATTCGAATTATGTGGCTTTATTTGTGAGTCTATAGTCAATGTGCCTATTCTCCACAATGATTTATTTTGTGTGCATGGATATTAGCAGGCCGGGTACATATTATCCATACTAACGAAATGTGGGAAACCCAGTAGCGTATCCGTTGTTTCTGCAGTTTGTTCCCGCCTCCAGTACCGTTCGTGTTGGTTCTTCTGTCTTCAGCTATGACATTACGAAGCCCGGTGTGGGATTATTTTATGAAGCTAAATCCTGAGAAAATTAAATGTAACTTGTGCTCGGCAGTG
The DNA here is from genome assembly GCF_023864275.1 of Schistocerca cancellata. NCBI lineage: Eukaryota > Metazoa > Arthropoda > Insecta > Orthoptera > Acrididae > Schistocerca > Schistocerca cancellata. The sequence goes on along the minus strand of NC_064630.1, from coordinate 566,469,880 downwards.
TTGTCGTTTAAAATTAGTTCAACTTCTTGCTTAAACAGACACTTGCGACATAAGCATCCAACTGTTAATTTAACTAAAACTCGTTCGAAATCAGTTTTTATGAATCTGGGCAGTGAGAAATCAGTTCAGTTTCCACAGCAACTGTTCAGGAATCTGCCATTTCAGTGCCTGTGCGTCAAGATGAACAGTCTGTGCAAGAAATAACCAGCACTTTCACCAGTTCAGTTCTGGGTAGGTGTGGTAGACAAACAAAGATTACTGGATTTGCACAAAGACCAGTGCCTTCATCCAAACGAGCCAAAATAGACGAACAGATTTTAAGACTTGTTGTTAAAGAATACCTTCCATTTCATGTAGTTGAGAGTGTAGAGTTTAGAAAAATGACGTATTTATTAAATGAAAACTATGTACCTTCCAGTAGAAAAACACTCTCCCACAGTTTAATCTCTCAACTGTTCGACAGCACACTAGGGCGAGTAAGATCTGCAGTGCAAGCTGCATCCTACATCTGCATTACAACAGATGGATGGACATCTGTGAAAAATGAGAATTATATTGCAGTGACTGCTCACTTCATTGATGAAAACTGCAATCTGAAGTCATATTTATTATCTAGTTTTAAATTCCATGCCAAGCATACAGCAGAAAACATTTCCAGAGAATTACAAAATGGCACTTCAACTTGGGGTATTATGAATAAAATTGTAGCTTGCACAACAGATAATGCACCTAATATGGTGAAGGCAGTGATGATGTGCAAATGGTGGCATGTACCTTGTTTTGCACATACACTGAATTTAATTGTGCAAGCAAACCTTGAACCAATTACAGGCACAAGGGCAAAAGTGAAGTCAATAGTGGAATTTTTCAAAAGAAGTCCTCAAGCACTTGAGACATTACACAATATTCAGAAGCAAATGGGCTTCCCTATTTTAACATCGAAACAAGATTGCCCTACGAGATGGAATTCCACATATGAAATGTTTGACAGGCTTTTGAAAATCAGAGAGCCTTTGCAAAGTACCATCGCGATCCTCAGTGTGGATTCACAAACAAACCTGTCCAATGAAGATTGGTCAGTTATTGAAAAATGTTGTGAAATACTATCTCCTTTTGAACATGTCACAACAGAAATTAGCAGTGAAAGAAATGTAACCTTGTTAAAAGTTGTCTTATTAAGTAAAGGTTTACAAAGTCACTGTCTGAGACTGAAAAACTCAGATCACAGCAATGAAGCCACTAACACAGTAATTGCTAAACTTGCGGACGGAATCTGTACCCACCTCGTTCAAAAGTTTGCAGATAAAGCAATTGCTTGTAAAGCAACATTATTGGATCCTCGCTTCAGGGAGCATGGTTTTCTGGGCATCGATTTAAAGAAACAAAAGATGCCAAATTTAGCAAGTGCTGTGCAATACGACAGAAACCCACTCGGTGCTTTATAGTAAACCCACCACCAGCCAAACCAGTTGTGGTGAGCACGTTCACCTCCAGCAGTGGCAACATTTGGCAAGATTTTGACCAAGCTGTAGGTGGCTTGATCTAAAGTGTAGACAATCCACGTGCTGCAAGTATAGTCGAGCTTGATAAATACATGAAGATGCCACTGATGCACAGATCACAAGATCCATTGCTGTGGTGGAAAGAAAATCATGTGTTGTTTCCTGCACTGTTTGAAATAATGAAACGACGTCTTTGTATTGTGGCCACCTCTGTTCCATGTGAGCGCATATTTTCAAAGCAGGAGCAAACAATGACAGACGATCCCGTCTTTCAAGCGAAAAAGTATCAAAAATGATATTTCTAAACTACAACTTAGAATAGGTGCAGCAGATCTACTCAGAAATGAAACAGTAAAATTTCAATTGATTTTGTTCTTCTCTGGACGGAGTGCACTGAATTTATATTTGATTGAATTTTGTTTAGTCCACTAAACTGTGCATGTAGCTAACTTACAAGAACATTTTTCTCAAATTTGTCGCACACAGAAGACACGTTTTTGCTCACTAATCAGTGAGTTTAATTTTTGTTTTTGTTTTGAGTATGTTATTTATTCATTTATGTGTTAGAGAATAATTATCTGATTTGTGTATGTATATGTTTGTGTGTTTATTTTTGTAAATGTGCTGTGTTTGGTTATTAAGAGGTGCATTCAAGTTCTAAGGCCTCCGATTTTTTTTCTGATTAACTACTCACCCGAAATCGATGAAACTGGCGTTACTTCTCAACGTAATCGCCCTGCAGACGTACCCATTTTTCACAACGCTGGCGCCATGATTCCATGGCAGCGGCGAAGGCTTCTTTAGGAGTCTGTTTTGACCACTGGAAAATCGCTGAGGCAATAGCAGCACGGCTGGTGAATGTGCGGCCACGGAGAATGTCTTTCATTGTTGGAAAAAGCCAAAAGTCACTAGGAGCCAGGTCTGGTGAGTAGGGAGCATGAGGAATCACTTCAAAGTTGTTATCACGAAGAAACTGTTGCGTAACGTTAGCTCGATGTGCGGGTGCGTTGTCTTGGTGAAACAGCACACGCACAGCCCTTCCCGGACGTTTTTGTTGCAGTGCAGGAAGGAATTTGTTCTTCAAAACATTTTCGTAGGATGCACCTGTTACTGTAGTGCCCTTTGGAACGCAATGGGTAAGGATTACGCCCTCGCTGTCCCAGAACATGGACACCATCATTTTTTCAGCACTGGCGGTTACCCGAAATTTTTTTGGTGGCGGTGAATCTGTGTGCTTCCATTGAGCTGACTGGCGCTTTGTTTCTGTATTGAAAAATGACATCCACGTCTCATCCATTGTCACAACCGACGAAAAGAAAGTCCCATTCATGCTGTCATTGCGTGTCAACATTGCTTGTCAACATGCCACACGGGCAGCCGTGTGGTCGTCCGTCAGCATTCGTGGCACCCACCTGGATGACACTTTTCGCATTTTTAGGTCGTCTTGCAGGATTGTGTGCACAGAACCCACAGAAATGCCAACTCTGGATGCGATATGTTCAACGGTCATTCGGCGATCCCCCAAAACAATTCTCTCCACTTTTTCGATCATGTCGTCAGACCAGCTTGTGCAAGCCCGAGGTTGTTTCGGTTTGTTTTCACACGATGTTCTGCCTTCATTAAACTGTCGCACCCACGAACGCACTTTCGACACATCCATAACTCCATCACTACATGTCTCCTTCAACTGTCGATGAATTTCAATTGGTTTCACACCACGCAAATTCAGAAAACGAATGATTGCACGCTGTTCAAGTAAGGAAAACGTCGCCATTTTAAGTATTTAAAACAGTTCTCATCCATCTGCCATATGGTGCTGCCGTCTCTGGGACGTATTGACAATGAACGCGGCCTCATTTTAAGACAATGCGCATGTTTCTATCTCTTTCCAGTCTGGAGAAAAAATACCGGAGGCCTTAGAACTTGAATGCACCTCGTACATCTTGCTACTTGTGTATGATAAATAATTCTCCGGCAAATCAACAATGGTACTTCGATACTTTTTTTTGGCATTCAGATACTGCGATAAAAATTGCGTTTCAACAGCAACATAACTTCGTCTCTGATTTCCTGGGAAAGTTAATAATAAAATGGTAATACGCATGTTTGATGTGAGTACTTGAGGGAACTCCATGTACCCGTACCTCAAACAAACTTCTTTAGCAAGAACTATAAGTGGTGTAGAGGCAGATCTGCCATGATATAGGTATCACAAAGGCATTACACTGTATGAATTGTTTTAAATTTTAGTCTGGATTTTATACTTCAAAGGAACATACCTATCTCTGCATTTCAGTTACCTTGAAATGTTTTCCAATTCTATCAAGTGTACATACTATGAGATGTATCTAGCTAACTTGTGAATGTTTGATGGGAAACTGCCATACTTGACCACTGTGCTATATCCTCCAGTCTGTTACAGTAATTTTTTGATCGGTGTGCGTCAGTCACTTTGCATCCTGCTCTGTGTGACAAACAATGGAAAATTTAACTGTGAGTAGTAAAAGTGGGACACTCTTAAATGTTAATTCAGTGCCTCGCTTCTAGAATGCTATCTCAATAAATCATATCTCATGATATGCATTTTCAAGAGCACATACAGATTATCACTCATAAAACCTATCAAAATTATGCACTAGAATACAGGGAAACGAGTTTGGCAAAATCTGTTATGTCAAACATATTTAGTCTGACCTCGGCCAACTGGAAAGTATGAGAATCACATGACACGAAAGCAGCGTATTTTTTGCTGCTACAGGTAATATGGAACTGCAAAGACGCCGAAGTGAAAGTTTCATACTTTCTGCGATATGATTGGGGACGTCATTTGTGTTTTTATGACAATATTTATACAGTAGACACTCAAGATGATCATTTGTGTTTTTATGACAATACTTAAGCAAAAGACACTTAAGATGATATAATGTGAAGACCTAAACGAGGATTTTTTTTTTTTTGTAATATGTTACAATACAGCATCACCAGTCTATTGCGGTCTAACTGTGTTGGTGAGGCAGTAAATTTATCCACAGGGCAGTGACTGTGTCACTGCAATTCACTTTGGAGGTGTGGCGGTGGGACTTTTGGTCCCATACCACCCTCTGACGGTGACAGTACTACATGAGTCAGGCAGAAAAATTTAGCCTAACGTGGGCAGGTATGGTTGGAAAGTATTGGACGTAGAATGAGGCTAGACCTGCCAAAGGATGCACCCGTGGTTGGCGTGCCAGACCTATCGTTAGCCACGGTTGGAATCCGATTCCTCTAGGATGGTTAGGGAAACCGGATGTCGATGCCAGTGGCGTGGAAGTGTGGTCCCAACGTGGCGTAACCCATGGACAGTGTCCCGCAAGGCATCCACTTTCTCATAGAGCCGCCGCGCGTTGTTGCGTATGGTCGTCTTTAGGGGGCGATATCCGCTTCCTCGTGGAGAGTGACAATTCTCGTGAGTGGCGGGGCGTGCAGGCTCCACCTGAGCACCTTGTTCTGTTCCTGCATCCTGGTGACACTAATCGGCCCATGCAGCAGATCCATACGTGAGGGCAGGCAGGATAACTGTTCGGTAAATGCGGAGCTTGGTATGCAGGTTAAGTTCCCTACTGCGAAAGAGCGGGTACAAAGCCCTGGTGAGCTTTTGCCCCTTGTTGGTGACATACTCCGCATGACGGTGGAAGAGCAACTAGTGGTCCATCTGGACCCCGAGATAGGTGTTTGTCGGGGACCAGGGCACCTGCACACCTGCAGTCGAGATATTGCGGCGGAGGACTGGGCGCCGTTTCGTGAAGTAAACTGCCGTAGTTTCGGCGGCATTGAGAGCTATTTTGTTTGTCCACCAGGTGGTGGTGGCATCCACCGGTCGCTGGAGGCGGGCGACGACGGCGTCAGTAATGCGGCCAGTGGTGTATAGTGCTGTGTCGTCAGCGTATTGTGCAAGGTGACACTCGGGGATGACCGGCATATCATTCACATAGATATTAAAAAGGATGGGAGATAGCACCGATCCTTGCGGAGTGCCTGCCGACAATTGGCGAATGCCAGAACGCATTCCCCGTTGAGCCACTGGGAAAGTCCTACCGCGGAGGAAGTCATCCACGATCTTGACATAAATATCCGGTATAGGGGTCTGTGTCAGCATCTTGTGTACGAGGTTGTCTTGCCAGATCTTGTCGTAGGCGTTTTGCAAGTCCAGAAAAACGGCAGCTGTCGACTTGGCAGTGTTGAAGCCTTTGCTGATGTGTTCAGTGATCCGTAGGACCTGAAGTTCAGCAGAGAGGTTCGAAGTGAATCCAAACTGTTCGGGACGGATCGTCCCAGCTGCCGCAAGAGGTTGGGAAAGTCGGTGAAGGATCACAGATTCAAGGACCTTTGCCATAGTGTTTAGGAGGCTGATGGGCCTGTTGTTGGTGGGGACCGTAGGGTCCTTGAACCTCTTGGGGATCGCAATCAGCTTGGCTTGTTTCCACTGAGGGGGGAAAAGGCCAGATGTGAGACAACAGTTTAAAATCGTGGCGAACAAGATGAGTGGTGTGCGGGGAAGGTAGCAAAGATCTTCATTTAAAATTCTGTCCAATCCAGGGGCCGACCGGCCACGTTTCCGTCGAAGGATTCGCCGAATTTCTGCCCTGGACTTAAGAAGGAGAGCAGACTGGGGTGGGCGGTTGCGGAAAGCAGCAACAGCTGTCAGGACTTCATGTTCTTCCTGTAGTTCGTTCGGAGAAAGGTCCTGGACCAGAGGGCGGTTTTGGGCCTCGAACGCATCTGTCAGCGTTTCCACAATTTGCAGGGTATCATATGACAAGCCCGCTGCTGTGCGAATAGGATGGGCAGTCGCTGGCTTAGAACGCCACAGGGTGCGAATGACAGCCCAGTCAGATTTTTGGTTGAGTAGGAAAGTGGACATCCTGTCCTCCCATTGTTCAGTCCTCCATTCGGCGAGCCGGTGACTGAATTCGCGTTGGAGGCGTCTCATTTGGCGTTTGTCCTGAGGGTCACAAAACTGCTTCCACCACCGGCGGTAGCGGTTCTTTTGCACCTTCAGCTCTCGTAACAGAGGGGGCAAGTCGTCCAGTGGTGTTAAATTTCGAGGTGCAGTGGAGGTGGAGAGTTTCACTGCTTTTTGTATTTTGGTGGTAAGGTAATCCACAGCACGGACTATATTGGCCGGTGTTGTCAAATCGAGGTCGTGTCGAGTGGAGTGGTGTTATTAAGTACCCTGGCAAACTTTTCCCAATTGGTGAGGGTCGCAGTGGAACGAACATCAAATGAAAGGGCACCATTGGTGAGGTGCAAGTGTACTGGATCATGGTCAGAGGCCAGTTCGTGGAGAACCTCCAGTGAAAACTGAGTGGTGATGTTTTTGAAGATGGCCACACCCAGAACGTCTGGCTGGCAGTTAGTACGGACTGGGATATGGGTAGGTTTGTGGGGGTCATAGACTGTTAGTGCCGAAGTATCCTCCAGGTCAAGGAGGAGCCGGCCTTTGGGGTTAGACATGCGAAAATGCCAAGCTGGGTGCTTGGCATTGAGATCTGCCCCAATGATGAGCCTGTTGAAGGATGACAATGTGCGGAGGTCTGCTTCCAGCAGTGGCTTGTTTGGGCTCAAATACGCTGCTGCAAAGGTAATGGCACCAAGGCGTGTGGAGATGGTAACCGCTGTGGCCTCTATGTGTTCCATTGGCTGGAGTGTATCTTGGGTATGGACCAGAGATTTATGTTGCGAAGGTGGAAATCGTCTGCCGGTTAGAGGTGTGTTTCTGTGACCAGTTAAACTTCCAAATGATAGTCATGGAGGAAGGTGTTCAATTCTGTCCTCATACGTTTTATGCCATTGGCATTAAAAATGCAAGTTAGAAGATCCCAAGGGGGCTGGTGGTGGTGTGGAGGTCCATTCGCCATTACAACAATATTTGACTAAGCTCTTCCACTAGGGCGATGACCTTGGAGAGCCCGGATTTTTTGTGCAGTGTCACGAATAACAGCCCGGATGTGGGGTTTCGTGAAAAAGGAGATCACCTGGAGGATTTCGCGCATGTCCGCCCGAAAGGACGCATCAGTCTCCACCACTGGGGGAGGGTCCCGGGTGGTCTGCTTGCCCCTACGGCGCGCAGGTGCAGGTGTAGTAGTAGGTAGAGTGGGGGTAGAGGCAGAGGGCTGAGATAGAGCCACAGATGGACTGGAGGGAGCTGCAGCTGGCTCCTGTAGTTGGTGAACAGTGGGAGCCGTCACGGAAGACAGACAATGAGGAGGAGACTGGGCTCCAGCAGCAAAGGATATCGTGGGAGTCCGGGCAGGAAGGGGCACAGGAGCTAACGAACCATCTGGTGCCCGAGTGGCTGGTACCAGAGTGGCTGCTGAGGACAGTGCACCAGGCTGACCCCGCAAAACAGGATAGTTGGTCATGTCCCGTAGCAGTGGGGGAGGTCGATTTGTTCTTGGTTTCTTTTTGGGCGGACGAGAAGACTTCAGTGCCTTCTGGTAAACGGGGCACCCCCTCCAGGATGCCATGTGGTGGGGATCGTGTGTCGTTCCCAAACATCTGGGCACAGGTAGGTTTCTCCAAAGCAGGGAGTGTGCAGTTCTCCACTAAATGTGGGCCAGCACACTTAACACACCGCAACGGCAGGGAGCAGTAATTCCCAGTATGTCGTAAGCGTTGGCAATTGCGACAGATGGCTGGCCCATTGCGGCCTTCGTACGATTCAATCCGGACTTTCGTGTACAGAAGATACCGGATTTGGTAAATCCGCTCTATGTCCTCCCTCCGGGAAAGGGAGACGACGTGGGTAGGGCAGGGGATCCTGGTCTCAGGATTCCTCTTGCTATACTGGTGGACCAAAGGATCATCGAAATCGAGTCGAAGCAGTTCCTCCTTGACCTCCTCTGCTGTAACCTCTGGTGGCAAGGCCTTGATGACGATTTTGGTGCGGCGATTACCCGACGTCTGGTGGGTAAAGTAAGGCATTGCCTTTGACTTTGCGAAGTCGAGAATGGTAAGATAGTCGTCCCTACTGTCAAGCAGGTATTTCACGTGATCTTTTTGGTAAACAGCTCTCAATTGGCCGACAATGAGCCGCTGGAGCTCAGTGTTCAGTTTCGTATAATCAGTGACATTATATACCACAATGGGGGGTATCTTCTCTTTCTTTAAAGGACTTGACGGGATCTCTTGAGAAGGAGGGTCGGGAGCAAGAGCCATTTCCTCATCCACAGGACCATCCGGCGCGGCGTCCCCCGGCAGAGGGGTATCAGAGCACGATCCGCTGCCACCACAGCCCGCGTTGGCGGGGGGGCGTCTGGAGCGACGGCCAGGGGGCTTTCCGGCTGGGTCAGGGTGTCCAGAAGGTGGGGTGCAGGGGGGGTGCAGGTGCAGCCGGGTGGTGGTCAGACAGAGCCGATGTGTTCGCCGCCTCACTGCGAGAAAGATCAATTACTAGGCGGTCAGGTGAATCGTCGGACGACGACGACGACAACGCGGATGAACGGACCCTGACACGCGACGGTGGACAGTCTTCATGATGATCGGTTTCAGTGCCGGTGGTGTCAGCCGGCGATTTGTGGCTGTTGGCGCGATTCAGGCGATCCTTCGCCCGTTGCGGGGTGGGCGGAGCATTGTGCGCGGCGGGGGGCCGGGGCGAGCGGCGTTTCCAACGCGATTCTCCCCGAAAGGCGGCGGTGCTTTTATTTGTGATGTGTTTCATTACAGTATCACCGGTCTAACCGTGATTGTGTGCCAATAGGTTTATCCACAGGGCAGTCACTTTGGAGGACTTTGGAGGTGTCACTTGTGGTCCCGTACACCTTCCAACGGTGAGGCGATCCTTCGCCCGTTGCGGGGGGTGGGCGGGGCATTGTGCGCGGCGGGGGGCCGGGGCGAGTGGCGTTTCTAACGCGATTCTCCCTGAAAGGCGGCGGTGCCTTTACTTTTATTTGTGATGTGTTTCAATGCAGTATCACCGGTCTGACGCGGTGCCTTTACTTTTATTTGTGATGTGTTTCAATGCAGTATCACCGGTCTGACCGTGATTGTGTGCCAATAGATATATCCACAGCGCAGTCACTTTGGAGGTGGCACTTGTGGTCCCATACCGCCTTCCAACGGTGACAGACCTTCCATGAGACATACAGAAAAATTTAGCCCAATGAGGGCAGAAGTGCAGCGAATTATTAATGCCAAGAGTAGTATAAACTGCCTGCGAGAATTGGACGTTACTTGCTACGGACGCATCTCTCTGGAATAAGTAACCAAAGATGTATAATTGAGGACTCGGTGTAACGCGATTACAGAGATCGGACGTGTTTTGTGTTGGAGAGATTTTTCTATTCTTGTGCTACGCTATTAAGCTCCATTGTGAATGTTTAGTCAGTCGATGTCACAATAAACAAATTCAAGAAAATAATACGCATTCCAGGTGTGTATTTATCAATTTATAAAAGATTTGACAAACATTCTTCAGACATCACGTGACGTAAATCGACCGGAGGTGCAGGGTGGAATGATAGTGCGAGCCTGCATCTGTTCACGGTCAATATTCTTCGAGAGAGAATATCTCAGAAGCAATAAACTTTTCGTTGATAAAAAAGTTGGACACATCAATCCATACGCATCATACAACATAGCACCTAGTTGTGCCGAACGACCGTCGTAGCGAAATAAACGTTTTAGAGATTTCAGATGGAGCGGTTCCGACGAGGGGCATATATCCAGATCTCCTGTGGTATTTAAAACCAAAGACTTATATTCTTTAGTTTTTAAAAGACTGAAGCTAAAACCTAAATAAAACCACTGGAAATCATAACCAAAAATACCATAAATAAATAAGAGGCAGAGAATTTTCTTAAACAAGTTTCTTAATTAATTAATTGAAATACAATAAACCTGTCATTCCGTACACAGGGTCTGTCTGGCCTTGGTTTAGCTGTGATTGTTCCTTCGCGTAACCACTTCACAGTGACATCGCCAGCAGTCAATTTGGCCAGCTTTAGAAGGGTTGGAATGTCCCTGAGGGATTTAATACTCAGGCAAGATCCAATGTCTAGTCCACGTTTGAAGTCAGTGAGCTCTCCTGAGCGATCCATTCTGCTGTTGTTACTGCTTCTTTACTGACAACACAATACGCCCCGCCTCTTTTTGTAGTGGCGGGGAGGCCGCCTATCGTGACATCTAATGAACAATTCTGCATTATATAGGCGTGCCCGGATACTGTTGATCCGATAGTGTAGCACTGCCCACGTCTTAAATAAGAGCAAACTACCTTCATCCGTTGGTGTTGTTTTCTTGTAAACACAGAAATGTTTGAGTGACAGCCCCATATCTGATAGACTGTTCACGCAAAGTGCTAGTGCTAGTGCTATTTGAATTCTAGGGTTTCTACATCTACAGTCCACAGCTGAGCAGAACGCGTATGGCAGGACTGTGTCTGCGAGTTGGGTGACGTGGTCTAGACTGGACAGGGTGCACTGTACTAACAACATTTTCATGAATGCAAATAAGAGACCGACGTGGTTTGAGCGACGCCTATTTCCGAAATAACGTCGGCAAAGACTCCATTTGTGTACATCCTGTGTCAATAATTTATTAACATTGATGCTGCGTATGGAGCTATGGAAATGTGTTGTTCGTTACGAAGCATGTTTTGTTTTATTCAGTGAAAATATCGCCAATGGCAGGAATTTATTCGTCCGTTCCTTGCTTTTAATGTGCATGTGATGTCCGCAGTCGCATTTTACTGGTATTTTCGCATTTGACAGTGGAGCTATAAATAAATAAAGAAACTGTGGAACCGTACGTGGTGAAAAAACGACACACAACAAGGATGACAATCAAGACAATATTTTTCAGACGACAAATAATACGGACATTAGACAACCACGAGGCAGAAGGGAGCGAAGGGAAGGGTAGTGTGCTATCTTCCCGCCTCACCGCGTCGAACGCATTCTTCTCAGCTGCTTACTGCAGTCTGCAACTCATACCTAAGTGCTTGGTAGAGGGCCCATACCGCGTAAGGAAACTGATATATTGTTATCACCGCAGACCATCAAAACAACTTTTTAACTTTGTACTAAGCGATGCTGCATTCCAAAACAATTTAAGTGCGAGCAGAGATCCAAAACCTTAGAGCATCCCGTTACCTACTTGTGGAGAAAAATACACTTCGCTTCTGCTACACATAAGCGTTCATTTACATGACAAACGTTTTCTTTTGATAGTCGCTATTTTTAACAAACGCGATTACAGTACTACCACATAGTTTGTCGTTCTACCATAGTCTAATGCATACAGTCTGGACACACTCTGGTACGAGAGTTCTTAACTGTTTCGCAGGCTGGAGCGACACTAGCGCTCCTAGCGGTGAGAAAGCAGACAGATGCGCGAGTCGTAAAGATGTTTGTTTTCAATGATTTTCTGCTTTATTAACGGAACAGTTGTTATATTTTTGCGGTCCATGAGTTAGAAAATTACCAAGAGCCATGAATTATCGTGAAAATTTAAAAGCAACTGATTCACATATTCCTGCGGAAAATGATTATGCGGCCTAGGTTTATATGTGTACGATATAATAATAGTAATTCCGTAACATTAGGTTGCGTTTTGGTTCGTTGGTTGATTTTGGGCGGGGAGGACCAAACAGCAAGGTCATTCGCCCCATCGTTTTAGGGAAGGATGGGGAAAGAAGTCGGCCGTGCCCTTTCAAAGGAACCATCCCAGCATTTGCCTGAAACGACTTAGGGAAACAACGGAAAACCTAAATCAGGATGGCCGAATGCTGGTTTGAAACGTAGTCCTCCCGAATGCGAGTCCAGTGTGTTAACCACTGCGCCATATCGTTCCATCTTCCTTTTGTTTGTGTTCAGGATATTTAAATGAAAACACTGCAATTGTAGCTAACTTCGTGATAAGGGTAGCTAATTTTGTGATATAGATTCTTAATTTGGTGGTACATCAACGTAAGTTATAAAAACGATGAAATTGTTTACACATGTTTGAACTTTTTATTACACTGTCAAAAGGAACATATGGAATCAAGAAAGGCATCAAGAATTACATGTTTATAATAAAAAACAGCCTTTATAAAACAACTTCCTTTCAATACCAAGTAAATTTTTCAGGTTCAAAGTTAATATTAATGAAAGGAGAACTGAGTACCATTAAGTTAACAGCACATACTGAATGAGTTCTTATTCCGGTCCAAACGTTGCCGCCTCACTCATTAGTGAAAAAAAATGGCTCTGAGTACTATGGGCCTGTATGGTAGTGAAACATGGACTGTGGGAAAACCGGAACAGAAGAGAATCGAAGCATTTGAGATGTGGTGCTACAGACGAATGTTGAAAATTGGGTTGACTGATAAGGTAAGGAATGAGGAGGTTCTGCACAAAATCAGAGAGGAAAGGAATATGTGGAAAACACTGATTAGGAGAAGAGACAGGATGATGGGACAGATGATAGGACATCTGTTAAGAAATCAGGAGCCGGTCGAGTGGCCGAGCGGTTCTAGGCGCTACAGTTTGGAACCGAGCGACCGCTATGGTCGCAGATTCAAATCCTGCCTCGGGCATGGATGTGTGTGATGTCCTTAGGTTAGTTAGGTTTAAGTAGTTCTAAGTTCTAAGAGACTGATGACCAAAGAAGTTAACCCTTTCAGACCTGATTTTTTATTCACTTATAAAAAAAATGTCCAACATGATTTTTACATTCAGGTGAGCCTCCTGACAACATTTTTCTAAGAAAAATTTTCATATTATCTCTACTCTTCTAGATATTTAATGTACACAATTGGGTTCATCAGGTCTCGAGCTTCATGTCATACATTAAGGAGGTTAACAGTATGGATCAAGTATGCCACTCTTTATTTCGCTTTAAAGTAGAAGAAACAATAAAAATAATTCCAAATTACAGTTCTTATTTAAACAACAATGGTCAACACACTGAGTTTAAGGTTTAGCATGAAACTGCAAAAAACAATTTCTGTCCTTTAGGAGACACAAATGTACTTTACATTTTCTACATCTACATCTACATCTATACTCCGCGAGCCACCTTACGGTGTGTGGCGGAGGGTACTTATTGTACCACTATCTGATCCCCCCTTCCCTGTTCCATTCACGAATTGTGCGTGGGAAGAACGACTGCTTGTAAGTCTCCGTATTTGCTCTAATTTCTCGGATCTTTTCGTTGTGATCATTACGCGAGATATATGTGGGCGGTAGTAATATGTTGCCCATCTCTTCCCGGAATGTGCTCTCTCGTAATTTCGATAATAAACCTCTCCGTATTGCGTAACGCCTTTCTTGAAGTGTCCGCCACTGGAGCTTGTTCAGCATCTCCGTAACGCTCTCGCGCTGACTAAATGTCCCCATGACGAACCGCGCTGCTTTTCGCTGGATCATGTCTATCTCTTCTATTAATCCAACCTGGTAAGGGTCCCATACTGATGAGCAATACTCAAGAATCGGACGAACAAGCGTTTTGTAAGCTACTTCTTTCGTCGATGAGTCACATTTTCTTAGAATTCTTCCTATGAATCTCAACCTGGCGCCTGCTTTTCCCACTATTTGTTTTATGTGATCATTCCACTTCAGATCGCTCCGGATAGTAACTCCTAAGTATTTTACGGTCGTTACCGCTTCCAATGATTTACCACCTATGGCATAATCGTACTGGAATGGATTTCTGCCCCTATGTATGCGCATTATATTACATTTATCTACGTTTAGGGAAAGCTGCCAGCTGTCGCACCATGCATTAATCCTCTGCAGGTCTTCCTGGAGTACGTACGAGTCTTCTGATGTTGCTACTTTCTTGTAGACAACCGTGTCATCTGCAAATAGCCTCACGGAGCTACCGATGTTGTCAACTAAGTCATTTATGTATATTGTAAACAATAAAGGTCCTATCACGCTTCCTTGCGGTACTCCCGAAATTACCTCTACATCTGCAGATTTTGAACCGTTAAGAATGACATGTTGTGTTCTTTCTTCTAGGAAATCCTGAATCCAATCACAAACCTGGTCCGATATTCCGTAAGCTCGTATTTTTTTCATTAAACGTAAGTGCGGAACCGTATCAAATGCCTTCCTGAAGTCCAGGAATACGGCATCAATCTGCTCGCCAGTGTCTACGGCACTGTGAATTTCTTGGGCAAATAGGGCGAGCTGAGTTTCACATGATCTCTGTTTGCGGAATCCATGTTGGTTATGATGAAGGAGATTTGTATTATCTAAGAACGTCATAATACGAGAACACAAAACATGTTCCATTATTCTACAACAGACTGACGTAAGCGAAATAGGCCTATAATTATTCGCATCTGATTTATGACCCTTCTTGAAAATGGGAACGACCTGCGCTTTCTTCCAGTCGCTAGGTACTTTACGTTCTTCCAGCGATCTACGATAAATTGCTGATAGAAAGGGGGCAAGTTCTTTAGCATAATCACTGTAGAATCTTAAGGGTATCTCGTCTGGTCCGGATGCTTTTCCGCTACTAAGTGATAGCAGTTGTTTTTCAATTCCGATATCGTTTATTTCAATATTTTCCATTTTGGCGTCCGTGCGACGGCTGAAGTCAGGGACCGTGTTACGATTTTCCGCAGTGAAACAGTTTCGGAACACTGAATTCAGTATTTCTGCCTTTCTTCGGTCGTCCTCTGTTTCGGTGCCATCGTGGTCAACGAGTGACTGAATAGGGGATTTAGATCCGCTTACCGATTTTACATATGACCAAAACTTTTTAGGGTTCTTGTTTAGATTGTTTGCCAATGTTTTATGTTCGAATTCGTTGAATGCTTCTCTCATTGCTCTCTTTACGCTCTTTTTCGCTTCGTTCAGCTTTTCCTTATCAGCTATGATTCGACTACTCTTAAACCTATGATGAAGCACTGAATTCTAGAATTTTACAAATTTGCAGCGACTTGGAGTTCCTACATCATGCAAAGGCAAATGGTCAATGGAATCAAACTGTATCTCTGTAGCTGATCATAATTCTCCTCTTTTTCTTGGTATGACTGTCATGTCTGAAGCCAGTCCTTCATCACACGGACGCCCCCTCTTCTTTTCAGTCCCTTTCTTCTGGCACAGTATCAATCCATCTGCTACCCTGATACTAAAGGAAAGAAGGTCCATTTGCTTCTTCTCTGGGATAGACAGGTTGTTTGCATCTCATCTGTATTCCAACCAACTTTGCATGACGGCAAAGTCAACAGCATGAAAAATAATACACAAAGGCCATTTTCGAGATCTGATGAAAACTCTGTAGTAGCTTATCAATTGATCTAATAGATCCACACCATCCATTGCATGATTGTATCTTCTCACTATTTCAGGTCTTTCTACTTTCACATATTTATGGTGGTTTTTGTCCCAACGCTCAACTTCATCCACTGAGCCTTTACCAATAAAGTTTGATAACAATACAACTGACCTATTGTCTAATCACTTACACATGGTAATGTCATCAGCACTAGTGATTTCTTCACAGTAACCTCTGGTTTGTTTCATTATTGTTTTATCATCTGAAAATGGCAAGTTCCTTCCAAATCTGTTTTGACGGACAGTGCCTGCTGCATTGACGCCTTGAGATTTCAGAACTTCCACAAGACTTTGATTCCTCATGGACTTGGTTTCCCCTTATACTGCTTTGCAGAAAACTTCCCAGTGAAAGGAATGATTCCTTCATCCATGTTCACTGCAGCATTTTCGAATGGCTTTGTAAATTGGCCTGACTTTGTAAAATTTATCTTTATTTACAGGTGGCTTCTCCATATTGTTCACCCACTGTAAAATTGTTCGTAATTCAAAAAATCAGTCTCATGGCATGTTTTCCCAACACACATTTACCTTCAGGCTTGTATCCCAGTACATTCGTAATCTGGGAAATTTCAAAGTGCCAGTCAATATATGCAAACCAAATAGCACCTCTAGTTATTGAGGAGTTGTCTGCTAGAATGAGGATTTGCCTTGTTGTAATGCATAATTATTAGTATGTGCTGCCACGCTAGTGAACAAACCATCTGGTATATATCTTTTGAAGTATTGTATTGGTGAACACAAGACAGATACTTCAAAATTTGGAGCTTTGTATGTTTCTCCCATGGTACTTAGAGACTTGCGTTTCCATTTTATGGATTTTTTAGGTGTCACCAATATGTTGTCACACAGGCTATTCAATTCTGGGTTGTTTTCATTGTATAAAAAATTCATTTCCGCATCCACCACCTCTCCATCATCTTCAGATACGGTGTCTCTACACACATCATTCACGCCCAATTTATCTGCACCAACACGTTTCACTATTTGTGGAGCTTGCCTTTCAATAAGTGGTACACTGTCATCCTAATCTTCACTCAAATTAATATCAGAAACGTCACTATTATCACTTATGTCCATAATCAAGTCCCAATCATTCTCCACAGAAAGATATTCCTTATCCATACTTGTAAGTGAAGAGCCAGCAATATAAAATAAAATCATATGTACAGGTCAAGTTATTCTCCTCCTTGCACCTGGTACTGAAATTACTGAAAAAAATACCACATATAACTACCATAGCCATGCAAATACAGCTGAGGCACATTTTAGGTTACGTTTCCTAATATACAGCATTAAGGACCTGTTGTACACAAATTTGTAAATTAAACTTACTTGATACATAACACAAATATGAACTGAATGAAATTGCTGAAAATTCTACTGAAAGAATATTTCCAAAAGAAGAAAACCACACAAAACAATCATTAACAAAACCCACAACGTGACTATTATAGCAATAAAGTCAATGAGTAATGGCTTCCCATCGAGAAACAACACCAGAGAGAATATTTTACTATGTGCTTCACAGACTGCTCACAAGAGAGCAGCAGCTACTGGAGCATGGCTAAAAGAAACATACACATATGTGCACAGTGAGTTTGGATGCACCTGACATTTCTTGTCAGCGAAATATTAGTGAACAAACTTTATGTACACATTTGTGACCACCAGGTCTGAAAGGGTTAAGTCCCATAATGCTCAGAGCCATTTGAACCAAGAAATCAAGGAATGACTTTCATGGTAGCAGAGGGTGGTGTAGAGGGCAAAAACTGTAGAGGAAGACAGAGATTGGAATACATCCAGCAAATAAATGAGGACGTAGGTTGCAAGTTCTACTCTGAGATGAAGAGGTTAGCATAGGAGAGGAATTCGTGGCGGGCCACATCAAACCAGTCAGAAGACAGACGGCAAAAAAAGCTAATATGATTTTGCTGAACCATTGTTGTTGACTTTAGCATTGCGCTAGTGCTATAGAGACGATAGGTTCTCTTTTCTTCCGGTGATACCGCATTTTTACGATTACTCTTCATCGTTTCCACCTTAAAGTAAAAGATAAATTAAATCGCTCATACCTAAGTTGGTAGCACCACCTAATTTGGTGATAGGCTGTAGGAAAATATTCTTACTAAAAAAGCTTAGTTCTATGCATTTACTTACATATAAAAGCAATGAAAACTTTAGATAACAATTTAAACATAAATTATAATGTTTTGAATTATGCTTGCACGATCACTTCGTAAACATCTTTAAGAGATGCTTATTTTTTTTACAATAATGCGAAGCCGAAACAAAGCGTAACTATAAGGAAAGCAAAAAATATACCTCACTTAAGTTTATGTAAGATTTTGAGAATGGTATACACTTGACCGATTCTCTTTACATCAGTATATACTTAAGAAATAAGATAACGTATAAATTTACTCATAAACAAAGTGAAATTACTGGTGCAATACCGTGTGCTGTCCCTTCACACTTGCTACAATCGACTAACAGTGATAAAAGGGTGGTTCCGTGTGAGCAATGAAGAAAACATTCTGCGTCATCTATGATCGGTGTCGCAAATTATTTGAATCACTCCTCAGCTAAAGAGAGACCAAATGAAATATCAACTTCTTCGCCAAATAGGGCTTGTTCATCCTACTTTCGAAGAGGAGTATACTTCCAGCTTACTCTGTTGATAGCAGGAGAATATAAACACATATTTCATGAACGAGAAACAAAATATTTCTGTTATTGTCTGTTGTTATTATCATACGCAGTTTCCTTGACACTTAAAAATATTGAATGGAATCTAATGATTCGCTCATTTTACACTTCACTCGACTTTCTAAAACAGGAATTTTTTAAGTGTAATTACTTCTGCTTTAGAAGTGAATTTCTTCAAGGTTCTTACCGTTTGTGACTGAGAAGTAGCAACAATTGTGAAATTTGACGATTTATTATCACGTCTGTATGGTTTTCCCTTAAGCTGTAGGTGTGGTGAGTTATTTGGTACGTTACATAATACAGGTATTACATTCCATACAGGTTTCCTAGGTTCCACGTTCATTGATTTGGCTGAAAGTTTAGAAAACAAAACTCTGCTTTATTAGGTACGTGGGTTGTACCAAAAGTAAGGTTCCCAATGAGCTACAATCTCGAGGTAAGGTCCTAGGCTAAATCCGACAACAGTGCCGTGCTCAGTGGTTCCCCTACCCTCTGAATCGGCCGCCGTGGCACTCATCAGAGATGGAAGCCTTCCCCAAGCTAAAGGAACACTTAGGTGGCAAACGCTTCAAGAGCGATGATGAATTCTGAGCAGAGGTCACACACTTCCTCAACAGGTTGGCATGAGACTTCTTTGACTTAGGAATACCATCTTCAAAAGTGTGTGGAAAAAATAGAGACTATGTTGAAAAATAGACAAAACTGTAAGCTTTTCAACGGTGTATAAATTAATAACAATAATGGTCTTTCCTTGTCCTACTATCCCAGTGCCACAAGAAAAAAACATATTTTGTGTAGCCATTCCAAGAAGAAGTCCCAGAACTTTGAGATCACCACAAATTTTTTGTGTTTCGAGTAGCCAGTATACTTCAGGCGTAGCCTTAAATTCTCGTAGGTTTCCATAACTGAACTGAATGGGCCACTGGTACCGAGGGTTTCTCGTTTCGTTATGTAAGAGAAGAGCCCTTTGAAACAACTGTTTGAGGAATCAATAAATGCGCACAGTTCTTCCAGATTGTGAACATCCCAAATTCTGTAAGCAGCTCATTTATGTCATTACAATACAGGGTTATTACAAATGATTAAGCGATTTCACAGCTCTACGATAACTTTATTTGAGATATTTTCACAATGCTTTACACACACATACAAAAACTCAAAAAGTTGTTTTAGGCATTCACAAATGTTCGATATGTGCCCCTTTAGTTATTTGGCAGACATCGAGCCGATAATCAAGTTCCTCCCACACTCGGCGCAGCATGTCCCCATCAATGAGTTCGAAAGCATCGTTGATGCGAGCTCGCAGTTCTGGCACGTTTCTTGGTAGAGGAGGTTTAAACACTGAATCTTTCACATAACCCCACAGAAAGAAAACGCGTGGGATTAAGTCGGGAGAGCGTGGAGGCCATGACATGATTTGCTTATCATGATCTCCACCACGACCGATCCATCAGTTTTCCAATCTCCTGTTTAAGAAATGCCGAACGTCCTGTTGAAAGATGAAGTCGGTGCTGTCGGTCTCCAGTTGTGGCATGAGCCAATTTTCCAGCATGTCCAGATACACATGTCCTGTAACGTTTTTTTCGCAGAAGAAAAAAGGGCCGTAAACTTTAAACCGTGAGATTGCACAAAACACGTTAACTTTTGGTGAATTGCGAATTTGTTGCACGAATGCGTGAGGATTCTCTACCGCCCAGATTCGCACATTGTGTCTATTCACTTCACCATTAAGAAAAAATGTTGCTTCATCACTGAAAACAAGTTTCGCACTGAACGCATCCTTTTCCATGAGCTGTTGCAACCGCGCCCAAAATTCAAAGCGTTTGACTTTGTCATCGGGTGTCAGGGCTTGTAGCAATTGTAAACGGTAAGGCTTCTGCTTTAGCCTTTTCCGTAAGATTTTCCAAACCGTCGGCTGTGGTACGTTTAGCTCCCTGCTTGCTTTATTCGTCGACTTCCGCGGGCTACGCGTGAAACTTGCCGCCACGCGTTCAACCGTTTTTTTCGCTCACTGCAGGCCGACCCGTTGATTTCCCATTACAGAGGCATCCAGAAGCTTTAAACTGCGCATACCATCGCCGAATGGAGTCAGCAGTTGGTGGATCTTTGTTGAACTTCGTCCTGAAGTGTCGTTGCACTGTTATGACTGACTGATGTGAGTGCATTTCAAGCACGACATACGCTTTCTCGGCTTCTGTCGCCATTTTGTCTCACTGCGCTCTTGAGCGCTCTGGCGGCAGAAACCTGAAGTGCGGCTTCAGCCCAACAAAACTTTATGAGTTTTTCTACGTATCTGTAGTGTGTTGTGACCACATGTCAATGAATGAAGCTACCATGAATTTATGAAATCGCTTCAATCATTTGTAATAGCCCTGTATATCAAACTCTGTGTCACTGAGAAAAAAAAATGGAAAAACCTAGCTGTCGTCTACGGAATATAATACTAGTGTTTGGTTGTAATAGGTTCCTTTCTTGAAGGAGAGACACAAGTTATTCTGCTTGTCTCTTTGAAGAATTGGAACAATTACAAAATCGTGAGCCGGCAGAGGTGGCCGAGCGATTCTAGGCGCTTCAGTCCGGAACCGCGCGATTGATACAGTCGCAGGTTCGAATCCTGCCTCGGGCATGGATGTGTGTGATGTCCTTAGGTTAGTTAGGTTTAAGTAGTTCTAAGTTCTAGGGGACTGATGACCTCAGATGTTGCGTCCCATAGTGCTCAGAGCCATTTGAACCATCTGAACAAGATTGTGACACGACAAATGGTATAGATGGGTGACTTCCATCCGTCCAGCCTCTTAAATAGCGGGAACAACGCCAGCAACATTTCTGTAGTGCTCAACACCTACCCTGATCTACCTTTGATTCGATATACAACTTGTATTCCGTTTTGACGATCGGTGGAATAGGATGTCTTTGGGACTTAGGCGTAAACTCGCCACACACATAAAAGAAAAGATCTGGTATATTAACACACTTCCTACACATTGCTGAGTATAAGAAACACGCAGACACGCACAAACAATATTGTTCACGTTAGCGGATGTACACACGTCAAGAATCTGTACTGTATGCTCTCATAGTGAGATAGTCGATGTGCCTACCTGTAATCAGAGCGTTCATGATACGACAGGCGGTCGCTGTTGGCATAATGTGGGACCTGGGGGCTTGTCGTCCCCGTTTGTAACATCCGTTGTAATTAACAACGTTTTTTGGTCACAGCTATTTATTTGATGTAATATATTGTATTAAAATGTTGTTAATTTAAAATTGTTGCGTCTGGGTTATGTTCCCATGCACTCCCGAGTTTTAAGGTAATTTTGTCGTTTCCCTGGTGTTCATTATTGTTCTTGGGCTGTATTTAATTTGTTCGAAATTTAATCTTGTATAGGTTAGTTCGATGGTTCAGGGCATTTTCACATTTTCATATATTTTGTTTTTGAAATGGAGGAGCATTTCAAATTTAAGGTAGCAGTGTTGCAATGCAACCCATCACAGTTACGTGTCTTCACTTTCTCACGTTAATGAACCACATAAACATTGCAGTAACTACAGATATTTTCCAGTTAATAAATTATAATATTACTATAGGATTTTAGCAGTGCAAATGATAAGTACTTGTAGTAAAATGGTAACATCTTTTAGAATTAACTGTTAATATACTAATTTAAAAACACTTTTTGTCATAGTTTATTTTAAAAGACGTCTGATTTTCCTTTACAAGAATAACAATGAAATAAATTGTTAGTTGCTTGCCTAGCCGTAAGCAGTCTAGCTGAGAATAAGGCGTAAAATGCTTTTTCACGTCTCTTATTATTTAGACAGGCCAAACAAGCCGTAATATCTACTTTTTAGAACCATTCTTGAAGCAAGATGTAATTCCTGCAACATCACATTTTAGCCTAGAAATTTGTTGCAGCCATGGCTACAATTTATGTGAGACTACCTATTACTCAGAAGTACTAATAATTACCTTCCTCCATAAATTGGACCCACGTAACACAAAATATTAAAATCTTGATTAGTGCACCATAAAACGACCTCACTCAACCACTGTTAGCTGGCTACCTCCTTCACTTCATTCTGTCTGTTGAGTGTTTCGTTCCATAGAAAAGGTATTCCACAAACGAAACAAGGACCACCTGCCAAAACTACAGCACCATTGTCCACTCTGTCAACCTACTGCGCATTTTTTCTCGCACAAAAGGCGTTCCAGAAACAGGACGAGAAGGGAAAGATTTTGATAGTCCTCAGGCCTAACTGCTTCCCCATTCCGTTGATGGAATACTACCCTTTCCACAACAATGAGTTGTAGACCCCTCACGAAGACTCCAGACTTTAAAAATGTGGTTATTTTACATTCGTAAGTGTATAACAATGAAATAAAATATTTAATTATTATTCACAATATGCTTTTACCATCATTTTATAACATCGCTCTTCCAAGATTACTCTTTAAATAATCATTAATAAATCACTTCAGAAACAGACAACAAAAAACATAAATGTAAAAGTAATGCTGTCCGTTACAAACTGTCGTCCAATTCTTATAACATCACTTCTGCTTCCAGAGATACCGATTCAGAGTAAGATGTCCAGAGGCTCGGTGATATCGCTGATGTCTGATTAGCCACCGTCTCTCTACCAGCTACAGCTTGTGCTGTCTTATTTCAACTCCTATTACGCACCTGGCACTTTAGCCTCTTCATGGTTTCCACATGGAACTTGCTAAGTGCTCCCATAATGACAACTTCGATCTTGATCCCATATCTCGTTACATTGATGCCTAATCTAATCCCAGCCAGAATATTAGTTATAATCCTGTATGAGCTTCGAGGGACCAGGAGCGCTATAAACAGAGATGACAAAAGTCATGGGATATCTTCTAACAACATGTCGGACCTCCTTTCGCCCGGCTTAGTGCAGCAACTCGATGTGGCATGGACGAAACAGGTTGTTGGAAGTCCCCTGCAGAAATACTGAGCAATGCTGCCTTATAGCCGTCCATAATTGCGGAAGTGTTGCCGGTGCAGGATTTTGAACATGAACTGACGTCTCGATTACGTCCCATAAATGATCGATGGGATTCATGTCAGACGATCTGGGTGGTCAAACCATTCGGTCGAATTTTCCAGAATTTTCTACAAACCAATCGTCAACAATCGTCGCCCAGTGACATGACATCGTTGTTTGGGAACATGAACTCCATGAATGGCTGCAGATGGTTTCCAAGTAGCCGAACATAACCATTTCCAGGCAATGATCGGTTCAGTTCTACCGGAGGACCCAGTCCATTCTATGTAAACACAGCCATACCATTATGGAGCAACCACCAGCTTCAAAGCGCCTTGTTGGCAACTTGGATCCAAGGCTTCGTCGGGTCTGCGCCACACTGGAATCGTACCATCAGCTCTTACCAAGCGAAATCAGGACTCGTATGACCAGGTCACGGGTTTCCAGCCGTCTAGGCTCCAACCGACATGGTCACGAGTCCAAGAAAGGCGTTGTAGGCGAAATCGTACTCTTAGCAAAGACACTCGTGTTGGTCGTCTGCTGCCATAGCCTATTAACACCAATGTCACCGCTCTGTCGTAACGCATACGTTCGTCGTACGTCCCACATTGATTTCTGCTGTTACTTTATACAGTGTTGCTTGTCTGTTAGCACTGACAACTCAACGCAAATCCAGCTCCTCTTGGTCGTTAAGTGAACGCCTCGGCCACTGTATTGGCAATGGTGAGAGATAATGCCTGAAATGCGATATTCCCTTCACTCTCTTGATACTGTGGATCTCGGAATACTGAATTCCCTAATAATTTTCGAAATGAAATGTTTCACGCACCTAACTCCAACTACCATTCCGCGTCAAAAGTCTTAATTCCCGTCATGCGGCCATAATCATCCCGGAAATATTTTCACCCGAATCACCTGAGTACAAATGATAACTCCGTCGATGCAGTGTCCTTTCATACCTTGTGTACGCGATAATACCGCCATCTTGTACGTGCATGTCTCTGTCCCATTACTTTGTCACATCAGTGTATATTGTTTGGCTGGTTCCGGAGACCTCCCTCAAATCCAAACGCTGAAATTCTAACAACCCTTTTATTAACTTGTTTCTTCTCTCTCAAACTGCACCAAAGAACTTCGACGCCCCATCAACTACCAATTCTCATGCCTAGACGTCGACCCACGAACATTTCGTTTTAGTTGTGGTTCGAATTACGTCTCCTACTTAGGTCGTAATGATTTGTCTGGTTTTCTATAAGTTCTAGTGATTCTCAACTGCAGCTCCCCACTTCTCGTGATCAGTTCTCAATATACTAAGTCAAAATAAGTAACACGCTCTGCTTTCAAAACTCTATTTAGATTACTAACAGAAGTTCAGGCATATTTTACTCTTCAAGTAGCAGCATTCCAGGTATAGTTTACTCTACTACGCATCTATTCTGCATCTACATTACTACTCTGAATTTCACACTGAAGCGTCTTTCAGAAGTCTCATGGAACCATTTTCACTCTATTTGTCTACTTTTTCACTCTATTTGTCTACTTTTTCACTCTAACAGTGCGCGGAAAAACCGAAAACTTAAATCTTTCTGTGCGAGCTCTGATTTCTCTTATTTTATTACGATGATCATTTCTCACTACATATCTTGGTGTCAACAAGATATTTACGCATTAAGTGGAGGACTTTGGAAACAAATTTCCTGAAAAGAACTCGCAGTAACGAAAACTGCCTCTGTTGTAATGACTGGCATCCCAACTCGCGTTCCAAATCCGTGACATTATCTGACCTATTTCACGATAATACATACCGAGTTGACCTTCCTTGAACTTCTACTATGTTCTGCGTCGGCTCCATGTAGTGAGGATCCCATACCGCAAAGCAATGCTCTGAGAGAGGTCGGACAATCGTAGTGTTGGCAGCCTCGTTAGTAAATCTGTACCGTCTTCTAAGTATTCTGCCAATAAAACACAGTCTTTGGTTCACCTTCCTCACGATGTTATCAGTGTGATAGTTTCTATTTAAGTTGTTTGTAATTTATCTCCTAGGTGTTTAGTCGAATTGACAGCCTTTAGATTTGACTGATTTATCGTATAACCGAAATTTAACGGTCCTCGTGTGGACGACCTCATACTTTTCAATATTTGGTATGAGATCTTCCCTAAATCATTTTGCAATAGGGTTTGATCTTATGATGATTTTACTAAACGGTAAATGACATCAACATATGCAAACAATCTAAGATGACCCCTCACATTATTTCCTAAATCCATACATATTACAAAATGTATGTATGTTCGTGTGTACGTATGTACGTACACTTCCTGTTTCCTTAAATAACGTAACTATCTGGCGAACGGTCCGGACACTTGGATGATGTCGTCCAGGATACCGAGCAGCATACATAGCACACGCACGTTGAGCATTTTGATCACAATAGCCATACATCAACACGATATCGACCTTTTCCGCAATTGGTATACGGTCCAATTTGACCACGGGTAATGTATCACGAAGCAAATACCGTCCGCACTGGCGGAATGTTACGTGATACCACGTGCTTATGCGTTTGTGACTATTACAGCGCCATCTATCACAAAGTGAAAAGAGTAGTCCAACTAAAACATTCATATTTCTTTACGTACTACACGAATACGTAATAAAAATGGGGGTTCCAATTTTAAAAAAAACGCTGTTGATATCCGTTTGACCTATGGCAGTGCCATCTAGCGGGCCAACCATAGCGCCATCTGGTTTCCACCTTCAAGCTAGACAAGTTTCGTTTTTGTAGTTTTTTCGTTTGACGCTTATTTCGTGAGATATTTGGCCCAGTCACTATCAATGGACCACCCTGTATATGTATGCTCCGCAAGTCGTCCTAAACCACTGGACCGATTTTGATCAAACACAGATCTCTTACTGTTACGCAACCATCGCTGTGAGCATAAGAATCATCTACCTATCACATTTAAGAGAGATGACATCATAAACAATACGATACATGAAAAACTGCCGCATCTTGCATGATGTTTAAATTTATTACTTCTGTGCCACTGACATTGTTCGCAACATATTTCGCAGATAGTAGCCACATATGCAACTGAATGTACCTACACCGAGTCCACTGCAGAAGTAGATATAATGTTACGTTCTTTATAGGAAATTGGCACGATGAATACCTGGGCAATTCTGGGTTTGTCAGTTTAGTCATTTATATAGATTAGAAAAAGGAGAGGATCTCTAGCACTACTTTGTGGAACGGCTGACATCACTTCTGTTTTACTCGACGACTTTCGGTCAGTTTCTATGTTCTATGACCTGTTTGACACGAAATCACAAATCCAGCGGCACAACTTGAGACGCTACCTCATAGATGCGCAACTTGATTAGAAGCCGTTTGTGAGGGACGATATCAAAAACCTTTTTGAAATCTAGAAATATGGAAATAAGGAATCGATATGAGGGCCCTTGCTGATGGCACTCATTATTTAGTGAGAATAAGGACATAGTTGTGTTTCAGAAGAACGATATTTTCTGACTCCTTGCTGACTGTGTCTTAATAGATCGTATCCCTCGAGGTAATTCACAATTTTCGAATCCAAAATCCTATTAAAATTCGACGTCAGTGATTTGGGTCTGTGTTATAGTGGATTACTCCTACTTCTTTTTGAGTATTGGTATGACCCGTGCAGCTTTCCAGTCCTCTTCTGTTATCCATCCACTGGATGTCAGTTGCCCCAAAGGAACAAAAGAAAGTCTCATAAACTGGTTATTTAAGTTGACTGTTAAATTGTAGAATCTTTTATTCTTTATGAAGGGTATACATTACTTTGACTACAGTGAAAATTACACAGTAACTCGGGGGCACATTAGATGGTCCTTTATTCACTGTCAAGTTCTACACTACTGGCCATTAAAATTGCTACACCAAGAAGAAATGCAGACGATAAACGGGTATTCATTGCACAAATATATTATACTAGAACTGACATGTGATTACGTTTTCACGCAATTTAGGTGCATAGGTCGTGAGAAATCAGTTGCCAGAACAACCACCTCTGGCCGTAATAACGGCCTTGATACGCCTGGGCATTGAGTCAAACAGAGCTTGGATGGCGTGTACAGGTTCAGCTGCCCATGCAGCTTCAACACGATACCACAGTTCATCAAGAGTACTGACTGGCATATTGTGACGAACCAGTTGCTCGGCCACCATTGACCAGACGTTTTCAAATGGTTAGAGATCTGGAGAATGTGCTGGCCAGGGCAGCAGTCGAACATTTTCTGTATCCAGAAAGGCCCGTACAGGACCTGCAACATGCGGTCGTGCATTATCCTGCTGAAATGTATGGTTTCTCAGGGATCGAATGAAGGGTAGATCCACGGGTCGTAACACATCTGAAATGTAACGTCCACTGTTCAAAGTGCCGTTATTGCAAATAAGAGGTGACCGAGACGTGTAACCAATAGCACCCCATACCATCACGCCGGGTGATACGCCAGTATGGCGATGACGAATACACACTTCCAATGTGCGTTTACCGCGATGTCGCCAAACACGGATGCGACCGTCATGATGCTGTAAACACAACCTCGATGCATCCGAAAAAAATGACGTTTTGCCATTCGTGCACCCAGGTTCGTCGTTGAGTACACCATCGCAGGCGCTCCTGTCTGTGATGCAGCGTCAAGGGTAACCGCACCCATGGTCTCCGAGCTGATAGTCCATGGTGCTGCAAACGTCGAACTGTTCGTGCAGATGTTTGTTGTCTTGCAAACGTCCCCATCTGTTGACTCAGGGATAGAGACGTGGCTGCACGATCCGTTACAGCCATACGGATAAGATGCCTGTCATCTCGACTGCTAGTGATATGAGGCCGTTGGGATCAAACACGACGTTCCGTATTACCCTCCTGAACCCACCGATTCCATATTCTGCAAACAGTCGTTGGATCTCGACCAACGCGATCAGCATTGTCGCGGTACGATAAACCGCAATCGCGATAGGCTACAATCTGGCCTTTATCAAAGTCGGAAATGTGATGGTACGTATTTCTCCTCCTTACACGAGGCATCACAATAACGTTTCACCAGGCAAGGCTGGTCAACTGCCGTTTGTGTATGAGAAATCGGTTGGAAACTTTGCTCCTGTAGCACATTGTAGCTGTTGCCACCGGCGCCAAACTTGTGTGAATGCTCTGAAAAGCTAATCATTTGCATAACACAGCATCTTCTTCCTGTCGGTTAAATTTCGCGCCTGTAGCACGTCATCTTCGCGGTGTAGCAATTTTAATGGCCAGTAGTGTATAAATCTGCAAATTTCAATACAGCTGTGCAATATACTTAGCTTAGTGGAGAGAATCTGCTTGTATATCTATGAATCTAAGGATTTGCAAGATACTTCAGTCATCAAAGTCGTTTAATGACGTTGCTACGGCTTTTCGTTCTGCAGCATAACGTTGGCATACCACTTCTTTCCGCGTTTTTAATGCACTTAAACGCACACTGTTAAGTCCCTCTTGAATTAAGAGGTACGATTACAATGTTGCGAAACTCACCCCTACCCGAGTGATTGCTGCCAAATTCGCGTAGGTTTGGTTGTGAAATTGACCCACCGAACCCAAAATTAGCTGCCACTTTCTGGGAGGAGGGTGCTTCGCGCATCATGAAAACGGCGTGCAACATCAAGATGCAATGTTTCAAAACTCCTTCTGACAGCCAGTAATTTGCATCCCTGGACGCCACCGCCTGCAACCATATTATGCGTGAACCCGGCCGACCCCCAGCGACGGGCCGCGGAGAGAGTTTCGCCAGCTTGCGTGGGTTCGTCTCCTCACCGCGTCACGCGAAACGAAAGACTGAATTTTTCTGTCGCCACTGCCGCTGCCACACCGCGCTTGTGTCGTAACGTGGCGGCAGTAGGGCTCTCTCGAATGCTGCAAGCCCGCCCTGGAGTTCTCGGAATGTCCCGTCCTGTTGAGATTCGAGGCAGTGGTATGGCGCCACTGGAGTGGGCCAAGTGCACTGCGGATCTCGCGGGCAGAGAGAAGCGTGCGAGGAATAATGCGGCGTGCGACCCGCTTTGTTCGCTGATTGGCAGGCGTTGGCGCCGGCACTCCATTCACGTCGACTCCACTTCCGTCCGGTGGCAGACTGCTGCGTTTTACTGGCGAGGTTCCCGTGCCAGCTGCTCACCTGAGCAATCAACCCCGCTTCTTGCTACGACGTTTACTTCACATACATTACTAGCACATACATGAGGTAACAGAATGTGCACATATACACGGTGGTCCACTGACCGTGGCTGGGCCAAATATCTCACGAAATAAGCGTCAAACGAAAAATCTACAAAGAACGAAACTTGTCTAGCTTGAAGGGGGAAACCTGATGGCGCAATGGTTGGCTCGCTAGATGGCGCTGCCATAGGTCAAACGGATATCAACTGCGTTTTTTTTTAAATAGGAACCCCCATTTTTCATCACATATTCATGTAGTACGTAAAGAAATATGAATGTGTCAGTTGGACCACTTTTTTCGCTTTGCGATAGATGGCGCTGTAATAGTCACAAACATATGGCTCACAATTTTAAAAAAATGGTTCAAATGGCTCTGAGCACTATGGGACTCAACTGCTGTGGTCATAAGTCCCCTAGAACTTAGAACTACTTAAACCTAACTAACCTAAGGACATCACACAACACCCAGTCATCACGAGGCAGAGAAAATCCCTGACCCCGCCGGGAATCGAACCCGGGAACCCGGGCGTGGGAAGCGAGAACGCTACCGCACGACCACGAGATGCGGGCTCACAATTTTAGACGAACAGTTGGTAACAGGTAGGTTTTTTAAATTAAAATACAGAACGTAGGCACGTTTGAACATTTTATTTCGGTTGTTCCAATTTGATACATGTACCTTTGTGACCTTATCATTTCTGAGAAAGCACGCTGTTACAGCGTGATTACCTGTAAATAACACATTAATGCAATAAATGCTCAAAATGATGCCCGTCAACCTCAGTGCATTTGGCAATACGTGTAACGACATTCCTCTCAACAGGGAGTAGTTCGCGTTCCGTAATGTTCGCACATGCATTGACAATGCGCTGGCGCATGTTGTCAGGCGTTGTCGGTGGATCACTATAGCAAATATCCTTCATCTTACCCCACAGAAAGAAATCCGGGGACGTCAGATCCGGTGAACGTGCGGGCCGTGGTATGGTGCTTCGACGACCAATCCACCTGTCATGAAATATGCCATTCAATACCGCTTCAACCGCTCGCGAGCTATCTCCCGGACATCCATCATGTTGGAAGTACATCGCCATTCTGTCATGCAGTGAAACATCTTGTAGTAACATCGGCACAACATTACGAAAGAAATCAGAATACATCATATATATAAGGCGACGATAATCAACGATCCCTTCAGTGCAGGTGCACACGAAGCACAACTGTTCGGTACTGTTGGGTATCCATCACTTCGTTGTTAAAAAATAATAACTTAATGTAAATCTATTTCTACGTAAATGATATAGCTTGTGAACTACTGCTTTCATTCGATATCAGTATAATGATTTTAAAGGTAATTAATCAGAAAATTTATTTACAACAATACTTTCACTAAATTTTGACATATTTCCGTAAATATATGTGTAAAGTCAATTGAAATACTCTCGTTGCCAGCAGTGTGAATGATCAGTCTTTGCTTACAGTTGTAATCTCTCTGGTCTCTCTCGTCAGGCGTGTTTTTCAAGTCGTAGTGAGTAGAAAGAATTTTGTATCCTAAGTGAGCGTACGGAAATTATGTAACTGTGGAAGCCAAATTTTATTGCGTACAGGAAAAACTCGAGACACTAATGATAATCCGAACAAGATAAAGAAACCAACGTAAGATCAGCGAAGTACCACATTGAAAATTTATCGTTATTGGCATCGATACTTTTAAAATTATTCAACTTGATACATATCAGTATTTTGATGTGTCAGTGGAGGTATGGCCCTAATAAACGTGGCATGTCACAATCTTTATCAATGTTATCTTCTTCAAAATAGTCCCCATTAAATACTCTAAACATACGCCAGCGCTTTTTCCAGTAGACGAAACACTTCTGAGAAGCGAACGGTTCGATAGCTTTTAGCTTTCCCATCAATGCGTTTTCTAAATCTCATCTTTTTTATAAAATGAGGGCCATTTGATATTTTTGCTTTTGGTAACTTAAAAAAGTCACATCGGGTCATACCTGGTGAATATGAAGACCAGAGCATCATTTCAGCATTGTTGTTGGCCAAAACACCATGAACAAGCAACGAAGTGTGGGCAGGTGCGTTACTGTGATGCAAAAGCCATGAACACCGTATGTCAGGATGTTTATTCAGATTGCTCCACGCGAACGACTTTGAAGTTGTATGTGTATTCCTTGTTCCTCGTTCGACTTTGTAGCAAGAACTCACGGTGTATCATGCAGTTCAAGTCGAAGAACCTTTACACTTGATGGCACTTGTCTAGCTTTTTCCGACCTTGGCGACCCAGAATGCATCCACTGAATCGCTGAGCCTTAGTTTTTACGTCCTATTCGTAGCCACCTGTTTAGTCACCTGTTACAACATGTTTCAGTAGCTACAAGTCATTGCTGACTCCGTC
Organism: Schistocerca cancellata; assembly: GCF_023864275.1. Lineage (NCBI taxonomy): Eukaryota > Metazoa > Arthropoda > Insecta > Orthoptera > Acrididae > Schistocerca > Schistocerca cancellata. The sequence continues at coordinate 566,437,715 of NC_064630.1, read as the reverse complement.
CTGAGCAACATGCATTCATCACTTTCATTGGTTCGAAGTTCAAGAGTTTTGGAGCACATTTTTCTGTCACGCGATTCATAACCTTAACATACGAAAAGATGAGCCAGCCAGATGATATGCCAGCACCATCAAGGACTTCTCTGTGATTCGCCGACCGTTCATAATCATTTCTTTCGCTTTTTTCACTGTTTCATCGATTGACGATGTGCCAGGGTGTTCAGTACAGTCGTCGTCTTCATCTTCTTGGTCTTTTCAGAACTGTTCTACCACTCTTAAACCCTAGTTTTATGCATGGAAAACTTATCACTTTGCTGTAGTTTATTCTATTCCTATAGCAGCATTTGAATACAAATTCACTGTTCCACTTTTCTAGTAAATAAATGATCATCTATACTGCCAAAACTTTTGTAAGTTTTTGACAGTTGAGAACAGACTAAATATTCCATTTGACGAATACTGTGCAGATGCTAAGCAATACGCTAAATTACGAAATACCAGTTACCTGAAAACACAATTCAGACAGGATGTTTGATAACTAATGATTCAGTCTTAACAGTTTGTATTTATTGGCTGACACATGCTACATAAGAGGATCTAATTGAAAAAGACGAAAAAATTTAATTTAACGTATTATGACAATGATCAAGTCATAAAACCTTGCAAACTATTACGCATCCATACTGAGGGTAGTGAATGCGTTTTGATGGGATGGGTGTGGACTAGAGTTTTAGAGAGATGCCGTCATATGGCAGTCCATGAACGGATCGCGTCTATAACCTCACTCTCAAACACACTGGCGTATGCTCAACATGTTTTTTGGTTGCCACTGAGTAAGCGTGAGTAAGTGAGTGTGATTCAGCGTACATTTCGTCTGCGTTTTGGAATTGTTCTGCCTTTGGCAAAAAACATTCTCTGTCGGTATCAAAAATTTCAATAGACAGAATGTGTGTTGTAATGCAATCAAGCCCGATAGGTACAATGAATCCTACGATAGCAGCGGGTATCGATATCTTCTCTAACAAAAGGTACAGATCATATGATAAATATATCCAATAATTATTTATTTTAGGAATTAGTATTTATATTACATTTATTTAAAATAATGTTGAAGTTTTAACATGAAATTTTGTGAACACTTGGAGTCTTCAGTCTTCTGGCTGGTTTGATGCGGCCCGCCACGAATTCCTCTCCTGTGCCAACCTCTTCATCTAAGAGTAGCATTTCCAACCTACGTCCTTAAATATTTGCAGGATGTATCCAAAACTCTGTCTACCTCTACAGCTTTTGCCCTCTACAGCACCCTCTAGTACCACACAACTTATTAACTGGTGTCTTAACACACCTCCTATCATCGTTTCCCTTTTTGACAGTATTTTCATATATTATTTTCCTCGAGGATTCTGTGGAGAACCTCCTCATTCCTTACATTATCAGTCCACCTAATCTGTAACATTCTTCTATTCTTTAATTTTGATACACACTGATCAGCGATTGTCTGTGACGAAGTTGTAAACTGTTATATAGTATCTTCGTCGTCGTGGATGGAATTGGCAGGAAGAGGAAAAGCAGTTTAACTTTATTGTTTGATAATTTCAGTAATATGCTTCTTCCAGTTCAAGTTCTCATCAATATATACACCCGAAATTTGGAGCGTTCTACCCTACTTACTGACTCCAGCTCATGCGTTACATCGATTGCTGGTATGACTAATTGTTCTACAGATCTGAAAGTAGCGTGTGTGCTTTTTTTTTTATTCTTCAAAATTTAGGGAGAGTCCTTTTTCAGAGAACCACTTAATAGTTCCTTGCAAAATATCATTTACAATGTCTTCTGTTGGTTTCTCTTTAATACCAATTTTGCTTGTTGAATGGTAAATGGAAGGTCATTCACATATGTAATGAATAGTACTCGATCAAAAATTGAACCCTATGGGACTCCATTTCTCCCTTTGCGATTTTGCCCCAGTCACTAAAAGTTTCTACCTTTCCGAAATTGTCTGAATTATTCAGCAGAAACTTTTGCATTCTGTTTGTCAAGTATGATTAACCAGCTGTGTGCGAAGCGATCACTTCCATAAAATTTGAGTTTTTCTATCATTATCTACAAAATTGAAGGCCTTGAAAAGGCCACTCAAAATAGCAAGTGCCGTTATATTATTATTTAAGGTTTGTACTCCTATGAGTGAATGGATAAATAGCATTCTAAGTCGAGCAACCTTTCTGGAACGCAAACGGCGATGTGCAGAGTAAATATTTTCCGCTTAAGTGTGCGACTACTCTCGAATATATTCCATTTTCGAATATTGTGGAAAAAGATGTCTACGGAAAATGGACGATAATTGTCTAAGTCTGACTTGCCATGTTTCGTAACAACAGTTTAATAATTGCATATTTTAACATGTCTGGAAACATTCCCTATGTTAGTGATACATTGCATATATCACGAAGGACATTCCTCATTAAGCTGGAACGATTTTTCAGAATTCTGTTTGACATTCCATCAACCCCACAATAGCATCTATTTTTTAGTATCTTTACAGTTGTATTAATTTGAGTGAAGGATGCTGGTGCTACTTCTAATTGCTTAAATTTTTGTGCAATTACAATGTATTCTGTTGTTTCTTCAGTTGAATAGTTTAGATCTAAATCTGTTGCTACGTTTAGATTTATAAGTCATAACGCTGTCATTTGGTTTTATTTTTATAGAAACTTCTACACTGGTTGGGATACACCCATGGTCTAGAAATATCGTCTTTGATTAATAATCATCGGTCCCAGGCTCGAACACCCCCCCCCCCCCCAACTGCTTAGAAGTCACCCTAGTTCTGCCAATGGCCTTTCCGGTCTAAGAAGTCACCCTAGTTCTGCCAATGGCGGACAGTGGCTCAGTGCACTCTCCTGCCTTTGGGATGGGCAACTGCCCGTAATAAGTGGAAGAATCAGCAATGATCAATGGCAGGAGAATATAGAAAGCAATGGAAACCACTGCATTGCAGACACATTGTGTATCCACACGACAGCTGGGTCGTAATAGTGTCGGAAGTTCCATTCGACTTTTCGCGGATGATGCTGTAGTATACAGAGAAGTTGCAGCATTAGAAAATTGTAGCGAAATGCAGGAAGATCTGCAGCGGATAGGCACTTGGTGCAGGGAGTGGCAACTGACCCTTAACATAGACAAACGTAATGTATTGCGAATACATAGAAAGAAGGATCCTTTATTGTATGAGTATATGATAGAGGAACAAACACTGGTAGCAGTTTTGTAGAATATCTGGGAGTATGCGTTCGGAACGATTTGAAGTGGAATAATCATATAAAATTAATTGTTGGTAAGGCGGGTGCCAGGTTGAGATTCATTGGGAGAGTCCTTAGAAAATGTAGTCCATCAACAAAGGAGGTGGCTTACAAAACACTCGTTCGACCTATACTTGAGTATTGCTCATCAGTGTGGGATCCGTACCAGATCGGGTTGACGGAGGAGATAGAAAAGATCCAAAGAAGAGCGGAGTGTTTCGTCACAGGGTTATTCGGTAACCGTGATAGCGTTACGGAGATGTTTAGCAAACTCAAGTGACAGACTCTGCAAGAGAGGCGCTCTGCATCGCGGTGTAGATTGCTCGCCAGGTTTCGAGAGGATGCGTTTCTGGATGAGGTATCGAATATATTGATTTCCCCTACTTATACCTCCCGAGGAGATCACGAATCTAAAATTAGAGAGATTCGAGCGCGTACGGAGGCTTTCAGACAGTCGTTCTTCCCGCGAACCATACGCGACTGGAACAGAAAAGTGAGGTAATGAGCGTGGCACGTAAAGTGCCCTCCGCCACACACAGTTGGGTGACTTGCGGAGTATAAATGTAGATGTAGAATTGAAATGTATCATGATAATCTCTCCATTAGAAAGAGATTCCGGAATAGTTCCCTATTCGGATCTACGGGAGGGGTCTGCCAAATGTGAAGTGATCATGAGGAAATGATTGAACAACAAATGAAAGGATAACGTTCTACAAGTCGGGGCGTGGAATGTCTCAACCTCGAAAGTGACAAGAAAACTAGAAAATCAGAAAAGGGAAACGATAAGATGCAGTCTAAATATATTGGGGGGACAGTGAAATGAAATCAAAGAAGACAAGGGCTTCTGGTCATACGAATATACCAATAGCAGTAGAAAATGGTGTAACAGGAGTAGGATTCCTTATGAATAGGAAGGTAGGGCAAAGAATGAGTTACTTTGAACAGCTCACTGATAAGGTTCCTCTCATCAGAAGCAACAGCATATCGACACAGACAACGATAGGTCAGGTGTACATGACAACGTCGCAAGCAGGAGATGAGAAACTATAGAGAAACTATAATGTAACGGTTAAAATCCAATAGTCGTGGGTGATTGCAATGAAGTTGTAAGGGAAGGAATAGAAGACAGAGTTACTGGGCAATATGGGCTTGGTTCTATAAATGAGAGGGGGAAAAGACTAATTGAATTCTGAAACAAATTTACCTAACACTAGTAAACACTCTATTCAAGAATCACAAGAGGAGGAGGTATACTTGGAAAAGGCCGGGAGATATGAGAAGATTACATTATGTTCAAACAGAGATTCCGAAATCAGATACGGACTGTAAGACGTACCAAGGAGCACATACAGACTAAGATCAAAATTTAGTAGAAGTAAAGAGTAGGCGGAAGTTTAAGAGATTAGAAAAATCAATGCACAAAGAACTGGGATACCTAAGTACTAATGAATGAAAAGATATGCTTCAAGTTCTCCAAGGCTACAGATACTGCCATAAGGAGTATCTCAGAAGGCAATTCAGTTCAAGATGAATGGACATCCCTACAAAGGGTACCCGCAGAAGCTGAAAAAAAAAATATGCACAAAGAAGGTAACTTGGAAGAAACGATGAGTAGCAGAAGAAATACTTCAGCTAATCGGTAAAAGAAGTAAGTACAAAAATTATCAGGGAAATTCAGGAATATGGAGATACAAGTGACTTAGGAGTGAAATAAATAGGAAGTGCGGGGAAGGTAAGGCGAAATGGCTGCATGAGAAACGTGAAGAAATCTAAAAAGAAAACTTTGTCATAAAAACTGACTCAGGATAGAGAAAAGTCAAACCAACCTTCGGTGGAACTAAAAGCAACATTAAGAGTGCAATAGGAATTCCACTATTAAGTGGAGAGGGCTGACAAGTGGAAAGAGTACATAGAAAGCCGCTACGAGCGGAAAGACTTGTTTGATGACGTGATGCAAGAAGAGTTAGGACTCAATATAGAAGAGATAGCGTATCAAGTATAAAATCGAATTTAAGAGAGCTTTGGAAGATTTATGATCAAATAACGCACAAGGGAGAGACAGCATTCTATAAGAATTTCTAAAATCATTGCAGGAAGTTCCAACAAAATTACTATTCATGTTGGTCTGTTTAATGCATGAGTCTGGCGTCATACTATCTGACTTTCGGAATACATCATGCACACAATTACGAAAATTGCAAGAGCTGATAAGTCGAGAATTATCGTACAATTAGCTTAACAGCGCTTGCATCCATGTTGCTGACGAGAATAACATACAGAAGAACGGAAAAGAAAACTGAAGATGTGTTATATAACGATCACTTTGGCATTACTAAAGGTAAAGGCGCCAGGGAGGGAATTCTGACGTTGCGGTCGATGATGGAAGCAAGACTAAAGAAAAGCCAATACACGTTGGTAGGATTCCTCTACCTGAAAAAGGCGTTCGACAGTGTAAAATGGTGCAAGATGTTCGAAATTCTGAGAAAAATGGGTGTAAGCTTGTAAGCATATTGTCTTATCGCTGATTTAGTTGCGGAGTATCTTTGCGAGCGGCTGCTTTTTGCACAGTCTAGCAATCGCCACGGAGCTGTTATGTTGTGTTGTAGGTAGCTCTGCATGGGAAAGGCATTATTATGGACGTTCAAGTGTTGCTACAAGCGTTATTCCAGTGACGTAATGAGATATTGAAGTGGGTTCAGAGAAAAGTGCGTAAAGAAGTAATTAAATATGAGCAGTTCGGCCGATAACGAATTTAAGTATCCGTCTGTTGAGTGTCGTACAATACAGTATCAATCATCCGCGTCGTGTTTGGACTCCCAGAATGAAACTAATGTGTATCAGTAAATAAGTTTACTACAAAAGCAGAGTAATCAAGCGCCAGTGTCTTGTAGAGAGGTGAGAACATGCGTTCGGTCATCATGTATCCACATCATCAACAATCAGTTGCACCGTGATGGCTACGCGCACGCTCGTACAAGTGAGAACTGCGAACTGAAAATCAACTTTATGAACGGTGTTTTATTATTACAAGTGTCAAGGAGGACTGGTACCAGATACCTGTGTATACGTGACAAGCGTAAGGGCTTTCGTTCGGTCATTCGGCTTCCGCATCATCAACAATCACCCGCGTCGTGACAGTTACGCGTATGTTCGTCCAATTAATATTGTGGACAGATAATCGTCAACAATGTTAATTGGCATCAATCCTTATGACTTAGAGTGTAATCAGTGCAACCTGCGATTTTCTTGTCGTCTCAGAATAGAATTGTTCGCCTGCTGTTGTGGCCGAGCGGTTCTAGGCCCTTCAATCCGGAACCGCGCTGCTGCTACGGCCGCAGGCTCGAATCCTGTCTCGGGCATGGATGTGTGTGATGTCCTTCAGTTTGTTAAGTTTAAGTAGTTCAAAGTCTAGGGAACTGATGACCTCAGATATTAAGTCCCATAGTGCTCAGAGTCATTTGAACTATAATTGTTCATACCAGACGTAGGACAGTGTTGAGTTTAACGTTGAGTGGCTCCCTTAAACCGTTTTACATATATAGATACATAATTTCAGACAATCCAGCAGCAGTGTGGAGCAGAACAATACGACTGCCGCGGGAGTATCAGGTACGGGGTGTGGGCAGGGCGCACAGTCAAGCGAGAACAGTTGTACCCCCAGGCGTGTTACATGGCGACCGTGACAGGACCTGCAATTTTCAGATAAGGAGTGTTGCCTAATTAATTAGTAGAATGAACTATTTTTGTACAAACAGTGACTTAATTTGGATTTTTGAGTGACGTCACGCAAGCTATCGGACGTGTACACCAAAGAACTTGTGGCACAGTGAATACTCTCATCCGATTCGTGACAGTGCAAAAAACTTGCGTTAAGAAGTAAACATACCCCATAGTGGTACGCTTATGACGATAGTGGCACCTATGTGCAAAAGAGAATTACCTCTCACAACCATCACTGTTTGCGACGTGAGCGGCACCTAGGAACAATGCTGCAAACATTACCACACTTTGCAGAGAGGATGCAGTGTTGATAGTGGCACGGCGTCAACTGAGTCGGCGCTATGGAACAGCCGCGACTACAGGGCAAGAAGACAACGCAAAGTAAATGGCGCATCACAACGTTCCCTCACGCTACTAAAGTAACGCGAGTTGGTCCAAATGGCTCCGAGCACTATGGAACTTAACATCTGAGGTCATCAGTCCCCTAGAACTTAGAACTACTTAAACCTAACTAACCGAAAGACATCACACACATCCATGCCCGAGGTAGGATTCGAACCTGTGACCGTAACGGTCACGCGGTTCCGGACTGAAGCGCTTAGAACCGCTCGGCCACCACGGCCGGCAGTAACGAGAGTAATTAACTGGCAGGGCAGATTGCGTTTTATAATTATATAATTTCAACCAGTGATAGTTAAAATTCTTTTGTATCACTAAATTACGAGACGTTACTTACTTTGCCGATCATACAGTAAAATAAGTGTCATTGCCACACCCTGCTTATTTGGCAGTGTAATTTTTTAACAGCAGTTAATACAATTGCAGAACTGTTTTTACCTTAGCTTGTATTTCATTCTTTTTCTTTGATTATGTGATCTTGTATGTTATATGTGCTTCTGAGCACGAATTACAGATTGAATGCCTATGGCGTTGTAGTTTGGTTAAGGTTATTGCCATCGCTTCTGTGTTATAGGTGTTATTGTGATTTGTTAATTTCTTGCTTGGGTGACTTATTTGTGGTTCAATGTGGGAAATAATGAGGTTTGTGTAACTGCAGTAGACAGGGAGTTGAAAACACACTCTTTAGGTGAAAGTCATCAGATGGAGCAGAAAACAGAAGGAAGTAGTAGTTAGGTGCCGAAGGATTCCGATATAGGGGACAGTAGTTTATCAACAGAGATGAGAATTCCAAATGTGGGTCGTCGCCAATCATGGAGACGCCACACGAGTTGAGGGTAAAGTTAGGCCTGACCTGTCTCTCACTGACATGCTCAAAACATTACTGCATGATAACAAAACATTATTGCATGTTAACAAACAATTACAGGAAGATATTAAGCGCCAGAAAGAAGATATTAAGTGATCGGTAGAGCATGAAAACAAACAATTAGAGGAAGATATTAGGCGATCAGCAGACAAACAGAAATTATTATTGCAAGATAAAACATTAAAGGAAGATATTAAGCGATCGTTAGAGCAGATGAAGGAAAGACTCGGTAAAAAGATCGACGAGACTAATGAGACTATAAGAAAGCTGGATGAGTCAAGTCATCAAAGGATGGATGAACTTACCTTTCGGTTTGAGGAGAACGTTGCCGGCAATACTAAACGTTTTGAAACGGTAGAATCAGATGTCAAAGAAGTGAAGGAATAACTTGCTAAAAAGGTTGAGGTTTACGACGAGCATTTTGAACAACTGGATGAGGAAGTGAAACACTGTAAACACAGGATATCAGCTGTTGCGCTCTACCAGGATGCTATTGGACGAGACGAGTAGAAGAGGTGTACAGTGAGGTAGGCAAGACTAAAGAACAGGTCGGTCTGCAGGTGAAGAGCGAAGTGAATTCTCTATTACGTAATTTAAGAATTGCGAGAGTTAGCTTAATTAGTATATAAAATGATGAAGTCTTTCTTGGCATAGGGAAATTTAAGAGCTTCGAACCAAATGGAAGAGGGCATCCTACAGATTTCTTAGATCAATTTAAGGGCGTGTTACCTGAATTATGGGACGAGCAGAGAAAGGTACGCTTTGTTACAGCAATATTGGAAGGTGAAGCTGGTACCTCGTATATGAGAATAGGACATAAGTGTCAAATTTTTGCTGATTTTGAAAAGGAATTTTTGCAGCAATATTGGTCGTAGCAGAAGTAAAACGAAGTACATAACAGTCTGTACCGAAGGTTTGAGAGAGTGCGCGACCAAAACTTAAAGAAATTTTTTCAAGGTTATTATGAAAGGAACTTGTATTTAGATGAAATAATTGTGGTGTCACCGCCAGACACCAAACTTGCTAGGTGGTAGCCTTTAAATCGGCCGCGGTCCGCTAGTATACGACTGACCCGCGTGTCGCCACTGTCAGTGATTGCAGACCGAGCGCCGCCACGGCAGGTCTAGAGAGACTTCCTAGCACTCGCCCCAGTTGAACAGCCGACTTTGCTAGAGATGGTTCACTGACAAATTACGCTCTCATTTGCCGAGACGATAGTTAGCATAGCCTTCAGCTACGTCATTTGCTACGACCTAGCAAGGCGCCATTATCATTTACTATTTATCTTGTGATGCCTGTACCGTCAGACCGATGTTCAACAATTATGGATTAAAGTTAAGTATTCCAGAATCTACGTACCTTTTTTACTAGACTCAACTCCTTTAACTGTTCCAGACCTCACGCCAGCCTGCGTGAGCTTAACGCGTGCCTTTCGGCTACCAATCATAGTGGCTTGGCTGTCTTGCCAAGTCACAACAATAATGATGACAGAAGCAAAAGAAACCCTGATCATAAGTAAACTACGAACTGGAATACAGGACAAGCTGCTAGCAATCCTGCCTTAGGACAATTAGACATGTTGTATAAGTCACGAGGAATAGGAAGAGGAGAAGATGATAGAGTATCAGGGAACAACGAACCCTATACAGATACCCATTCAAACCATAACAATAGACTTAATGGACGACATTGGAACAATAATAATGGCAGGAGACTAAGTCGTAGTTTCTGTGGCCATGGTTGTCTCAGAGGACACCGTGGCAGCTACGAATATCATAACTCAGGGCACGATGCATCAGATGACCACGTGCAAAACTGGAAACATAGCAGGCGGAAGGAAAGTATAACATATTTTGATAGTATAATCAATAGCCTACCTCATGAATCTGTATCTATGTCAGCTGCTATTGCCCTTAACTACTTCATTTCTGCTTATTCTAAGGTTTTATGAGTGACACTCTGAGTGAGATGTAACAAGGATGTGGTACCACCATATGCAATATTATAATTTTTTTCACTTTCTATCTGTTCAATCTAGACTGTATGTGTTATGTTCGTCTTTCCCATACAGTGATATGGTTTGAGTGATTATTAGTGTCTATAGGTTGTGCTATCCAAAGGTTTTATCATTTCATAAATTTCTTATTACTCCCGCTTAATGATTGTTTACCGATACCGTTATTTTTGTATTATTCACTTAGTAACTGAATTTATCTTAGAGTAGTTCATATATTTTTATTAGCCTTTGTGTTTGTTATGTCAGACAGAACATTGTATGTGCATTGTAGTAATAACAGACTATGAATAGGTTGAATAGGCATTGTTAGGACAACACAGAGCGTCATTAACCTGTTTCGTGTACGCCAGTGGACGGATTACCGTGAGGCGAGAATGGCGAGCAGACGACTATACTGCACATCTGCCTGCCGGTGCAGCATCGATGCTACAACCACTCCCTCACACCCCTTTCACTGCAAAGAACACTCACTTGTGATGCAGTGTTGTGAGTAGTGAAATAACCTTTCTTTTTGCTGAATTTTTGACGGCCTAGTGCTGATGGAGATTCTCTCGATTTTTTTATGTCAAATAGTCTCGTTAGTGATATTGACTACCTGGAGTAGCAGTGTAGGTGTGTGTGTTTCTATCTTTTTATTTTTTTTTCTCTCTTCTGTCTTTCTCCCAGGGACATGCATATGATCTAACCATTTGTATTTGTAAACCTTCCTATTTCAGGGACTTAATATTCTTGTGTCTTATAATATTAACTCTTTGTTTATTCACTGTATTGTGACTGTTTTGCTATACATGTTGCACTGTAGGTAGGATTCTTTTGTTATTTTTTTCTCTGTTTGAGAACTGTTTAGTTACTGTCAGTAACTCATGTCTGGTCCACAACGTGGCAGTATACACCCTCGACAGCTCTCTAAAGCCCCTTCAGGTGAGAATTATCTAGATTTAGATATTCCCTTCGACAATTTGGAAACTTTTCTCGCGCAGGAATTTAAGTGTCTTGTCATATAGCCGGTTCAGTTGTGGAGTATGTTTGTGAGTGGCTGCTTCTTGCAGAGTCGAGCACGGGACGCGGAGCTGTCATGTGTTGTGGGTAGCTCTGTCTGGGGAAGGCATTATTATGGAAGTTCAAATGTTGCTACAAGTGCTATTACAGTGAAGTAATGAGATATGGAAGTGGATTCAGAGAAAAGTGCGTAAAAAAGTAATTAAATATGAACATTGCCGCCGATAACGAATTTAAGTATCCGTCCATTGCTCGTCGTACCATAAAATATCAATCATGCGCGTCGTGTTCGGCCTCCCAGAATGAAACTAATGTGTACCAGTAAAATAGTTTACCACAAGAGGAGAGTAATCAACCGCCATTGTCTTGTAGCGAGATGAGAACATGCGCTCGGTCATCATGTTTCCACATCATCAACAATCAGCCACGGGAGTATCGGGTACGTGGTACCGACAGGGCGCACAGTCAAGCGAGAACAGTTTAACTGTCCCCTACCAGTTGCAACTCCGGGCGGGTTACAAGCTATAGGGAGAGACGAGTAATATACAATATGTACAAGAGACAAGAGGTAATACTATGAGTGGGCGACCAAGAACGAAGTACTCGGATTAAAAAGGCTGTATGACAGGGATGAAGTCCTTCGCCGCTTCTGTTAAATCTGTACATCGAAGATGCAATGACAGACATAAAAGCAACATTCAAGAGTGGAATTAAATTTCAAGGCGAAAGGCTATCAGTGATAAGATTCGCGAATGACGTTGCTGTCCTGACTGAAAGAGAAGAAGAATTATATGATCTGCTGAATTGAATAAATCCAGGGAGGTTCGTGGCCAGAGGCGCGCGGCAAACTCATCCTGCTGCTCTTCAAACCACGCTCGTAAACTGCGAGCTGTGTGACACGTTGTATTGTTCTGCTAGTATATGCCATCAAGCCAAGGAAAAAACAGATTGCTTGTACGGGATAGAAGCATATTTATTGTGTGTTCCAGAATGACGAAATCACCCAGGGAATGCCACTAAAGGAATCCTCAGACCTTAAGGCTCCCTCCACAGATCTGGGTCCTTCCGACTGCATAGCCGTCACGCCAATGGCCATCTGTCCGATGGAGCATAAAACGTGATTCGTCTGTAAATGCCACCTGACATCAATCAGTGGAGTTCTAGTTGCGGTGTTAGCGTGTAAACTCCAGCCTTCATCGCTGACTAACAGTAGTCATCTTGAGTGTATAAACCGGGTGCCTGCAACATTCACAGGAACATTCGCTGAATGATTGTTAAGGAGACGCTGTTAGTAGTTCCTTGGCTCATCTGGGCTGTCACTCGCTCAACATTTGCACGTCTTTTCGCCCGTACACATTTCTGCAGCAGTCGCTCACCCCGATCACCTGTGGCGCGTGGTGCACCACAGTTGCCGGTTTCGGATAGTGGAGGTTTGCCCTGTACAGTATGTTTAACCGCAGCGGCACGTGAACAGTATACACACTTAGCCGTTTTGGAAATGGTTCGATCCTTGGCCCAAAAGCAAATGATCATGGCTTTTTGGATGTTAGATAAATCGTTCCGTTTCCGTTTTACGACGACTACACTTTTCCTCTCCCCCCTCGCCCCCCCCCCCCCCCCATCACACATCCGATTCCATTTGCTACTGCTGCCACCCGTCTGTGAGTGATTACTGCATGTTGACGTCAGACATAGGCATTCGTCACGTTAATGTGACTGGTCTCTGTAGTTTAGGGCCTGGGCCCGTTGTCGGACGACAGCGAGGGTTTCTAGAACAAATTTTACATTAGCGATATTTGCAGCAGTGGTATTCTGATTATAAAAATGTTGCTGCAAAAATAAAATGATCTTATATTATTATTGGTTGTGGGACCCTGTCTGGGGTTGTTTGGCAGCCTGGAGCTAGTCTTTCTGTTTGATGCCACTTCAGCAACTTGCACGTCGATGAAGGTGAGATGAAATGATAAGGACTCACTCCCTGAGTGAAGAAGATCTCCCACCTGATCGGCTTTCGGACCAGGAGCTCGCTATCTGGGGGCAGCGACACTAACCACTATTTTATTCCTGTCTACTTCTTCATCGTTTTTCTTCAGCTTGGCTGTGTGCTTGAAGCATTACATCTGTCAGTTTTCATCGACGAAACGCACACAGTTTTTTTTTGTTTTTTGTTTTTTTTGTTATTACAGTGAGTCGCCAGCCCCTCACTGAACACGCTGAGCTACTGTACCAACCAACTGTATAACGTTGGTCATCTTTGGAGTCAGCCGCCAGTCTGTGATCTTGCTAGACTACACTGTTCTTGCGGTATAGTCTGAACTATAAGTTTACGCCCTGACAGCAATCACTTCAACTAGTAAGCCTTCCACTTGTCTACTGGGCCCTTGGATCTGCGAAACTGATTTTGCCCTTTGACAGTGATTGTTGTTGTTGTTAGCCTGCATTAGAGGTTGTCACAATCTCAAATTCTAGAAAAACTTAAATGTTGATATAATTTAATGAAATGGTGACCCTGTCATTATTGTAGTTACTGATGGGTGATTAATATATCAACATAATCTTTTATAAAAAATTATGGCAAAAGCTTACTGGTCATAAAACAGGACAAACAAATTAAGTTAAGTGGGATGACAGATCATGAACTGTTAGCAGTACAAATAGACGCAATAAATAGTTAACACTCCTTTGGGTGGCGATTGGTTGGCAAAGGCTAAGGTTTGTCTGATCAAACTATTTACTCTGACTCAAATCATGGATAACCCTATGTGAAATTATCTAACACTTGATAGACTTTGAAGGATTTATTCTACACAGAAGTTATACTACGGTGTTGTAGCTGAAAGCAAGTGGCGAGGCTGTGGTCTTGTTTGTCCTAACAAGCCGGAGCAGTAATAGTATACCCCTTTCTCGATGGGTAGCACTGTCTCAGGCTGCGGTCATGATGCAAGCGTCTGGAGAGCAGAAATGTGCAGTACCTGTAACTCGTTAATATTGGCATGAAATATGCAAAGTCGCGGCTGGCGATGGATTGATCGCAATTACTCTCTAATGGAGCCCTGAAATCTCGGGAGATTCCAGCGTGCAACACTCCCATTCGCTGGTCATGCTACAGACCAATTTGGCTCACTCATACGGCAGTGCACACAAGGAGATCAAACATTAAGGCAGCAGACTTGACCCAAATAAGATTTTCCTCGGCACAGCGAGTTGTCTACACTGTTGATACAGCTAAGTCCTCACCACAGACTCCCCAATCAAAACCAGTGCCAATGAATAGTCACGCTCAGGACGAGTGTCCCAAGCGCGACACACTCATAACAAGAGTCAAGACCAGAATGCTCTTCAGACCAGAGTCTGAATCAGAAGACCAATTTTCTCCGCCCCTCACTTTCCATCAATCCTCCGTAAACTACCCAAAAGCACTCACGTAACTGCCCTCACAAAAATTTCATGCCAATCATAAGACTCTACAAGATCCATATCTCCCCTCTAACTCACCTGCTGTACCAGTTGCCCAATCCTAATCAAAGTTACCAGTATTCTTCACATTTCTGAAGAAGAAGCCAATCCCCGACTCATAAATACCTTTGCGAACACGTTGTGTCACGACTTTTTTTTTCACATGGCCACTTTGGGCAGTGTGTTTTGAGTTTTCGTTTAGCCCTTAGGTGTACAAATTTATCACAGAGTTCATTATCTGGACGGGCCGAGTATTACAGTGTGTGCAACCAGAAGCCTCAGCTAAACTAAGAGAAGTGCTTTTGTGCCCCAACTTAGACCATTTCAAAGCCGCCATAAATGTTGCGTTCCATTCTAAAATTCTTTGCAGGTCTGAGGCTTCCAAAAAAATTGTCAGGCAGAGGGATAAAACCATCTGACAGCTCTCTCGGTAACGTCCGGTCCACAATGGACAACGAAACTCGCGAATTTTTATGGTTCCCATCCCTGTTCAGTTTTTTCATCGCTCCCGTCGAAAGCATTGTATGCACATCGGTCTGAGAATTTCTTGTGACCAGCATTTGTTTCCGGTAAGTGAACAATATCTGCAATTAAGGAAGCCCCGAGAGCCACTACTTTTAAAATCATAAAAGCTGCAGAAAAGTTCTCATACACCTTCGACGGGATTTCGGAAGTGTGTAAAATTGCATTGACATCATCTTAAAGATTGCCAAATTTCTGAAATAGTTCTAGTGTTTCGGGATAGTGCTCGGGAGAAACTATCACCATAACACCACTTGATCGCTGTGATGATACCAAAACATTTTCGCCTCAAAATAACCACCAGGACATTAGCCGCGGGCAATGTTACTGTAGGTATTACTTCATACGATATTGGGTATTAAGGTTTTCCCTTTCTGATGATGGACCATGCCTGAGACGCGTTAATAAAAATATTTTAACAACTAGTTGACTCTTGATACGAACGACCTTTAACGATGATAAGGATTTGCTCAGTGCAGGCCTCCTGCGCCACTTTATTCGCAACTATAATTCCGTGGCTTTTTCCATGACTTCTGTCGGACAGAGCGCCACAAACAACACAATACATTTCCTCAACGACACTGTCGCGAACGTTGGTTAGTGTGCACGGGACCCGGAGAAACTGTCCTATATTTTTGGCTCGAAAGTCCCGGGGCATGACTACATGCGAGTTGTTCTCGTGAGAATACCTGAAGGAATGTGCTTTTGTTCCCTTTTCTCATTACACAAAACGACACTAAGAATCAGACGCCTCAGGATACGTGGACACCCCAGGATGCGGCAACAACTTAACCGGAGAGAGGAAGGTGCAGGCTGAGTTTATAGAAAGTCATTTGTTGCTTCACAGTAGTTGGTAATCCTTTATTTAACAAGATATATTAATAACATCAATAACATACAAATCAGCACTTGTCCGCGAAAGGCAAAGGTCCTGAGTTCCAGTCAGAAGTTTTAATCTGACAGGAAGATTCATTTCAGCGCTCACTCTGCTGCAGAGTGAAAATTCATTCTGGGGAGTGACGCGTCCTAAGAAAAATTTTGCAAGATCAGGATTACGATTAAAAATAACTGGAGCGAGCTTTTGAGGCTAGCAGTATTGAAAAAGAATTACAGGTTCAGCAATTCACCAAACTGGAGGAACTTCTCAGACAAGAAGGCAAAAATATTCAAAATTTTACGAGTTCAGCATTTGACCGTCTGAATCCCCTTCGGCATTAGTACTTGATTAAGCAGCTGTTAACAAGACCCTCCCCCCCCCCAAAAAAAAACAAAACTCAAGTAAACTTAAGAAGTAAAAAGTAATGCTTGAGCGTTAATACCTAACCACGAGATCACAGCAGTAATAAAATATAAAACAGTAAACAATAAACTCCTTCCTTTAACAGAAGTGCTGGATCTCACCAAGACCTTCCAACGTTAGTATAGAAAACAAGCCAACATTAATCGGGGCGCTGGCGTTTGCTCATCACGATCATGCCCAATATTACAATTCACGTACAAGTCGGGCAAGCAAGACCTTGCCACCATAAGAGTCAGGCTCGATATTCGACCTCAGAGGTCACTAATATATATGATGACACAGAACATACTATAGCATATTAATTTGACAACCAAGTAGTAATGATAATGATCACCAAAACACTGAACAAACTGCAATAAAAGGAAAACACAGTTTAAATACACTCAAATATGTCATGCTTAAAGGGAGTTCAAACAGAGAGGGGTGGGCGAAGATCAGCTGGCAAACCGGCATAACGGTATCAAGTTCAGTACCGGAGCATATATGCCAGAATCCATAAACAGAAGTACCTTAGACTTGTCCTGTTTATAATGTTTCCTCAGCCGGTTGTGGGCTAGTTCAAAGTTTCTCTGGGCCCACCCCCAATTCTGCCTGATAGCTTATGAGTCAATTATCTTGGGTAAAAGTTCATTAATATTCCAAAGATTGGACAAGTAAGAGAGTAGGCAAGCATTAGGGTAGCCGGGGTCGCTCCAATGGCTTCTTGCTGCGCGGAATTAGAAAGCAAGGTTGATCCAGGGAATGGAACAATCCTACTCGGTTTGAGACTTTGGGCGGAAAATCAAAAGGGCGGCCTTTCTGCAAAGGATGGCTGCGGATAATAGGGCCTCCGGGTAATGGTGGTGATATGCTTGATGCCATTGCCAAAACAGAAACGCTTAAAATCTCCTCTGGAAACAAAGACCAGTGCGTTATCACCTACTAGCGCCCCCAGTGCGTTATCACTTACTAGCACCCTAGGAGTACCAAATAGAGAAAATATCTTGGGACGGTGGACAGTTGCAGATGCCTTCACCGTCCGAGTGGAAACAAGCCAAGGGAAACAGGAGAAGGCATCCACGACAACCAGACCATAATGAAGATATGGGTCCCACGTAATCAATAAACAATGTATCTATCGGGTGTTGCTCACGTTTCGAACATAGACGGCCATGGCGTGAGCTGGGATTAGGCTTAGCTATTTTACAGAGCTCACACTCCCCCACTAAGCGGCGAACATATTTGGAAAGGTTTGGCCAGGTGATGTGGCGCCGAATCTTCGCAATAGTTTTGTGGATACCTAAGTGGCCTACCACCAATGAACTATGAAAATAATGGAAAATCGATGGAGCGAGCTCGATCGGCAAACAAATTCTAAGTTGTAGAGGCTTACTTACTTCTCGGAAAAGAATGCATTTCTGCAAGATGTAACACGGAACCGAAACTCCCGCCAAAAGCTGCTTACGAATATGTGCTAGGTCAGGATCGTGATCCTGTTTACCATTTAACTCGCTAGAAAGCTGGGGAACCTTAGTAGGAATACCTTCCACAAGAAAACATGCCTCAGGACGACGCCTAGAAGCTGGCTCACTATCCTATCCGAACATCCGACTAAGTGCGTCAGCAAGCAAGTTATCAGAACCTCTGATACGGCGCACTTGAAAACGGAAGGTGGATGTACGGACGGCCCATCCCCGATCCTTCCTGTCTTTCTAGACCGAGCGAGGATCCAACTAAAGGCTTGGTTGTCAGTCCCGAGACCGAAATCCCCGTGTTTCGAGTAAAATTTAAATTTCTCGAGAACTAACAACACAGCCAACACGTCACAGTCATAAACAGAGTATCTGAGTTCAGGGCACAACAGTCGTCTAGAGATGTAAGCAAGGAGGTGTCTCTCTCCTCTATCTTCCTGGAACAATACCGCAGCAGCGCCAGCATTGGATACATCAATCTGGACAATGAATCTTATCAAAATTATGGACGGCTAAGAGCGGCGGATTAGTTAAGATGGTTGTAATTGCATCAAAGGCGGCCTGCTGGTTTTCTCCGCACCTAACTGCGCAGATCGTTAAGGGGGCAGCGATTTGTGCAAAATTAATCACGAACTTACAGAAGTAATTTGCCATTCCAATGAACCTAGAAATTACCTTCTTATTTACCAGAGGAGGAACGTTCTTTAGACCAAACGTGCGGTCGTGGGCAACTATGATTCCATCACCGGACACCAAGTGCCCCAAGAAGGAAACTTGGCTCCTGGTCAAAGTGACCTTCGATGGTTTAGCGGGCAGACCAGCATTCTGCAATCGAACCAAAACCTGATGAAGATGTTTCAGACGTTCGCCGAACGATCGACTATAAATGACCACTTCGACTATGTAGTCACAGACGTAGCGAAACTTTAAATCCCCCAACATATGATTCAACAACCGGGACACTACAGCAGTACCAGTGGACAAGCCAAAAGGAACCCTGTTGAATTCGTACAGCATCCAATCAGCACAGAAGGCGGTGTTTGGCTTGGAATCTTTAGTAAGAGGTATCTGGTGACAGGCCCGATTTGAATCGATCACCGTGAAATAAGAGGCACCTGAAAATCACGTAAAGGCGTTATGGAGATCAGGAAGTGGCACTGACTCTAAAATTACTTTCTTATTAAGGGTACGATAATCAATAACTGGACTATAATTGTCTCGACCCTTAGGAACCAAAAAGATCGTGGAGACGTAAGATGAAATGGATGGTCTAATGACGCCCTGGTGAAGCATATGACTGACCTTGTCCCAAAGAACAGGCAACTTGGGTGGGAAGAGGCGGTAAGGTGCTTGTCGTACCGGGACATCGTCAGTAAGACGGACTTTATACCGAGACTATCACTCAAGACATCAGAAAATTCACGCAAAATGCTTAACAATTCCCGCCCCTCATTGAATCCCAAATGACTGACGTCAAATTCCGGTTCCTGCAACTTCACAGAGTTGGTACCACCGGCAGAACGACACGAACAGAGCGCTATCTTTTCTGAAGGAGAGAATTTAAAATAAAAGGTGTCAAAACCAAAGTCGAGCACCAGGCCATTCGGCCGTGTAAAGTCATACCCAAGGATTAGCGCGACAGACAAACTCCTTGCAAGAAAAAAGGTAATCGGCCAAGAAAAACCACAAAAAGTCAATTTCCCCTTTATTTCACAAACTGGATGTAACACTTGCCCATTAGTGGTACGACATTTCTGAGAAGAAGAGTGTACGTGGAGGGAGGTGGGGGATTTACAAATGATCCTGAACTCAAAATGCTAATAACTAAGAAGGGAAACAGCGCTACCGGAATGTAACAAGGCACAAATAGATTCCTCATTCAGACTAGCACAAATAAAGGGGAAAGGAGAACCCTTAGCAGCAATGATACGGGCACAACCAGCCAGACCCCACCATGAACGGTGCCCCACTATTTTTCTGATGGCGTCAGCTACTAGGTTGGTTGGTTGGTTTGGGGAAGGAGACCAGACAGCGTGGTCATCGGTCTCATCGGATTAGGAAAGGATGGGGAAGGAAGTCAGCCGTGCCCTTTCAGAGGAACCATCCCGGCATTGGCCTGGAGTGATTGAGGGAAATCACCAGCTACTAGGTCTCGATGGACACTCAGCAAGACATTTCTGTACCAAATGACCATTGGAGCCACAATGAAAGCATCGCCTCTGCAGGCACCCCCCAGATAAGTAAGCTTGTCAACTCCGATCTGGACCTCGCTGTTCATCAGCAAACCTTAAGGCTTCAATCGAACCGAATAACTGGTTTAATTTAGAAAAGGTGATTGGTTTACTGCTAAAATTTACGCGTTTCCAGTCTTTGAGTCTCAGCCCTTCTAAAATGTTAGAAACGGCCATCTGTTCCCCTACGGTCATTTGTAGGGCAGCAACTGTGGTGCGAATGTCTCTGTACAGCGAAGCAAAGCCTCATTCGATGCCTGAACGCGCCAGTAATGCGTATGCTCTAATTCATTGCGTACACGCGATAGCAGCTTCCCTTCTAAAATACGCCGCCCCTAATCAGTTGTTACCCCAACTTCGGAGGGCGTCAGCCAGAAAATCACTTAAGGAGCCGCTGGCAAGCGGGTATAATAAACTAAGGATAACGGTTTCGAAATGTGGTGCTACAGAAGAATGCTGAAGATTAGATGGGTAGATCACGTAACTAATGAGAAGGTATTGAATAGGATTGGGGAGAAGAGAAGTTTGTGGCGCAACTTGACTAGAAGAAGGGATCGGTTGGTAGTACATATTCTGAGGCATCAAGGGATCACCAATTTAGTATTGGAGGGCAGCGTGGAAGGTAAAAATCGTAGAGGGAGACCAAGAGATGAATACACAAAGCAGATTCAGAAGGATGTAAGTTGCAGTAGGTACTGGGAGATGAAGAAGCTTGCACGGGATAGAGTAGCATGGAGAGCTGCATCAAACCAGTCTCAGGACTGAAGACCACCACAACAACAACGGTATGAGACACCTGAAGAGCGTCGGCATGGTGTTCGAAACGGACACTTAATCATAATACACGTTCCACCTAAGCTAACTGATCGACTGACAACTCTAATACGCCCTGTAGCAGATACATAATTGGGTTAGACAATTTGGTGAAGGTGGAGACAACATGAACTTTGGTATCCAAGGGATCTAAATTGATCGGAGTCGAAACTGCTGTCTGGGTATCAATGACTTCTCCCAACACTAAGGTACTAGGTCAAACTAGAAGTTTCTGAACCTCAACCTGTAACTTATCAACCGCCTCTTGCTGCCACCGAATAATCTGGAAACCCTCCAAATCAGCCAAACGATTATTCCAATTGTTAAGTTGAGCTTGTAGTCTTAATAATTGCGGGCGGGTTTACTGTCTGGAAGGAAACTAAGATTTCACTAAAGTTCCTGTAAGGCAGACGAACAGAGAAAAATTGCGACACTAACCTTGCCAACGGTGTCCAAGGCAATGTCGACTGGACTGAAACAGACGGTGCGTAATCGACCCTCACCCTCCCGCCTCCCCCCCCCCCCTACCATCACCCACCCTCCACCCCCCACCCGCGCCGTCCTCGTGATGCTTAAGTCTGAGCTCATACTGAAGTTGCTCTCTCAGTCGGCTAGATAAGCCACACAAGCTCTGTTCTCCATCACACCAACCCATATCTGAAACAATCATAACAAATATATTAGACCCAATGGACAAGGTAAACAGTGACGAATGACTTCCAAGATGAGGACAGCCACGCTCTGGGGCCACCATTGAGATCTCAATGGACGCATCAGCATACGACAACAACTTAACCAGCGGGAGGAAAGTGCGGGGTGAGTTTAAGGAAAGTCGTTTGTGGCTTCACAATAGTTGTTAATCATTTATTTAAGAAGATATACATAAAACACCAGTAACAATCAAATCTATAGTAAACGAGTGAGATTTATTTCAGGGTGACAAACCAGAAATACCAACCTTACAATCAGGTAGCTCTGACAGAACAGAGAGTTTAAGGCAAATTAACAGAAGCTACACAAGGCTGTTTAAACACCCCTTTTTGCAGCTGCAACTTTATTTTAGAGGACAAGTAATGCCTCTTCGAAATAATAAGCTCAACGTCAATAAAAAATACAGCTCGAGAGCCCTTTAGGCACTCGTAAAATTTCAATCAGGCAAATGTAGCTTCTCTACAATTACAGAAACAGCATTACCATAGCAAATTTGAGAACCGCTCATTAGATAACTTCAAAGATGACCCTTACTTAGAAAAAAATTACAGGTTCAGCATTACGATAAAAATATTTGGAGCACCCTTTCGGCAGTAGCAATTTTGGAAGAGAAAGGTAACAAGGGTTTTAAAATTTACAGGTTCAGCAATCCTAGACTTGGCTACGATGGTTTAGGGCAGCGGACACTTTGATTTAAACTTAAGTCTAAATGCCATAAAGGTTAAGAACTTAACTTACAGAGAGATACCGTAATAAGCGAGGAGACCGCGCCTCCTCAGTGGCTACCGCAAGACAGGGGGCGCAATCCCACACCGCATACACATACACAGCCGACGTGGACTAGGCATGCCCGGTGAATCGGCGGGTAGTGGATAGCATGCAGGATCCAACGGGTAGTGGACAGCATGCAGGATCCAACGGCCCCAACGATACAAATAACTCGGGAAGCCGAGAGCAAACAAACGGGCATATAATTCATGAAAGAATACCGAATGCAAACCCCGACCCAGACACCGACCAAAATCTAATCGTTATAATGATTGCACAGTTAAAACGAAGGCGATTAAACAATTTATCGTTTAACAGTAATGACCAAACATGATAATTAATTTTATTAAGCAGACAACTGTTAACAAGACCTCCAAAAAATTTATTTAAGTAAACTTAAGAAGTAGAAAGAAATGGTTGAGCCTAGCACCTAAGCACGAGATCACAGTAGTAATAAAATTTACAACAGTAAATAATCAATCCCTTCCTTTAAGAGAAATGCTCCATCTCACTTTCCAACGTAAGTACAGAAAACAAGCCAACATTCATCGGGCCGCTGGCGTTTGCTTACCACGACCATGCTCGATGTTACAATTCATGTACAAGTAGGGCAAGCGAGAACTTGCCACCTTAAGGGTCAGGTTCGATATTCGACCTCAGAGGACACTAATATATGTGATGCCCCAGAACATATGCTGAAGCGCCAGAGACACTGGTGTAGGAATGTGTAGTCAAATATAGAGATATGTAAACAGGCAGAATACGGTGCTGCGGTCGGCAACGCCTATATAAGACAAATGTCTGGCGCAGGTGTCAGATCGGTTACTGCTGCTACAATGGCAGGTTATCAAGATTTAAGTGAGTCTGATGTGGTGTTATAGTCGGCGCACGAGCGATGGGACACAGCATCTCCGAGGTAGCGATGAATTGGGAATTTACCCGTGCGACCATTTCACGAGTGTACCGTGAATATCAGGAATCCCGTAAAACATCAAATCTGCGACATCGCTGCGGCCGGAAAAAGATCCTGCCAGAGCGGGATCAAAGATGACTGAAGAGAGTCGTTGAACGTGATAGAACTGCAACCCTTCCGCAAATTGCTGCAGATTTCAATGCTAGTCCATCAACGAAGCATCGTCGATACGGGCTCTTGCAGCCGAAGGCCTACTCGTGTACCCCCGATGACTGCACGACACAAAAGTTTACCTCTCGCCTGGGTTTGACAAAATCGACATTGGACTGTTGATGACTGGAAAAATGTTGTTTGGTCGGACGAGTCTCGTTTCAAATTGTATCAAGCGGATGGACGTGTACTGGTATGGAGACGACCGAATGCATCCATGAACGCTGCATGTCAGCATTTGCACTAACAGAGCAAAAGACTTCAGTGTTTTCAGGTTATTTTCAGTTTATCTCTGTTTTGTAGCATTTTTCCTGCAATAATATGAATTGTTAAATTTTTTTATTTTTATTTCTCCATATCATGACGTCCTTTACTTAAGCATTTGCCGTATACGCCCAGGAATTTGAGAGTTCCTGTGTCGTAGTGGGAACCACCCAGTCTGCTAAACCAGTTGTGTACTACACGTGAAGATGAAATTCGCTGGGAGCAAGGTACATCCACATCTACAAACATACTACACTAGGGATTCCTATTTGAGTTCCCGGACCATCGCCGTGATACTTGTGTGTTGATCAAACCAATTAATGACAAATCTTCCAAAATGGTTCAAATGGCTCTGAGCACTATGGGACTTAAAATCTCTTGTCATCAGTCCCCTAGAACTTAGAACTACTTAAACCTAACTAACCTAAGGACATCACACAACACCCAGCCATCACGAGGCAGAGAAAATCCCTGACCCCGCCGGGAATCGAACCCGGGAACCCGGGCGTGGGAAGCGAGAACGCTACCGCACGACCACGAGCTGCGGGCTCAAATCTGCCAGCACGCCTCTGAATTGTTTCGATGTCTTCCTTCATTCCAACCTGATGGTGATCCCAAACACTCGCTTAGTACTCAAGGATGGGTCGCACTTAGTGTTCTACATGTGGGATCCTTTACAAATGAATCACACTTTTCTAAAACTCTCCGAAGTTGACCATTCGCCTTGCCCACTAGAATCCTTACATGCCACTTGCTTTCCAACGTTACATCTAGATATTTAATCGAACTGACTGCGTCAGTATTTGAACATAGCTGGATTGTTTTCGTACACATCTGCTTTAACTTACATTTAGAGGCAGCTGCCATTCATCACGCCAACTAGAAATTTTGTGTAGGTCATCTTGCATCCTCCTACATTCACACAACGACGACATCTTCGCGTACATCACAGCAAACAACCGCAAATTGTGTTCAAAATGTTCAAATGTATGTGAAATCTTATGGGACTTGACTGTTAAGGTTATCAGTCCTTAAGCTTACACACTACTTAACCTAAATTATCCTAAGGACAAACACACACACCCATGCCCGAGGGAGGGATCGAACCTCCTCCGGGACCAGCCGCACAGTCCATGACTGCAGCGCCTAAGACCGCTCGGCTAATCCCGCGCGGCCCAACCGCAGATCGCTGCTCACACTGTCCCTCAGATAATTTATGTGTATACAGAATAATAGCGCTTTATCACACTTCCCAAGGACTCTCCTGGTCGTGTAATCAATAATTTCCTGTCCAAATTAATCCAGCAAGCCTCCAGTCGCCAGAGTATTATATTGGGTGGGCATTGACATAAAGAAGCTCAATATGGCGATCAAGTACTCCACACCAACGATTTTTTTATTCCATCTAGTTTGTGTTTGGTGTATGTTCTATTTTTGGGATTTCGATCATACCTCTCTTTTTTTTATTAAGGCTAAGTTTTGAGCCAGCACGAATGATGTGTGAAAGTAATGAGTCATTTTTAAATTTCAGTATAGGAACACAGCACAAAATTTTCAGCACGAAATTTACCGAGCGAGATGGCGCAGTGGTTAGCACGCTGGACTCGCATTCGGGAGGACGACGGTTCAAACCCGCGTCCGGCCAACCTCATTTAGGTTTTCCGTGATTTCCCTAAATCACTGCAGGCAAATGCCGGGATGGTTCCTTTGGAAAGGCATGGCCGACTTCCTTCCCCATCCTTCGCTCTCCGTTGTGACCGATGGCAATGCTGTTCCTCCCCTAAATCAACCAACCAACCATGTGAGTTCGTTCACACTTCCCCGTATTTGAAGGAAGAGAAACGTCAGTAATTCTAAATTTTCACGCATTTTTTTAAACAATGACGTTTCTAGACAGATGTAGGAGCTTAGGGCCGGCAACTATCCCAGTTAACTCATCGTTATGTTATAAAAAAAAGCAATTACGAATAGAAATTATTTTATAAAGTGTGGTGTGCTGTAGACGGAGTTAAATAATCGGTTTCTTCACCATAACGCTAATGCGGTGCCTTCCACAAACGTGTTGTATACAGGTGAGGTGTTCTTTACATTTTCCGACTGGTGGCATATTTTGTAACAGAGATCTGTCTCTCGAACATCTCGGCTGGAATGCTTGGTAATCACTTTCTACAATTTTTTCTTCTGCCAGGAACAATTTCTGCAACACCAGAGTTACGACTCTCCTGCACACATTAAAACTTCCTTCGTGCAGAAATCTGTGGTCCGCAGCGTGATGGAGCCGTTAGCACATTACTCATTCTCTCAGAGTTGTGAGAGGATAGCCATCTGCAGGCATCGTGAAACCTAACATAGGTCAATGTCTGGCGCAGGAACTGTAGGGTAACCAACACGATTTAATTGCGCTTGATTTTTTTTGCCGCTCGGGTGCATGTTCAAGGTGTGGTTGATAGTCTTCCAGTTATCACCAGAGCTACACTAATTGCTGAAACAAATATTACGTTCCAAACATGAAACAAAAGCGTAGCATGGTCGATAAAATGGGATAGCAATTACAACGAATGTGTGTGGAATGTAATGAGTCTAAGAGCAGCTAGAAAAACAGCTACACGTTTATTTATACAGTATGACCCAAACAGACACCGACGACGCTTAGTATGTTGTGCGGGAAGGCAAAATGATCGGTTTTCCAGACCGCAAGACCGAACACACATCTGGAAACGCACAGCTTCTGTGCTGGAAAATGTCGAAGTCTGAGGACGAACAGAGATAAGGTTCACAAGCCCCTTAAACAAATTTAAGGAAAACCAAGAAGGAAGGACTGGCCACCGGTTCAGCTTTGTTTGCAGCACCTTTCACTAGTTTGTTCCTCAAAACACATAATTTATTCAAACAATCTTAAGATTTTACAAAATAGGGAACGTACAAAATTAATCCCGATAATATAAAATCTAAGAATCTGTGAAAGGGTCGTTTGGGCTATATTTTCGGCAGCAAGAAGTTCTTTACGTAATTCAAAATTCGTAAAAATTAAATTTTAAAAAATTTCTAAAATAACGAATAATCAGCCAGAACAACAATTAAATTGTAATAATCTTTGAAGCGGGCATCCGGGTTAGTTTCTCAGCACAAAGTTTTTTAGACAATACAAAAATTGTTAAGTTCTATTTCACTAAATATTTTAAAATGATGGATAATCAGCCTGATTAATATTAAATAGTAAGAATTCACAGGGTGAGCAACTGCCTAAGCCATGTAAAATGCAAAGACATCACAAGTTTACCATATTTTCAGCACTGAATGATCAGGTGCGGAGGCCTTCAACCTTGAACTGAGGAAACCTCTAGAAGTATTGGGGCTCCAAAGGAACAGTTCAAAACAGTTAAAATAAACCCAGACTCCTGAATCAGGATAGCTCTACAACATAAACAAAGTATAATTGTGGCACCCAGCTCCGAGGATAATCTGAAGAATGAAAAGACTAATGTAGGCTCAAAGGCGAACGGCAATATAATTTACGGTAATAAATATTGCTCACTGAAACTTAACTAAGGTACAAATGCAGCGAGGAGGAAACAGAAGTATCACGGGCACAAGTTATGGCATTGCATACCACGCCCCACACGGCTGGACAGCCAAGAGGAAGCCGCACAGCCAAAATACGGGCCAAGGGGCGGTGCTGACATTCAGCTCACTCCGACAGTGCCACAGATCAAACATAGATAAGCAGCGATGGTGTTCCCGTGGTACTGCTAAAGTAAGTCTCAAATACACTTTGGCACAGGAGTAGCGACATTCAAAATTCTAGTGACTACAGCAGTATCTTAAAACTCAGTCAACACAGGCCAAGTCACCGTTAATAATGACAACTAAGGTAACTGAGATATCACATAAAATTCCGCTCAAATACAAAAAGACAATGAAATAACATAAGGATCCGCTAATGCCTAGGGCGCAGACCACCAAAAGTTTTAATCGCTACTTACAGTTTGCCATGCCTAATAAGATTGCCACTGCCAACCAGAGTGTGCCATGCTCATTATACAGGCCCACTATAAGCCGCATATGAAGTCACAATATACCTCTGCGGGGCCAAGACTTGACAATAACTGAAACAGTATAAAACGACACATTACACAATGTACAACATCAGATCTCCAAAAATTTTCTTAATTTAATTCAAGGTTTGATTAATATTAAACCCTACGTTTAAAACCTCATTTGTCAACCCAAGAATTATATGTTGCCTACATTTGTATGAACACACCACACGGCAACTCTAACGGTAATTATGTTATCTTTTACAGCTACAGACCATTCAGAAGAAGATCATTCAATTTGGCAAACGAAAAACTTTCATAGCCATTAAACGATATCGAAAGGAAAACACCTGCAAGCCTCATCCTCATCGTAAATGCAACGAGAATATGAATTTTTCGCCCTCAGGCAGGCCCCACTCCACCGTGCAAGCTGACATCCCAAAGATGTTCGGGCTCACATGCCGTTCCCCTCCATCGAAATATCTTGGCTCAAACTCGTCTAGGGGTTTAACCGCAACATCTACATCTACATTTATACTCCGCAAGCCACCCAACGGTGTCTGGCGGAGGGCACTTTACGTGCCACTGTCATTACCTCCCTTTCCTGTTCCAGTCGCGTATGGTTCGCGGGAAGAACGACTGTCTGAAAGCCTCCGTGCGCGCTCTAATCTCTTTGATTTTACATTCGTGATCTCCTCGGGAGGTATAAGTAGGAGGAAGCAATATATTCGATACCTGATCCAGAAACGCACCCTCTCGAAACCTGGCGAGCAAGCTACACCGCGATGCAGAGCGCCTCTCTTGCAGAGTCTGCCACTTGAGTTTGCTAAACATCTCCGTAACGCTATCACGCTTACCAAATAACCCTGTGACGAAATGCGCCGCTCATCTTTGGATCTTCTCTATCTCCTCTGTCAACCCGACCCACACTAATGAGCAATACTCAAGTATAGGTCGAACGAGTGTTTTGTAAGCCACCTCCTTTGTTAATCGACTACATTTTCTAAGGACTCTCCCAATGAATCTCAACCTGGTACCCGCCTTACCAACAATTAATTTTATACGATCATTCCACTTCAAATCGTTCCGCACGCATACTCCCAGATATTTTACAGAAGTAACTGCTACCAGTGTTTGTTCCCCTATCATATAATCATACAATAACGGATCCTTCTTTCTATGTATTCGCAATACATTACGTTTGTCTATGTTAAGGGTCAGTTGCCACTCCCTGCACCAAGTGCCTATCCGCTGCAGATCTTCCTGCATTTCGCTACAATTTTCTAATGCTGCAACGTCTCTGTATACTACAGCATCATCCGCGAAAAGCCGCATGGAACTTCCGACACTATCTACTAGGTCATTTATATATATATTGTGAAAAGCAATGGTCCCATAACACTCCCCTGTGGCACGCCAAAGGTTACTTTAACGTCTGTAGACGTCTCTCCATTGATAACAATATTCTGTGTTCTGTTTGCTAAAAACTCTTCAATCCAGCCACACAGCTGGTCTGATATTCCGTAGGCTCTTACTTTGTTTATCAGGCGATAGTGCGGAACTGTATTGAACGCCTTCCGGAAGTCAAGAAAAATAGCATCTACCTGGGAGCCTGTATCTTATATTTTCTGGGTCTCATGAACAAATAAAGTGAGTTGTGTCTCACACGATCGCTGTTTCTGGAATCCATGTTGATTCCTACATAGTAGATTCTGGGTTTCCAAAAACGACATGATACTCGAGCAAAAAACATGTTCTAAAATTCTACAACAGATCGACGTCAGAGATATAGGTCTATAGTTTTGCGCATCTGCTCGACGACCCTTCTTGAAGACTGGGACTACCTGTGCTCTTTTCCAGTCATTTGGAACCTTCCGTTCCTCTAGAGACTTGCGGTGTACGGCTGTTAGAAGGGGGGCAAGTTCTTTCGCGTACTCTGTGTAGAATCTTTGTGTCACATTACACGCCCTAAATTAGGCACTTGTGACACTTTGGTTAAATTGTCTGGCTGATGGCAAGTTTGCGAAATAAGAAGTTAACATAACATATAATAATAGTAATAATAATATCGAGAACTAAATTAAAAAAATGGCTCTGAGCACTATGGGACTCAACTGCTGAGGTCATTAGTCCCCTAGAACTTAGAACTAGTTAAACCTAACTAACCTAAGGACATCACAAACATCCATGCCCGAGGCAGGATTCGAACCTGCGACCGTAGCGGTCTTGCGGTTCCAGACTGCAGCGCCTTTAACCGCACGGCCACTTCGGCCGGCGAGAACTAAATTAACGACCCATAAATGATGTAGGCGATTTGGTTAGAATAACGTTTGTTCCGAAAGCAAATTAATAGCGAAAGTGGTCGTATTTAGAGTCATTGCTACACTCGAGCGCATATCCAGTTGACACAGTTCGATCATTCACAATCTCATCGCGAATAACAAGTCCAATAATCCACCACGTTAACTATGCGAAAAGCTGCTGCTCACTGCTCAGAGACTAAGTCCCGCGATACCACACAACGCGAAATTTTCTAAGTCGTTTCACTTCCTAGCTACCTATAGACCGACTGTCCGCTTTCGCTTCTCCATCCGTACTGTCCCCGTCGGTGTCTCGACCAGAACTTCAAATGGTTCAAATGGCTCTGAGCACTATGGGACTCAACTGCTGTGGTCATAAGTCCCCTAGAACTTAGAACTACTTAAACCTAACTAACCTAAGGACATCACACACATCCATGCCCGAAGCAGGATTCGAACCTGCGACCGCAGCGGTCGTGTGGTTCCAGACTGTAGCGCCTTTAACCGCTCGGCCACTTCGGCCGGCTCGACCAGAACTGCCCTCTGCCCGTCTCCGACAGCGTTTCCCGCGTGCTGAACATCTTCGCTCAACTGACTAGGGCAGTTCCCTTTCCTGAAACTGTCCATCTGATTGGCTACAGCTTATTCTGCATTACTTTACATTTTAACATATTTAAATAATCAAAGCTTGACCACTTTCACGTTCTAAATAAAGTATCAATAATATCCATTACATAATCAACGTTAAATTCTTTTCCATAAAACCAATACAATTTCCTTCTTAACTTTGAATGTCACGGCCAGTAGCGATGCACCAATGTGCTTCCTTATAAATAAATAAAGAACAAAAGTAACTATTATGCACTAAGCTTTACACCAAATATTCTTTTACCTAATGATTCAATTAGCTGTCATGCTGTCATCATTCAATGTGTTTTGTGTGGAGGAAATGATGATCTGATGCTTAATTGAAAACATTGATAATTTAAATTTACTATATTTCTTAAACAAATAAAGTTACAGAGTTGATATTTACAACGTTTGTTATTTTAATGCTGTGCTTCTATGTGAAATGTCGATCGTTAAATCGACCAACGCGTTCAGATTTTAGCATTCAAGTCTTTGTTACAAAACTTGTTAATTTCACTTTAACAGTAAATCCTAAAATATTATTGATATGAACACTATTCAAGTTTTCTTGGGATCACCATGAAAATTTATGGAGGATGGCAGATTTAAGTTACTGTGGCTTGATTCCCTGCATTACTACAGAATGAAACAGTTTTCGTAAATGTTTCCCTTTATGGCCGATCTTAGGTCCGCCTTATGTAACAGTGCTACGTCTCCTTGGCCACAAAAGCTTGCTACTGGGTTTCCTTATGACGTAGGTTCTTGTCTGTCTCATTCGCACACTACAGCGCTTAGACTTCAATAGATAAGAGACACCTGTGAGTTTCCCCATATTGTGGCATCCGGTCCTGGATGACAGTGTTCGTTTCACAATTCCTGAAGGCTGACTGTTTCGTCCATATACTTAAATGAGTGCGAAATGCTCGTTAACTCACAACCGGTTGGTCGCCAAGGCCACATTCCAGGGAAACAACAACAACACACGGGTAAAACTGCCGTGTAGTGTGTTGTCCACGAACACCGGCTCCATCCATACCACCTGCAGAAAGTCCAGACACTACGGGAGGAGGAATATTCAAGACAGTCACGGTTTGCCCATCGGTCTTTACAAGAGTTCTTGTCAGCATCTGTTTTACTTCCTCAAAATCATGGGTTTGTACATCCAAAACAAGATTAGTGAGCATATCCATACTTTTGCATGGATCAGGTCTTGGCTGATCATTCGTGTAAATGCTGAAGAACACGCTCGTAAGCCGTCCTCCCACGAGACGAAGGAGCTAACGTCGACGTGGACGCGTACGTGAGATCCGACCTCACGAGAGACAGCGCTGTCGAATACGGGACGAGCTGGTTAAAGTGATCCGTGCTCTCAGCGCTCTCCAGCGACCGTTATTGGCTTTATTTGACTCACAAACCACACAGTTTATTTACGAAAATGGACGCACGTAAAACAGCTAGTCAGCTCTGTTAGCGCGTCGAAGAGAGGAGAAAATACCGAAGAAGATTATGGCTTGAACATAATGCTGTACAATAATCTGAGATACATACTGGTAAAAGTTATTCGTTAACCCAGTTGCATTTTCACCCCGTTTTCTGTTTTAAATTGGGTATATTTAAGTTATAATGCCTAAAGTCAGTTTGCACATGCCTAACTACCTTATTCTCGTTGCATTGACTACCAACAACATCACATAGATTTCAAGACAGAGATTCGTTTCATAATTTCATTCAAATGCAGCGGGAAATTTATTCGAAGCTGCTCACTATCGTTGAAAAAGACACCGGCAAGATACAAACACGAGCCAGTCGAGAGATAGACATACATATTTTACAGAAAGGTTCATAACAGCAACAGCTTCCAGTGTGTATCTTGTGTTTGAACTCTTACACAGACTGGCAGTCTCGTTACGCTTTCAGACCTTCGGGGAAACATACCGTTTGTTGGCCTTTGGAACAAGAATTGCAGCAAATACATTATTTATAGTGAATAACATCGACCTTTGAGATAATGTTTCTGTTATATTGATAAGAAAGACACTTTTAGGAAACAAAAGGTGAAAAAAAAATTAGAAGGAAATGGTCAGCTCGCGGGTCATAATGCTACCAAACTGCTCTACAGATACATTGCTACCGCTCCTGCGCATATGATACACACTGTCTAAATACTGTATCTAAAATTGTTATTATTTGATATTTAATACGTCTATTGCAACAAAAGACGCGATTTTGATATAGCTTCATCTTTCCATAGCACTGAAACGGTATATTTTCGTAGTAAAGAAGTTATAATACTAAAAACATCAACCACACGAAGTCTTTACCGGCTGATATGTAGTTTCCTATCATATTGACATAACTAAATCATAGCTAAAACGACGCGTTTTCTAGAGATCCTCGATTTGCTAATGATTTGAAACAGTTTATATTCGTACCACGTACGCTATGAAAAAGAAAACCCACCGAACACGATGTTTAACGCCGTACAATGTGACGTAAGACGATGTCGCACTTCACTGGCCAATTTTCTCTCCGCGAGACAAAAATCTAACACGCCAGATTCTTTAGTCCACGCTCCGCAGTGTAGTGGAACGTGGAATAACACGCTGTGACGTCGCCAGCTCCTCGTTCACGAGTGTTTTCACGTCCCGTTAGAGGATGGCTTTGGGGGACATCATTTATTTGTTTCCTCCAACAGCTGTGTCTTCCTTGGAATCCAACACAGAATCTTCGATAGTGCAGTTAGGGGGCATTTATTCCAAAGAAACCACAGTCCTGGGTCAGAGCCTTATGCATATCATATGTCTGTAATTCAAACTACGATCTAGAAAGAGCATGTTTCTTAACAAAGTGATTCTATGTCTGCGACATATTGTTTCCAATGTTTGTCAATGAGATCCTGTAACAACTCGCGACTTCAAAAGTTAATGAGCAATAATTCTTTTTTCACCTTGGAATTCACACGTCATGCCCCCACAGACGGCGCAGGTGTGACGAATCAACACCTCGGAAAACATCCTTGAAGAATTTCAGACAGCTTTCCTGCATACATTCAGAATAAGCGAGTCATTACAGATTCTTGCGGTATGGCTAAATTTAATATTGTAAGTAGGCTGTTTATGTTTTCTTTATGTAAGTTTGCTGTTTATGTTTTCTTATTGGCAACGTTATGTAGCGCTCTCTGTATGAAAATCACTGGCTGTGCTGTGTGCAGTATGTGGCTAGTTTGCATTGTTGCCTGCCATTGTTGTCATGAACTGCTATAGCTGGATGTGAACAGCAGATAGCGTTGGGCAGTTGGAGGTGAGCCGCCAGCAGTGGTGGACGTGGGGAGAGAGATGGCGGAGTTTTGATAATTTGTAAAAATTGATGTCATGAGCTGCTGTATATATTATGACTATTGATGACTATTAAGGTAAATACAGTGTTTGTTCTCTATTAATATCTTTCATTTGCTAACTATCCCTATCAGTAGTTAGTGCCTTCAGTAGTTTGAATCTTTTATTTAGCTGGCAGTAGTGGCGCTCGCCGTATTGCCGTAGTTCCAGTAACGAAGATTTTTGTGAGGTAAGTGATTTCTGAAAGGTGTAGTTTAATGTTACTCAGGGCCATTCCTTTGTAGGGATTTCTGAAAGTCAGATTGCGTTGCGCTAAAATTATTGTGTGCCAGGTTAAGCACAGGCTTGTATAATTGTTCTAAGTGGACGTTTCACATGTAAAATTGTTCTAAGGGGACGTTTCATATGTCGACCCTTAGCCAAGGATACCTCACTGGAATCTTCTGATTTTTTCTTGTAGTTTGTGTATTTAGTGTAGCTTTTGTTTATTGATAGTGCGTAATTGTAGAGAGAATCTCCTTTGTAGTTGCAGTCTTTCATTGTTGTACAGTAAAACAGTTGTGGCATGCATGTAGCTTTGCGCCAAGTATTTCGCTGCTGCAATTAACTAGATATTATTTTCAGTGCTATGTTAATGTGTTCTCTTATTTTTGCTCTTCAAATTGTGTTTTTGTGTGTTATCGTGTGAAATATTGTCTCAATAATGGCGTGTGAAAAACGTAACACTCGGCTCCAAAGTAAACTAAGAAACGACAGTGAAGACGAAAGCAATGTGTTAGCGCCACTGTGTAATGAGTTAACTAATGTTCAAAGTAGTAATTTGGTAACTGTGCATAGGGAAATGGAGCGGGCGTCAAACAATGGCGTAGACAGTCAAACAGGTAGTGAACAGGGAAGCATTATCGATCGATCGGTCGGCAACAGCTCGCCTCAGGAATCCCAAATGATAGGACACAATTTTGCAAATACTGTAGATTCAGGTTTTGCGTCCTCACCGGTTTCTCAAATGAGTCAAGACACATTTTCTGCTTGTCAAAATGTGAATGCTGCCGGTGAAAACGCACTGCCAAAGAGCATAGAGAAACAGATTCCAGACACTAATACATTATTATTGCAATTAATGCAAAAAATGGAACAAAATCAGAAACAAACACAGCAACAGTTAGATACAATGGGACAAAATCTGCAAAAGTTAGACACAGTGGAACAAAATCAGAGATAAACACAGCAAAAGCTTCAAAAGTTAGACTCATTGGAACAAACGCTTGAACAAACACGTGAAGATTTAACTACTGAGTTACATAAAATCGAATCGAAATGTCAAAAAGTCTGTAATGACGTAAAAACACAAATTTGTGAGCATTTCCAACCTATTTTTTCGCTGCATGAAAATGCATTACAGAATCACGAAGCAGCCATAAAAGAGCTGCAAACCATTGTTCATGAAAATCATGAGACCTTGTGGGCTAAAATTGACTCAGTTGCATCTACCGATTCGGTAACGCAACTTGCAAAAACTCAGGAAAACTTAAAGGACACAGTAGAAAGACAAATGGAGGAAATTAGTTCATTATCAGAGAAAGTAGCCGAACTTTCGGATCAGGTCACTAATTTATCTACAAAGGTAGATGATGATCTGAATGACACAAGACCCGTAGCCTTCACTGACACAGAAGAGTATGAACAAATAAGAAAATTCAAACAAAATCAGAATCAAATTAATACGCAATACAAAAGAGAAATGCGGGAAGTACAAGATCAGCTGACACAGGTAATACAAGAATTACGTATTTCAGAGGACACTCGCGCCCCAATAAGGGAAGAGGGACATAGAAATACGGAACAGCCACAAAATAATAACACAGGGCATTTCGGTAATTATGAAAGAAATTGGCAAGGTACACCGAATTTTGAGATGGAACCGCCGACACGACGTAGCAATGACCGACATGCTACTCGCCGACACGATGATTTTGACTATAAGCTGTTCATTACTACACGTAAATTCAAAACATTTAAGAATTCTGGCAACGACATTCATCCACAAGCATGGCTCCATCAATTCTCTCATTGTTTCCCTCCCAACTGGTCATTGGAGCACAGATTAGAATTTATGTGTGGCTACTTGGAGAATGAACCAGCTGTAAGAATGCGATCGGTCATTCACAATTGTCACAGTGAAGGAGAATTTTACCATGCGTTCCTCTCAGCATATTGGTCACAAGCTACACAAGATCGCGTAAAACATAGCATCATGATGATGAAACACTTTGAACAATCTGAATTTTCCAGTCTTGTCAAATATTTTGAAGACATGTTGCACAAGAATCAATACCTGTCAAACCCATACAGCCCCTCAGAACTCATCCGCATTTGCTTAATCAAACTGCCCGAACATTTGAGACATATTGTTTTAGCAGGACGTTGCAAAGACGACATTGAAGCTTTTCAGGGACTGTTACAAGAACTGGAAATTGACACAGACAGTCGCGGGATGCGAAAACAGGAAAACAATCACTATAGGTCACATCCGTCACAATTCCGTGACGACAGAAACAATAAATGGCCACGACAAACCTATTCTTACAACGTAAATCGTGACCAAAACAGACACCACCCATATGACAACCACTGGCAGAGTAATAGTTACAGGGAAAGATCACCTCTCCGCAGTAATGACTATCACAGAGACAATCAGAGAAACAGACAATATGGGAACCAAAATAACTATTATCAAGGGAGACAGAATAACTTTAGACGCAACGGTCCAGCGCGTAGTTACGATTCAAGGAGAAATTCTCCACCACGTGACCGACAAGAAAGAAACTATGGAATCTACCGACATGACGACAGACGATATGATCGTAACGACAGACCTGAACTGCATCAGAACTGGCGAGATTTAAACAGAGCTGGGCCCTCTCGGCAAGGCGAATTTGTGGAAGTTAGGCCTCCAAATCCCAATAACGACGCGCGACAACAAAGAGACAATAGGCGATGACTCACACCACTGGCAGCCACAAGACGTACTTATGAAACTGATGACGCAGCTGCCGTAGCTAGTAATTACGTAAAAATGGAAGACATTAGGGACATCTTACTCCAGGAACACGACGTAACACGTAACAACATTGCATATCCTGTGATTCACATTACTGTAACTGACGTAAAATTTACGGCAGTACTTGACTCTGGCAGTCCCATTTCAGTAATTAGCGAAACAGCTTTTAGCAAATGCAACAAAGCGAACGATTGCCCCACACTTCCGTTACGTAAGATTAAATTACAAGGTGCAATCTTTGGAAAAAGTGTAGATGTACGCCAACAAACCAATTTAGAATTCTTTTGTCAAAGCCACAGCTTCTCTATGAACTTCCTTATTGTTCCATTATTGTCGACGGAAATTATACTGGGAGTAGACTTTTTGAATGAATATAAAGCAATCTTAAGCTTTCACGATGCTGAAATAAGTTTAGAGAAAGAAGGTAAGTCAATAGCTTTGAAATTTGAAGACTGGCTCTCAAACCATGATGAGGAAATTAATCGGCTTTACGTTCTGTTAGACAACAGTTCGGAATTTTCTACGGAAGTAGACACCAACAATCACTCTGCAAGTACTGACAGGGTTGACATCGACGGCATATTTGAAATTAATGAGTTAATTCAGAATAAAATTCAGACAATTGAGAATTGTAATGACACTGATAGGCAGGACCTTTTTGAGATTTTACAAGCACATTCCACAGTTTTTACTCACAAAACAGGAACAATCAAGGGGTTTCAATACCAATTTCGTGTTCGTGAGCATACTAAATTTTGTGTTAGACCATACGTAATTCCGGCGCATTATAGGGACCGTGTTAGAACAGAAATACAATCTATGCTTGTCGAGGGCATTATTGAGCCTGCAGTAAGCTCATACAACAACCCATTACATGTTGTTGAGAAGAAGAATGGATCGATCAGGCTTGTTTTAGATTCGAGACAAATCAATACTATCATCATTCCTGAAACAGACAGGCCGCAGACGATGGAAGAACTTCTTCAAAATTTTAATGGTGTAAAAGTGTTGTCTTCCATTGATCTCAGATCCAGCTTTTATCAGATCGAACTTCATCCAGAATGCAGAAAATACACAGCTTTCCTTTGTTTCGGCGTTTGTTATCAGTTTCGGAAACTTCCTTTTGGTTTGAACATTTCTTCAGCAGCATTCATTCGTGGGTTAAATTCCATATTACCTGAGTTCTTAAAACGTCACATCACTTTATATGTGGACGATATTCTAATAGCAGAAGCTTCATGGGAGCAACATAACCGCATCCTCAACAGTTTGTTACGTATTTTTGCAGAATCTGGAATTACAGTTAACTTGGAAAAGTCAGAATTCGGTAGGTCAAAGGTGAAGTTTTTGGGACATATCATTTCTTCTGAAGGCATTCAGCCGGATCCTGAAAAGTTAGAAGCAATCAGAGCCATTCCAGTTCCATCCACTAAAAGACAAGTCCGCAGTTTTCTAGGTCTCGTAAATTTTTACCGTCGTTTTCTGAATATGCAAATTCTAGTTACACCAAAACTTTGTTCTCTCACTGGAAAAAATACTAGTTGGAACTGGGACGAACAAGCACAGTTGGAATTCAATTCTTTGAAAGAAGCGTTACTTCACGCGCCAATACTAGCTCATCCAGATCTGTCACAAGATTTCTGCCTTAGCACAGATTCTTCTAAAGTCGGTCTTGGTGCCCACTTATTTCAAGAAGCCATAGAAAATGACACTACCATACAGAAAACCATTGCTTTTGCTAGCCGAGTGCTAACAAAATCTGAAAAAAATTATTCCGTTACTGAATTAGAAGCTTTAGCCATCGTTTGGGCATTTAACAAATTTCGTTTCTTTCTTTCTGGTAAGCACGTAAAAGTATACAGTGATCATCGTGCATTACAGTTTCTTATGTCTTCAAAATTAAATCATGATAGGTTAAAACGTTGGGCATTGTTTCTGCAAGAATTCCGCTTCACAATAGTCTACATTCCCGGCAAGGAGAACATTGTTGCGGACGCGCTGTCACGCGCACCGGCTGGGCTTGAGAAAAGTAACACAGAAGGCAACCTCGAGAAAAATTTCAGTATTCTTTACATTCAGAAAGTCGCCTTTGAAAACTTCATCACCACATCTTTAAAGGACATTGCTCATGAACAAGATAAAGATCCGATTTGGAAAGATATCAAAAGTAAATGGCATGAAAAGACACACACTCAGATTCGGCATTATTACCTGGTTAGAAACAACATACTCTTCAAACGCTGCACTGTTGATGACAAGCTATGGGTACTTTGCATTCCAGACGATTTTGTTAATAAGCTCATTTGGTACATTCATTTCAGCTACGCATATTTTGGTCCACGAAAATGTTATCATATTCTTCGAACGACTTGTTATTTTAACAATATGGAAAAGCGAATTCGAAGAGTCTTGTCTATTTGTAAACTTTGTCAAAAGGCGAAACCGTCTACTATCTCACATCGTGCTCCGTTGTTTCCAATTATTCCTTCTAAATTAAAAGAATTTGCTGCTGTTGATCTTTTGGGACCCCTTGTCAGAACATCGAATGGATTTTCGTACGTTCTAGTCGCTGTTGAACTTACTTCAAAATTTGTTTCTTTCACTCCGTTACGTAAAGCCACTGGACGGTCTGTATCCAACGCCTTTGTTAAAAATTTCTTACGTGAAGTTGGACACGTTAGTAAAGTCATTTCAGATAACGGACCGCAATTCAGATCTGCTGTTTGGTCACGCATGCTTCGGAATCATAAAATCAAACCTGTTTTTATTTCATTGTATTCACCACATTGTAACCCGTCTGAACGGATTATGAAAGAAATCAATAAGCTTTGCAGACTTTATTGTCACAGAAAGCATCAGCATTGGGACAGATATTTACACTTATTTCAAAATGTGCTGAATGAAATGCCTCATGATTCCACTGCTTTACCACCTACTCTTGTACTGAAGAATGAAGAACCTCCGAACAGAATCAGAGAGCTTGTACCTTTCCCGAATACACGTAAACTTCGACACAAAGACATAATTGATTTGGCTCTAAAAAATATAAAATCTGCAGCAGACAAAAGGAGAAAACTACACGGTAAAGCAAATGCAAAGAAATTATATATTGGTCAGAAAGTTCTCATTAAAGCTCATTCATTGTCACATAAGAAGAAACACTTGAGTCACAAATTCTTTCTAGTTTACAATGGACCTTACAGAATCCGACGTATACCACATGATAATTGCGTTGAAGTTGAAACTCTGCGTACTAGGAAAAGTAAAGGTTTACACCACATTTCTCATGTAAAACCATTTATTGACAGATAATCTGCTTTTTAACTTAGTCTTTGCAATTGTCACTTCACGCTACTTGTACAATTTGTCCCACTGAGAGACTGTTAACATGCAACTATGTTTTTAAAGTTAACTAACCATCCAGTCAAGAACATAGGTAACTTAGACAAGTAATTGCGAATGCATTGTTATTGCGAACAGACGACACAGTGTTGTTATTTATACATTCTTCCTTGTTAGTTGCACGATTACATAACGAATATACGGCTTACATACTTAGAACATATACCAGCACTGCTAATGAAATTTTCATGCAACATTTTGGTTTGCTTACGAGTGGATTCTGGATTTGAGGTGCTTTCTGTGAAATGCCAGATGACACAGTGGTTAGTTTATGTGACAGCTACACGATTTTATCACGACGCTGCTAATGCGTGACAATTTACAATGTTGCTTTTGCGGTGTATCTGTTTTATATCTGCACAGTTTTTTCTGAATTCTTCTATAAAGTGAGACATGTTTTAGTAGTAACTTTTGTGGTATAGCTACAATGAGACAGCCTTTTCCGTAGCACAACAATACTTTACAGCACAATAATTCCTTCATCGCGGCAATAAGCGTAATAACTAAGTTATCTATACGCAAAGCATTTCACTTTGTTTATCATGAGGTAAGTACATTGACTTCTGCAGAACTTAGCTTTCGGAGGACAATAACTACGACACTTCCCAGAGATTATCTTACAGCAAGACGCACATTTAGCGCCACAGGACACGTATTTGAGTGATTAATTTTGTACTTAAAACATTTATTTTTAAAGATTTTTGAATTACAAAGAAAGTTTTTCGCAATACATTTCATTCCATTGCTGAAATCTGTAACACCTGAGGGTATAATTACAATAATCCTCAGGGGGGTACACGCCTACTTTGTGTATCATGTGTTTGGCAAGCACAAGGAGCCCTAGCTAATATGGTATTTGCTTATACAACTTTACACATCGGTACCATATTTCTCTAACACATAAATTACACAGCTATCTGATCAGTTAACTGAGAGAGACAAACCTTTTTACTACGTCAGTGACAGATGTTTACGCAATTGCACAGTTGGGTAACTTCACACTTACGAAATTGTATTTTGTCTGTACTGTGTGAACTGTTCATATTTTTTGGTACCATTGTGATACTATGAAAGCTTTGAATGATGTATTTGGTGTGAGATCATGATTTTTAAAGTACGTTTGAGGTAGATGACACTACTGAAATGAGCAGAGAATTTTCTTTAGATTTTGAAACAATTGCAGAAAGCTACGACGATTTTGAGATTTGACTGAGGTGTTATGGTGTTATTTTTACGATGACTATGTGTATTATGCTGTTGCGGTATGTTTATGATCAATAAGCTGATGCTATATGAGTTATTTGAGTATGCTATGTATCTGTTATGATGAAATATTGAAGAAGTGTCGACGAATAAGGTAAGGAATAATGAGTAGTGGTTAGGGACTCTGGTTTGTGAAAAAGGTTGTTGGAAACCAAGAATCGTACTTTAAGAGTTATGAAATGTATGTAAATGCGTGAATGTATTACAATGCCGACGAAAATTTTTTGGACTCTGTTATGTCAATTGGATTTTGTCTCTACAGATTTGTAACGCAAATTCTTGACCTGTGAAATATTTTTATATGAGACTGTCACTGTAGCGGAAACTGCTGTCGTAAATATTTCCGTAAGAAAGTTAAGTGACCACCTGCACATAATGCGACGTGGGCACCCAGGTGTGTCAGACACCTGGAGAACAAGCCTTTTCAGACGCTCAGGTAGAAAAGAAAGCCATTAGGGTGTGCCAGAGGCACAGGTGGAAGAGAAGGACAAAGAGAGGCCTAGACCTCTGTTAATGACATTCCTTTGTAGAGGGCATCGCTAATGCGACACGCTCGTTACTTGAAAACATATGATTTTTGTAATGCGTTGTGGGCACACAGCTGTGTCAAACACCTGGAGAATATCGCTAATGCGACACGCTCGTTACTTGAAAACATATGATTTTTGTAATGCGTTGTGGGCACACAACTGTGTCAAACACCTGGAGAATAAGCCATTAGGATGTGCCTTTCATCGCTAATGCGACACCCTCGTTACTTAAAAATTTATGATATTTACTGAAATGCCTAACAAAATGACAAGAAATATTTTTACATCTGCACACCTGATTATGACAAGTGTCTTTCTACGAGAGTTGAGAGCCATTAACTTATGAAATGAAATGTCACATGACTACTGAATGATGTTTTTATGCTTTGGTTTGTGTAATTGCTTATTTCATTTGATATCTGGTTTCCAGCTGTGTTGCAGCATTGCTTTTATAAAATAAAATGCATTTGCTAATGTGAACTTTTTCTGTCAACAGATCTATTAAATGATAATTTTGTAATCCACATTCTTTAAAAAAAAGGAGCACTTGGAAAGGAAAGAACAATAAGAAGTAACTCGTAACAGTAACACTTAATTTTCTTTTCAGGTACATGGTAATATTTTTTTACAATAAGTTTTTGTGATGCATCACTCTAATGTTAAGATGTGACATAGGTATTAGACATGGCCATTTTAGTGTAATATTTTTTCTGCTTGCGCTATGTCATGTTTAGGTATAAGTTGCTGCTGTTTGCCAGGCATAGTGTTATTGAATTTGACTTTTGCTAATTTATGCTGCTAGCTTTGCCAATTTGCCTTTTTTGTCATTTCTGTTTGTGTTGATTTGTTGTGATGCTGCATTGCCTCGTCCCTTGGTATATATATCTGAGCTCAGTAGATTTAAGTTAGCTTAAGAGGGGGTAGACTATATAAGAAACTGACTATGGAGAATAGGTAAAGAATGCATTGCGAAGAAAGATTTGGGCCCCAATGAGTATTGTACAATCAGAAATAATTATTTTGAAAGAAATATGAATAGAATACAGGAAGGAGGTATAGGTAGGATTTTCTTGGAAATAAATGATGAGGTAAGCAATGTGTGAACATATAAATACAGAAAGCATGCTTAGATAGGATTTTTTTTTGGTGGAAGCAAAGGTTGAAATAAGACGAACAATCTATGGAATGAAGGGAGATCTCCGAGCAAAATACTGCAGTAAAACAAACCCTGTCCTTTCCTCTTTGCTGCTTTTTCCCAATATGTAATTGTGTGTTGTCCTTTCCTTTTGGTGTTATCCCACTATGTGTTTGTGTACCCTTGTGTATTTGTGTTTTTTTCCTGTCTTTATGTGTTTAGCTGATGAGAGCTATGTTGTAGAATTTTTCTAATATTCTGTTATTTTCTTTGTAAAGATGCTTAGACATTATTTATTCTGTGTTGTTTTCATGCTCATGTGTGAAATTGACGTTTCAAAAGTGATTCTGATCTTTTATGTATGTACTCATGTCATCATTCCTGTAACACTGATGTATATGTTTATTTCTATTCTTTTGTAAAGCCCCTATTACTACAAATATTATCTGTATTGTTATGTCTTTAATGTTGTATTTTGTATCTTTGTAATTGTATTCTTATGTTATATAATTGTAATTGACGCCAGTTAATCAAATTAAGTACCTTGAAAGCATTCATTTCACTGCACACATTTCTGTTGGTCATAGTATATGGACAATATGTGAGAAGTAGGGACTGATAGTGTTTGCACGTGTGTTACTAATTCAGCAAGGGACTGGATAACAGCATTGCTGGTTCTAAGGACAATTCCAAAAACTTTGTGAGT
The DNA here is from genome assembly GCF_023864275.1 of Schistocerca cancellata. Taxonomy (NCBI): domain Eukaryota; kingdom Metazoa; phylum Arthropoda; class Insecta; order Orthoptera; family Acrididae; genus Schistocerca; species Schistocerca cancellata. The sequence goes on along the minus strand of NC_064630.1, from coordinate 566,393,378 downwards.
GCACAAGTGGTGGTTATGGACTTGCTCTATTATCCGCAAGACTCTTCAATGGTGATTGTGCACCTGCACAGGCGCAACAGATGGCTGCTGGCCATCTCTACAAGAACTACAGTGGGTCTGCATCTCTGGTGGCCCACCAATACTCTCTACCAGGACTACAGTGGGTCTACTCTGTGATGACCTACCTACCAATATTCTTCGAAACGTCGACTGACTCTGCTGGGGGTTTGCTCTGTTGTGGCCCATTACCTGTCAGCATGTCAAGAGTCAGCACTGTCTTTCCGTTGGAAGGACAACACTACTTCTTCAAGACTGCATGGAAATCCACTACTTCTGTGTGCAATTTCTTTTACTAATGAGACTTTGTGAAAAAAACTGTAATTACTATTATGATGAACGATCAGGACTGTCTTTATGGACTGTGAGAAAATTTTAGCTGTTGACCAACATTGTATCAATAAGTGTGTGCATTGGATATCTTTGTTAGTGTAATTATGAAAAATTTTATCAAATCATTATTGGCCACTGGCCAAAAACATTTGTAAAATTTTTTGTGGGGAGCATGGGGGCTATGTAAGTAGGCTGTTTATGTTTTCTTTATGTAAGTTTGCTGTTTATGTTTTCTTATTGGCAACGTTATGTAGCGCTCTCTGTATGAAAATCACTGGCTGTGCTGTGTGCAGTATGTGGCTAGTTTGCATTGTTGCCTGCCATTGTTGTCATGAACTGCTATAGCTGGATGTGAACAGCAGATAGCGTTGGGCAGTTGGAGGTGAGCCGCCAGCAGTGGTGGACGTGGGGAGAGAGATGGCGGAGTTTTGATAATTTGTAAAAATTGATGTCATGAGCTGCTGTATATATTATGACTATTGATGACTATTAAGGTAAATACAGTGTTTGTTCTCTATTAATATCTTTCATTTGCTAACTATCCCTATCAGTAGTTAGTGCCTTCAGTAGTTTGAATCTTTTATTTAGCTGGCAGTAGTGGCGCTCGCCGTATTGCCGTAGTTCCAGTAACGAAGATTTTTGTGAGGTAAGTGATTTCTGAAAGGTGTAGTTTAATGTTACTCAGGGCCATTCCTTTGTAGGGATTTCTGAAAGTCAGATTGCGTTGCGCTAAAATTATTGTGTGCCAGGTTAAGCACAGGCTTGTATAATTGTTCTAAGTGGACGTTTCACATGTAAAATTGTTCTAAGGGGACGTTTCAATATTTAAGGCTTACTTGGAATACCGTGTACAGGGTGAGCATTAATGAAACCGGCAGGCCGCAGGGACGGGTTGCTGATTGGAAATGGAGAAAAAAAAGTCTTATGAACATGTGTCCGGAAATGGGAGGTGTGCGTGCGACAACACGACAACATAGGACAGAAATTCCTCGATTTGATGTCACAACAAAGCGGCCTCCATGGCATGCAGTGTACACATTCACACGTCGCATCATGGGTAGCCACATTCTTTCTCACGTTCCGGCCTTTCTCCGAATAACATCAAAAAATCGTTCAAATGGCTCTGAGCACTATGGGACTTAACATCTATGGTCATCAGTCCCCTAGAACTTAGAACTACTTAAACCTAACTAACCTAAGGACATCACACACATCCATGCCCGAGGCAGGACTCGAACCTGCGACCGTAGCGGTCGCGCTGTTCCAGACTGAAGCGCCTAGAACTGCTCGGCCACATCGACCGGCGAATAACATCAAAGGCGATGTGAAGACTCCGTTGAAGGGTTTGCACATCAGGAACTGGTTCAGCACACAGAACGCTTTTCATATGCCCCAGAGGTAAAAATCCAGTTGGTTTAAGTCCAGTGATCCAGCAGCCCATGCTACAAGGCCTCCACGTCCTATCCAACGTCCGTGGAAGATGTTGACATGTCGGCGAACTGTTGCCAAAGCAGCCCAGGCAGAGTTTTCCGCAGGAAGTCAAGGTACGTTCCTCTGTCGAGTGTTGTGGAATAATAACTGCGCCACGTACGTAGCCACTAAGAATCTCTGCCCAAACATTGACGCTGAACCGGTGCTGATGAGACGCTCAACCATTCCCCGAGGATTGTCTGTTGCCCACAGATGACGATTATTCAGAGTGATGACGCCGGTTCTGATAAGGGTCGCTACGTCGGTGAACAGGACAGAAGACAGAAATGCCATAATTGTGATGGTCTGGTGCAAAACCCATCGACAGAATCCTTGTAGAGAGAAATCTGGTGCTGATAATCCTTACACTCTTTGCAGGTGATAGGGATAGTAGCGGTTGTCATAATCATACTTCGCCTTACACCATGTAGGCGGGCAACTTGCCTGGAGCTTGTCCTAGGGTTCATCTCAGTATCCTGTAGAATCCGGTCCTCCTAGTCTGGTGTACGCACAGACAGTAATCTCTGTCTGAGAAGATCCACGATCACACAAACGCCCAAATAGAGCTTGAAATGTTGCGTGATGTGGTTGGTGTCTGTGAGGTTACTTGTTTTGGTATACCCTTGCTGCCTCTCGACCGTTTCCATCTGCTTGGTTGGTTGGTTTGGGGAAGGAGACCAGACAGCGTGGTCATCGGTCTCATCGGATTAGGGAAGGATTGGGAAGGAAGTCGGCCGTGCCCTTTCAGAGGAACCATCCCGGCATTTGCCTGGAGTGATTTAGGAAAATCACGGAAAACCCAAATCAGGATGGCCGGACGCGGGATTGAACCGTCGTCCTCCCGAATGCGAGTCCAGTGTCTAACCACTGCGCCACCCCGCTCGGTCATCTGCTTGGCCATATACAAACACCATCTCTGCCAAAATATGAATAACTGACCATACTGCTCATTACTGTATGCTGTGTCAATCACATACCCTGCAACACAAGGAATACATGCACCTAGTCAGAGGAATTTTCATTCGTCAGCGGCGTCTACTGTGGTGACGATGTACTTCCGGACACAATGTTCATAGGACATTTTTCCTCCATTTCCAGTCAAGAAACCGGTCCTAGACTTTGTCAATTTTATTGACCTTCACCCTGTGTAACTATTGAAAACGAAATACTTTTGATATTTAAGCTAATAGTGCAGTTCTTATACAACGTGTAATCAGTAGCTAGCGAAAGCCACCCTCTTTACACAGACATTGTCCTACATCTCACTACTTCATTAAACTGAACATAGTGCGTTAAATTGCTTTTACGACAAGCTCCCCCAAGCCGTTGGTCCTCTCCGGTCGTGTTGGCAGGTTGCGTCACCGCAGCCCGGCAGACAAAGGAGAGCAGACAGCCATTCCGCTTTCACTGCTCCCCTGCCCGCATCTGCATTTCTAGCCGCGTGTCGTCGTTACCTCGCGGAAAGCATCGCTCTACGTCCAATAATCCTTGCAGGTCGTTCTGTTTCCTTCACGGATTATACCAGCAAAGGACAGCCGTCCCCCATCTACTGTGACCTTTTCCACATTAATCTCCGAGCCTGCGCTTGCAAGAGCCTCCTTTCTCCACAGCACTCTGTCGTTCGCCTGTGTCACATTTTACGTTTTTGCACTTATGCATGTATAGGAGTAATGTACCACGTGCTAAGATACACATAATCTGAAGGTCCCCGCTGGATGCAACCACTGCAAATACCTTCCAAGATCGTTAGAAAGGCTTAATAGCTGTAATAATTCAGTTATTAATGCAAACTTCTGTCTAAGATTTTATGAGCAAAACTGTCTACATTACGTTTCAGTAATAGTTATGACTGATCTCGGTCGAATTTGGCACTCTTGAGAATGAGAATTAGAATAAAGAGAAATAAAAAGATGGAAACTACACTCCTGGAAATGGAAAAAAGAACACATTGACACCGGTGTGTCAGACCCACCATACTTGCTCCGGACACTGCGAGAGGGCTGTACAAGCAATGATCACACGCACGGCACAGCGGACACACCAGGAACCGCGGTGTTGGCCGTCGAATGGCGCTAGCTGCGCAGCATTTGTGCACCGCCGCCGTCAGTGTCAGCCAGTTTGCCGTGGCATACGGAGCTCCATCGCAGTCTTTAACACTGGTAGCATGCCGCGACAGCGTGGACGTGAACCGTATGTGCAGTTGACGGACTTTGAGCGAGGGCGTATAGTGGGCATGCGGGAGGCCGGGTGGACGTACCGCCGAATTGCTCAACACGTGGGGCGTGAGGTCTCCACAGTACATCGATGTTGTCGCCAGTGGTCGGCGGAAGGTGCACGTGCCCGTCGACCTGGGACCGGACCGCAGCGACGCACGGATGCACGCCAAGACCGTAGGATCCTACGCAGTGCCGTAGGGGACCGCACCGCAACTTCCCAGCAAATTAGGGACACTGTTGCTCCTGGGGTATCGGCGAGGACCATTCGCAACCGTCTCCATGAAGCTGGGCTACGGTCCCGCACACCGTTTGGCCGTCTTCCGCTCACGCCCCAACATCGTGCAGCCCGCCTCCAGTGGTGTCGCGACAGGCGTGAATGGAGGGACGAATGGAGACGTGTCGTCTTCAGCGATGAGAGTCGCTTCTGCCTTGGTGCCAATGATGGTCGTATGCGTGTTTGGCGCCGTGCAGGTGAGCGCCACAATCGGGACTGCATACGACCGAGGCACACAGGGCCAACACCCGGCATCATTGTGTGGGGAGCGATCTCCTACACTGGCCGTACACCACTGGTGATCGTCGAGGGGACACTGAATAGTGCACGGTACATCCAAACCGTCATCGAACCCATCGTTCTACCATTCCTAGACCAGCAAGGGAACTTGCTGTTCCAACAGGACAATGCAAGTCCGCATGTATCCCGTGCCACCCAACGTGCTCTAGAAGGTGTAAGTCAACTACCCTCGCCAGCAAGATCTCCGGATCTGTCCCCCATTGAGCATGTTTGGGACTGGATGAAGCGTCGTCTCACGCGGTCTGCACGTCCGGCACGAACGCTGGTCCAACTGAGGCGCCAGTTGGAAATGGCATGGCAAGCCGTTCCACAGGACTACATCCAGCATCTCTACGATCGTCTCCATGGGAGAATAGCAGCCTGCATTGCTGCGAAAGGTGGATATACACTGTACTAGTGCCGACATTGTGCATGCTCTGTTGCCTGTGTCTATGTGCCTGTGGTTCTGTCAGTGTGATCATGTGATGTATCTGACCCCAGGAATGTGTCAATAAAGTTTCCCCTACCTGGGACAATGAATTCACGGTGTTCTTATTTCAATTTCCAGGAGTGTATTTATAACAGTAAATGGAAGAAATAAGAACAGGGAGACCCAAAAACATTTGAAAATGGACTAATTCATGGAATAATTTGGCAGAAAGGTAAAACTTGACACAAATCCCTGAAATGATACGGGGTTTTACCGGAACCAGAAAGTGCGAAAAGCGGCCAACAGATGGCGCTGGACAGCAACACGTCAGTGATGTCACATGAGAATCATGCCTAAAAAAAAAACTGTAGTGAGAGAGGGAGTCAGATGCGCCAACAATCGCGAAGCGTTGTCTTTACCGGAAGAGGCACTGTTAGTGAAGCTTTACTATCAGAATGGAGAACACACTACAACAGCATTACGATCCTATCCCCATAAGAAGGATATTCGAACTGTTAAAGGTCTGTGACAGTTGTAGCTGCGAAGAAAATAATCGCAAAGTTCGAATCAATGGGTTGTTTGGGAGATTGTACCTGTGATAGACGACCAGACACAAGTGCTACTGCTGTTCAGACAGTTCAGACAAAAACAGAGACTTCAGCTGGTTCATCTCCAAATGGAAGACGTCAGCGCTCGTAAAACTGCACGTCACACCGGTATTCCACGCAACACTGTTTGGACACCAATAAGGCTCACCCTCCAATACTGTCCGTACAAAATTCAGCATCATCATGAATTGTTAGCCGCCGATTTTGTAACACGGACTGTATTTTCTACGTGAGCACTTCAGAAAATGTTGGAAGATGACGAATGACTGTCTACAGTGTTGTAGACTGACGAAGTCCGTTTCACACTCCGAGAGTAGTGGGCCAAAGAGAGGATCAGCGCATTGTCTTAGTGCAGGTTGCCTCCATGAGGGGCAGGGGCAAACCTATTGCTCTCCTTTGAATGACGGGTACTTAATCTATTGTTCTGTTAAAATGATTCTTCCTTTTGATTGACAAGTCCTTAACCTGTTGTTCCCCCAGTTCCACTCCCCTCCCCCTCCAGATACACTTTCAGGTCTGAGTTATTGGAACAGCCCATCACACTCATCAATTTGACTAACTACTTAATTAAATTGATCAACTAATTAACTTCTCCCTATCTGGTAAACCCACCTCCCACACCCCTCCCTGAAATTAGCTGGAAAAAGATTCAGTTTATCGGGAATTTGGAGAGAATTCAATTCCAGTTTATGGAGTATTGTTTAAAAAAATTTGACAATGTGTTTATTTAAACAATTTATGGGATTTAATGTAGTGTATGGAATATATGAAGATTGATGACTCTTTGGTGGAGAGGAAGGACCTCTCATAACAGTAAATTCAAAGTTATATTGTTTATCTATAAAAAATTCGGATCGTGGGGGTTGGATACCCTTGCTCATCTTTCTCTGCTGTTTGGAAACATGTAGATCTTGTAGGGAGTAATTAATGGGTCAAACACGTTGCATAGCCTAATGTTTGGCGCTGTACTCTGGGTGTCTTAACCTAATGTTTGGCCATTTGGCGGTACTTAACCTATTGTTCTGTTAACTGCTTTTCCATGTCACCCCCATTTCGTTAAACTATTGTACTATCTCTGATACCAAATTAAGTAATTAGTTATGTCCTCCCACCATTTTATGGTACACTTCAAATTTTAAATGGTTTTGAACGCTATTTCTGGCGCATTTTTGTCACCCACCCCCTTAAACTATTGCACTATGTTTTATGTAAAAATTATGCAAATTAATCTAGTGTTTTGCACGTAACCTACTGTTCTCCTCCATGTCACCCACTCACGCATACCCTCCTCTTAACTATTGTACCGCCAACACCAAGCTGATATAAAAAATTTATTCAAATTAATTAAATCGATATTCTTCCCATGTATGAGGTGTTCTTTTAATTTGCAGCATCCTATTGATTGGTGAATTCGATGGAATGTAGTTTAAACGAAAGATCGCTAGTAAAAAACACATCCCGCCACCCGACGCCGATGCTGTCAACTATGCACACACAACCAGCAGTCAGGATGCGCCGTCGGACACTGCGATGCGACGATACAGCTGTCAGCTGTCGAGCCACGCACAGGTGTCCGTTCAGGTCCTGCAAGCATGAGGCGGCGGCATCCGTTTCATTCTTGACACCTGAGAAATTCCGGTCGAGATAAGTGTTCAACTAGGCACCATTGCTGGCACGATACCTCTCCACCTGTGGATACTGATGTCACAGGTCGCACTATAGAAATCTGTTCCAATGCTTCCCAGAATAGCACAGGTTGCATTGTTCTTAGCGATCCTAATGGGACAGCTCATTCGTCACTGAATTTACCCATCAAACTGCTCTTGCTGCAGGTGTGGGAGTAATGTCTGCCATTGTTTTCTGCAGACGAGACTTTCAGTGGCAAAACTATTTTGTGCAGATCGCCACACTGCAGTGACCGTTAAACCTCTCAAATACATACAAGACTCTCAAGCATATTGGGAACCACGAACGTATTTACCAGTGTAGCTACAATTAGATATTATGATTGCTGCTGCAGTCTGAAACTGATCGATGTACAGGTAATGTCTCCTCTTGATGGCTGTGGTTCTGGAATGAATCTCGGTATCTATAGTGCACATAATTATCGACATAAAAATCTCTCATACCCTGGAGGTTGTAAGTAGGCTGTTTAGGTTTTCTTACCGCTCTGTATGAAAATCACTGGCTGTGCTGTGTTCAGTCTGTGGCTGGTTGCCATTGTTGTAATACTCGCCATTGTAGCGTTGAGCAGCTGGATGTTAACAGCGCGTAGCGTTGCGCAGTTGGAGGTGAGCCGCCAACAGTGGTGGATGTGGGGAGAGAAATGGCGGAATTTTGAAATTTGGAAGACTGGATGTCATGAACTGCTATATATATTACGACTTTTGATGACTATTAAGGTAAATACATTGTTTGTTCTCTACAAAAATCATTCATTTGCTAACTATGCCTATCAGTAGTTAGTGCCTTCCGTAGTTTGAATCTTTTATTTAGCTGGCAGTAGTGGCGCTCGCTGTATTGCAGTAGTTCGAGTAACCAAGATTTTTGTGAGGTAAGTGATTTGTGAAACGTATAGGTTAATGTTAGTCAGGGCCATTCTTTTGTAGGGATTTTTGAAAGTCAGATTGCGTGGCACTAAAAATATTGTGTGTCAGTTTAAGCACAGTCATGTATAATTGTTCTGAGGGGACGTTTCAAGGTTATCAATTGCACTGAATCTATACGTCCCTCGCAATAGGACATACGTTCATTTCCTCTGGTAATGCCACAACCTAAGCGACAGTAATATTACACTGCAGTATATACACACCTTACACAAATAGTGCAGTTGTCTTTTATATCCGTACAGAGCCCGAAAAATTATGATATGCCTACACTCACACTGGCTATATGTCTCGATTCTCCTCAGTCCCAAGAAATTATCTGATGAAGTCTCCGAATAATCGCTTCTGGAAGGTGCTGCATCCTCTCAAGATTCTCTCAAACAAGTGTTACAAAGGACAGGCGTCCTGCACTATGTGATAATGAATACCGCACCTTCAGACATAATGCTTGGAAACACATCAGTGACACTGGTTGGTGTACTGTAATCAACATCACTATTGATAGAGCAACAAGTAAAATAAAAGGATACGTTTAGGGGTGCGCTATGAAGGGACGTATTGCTACAGCCGTATTGCCCGTCCTGTTTGTCCAGTATAGCAGGTCCAGCTGAACACTTGCATTGCTACATTGTGCAGCTGTTTCTGAAATGAATCTGTCTCCACTTTCGTTCAAATATACTCCTCAGTGCATTGAAATCACAGTTCATCATGTCCAATCCTTCCATTATCACTAGACATACGTAATTTTTTTGTTTTTATGTGAATAGTAGTTTGATTACTTACCACAAACGTATGTCGGAACATAAGCTACTGTACCTTTACTTGCAAACAGTAGCAAAACATTTCTGACTATAAATTATAGGTGTATAAAAAAATAAAATTATGATACATCCACAGTTGCAACAACTGGGTCTCGTTTTTGCCCTGCAAAAAAGCCCCGCCCCCCACCATTAAGTATTTGTCAATGAATAAAGGATGTAATAACATTTTAAAAATGCCCTAGAATCTTTTCAGTTTATCGATTTCACCACTTCCACAAAACCTTTTAGTATTTTCGATACTTTTATATCCAGCCAACACACAGTGGCGTCTTTTACATATATACTGAGACCGCCAAGTTGGGGTTTGTTCAGTGCATTCCATGCATAGCTTCCACCACGCAGATCAGACAATTTTCCCCTGACTAAGAAATTATTGTGAGTGCAAAATATACTGGTTTACGTTCATTTTGAGTTAATTTTCACGGGCAGAGGTGGAAAAATTGGGTTTGTTACGAAAAAAACCAAAGAGGTTGTTAGAGCGTCTTGTCTAGAGAACATGTAGTTTTGTGTCTTCTGCTCGTCTTTCACCTGCTAGATGCAGATACAACAATAAATGTTCTCTCAGCTAAATAAAGGCGCAAAATGTGCAGAAGCAGTCCACCAGACAATGGGAGAGAATAATGGTCCAGCACAAACACACGTCCATATTGGATCTTCTCAAATTTCCATGCAATCACAAAAGCTGTCCAACGCATACTAAGTATTAGTTCGCTATTCGGCCGTCTAGAGGACGACACGGTTAAGTCAGCTACATTCCTGCAACCCAACAGGCCTCTCCATTTGGACAGCTCCTACTGTTAGCTGGAAGCGTGAATCATTCCCGCCACAGGTCACTTGCGCTGCATGCAAAGCACACAAAGACAGAATCGTCCTAGTAAACCGGCCACATATATATTTTATCACTGTACTTGCAATTAAATATTACAATCACAGTCTCAATTGGATGACATTATACAATGAGAAAGTATCTGAAATACATCCTGCTGACGGCTGTGGCTTTGGAAATAGAAATATCTGTACCTTTCTTATGACTTGACTCATTCTTCACTATGTTGTCACAGAATTCCACATCAAATCCAGACCTTTCTTACGGCTAGACACAGTCATTTCCTTTACACATGCTGGAACACACACACACACACACACACACACACACACACACACACACACACACACACACACACACACACGCGCGCGCGCGCGCTTTATAAGCCAGATGCTGAAGGCTAACCTATCACACATCCCCTACTACTAAGTATAATACTTCTCCAATAACTGATGGTTCAAACGGCTCTGAGCACTATGGGACTTAACGTCTGAGGTCATCAGTCCCCTAGAACTACTTAAACCTAACAAACCTAAGGACATCACACACATCCATGCCCGAGGCAGGATTCGAACCTGCGATCGTAGTGGTCGTGCGGTTCCAGACTGCCGCACCTAGAACTGCTCAGCCACACCGGCCAGCTCGCCAATAACTGATAATAGGTGATTCTGCACTATGCTTGAGGAATATGTAGAATGCTGTCTGGTATACTTTTGATGATGTATATGTTCGAGAATTAAAATTAATGGATGCACTGCACAGTCATCTATCTAATTAATTTGCATAATTTTTTTTTTATATCAGCGTGGCGTATAGCGATACAATAGTTAAGAGGAGGGTGTTCATGACTGGGTGACATGGAGCAGAACAGTACGTAAAGTGCACAACACTAGATTAATTTGCATACTTTTTATGTAAAATGCAGTACAATAGTTTAAGGTGGTGGGCGACAAAGAAAAATGCACAAGTGGCGTTCAGAAGCATGTGAAAATCTAAAAGTGAACCAGAAAATGGTGGGAGGACATAACTAATTGCTTAATTTGGTATTAAAGACGGTACAATAGCTTAACGAAATGGGGGTGACATGGAAAACCACTTAACAGAACATTAAGTTAAGTGCCACCAAAGGACCGAAGATTGACACACAGAGTATAGTGCCAAACATTAGGTTCTGCAACATGTTTGACCCATGTCATTACTCCCTACAAGACCTACACGTTTCCAAACAGCAGAGAACGATGAGCAAGGAAATTCAACCTCCACGATCTGAATTTTTTGTAAATGAACATTACGTCCTTGAATTTCCTGTTATGAGATCCTTCCTCTCCACCAAAGAGTCAGCAATTTCCATATATTCCATACACTGCCTTGAATCCCCTAAATTGTTTAAGTAAACAATATTCCACACATTGTCTACATTGTTTAAACAATACCCCATAAACTGGAATCGAAATCCCTCCAAACGCCCGATCAACTTAGTCTTTTTCCAGCCAATTTCAGGGAGAGGGGTGTTTACCAGATGGGGAGAGTTTAATTAATTGATCAATTTAATTAAGTAGTCAATCAAATTGGTAAGTGTGAGGAGCTATTCCAATAACTCAGACCTGTAGCAGCATGGGGGAGGGGGTGGGTTGAAGGTTTCCTGAGGGGGGGTTGAGTGGGAGGGGCAGGAACAACAGGTTAAGGACATGTCAATCGAAAGGAAGGACCCTTTTAGCAGAACAATAGTTTAAGTACCTGTCAATCGAAGGAGAACAAGAGGTTTCCCCAGAGTGCATACCTGCCCCTGATGTAGGCAACCCGCACTAACAAAAGTGCTGATTCTTTGTTTCACTACTTCCAAGGGCCTGTCAACACCCACAACTGCAGAATTTGAAGGACCGAAAATCATAGAACTGTTGTGGAAAGCCCATTGCATGAAGAGGGCAGTGTGAATTTACATCAGTCGTGGTTGGGCTCTGTTTATTCGAGGAAGTGTTGGATGCTGCTTTTCAAAGTGTCAGTGTGACAGGCGTGAGGTACGTCGATATGTTACAGAATCGCATCTTACCCAGCCTGGCTGATATACACTTGCTGGAAAGTAAGACTTTTTTGCAGGATGGCGCTCCGCCGCACATTGCTACACTCGTGAAAGATATCCTGTGTACATCATTTGGTGACCTTTGCGTGCTGAGCTATCACTTCGGCCATGCTTGGCCTCCCAGGCCGTGTGGTTATTGATCGTGGGGAAGTCGTTAATCTACCGCGATCGTCCGACCTTATTAGGGGCGCTAAAAGACAACGTCCAACAACAATGGGCCTCGATTACAGGCACCGTTGATTAAAGAAAGTCGAATTTTGAGCATTTGTTAAAAGGAAAATCGTCTCTGCTAAAAACAATTGTAATGCTAATTATTGCTTTTGCATCATATGAAGTAGCATCTCTTGGTCATTTTGTGAACTTTTTTTTAATTTCAATAAAACTCCCTACCACTTCAAGCACGTGTGTCAATTTTGTATCTGTATTCAATCTTCAAATGTTCACGGACTTTTGTGTCACCTTGTACCAGGTTACGTAAAGTACAGGCCTTTACTATCATTGGCGCTAGGTGTGGTACGTCGCTGCAAATGAGAAGGCACAATGTCTTTTCTTCCCTTTATTGTTATTTCATTCTGTCTTCTCAGAAGCGATGGGATGGGCTGATAAGAGAACAAAACACCAGCCTTCAGCCACAAGAGTTACAAAGATACAAAACCTGGGATAAGATTTTTTTAAAGACGAATCATACACAAATATTTTTTAAAGACTAACGCTCATGTTAACGTTGCTGACAATTACAAGAGTGATAATGAGTTGCGAGAAAGTTAAAACAAACACTGTACTGCGTTGCAGTTCAGTTTACTACCACTTGATTGAACAGACCTGCATTTAGTAAGAGTAATGGTGAGATATAATGTGGATTGGTCCTCTAGGGACAATAATTTTATGGAAATATGTGCTTCAGGCGGATGAATATAAAGACATCTAAAAATTATATTGACAGAAAGTGCAAAATATCTAAGTAGGAATGGCTAGAGGCCAGATACAAGGCTGTAGAAGCATGCATAACACCAGCAGACAGGTAGATGCCGCCTTTAGGCAAATTAAGAAGACATTTGGAGAAAAAAGAAGCAGCTGTTTGAGTATCAAGAACTTAGACGGCAAGCCAGGACTAACAAAAGATGGGAAACCTTTAAGATGGAAGGAATATGAATAGGGCGTGCCTAATGGAGACAACTTTAGAACAACGTTGTATAAAGAAGAGAGAAATTAGGTAACTTGGGAGACTCAATGTGACAAAACTATTCAACCTTGTGTGCGAGATATATGAGACCGGCGAAATACCTTTGGAATTCAGAAACAAAGTAATAATTTCAATTTCAAAGGTGCTGACACGTGTGCATGTTTGCAAAATATCGACACGAAATACTTACAGAAGAATAGAAAAACTGGTTGAGCCGACGTCAAGGAATGTCAGTTGGGGTTCCAGAGAAATGTAGGAGCACGCGCGGCCACATTGCCCCTACTACTTATCTTAGGTGATAGTCTGAAGAAAGTGAAACCTACGTTTGTACCATTTATAGATTTAGATAAAGTTTTTGACAAAATTGATTGGAATACACTCTTTGGAATTTCGGAAGTATTCGGGATAAAATACAGGGCGATCTGTGGGAAGTAGCTATAAAATAAATTAATGCACTAATTTCGTGCATAGTGTACAGGATTAAATTTAGTCACAAATTAAAGTTATTTACCGAACCGGAAGTTGAACCGAGAATCTTAGCTTTCCAGGGCAATAGTCTTACCAGCTGAGCTGTCCTGACTCACGAGCTGTCCTCACAGCTTAAATTCTACCAGTTCTTCTCTCCTTCTCTTCAAAACTCATGTAATATCTTCCGATACGTTACTGGATTAGCAGTGGAACAGAGGATATTAAAAGATGCCTCAATCGTACTCCAATGTGGGAACTTTAATTTCTAAAAATTACTGAAATCCTTGAAACAGCCAGCCATGATAAAATTATTCCACCTGGTGTGCGAGAATTATGATACAGGCGAAAAACCCTCAGACTTCAGAAACAAAGTAGGAATTCGAATTTCAAAGAAGCTAGTTGCTGACAGGTGTGCATGGTTGCAAAATATTGACACGAATTATTTACAGAAGAATGGAAAAATTGGTTAAGTGGTCCTCTGGGTTTCACAAAAGGTAGGAACACGAGAGGCTACGTTGACCCTTGACCCTATGACTTGTGTTAGTAGATAGACTCAAGAAAGAGAAACCTACATACGTCGCATTTATAGATTCAGAGGAAGTTTGACAATGTTGACTAGAATTAATCTTTGAAATTGGTGGTAGCGGGGATAAAATACAGGGGCCGAAAAGGTACTTAGGGCTTAAACCGAAAGCAGATTGCAGTTGTAATAGTTGAAGGGTATTAAAGGAAAGAGCGATTGGTTGGTTGGTTTGAAAGAGGGGAGAAGGGATCAAACTGCTACGTCATCAGTCTCTTGTTCCAAATAAAACAATATCACAAGGGTGAGAATAAAACTAGCGTGACTGACAACACAAAACGGAGAGAAAGGAAAAACGACAAGAATGATGGAAAGGCAACAAACACTGAAATGTACAAAAGGGGACAAGAAAACGACAGAAACGTAAGAAACAGGTACAAGAGGTTAAAATAACAAAACGGATTACCATGGCTGGCTGGCCATGAGAATAAAAAGGAGAAGCCAGCCCCTCCGCAATACGTTAAAACCTCCACCCTAAAAGCAAAAGGATAGAGGACACAGAGGGACAAAGGACATGCACTAAGATCAAGTGATAAAACGCACCCTCATGAACAAAACGTAAAACGAAATCAGTCGTTAAGGTGTTGTCAGATAAAATTAGCGGCAATGAGTCCGGTAACTGAAAATTTCGTCGCAGGGAAGTCAAAGTGGGACAGTGAACCAGAATATGGGCTACTGTCAACCGGGCACCGCACCGACACCGAAGTGGACCTTCACGGCGCAGGAGACAGCCGTGGGTCGCCCAAGCATGGCCAATGTGGAGCCGGCAGAGAACTACAAAGTCTGTGTGAGAAGCCCGCATGGAGAACTGCCACACATTCGTAGTCTCCTTAATGGCACGCAGTATGTTGTGCATAATGAGACCATGCCATTCTGTCTCCCAAAGCCGAAAATCTTGGCAGCGTAAAAAGGAACGCAGGTTACTGGAATGCCAATCTCCATAAGCGGTTTCCGTGTAGCCTGTTTGGCCAGCCTGACAGCAAGTTCGTTGCTTGAGGTTCCGACTTGTCCTTGGGTCCACACAAACACCACTGAATGACTGGACTGTTCCAGGGCATATATGAACTTCTGGATGGTCGCTACCAAAGGATGATGAGGGTAGACTGGTCGATAACTAGTAGGCTGCTCAAAGAGTCAGTACACAGACGAAACGACTTCCCAAAGCACGAACGGATGTGCTCAAGAGCACGAGATACAGCCACCAGCACTGCAGTGAAAACACTACAGCCATCGGGCAAGGAATGCTGTTCAATATGCCCTCCATAGACATACGTGAAGCCAACGTGGCCATCAGCCATCGAGCCGTCGGTGTAAACCACTTCATGGCCTCGGTACATGTCAAGAATCGAGAAGAAGTGGCAGCGGAGAGCTGCGGGGTTAACTGAGTCCTTTGGGCCATGTGAAAGGTCCAGGTGAAGCCACGGCTTAGGTGTACACCATGGAGGTGTAAGTGAATGGACCTCTCCGGTATAGGGGGTAATGCCAAGGACTCCAGTTCAGATAGAAGCAATTGGACGCGAAGTGCAATTGTAACAGTTGACCTGGGCCGCAGATGCGAGAGATGAATCGCTGTGGGTGGGAAAAGGAGACGGTAATTCGGATGCGCAGGAGCACTACGAACGTGTGTAACGTAACTGGCGAGCAGTTTCGCATGCCTGACCTGCAATAGAGGGACTTCAGTCTCCGCCAGGACGCTGGTCACCAGACTTGTCCTACAAGCTCCCGTCGCTCGTCGAACGCCACAGTGGTGCACTGGGTCGAGTAAACGCAACGCTGAGGGTGCCGCCGAACCATAAACCACACTCCCATAGTCATGGCGGGAATGAACAAGGGCTCTGTAGAGCTGCAGTAGCGAAGAGCGATCTGCATCCCAGTTGGTGTTGCTCAGGCAGTGGAGGGCATTGAGTAGCTTAAGCTGACAACAGTGAGGAAGCCAAGTCAATCGGGCATCGAAAACCACTCCTAAGAATCGATATGTCTCCACTACAGTGATGGGATCGTCAGTAACGTAAAGTTCTGGTTCCAGGTGAACGGTATGACGCCGACAGAAGTGCATGACACACGACTCTGCGGCCAAAAACTGGAAGCCATGTGCTAGAGCCCGTGACTGTTCCCTGTAGATGGCTCTCTGTAGGCGCCGCACAGCAATACCAGTACTGGTGGACCAGTACGAAATGCAGAAGTCTTCTGCATACAGAGAGGGTGGGACTGACGGCTCTGCAGCTGCTGCTAGACCGTTAATGGCCACTTAAAAATAGAGATACACTCAATACAGAGACCTGCGGGACCTCATTCTCCTTGATATGGGGGGGGGGGGGGGAACTATGGGAGGCACCAAGTTGGACACGGAAAGAACGAAGCGATAGGAAATTCTGGATAAAAATCGCGAATGGGCCTCTGAGACCACACTCGTATAATGTGGCAGGGATATGATGTCACCAGGTGGTGTCATACGCTTTTCGTAAATCAAAAATGATGGCAACCAGGTGTTGGCGTCTAGAAAAGGCTGTTTGGATGGCAGACTCGAGAGACACAGGCAGAAACCGTCGCAGCACGAAGGCAGTAGGGCACATGACTCCAGGACCCAACCCAACCGCCGACACACCATACGTTCCAGCAGCTTACAAAGAACTTTGGTGAGGCTGATGGACCGAAAGCTATCCACATCAAGCAGGTTTTTGCCGGGTTTGAACATTGGTATGATGGTGCTCTCCCGCCAGTGGGATGGAAAGACACCATCGCACCAGATGCGGTTGAAGATCATGAGGAGAAGTCACTTGTAGTCAGACAAGAGATGTTTAATCATCTGACTGTTGATCCAATCTGGCCCAGGAGCTGTGTCGGGGCACTGACGAGCTCCCACTCTGTAAATGGGGCTTTATAGGATTCACTGTGGCGTGTAGTGAACAAATGGACTTTCCCTTCCATGCGCCATTGGAGAGTGCGATAGGCTGTGCAGTAATTCTCCGATGCAAAGGCGCGAGCACAGTGCTCAGAAAAGTGCTCGGCAATCACGATTGTGTCAGTAGGTAACATGCCATTTATGTTAACACCAGAAACACCTGTTGGGGTCAGGTACCCAAAAACTAGTTTGATCTTTGCCCAGACTTGGAAAGGTGATGTATGGCACCCAATGGTCGAGATGTATCTCTCCCAACACATCTGTTTCCGTCTTTTGATAAGCTGGCGAACGCGGGCTCAGAGCCGTTTAAAGGCTATGAGGTGCTCCAGGTAAGGATCCGCTTACGCCGCTGTAGAAATCGGCGACGCTCCTTAACTGCCTCAGCGACTTCCGGCGACCACCAAGGGACTGTCTTTCGCCTGGGGCACGGCATCGTAAAAAACAAGGTATCGCGTTTTCCGCCGCAGAAACGATCGTCATAGTTACCTGCTCAACCACCACATCGATGTTACCATGTGGGGGAGATTCAACGGTGACAGCAGAGGTGAAAGCGTCCTAATCTGCCTTGTTTAAAGCCCATCTGGGCAGGTGTCTGTGGGCCTGACGCCAGGGCAGTGACAGGAAGAAGGGGAAATGGTCACTACCACACAGGTCGTCATGTACTCTACAGTGGATAGATGGAAGAAGGCCAGGACTGCAAACCTATAGATCAATGGCCGAATATGTGCCATGTGCCACACTGAAATGTGTGGGGGCACCTGTATTTAAGAGGTAGAGGTCGAGTTTTGACAGTAAATTTTCGACCTCCCTACCTTGGCCAATAAGCATGGCGCCACCCCACAAGGGGTTATGAGCATTAAAATCTCCCAAAAGTAGGAAAGGTTTAGGGAGTTGATCAATCAGTGCAAACAATGCATTCAGGGGTACTGCACCATCTGGAGGAAGATATACATTACAGATAATTATTTCCTGCATAGTCCTTATCCTGACAGCCACAGCTTCAAGAGGGGTTTGAAGGGGCACAGGTTCACTGTATACTGAGTTCAGGACAGACACAGACTGTCTGACACTATAATGGTCACTACAGTTCTTGTAACATCCTATACAGCCGCGGAGAGCAGGGGTCCGCATTGCCTGGAACCAGGTTTCCTGCAGGGCAATGTAGAAAGCAGGTGTAAAGCTTAAGAGTTTCCGTAGCTCAGCCAGGTGGTGGAAAAAACCGCCGCAATTCACGTTATCGTGAGGCTGGGAAGACGTGAAGCGCACAAGGAGACAGGTTATGCCTCAGGGTCACCTGCTGCCACCAATTGAGTATTTGTAGCCATTTCTGTGGTGGATGAGGCATCAGTGAGATCCAGGTCGGCAGGGGGCGCTAAGGTCTCCACCGCATCCTCAGATGCGGAATTGGTAGGGAGTGATGGTGTTCGGCCACCAGAGGGTCCTTTTTCTTAGCAGACTTCTTTGTTTACTTGCCCTCTCGCTTCTTTTTAAGATCTTGCTGGGAGGACTTCTCTGAAGTAGCTTCAGGCACGGAGGAAGACCATGAAGCTCTTTGTCCAGCAGGTTTTGGCTCCTTGAGCCACTGGCGAGTGTCTGCCATGGCATTATTGGAGACCTTCGGAGGGAGGGACTCAAGGGACCCCTTCCACATGAGAGGAGCCGGAGGAGACTGTTGCTTCTCCAGCAGGGGGGGAGGGGACCGATGTCTCCTGCGTTTGGGGGGCCTGTTCCTGAAGTAGGTGCTTTGGGAGCAACAGAAGAAGATTTGCTCCTACTACCAAGGGGGCAGATGTGTTCTGGTGGCCCAGAGGGCCCACTGTTCATGGCACAGAGTGAGGAACCACTGGCACTTAGGACAGCGATGGTGACGCAGCTGCAGCATATGTCGATGTCAACCGAATGGAGTATAATCTTTCTAGTTTACATTTAGCCTCTGTGTAAGTCAACCGGTCCAGGGCCTTGTACTCCATGATTTTCTGGCGAGCAAGGAGAGTGATGCTTTCCACAGTTGGTGCAAGTGGGAGGAAGCGCACATGAAGTATATGGGTGTAGTGGACGTCTGCAGCCTCGACATGTTTCGCTAGAAGTGCAACAGGAAGACATGTGCCCGAACTTCCAACACTTAAAGCACTGCATAGGCGGAGGGACGTATGGTTTAACGTCACAGCGGTAAACCATCACCTTGACCTTTTCAGGCAATGAATCACTCTCAAAGGCCAAGATGAAGGCACCAGTAGCAACCATGTTGTTTTGGGTCCCCTGGAAACGCGTTGGATGAAATGAACACCCCACCTTTCTAAATTGACGCGGAGCTCGTCGTCAGACTGCAAGAGGGGATCGCGATGGAAACTGATCCCCTGGACCATATTGAGGCTTTTGTTGGGAGTGACACAAACAGGAAAATCACCCAGCTTATCACAGGCGAGTAACGCTCGGGATTGGGCTGGGGATACTGTCTGAATCAAGACTGCGCCGTTTCGCATCTTGGACAACGCTCTCACATCTCCAAACTTATCCTCAAGGTGTTCAACGAAAAATTGAGGATTCGTAGGTAGAAAGGAGTCCAATCAGTTCATCTACAGACTAAAAGCTGAGGGGAATATGGCTCTCTCCATTTTGTAGCCCTATGTTCCTCCCATGGTGTAGCGAGGGAGGGAAACAATTTAGAGTCATACCTGTCGGCATCGTATTCGATCTTGCCCTTCTTAGAGACAGCAGGCGCCGTACAGTCACCAGCAAGATATGACTTTATCTGCTTCGTTGCACGTCATCCACCCTGATGCCGCCCACTCTAATCAGGGGATCTCCCGACACGTGCCACCTAGCCACAGCAAAGACCACCTGTCATGATGGCCATTGCTGGGAGTCCTGATGCCCCAGGAAGACAGACATCATCTACTCCTTGATATACGAGGTCGAGTTTACAGCTTAGGCATCAGCAGTGCGATCCCTCTGTTGTCAGGTGGGTACTATCAAATGGGTACAAGACGGCCCCACCTCAACGGACTGGCTACCGTGTTGGATATTGGGCGCAGAGAAATCAGATACTGTCATGGGGGCGAAAGAGGACAGGAGACAACGGAAGAAGATGACATACCCCAGAAAGTGTTCTTGCCCCAACAGTTGAATCGCAGGTGTAGATGCAAAGCCATGACAAGGGATTCACGAGATCGAATATAAGGGCACTATGGACAACTCGTGCACCACATAAGGTGTCCTTCCCCATATGGCCTGCATTGCTGTAGAATTTTGAAAGTGGCAGGTCAAACCATAGAATGGGGCCTGAACACACAGGGCCGAAAAGTGTGAGGCTCCCTTCAGTCGCCTCTTACGACAACCGTCCGCGGTGGCCGAGTGGTTCTAGGCGCTTCAGTTTACAACTGAGCGACTGCTACGATCGCAGGTTCGAATCCTGCCTCGGGAATGGGTGTGTGTGATGTCCTTAGGTTAGTTAGATTTAAGTAGTTCTAAGTTCTAGTGGACTGATGATCTCAGATGTTAAGTCCCATAGTGCTCAGAGCCATTTGAACCATTTTTTCCTTACGACAGGCAGAAATACCTCGGGCCTTTTCTACCCTGGACCCGCAGGCAGTAAAGCAGCGATTGGGAAGGGAGTGAGACAGGGTTGTAGCCTCTTTTTGATATTATTTAATCTGTGAATTGAGCTGGCAGTAAAAGGAAACGAAGGATAAATTTTGAGAAGCAATTAAAGTTCAGGAAAAAGAAATTAAAACTTAGAGTTTCTCCGACGGCACCGTAAAGGATGTTCAAAAATAACTACGGATTTGAATCTACTGTAAGAGCAATTTATTTATTTATTTGGAAGAAGTAAAAAGAGTACGCTATCGTCTTCAAGAGATGAAGAGGTTCAAACGTGAAAATATTGGGCATATCACCCATCAACTTCATCGAGGATAAGTCAAATTTCTTGTTTCAGTTCTAACAGATTACGACTTTTGTTCCGGTATACTCGAGTCTTTCCCTACCCTCCCCGCCGGCCTCGGTGGTCTAGCGGTTCTAGGCGCGCAGTCCGGAACCGCGAGACTGCTACGGTCGCAGGTTTCGAATCCTGCCTCGGGCATGGATGTGTGTGATGTCCTTAGGTTAGTTAGGTTTAAGTAGTTCTAAGTTCTAGGGGACTGATGACCATAGATGTTAAGTCCCATAGTGCTCAGAGCCATTTTGAACCTACCCTCCCCCTCCCCCCCCCCCCACTACCCCCCACCCCAGGAAAAAAAAATCACAAAGTATCCGGTCACAAGATCGAGGTATGTTGGTTTGGGCTCCTCGGAACGAGATTAGTCTTTCCGGGAAGTTATGCAACAGAGCGGTTGCGACTTCTGAGGTGGGGCAAGTTGCGCCATTTTGTTGGAACCATAAATTCTCGACGTACATTTGATCTTAATGGGCTCAAAGAAGCAGTTAGCGCCGCAAGGTAACGAACTTCATTCACAATCACATCCCTTTTTGTTCATATTCAAAAAAGTAAGGATTAATTAAGCCCTGGGATTCCAAATCTTACACAAACTGTGACTCGCTGAGGCTGCAGGTCTTTTTCGTAAATTACTCTTTGGTTCTCTGATCCCCATATCTGGCAATTGTGTCTGTTCACAAAACCGTTTAAATGGAAGTCAGCTTCATTTGAGAAAATGATGCGCTTTGTGAAACCATGTCCCTCTAGTTCCGTTTCCAGAATCCATGGTACAAATTACGTCGTATTCCATGATCCGCTGGTTTAAGTTACGGTGTTAATTGACTTCTGTACGAGTATACACATCTGTTGTAAAGATCTGTGCATTTTCGCTGGACATGCGCGCATTTGTTGAGCGCGACGGCGACACAATTTTCGCCGGCCGGAGTGGCCGTGCGGTTCTAGGCGCTACAGTCTGGAGCCGAGCGACCGCTACGGTCGCAGGTTCGAATCCTGTCTCGGGCATGGATGTATGTGGTGTCCTTAGGTTAGTTAGGTTTAAATAGTTGTAAGTTCTAGGCGACTGATGACCTCAGAAGTTAAGTCGCATAGTGCTCAGAACCATTTGAGCGACATAATTTTCCCGGACTCAACAGTAACAGAACTGGGAAGAAAGCAACATTTGTCTCGCTCCGGCCACATCGAGGACGTCAATAGCTTTTGAAGTCTACAGCTGAACCGGTATTTTTTAAATTTTTTAATCAACCTACGAAAAGTGGGGTCTTTTCGTGCACTGTTGTGTCCAAGATTAGCACCGAGTTTGCTAACAGTTCCCGCGAAACTTTTCTCTTTCTTGTAGTGATTCTTCACAATAAACACTACTCCATGAACACTGACATCGAAAAGAATATCACAGTATCAAAACATAACTTCAATGATCATTGATAACAAGACATGGAAAAACAATGTTTCCAGAATGCAATTTTCACTCTGCAGCGGATTGTGCGCTGGTTTTGAAACGTCCGCCAGTAGTTCTGTGAAGTTTGGAAGGTAGGAGACGAGGTACTGGCGGAAGTACAATTGTGGGGAGGGGTCGTGAGTCGTGCGTGGGTAGCTCAGTTGGTAGAGCACTTGCCCGCGAAAGGTAAAGGTCTCGAGTTCGAGTCTAGGTCCGGCACACAGTTTTAATCTTCCAGGAAGTTTCAAAAACAATGTTGCAAACAACAATAAAGAAAGTTAACGGGCTTTTAAAATCTGGCGTACTTTTCGAGACAGCCTTTAATTCTGTGAGACGGCAAAGAAATTGGGAGAGCAGTTAGAGGAAACTCGTAATACGAATATCAACATAAATAAAACAAGGGAAATGGAATGCAGCCAAACTCAATCAGGTGATGCTGTTATATTAGGAATAGGAAAGAGTAGAAAATGAGTGTGGCTGAAGTAGAGAGGATATAAATAATGCAGAGTAACAGTAGCGAGAAAATCGTTTCTGAAAAAAAAATTCGTTAATGTTGAATATGAATTTATTAAGAAGTCTTTTCTGAAGGCATAGGTATGGAGTATAGACGTTCGGAAGTGAAACGTGGACGATACACAGTTGACACAAGAAGAGAAGATTTTTGAATATGTTGCAACAGAAGAATGTTTAAAATTAGATACCGAGATCGAGAAACTAATAAGAAGGTAATGAATCGAACAGGGGAAAACATAAATTTGTGGTACAGCTTGACTAAAATAACGCATTCGCCTTAAGAAATCGTCAACTTTGTACTGAAAGTAGGTGTGGACAGTAAGAATTGTAGAGTGAAACCAAGTCTTGAGTATAGTGAGCAGGTTCAAATAGATGCAGGTTGTGACAGTTGTACAGAGACGAAGAGGCTCGCTCAAGGTAGAGTAGTGACGAGTCCTGTGTCAGGCACGTCATCTGACAGAATACCACAAGAACGACAACATTTTTCAGAACGTAGTCTGAGGTTGAAGCGGCTGATGCCAACACACATTCATGTACAGAAAAAATATAACACCTTGAACGACTAGAGAAAAGACGTTCCATTATAGGATGTCTAAAAATGGCTCTGAGCACTATGGGACTTAACATCTATGGTCATCAGTCCCCTAGAACTTAGAACTACTTAAACCTAACTAACCTAAGCACATCACACAACACCCAGTCATCACGAGGCAGAGAAAATCCCTGACCCCGCCGGGAATCGAACCCGGGAACCCGGGAACCCGGGTAGGATGTCTAGATTAGTATGTTCTGCGTAAGTGATTAGCGTTTCAGTCACCTCAGTTCAGCATGTGTCCTGTTGCCTAGTAGGCCCGGGGTCCATCGTGGGCCCTGATAACTTGTTCCATGCCATCAACACGTACAGACCGCAAATGGTGCATTCACCTGGTTCCAAAGCTCATCTGTGGAAGTTGGCATTGGGTCACAGCGCTGCACCCGTCGTTTCACCATATCCCACACATTTTCGATTGGCGACAAGTCTGGTGATCTGGCGGGCCAGGAAAATAGGCTGACATCCTGTGAGACTCAGAAGGCACGTGTTCGTGCAGCAACATGTGATCGTGCATCGTCTTGCTGAAAAATGGCGTCTGGAGTGTTGTGCAGAAAGGGTACAGCTACAGGTCTCACGATGTCGGTCACGCATATCACACTGGTCACAGTGCCCTGGACACGCGCCAGTGTGGTTTGTGGTTGTACCCAATAGCACCCAATATCATAAGGCCTTGAGTTGGTGCTGTATGTCTTGCGCAAATGCAGTTACTGTGATGCCGTTTCCCCTGTGTGCAGCGGACCAAAGTGCTTCCATTATTTGCAAAGAAACAAAACCTGGACTCATCCGAAACTACCATCTGATGCCATTTCTGGTCCCAGTGACGTAGTTCCATACACCATTGCCGTCTAGCATGTTTCTGCAAGGACCGTCACTCCTGATACTGTACATACGATGTGTTCCGCTGTTCCACTGTTGCGCCAGAGCCTAGGGGGACGCAGACATGTCCTGGACCATTCGAATGAGATGTTGATCTTCTCCGCGGGGGGGGGGGGGGGGGGGGTTGGTCTGGGTTGTGCGACCTGACTCATCTCGTCGTATTCTACGGCCTCCCGTGAACTATTCTGCACACACCCGTTGCGCTGCCGAACACTTCGTCCCACACGAGCAGCAGTTTCCCGGATGGATGCATCACATTCTCTCATGCCAATAACGCGCCCTCTTTCAAACTCATTTATCTGACGGCACGGTTCGTGCATACGTCTGTGAGGCATCCTGCATGTCTGTTCAAGTCACACTGATCCATTTTAGTGACAACGGGACACGCAGGCACATTTTACTGGTGGTGGTGTTGACCCTCAACCTGCGGACCGACATGGTTCAAATGCTAATCATTACTGCAGAATATACTAACTTAGGTGTTCTGTGAATATGAACGTTCTATCACTAGTCGTTCAAGTTGGTCTTTTTTTTAAAATAAAACATGAGTCTGTTGTCACCAGTGATTAGATACACTACTGGCCATTAAAATTGCTACACCAAGAAGAAATGCAAATGATAAACGAGTATTCATTGGACAAATATATTTTACTAGAACTGACTTGTGATTATATTTTCACGCAATATGGGTGCATAGATCCTGAGAAATCAGTACCCAGAACAACCACCTCTCGCCGTAATAACGGGCTTGATACGCCTAGGCATTGAGCCAAACAGAGCTTGGATGGCGTGTACAGGTACAGCTGCCCATGCAGCTTCAACACGATACCACAGTCCATCAATAGTAGTGACTGGCGTACTGTGACGAACCAGTTTCTCGGCCACCATTGACCAGACGTTTTCAATTGGTGAGAGATCTGGAGAATGTGCTGGCCAGGGCAGCAGTGGCACATTTTCTGTGTCCGAAAAGGCCCGTACGACATGTGGTCGTACATTATCCTGCTGAAATGTAGGGTTTCGCAGGGATCGAATGAAGGGTAGAGCCACGGGTCGTAACACATCTGAAATGTAACGTCCACTGTTCAAAGTGCCGTCAATGCGAACAAGAGGTGACCCAGACGTGTAACCAGTGGCACCCCATACTATCACGCTGGGTGATACGCCAGTATGGCGATGACGAATGCACGCTTCCAATGTGCGTTCACCGCGATGTCGCCAAACACGGATGCGACCATCGTGATGCTGTAAACAGAACCTGGATTCATCCGAAAAAATGACGTTTTGCCATTCGTGCACCCAGGTTCGTCGTTAAGTACACCATCCCGGGCGCTCCTGTCTGTGATGCAGCGTCAAGGGTAACCGCAGCCATGGTCTCCGAGCTGATAGTGCATACTGCTGTAAACGTCGTCGAACTGTTGGTGCAGATAGTTGTTGTCTTGCAAACGTCCCCATCTGTTGACTCAGGGATCGAGACGTGGCTGCACGATCCGTTACAGCCATGCGGATAAGATGCCTGTCATCTCGACTGCTAGTGATACGAGGCCGTTGGGAACCAGAACAGCGTTCCGTATTACCCTCCTGAACCCACCGATTCCATATTCTGCTAACAGTCCGTGGATCTCGACCAACGCGAGCAGCAATGTCGCGATACGATAAACCGCAATCACGATAGGCAACAATCCGACCTTTATCAAAGTCGGGAACGTGATGGTACGCATTTCTCCTCCTTACACGAAGCATCACAACAACGTTTCACCAGACAACGCCGGTCAACTGCTGTTTGTGTACGAGAAATCGATTTGGTAACTTTCCTCATGTCATCACTTTGAAGGTGTCGCCACCGGCGCCATCCTTGTATGAATGCTCTGAAAAGCTTATCATTTGCACATCACAGCATCTTCTTCCTGTCGGTTAAATGTCACGTCTGTAGCACGTCATCTCTGTGGTGTAGCAATTTTAATGGCCAGTAGTGTATTTACTTCCGTTACGAGGCCTATCACGTTCCGAAGTTAATACTCTTTTTTCAAGGTCTATAAAAACGATCTTTCGTGGTACACTTGCTTTAATTTTTAATCTGACGTTGATGAATGAAAGCGGATGATATTACTTTTTAAGTATCAATGTTTCCAATTACGTATCGTATTTGATGGACATAAATTTAAATTAGCATCCAATGAATGCGTAATTATGAACAGTGCGTCGCCTGGAGACACATTCTGGTTGTCATGAGGATCTTTGGGTGTCTGCGGTGGCGCCGCCTGTAAGTGGATGCTGTGAAGAGTTCCCGGTACGAAGAGTCTGTTGTGAGCCCACGACCAGGAAGATACCGGAGTACTTCCAAACTGCCGGCAGCGATCGGCTGGCGGAGCTACGGGAAGTGTACCGTGGTAGTGGTCTGACTCTTGACCCCGTTTCCTTCTGCATTTTTTTGGATAGCATTTGTGCTAGGAATTACTGCGCTGCACTGTAATTGTAATTATCTGCGGTACCCTGGAGTATTGTGTAAGTACAGCCAAACTTCCACGATGGAGAAATCTTTCATGAATCGATACAAGACATTCCAAGGAATATAAAATGCATGCGGTGCGTTCCTCCTCTTATCAAAAGTGACGTTTGATTTAGACCGTGTTCGAGTGTATTCCCTCTCAAAGATTGTGGATTTCATACTGGTTGTTTTAAGGTAACGTTCCTGAACTCGGCCGGGGAAGACAGTAACTCAAGAGCATAGCTCAAAGCCACACAAGACATGTATGAAAGAGGATAACATACCAGAAAAACGTATAACTAATTCTCTAGTAAAGTACGAAAACTGAGAGAGGTGGCGCAGTGGTTAGCACACTGGACTCGCCTTCGGGAGGGCAACGGTTCAAACCAACGTCCGGCCTTGCTGATTTTGGGTTTTCCGTGATTTCTCTAAATGGCTTCAGGCAAATGCCAGGATAATTCGTTTGAAAGGGCACGGCCGATTTCCTTCGCTATCTTTCCGTAACCCGATGGGACCGATGACCTCGCTGTTTGGTCACGTCCCCCAAAAAAAATTGTTCAAATGGCTCTGAGCACTATGGGACTCAACTGCTGAGGTCATTAGTCCCCTAGAACTTAGAACTAGTTAAATCTAACTAACCTAAGGACATCACAAACATCCATGCCCGAGGCAGGATTCGAACCTGCGACCGTAGCAGTCTTGCGGTTCCAGACTGCAGCGCCTTTAACCGCACGGCCACTTCGGCCGGCTCACGTCCCCCCAAATCAACCAATCGACCGAAGTATGAAAAGTAACTAGATATCAGCAATCTGTTACAATGTTTTATTGACCGCTACGGAGTTCGTATCTACATTTGTATAGCATCTCCATCCATTAGAGTGCTGTCGTCGTGTTTAGAGCAGGATACAATGTAACTCATTGGCAGTTGTAACTAGGAAAAATTAACTCCCTTGAAACACAACAACAATACAATATTTTCTCACAGATATGTCCTTCACAGTAATCACTCTTCTTCTGACGCTCTTCTCGACCCTTATAAATCCTATCAGACCTAGAAACAACGCTAAAAACGAATACCACTAATGCACTTTGGTGGCTGTTGTAGCTGTTACAATGAACTGCAAATCTAATCACTTACACACAGGCTGACGGTGCGTTCCTAAACGAAGTTACGTTGAGATCCGGTCTTGTCTTGTAGGTGGTTCACTTTTTTAGTACACCAATGTTTGAAGTAAGATAACGCAGGTTGCCCGAAGCAAAGAAGATACAAGAAAGAGTTTGGCACTGAGGAAGAAAGTTTCTTTTTTTTTCTTTTTGCAGAAAATGACCCCTCCTGGTATCAGATACTGATACGGAATCGAGGAAGAAGTTCCTGACCAAGAACGTCTACTTTGAATGGAAGTGAAATGTGGACCATTGGAAAAGAAACAACTGGAAACATTTGAAATGTGGTGCTATAAAGCAATGTCAAAGAATTAGTCGTTCGATAAATAACAAAATGAATATGTGCTGCAAGTAACATGTCGCGACTGAGTGTTTGTGGTTATGGAACACCTTTTCCACAAGAAGGGAAACAGTAGGCATCCACGAATGGTTGGCCCAGGAAGAAAGGGTGGGGCGGGAAATAACATGGCAGTAACGAACGACTCCAATAAGAAAAACAGTTCATAGAGGATATTGCGTTAGCAGTAACATAGATATTTGGTAGTAATTCTAAGAACTGATCACGTACGAGAGTCGTTCAATAAGTAATGCCCAACATTTAAAAAAAGCAATTAATGTACATAGACAAACGTCCTTGTTGGGTGCTTCACATTTGATGCTTGTTCTGTGCGCCGGTGAAGTTTCGAACGGTTCTGGAAGATGGCAGAGACATCGAACAGTGTCAAAATGTCGTCTACATATGACTCATGTTACAATCAGCGCGCTGTTATTGAATTCTTGTGCGCAGAAAAAGCAACCGTGGTGAACATTCATAAACGTTTGTGTGCAGTGTACGGGGATGCTGCAATTAATAGGAGTAAAGAAAGTTACAGCCTTAGGAAATGCAGCAACAGTGCCCCATGGTCAACCACGCTCGGGACGTCCTGCCGCAGCCATTGCATCAGACATGCTGAACCGTACGGATGCCATTATTCGTGCCGACCGGCATCAGAACTCGACAATTGGCTCTCCTGTTGTCGGTCAGCATTGGAAGTGAGTCTAATGATCGAGACTCACGGATATTCAAAGAGGTGCTCACGATGGGTTCCACGAATGCTCACAGCGGACGACAAGATTCAAAGAAAGGCCATTTCATCAGAATTGTTGGTGATACGTGGTATTTATTGGAAAACATGGAAGGGAGGACCCACCTATGGTGTCACCGACAGACACCACACTTGCTAGGTGGTAGCTTTAAATCGGCCGCGGTCCGCTAGTATACGACGGACCCGCGTGTCGCCACTGTCAGTGATTGCAGACCGAGCGCCGCCACACGGCAGGTCTAGCGAGACGTCCTAGCACTCGCCCCAGTTGTACAGCCGACTTTGCTAGCGATGCTACCCTGACAAATACGCTCTCATTTGCCGAGACGATAGTTAGCATAGCCTTCAGCTACGTCAGTTGCTACGACCTAGCAAGATATTGAGATATTAAAAGCATGTACATTCAAGAGCGATTTCTCCAATCGTGGAATAAAGTTAAGTATTACTTCCACTACGTACTTTATTTGCTATATTAAATACATTGTCCTGTTCCAGCCCTCACGCCAATCTGCGTGAGCTTGCTAGCGTGCATTTCGGCCTCCTCTAGCTACAAGGTGTTGGCTCTTCTGCCAGCACTTCACCACCAATGTAACTTTCTTTTCACACAACCTGTTAATTTAACAATATGTGATGATAAATCTGTTTTCTTTACAAAATTAACAAATCTGTGAAACGAATAAGCTTTTGCAAGAGAAATCAAAACAAGAACAACATGATAATAACTACAATGGCCCGGACCTGCAGCCGCCCTTTATCGGGTGAAACAGCGGTGTTTACTACCACGTTGGACACAGTTCCTCTTATAAAATGCCCTTCGGCAACACATGAAAACATAAGCAATACTGATGACAAGAGGGTTTCAATTACTCAAACAGATGACATAAATCTTTTTTTTTAAAATTTGGAAACTATGTCGAAAGGGTCGGGGTAAAGATGTGCACCTGTGCTTAAAGGTTAAACAGATTAGGAAACAATTATGACAATGAATGACGAATGAACATCAACTGGGAGGGAGGTGATAACCTGGTAGCTGATGGAGTTCATTGGAGAGAACTTGTTGCCCGATATGACATCTTGCGTTGGAGACACTAAGTAATATAAAATGCCGTGGTATAATCATCACAAGGGGTTTACATTAGTTGTTATTAGAGCGCTTTTGCTTTTTGGGGAAGTGGGGAGCGGTGTCATGACTCCTATGACGCTTCCCTCCCCCCCTCCCCTCCACCTTTTCGGGACTGCACCAGCCACGGCCAGGTTATTGGTCTCGTGTTCGCCAGCTCCGTAAATCAGCTGGTGCCGCAAAGCTGCCATTTTGTTGACGCGCCAGTCTGAGGCCGGCCAGGGTGGCCGAGCGGTTCTAGGCGTTACAGTCTGAAACCGCATGACCGCTACGGTCGCAGGTTCAAATCCCGCCTCGGGCAAGGATGTCTGTGATGTCCTTAGGTTAATTAGGTTTAAGTAGTTTTAAGTTCTAGGGGACTGATGACCTCAAAAGTTAAGTCGCATAGAGCTCAGAGCCATCTGAACCAGTCTGTGCCCAGATGTACAGTTAGAAACTGCCCCATGTTTTGTAACCAGGTGACGCCGCGTCAGGATGTGTAGCGGGAATCTGCGTTGTGCGCGAACCTATCCACCTTGTGGGCGCAGCGCGACAGGAAGGCGTTGATGCAAACAGCAATCAGAATAATTATAACAGGCACTCGGCAGCAGGCGGAAGCGGAAGTTGGGTCGCGCGTAGTTTTCGGCGCCGTTAGAGCCGTGGCGGACCGTGGCGCGCGCTTCCGTTTAATCGCTACTGCGTCACAGCGGCACCGTCCCACGATAAAGGCTTCACTGCTCATGTTTACGTTCTCGCCGGACGGTTGATAAAAGTTAATGCGAGCTGACGCTGTGCGCCGACACGCACGTCACGAGAACAATCGACTGTGTTTACCCTCCAGTTTCGACTCTCGTGTTGCTCAAACTGTTCTCATCCGACAGAATAAACAAAAATGTAGCCCTCTCACTGGTCTGAGAATAGATTCAATCACTTTAACAAGTGAAACATTTATAACGCATAGAAAATGTTGAGGGGAAGGCAAACCAAAGACTGCGTTTTATTGGCAGGGCACTTCGAAAATGTAACAGACCTACTGAAGCGACTGCCTGCGCTACGATTTTCTGTCCTCTTTTAGAATACTGCTGCGCGGTGTGGGATCCTTACCAGATAGGGTTGACGGAGTACATCGAGAAAGTTCAAAGAAGGGCAGCACTTTTTGTATTATAGCGTAATAGGGGAGAGAGTGTCACTGACGTGATACAGGATTTGAGGTGGACATTATAAAAACGAAGTCGTTTTTCGTTATGGAATTTTCTCACGAAATTTTAGTCACCAACTTTCTCCTCCAAATGCGAAAATATTTTGTTGACGCCGACCTGCATACGGAGAAACGATCATCATAGTAAAACAAGGGAAATCAGAGCTCGCACGGAAAGATCGTTTTTCTGCACATTGTTCGAGTTTGGAATAATAGAGAATTATTAAGGTAGTTCGATGAACCCTCTGCCAGGCACTTAAGTGTGATTTGCAGAGTATCCGTGTAGATGTAGATGTAGATACCTCACTCTCTATGCGCTTAACTTAAAATACAGAAGGACCTTGATAACCAAGCATGCTTGAGGATTTGTCAATGCTCGGTTATCAAGTATGTTAGATTATCAAGGTATTTTTAAAAACCTAGTTTAAAAGAGAGATATTAACAAAAAGTTCAGAAATAAGTAACTTTTTTTATTAAACACAACACGGTGATAACAGTTTAAAAATTAAAAATTTGTATTAATATTCTGTAAAAACGAAACCGTACTGCTCTATTAAATCAGTTTAAGGCTACAAGTACTAGAAAAATTGAGATATGTAAATAATGTTTTGTGTACCACTTACGAAATAATATAAATACCACTGATTTGAAAAGGTCAAAAACAAGCTCATTAATAGAAATTGTTACCGAGAATTTGATGCAGTTCACGAGTAATCACTGTCTTTAGGAATAGCAAAGACATCTGACGTTGATGAGATTGGTTCAAATGGCTCTAAGCACTACGGGACTCAACTTCTGAGGTCATCAGTCCCCTAGTACTTTGAACTACTTAAACGTAACTAACCTAAGGACATCACACAAATCCATACCTGAGGCAGCATTCGAACCTGCGACCGTAGCGGTTGCGCGGTTCCAGATTGTAGAGCCTAGAACCGTTAATTAGAGCGTGTAATATGTCGGGCTGGCATCTATAACTGAAGGTTTGGCTGAAATTTTGTTATGAGTCTTCTGGAGCTTTGGAGATATGCCCACTTGTTCTTGCATTGACATTTTTTTTTCTTTTGTCAAAAACTGTTTTATTTGAGGTGCAAATTAATAACTTCATAAGCGTTGCATTGTTGGCTCCTCTCAGCGAATTTCACAAAAGCGTTTATCGCTTCTGAAGGCTTGGCCCAATAGGTTTGAGTTGTAGGTTCTAATTCTTCGTCACTCTCAGTTTCTGTTGCCTGAGTTAAAAACACTTTGTAATATCACGTCGTCAGTCAACTCTTCTCCGACAGCCAAATTTATGTCAATGTCGATCCATTCGTTAACGTTTTCTGCTGAACGAGTAGTAGTTGATACTAGCGCAAATCTAACAAAGCAGCTGGCTTATCTTGGTGAGAATGCAATCGCGTCAATAAAGCAAACAGTTGTTACTGACTAGGAGCTGATCAGAACGTTTCCTATGTTTCACGAAGGGATATGACACTACTGTCAACCGCGCCGAGCTACTAGGGCGTTCAATCAGTTGTTACTAATGAGGCAACGCGCCGAACGGTTCCGATGTTTCTCGAAGGCATACGATTGTACTGCCAACCGCGCCGAGCTACGAGGGCGTTCAGTAAATAATAGAACACTTGTCTTTCTTCGACCGATTTCGGTTGAAAAAATGCGGAATTTGTTTCAGCATAGCGTGAAATACTCCCGCTACAGTCCCTGCAGTTTCAAGAAGTTACGATTGGAGGTGGCGCTTACACGTAGCCTTCAAAATGGCGTCTGTGAGCAGAGAGCTGTCATTGAGTTTGTTTTGGTGGAAAACCGGAGCACAGCAGATATGGAGAATGTCTGTGGAGACCTGATAGTGAGCTAAAGCGCGGTGAATCGTTGGACGAGGCGTATGTCATCATCGCAACATGGTGGCGCAAACCTGCCCAATATCCCGAGTGCCAGCCGACCGCACACAGCTGTGACTCCTGCAATTTTGAAACGTGTGGACACTCTTATTCGAGATTATCAACGTATCATAATCGAACACCTCGCGGTATAACTGGACTTCCCAGTTGGTAGTACTAACACACTCTTCCACCAGTTGGGGTACTAAGAGGCGTGCGCCCGCTCGGTTCCTCGCCACCTAATAGAAGACCAAAACGAGTAGCGAAGGGCCATCTGTGCGTAATTGCTTGCTTGTTACCAGGCTGATGTTGAAAAGTTTGTGTCAACCTTCGTCACTGGTGATGAAACATGGGTTCATCACTTAGAACTGAAAATAAAACGGCAATCCTCTCCTCCGAAGCCAAAGTTCAAAACCGCAACTGCAGTCGGTAAACTGATAGCGACGGTCTTAAGGGTCTCTTAAGGGGTTATTGTGTTTGATTCTCTCCCTATGGTCCAACGATCAACTCTAAAGTGCACTGTGCTTTCCTCAGAAAACTGAAGAAACGATTTCAGCGTGTTCGTCGCCACAAAAATGCAAACGAACTTCTACCTCCCCATGACAATGTAAGGCCTTGCACCCGGGAGGAGCTTATCGTTGGACTGTTCTTCCTCATCCACTCTACAGCCCGGATCTCGCGACTCCCCACTTCCATGTTTGGCCCAATGAAGGATGCACTGCGCGGGAACCAGTACGTGGATGATTGGGAGGTTGCGATGCAGCAAGACCTGGCTCTGATGTTGACATGTAGAGTGGTACCATGCGGGCATACCGGCCCTGCCAAATATGTGGCGTGAGGTAATCGCATTGAAGAGAGATATTGTTGAAAACATAGGATTTTGTAGCCAAGAGTGCGGAGAATAATGTGCTCTATTCGAATCCTCAATAAATCCAACCTGCTATCAGAAAGAAATGGGTTGCGTAACTTACTGAATATCCCTCGTAAAAATATGGGAAAATTTCTGATTCGTACCGGAATATGCGGTCTGCCGGATTATCGAGTGCCGTATTATCGCGGTCTTACTGAACGCACAGCGAGTGGATCAAAATGAGAAAGTGACTGACAGTTAATTGTTCACAAATCACCACAGCAACAACCAATCATAGCACGAGTCTGGTGACACCTCGTGTCCTGCACACAGCTATCGCATCGCCGTTACCTCAGTCGCCGTTCAGTTGCGGGTGAAAATTGTTGTGAGTGTGAAAATTGTTGTGAGTTGGTTTGCCTCTCAGTGCAGTACGTTTCTTATAGGGAATGTGTGTAGCTAAATTTGAAATTGCTTGGGGAAGAGATGACACTGCTATGAGCTTGCAAAGCGAAATGAATGCTATTCGTTGATGGGGAATACACACTGCCAACACAAGCTGGGCAGACTGTAGTTCAACTATTAGTACCTGCGTGCACTTCATCGACGGAACCACACTACACAAAAACCCCTTTCAGCAATATTAACGTTAGCTTTATTGAAAAGACCCAGGGGACGGCAAAGAATTCACAGCCTGTTCGCCTGTTCCGAGCTTACAGTTGAAAATAACTAAGCATGCAGGGAACAAAAACATCAGCGCTATCTCGTAACTAGGCAGGAACTACACTGCCAGCATGAAAGTTACAAAAACAAAACATAAGTATATAAAATACAGCGCCTCTGGTGGTTGGTGAGCAAAATATTTGACGGCGAAAAATATCCAGACACCTCTGCGTAATATGAAATCGACCAGTAGATGTCACGAGAGGCGAGTCCGGCAGTATAAAAGAGAGTGGAGAGCTATTTTTTTGTCGAGAAGCAGCAACAACAGAATGGGTCGGTCAGGAGGGCTTACTGACTTCGAACTTGGAGGCACTGGATGTCATCCGACTAACAAATACGGCACGAACATTTCACTTCTCTGGACCTGCTCTAGTCGACTGTGGGACTGTTGCACTGTGGAAGAGTGAGGAGCAACCATAGCTAAACCGAGACCAGGTATGCGTCATGCACTGACAGCCATGATGTTTGAGATGGTGTTAAGAGCCACGCCACTGGTATGTCGATGACTGGAAACGAGTGATTTCATGTGATAAATCGCGTTATACCATGTGGCAATCCGATGAAAGCGTTTAGGTGTACGAATGCCTGGAGAACGTAGCCAACCAACATGTGTAGCCCCAACATTGAAGAACAGAGGAGGTGGTGTAACATTGTGGAATATTTTTCGTGATTAGGGCGTGGTCCCCTTATTGCCCTTAAGAAAACGCTAAATGCTGAAGGTTCTGAATACAAATTACAGCAATGTGTAGTGCTTATATAGAGGAACAGTTCTGAGATGATGATTGCTTGCATCAGTAGAAAATACCAGCTGTCATAAAGTAACATGTATGAGGCAATGGTCTGTGGAAAATAACGTTCCTAAAATGGACTGGATTGCCCAGAGTCCCTCACCCGAACCCAGTGGAGCATCGTTCGGATGAGTTAGAACGGCGACTGCACACCTAGTTCAACATTCGCTACCTTCCCAGGTTTCGCCCTTTGGGGAAGATTGGGCTGCCACTAATCAACGAACATTCAGACACCTCATTGAAAGTATCCCGAGCTGGCGTCAGCCGTCATAAAGACAAAGGGTTGTGAAACTAATATTAACTTTTATTTAATAAAGAAATTCTCCACATGGCCGTGAAAACTGAGAAGTTATTTTATTTTATTTTCGCTACCAGTTTCGTCAATCCATTATGCCATCTTCAGGCCTCATACGCCCCTCTCAAAAATTATCGATATTTGCATACTGAGGTCATCTGTTTCTGGATGTCGTGAATTCTCGACCCCCAGTATGCTAGTTCGACAATTTTTGAGTAGTGTTTATGGAACCAGAAGATGACATATTGTATTGCCGACACTGGCAGCGAAAATAAAATAACTTCTCAATCTGCACAGCTATTGAGAATTCACGACGTCCAGGATCAGATGGCCCCAGTATGCCAATAGCGACATTTTTGAGAGGTGCATATGGAGCCTGAAGATGACATATTGAATTTCCTAAATTGGTAGCCAAAATAAAATAAAATAAAATAACTTCTCAATTTGCACGGCTGTTTGGCGAATTTCTTTGTTAAATATTTGACCAGCCGCTGTCCCACGTTACAGTGTATTAACAGAGGGCAAATACTGATGTCCTGTAATAGGTTCAAATGTTCAAATGTGTGTGAATTCCTAAGAGACCAAATTGCTTAGGTCATCAGTCCCTAGACTTACACACTACTTAAACTAACGTATACTGAGAACAACATACACACCTATGCCCGAGGGAGGACTCGAACCTCCGGCGGGAGGGCCACAAGGTCCGAATACTTTTGATCTCATAGTACACTAACATGGATAATGGCGAACCGTCAGCATCTCCTTCCCATTCCCTTTCCATGCTCAATCTGTCAATCACTTTGTTATTCCGATTCCGGTATACTGCTCACTTCGCGAATAGGTAGCTTAGGCACACGGGAAATCAACACAGCAGCCTTCCTTTTACCCAGTGTTCTGTCATGCACTTCGAGTGCGTTTCCGTTGCTCCGTCCACAGGGCCTGATTACACATAGTCTAGGTAGCCCTGGACCAAGGATGTCGAGAGAAAAGAGAGCGCCTTGGACTTGGGTCGGTCAACATGGTCACAAAAAAATGCATTTAGTTTGGAAATACGGAAAGGAAGCCAGAAGCATTATCAACAGTGTAGCGTTTGGTTCATTGTTCAGATCCACTGGAAGGCGATTGGTAATGTCGCTGGTTGCTACTGCTGCGTAGTTACGTTTCACGTCTATTCGTGTACAACACAGTTATCAGTTGTCTTCATTGCACAGGTTACCATATATTTTCTTAAGTTATCTTACACGACGAGCGGTGAGAGGATTCTCTGTTGCTAAGTTCCACACAATGTAAGAAGTGAACCAGTGAACGAATAAAACTATGTACAGTAATCATTTCTCAAATGTAGTAGAAAATATAGGGACAAGCAGTTCTAGAGAAAAATCAAAAAAATCGAAATGCTGCTTCAGAGAACAATAATTTTTATGAATTTAGAGATTTTTTAATATGATTTGGATTCTTAATCAGAGCACATGGCTCGAGCGAAATCTTCTGGTAAGCAGCAAGGTGCTTACCAACACATTAAGGTGGATGTCCCTCCGAAAATAAAAAGTTAAATGTTAGCAGGAAAGCATAGGCACTAGTCCCGTCTGAAACCGCAGTGATGAAAACGAAATATCACCACTAAACGCTAAAATATTGCTTAGTCATAGGTTGATTTATTCATTCATCTGTAATTGTATTAATAACCCATCGCTATAATTTGTAGAAAGAATAGTTAGTGAGGTATATCGTAATATTATTTTGAACTGATAGGAATATCCAGTTCATTGCTTATGTTAGACGAGAGCTTGTTGAACATCTTACTAGTAGAGAACATAACTCCTTCCTGAACGTTGGACATGGAGGCAAAGTCTACACAAAAAGGATTTTTGTGCCTTCTATTACGACTGTGTATATCACAGTTAATTAGAAACTGATTTTTATAATCACCAACCCAAACCTTCAAGGAGGAAATGTACTGCGAAACGTGAGTAATCATTCCTCGATCCTTAAAAAGGATCCCGCAAGATATACAGTTATCTTCTTTACACAATACTCTTACTGCTGGCTTCTGCTATCAAAGGTGGGTGTTTATTCAGCCGTTCGAGCTATATCCTGTTCCTTCGCTCTCTCCCCCTCCCTCTCTCTCTGTCTCTCTCCCTCTCTCTCTCCCTCTCTCTCTCCCTCTCTCTCTCTCTCTTTAAATCTTCTGACTGGACTGATTGTGATGGGCCCGCCAAAAATTCCTCTTCCGTGGCAACTTTTTCATCTCTGACTACTATTGCAACCTACGTCCTCAATTACTTAATGAATGTATTCCTACCTACGTTTTCCTTTACAGATATCACCCCCACAGCTCCCTTTCTCCCTTTAATACAATGGAACTCATTCACTGATACCTGTTCTCTCGCTCTCTCCCCCTCCCTCTCTCTCTGTCTCTCTCTCTCTCTCTCTCCCTCTCTCCCTCTCTCTCTCTGTCTTTAAATCTTCTGACTGGACTGATTGTGATGGGCCCACCAAAAATTCCTCTTCCGTGGCAACTTTTTCATCTCTGACTACTATTGCAACCTACGTCCTCAATTACTTACTGAATGTATTCCGACCTACGTTTTCCTTTACAGATATCACCCCCACAGCTCCCTTTCTCCCTTTAATACAATGGAACTCATTCACTGATACCTGACAAATGTCCTGTCATACTGTCCCTTCTTCTTGTCATTGTTTTCCGTGTATTTCTTTTTCTCAACAGTTCTGCAGATAACCTCCCCATTCCCTTCTTTATTAGTCCATTTATTTACAAGATTATCCTGTAGCACCACCTTTCGGATGCTTCGATTCTTTTCTGTTTCGGTTTTCCCACATGCCGTATTTCATTAGTGTACAATGCTGTGCTCCAAACGTACATTCTCAAAGATTTATTACTCAAATTAAGGCCTATGTTTGATACTAGAACACTCCTCTTGGTCAGGAATGATCTTTCTCGGTGTATCACGGGTTGTTTAGCGGTCTAAGTAGCAAATTCCTTGACCTCATCTACTTCGTGATCCCCAATTCTGATGTTAAGTTTCTCGCTGTTCTCATTTCCTCTACTTCTCATTACTTTCGTCTTTCTTCGATTTACTCTCAGTCCACAGTAAATACTCATTAGACTGCTCACTCCACTCAATAAATGCTGTAATTCAATTTCACTGAGGATAGCAATGTCATCAGCAAATCTTGTCACTGATATTCTGGTGTGCGTACTGTAAGACCTTCAGTACACACAACATCAGATTACTTGACTTGTCGCTCTAACGAAGTAGGCGAGTGTCAGCAATGTGTCTCGTGGTCTTATCGTGGCGTGTTTATCTTCTGCCGTTAGGTCAGACGATACAAATGCCACTTGCACGCTTAGAGTAGCAGATTGACGGTGACCAACTTTAAACAGAACTTGATTAATTTTCACACACATTTATTAAAATAATAACAAGCATAAAAATTACTTAACTTGGTTCTGGATGGTATTTACAATTGACAACCTGAAGTTCCTTTGGTATTGGTACGTTAATCTTATTCTCACTTATATCTCTGATACTTGACAAAAGTGTCTATACATTTATCTTCATGGCTATGTACAGGAATATGGTAATCTTATTAGGTGCAGACTGAAACTTGACTATAGACTGGTACAGACAAATGTAGAACTCGTACAGACTGGTACAGACTAATGCAGACTGGCACAGACTGGTGCAAACAAATGCAAACTGACTAATCGGAGGTCTGTACACTCATTATAATACCTCGCGCATTCATGTATCACTGCGCGAGTGTGACACGCGAAGAGAATTTTGGTTCTACATTAGCAGCAATCTCATTGGCTGCGTTACGTATTAATACGCTGATCGGCGGAAGCAGAATTTGGTCCGTCTCTATGGCAGCGCCATCTCGTAGTGCGGAGATGGACGAGCGCTGCGCCTGCGCTGTTGTGCTTAGCAGGGCGCTCTCTAGTGAAAAACTTGTGTACACGCTGACTACGCAGAACTATGTACACAACAGATATCCTTTCACTTTGAGTTTTAATCCCACACCTGAATTTTTCTTTTATTTCCGTCATTGCTTCTTCGACATATAGATTGAACAGTAAGACAGTAAGACTACATCCATGTTTTACACCCTTTTTAATCCGAGCACTTCGTTCTTGGTCTCCCAGTCTTATTGCTCCTTCTTGGTTCTTATCCATATTGTGTATTAACCGTCTTTCCCAATTGCTTACTCCTGCTTTACTCAGAATTTCGAACTTCTTGCACAATTTTACACTGTCGAACGCTTTTCCAGGTAGACAAATCCTATAAATGTGTCTTGATTTTTCTTCAGTCTTGCTTCCACCATCAACCGCAGCGTCAGAAATGCCTCTCTGGTGCCTTTGCCATTCCTATAACCAAACTTGTCGTCCACTGACAGATCTTCAGTCTCCTTTTTCAATTATTCTGTATGTTATTCTTTGATGCATGAGCTGTTAAGCTGATTGTGCGGTAACTCTCGCACTTGTCTACTCTTGCTATCTCAGCAGTTGTTTGGATTATGTTTATCCGAAAGTCTGATGTTATATCGGCAGTCGCATACATTCTACACACCAACGTCAACGTTAATAATGGTGCTAGAAATTCCTATGGAATTTTATATATCCTTCTTCCTTATTTGACCTTAAGTCGTCCAAAGCTCTTTTAGATTCTGATTTTAATACTGGTAGCCCTCTCTTTTCCCTGACGACTTCTGTTTCTTCTTCTATCACGTCATCAGACAAGTTCTCCCTCTCATAGAGACCTTCCATCCATTCACTCTCTCCTCTACATTTAACAGTGGAATTCCCATTGCCCTCTTAATGTTACCACCCTTGCCTTTAATTTCACCGAAGATTGTTTGACTTTTGTACATGCAGAGTCAGCCCTTCCGACAATCATTTCTTTTTCGATTTCTTCATATTTCTCATGCAGCCATTTCGCCTTAGCTCCCCTGCACCTGCTATTTAAGTCATTCATAAGTGACTTGTGTTTCTGTGTTCCTTAATTTCCCTAAACGTTTTCGTACGTCCTTCTTTTGTCGATCGGCTGAAGCATTTCTTCTGGTACGCATGGCATCTCCGCAGTTACGCTCCTTGCGCCTACGTTTCTCTTTCTGTGATTGCTCCCTCTTCCCCCTCTTCAATTGAGCTGCCTACTGAGGAATTCATAATCGCAATATCTATAGCGTCAGAGAACTTCAACGAATCTCTTCATTCCTTAGTACTTCTGTAATCCACTTCTTTGTCCAAAGATTCTTCCTGACTAGTTTCTTAAAGTTCATCCTAGTGTTCATCGTCATTAAATTATTATGATCAGAATCCATATCTTCTCCTGGGTATGCCTTAGAATCCAATACCTCATTTCGGAATCCCTGCTTGATCATGATGTAATCTAACTGGAATCTTTCTGTATCCCCTGGCCTTTTCCAAGTATAACTTCTCCTCTTGTGATTCTCGAACAGGCTATTCACCAATACTAACAGAGATTTATTATAGAACTCAATTCCTTTCTCTCCTCTCTTATTCCTGCTACCAAGCACAGATTCTCCTGTGACGCTTTCTTCTACTACTTCCCCTGCAACCGTATCCAATTCCCCACGACTATTCATTTCTCATTTCCCTTTACATATTGAATTATCTTTTCAGTATCGTCTTGTGCTTTCTGTAACTCTTCATCTTCTGCATTCCTCATGTTATGTCCCTTCATCCTGCGGTTATTTTCATGCCTGAAATACAGTCCGTTACTGACACCCTCTGTTTTCTGTTATGGAGATAAGATTCCATCCAAACAAGATGCACGCTGTTAATGTCACAACACATTAGTTTTCCGAGTAGAATTTGGTGATTCACGGAAGGGCTGTGGCGAAGTCAGAGTATATAACAGAATACGTTTTCTTGTGGAGCTCTGCTAGAAATTAATTTTTAAGGTCTTGTATTGCTTTCTGTGTGGAGGATTCTTTACGAAAGCCAAGTAAGAGGCAGTTAACAAGGTCTGTCCAGATTACTGAGTCACTACGCAACAATAGGCCACTTTCTCAGACACTTTTGAAAAGGTAGAGAGAGTGGCACAGCTCTGTAATTAGGAATCGTTTACTTATCTCCAGTTTTATAGATGGATGTGACTACAGTACAGTTAAATGTCAGAAAATACGCTCCACGTCACCGATTGACTATAAAGAAAGCTTAAAGGTAATACTGTCAAGTCAGCATAAAATTTTGATACTCTGCTAGAAACACCATCGTAGCCAGTAGAATTACTACATTTTAGTGACTTGAAGAATTGTGTAATATCCCTACTGCTTACATTTTTGTAACTTATGTATGTTCGTGGTGTATGGAGTATCTGAACAAGTAAATCTAATGAATCTGTATTTGCCTGTTTATTGCTGGGTGCAGTGTCTGCAGCGAATGCGAGTGTGTAATGATTGAATTTGGTGGTCAATGATCTAAAAGTATCACCATTTTCGCCAGGGCTATTTTCTGGGACTCAATTTCATTCGAATTAGGATTCATACTTGCATCTTGTTTAATAAATATCTTAATAATTTATGGCCTAATTACTGGGCTATTTTATTTTTTCAGCATTGTACATGAGTTGTGTTTTCCTAGCGATAGAGTACGCGACAATACTGGTTATGACGGAGTTTTAAATCTTGACTACTGCTTATTCTCTGAATTGTGTCGAGTTCTCTCTTACTAGATCACGGTACTTTAACCCCAGAAGTTATCCACCCCTTATCACTGCTTCTATTCTATTTTGCCTTCATTTGTTTAAGGGAAAACAACACACAAATTGCTGCAGTAACATGACAGGAGAGACCTAATTTCCCATCAGGACTCTCTGCTTTATAAATGTATGCCCGTAATTTCTTCCTAAATACTGTGTTCGAGTCATTGTTTATAACACTTTTCTTCTATGTTCTGGACCCAACTGGCCATTAAATGTGATGGGTAACAGCTGATCATCATAGTCAGACAAACCATTGACTACTGATTATACAGCAAAATCGATGTAAGTTGTTGGGCCTATGAACAGTTTGTCAATAGCATTCAAAAAGCTTTACAAAACGATATTCGTTAACCGAAAGGGTATGGAATTTAGCTCTTCTTTTCGTACACACACACACACACACACACACACACACACACACACACACACACACACACGCATAGGGTAGTCCACTGATCGTGACCGGGCCAAATATCTCACGAAATAAGCGTCAAACGAAAAAACTACAAGGAACGAAACTTGTCTAGCTTGAACGGGGAAACCAGATAGCGCTATGGTTGGCCTGCTAGATGGCGCTGCCATAGGTCAAACGGATATCAACTGCGTTTTTTAAAGTACGAACCCCCATTTTTTATTACGTATTCGTGTAGTACGTAAAGAAATATGAATGTTTTAGTTGGACCACTTTTTTCGCTTTGTGATAGATGGCGCTGTAATAGTCACAAACATATGGCTCACAGTTTCAGACTATCAGTTGGTAACTGGTAGGTTTTTTAAATTAAAATACAGAACGTAGGTACGTTTGAACAATTTATTTCGGTTGTTTCAGTGTGATTCATGTACCCTTCTGAACTTATCATTTCTGATAAAGCATGCTGTTACAGCGTGATTACTGTCAATACCACATTATTGCAATAAATGCTCAAAATTATGTCCGTTAACCTCAATGCATTTGGCAATACGTGTAACGACATTCCTCTCAACAGCGAGTAGTTCGCCTTCCGTAATGTTCGCACATGCATTGACAATGCGCTGACGCATGTTGTCAGGCCTTGACGGTGGATCACAACAGCAAATACCCTTCAGCTTTCCCCACAGGAAGAAATCCGGGGACGTCAGATCCGGTGAACGTGCGGGCCATGGTATGGTGCTTCGATGACCAATCCACCTGTCATGAAATATGCTATTCAATACCGCTTCAATCGCACGCGACCTATGTGCAGGACAACCATCATGTTGGAAGAACATCGCCATCCTGTCATGCAGTGAAAAATCGTGTAGTAACATCGGTAGAACATTACGTATGAAATCAGCATACATTGCTCCATT
This sequence comes from Schistocerca cancellata, assembly GCF_023864275.1. Classification (NCBI taxonomy): domain Eukaryota; kingdom Metazoa; phylum Arthropoda; class Insecta; order Orthoptera; family Acrididae; genus Schistocerca; species Schistocerca cancellata. Next base: position 566,349,262 of record NC_064630.1, on the reverse strand, counting down.
TAGATTGCCATCGATAAAATGGGGGCCAATTATCCTTCCTCCCATAATGTCGCACCATACATTAACCCGCCAAGGTCGCTGATGTTCCACTTGTCGCAGCCATCGTGGATTTTCCGTTGCCCAATAGTGCATATTATGCCGGTTTACGTTACTGCTGTTGGAGAATGGCGCTTCGTCGCTAAATAGAACGCGGGCAAATAATCTGACATCGTCCCGTAATTTCTCTTGTGCCCAGTGGCAGAACTGTACGCGACGTTCAAAGTCGTCGCCATGCAATTCCTGGTGCATAGAAATATGGTACGGATGCAATCGATGTTGATGTAGCATTCTCAGCACCGACGTTTTTGAGATTCCCGATTCTCGCGACAGCAGCTAAAACACCTACTTGGGCATCATCATTTGTTACAGGTCGTGGTCGACGTTTCACATGTGGCTGAACACTTCCTGTTTTCTTAAATAACGTAACTATCCGGCGAACGGTCCGGACACTTGGATGATGTCGTCCAGGATACCGAGCAGCATACATATCACACGCCCGTTGGTCATTTTGATCACAAAAACCATACATCAACACGATATCGACCTTTTCCGCAATTGGTAAACGGTCCATTTTAACACGGGAAATGTATCACGAAACAAATACCGTCCGCACTGGCGGAATGTTACGTGGTACCACGTACTTATACGTTTGTGGCTTATACAGCGCCATCTATCGCAAAGCGAAATAAGTGGTCCAACTAAAAAATTCATATTTCTTCACGTACTACACGAATATCTAATAAAAAATGGGGGTTCCTATTTAAAAAACACAGTTGATATACGTTTGACCTATGGCAGCGCCATCTAGCGGGCCAGCCATAGCGCCATCTGGTTTCCCCCTTCAAACTAGACGAGTTTCGTTCTGTGTATTTTTTCCGTTTGATGCTTATTTCGTGAGATATTTGGCCCGGTCGCTATGAATGGACCCCCTTGTATATACCACACATAAGATTTTCATGTTCTCTTACTCGCTATTTGCAAACTATTAGTCCTTCAGAAAAAATGAACAAGAGGTTTTTGTAAGAAATTTAATGTAATTACGCCCTGTACTACGAGGTGCATTCAAGTTCTAAGGCCTCCGATTTTTTTTTCTAATACACTACTCACCCGAAATCGATGAAACTGGCGTTACTTCTCGACGTAATCGCCCTGCAGACGTACACATTTTTCACAACTCTGACGCCATGATTCCATGGCAGCGGCGAAGGCTTCTTTGGGAGTCTGTTTTGACCACTGGAAAATCGCTGAGGCAATAGCAGCACGGCTGGTGAATGTGCGGCCACGGAGAGTGTCTTTCATTGTTGGAAAAAGCCAAAGGTCACTAGGAGCCAGGTCAGGTGAGTAGGGAGCACGAGGAATCACTTCAAAGTTGTTATCACGAAGAAACTGTTGCGTAACGTTAGCTCGATGTGTGGGTGCGTTGTCTTGGTGAAACAGCACACGCGCAGCCCTTCCTGGACGTTTTTGTTGCAGTGCAGGAAGGAATTTGTTCTTCAAAACATTTTCGTAGGATGCACCTGTTACCGTAGTGCCCTTTGGAACGCAATGGGTAAGGATTATGCCCTCGCTGTCCCAGAACATGGACACCATCCTTTTTTTCACCACTGGCGGTTATCCGAAATTTTTTTGGTGGCGGTGAATCTGTGTGCTTCCATTGAGCTAACTGGCGCTTTGTTTCTGGATTGAAAAATTGCATCCACGTCTCATCCATTGTCACAACCGACGAAAAGAAAGTCCCATTCATGCTGTCGTTGCACGTCAACATTGCTTGGCAACATGCCACACGGGCAGCCATGTGGTCGTCCGTCAGCATTCGTGGCACCCACCTGGATGACGCTTTTCGCATTTTCAGGTCGTCATGCAGGATTGTCTGCACAGAACCCACAGAAATGCCAACTCTGGAGGCGATCTCTTCAACAGTCATTCGGTGATCCCCCAAAACAATTCTCTCCACTTTCTCGATCATGTCGTCAGACCGGCTTGTGCGAGCCCGAGGTTGTTTCGGTTTGTTGTCACATGATGTTCTGCCTTCATTAAACTGTCGCACCCACGAACGCACTTTCGACACATCCATAACTCCATCACCACATGTCTCCTTTGTAGCAATGATGTTCAGACTGTGAGTTGTACGATTTGTGTTGTTGCTATTGCTAGTTTCATGACTTGCTGTTAGGAGCCGGTACTGATCCTATGATGTAGGGTTGAAACAAAAGTGTCACTAATTCAACATGGTTCTGGACGAGGGTTTTACTCGTAAACCTGTTTTATCAGAACAGCAGCAATAACACTGCTTCTTTTCGCGAGTGTGGATGCTTTAAAGGAATACGGAGAGGTCCTCTTTCCCGGAGTAGGATTGAAGAACATTATTTGCAAGTTCAGATTAATTGGCGGTTTGAGAATTGATCCTAGGAGAGGCCGACGGCCAATTAGGCCAAAAATTTTTGGAGAGTTTACTGTTGCCTTGGTTGAGAATACTGGACGCAACGTGCGAACTTCAAGCAGTGCACCAGCCGTGTCTCGACAGCTGAACACTCCATGGTCCAACCGTTCGAAAAGTGCTGCGAACAGTTGTGAAATGAACTTTTGTAACCTGGAACGTAAATATGGTACCCCATTAACAAATATTACAGTCCCACGTGAAAATTAAGACGTGTTTCTCTAAATGGCTTATTCGTTATTTGTCTTCCGCATGTCCTTACAAATATTTCACAGAGTTTTATTGTCCTAGCTTCACTCGTTTTCCATTGGAAGGGGGGACGCGGCGGTGGGGATGGGGTGGGGATTCTTCCTTCGCCGGCTCCGAGAATTCCCTGCCCTACCGTAGTTAATTAACTTCAGTACCGAGGAAAGGTGCCAGATAAAATTCACAAATTAATTAAATCTGGAACCGAGCACAAAGAAGCTGGCTGCTCCCAAAAGAAATGAGGAGCAAAATGAAGCGACAGCATGAACAAACGAACATAATCAACCGATGGATTAATGCGCGCAGTGATGAAACCGTGCAAGTCCCTCCTGGGATCCGGGAGACGTGGACGCTGTCTTACAAAGTGAAAATTGTGGGTTCGATCCCATGTACGGCATGAGTGTACGTTATATATTTGCCGTTGCGAACTGAGTGCTTCTTTAATGGCTAAATAATTAAACGAAGTCTAAATATACGCTATTTGATTGTAAGTATGAAGACGCGTATTAGTGGACAGTCAGCCTTTTTTTTTTTGACAAGTTGAATTCTGTTGGGGCACTTTCAGTGAGACATGTGTAAGTTTGTGAAGGAATAGCAAACCGTTCTTCCTCAAGAGCCGAAATCAGAGAAGGTAGTGATGTTGGATTCTGGAGTCTGGAGGGAAGTCGACGTTCTAACTCACCTAGTATGTGTTCCATTGGGTTCAGGTTGGGATTCTCGGCTGGCCAGTCCACTTCAGCAATATTATTGTCCACAAATCATTTCCTTACAGATTCTGCTATATGATAGACGCATTATCATGTTGATCATCGTCTCCGAACTGTTCTACTGTACACACTACAGCTATCGTTCTCCAGGGATTCATCAAACCCAAACCATTCCAACAGATTGCCACAGGGTATAACGTGATTCGACACTGCACGTCTCCCGTTTCCAATCATCCACTATCAAGTGGTGCCTCTCTTTACTCCACATCAAGCGTCGATTAGCACTGACTATAGAAATGTTTGGCTTATGAGGGGCTTCTGGACCATTGTGGCCCGTTTCTTTTAACTCTCTACGCAGAGTCATTGTGCTAGCTTGACTGGTGGTAGCACTTTGGAACTCTCGACTGGTTTCTTCTGCTGATTTCATGCGATTTTTTGCAACCACCCTCCGTAATGTTCGACTACTCCCGTCCATCAATAAACGATGTCTGCGTAGCCTTGGTTCAGCTGCCGGTATTCCACTTCACAGTTAAATCACGACCAGTTGAAGGGATGAAACGTCCCTGGCAGATTTCCTACTCAGGTGATCTCCAATGACTAGTCCACGTTCTACGTCACTGAGTTTTTCTGACCGACACAGTTTGCTGTTACTGTTCCTCCACTCACAACACAGTACTCCGACTCCTTTTACACTGGCCAGTCCGGCCCTCGTGATATCTAGTGGTCAGTTCCGCATTACGTATAGGTGTCCAGATATTTCTGATCAGATAATGTATATGCGTAAGCTCATCGGACGAAATATGCGACACCACTTAAAACTGTACACTGGCCGCTTTGGAGCGCTGCATAGGATGTGGAACTGCTGACATAGTTCATGGCAGTTAAGTGGAGCGTATACATGAGTCAGTCCTATGGAATCAGTGTCATAAGGTAGGTCAAAGTGGAAACTGCATGTTAGGATGTGTCCATTACCACACCGTGAATGATGTTGGCAGATTTTTTGGTGATCGACGCAGATTTTTCAGTATGTTTGTAAGGAATGGTGTGCCACTCGCAGTCAAGTAACTCAGCGTAGTAACACTGCTGATACCAACCGTTGCTCAAACTCTCGTACAAATGCAACTGTCTTTACCTGTTGGTAACTCTCTCTGCCTTTCTGCCTAACCATCCTATGTTGGCAAAACTGCACTCGCAGACTACAAAACTCCTTGCACCCATAAGAAAACAAACTCATCTCACACACCCAGACTACACATACTGAATCAAAACACAGGGTCTTTCTTTATTCGTGTCAGAGGTACACTAAAATGAAGACATATACAATGTATACAAAGCATTGGGTGATGCAGACGTTAAGTCCTTCATGCTACAGCTGGTTGGGCATAAGTTACATTTGAAGAGATGCCGGGTTGTCTGCAATTCACCGCATTCGCACAGTGTTGTGTTGGCATTTGGCAGTTGGAAGTTCCATTTAAGGAGATTGTCCCTCGATCTTGCGACTTCGGTCCGTACTCTGTTCAAGGATTTTCTTACGACCCACTTCACCATGTGCCCAGGCGGCAGGGATTCTTGTGGAGTCATCCACTTTGACAGGTGTTGGCATCTTTGTTTCCACTTGGTGAGTAGGGTAGCCGCAGCTGATCCCTCTAAGGGCTGTGAGGTTGTTAGGAAACTTTTCCTGGACTTCAATCTTGGCTTGGCAGGTTGATGTCCAAAGAGTGGACGTCAGGTCACTGTATTTGATTTATGCCTCTCGATGTTAGCGGCGACCTCTCTTCTGATGTCACATGTAGCAATCCCAGTGGGAGATTGTCCATGGGGGTTGGCCTTAGGCAGCCTCTAACAATCCTACAGCTGTAATTTAAGGCTACATCGACCTGATTTGCATGTACTGAATTGTACCACACTGGGCTAGCGTACTCTCTTGCAGAACAGCATAAAGCAAGAGCTGCTGTTCTTAATGTTTGTGGATGTGTACCCCAGTTCGATCCCGCCAATTTCCGAAGAAGGCAGTTTCTGGAGGATACTTTCTGCTTCAGCTTCAGACAATGTTCCTTGTAGGTTGTTGTTGTTGTTGTTGTTGTTGTTGTTGTTGTGGTCTTGAGTCCTGAGACTGGTTTGATGCAGCTCTCCATGCTACTCTATCCTGTGCAAGCTTCTTCATCTCCCAGTACCTACTGCAACCTACATCCTTCTGAATCAGCTTGGTGTATTCATCTCTTGGTCTCCCGCTACGATTTTTACCCTCCACGCAGATCTCCAATACTAAATTGGTGATCCCTTGATGCCTCAGAACATGTCCTACCAACCGATCCCTTCTTCTGGTCAAGTTGTGCCACAAACTTCTCTTCTCCCCAATCCTATTCAACACTTCCTCGCCGGCCGGAGTGGCCGAGCGGTTAAAGGCGCTACAGTCTGGAACCGCACGACCGCTACGGTCGCAGGTTCGAATCCTGCCTCGGGCATGGATGTGTGTGATGTCCTTAGGTTAGTTAGGTTTAAGTAGTTCTAAGTTCTAGGAGACTTATGACCACAGCAGTTGAGTCCCATAGTGCTCAGAGCCATTTGAACCAATACTTCCTTATTAGTTATGTGATCTACCCATCTAATCTTCAGCATTCTTCTGTAGCACCACATTTCGAAAGCTTCTATTCTCTTCTTGTCCAAACTATTTATCGTCCATGATTCACTTCCGTACATGGCTACACTCCATACAAATACTTTCAGAAATGACTTCCTGACACTTAAATCTATACTCGATGTTAACATATTTCTCTTCTTCAGAAACGCTTTCCTTGCCATTGCCAGTCTACATTTTATATCCTCACTACTTCGATCATCATCAGTTATTTTGCTCCCCAAATAGCAAAACTCCTTTACTACTTTAAGTGTCTCATTTCCTAATCTAAATCCCTCAGCATCACCCGACTTAATTCGACTACATTCCATTATCCTTGTTTTGCTTTTGTTGATGTTCATCTTATATCCTCCTTTCAAGACGCCATCCATTCCATTCAACTGCTCTTCCAAGTCCTTTGCTGTCTCTGACAGAATTACAATGTCATCGGCGAACCTCAAAGTTTTTATTTCTTCTCCATGGATTTTAATACCTACTCCGAATTTTTCTTTTGTTTCCTTTGCTGCTTGCTCAATATACAGATTGAATAACATCGGGGACAGGCTACAACCCTGTCTTACTCCCTTCCCAACAACTGCTTCCCTTTCATGTCCCTCGACTCTTATAACTGCCATCTGGTTTCTGTACAAATTATAAATAGCCTTTCGCTCCCTGTATTTTACCCCTGCCACCTTTAGAGTTTGAAAGAGAGTATTCCAGTCAACATTGTCAAAAGCTTTCTCTAAGTCTACAAATGCTAGAAACGTAGGTTTGCCTTTCCTTAATCTTTCTCCTAAGATAAGTCGTAGGGTCAGTTTTGCCTCACGCGTTCCAGTATTTTTACGGTATCCAAACTGATCTTCCCCGAGGTTAGCTTCTATTAGTTTTTCCATTCGTCTGTAAGGAATTCGTGTTAGTATTTTGCAGCTGTGGCTTTTTAAACTGATTGTTCGGTAATTTTCACATCTGTCAACACCTGCTTTCTTTGTGATTGGAATTATTATATTCTTCTTGAAGTCTGAGGGTATTTCGCCTGTTTCATACATCTTGCTCACCAGATGGTAGAGTTTTGTCAGGACTGGCTCTCCCAAGGCCGTCAGTAGTTCCAATGGAATGTTGTCTACTCCGGGGACCTTGTTTCGACTCAGGTCTTTCAGTGCTCTGTCAAACTCTTCACGCAGTATCGTATCTCCCATTTCATCTTCATCTACATACTCTTCCATTTCCATAATATTGTCCTCAAGTACATCGCCCTTGTATGGACCCTCCATATCCTCCTTCCACCTTTCTGCTTTCCCTTCTTTGCTTAGAACTGGGTTTCCATCTGAGCTCTTGATGTTCATACAAGTGGTTCTCTTACCTCCAAAGGTCTCTTTAATTTTCCTGAAGGCAGTATTTATCTTACCCCTAGTGAGATAAGCCTCTACATCCTTACATTTGTCCTCTAGCCATCCCTGCGTAGCCATTTTGCACTTCCTGTCGATCTCATTTTTGAGACGTTTGTATTCCTTTTTGCCTGCTTCATTTACTGCATTTTTATATTTTCTCCTTTCATCAATTAAATTCAATATTTCTTCTGTTACCCAAGGATTTCTTCTAGCCCTCGTCTTTTTACCTACTTGATCCTCTGCTGCCTTCCCTTCTTCATCCCTCAAAGCTACCCATTCTTCTTCTACTGTATTTCTTTCCCTCATTCCTGTCAATTGTTCCCTTATGCTCTCCCTGAAACTCTGTACAACCTCTGGTTCTTTCAGTTTATCCAGGTCCCATCTCCTTAAATTCCCACCTTTTTGCAGTTTCTTCAGTTTTAATCTACAGGTCATAACCAATAGTTTGTGGTCAGAGTCCACATCTGCCCCTGGAAATGTCTTAAAATTTAAAACCTGGTTCCTAAATCTCTGTCTTACCATTATATAATCTATCTGATACCTTTTAGTATCTCCAGGGTTCTTCCATGTATACAACCTTCTTTCATGATTCTCAAACCAAGTGTTAGCTATGATTAAGTTGAGCTCTGTGCAAAATTCTACCAGGCGGCTTCCTCTTTCATTTCTTATCCCCAATCCATATTCACCTACTATGTTTCCTTCTCTCCCTTTTCCTACTACCGAATTCCAGTCACCCATGACTATTAAATTTTCGTCACCCTCCACTATCTGAATAATTTCTTTTATTTGATCATACATTTCTTCAATTTCTTCGTCATCTGCAGAGCTAGTTGGCATATAAACTTGTACTACTGTAGTAGGTGTGGGCTTCGTATCTATCTTGGCCACAATAATGCGTTCACTATGCTGTTTGTAGTAGCTTAACCGCATTCCTATTTTCCTATTCATTATTAAACCTACTCCTGCATTACCCCTATTTGATTTTGTGTTTATAACCCCGTAGGCACCTGACCAGAAGTCTTGTTCTTCGTGCCACCGAACTTCACTAATTCCCACTATATCTAACTTTAACCTATCCATTTCCCTTTTTAAATATTCTAACCTACCTGCCCGATTAAGTAATCTGACATTCCACGCTCCGATCCGTAGAACGCCAGTTTTCTTTCTCCTGATAACGACATCCTCTTGAGTAGTCCCCACCCGGAGATCCGAATGGGGGTATTTTACCTCCGGAATATTGTATCCAAGAGGACGCCATCATCATTTAATCATACAGTAAGGCTGCATGCCCTGGGGAAAACTTACGGCCGTAGTTTCCCCTTGCTTTCAGCCGTTCGCAGTACCAGCACAGCAAGGACGTTTTGGTTATTGTTACAAGGCCAGATCAGTCAATCATCCAGACTGTTGCCCTTGCAACTACTGAAAAGGCTGCTGCTCCTCTTCAGGAACCACACGTTTGTCTGGCCTCTCAACAGATACCCCTCCGTTGTGGTTGCACCTACGGTACAGCTATCTGTATCGCTGAGGCACACAAGCCTCCCCACCAACGGCAAGGTCCATGGTTCATGGAGGGAGGCCTTGTAGGTTAGTGCACACATTTTGCGGTGCCAAAATGTTCAATTTGCTCTCATTTGTGTAGAGCAAACACAGGGAAAAACGATTAGGATAGCAAAACATAGACACAACGATTGCAAAAAAAAAAAAAAAAAAAAAAAAGAAATACCCGGATTTCTTTCCTGAGGTTCGCTTCCATCACTCACAAGAAGCTAGAGGCACCGAAATACCAGAAACGGCATAATTGCCAGTATATGACACAAACGTATGAAAGGGATATGACGAGTCTCTTTCACTGAGACCGTAAATTACTTAATAAAAATACTTTTAATAGTTATGGCAAAAATGTAAATGTTTAAAAAATGTGCAAAAAGTTTCTAACTAAACTATAGAAAAGGTCAACGTTCTTGTTGCGATCTAATATAGCATTCCGCAGTAGTCTAACCCGTTCAAGTCTTTTTACCCCGGCATAACTGCTGGAGTCTAAAGCCACTAGTGAAGCCCTGGTCTCCCTGTATAATGATTATCTTCTACAGTTTTCTCCATTGCCAAATCATCTGTTCCTTGGTAATTAGAGTACATCCTATGAACCTATCCCTTCTTTTGGCTAAACGCTGCCATAAATTTCGTCTCAACCCGAATCTATTAAATACCTGTTCACTTGTTATCAAATCTACCGATCTAATATTCATTACTCTTCTGTAGCGCCACGTTTCACAAGCTTCTATTCTCTTCTCGTCTGAACAGCTTATCGTCGACGTTTCAGTGCCGTAGAAGGGTACACTCCTCACTAATGCCTTTAGAAAAGATTTCCTAATTCTTGAATTTGTCATATATATTAACAATTCAGTATAACCATACCATAAGGCAGTGCACTGCAAGTACCTAAAACATAAACTTTCAGTTTCATAAACGTTTCATCACCTGTTACTAAATTTCCGTCATTTCCACCAGCAGCATCAGCATACCATCTACCTACACTTGGTCCACAGCATACTGTTCTTGTAACACCTCCATCTGATGATGAGCATGCGGTGGCTCGAAAACATGTTTATGGCAGAATAAATCATACCAAAAAACTAAAAAACAGCGGCTGGTTGTACATCCCCAAAGATATTAACATCTGTAACACCTGTAACGGAGGAAGTTTTCTTTCACGGCTACAACACAGAGATATACGTCCCCAAACCCAGTAAAATGCTGAGTACAGATACTGGCTGTACAGCTTGTGGTGTTCCTGTACAGGATGAAGTCCAGAAAGACTGCAGCGCCTCCAATCAACAACGCCCTATGCGCACGTAAGAGGTCAGCTATTACTATGGTAGTGACCTCAAGTTTTTTGCTGCAACAGATTACCGTCAGCTTTTAACGTGGTACCCTTGTCCGGTCATGAGGTGGGCTTTATTAGTGGTAAAACTGTGTTTTTTGTCTCTTTCTCGTGACAAAACATTTTTATTAGGATATATTTATTTCGGCTGAGTTCTATCAGCAGGGTACCACAGACTCACTGATCTCGCGCCAGTGGTAATGTCTATAGAGCGTGAGGTCTATGCGGTTTACAGGTCACGCACGTTTGTACAGATAGTTTATGATTTTATTTTTGATGTGTGTTTGGTATATACATGTTCTGATCCAATTGCGCCTGACGTAAGTTCAAATCCCAAAACGGAAAAGTGGTACAAAATAACGTCGAAATATTTATTCCAGCTGAACATCTTATGGATATGAAGTACCTGGCATCTGTTACGGATATGATGTCCTTCTTGGCATCTGTTAACTTACAGTATTCATGACTTCAGACCATTAGAGACCGTTCCCCTGCATATTGAACTCTGTGACTGTCTCTCGTACAACAAAAACTATAGCCGACTGAAGCACAGCTTAGTTCACTATTACCAGAGGCACATCTGCATCGTAAAAGAACATTATTTTTCGACTAAAGTATAAGCTTCGAGGTACACGTTTACTGTGTGGGGCATCTAATACCACAGTCATTGTATTATCAACAAATAAGGTCAAAGACGTATAAGTAAAATTAGTTTTAAGAAAATCTTTTCAGTTTTTGCCTAGTGTTTCGTGCTTCGGCCCAGCTACGCAATCGGGCAATGGTGAATATCCTAGCTTGCACCTGGAAAAGGCATTAGCAGCAACAGCGATATACACTCCTGGCCATTAAAATTGCTACACCAAGAAGAAATACAGATGATAAACGGGTATTCATTGGACAAATATACACTCCTGGAAATGGAAAAAAGAACACATTGACACCGGTGTGTCAGACCCACCATACTTGCTCCGGACACTGCGAGAGGGCTGTACAAGCAATGATCACACGCACGGCACAGCGGACACACCAGGAACCGCGGTGTTGGCCGTCGAATGGCGCTAGCTGCGCAGCATTTGTGCACCGCCGCCGTCAGTGTCAGCCAGTTTGCCGTGGCATACGGAGCTCCATCGCAGTCTTTAACACTGGTAGCATACCGCGACAGCGTGGACGTGAACCGTATGTGCAGTTGACGGACTTTGAGCGAGGGCGTATAGTGGGCATGCGGGAGGCCGGGTGGACGTACCGCCGAATTGCTCAACACGTGGGGCGTGAGGTCTCCACAGTACATCGATGTTGTCGCCAGTGGTCGGCGGAAGGTGCACGTGCCCGTCGACCTGGCACCGGACCGCAGCGACGCACGGATGCACGCCAAGACCGTAGGATCCTACGCAGTGCCGTAGGGGACCGCACCGCCACTTCCCAGCAAATTAGGGACACTGTTGCTCCTGGGGTATCGGCGAGGACCATTCGCAACCGTCTCCATGAAGCTGGGCTACGGTCCCGCACACCGTTAGGCCGTCTTCCGCTCACGCCCCAACATCGTGCAGCCCGCCTCCAGTGGTGTCGCGACAGGCGTGAATGGAGGGACGAATGGAGACGTGTCGTCTTCAGCGATGAGAGTCGCTTCTGCCTTGGTGCCAATGATGGTCGTATGCGTGTTTGGCGCCGTGCAGGTGAGCGCCACAATCAGGACTGCATACGACCGAGGCACACAGGGCCAACACCCGGCATCATGGTGTGGGGAGCGATCTCCTACACTTGCCGTACACCACTGGTGATCGTCTAGGGGACACTGAATAGTGCACGGTACATCCAAACCGTCATCGAACCCATCGTTCCTAGACCGGCAAGGGAACTTGCTGTTCCAACAGGACAATGCACGTCCGCATGTATCCCGTGCCACCCAACGTGCTCTAGAAGGTGTAAGTCAACTACCCTGGCCAGCAAGATCTCCGGATCTGTCCCCCATTGAGCATGTTTGGGACTGGATGAAGCGTCGTCTCACGCGGTCTGCACGTCCAGCACGAACGCTGGTCCAACTGAGGCGCCAGGTGGAAATGGCATGGCAAGCCGTTCCACAGGACTACATCCAGCATCTCTACGATCGTCTCCATGGGAGAATAGCAGCCTGCATTGCTGCGAAAGGTGGATATACACTGTACTAGTGCCGACATTGTGCATGCTCTGTTGCCTGTGTCTATGTGCCTGTGGTTCTGTCAGTGTGATCATGTGATGTATCTGACCCCAGGAATGTGTCAATAAAGTTTCCCCTTCCTGGGACAATGAATTCACGGTGTTCTTATTTCAATTTCCAGGAGTGTATTATACTAGAACTGACATGGGATTACATATTCACGCAAATTTGGTGCGTAGATCCTGAGAAATCAGTACCCAGAACAACCACCTCTGGCCGTAATAACGACCTTGATACGCCTGGGCATTGAGTCAAATAGAGCTTGGGTGGCGTGTACAGATACAGCTGCCCATGCACCTTCAACACGATACCACAGTTCATCAATAGTAGTGACTGTCGTATTGTAACGAGCCAGTTGCTCGACCACCATTGACCAGACGTTTTCAGTTGGTGAGAGATCTGGAGAATGTGCTGGTCAGGGCAGCAGTCGAACATTTTCTGTGTCCAGAAAGGCCCGTACAGGATCTGCAACATGCGGTCGTGCAATATCCTGCTGAAATGTAGTGTTTCGCAGGGATCGAACGAAGGGTAGAGCCACGGATCGTAACACATCTGAAATGTAACGTCCACTGTTCAAAGTGCCGTCAATGCGAATAAGAGGTGACCGAGATGTGTAACCAATGACACCCCATACCATCACGCCGGGTGATACACGCTTCCAATACGCGTTCACCGCGATGTTGCCAAACACGGATGCGACCATCATGATGCTGTAATTATAAACTGGATTCATCCGAAAAAATGACGTTTTGCCATTAGTGCACCCAGGTTCGTCGTTGAGTACACCATCGCAGGCGCTCCTGTCTGTGATGCAGCGTCAAGGGTAACCGCAGCCACGGTCTCCGAGCTGATAGTCCATGCTGCTGCAAACGTCGTCGAACTGTTCGTGCACATGCTTGTTGTCTTGCAGACGTCCCCATCTGTTGACTCAGGGATCGAGACGTGGCTGCACGATCCGTTACAGCCATGCGGATAAAATGCCTGTCATCTCAACTGCTAGTGATACGAGGCCGTTGGGATCCAGAACGGCGTTCCGTATTACCCTCCTGAACCCACCGATTCCATATTCTGCTAACATTCATTGGATCTCAAGCAACGCGAACAGCAGTGTCGCGATACGATAAACCGCAGTCGCGATAGGCTACAATCCGACCTTTATCGAAGTCGTAAACGTGATGGTACGCAATATCTCCTCCTTACACGAGGCATCACAACAACGTTTCACCAGGCAACGCTGGTCAACTGCCGTTTGTGTATGAGAAATCGGTTGTAAACTTTCCTCATGTCAGCACGTTGTAGGTGTCGCCACCGGCGCCAACCTTGTGTGAATGCTCTGAAAAGCTAATCATTTGCATATCACAGTATCTTCTTCCTATGATATTACAGCTTTTCGTAATTGTGAGTTTTTTAACGTGTAAAGCACCCCTAACGTTCATCTGCGATTATGAACATGCACTAGTTTCTGAGAAGCACTTTTCGCTTAACTATGCGCATCGAGGCTAAATAGTACACGACCATTAGTCGCATCTCCGTGGCCAAAACAAATGAAAGACGACAAGGTCCATTCTGATGTCAGGTCTCCCAAGACCTTGTCAAAGGGGAAAGCAGACGAGGGGAGGATATCTAACGATCAGCCTCATAACGAGCAAGCAGTTCCACAGAGATAGTGTTCCATTGATTTCCCGGTTTTTGTTAGGCGCCACCAACAGAGACGACCAGTTGTTGAGCAAGGTGTCTGATTGTGATCGATCGATCACTTGGAATGAGAGTGTCCGCACGTTCCAATATTGCAGGAGTCACAGCTGTGTGCGGCCGGCCGGCACACGGGAGATCGGACAGGTTTGCGAGAACTTGTTGTCATGATGACAGACACCTCGTCCAACGACTCACCGTGCTTTTTTTCACTGCCTGGACCCCATAGACATTCTGCAAGCGCATATGAGTATCTGAAGTGCTCCGATTTTCCGCCAAGAGGAACTCAATGACAGCTCTCTGCTTAGGCTACCTATAGCGCCGCCACCTATCGGAATTCATGAAAGTATAGGGAATGAAACTGGAATGTTCCATGATGTCCCACAACAAATCCAGCATTTTGAAAAGAGAGAGTTGCATTACTTATTGAACTCGCGTATATCTGCCACACTCTCGCCCCTATTACGTAATAATACAAAACGAGCTGCCCTTTTTTGCACCCTTTCGATGTCCTCCGTCAATCCCACCTGGTAAGCATCCCACACCGCGCAGCAATATTCTAACAGAGAACGAACGAGTGTAGTGTAAGCTGTCTCTTTAGTGGACTTGTTGCATCTTCTAAGTGTCCTGCCAATGAAACGCAACCTTTGGCTCGCCTTCCCCACAATATTATCTATGTGGTCTTTCTAACTGAAGTTGTTCGTAATTTTTAACATCCAGGTACTAAGTTGAATTGACAGCCTTGAGAATTGTACTATTTATCGAGTAATCGAATTCCAACGGATTTCTTTTGGAACTCATGTGGACCACCTCGCACATTTCGTTATTTAGCGTCAACTGCCACCTGCCACACCATACAGCAATCTTTTCTAAATCGCTTTGCAACTGATACTGGTCTTCGGATGACCTTACTAGACGGTAAATTACAGTATCATCTGCGAACAACCTAAGAGAACTGCTCAGATTGTCAACCAGGTCATTTATATAGATCAGAAACAGCAGAGGTCCCAGGACGCTTCCCTGGGGAACACCTGATATCACTTCAGTTTTACTCGATGATTTGCCGTCTATTACTACGAACTGCGACCTTCCTGACAGGAAATGACGAATACAGTCGCAGAACTGAGACGATACCCCATAGGCCCGCAGCTCGATTAGAAGTCGCTTGTGAGGAACAGTGTCAAAAGCTTTCCGGAAATATAGAAATACGGAATCAACTTGAGATCCCCTGTCGATAGCGGCCATTACTTCGTGCGAATAAAGAGCTAGCTGCGTTGCACAAGGACGATGTTTTCTGAAACCATGCTGATTGCGTATCAATAGACCGTTCCCTTGGAGGTGATTCATAATGTTTGAATACAGTATATGCTCCAAAACCCTACTGCAAACCGACGTCAATGATATAGGTCTGTAGTTCGATGGATTACTCCTACTACCCTTCTTAAACACTGGTGCGACCTGCGCAATTTTCCAATCTGTAGGTACAGATCTATTGGTGAGCGAGCGGTTGTATATGATTGCTATGTAGGGACTACTGTATTAGCGTAATCTGAAACGAACCTAATCGGTATACAATCTGGACCTGAAGACTTGCCCGTATCAAGTGATTTGAGTTGCTTCGCAACCCCTAAGGTATCTACTTCTAAGAAACTCATGCTAGCAGCTGTTCGTGTTTCAAATTCTGGAATATTCCATTCGTCTTCCCTGGTGAAGGAATTTCGGAAAATTGTTTCGTTGTGGAACCTTTTAAAGGCATCTCGCATTGAAGTCCGTGCCAAATTTCGCGCGTCTGTAAATTTTAGCCAATCTTCGGGATTTCGCGTTCTTCTGAACTTCGCATGCTTTTTGCGTTACCTCTGCAACAGCGTTCGGACCTGTTTTGTGTACCATGGGGGATCAGTTCCATCTCTTACCAATTTATGAGTTATGAATCTCTCAATTGCTGTTGCCCGTCCACCACAAAACTTTACACCATGTCAGACTTGAAAACGTATTTTAACTCTTTCGTGGTTAGTTAGCAGGAGCTATTGTTGCTGTTGGAGTCCCGGACCCCAGTCCTCCACAAACATTTTCGTTGTGTATTTCAAGTTGAAACTTGCTTTTTGAAACGTCATTTACTGTAATCAATTAGAGTTTACACACATTAAAGACCGCCTCATCAGGAATAACTTGTTCTCTGATATTAAAATAATCGTGTTATTAATTTGCATCTCGAATAATAGCCATACACAGCAGATTTCCCTCGTATTTTTTGTAGTAACCGTTTGGTGTAGTCAAACGACTGCACCGAACAGAGAGCAGAAGACCTGCAAAACAGTTACGTCATGTGGGTTGCATACAAACAGGGTGGAAGGTAATTCAAGTCCTTCAGATACTTTTGAGCATCGTAATACATCTTCTGCTCATGATAACATTGTTCAGTTTTCAATAGCACATGAGCATGATACTGTAATCCGTATCTTTTTAGTACTTGCCCTACTGGCGACTCTACCAAGTGGGAATATAATAATTCCTTTAAGCGCTTCATTTAGTATTTTGTCGAATACGTTCTGTACCTTCTAATTGTGCACAAAAGCTGCCTGTCTGACTGTCTGTCCGACAGCTGAGTCCCCTTTTTCTTAGGAACGGCTGAACACATCACGATGAAATTTATATGACCTACTCCCATTTATGTCACGTATTTTGATACTCGCAAACTCACTCCTCAAAACCTAGAAGGTACATTCGATCAACCTAGAATCATGAAATCTTGCAAGAAGCATGATTCCACAGCATAAGCAAAGGAAAAATCGGAAAACTGTTATTTTGTTATTATGTCACATGAAATGAAATACTTTTTTGTAATTTGTTATCCAACTTTCAGTCCGACCGTCTGTTAAGACCCGTTTTTCTCAGGAAGTTGAAATTTATGTTACATGCTAGGATCTATGAGCCCTTGCATGTATAAGAATTCTAAGTTTATAAGTCAATGTGATCAAAAGATATGGCCATTTCTGTTCCATATTTCGATACTTGCAAACTCAGGCATGAAAACCTATAGGATGCTTCCCGTTCATCTAGATTCGTAAGCTTTGGCACGAAGCAAGGTTTCAAAGGTACAAGTAAGGAAAAATATCCGAAAATCTTACTTTGTAATTATATCACACGAAATAATTTTTTTGTCCTCTGTTATCCAACAATTATTTTGTCTGCCTGTTAAAACGATTTTTCTCAGGAATTACGATAGGAAATTAAACAAAAAAATGTAAACTTAAAACTTGAAATTAGAACATTTTCTAAGTCTTGGAATTCCCACGAACGACATCTTGCAAATATATTTTGACAGTTGCCGAAGTCGATAACAGGCAAGAACCGTCGAGATTCCCAGGATGGATGAACTTTCCATATACATGTTTGAGCAGAACCCACAGAGCGCAAATCCAACTCACACTAATTATGTATTACCTACTAGGGATAGAACTTAAGCTTTATTATGTAACTTGTTTTCACTAGTTCCCACTTTCTACTTGTACTTGTTTACTCACACAGCTGCCGATAATGTGCTGTGGACTAATTAATCTCTGATGTATTATTACCCTTAAAGGTATCCGAACGACCTGAATTGCGTTCCGATTGCTTTGCATGCAGCCCACAGAAAGTAATTTTCTTGCACGTCCTATAATCTCTTTGCGGAATAGTCATTTCATTATACAGAATAGCTACGACGAGGGAGGAAAATTAGAATTTAACATCTCGGCGACAGGGAGGTCATTAGAGGCAGAGCACAAGCTCGGGTTATGAAAGGATGGGGAAGGAAATCAGCCGTGTCCGTTGCAAAAGAGCTGTCCCGGTATCTGCCTGAAGTTATTTAGGGAAATCGTCGGAAACCTAAATGTGGACAGAAGGCCGGGAATTTGAATCGTCATCCTGCTGCATGCGAGTTCAGTGTGTTGACTACCGCACCTTGTCGCTCGATGCTAGCAGTGGCCACAACAGAACATGGATTTAAATTAGTGCCACTTTGCTGTAGAAATCAGGAAACATGTTATTAGGGGTGACATAGCAGTTAACATTTTTAAACTAAAATTTATTGTTGTAAGTGTCATCTCAAAAGCAGTATCACACCATTAAGCATCTGAGACAAGCCCGTAAATATATTACTATGAATCATTCCGAAATCTTGAACGAGAGATTTTGTAAAAAAAAAAAATTTGGCCTCCGAAAGTTCTAAGATAATTCGCAGTATTCTTGCTCTCTAAAAGGTTTTATAACCACCTGTTAACTGCCGTTTGCTTGGCGAGACTTTTTGGATAAACTGCTTAATGAACTAACCAGATAAAAAAAAACTCTATTAACAGCGCAAAGCGCTCTACGGAAAACGCAGCATCAACAACGTATCACAAGTAATTCACTGTACTTATAATTCCAAGTATATCTACGTGCAGTTTCAAAGTCACCTACCACCCCTGTTGTTTAACACACAGTAGGCTAACATTAAAAATCAAAGTTATTCATGAGCACTTAGTTGTGCACATACTTGAACTTTAGCTGATATGACGAGCTGCTTTGCTTTAGATATCCATTCAAACTCAGCTCCTATAGAAAATGATATCGGTGCAAAACTTTCAACCATAGACGTGACTCAAACACAGCGCTGACTAGACATAAAGTGACGTAAAATATCCAATTTATAGCTAGTATCAGTTAACATGTCTGAACATGAAATTAAATGAGGAAACTTTTTACATTGCTCTGCGATTCCTATCCAGCAGCCCCAGCAAACCCAGTACCTAACCGGATTGTTAACTAAGCATATTCAACTATAGGCGATCAAATTTTTTCACTAGCAGATATGTGTTTGAATCTGAAATGGGGAGACGAATGAATAATTTTTGACTTTCCGGGATTCGAAGCCGGCACTTATTGCCTTCGCTTTGTAGCTGTGAATAGATATTATACGCTATTTTCACCACTAGCGAGATGTGCGCATGTTTGACTAGAAAAGCGTGATGGCGTGTTCTGAGCTGACTGAGGGTTGAGGCCCGCACATATCGTCATTGTTGAGTGGACAGAAAGACATGTTAACTATCGAATTCTTTTTCGCCAGTGGTTAGAAGTGACTTTTTTGAACGTGAAGTAATGTGATGAAATGTTCTGTGTCTTACTGAGAGTCGAAATCGTCACCTATAGTTTATGTAGACATCGCACAAATAGAAGATAAAAGTGAAAGTTGTTTTTCACCATCAATTATGTATACACATGCTATAGCCTGAAAAGCTATAACGAACCAAGACAAGTGCCTTTCGTGGGCGTTTTGAAGAGTTCTGAATCTTAAAGAAACAAGAAATGATGGGGGAGTTCTGAGTTCAGTCCCAGTCCAGACCAATATTTTTAACATCTCAAGTTCGAACAAAATAAGAAATAACTACTCTGTGACTGTACAGCACGACTGGTTATGATGCACAACGCTGGATGAGAATTCTGTCCCCCAGACTCCCTGGAGTTTGTTACAGCTTTCATTTCCTTGTTCGATCGACCTGCCATTGACCAGCTCCCTCAATTCACCAAAGAGTATACTCGAGTTTATTTCGTATTCACGGAAATAAAATCTGATAACATCCCTTCAACAGCCAACAAATTAGTATGTGGAATTTCTACGGGAAGTGTTATCTTCACCTTTAACTACTCTAGTGCACTATTTGTTCGTGGCCTTGTGGTAAACGGCGTGCAGTTCTTGGGCGGGGGTAAGCAACTGAATCAACTACTGCTGCAATTTTTTAAACTACATATCGACCTTCTGCGAAAATATCAATATGTTGGAAGCTCAGAAATAGCTTACTTCATTTTAAAATTCGCTAGTAACAGCAGAGACTTGCAAAAATATTTCCGTGAAAGAGATCGTTGCTACCTGTCCTGGTCAGAATAGCTACTGATCACGTTATTCCTGATGCGAGAAATACTGGTGAGTGTAATCTACAATTACGTTTAACATTTACCTGAAAGGTGTAAATCGGTGCAACAGTGCGAGGCGATTTTGTTTGTTTGGCGTATTGATACGCAGGTTTCTATAGACTAAGTGTATTTACCAATCTTCATTTTTCAGTTGAGGTCCTGTGGTGACTTATTGAGAGTCGAAGGTTTTGATTCTGAAGAGAAAGCTAAACAGTTCCCAACACAAGTACCATAGTTATAAGTATGTACCCAAACAGCAGTCTAAGAGAATAACAATTTTTTGCTCATTCGGCGAATCACATTTCTTGTTAGACAATACTTGTTGGGATACCTTTGTGCATACAACTCAACTGTACTCTTAGTTTCCTTCTGCGTTATCTGCAAAAATGTAGCGTCTCTAGTTTATATTGCTTTGTAAAAGACATTTAATTTTTCTCACTAGCCAGCACTCGACACAAGTTAACGACACAGAACGAAAGCTACATTTTCTTTGTGCCTCTTTTACACATGTATCGAGGTGGTGCAACACGGTTTCTTCCTTATCCGACGTGACGTATTATGTTATTTGAGTATGAAATGACAATCTTCCGCATAAGACAGAAATATGTTTCATGTTCAATCATATAAACTCTAAATCTCGTACTTTCTATCTTGTAATCTCTCTGAAACTAGTAATAGGATTTTGAAGAGCGAAACGCCGTTGAATCCATCTGTTTTAGAATTACGATAGTAGCAGCAGATATCAGTATATTTCCAATTTAAAAGCGAAGATGATACCGATATCTTGTAATTAAAAAAAAAAGGTATGGAAAGGGACTACGCTGGTCGTTTAGCGACTACATTTGCTCAATTCACTTTAGTGAAAACCAAAGTACGATACTCTAAATGGTTCTGCTTTATAGTTGTGTGGTTGGGACATCTAACCACCAGTATTAAACAGTAGACTTTTTAACACCAACGTTTCTGCTGTCGTATTCACCAGATTGTGTATATCTTAGTCGCCTTGTGGATTTTGACAGTTTATATAGATAAAACACGCAACAACACGGTTTCTGAATTTGATGCGTATTTATTGTACTATTAATAGTTTTCGAACAGCTGCAGGCTCATGATCAGGTGTTCCAGGAACATTACAGCTTGGACCAAGTGCGGACAGATTTTAGGGTCCGTGGTTCCAGCTGCTCGCCTCGTCTCCAAGATACTGGAGAAGACAACGAACTGCCATCGTACCATTAGTCTGTGATGTCACCTGTCTTTTTTGAAACCTTTTAACCTAATATATATACTTACGCTTGATTCGCGGTTGAGCCTTTTTGTCTAATGCAAAATCTCTTTTTTATATGCCTTAGTTATATTTTTATATCCTTTTACACGAGTTCCTCGTCGGGAGCGTATCAGCTTGACTCTGTACATAAGTGCGATTAATTCACTATACGTTATCAATCCAATATCAATCAATTATTATTGGTTACTCTGTCAGCAATTAATTAAATAGAATTTTACACCAGGCGCGTTTTGGTTTCATTTCGAAAGTATTTAAAAATAAATAAAAGCGAAACGTGTCTGGTGCAAAAGTTCATTTAGTTAACTGCAGTAAGCTTAAGACTGATAATTGATAATAAATTATTATAACAGCTGCTGTCAAAGATGACCATGCAAACAAACATATTAATATCAATCAATATAATTATAGCAAACATTATGCACATTTTGTGACATGTCATGGCATTATGCCTCACTGACGAACCTATTGACGTCTGTTAAGCCAAAATTAGTAAATTTTTTAATATGCTTCTTGTACTTTACATACATGCATCGCCATATTCTAGTGCTTTATATTTTCCTAGAATTTTTAGATTGTTGAAGATGACAGAGTAAACTGTCGAAACTGGTTAAGTGAAATAAATATTCATATTGTAGAGCTGACAACTGAATTTTATTTCGTAAAAGAAATTTTTTTGTGCGATAAGATTTGGTGACCGACCAGAACGGTCGTCATCATCAGACAACTTTTGCCCACTTCTCAAATACGCACACTACTCCTAAGCGCGTGTCTGACTTCAAGCGTTGTTTCCAAGAGCTTGTTTCAACATTTTGTATTTATGCAGTGATTTTCTCGAGTTTAAAACAATATTTCATCTAAACACGCTACTCTTTCAGGTGAGTCGTCCCAAACCCTGTAAAGTACGCTCACCAACAACGAACCAAACATTCAGCTCGCCGCCGTTTGCTACATTGGATCAAGAAGGATTTGTGGGAACTTGGGCTCCGAGCGGCGATCCGTTGTGTGCAATTGTCTTTGTCAGGCATTTTCTTCGAGTCTGTCTCTCTGGAGTGGGGCATGAGACAGTTCGTTCTTTGTTTATCGAGTGTGTTAATATACTGTGAGTGTATTCAGCAATATCACCAAATCGACAGTCTTATTCAGCAATAAGTTTGACTGTCATTCAGAGTGTTCAAGAATTGAGTGCCGAATTAACAGGGATGATAAAGGAGACAAACGTATATTTCGTGAATCAACCAAGTATCGGAAGAGCATGTTGTTGGAGTACTGAGTATTCACGAGGGTATTGTGTGAGATTAAGAATAAAATGATTTTAAACGTCTTCACGGTACTAGTTGTCTGATCGCTATTACATTACAATACATGTTCAAAATGAGCGCCATTAACCTCAGCGCAGTACCAGTATCGACGCAGCAGGGAATCCTGTGTTCGCTGGAAAATCCGTGGTGTTTTCTGTAATTGTGTAGCTGCTACAATAATTATTGCAACCAATTCCGCGTCCAAGTCAACAGTGGAAGAATACATCTCTGCTTTCATGTAGACCCAGAGAAAGAAATCTAATTGGGTGCGGTCCGGGAATCATGCAGGCAAATGCGAGGGGTCCCATCCGGCCAATCCACCGATTGCTAAAAGTACTGGTTATTATTGTTCGGAGTGGTTCTACAAAGAGCAATGGGGAACCATCATGGTGAAACCACATCCTCCTTCTGACATCTAGGGACACCTCCTCCAATAACATCGCAGGTGGACTTCTCAGAACGCTCTGTACACTGGCCACCTGAGTCGAGAAGGTAAGATGAAAGGCCCAAGTAAGTAGTCGCTTACGATACCGACCGACATCTTTACCGCGAAACGTCTCTGGTGACCTCGCACAACTATCATATGTGGGTTTTCATTCGGCCGTAGGTGTCAATGGTGACTACTGTAAATGACTTCCCGGGTAAATTGAGCCTCATCGGTAAACATAACAACTTCAGGAAAGAGAGGATGTTCATTAGCCTGTTGCAGGAACCAGCGTACATACTCAAGACGAGGTATGTAGTCATCTAGTCCCAAGGGTTGTACTCTCGTAAGAGGGTAAGGAAGAAGCATCCGTTCACGCAACACATCCCATACTAAACTATGCTGAATACCGACCACAGCAGAAATTGTTCGTGTACTTGTCCCTGGATCATTCACAAAGTGTGACAGCACTTCTTCCTCAACGTTATGTGTGCGCACCGTCTGTGTTCTGCCCACACTGGCCCTCCTTACCAACAACGTGTCGGTATTTCCCAGTCGAGTGAGGACTGAAGCAAATGTGCGATAATGTGGCCATTAGCGTGCAGGGAAATGTTCGCGGTACATTCACTGCGCTCTTCGACTACTGCCTTCAGCCGAACCGTAAGTGAAGTGCATGTCTCGCATGTGTAGTGCTCCATGTTAACATTGGAACTGTCATGCAGGCACTAGTTCTAACCACAGTTTACTGACTTAGAATCTAAGAATATGACATCATAACGTACTACACTGAAGCGCCAAAGAAACTGGTATAGGCATGCGTATTCAAATACAGACATGTGTAAGCAAGCAGAATACACCCTGTGGTCGGCAATGACTATATGAAACAACAAGTATCTGGCCCAGTTGTTAGATCGTTTACTGCAGCTACAATGGCAGGTTAGCAAGATTTGAGTTTGAAGTGATGTTATAGCCGGCACACGAGCGATGGGACAGAATCTCCAAGGTACCGATGAAGTGGGAATTTTCCCGTACCACCATTTCACGAGTGTTCCGTGAATATCTGGAATCCGCTAAAACATGAAATCTCCGACATCACTGCAGCCGAAAAAACATCCTGCTAAAACAGGACCAACGAGGGCTGAAGAGAATCGTTCAACGTGATAGAAGTGCAACCCTTCAGCAAATTGCTGCAGCGCCATCAACAAGTTTCAGCGGGCGAACCATTCAACGAAACATCATTGATTTGGTCTTTCGGAGCCGAAGGCCCACTCGTGTACCCTTGATGACTGCACGACACAAGTTTTACACCTCGCGTGGACCCGTCAGTACTGACATTGGACTGTTAATGACTGAAAACATATTGCCTGGTCGGAAGAGCCTCGTTTCAAATTGTATCGAACGAATGGACGTGTATGGGTATGGAGACAACCTCATGATCCCATGGACCCTGCATGTCAGCAGGGTCTGTTCAAACTGGTGGAGGCTCTATAATGGTGTGGAGTGCCTGGAACTGGAGTGATATGGGACTCCTGATACGGCTAGATACGACTCTGACAGGCGACACCTACGCAAGCATTCTGTCTGATCACCTGCATCCATTCATGTCCATTGTCCATTTCGATGGACTGGGGTAATTCCAGCAGGACAATGCGACACCACAAACGTCTAGAATTTCTACAGAGTGGCTCCAGGAACACTCTTCTGAGTTTAAACACTTCCTCTGGTCAGAGAACTCCCCAGGCATGTGCATTATTGAGCATATGTGGGATAGCTTGCAACGTGCTGTCTCAGAGGAGATCTCCACCGCCTCGTACTCTTACGGATTTATGGACAGCCCTGCAGAATTCATCGTTTAAGTTCCCTCCAGCACTACTTCCGACGTTAGTCGTGTCCATGCCACGTCGTGTTGCGCCACTTCTGCGTGCTCACGGGGGCCCTACACTATATTACACACGTGTACCAGTTTCTTTGGCTCTTCAGTCTCAGTATCTCAATCTACCATTTGCTGTAACGACGTTAGATGCAACGATTTCTATCTATGCGTCTCGATCTTAACCTGCCATGTACTTTAGATGCCGTTTTAGCGGATGACCCACGAGCAGCTGCTCGTGTTCTTCGTTTTATCAATTTGACGAACCTCACTAAGGACATTTGATGATGCTGTTTTTTAATCCTATGCCTGTCAGTCTGTCTTTTATCGTGTTTTCCCTTTTAGTTGTTGTTTTAAACTTGTGCCTCGCGGTGCATTCTTAACGTCGTCAGAGCGCTAATGACCACTGAATTTGTGCGCCCTAAAACCACAAAAAAAAAGAAAGATTTCTATCTATTCCATTAGTATACTACCTACACATGCTCAGTACTGACGCAGTATGAAATATATTTGTTTTTGTCTCCTGTATCATCCCTGTTAGTTTGATCACTGAATTTTTGAAACCCTCTAAGTGCATAGGAAGACAGTTTTCAGTATTTCAGTGCACCCATAATCATTCCCGGGTGAAAATTCAAATTGCGGAATATTTTGGATAGCGCCTCGTAAATGCAGATAATTTCAATATTTTATTGTTATTAATTTATTTATTTTTCTTGTAGAGAGCGAGATTACGTTAACTGAACTCTCCACAGGGCTTTGCCCGTGAGCACGACATATGCGGCCAGAGCAGCCGTTGGCCGCATCCTGGCAGGAAATTGCGAGACCCACCCCGAGGGCTGTGGCCCTTTGTGACGCAAAAGCCGAGAGGCTGGCTAGCCGATCGAGCGCCCTACGCCCTAGGCTGCGGCGCAGTGCCCTGCAAACTACGTGTCACCACCCACACAACATTCCCACAACTTCTTCCTTCACCTGCTCTTGCAGTTAAACAGGCTGCCGGGGCACAGACGTGGTTCAGCTCCAGGTCGAACCTAAACGCTGATTAACGACTGCCTGTCTTTATCAAGGTCCGCCGAAAAAATAAGGTCAGGCAATTAGCGTCCCACGCTGCTAATGTCTGACGCGGTGACGTCACTGAGGAACTGCCTCAGATAGGAGCAGCACTATAACTTGATGGCCGTATTTGGGAAACACTTAAGCTTCTATTGAAGTAATGAAACGTAAATAGCTATTCTGCACCTGCTAGAACGTTAATGCTACATTCTGTAACGAAGCCAGCTTTTAAATAGGTAGACAGATAGAAGGACAGATAGAAAATTCAAATAACTGTTGAAACGTCCCCTTAGAAAAATTTAAAAATGACAGTGCTGGAAAACCCCTCACGTTATTTGATTTTCAAACAGCTGAACAAAACTGAACGTACTCAGACATTTCTCTGTTTACTTATTCTGATCATCACTAACTTGACACGCAATATTTTTAGCGCAACGCAATCTGACTTTCAATAATCCCTACAAAAGAATGGCCCTGAGTAACAATAACCTATACCTTTCATGAATCACTTACCTGACAAAAATTTTCGTTACTCGAACTACTGCAATATAGCGAGCGCCAATACTGCCAGCTAAATAAAAGATTCTAACTGCTGAAGGCACTAACTACTGATAGGCATAGTTAGCAAACGAAAGATTTTGATAGATAACAAACAATATATTTACCTTAATAATATTCAAAGTGATCATATATATATATATATATATATATATATATATATATATATATATATATATATATATATATATATATATATATATATATGTCAGTTCATGATATCCAGTATTACAAATTTACTCTTTCTGATGGACACGCGTCCAGATCGTCCGCTCTCAAAATTCTGCTATCTCTCTCCCCACATCCACCACTGCTGGCGGCTCACCTCCAACTGCGCAACGCTACGCGCTGTTCACATCCAACTGCCCAACACCACACTAGCAAATATTCCAACAATGCAAAACAGCCTCAGACTGCACACAGCAGTCAGTGATTTTCATACAGAGCGCTACATGGCGTTACCAACATAAAAATCTAAACAGCCTACTTACACTGTCTCATCGAAAAGCATACAGAGATCAGAAACTGCAAAATTGTGCCAGTTTTATCAGTTTTCTGTCAAATCATCTTTGGAAATGAACCCACCCTTTTCGAAGTAGGCTCTGAGAAAACTATTAATGAGAATAAGAGATCTAAATAACAATATAGACGGTCTAGACACATTAATGTGACTACCCGCCTGTGTTCGAAGTCGACGTACATGGAGGTAGTATCGCATACACAAGTTGTAAAACGGCAATGCACTGGCGGAGCTGTAATTTGTACTCAAGTGATTCGCGTGACAAAGCTTCCGACGTGATTATGGCCGCGCGACGGGAATTAACAGACTTTGAAAGCGAAATCCTAGTTGGAGCTAGAAACACTGTGTGTGTATCTACAATGCACGTGCATTTTACTCTGCAATACAATAATTATTTAGTTAACACAGACCTGGTCGCGCGTAATTTGTTACTTTTTGTTTCTGGATGACCGATTTCCATGTACTGCAGAGATCATCACACAGCCAACGCCGGCATGGACGCGCCTGTTTCGGGTCACGGAGTCCTGCTACCACCAAAGAATCAAGATCTGATGATGATCTCTAGAGTGGATCGAAACCGATCATCCACAAACAAAAGTACAACTTATGCACGACCACGACTGTTTTTACTAAACAATTATAATGCTATTACACTGCTGTTTCCTGGGGCAATGTTCCCAAAAAAATTTATCTGCAATATAGCTTTTTATCATGTGATGTTGGCCTAAAGAGGCACATTTGGACACTCGGAACTCCTTATCCCAGTCCATCACTTTCCCTTCCCTCCTCAAACACACTTGATAACTCCGTGTACTCACAAACTCTACTCCAGAAACCCCATTTTCGCCCCCATACTTTCCAATCGTGGTATGCTGCCGCACCTACACCAGCACATTCTATCAGCCCTACTCCAACACTGTCTCCACTTGATCTATCCACACATATTTAACAAACTCCCAAGACCAGTCAACGAAATTCGCCCTAGCATTCAATGCTCCTATTATACCTAACCCATTCGCTATCGTCTCTTACACCAGAACACTCTCTTCCGTTCTCATCTTCATCCTCTTGAACACGACCTGACCTCCATCCTAGTTAAACTGTCGCAAAGCGCACGTTTGCCCTGCCCCACACCCTTCCACATTATACCCTCCCACATTAACCCTCGAACTCTATTATTACCCCATACCTTCCAGCACTAGAACCGCTCCAATTACTCCACTTCCAAATAACCCCCCCCCCCCCCCATAGCAGCCTCTTGCAATATTAGTAAAGAAATGTCATTCAGCAATTTTTTCTGAACCTCTTTTGAGACTCCATCAGTATGAAATCAGGTTTTAAAAACCGTGTAAATTTTTGTATTTCATTAAACCATGAGCTAATAAGACAATTGTTACCGCTTGTTGCTAATAACCTTTTTTATAGAATGACTAAGCAATTCTCATTGTATATTGAGTGCTTTCTTACATCTCCTTCTCAGGAAAGAAAGTTAACTATCCACATTGAGGCAAGGCACTTGTTGCAGAACTCGTTTCCTATGCACCACTCCTCTTCCTAGCGACACTTGCTTCCATCACACCCTGCACTCCCATTTAAAATCAGCAAAGTTGAAATACGTGCACTATACTTAATGTTTGAAACTCACTTGGTTACTGAACTCTGAAATGGCAAAAACTAGAAGACTTTAGGGTGCCAATTCTTCGTAACTGACCACTGACAATAATATTAATAATATTACTGTGTAGATCCCCCAGCAGTGTAGTAGCCATTGTATAGTTGCTGTTGTGTTGTGCTATCAGTTTGTTCGTTTATTGTTGCGAGATAGACAATGAAACAATTTCTGGTCCCTTGTGGAAACTACCTACTCGGTGGAAGCATTTTCGTGAAATCTTTAAACAAATCTGATAGATATATGTCTCAGTTTTTCTGTGATAGATGCGTACTGCCAAGTCTTAAGTGTATGTGTGTGAGTGTAAGTGGATTATGTGAGGAAGATGTTCATACGCTCGTTTCACTAGCCGTTTTCTTTTCATCAGTCTGTGTCGCGAATTAATGTTCGTATTTTTATAAAAATGTGATTATTGTCAATTTACTCAACCACTATTACAGTCTCGAAAATAGTGATAATAGAGGGTCTTTTTAAAAATATTTGTTTCGTCATCGAAACACAATTGAACTATTTTATTTTTAACCCATAGAAAATTTCACTTCACTACAAAGTGTATTTTCGCCCAGTTTGAGCAAAACTGAGTTAGAAGCTATTTGTCAAAGATAGCGATGTGGCAAAGTGTGATATGTTTACGTTTAATGTTAATTTACTGTCAAACCAAGTGCACTTAAATTCTGTGTGCGTGCGTGCGTGTGTAAATTGGCTGAAATGTACACTATCGGAATTAAGGCAGTGCAATGTAAGTATCATAAAACGTAATGATATTGCCGTTTCTTAAACGTTTCAGTGACCTGTGCCTCAATTTTCATTATTCTTGACAGCAACCCGAAACTAGCCTGTACCAGCAAGTGATCCAAAGAACTGTGTTCCTATAACACCCCCATCCGATGATGATCCTACAGTTTCTCAGAAATGGTTGCATGTATACATAAACCGCCAGTTTAAATCACAGTCGGGGTTAGTCATCACAGTGGATATAATGAATTAAATACGTTTGTTTATGTATACATGAGTGCCTGGTTCTACGTCACTTACAGCGCTCCAAAGCGACCAGTATTCGTTTTTAAGGAGTATCTAATATTCTGTCTACCCGTCAGGTTAGCCAAGGGCACTAATGCATTGCTTCCTGGACTCAGGTAGGCGCTCTGGCCCCAGTTCGAATCCGCCCGGCGGGTTAACGACGAGGGCCGGTGTGCTGACCAGCCTGGATGTGGTTTTCCACATCCCACTAGGTGAATACCAGGCTGGTCCCCACGTCCCACTTCAGTTACACAACTCGCAGACATTTGAAAACGTTCGCACTCTTTCATGGCTCACACTAGATGCAGACAGCTGGGATACACTTATTCCGTCCCAGGGGGTACAGGGTGGTGACGAGGAAGTGCATCCGGCCACCCTCTGACAGTAACATAATCCATAGTAACAGGGCCGCGCGTTGAAGTGGGACAAAGGCCCAGGGAAATGATGATGATGATCTAATATTCTGTCTAGTGAGGTTACACATGTACGCTATCAAAAACATCTGGACTCCGCCCCCTTTATGTAATGCAGAACTGGCCACTAAGTCTCACGAGAGGCGGACATGCCAATATAAAGGGAGATGAGGACTACTGTGTTTTCAGTAGAGAAGTAGTAACAGAAGAAAGGGTCTGTTGGGACAACTCAGTGACATCGAAAGTGGAACTAGTCATCGAATGTCACCTGATTAACAAATCCATCAGCGACGTCTGAACTCCTGTAAGTCTGCCCAAGACGACTTTTGGTGATGGGATCATGAAGTGTAAACGCGAAGGAACAACCACGGTTAAGCCACGGCCTGGCAGACGACATGTACTGACGGAAAGAAACCGTCGAGCCTCGCATAGGGTGATTGTAAAAAATCGCACGAAATCAGTGGAAGCAATCACTCGTGAGTGCCAGCAGCAATCCAGTTCGTATGGAGTTCAAAACGTTCGAGCAGCCACACATTTCTGTAGTCAGTACAAGACGACGCTTGTGGTGGTGGTAAGAGTGAAACCACTGGATAGTGGGTGACTGAAAACAAGCGATTTGGAGTGATGATTTACGCAGTATATGTGGGAATCGAATGGAAGGGTTTGGGTTAGGTAAATGCAGAGTGAACTTTAATTTCCATTATTTGTAGTGGCAATAGTGAAGTACAGAGGAGGTGGTGTTATGTTATGGGGCGTTTTTCTTGGTGAAGGTTTGTTCCTTTTACTGCACTTCAGAAAACGCTAATTATGGAAGGACATGTAGATATTTTACAGCATTGTGTAGTACATACAGTGGAGGAACAGTCTGGAGATGGTGATTGATTCTATCAGCATGACAATGCAGTCTGTCATAAAGCAGCATCCATGAGCACTGATGTATGGACAATGACATTCCTGAAACGGACAGGCCAGCCAAGAACCTCCATCAGAACCGAGTGGAACACCTTTGGGATGAGTCAGAAATTTAATTCCGCTCCAGATCCCAGCATCCAACCTCATTCGCTTCTCTGTCTTTGGCTCTTGAGGAAGACTACGGTATCATCTACATCTACATCTACATACATACTCCGCAATCCACCATACGGTGCGTGGAGGAGGGTACCTCGAGCCACAACTAGCATCATCTCTCCCTGTTTCACTCCCATACAGAACGAGGGAAAAATGACTGCCTATATGCCTCTGTACGAGCCCTAATCTCTCTTATCTTATCTTTGTAGTCTTTCCGCGAAATATAAGTTGGCGGTAGCAAAATTGTATTGCAGTCAGCCTCAAATGCTGGTTCTCTAAATTTCCTCAGTAGCGATTCACGAAAAGAACGCCTCCTTTCCTCCAGAGACTCCCACCCGAGTTCCTGAAGCATTTCCGTAACACTCGCGTGATGATCAAACCTGCCAGTAACAAATCTAGCAGCCCGCCTCTGAATTGCTTCTATGTCCTCCCTCAATGAGACCTGATAGGTATCCCAAACACTCGACAGTACTCAAGAATAGGCCGTATTACTGTTTTATAAGCGGCCTCCTTTACAGATGAACCACATCTTCCCAAATTTCTGCCAATGAACCGCAGACGACTATCCGCCTTCCACACAACTGCTATTACATGCTTGTCCCACTTCATATCGCTCTGCAATGTTACGCCCAAATATTTAATCGACGTGACTGTGTCAAGCGCTACACTACTAATGGACTATTCAAACATTACGGGATTCTTTTTCCTATTCATCTGCATTAATTTACAGTTATCTATATTTAGAGTTGCTGCCATTCTTCACACCAATCACAAATCCTGTCCAAGTAATCTTGTATCCTCCTACAGTCACTCAACGACGACACCTTCCCGTACACCACAGAATCATCAGCAAACAGCCGCACATTGCTATCCACCCTATTCAAAAGATCAGTTATGTAAACAGAAAACAACAGCGGACCTACCACACTTCCCTGGGGCACACCAGATGATACCCTCACCCCGATGAACACTCACCATCGAGGACAACGTACTGGGTTCTATTACTTAAGAATTAATCCCTCCACACACTTTCAGATACCTGATTGAAAGAGCCCCAGTAGTGTACATGCCGTCATATAGGCGAAAAGTGGATTCTACGCAAATCAGTGCCCATTAGTAGCCGTCCTGTAGCTTTCTATCAAATAGTGTTAATACTTGGAGCCAAGGAGTGGGATGTTGTACCACCGCCAGCCAGCCTTAGCCCGTGAATGGCGAAGGACTGAAAGGCTAATAAGGGGAAGAACCAAATACTCGAGACTCACACTCGTCTCGGGGACGGCTGTGAGATACCCAACCGAAGTGTTCATGTGCCGGCTGCACAACTGGAAAACAATGGAATTTACTTCAGATTTTTACACGGCACTCTGAAAAACATGGATAATTTATATATATAAAGGGTGGCCCGTTGCTCGTGACCGGGTCAAATATCACACGAAATAAGCGTCAAACGGAAAAAGTACAAAGAACGAAACTTGTCTAGCTTGAAGGGGGAAACCAGATGGCGCTATGGTTGACCCGCTAGATGGCGCTTCCATAGGTCAAACGGATATCAACTGCGTTTTTTTAAATGGGAACCCCCATTTTTATTACGTATTCGTGTAGTACGTAAAGAAATATGAATGTTTCAGTTGGACACTTTTTTCGCTTTATGATAGATGGCGCTGTAATAGTCACAAACCTATGGCTCCAAATTTTAGACGAACAGTTGGTAACAGGTAGGTTTTTTTAAATTAAAATACAGAACGTAGGTACGTTTGAACATTTAATTTCAGTTGTTCCAATGTGATACATGTACCTTTGTGAACTTATACCTTCTGAGAATGCATGCTGTTACAGCGTGATTACCTGTGAATACCACATTAATGCAATAAATGCTCAAAATGATATCCGTCAACCTCAATGCATTTGGCAATACGTGTAACGACATTTCTCTCAACAACGAGTAGTTCGCCTTCCGTAGTGTTCGCACATACATTGACAATGCGCTGACGCATGTTGTCAGGCGTTGTGACGATAGCAAATAACCTTCAACTGTCCCCACAGAAAGAAATCCGGGGACGTCAGATCCGGTGAACGTGCGGGCCGTGGTATGGTGCTTCGACGACCAATCCACCTGTCTTGAAATACGCTATTCAATACCGCTTCAACCGCACGCGACCTATGTGCCGGACATCCATCATGTTGGAAGTACATCGCCATTCTGTCATGCAGTGAAACATCTTGTAGTAACATCGGTAGAACATTAAGTAGGAAATCAGCTTACATTGCACCATTTAGATTGTCATCGATAAAATGGGGTCCAATCATCCTTCCTCCCATAATGCCGCACCATACATTAAACCGCTAAGGTCGCTGATGTTCCACTTGTCGCAGCCATCGTGGATTTACCGTTGCCCAATAGTGCATATAATGCCGGTTTACGTTACCGCTGTTAGTGAATGACGCTTCGTTGCAAAATAGAACGCGTGTAAAAAATCTGTCATCGTCCCGTAATTTCTCTTGTGCCCAGTGGCAGAACTGTACACGACGTTCAGAGTCGTCGCCATGCAATTCGTGGTGCATAGAAATACGGTACGGGTACAATCGATGTTGATGTAGCATTCTCAACACCGACGTTTTTGAGATTCCCGATTGTCGCGCAGTTTGTCTGCTACTGATGTGCGGATTAGCCGCGACAGCAGCTAAAACACCTACCTGGGCATCATCATTTGTTGCAGGTCGTGGTTGACGTTTCACATGTGGCTGAACACTTCCTGTTTCCTTAAAAAACGTAGCTATCCGGCGATAGGTCCGGACACTTGGATGATGTCGTCCAGGATACCGAGCAGCATACATTGCACACGCCCGTTGGGCATTTTGATCACAATAGCCATACATCAACACGATATCGACCTTTTCCGCAATTGGTAAACGGTCCATTTTAACACGGGTAATGTATCACGAAGCAAATACCGTCCGTACTGGCGGAATGTTACGCGATACTACGTACTTATACGTTTGTGACTATTACAGCGCCATCTATCACAAAGCGAAAAAAGTGGTTCAGCTAAAACATTCATATTTCTTTACATACTACACGAATATGTAATAAAAATAGGGGTTCTTGTTTAAAAAAACGCAGTTGATATCCGTTTGACCTATGGCAGCGCCATCTCGCGGGCCAACCATAGCGCCTTCTGGTTTCCCCCTTCAAGCTACACGAGTTCCGTTCTTTGTAGTGTTTTCGCGTTTGATGCTTATTTCGTGAGATATTTGGCCCGGTCACTATCAATGGACCACCCTATATATATATATACATATATATATATATATATATATATATATATATATATATATATATATATATATTGGGGTGGAGAAAAATTGTGTCACGAAATTTTAACCCTGGATAGCTGACGCTTGTAGGAACCAAAATTATTAATGTTGAGTAGGTCGACAACACACCATTTTCAAACTGCGAAAAGTTGGCGCTGCGATTGGCAGCGGGACAAACAGCATAACGTATTCTACAGGTGTACGTATCACGTTAGGGCAGTGATGGGGCGAGGGACGTTTGTGTGAGTGAACCGACAACCATAGCGCTGCCCCTCAACCAACGAATGGCAACAGGGCAGTGCCACGGGGGAGCGCGTGTTGACAAGTTTCCGTAGGTTAATAATGGTGCTTTGTCGACCTACACAACATTGATAATTTTGGTTCCTACTGGCATCAGCTATCCAGGGTTAAAATTTCGTGACACAAATTTTCTTCACCCTGTATATGAGATGAGTTAGAAATTTAACTTTGTTCCAGATCCCTGCGTCTAACATCAATCGCTTCTGTGGCTTCGGCTCTTGAGAAGAATGCGGTGCCATTCCTCCACAAACTTTCAGGTACCTGATTGAAAGAGTCTCCCAGCATAGGGGTAAATGTTTGCAAAAACTGTCGAAAGGTTCTTGACCGACTTTCTTAAATTTTTACTCGATGCGGTAACAAACGTCGACATTGACAATGTATTTTCTTAAATAATGATGTACAGGTATCTGCTAACGTTGACTGAAAGAAAAAAAACGACATGTTGCGCTGATTTTTAAAATCTGGTTGGTTCATTCAGGGGAGGGGACCAAACTGCAAGGTCATTGGCCTCGTCGTATTAGGAAATGATGGGGCAGGAAGTCGCCCGTGCCCTTTCAAATGAGCCATCCTGTCATGTGCCTTAAGCGATTAAGAGAAATCACGGAAAACATAAATCATGATGGTCGGACACGGCTTTAAACTGTGTGCTGTGTGCTAAACACGGCGCCACCTCTCTTGGTACAGTTTTAAACAAAAATTGTATGAACAACAGTGTGCTGTTTTATTTTCTCTCCAGAAGTTGGTTTTAAAAGAAAACAAGGAAGTTGTATTTATGCCTTATCGGTTTATATTACTACCGCGGAATCTGAGGCGCGCGCGGAGTGGCCGCGTGGTTTGAGGCGCTATGTCACGGATTGCGCGGCCCCTGCCGCCGGAGGTTCGAGTCCTCCCTCGGGCATGGATGTGTGTGTGTGTTGTTCTTAGCAAAAGTTAGTTTACGTTAGTTTAGGTAGTGTGTGAGTCTAGGGACTGATGACCTCAGCAATTCGGTCTCTTAAGAATTCACAAACCTTTGAACATTTTCAAAATCTGAGTCATCTGAATGCTACCCGTTCGCAGATTAAAAGTAGGCGAAAAACTGTCATTAAAGATGCTATCCTCACATGAAACCAACCAAGATTAGGGTTCAACATACCACCGATATCGAGGCCATTAAGCACAAGCAAGGAATGTTTCAGTGTTTCAAGGATGGAATGGAAATCGGCCGTGCCCCTTCCTCCAATTGCCTCGAGCGATTTAGGGAAATCACGAAACTCTTTCGTCAGGATGACCGAATGCAAGTCCATTGTGCTAACCTTTGCGCCACCTCGCTTGGTTCACAGATCCAGCCAACTTCAGGAGAGGTTTCTCATACTCCATTGACCATTGATTCCAACCTAGTTACCCTTTCATTTTAAGCGACTTCAATTCCCAATCAAGATTTCGTTGGCAGTAAAGGTGAACATGACACAGGGTCAGAGAAAGGGGGAAAGAGGAGATGGGCAGGGGGGGGGGGGGGTAGGGAATATGTACATAGCGCGGGAAAATAGGTGATGAGCAGATAGGAGGACAAAGAGGTGGTGAAGACAAATAGAGGGAGGAAGATGCGGACGGAGAGACGGAGAAGGCGGTGATGGACAGAGAGAGGGGTGATAAGGAGATTAGGATGTACAGGGTGATCAAAAAGTCAGTATAAATTTGAAAACTTAACAAAACACGGAATAATGTAGATAGAGAGGTAAAAATTGACACAAATGCTTGGAATGACATGGGGTTTTATTAAAACCAAAATAAAGTTCACAAAATGTCCGGCAGATGGCGCTGGACAGCAAAACGTCAGTAACTGCTACCGTGACGAGTGAGAGGTACGCCGATATGTTACAGAATAGCATCATCCCCAGCCTAGCTGATAAACACCTGCTGGTACGTACGATGTTTATGCAGGATGGCGCTCCACCCCATATTGCTAGACGCGTGAAAGATCTCTCGCGCGCGTCGTTTGGTGATGATCGTGTGCTCAGCCGCCACTTTCGTCATGCTTGGCCTCCCAGGTCCCCAGACCTCAGTCTGTCCGATTATTGGCTTTGGGGTTAACTGCAGTAGTAAGTGTATCGTGATCGACCGACATCTCTAGGGATGCTGAAAGACAACATCCGACGCTAAGGTCTCACCATATCTCTGTACATGCTTTACAGTGCTGTTCACATTATTCCTCGGCTACAGCTATTGTTGAGGAATGATGGTGGACATATTGAGCATTTCCTGTAAAGAACATCATCTTTGCTTTGTCTTACATTGTTATGCTAATAATTGCTATTCTGATCAGATGAAGCGCCATCTGTAGGATATTTTTGAACTTTTGTACTTTTTTGGTTCTAATAAAAAACCATGTCATTCTGAGCATGTGTGTCAATTTGTACCTCTCTATCTACATTATTCCGCGACTTATTCAGTTTTCAAATTTATACTGACTTTTTTATCACCCGATATATCCAATTTCCATACATATTTAGCAACTGCGAAACATTGCCGGGTTCGCTAGTTTCATATAAAAATTTCTTCGGTAAGACTTGTTGGTTGTATGGTGGAACTTTATAGCACCATTACTTATAGAAATCGTCGAAGGAGCGACCATTTGGTGGTACCGTTGTGAAACTGCTTATATCAGCGGAGGAGTAACTGTGCTACTGCGCTGGGATGAGCAACGGTTGGAGGTATGTGCTGTCGAGGCTAAGGCCGCCAGCTGTCTGGCGCGTGTGGCTGACCAGACGGCGGAATTGGTGGGGGAGAGGGGGGGGGGTGGAGGTCTGTGCGGCCGATGGATGACGAGTGAAAGGCTGGCTAACGTCTAGACTAGACCGTAGCGGCTGCCCCGCACCAGCGGCGGCTGTTGCGTCAGGGCAGGTGAGCCTAGCGCAGCCCAGGCTGCTGTGAGGAAACCGCGGCAGGTGCCGGAGTAAAGCGGCGCGCCGCTCCTCGCATTCCGCTTTCTGGTCTCACTGTCTCGCTTCTCAACTCTCAGGTACGGTTCTGGAATATTTGCAGTAGAGAGGACACCGTAAACCACGAAGGTCGACTGAATTGGCTCCATATACGACTGGCGAACCCGGCAATGCACTGAAGAATATGATATACGTCCTAGTCTCCTTCTCCCCTTTCTCTTTGTCCATTTCCTTCTCCCTTCTATCTCTGTCCATTTCCTCCTCCTCTCCTCCCCCCTCTCTCCCCATCTCCTCCCCCTCACTCTCCTGCTCCATCTCCTTCTCTCTTCTCTCGATGTCTGTTTCCTAGCTCACTCCACCCTCACTCCATCTTCTCTCCTCCCATCTCTCTGTTCTTCAGCCTTCTTATTGTTAATGAAAACTGAAGTCTATTAGAAAAAGTGCATAAGTTGATTAGGATCATTGGTATAAACGGCATGAGAGACACATCTGTGCTGATAGTAGCTTCAGTGACGGTGTTCTGCATAGTTTAGCGTACATACAAAAGGATTAAAAAGTTTTTGAAGATTCAGATTCTGTACAAGCATTATAATTGTAAGCCGATAAGGCATGAATACAACGTTCTGTTAAGAACGACTGTGAGAAAGGAAACGACACTGCAGATTTTCATAGCAAAGCACAGAACATTTTCTTTCACAGTCGGTTTTAATAGAAAACTTGTACATAGTTCTTTAAAAAAATGTGTAGCTCATATCTGGCCGAACACATACATGTAAAAATTTGCAGTCAATCGGTCAACAACTCATGGAGATTTCTGCTAGTAATATTTCCCACATATATATTTAAAAAATTCTAGGCTGTAT
Source organism: Schistocerca cancellata (assembly GCF_023864275.1). NCBI lineage: Eukaryota > Metazoa > Arthropoda > Insecta > Orthoptera > Acrididae > Schistocerca > Schistocerca cancellata. The sequence continues at coordinate 566,310,556 of NC_064630.1, read as the reverse complement.
CTGTCAGAATGTTTATTGCATTATCTACCAAAAATTTGAAATTTTTCTGGATCTTTGGTAACAACTTTCTCGCTTTATACACAGGGTGGTTCGGCTGCCCCTACCTATGGGCTTTATGCAACCTGCAACACCTGCAGAAACCATACACGAGATTTTCATATTTTCTCACTCCTCATGTAGACTATTAGTCCTACAGAAAAAATGAACTACAAAAACGTCCTGTTCATTTTATCTATAGGACTAGTAGTTTGTGTGTAGCAAGTAAGAGACATGAAAATGTCACGCATAGTTCTTTAAGTTGTTGTGCGTTGAATAAATTCTATAGGCAGAGGCAGTTGAATCACTCTTTACATACAATGTCCATTTCACTATGACACAACAAAATATCTGAAAACAACCCATCTTATGAAAAAACTGTTCTACATGAAAAGCTAGTATTAGTAAGGGAACATCTGCCCGCGCTGCTACAACTGACCATGTATCAACCTTTCCCATGCGAGCGGATTCGGCTTTGTATTTTCAAATGGGAAGCTGCTTTTTATTGCATGTTCGAATTCTACCCGAAAAATACGTGACAGATGACGCTGTAATCGACATGTATCAAGTGTACCAGGTTTTGCAAATTGAGAACCGACACATTTGAATCTACATTTAATCTACGATGTAAATGTAAAAATTTGTGTTCTGACTGTTGATATTTGTGTTGGAAATTTGATTTAGTGTTACAAATTTGAGATAGCGTTCGTCACTCTTCTATCACGCCTTTAGCAGACGAATAATTTGTCGAAGCAAATTTGTCTTGACATTAGACAAAGAGATAGAGACAACACAGAGAGGATGAAACACGTTATTGTGGTGCCACACCATACAATTAGCAGTCATTTTTATGTGGGATTCCTGCAGTTGTCCTCAAACCGAAAGAGTTGATGTATGGTTTTGTAAGTTACACAATTAATGAATTTCTTGTTAGAATCGTGATTTCTGAGTGGTCAAGGTACACATGCACGCACAGATCTGGAAAAGAGATTACACATATTTCTGTATGCGAAGAGTGGAGATGGGAAACGTTCTAAGTGCCAAGCCTTACTTTCTTTAGGAGAAGGAAAGAAAAATATGTACCTCGGTTTTTATACACCTGTTTCTTATCCAAAAAACTGAAAAGATATTCTGATACCATTCAGTTATCCTGCTCACCGCATCACCGGAAAAAATAGACAAATTAGAAATTAATAGTTTATTAAGAATGTTTTAAGTGCCGTGCCAAGAAACTGACTGGTTCTAAATGTCAATAATAAAATTTTTAGACGTTGATTCTTGCAGCGAAGAAAAGAACAATCTGCCACAGTCAATATTGCTATTTATTTACACAAATAGCGCCGTTACCGATTTCGAACAGACTGCTTCATCTTCAGAAAGCTGTTCACGTTTATATTATTCGTACATTTGTTGTTTTCTAGATTAGATGTTGAAAAATAGAATAGCAGATAACCAACGTAAACAACAAAAGATTTAATACAAAGGTGAACAGCCGTTTGAAGTTGCACCTGCTGGCGCTATTTATACAAATTAATAGCATTATTGACTGTGGTTGGCTGCAGTTTTCTTCTTCGCAAGAATCAATTTGTATTTTGTACATATCGTATCAAAAATGTCATTTTTCAATAAAATAGTCATAACAAAGATTTTGTTCCAAGTGCCATCAGTAGTGGTGCATTACTTTTTATTTATATCAATGTAACTACCGAAATACAACTTTAGTTGTTTAACTAGTAGAACTGCAATCAAGAAAAAGCACATCTCATTTATGCTAAATTTAGGTAGTCCAGAGACTAGCACTGCTTGGCACAATGACCTTGCACCCATCTACTAACACTTGTTTGAAAAACTCGCTCCCTGATTTGGCACATTGATCAGCACTAGACACACGCAATAGACTGCGGAGAACGCAATAGCACTGAAAACGTGTTTCGTGAAAAATGACACTTGGAATGTTTTCCCTTCCCATTCGGCATGTGTTCTCTGATTGTGCTGTGTTTTGCGTACATTGGTGTGTTTGTTTACCTGTGTAATAAAGCTTCTTTCATCCGACTTCTCCTTGCCAAATAACTTGAACCAAATAATATTCCGAGAATTTCCTGACGATGAACAATTTTGATGAAGTCTTGCATCATGATTCGTAATATTTTAGAAACTTCAGTACTTTTTAGTTACAGGTACTGCATTAATTTCACAAACTTACGATCCTGCAACAAATTTGTTTTATATTCGACTTCCTAGGTGGGTTAGATCATAAAGTACCTGATCCGTGAGTCGATGTCTCCGTATTTGACCCACGTACTACACAAATAATTTCACTTCTTTCTAATTCAAACACAAATTTAGTCATATGCTATAGGCAGTTCATGTAAAAGTAATTTCTTTCTAGTACGTATCTCAAAAACATGTGGGGTACATATATCTCCAAAGGATTTTGGATGCTTTAGTATTTAATGAATCTCATTTACAACAAATGGAGTATTACACTACACAAAGATGATCCTAAACTGAAATTTGATGACTGTGTCTTCTTATTCCGAACGTTACACAACAGATCGTCTGGGAGTAGTGTATTGTATGAATATGTTACAGTAAGTGCTGAAAGATAATATATATATTTTGTTCGTCCTTCATAATAACAGATAATTTTGCTTCTGGCTGTAAGTGCTGAACATTAATTCATAGCCTCGTTTCGAGGGTTCCGGAACAGAAAATTGGAATATAGATCGACATAAACATCATTTCCGCCCTTTTTATTGCTAATGAAAACCACGCATTGCATTATGTACCACCATACAGTGAGACCTTCAGAGGTGGTGGTCCAGATTCCTGTACACACCAGTACCTCTAATACCCAGTAGCACGTCCTCTTGAAATGATGCATGCCTGTATTCGTCGTGGCATACTATACAAAGGTTCATCAAGGCACTGTTGGTCCAGATTGTTCCACTTCTCAAAGGCGATTGGGAGTAGATCCCTCAGAGTGGTTGGTGGGCACGTCGTCCATAAACAGCCCTTTTCAGTCTATCCCAGGGATGTTCGATAGGGTTCATGTCTGGAGAACATGCTGACCACTCTAGTCGAGCGATGTCGTTACCCTGAAGGAGGTCATTCACAAGACGTGCACGATGGGGGCGCGAATTGTCGTCCATGAAGACGGATGCCACGCCAATATGCTGTCGATATGGTCGCACTATCGGTCGGAGGACAGCATTCTTGTATCGTACAGCCGTTACGGCACCTTCCATGACCACCAGTGGTGTACATCGGCCCCACATAATGCCACCGCAAACAACAGGGAACCTCCACCTTGCTGCACTCGTTGGACAGTGTGTCTAAGGCATCCAGCCTGACTGGGTTGCCTCCAAACACCTCACCGACGATTGTCTGGTTGAAGGCATATGCGACACTCATCGGTGAAGAGAACGTGATGTCAATCCTGAGCGGTCAATTCGGTATGTGATGGGGCCCATCTGTACCGCGCTGCATGTTGTCGTGGTTGCAAAAATAGACCTTGCCAAGGACATCGGGAATGAAGTCGCGCATCATGCAGCCTATTGCGCACAGTTTGAGTCGTAACACGACGTCCTGTGTCTGCAGGAAAAGCATTACTCAACATGGTGGCGTTACTGTCAGGTTTTTTCTGAGCCTAAATCCGTAGGTAGCGATCATACACCGCAGTAGAAGCCCTTGGGCGGCCTGAGCGAGGCATGCCATCGACAGTTCCTGTCTCTCCTCCAAGTCCGAACAACATCACTTTGGTTCAGTCTGAGACGCCTGGACACTTTCCTTGTTGAGAGTCCTTCCTGGCACGAAGTAACAATACGGACGTGATCGAACCGCGCTATTGACCGTCTAGGCATGGTCGAACTACAGACAACATGGGCCGTGTACTTCCTTCCTGGTGGAATGACTGCAAATGATCAGCTGTCGGAACCCCTCCGTCTAATATGCGCTACTCATGCGTGGTTGGTTACATCTTTGGGTGGGTTTAGTGACATCTCTGAACAGTCAGAGGGACTGTGTGTGATACAATATCCATAGTCAACGTCTATCTTCAGGAGTTCTGGGAAGCAGGGTGATGCATAACTTTCAATGTGTGTAGTTGTATGTATTTCGTAATTGGTTGGACGTTCTCTACCACTCCGTTATGCCACTCCTATTTCTCGTGACAACATAAAACGTGACGAAAAGCTGTTCAGTTTGCTTCACTGTCGTCAACGTGTTGTCTCTCTATGGTATCGTATGTGTTTGCACTACTGATATGCCTGAAGAAGTAAAATAGTCTACTTGTGTCCAAGTCACCTATTATGGTTCAAATGGCTCTAAGCACTATGGGGCTCAACATCTTAGGTCATAAGTCCCCTAGAACTTAGAACTACTTAAACCTAACTAACCTAAGGACATCACACACACCCATGCCCGAGGCAGGATTCGAACCTGCGACCGTAGCAGTCCCGCGGTTCCGGACTGCAGCGCCAGAACCGCTAGACCACCGCGGCCGGCGTCACCTATTATGGTGCTTCGTTTTCTTCAGTGAGGCTGGTCAGAGAATGCGAAGCTAACTTCCACTCCAAGAGACACACGCAGAAATCGCTATATGAGCGCACACTTTTTTTGCTGAACGTGGGACGGTGAAGACTGGTTGCATCCGCTGCAGATGCGCCACGTTGCGGACAGTAGACTTGCTGACGAAAACCTTCATTGTCCTCCTGAATGTTTCAAAAGGACTTCAACACACCGCTTACTTAATAGGAGTGACTGAATGACGAGTTTTTGACGGTACCAGTTTATTATCGCTACGAACTTGTCATAAGCAACTTTGTGGCAAGCACATGGAGCTATGTTGAGAAACTACTGTATGTTTCACGAATTCGACATCGTCTTTGATAATCCCTAAAACGTATGTTAACTAACAGTATGTGTGTGTGTGTGTGTGTGTGTGTGTGTGTGTGTGTGTGTTGGGGTTTACTGGCGCTCAACGTCGAGGTCATCAGCGGCCTGACACACATTAAAGGCACGAATGTGGACAAATTTGGTAAAATGGAAGCATACACGTAAAGAAAACGAGAAAAGATAAAAGATGAAAAATGCTGTATGAGAAAGGAAAACGTAAGGAAAACGAGAAAGGATTGTCATTGATGCCACAGGAAATTGTCACTGGCTGGCCGGTTACGTAAAATATGGGCGAGCCAGTCACCCTGTGAACAAATTAAGACCCTCTCCCTAAAATCTTGGTAAAAACATTGGATAAGTCACAGAACTTTAAAACTTAACCACATTCTTTTGAGTATTTCCTAAAAGAGATGACAGATCCACCGGCAAGTCAGCCGCTGCCCAGAACATTCAAAAGTAAAGCGACACTCCATCGATATTGTGCTCGCGAAATTTCGATTAGTTAGTGTACACGCCAAATCCCGCATTTTAATTTTAACGTTTATAATAAACAACTGATAATTCGACAATTGCTCCAGCCACATTTACGGTCTTGCTTCCTGTATTATTTCTTTACACCTCTTTTAGGCTCTCTCTATAGCTATTTCGAAATAAGGGTCCATATCACTGACATTATACAATTTTTTTGGAAAAACAAAGGAAGCAATGAACGTAAATCTTTTTGCGTGTTATTTATCGATGTTTGGACAACATTTTCTGATTTTTTAAAGAAATTCAGTCACCATTCAACATTGTATCCAAGGACTTAAAGTTGTTTTGTCCAAAATGAGGTGTGTCCATGACGGAAATCCTGTAGTCTGCACATCTTTATCTGAAGTCAAAACACAAACAATTTTTTAATATACAGGATATCGCGCGCGGAGTAATAGAACCGCTTTTTGAAATTTGAAGAAAATACTAAAACGGCGGATGTTTGAAGGAAAATGTAGTCTTGTAATGACTTTTTGGTCACGTTTTTGCAATAACTTATGAATAAATTAAAATAAAAGTCTAGTCTTTGCCCATTTACACCATTCTCTTCGTAATGTTCCTTCAGGAACTGATTGAGATTGCCCTGCATTCACTGGCAACACCAACTGATGCCATGAGCAGCCGTAGTCGAGCTATTGGCTCGTTGGGGTCATCATAATATACAGGGTGGTCCATTGATAGTGATCGGGACAAATATCTCACGAAATAAGCATCAAACGAAAAAAACTACAAAGAACGAAACACATCTAGCTTGAAGGGGGAAACCAGATGGCGCTATGGTTGGCCAGCTAGATGGCGCTGCTATAGGTCAAACGGATATCAACTGCGTTTTTTTTAAATAGGAACCCCCACTTTTATTACCTATTCGTGTAGTATGTATAGAAATGTGAATGTTTTAGTTGGACCACTTTCTTCACTTTGTGATAGATGGTGCTGTAGTAGTCACAAACGTATAAGTACGTGGTATCACGTAACATTCCGCCAGTGCGGACGGTATTTGCTTCGTGATACATTACCCGTGTTAAAATGGACCGTTTACCAATTTCGGAAAAGGTCGATATCGTGTTGATGTATGGCTATTGTGATCAAAATGCCCAACGGGCGTGTGCAATGTATACTGCTCTGTATCCTGGGCGACATCATCCAAGTGTCCGGACCTATCGCCGGATATTTACGTTATTTAAGGAAGCAGGAAGTGTGCAGCCACATGTGAAACGTCAACCACGACCTGCAACAAATGATGATGCCCAAGTAGGTGTTTTAGCTGCTGTCGCGGCTAATCCGCACATCAGTAGCAGACAAATTGAGCGACAATCGGGAATCTCAAAAAAGTCGGTGCTAAAAATGCTACATCAACATCGATTGTACCCGCACCATATTTCTATGCACCAGGAATTGCATGACGACGAATTTGAACGTCGTGTACAGTTCTGCCACTGGGCACAAGAGAAATTACGGGACGATGACAGATTTTTTGCACGCGTTCTATTTAGCGACGAAGCGTCATTCACCAACAGCGGTAACGTAAACCGGCATAATATGCACTACTGGGCAACGGTAAATCCACGATGACTTCGAGAAGTGGAACATCAGCGACCTTGGCGGTTAATGTATGGGGCGGCATTATGAGAGAAAGGATAATTTGCCCCCATTTTATCGATGGCAATCTAAATGGTGCAATGTATGCTGATTTCCTACTTAATGTTCTACCGATGTTACTACAAGATGTTTCACTGCATGACAGAATGGCGATGTGCTTCCAATATGATGGATGTCCGGCACATAGGTCGCGTGCGGTTGAAGCGGTATTGAATAGCGTATTTCAAGACAGGTGGATTGGTCGTCAAAGCACCATACCATGGCCCGCACGTTCACTGAATCTGAAGTCCCCGGATTTCTTTCTGTGGGGACAGTTGAAGGATATTTGCTATCGTGACAACGCCTGACAACACGCGTCAGCGCATTGTGAATGTATGTGCGAACATTACGAAAGGCGAACTACTCGCTGTTGAGAGGAGTGTCGTTACACGTATTGCCAGATGCATTGAGGTTGACGGGCATCATTTTGAGCATTTACTGCATTAATGTGGTATTTACAGGTAATCACGCTGTAACAGCATGCGTGCTCAGAAATGATAAGTTGACAAAGGTACATGTATCACATTGGAACAACCGAAACAAAATGTTCAAACGACCTACGTTCTGTATTTTAATTTAAAAAACCTACCTGTTACCACCTGTTCGTCTAAAATTGTGAGCCATATGTTTATGACTATTACAACGCCGTCTATCACAAAGCGAAAACAAGTGGTCCAACTAAAACAATCATATTTCTTTACGTACTACACCAATATGTAATAAAAAATTGGGGGTCCCTATTTTTGAAAAAAAAACGCAGTTGATATCGGTTTGACCTATGGCAACGCCATAGCGCCATAGCGCCATCTGGTTTCCCCCTTCAAGATAGGCAAGTTTCGTTCTTTGTACTTTTTTCGTTTGGCGCTTATTTCGTGAGATATTTGGCCCGGTCACGATCAATGAACCACCCTGTATATACTCTATCTATATACAACGTTTGGTACTGGCGTACTCACATCTGGAGGTTTGGGTGTTAATGGTGGCAGTCACGTCCAAAACATTATGGACAGCTTTCCTCATTCAACTGTTATCTCACGTGAATAATGTTAGTTGTGTAGCAGATAAGATATGGCACATAAATACTCCTAGAACAGATATCTTCCAGTTTGATTCACATAAATGCAGCCTTATAATCGAAACAAACAAATTAGTTGGCTGAATGTGAGACGCTGCTGTTAGTGCACTAAGTACTCGACGCAATACTTCTGGCAAAAGTGCACGCGGAGACGTAGACATTCTTCGGATTCTCGTAGAATCTGCAGATGATCGTAGCGATCGTCTTGAAGCTGAAGACACAGATGAAGTCCTACTTACGATTTATCTGATTCAGGTAAGAAAACTAGTCACCCTATAAGACTTCCGAAAGTTTATTGCAGTCATTTTGCATGCGAGCGTTACTAAGTGACCGTTATTGCAGATCACTGGGGCTGAAATGCATTTTCAGTGTGGTGTATGCGAAGTGCGGTTTCGTTCGGAACCATGTTTCCAGCTCTACCAGACAAAAATAACTATGTGAGATATTAAATTATTCTCGTAGTATATTCTTCTCTCTGATGGCATGTAAAGATTTGAACTCATATTTTTTACTCGTAAATTGTAAACTTAACGCTGAAATTCTTTTTTCTTTTGCACCTGAAAAAGGCAGTCCCCTTGACGACCTATGATGATGAAAAGTTTCATAGAACAATACAATTCACATTCATTTAAAAAGCAGTTAATAAGATTTATTTCGATGTAATAAAAATATCGCAGATTTCATGTTTTCCGTGTGCGTACATTTTTGCAACGTGGTAAAGTTGCGTTAGAGGAATCACATCCCAAGAATAAGAGAAACAGTTTCACGTTGTGTTTTGAACTCGTATTAGTAACTAATGCGTCATTTCTTCGACCATTCCTCACATGTTTCAACATCCGAAACATTTTTCTACTGTCATTTATTGTATTTTCCCTCTCTGTTTCATTAACCTCAGAATCTTTTTATGTTGTCGACTGCTTCGTAGTTATCTACAGAACTTCTGTATAGCAAGAATCTTTCCCTAGCTGTCTTCCTGGCCTTCACGGTTTGCTCACATTTATCATTGAAACGTTTTTTCTTAACTGTTGGCTTTTTGTCTTCTAGAATTTCTTTTGCTGCTGCAGTAATAGCGGTTCTTATATCTTCCCTTTGATCATTAACTCTTCTTTCATGAACCATGGACCTTGCCGTTGGTGGGGAGGCTTGTGTGCCTCAGCGATACAGATAGCCGTACCGTAGGTAGAACCACAACAGAGGGGTATCTGTTGAGAGGCCAGACAAACGTGTGGTTCCTGAAGAAGGGCAGCAGCCTTTTCAGTAGTTGCAAGGGCGACAGTCTGGATGATTGACTGATCTGGCCTTGTAACAATAACCAAAACGGCCTTGCTGTGCTGGTACTGCGAACGGCTGAAAGCAAGGGGAAACTACGGCCGTAATTTTTCCCGAGGGCATGCAGCTTTACTGTATGATTAAATGATGATGGCGTCCTCTTGGGTAAAATATTCCGGAGGTAAATAGTCCCCCATTCGGATCTCCGGGCGGGGACTACTCAAGAGGATGTCGTTATCAGGAGAAAGAAAACTGGCATTCTACGGATCGGAGCGTGGAATGTCAGATCCCTTAATCGGGCAGGTAGGTTAGAATATTTAAAAAGGGAAATGGATAGGTTAAAGTTAGATATAGGGGGAATTAGTGAAGTTCGGTGGCAGGAGGAACAAGACTTCTGGTCAGGTGACTACAGGGTTATAAACACAAAGTCAAATAGGGGTAATGCAGGAGTAGGTTTAATAATGAATAGGAAAATAGGAATGCGGGTAATCTACTACAAACAGCATAGTGAACGCATTACTGTGGCCAAGATAGATACGAAGCCCACAACTACTACAGTAGTACAAGTTTATATGCCAACTAGCTCTGCAGATGACGAAGAAATTGAAGAAATGTATGATGAAATAAAAGAAATTATTCAGATAGTGAAGGGTGACGAAAATTTAATAGTCATGGGTGACTGGAATTCGAGTGTAGGAAAAGGGAGAGAAGGAAACGTAGTAGGTGAATATGGATTGGGGCTAAGAAATGAAAGAGGAAGCCGCCTGGTAGAATTTTGCACAGAACACAACTTAATCATAGCTAACACTTGGTTTAAGAATCATGATAGAAGGTTGTATACATGGAAGAACCCTGGAGATACTAAAAGGTATCAGATAGATTATATAATGGTAAGACAGAGATTTAGGAAACAAGTTTTAAATTGTAAGACATTTCCAGGGGCAGATGTGGACTCTGACCACAATTTATTGGTTATGACCTGTAGATTAAAACTGAAGAAACTGCAAAAAGGTGGGAATTTAAGGAGATGGGACCTGGATAAACTGAAAGAACAAGAGATTGTAGAGAGTTTCAGGGAGAGCATAAGGGAACAATTGACAGGAATGGGGGAAAGAAATACAGTAGAAGAAGAATGGGTAGCTTTGAGGGATGAAGTAGTGAAGGCAGCAGAGGATCAAGTAGGTAAAAAGAAGAGGGCTAGTAGAAATCCTTGGGTAACAGAAGAAATATTGAATTTAATTGATGAAAGGAGAAAATATAAAAATGCAGTAAGTGAAGCAGGCAAAAAGGAATACAAACGTCTCAAAAATGAGATCGACAGGAAGTGCAAAATGGCTAAGCAGGCATGGCTAGAGGACAAATGTAAGGATTTGGAGGCTTATCTCACTAGGGGTAAGATAGATACTGCCTACAGGAAAATTAAAGAGACCTTTGGAGATAAGAGAACCACTTGTATGAACATCAAGAGCTCAGATGGAAACCCAGTTCTAAGCAAAGAAGGGAAAGCATGAAGGTGGAAGGAGTATATAGAGGGTCTATACAATGGCGATGCACTTGAGGACAATATTATGGAAATGGAAGAGGATGTAGATGAAGATGAAATGGGAGATACGATACTGCGTGAAGAGTTTGACAGAGCACTGAAAGACCTGAGTCGAAACAAGGCCCCCGGAGTAGACAACATTCCATTGGAACTACTGACGGCCTTGGGAGAGCCAGTCCTGACAAAATTCTACCATCTGGTGAGCAAGATGTACGAAACAGGCGAAATACCCTCAGACTTCAAGAAGAATATAATAATTCCAATTCCAAAGAAAGCAGGTGTGGACAGATGTGAAAATTACCGAACTATCAGTTTAATAAGCCACAGCTGCAAAATACTAACACGAATTCTTTACAGACGAATGGAAAAACTAGTAGAAGCCGACCTCGGGGAAGATCAGTTTGGATTCCATAGAAATACTGGAACACGTGAGGCAATACTGACCTTACGACTTATCTTAGAAGAAAGATTAAGGAAAGGCAAACCTACGTTCCTAGCATTTGTAGACTTAGAGAAAGCTTTTGACAATGTTGACTGGAATACTCTCTTTCAAATTCTAAAGGTGGCAGGGGTAAAATACAGGAAGCGAAAAGCTATTTACAATTTGTATAGAAACCAGATGGCAGTTATAAGAGTCGAGGGGCATGAAAGAGAAGCAGTGGTTGGGAAGGGAGTAAGACAGGGTTGTAGCCTCTCCCCGATGCTATTCAATCTGTATATTGAGCAAGCAGTAAAGGAAACAAAAGAAAAATTCGGAGTAGGTATTAAAATCCATGGAGAAGAAATAAAAACGTTGAGGTTCGCCGATGACATTGTAATTCTGTCAGAGACAGCAAAGGACTTGGAAGAGCAGTTGAACGGAATGGATAGTGTCTTGAAGGGAGGATATAAGATGAACATCAACAAAAGCAAAACGAGGATAATGGAATGTAGTCGAATTAAGTCGGGTGATGTTGAGGGTATTAGATTAGGAAATAAGACACTTAAAGTAGTAAAGGAGTTTTGCTGTTTGGGGAGCAAAATAACTGATGATGGTCGAAGTAGAGAGGATATAAAATGTAGACTGGCAATGGCAAGGAAAGCGTTTCCGAAGAAGAGAAATTTGTTAACATCGAGTATAGATTTAAGTGTCAGGAAGTTATTTCTGAAAGTATTTGTATGGAGTGTAGCCATGTATGGAAGCGAAACATGGACGGTAAATAGTTTGGACAAGAAGAGAATAGAAGCTTTCGAAATGTGGTGCTACAGAAGAATGCTGAAAATTAGATGGGTAGATCACATAACTAATGAGGAAGTATTGAATAGGATTGGGGAGAAGAGAAGTTTGTGGCACAACTTGACCAGAAGAAGGGATCGGTTGGTAGGACATGTTCTGAGGCATCAAGGGATCACCAATTTAGTATTGGAGGGCAGCGTGGAGGGTAAAAATCGTAGGGGGAGACCAAGAGATGAATACACTAAGCAGATTCAGAAAGATGTAGGTTGCAGTAGGTACTGGGAGATGAAGAAGCTTGCACAGGATAGAGTAGCATGGAGAGCTGCATCAAACCAGTCTCAGGACTGAAGACCACAACAACAACAACAACAATTTTATGGCAGAACAAATTTCTTATGCACTCTGATATCAAACTGATGACACAACTCTGGATCCCTAACCTTCTCAACATCATATTGTCTCTTGACCATGTTGTTCTTTCTTTTATAACATAATTGTAGTTGCAGGTTGCCGATTACTAGGTAATAGTCTATGTCGCACCAGCCCATCTGTACCTTCTGATATCAGTCATGTACTTCTCGTACCTCTCATCTATAAGTGTATTACCAATCTGATTAATTGTATTACCATTTGGGCAAGTCTGTTTGTGGGGGAAGGTCGTCGAACTCACCTCAAGGTTCTGGCTTAGCGCAAAACTGATGAGACGCAGCCCATCAGGCCACTGTCATCTGTTTTCGCATGTACACTCTCCTTCCCGATTATTGGCCTATACATGTTTTCCTGTCAAACTTTGTCACTGAAATCTCCCAAAATGACTTTAACATTTCTCGTACCAATGTTTTTTACTGTTCTTTCTAATTCTTCATAAAGCTCACTTTTATCCTCCTCGTCAAGTTACGTTTGTTGGTATACATGCATTAACAAGTGTTACAAAATGGCTCTGAGCACTATGAGACTTAACATCTGAGGGCATCAGTCCCCTAGACTTAGAACTACTTAAACCTAACTAACCTAAGGACATCACATACACCCATGCCTGAGGCAGGATTCGAACCTGCGACCGTAGCGGTAGCGTGGTTTCAGACTGCAACGCCTAGAACCTCTCGGCCACACCGGCCAGCAATAAGTGTTAAATCTCCATAATTATGTCTTATAGTGAGACATGATACCCTCTTCCTGTTTGCACTGAATTTCTTCACTTACCTTTCCAAACTGTCACTCACTACAAATCCTGTTTCATGTCCGTGCTCCCCATTCCTTTAGCAGCCTACATAAAGGATTACTGATTTATTATCATCTAAAATCCCTTCTCCACACAGTCTAGTTTGTTGCAGTGCAGTAACATCAACCTCATACTACCCTAACTCTGACACTACAATTTTATATTGAATTCAGACAGAGTTGTGAATAAATCTGTATAGCTTTTTTCCTCTTGTGGGGTTCCGTCCTATTCCGAGGCACACTTGTAAGGATTTTAGTAATGATAAATGTCCCCTGACCAAGTTACGTTTTTTGTGACTCCTCTCGCCCTATTTGAACAGACACATACGGGATATGTAAGGAATGGAAAAATAGGCAAGATGAGTCGTTGTGAGTCACACTTAGCCCTCCACTGAAACCTTTTCGACTAGGTTGGACTTGCCGGTAGCTATGCTACCGCCGATATAGCTCTAAGCTTCGCTGGAGCAGACAAGTTCTCTCGCCTGCACGGTCAGTGCTATGATAAGGCGGTGGCCTTGGGAGAGCTAAGATTATTAAACCCTCAAAAAATTTACGATTGCAGTAGGGTGTAAAAGAGGACTTTTGTACTTATTCACTATGTAACATACCGCTGGAGAACTAAAACCTGTAATTAACTAACGCAAAACCGAGTATTAAAATTTGCCATGTTTTGGCAGCAGTGTAACGTCCCTCCCCCCCTACCGCCGCTTTTAGTGTACTAGGGTTAAAGGGAAATTTTTTTCTGGTCACAATGGGATAATGTTTCCGAAAGAAGAAATATAAGTAACAAAGTCTGAGTAATGGATTTCCACATGGGCAGAATAAGCGTTGCCATAATGCATGTTCGCTGTGTAGGAAGAATCGATTAGCATATTCCTCGCAGCCAGACATTCGCTAGCAATATAGCGGATAGCTCCGGCTGGAATCTGAGAACGTGTGGCTCGTGAGGAAAGGTGAAATGGCTTAGCAACGGCTTTGGGATCCAAGGAAACGTTGTCAAAATGCCAGGAGCAACGCCAAGGTAAAGGAACATGACGCAACACCTTGCATATGCTAGCTCACTTACTTCTGTGAGCGTGGAGAAAGAACGAGTGACGGCATATGATGTGAGGAGAGAGGGGAGGAGAGTTGGAGGGTGGGGAAGAGAGAGGGAGAGAGAGACTGCAAGTGTGTCAAAAGTAAATGGCTTGTGAACGTCCTCAGTTTATGAGCATGAGTTATGAGGATTTGCAGTAAAGGTTGGTCGTTTAAACAGGAAAATTGCTAAGCCAAACAGTCTGATCTTACATCAGTGTCGCAGCCGTTGCTGTGTCCTTGTCCTACAATTTCAAGGGCCAGTCACGCCCAGGGTACGTTAGCCGCCGCGGTTGCATTTGTTTTGTACGCGCTCTCGATTAAATCTAAGCAAACCACTTCACTACCGCACCGTCGTGCTAGCTTGAGCTACTCGTAGTTTAGGCACCAGAGGATTTCCTGGAATTGAGGATGTAGGCTAGCCGGCCGGGGTGGCCGAGTGGTTCTGGGCGCTACAGTCTGGAACCGCGCGACCGCTACGACCGCAGGTTCGAATCCTGCCTCGGGCATGGATGTGTATGATCTCCTTAGGTTAGTTAGGTTTAAGTAGTTCTAAGTTCTAGGGAACTGAAGACCTCAGAAGTTAAGTCCCATAGTGCTCAGAGCCAGAGCCATTTGAACCATCTGATGTAGGCTACATTCATCTCCTCGTCCACCGAGGTTGGAAATATTCGTAAAAAACGAATGAGACGTATTGGCATTGTTGGCTGGGTGATCATGGGGGCGGGGGGATTGTAAAAGGGTGTCTTTAGAGTATCTGCTGAGTGTAAGTAATGGATGTGAATAAAGTGTGTGAGTTGATTGCGTGGTATTGTGATGAGAAAAGAGAAACGGTGGAATCCGATACCAGTACATAGCCTGCTCCTATCCTAGGGGACCGCCGGGCTTAACATACTTATTCGACCAATCACCTTCAGTAGAAAAAAAAAAGTTCAAATGTGTGTGAAATCTTATGGGACTTAACTGCTGAGGTCATAAGTCCCTAAGCTTACACACTACTTAATCTGAATTATCCTAAGGACAAACACACACACTCACCCATTCCCGATGGAGGACTCGAACTTCCGCAAACTGTGGTGACCAGGAACTTTTCTCCACCGCTTCTTCTCGCTTTACCGGCCGAATACCGGTAGCGAAAATTTCTTCCACCACATGGCTTCGAACCGGCTATATCCGAGAGTAAAGCCACCAGAGAGACTGCAGAAACGAGTTACTGAAGCCCTACACTTGGTCAAATTTGCAAAGGTTTTGTGAGGATCGGACTTGTGTCTGTACTACTGAAAACAAATGTTAATACTAAACGTTATTATTTTGTTTCTTTCGCTTTATAGCCTTTTTTTTGCTATCGTTAACATGAAACTGGGGGAAATACTATAGAAAATGGAAAAATTTTTGCAGAATTTTTACCGAGAAGGAAAATTACCGAAAACTGGAACAATTATTACAATTCGCAGCAGTGAGGATATAAAAAGCTTCGGGCAAGTCTGTTAATTCCCGTCGTGTGGCCACAATAACCTCGAAATCTTTCCACATGAATTACCTGAGTATAAATGATAGCTCCATCAATGCACTGGCCTTTCACACCTTGTGTACGCGATACTACAGCCATCTGTATATATGCATATGACGTCTGTTACTTCAGTAGAACTCATGCGCTGTGAATGTACACTCCTGGAATTTGAAATAAGAACACCGTGAATTCATTGTCCCAGGAAGGGGAAACTTTATTGACACATTCCTGGGGTCAGATACATCACATGATCACACTGACAGAACCACAGGCACATAGACACAGGCAACAGAGCATGCACAATGTCGGCACTAGTACAGTGTATATCCACCTTTCGCAGCAATGCAGGCTGCTATTCTCCCATGGAGACGATCGTAGAGATGCTGGATGTAGTCCTGTGGAACGGCTTGCCATGCCATTTCCACCTGGCGCCTCAGTTGGACCAGCGTTCGTGCTGGACGTGCAGACCGCGTGAGACGACGCTTCATCCAGTCCCAAATATGCTCAATGGGGGACAGATCCGGAGATCTTGCTGGCCAGGGTAGTTGACTTACACCTTCTAGAGCACGTTGGGTGGCACGGGATACATGCGGACGTGCATTGTCCTGTTGGAACACCAAGTTCCCTTGCCGGTCTAGGAATGGTAGAACGATGGGTTCGATGACGGTTTGGATGTACCGTGCACTATTCAGTGTCCCCTCGACGATCACCAGTGGTGTACGGCCAGTGTAGGAGATCGCTCCCCACACCATGATGCCGGGTGTTGGCCCTGTGTGCCTCGGTCGTATGCAGTCCTGATTGTGGCGCTCACCTGCACGGCGCCAAACACGCATACGACCATCATTGGCACCAAGGCAGAAGCGACTCTCATCGCTGAAGACGACACGTCTCCTCCATTCGTCCCTCCATTCACGCCTGTCGCGACACCACTGGAGGCGGGCTGCACGATGTTGGGGCGTGAGCGGAAGACGGCCTAACGGTGTGCGGGACCGTAGCCCAGCTTCATGGAGACGGTTGCGAATGGTCCTCGCCGATACCCCAGGAGCAACAGTGTCCCTAATTTGCTGGGAAGTGGCGGTGCGGTCCCCTACGGCACTGCGTAGGATCCTACGGTCTTGGCGTGCATCCGTGCGTCGCTGCGGTCCGGTCCCAGGTCGACGGGCACGTGCACCTTCCGCCGACCACTGGCGACAACATCGATGTACTGTGGAGACCTCACGCCCCACGTGTTGAGCAATTCGGCGGTACGTCCACCCGGCCTCCCGCATGCCCACTATACGCCCTCGCTCAAAGTCCGTCAACTGCACATACGGTTCACGTCCACGCTGTCGCGGCATGCTACCAGTGTTAAAGACTGCGATGGAGCTCCGTATGCCACGGCAAACTGGCTGACACTGACGGCGGCGGTGCACAAATGCTGCGCAGCTAGCGCCATTCGGCGGCCAACACCGCGGTTCCTGGCGTGTCCGCTGTGCCGTGCGTGTGATCATTGCTTGTACAGCCCTCTCGCAGTGTCTGGAGCAAGTATGGTGGGTCTGACACACCGGTGTCAATGCGTTCTTTTTTCCATTTCCAGGAGTGTATTTTCCGAGTGATATGTGATCATCTCAGTGCTGGACACCAGTCTTCAATCTTCCATACACAAGATCGGTTGTTTTCAAAGGGCAGTATGCTTAGCAGGCTGTATGAATTGAAATCAGAAGTAGAACTATTTCCATTTGGTCAAGGGAAAGCTGAGCTTCATCACTCGTTCACTGATAATAGCTTCATATTTTCCACATATACATCTACACCATACATCCCAAACTAACTAATGGCTTGTGGCTTAGGGTGCTTCTGGTACTAGTAACTGACCCCCCTCCCCCTATCCTCTCGCAAATGGCGCGTTGGAAGAATAATTGTCGCTAAGCCTTTGCATTAGCTCTAATTCCTCGAATTTTGTCATCATAGTCACAAGCGCGGGAATATGTGGGAGGAAGTAGGCTAATAAGTCGTCCGACCCTTCCCGGTACTTGTTCTCTCGAAATTTCAGTTGTAAACCTTACCGTGATGCACAATGCCTCTCTTGCAACATCTCGCAATGGAGTCTGCTGAGCATCCCGAAAGTGCTCTCACATCGGCTAAACGATCCCGTGACGAAACGCGCCGCTCTTCATTGCATCTTCTGTGTCACTTCCGTCGGTCCTACCCGGTAAAGGCCTCACATTGATGAACAATACTCAAGAATGGATCGGGCAAGCGCCTTGTAAATCACTTCCTCCGTGGATGAGTTGCGTTTCCTTAAGATTCTTCCTATGAATACCGGGCATACCTTGAAGACTTCTTTGAAACCCTTAGTAATTTCAATTTGGAACAACATGGTAGAAACACCGCAAAAACGGATATCAATGGCGCCATATAGCCCTCCTTGGAAAAGACACGCGTCGCCTGGATGCTCCTATTACTAACTTCTTCGCCATTACCTCGATTCAGTGAACTTGTATGATGTCAACGAGCAGAGAGTTGTCATCAGCGAAGACCCTGAATGGCTTCAAGAAAAATTCAAAGTTCTCCTAATTTGTCTTCAGAAGACTGACAGTGCTAATTAGCCATATCAAGTTTAAGAACTGAAGTGCGAGACTTCCTGATGAAATACAAGAGGAATGTGATTAGAGTGCTAAAGAACAGTTTCATCAAATGGGGCGGGAACATTTTGGGCCATTTCTTTCCTGTTTATCTAGGAGTAGCAAAGGAAGCCTTAAATGTCCTCTCGCATTTCTCATGTATATACCTACGTGTGTGAGGCCGAATTCTCGACATTGGCCATTATGAGAACAAAACACAGCCGTCACCTGAACGTGGAGACTGACCTTAGGTGAGCTTTAATTAGTTTTAAATCATTCAGGGTTTTTAAGGAAAAACAATTTCATCCATCTCATTGCTTTCCTGAACTGTTCTTGTGACTTCCAACATATAAAAAAATCTTAGATGTGAAAAGCGTTGTTCAAGTAGAAACCGTATCATTTGTTATTTAAGTAAGACACAAATTCATTTCTATTTCGGCAACCAAGTTCTTGGATATACTACACTCGATAACGTTCTTTTACTGACGTGTGGAGTGCAGATGACTGTTAAATAAAATTTTTAGAAAGCACCCAAAAAATTAATAAATAAATCAAATAAATAAACATAGGGGTGTATGAGATATTTTGGGATTGCAAAGAGGGGCACCAGGTAGAAAAGATTGAGAACTACTGCCCTAGGCGCAGACGCATAATAGGGTACTCTGATTCACTGCTTAAACTCATAATCTGCTGCAACAGTGGCAATTATTGTTTCTACAGCATGAATTTTTCACTCTTTTGTAGAATGTGCGCTGGTATGAAACTTCCTGACAGATTAAAACTGTCTAGTGGATCAGAACACGAACCCGGGACCTTTGCTTTTCGCAGGCAGGTTTTCTACCAACTGAGCTACCGAAGTACGAATCACGTCCTGTCCATGCAGCTTTTCTTACGTTAGTGCCTCATCTGCTAACTTCCAAACTTGAAAGAAGTTTGCGCGAGAAGAACTCCTAGAAGAAAGGATATTGCGGAGACATAGCTTAGTCACAGCTTTGGGGACGTTTCCAGAATGAAATATTCACGCAATAGCTGCAGTAAAGCAGTGACGACGGGTCCTGAGTCGTGTTTGGATAGGTCAATCTATAGAGCACTTCCCTGCAGTAGGCAAAAGTGCTGCCTATGAATCCTGGTCCGGCACATAGTTTTAATATGCCAGGAAAAATCAGTATTTACCCAGCTGCGGCATGTCATCCATTATAACAAAGAGTATCAGTCAGCACTTTGTCTGGGATGTGTATTTTCAGAAAGCTTTTGACTCCGTGTCAACGAAACCTGTGCTAACAGGCATTGAAATCTATGCCAACAGGCTAACAGTGTGTAACAAGGAAACCCTTGAATGCGAGCTCGCAAAAGACTAATAATGTTTACGGCATTAACGTCCCACATGTTGCTTACCATGCAACCACAACATTTGCTGTTAATGATAACTGGGGCGGGACTGGAGATATCCAGTAGGGAGCACGGCATGAAGCTAGAGCGTAGTTGGACTGCTTAGTCGACGAGTAACAACAGTGCTACAGTGCTAGTGGTGTTGAAACAAAGCAGAGCAATGGCAACGATAAACAAAGCAAACGTTGCAGAATGTCTGCAACAGTTGCCGAAGTTGACATTTCGTAAAACAGATACCCGAAGAATTTCACAGAGTAGAAAGAAGTGGCAGACGAAATACGAGGTGCATTCAAGTTCTAAGGCCTCCGATTTTTTTTCTCTGGACTGGAAACAGAAACATGCGCATTGTTTTAAAATGAGGCCGCGTTCATTGTCAATACGTCCCAGAGATGGCAGCACCGTACGGGAGATGGAATTTTACCGCCAGCGGCGAGAATGAAAACTGTTTTAAATACTTAAAATGGCGACGTTTTCCTTACTTGAACAGCGTGCAATCATTCGTTTTCTGAATTTGCGTGGTGTGAAACCAACTGAAATTCTTCGAGAGTGAAGGAGACATGTGGTGATGGAGTTATGGATGTGTCAAAAGTGCGTTCGTGGGTGCGACAGTTTAATGAAGGCAGAACATCGTGTGACAACAAACCGAAACAACCTCGGGCTCACACAAGCCAGTCTGACGACGTGATCGAGAAAGTGGAGAGAATTGTTTTGGGGGATCGCCGAATGACTGTTGAACAGATCGCCTCCAGAGTTGGCATTTCTGTGGGTTCTGTGCACACAATCCTGCATGACGACCTGAAAATGCGAAAAGTGTCATCCAGGTGGGTGCCACGAATGCTGACGGACGTCCACACGGCTGCCCGTGTGGCATGTTGCCAAGCAATATTGACGCGCAACGACAGCATGAATGGGACTTTCTTTTCGTCGGTTGTGACAATGGATGAGACTTGGATGCCATTTTTCAATCCAGAAACAAAGCGCCAGTCAGCTCAATGGAAGCACACAGATTCACCGCCACCAAAAAAATTTCGGGTAATCGCCAGTGCTGAAAAAATGATGGTGTCCATGTTCTGGGACAGCGAGGGCGTAATCCTTACCCATTGCGTTCCAAAGGGCACTACGGTAACAGGTGCATCCTATGAAAATGTTTTGAAGAACAAATTCCTTCCTGCACTGCAACAAAAACGTCCGGGAAGGGCTGCGCGTGTGCTGTTTCACCAAGACAAAGCACCCGCACATCGAGCTAACGTTACGCAACAGTTTCTTCGTGATAACAACTTTGAAGTGATTCCTCATGCTCCCTACTCACCTGACCTGGCTCCTAGTGACTTTTGGCTTTTTCCAACAATGAAAGACACTCTCCGTGGCCGCACATTCACCAGCCGTGCTGCTATTGCCTCAGCGACTTTCCAGTGGTCAAAACAGACTCCTAAAGAAGCCTTCGCCTCTTCCATGGAATCATGGCGTCAGCGTTGTGAAAAATGTGTACGTCTGCAGGGCGATTACGTCGAGAAGTAACGCCAGTTTCATCGATTTCGGGTGAGTAGTTAATTAGAAAAAAAAATCGGAGGCCTTAGAACTTGAATGCACCTCGTATTAGTGTTTCTGCGAGATGAGTCAGAGGAATGTGAGGTGTCGTGCGCGCTCGACTGTGCGGACAACATACATGAAGAGTATAACGACAACGATACGTGCTTCACAAGTGAAAGTGATATTGAAACAGTTGTGGAGCCATGTAGTTCTTCATCCCTGTCGGACAGGGAGCCACAAACCCCGTTTTCAGTGAAACTTAGTAAAGGAAGATAGTTGTTCAAGGAGCGGTTACTTAACATAATTATATTCATGGAATATCATCCGCAGCATAGTTAAAAAAACAGTTATGAAAAGATTTCGAATAATTCCGCAAAACATGACGGTGTAGTCCTTAAGAAATATAAAAATTGGTATTTGCGAATTTCAAGGATTCTCTATACAATTTACAGGATATGCATGATAATGACTTGCTACGTTATGTTCATCAAAACGCGTGCGGCATAGATTACAGTGGTTTCAAAAAAAAAAAATAACTGGATGGCAGCGTAACTTCAAACAGTGCTACAGAACTGGAATATGTAAAATAACGAAATTTTAAACAAAGTGTCAACTGGACGATGCACAGAGAACAACATAATCGGCCCGAAAATTTGTCGATGAGATAAGCAAACTTATCCCATCGTTTAGTAAGGAATTTGTTTCAACTCTGACCAATCGGGATTTGAAGAACAAATGCATATGAAAGGAGCACTGGAAATTACTGGCACCAAGATAGTCGTATCAAGATCAACTAACATCAATGCCTTAAGGTATCCGTATGCAATTACGCAGACTGTTAATCTGTATGGTCAACTGACTGGAAAGTTATTTATTGTGGTCCGAGAAGTTGGAAGTGCTCTGCCCCTACGATTCTTTTTCATGTGCGTGATCTTGCGTCCGCAGCTCGTGGTCATGCGGTAGCGCTCTCGCTTTCCGCGCCCGGGTTCCCGGGTTCGATTCCCGGCGGGGTCAGGGATTTTCTCTGGCTCGTGATGACTGGGTGTTGTGTGATGTCCTTAGGTTAGTTAGGTTTAAGTAGTTCTAAGTTCTAGGGGACTGATGACCATAGATGTTAAGTCCCATTAGTGCTCAGAGCCATTTGAACCGTGATCTTGCAAGGGCAACCGGGAATTTTTTCGTCACTGGAAGCAAGAGTGCGAAAATAGGCGCAAGAGAACTGCAACTATGATATGAGCACTACTTTTGGCTAATAGCTGATCAAAACATCTTGCTTTTCTTTAATTCCCGGTTTGCGTATAAAAAGCACACACATTTAGGAAAACCATCCGATCTGAAAAGTGTGTGAAATTGCAGTTCATACCACCTAGAACCAATGGACAAATTTAGCCTCTGGATGTTTGTTTTTTCCAAAACATTACCTCGCAATCTTCAGCTACGCCTGAAAGGATAGCCAGTTTCACGATAAGTTCCATAACAGATTGTTTCGCATTCGGCTGGTGCTTTCTTTAAGAGTGGATACCCAGTTGAACGTATTCCACAGTTTGTAACTCCCAAGGAGTTCGCCTTCGATCTTGATGGTGCGAATCTGTGAGATCAATGTACTGCGCTGTTTTTCATTCGGTGTTCACGGTGCAAAATAATGGTTTGTTTCGAATATTTCTTGAATTTCAGCGATGTCCATTTTGTGAAGTGTAATACATACATCCCGTAGAAGGTTCATCTCTGCACCTCATTATGTGTCGCTCGCACAACGCACACGACGAGTCACTAGCAACTAATATTTTTCCTGTCATAGCTACTGACACAACAATTACAAATGAACCTTACTAAAAATTGAACTTGCGACCTCGCATTCAAGGAGTTTCTTGTAAGCACAGTGAAGGATATACACAGTGAACCAGAACTCCACCGACAAACTTTCAGAAGTCGTTCACGGATATCTTCTGAGCAGTTTGGTGTAACGGACCAACGGTCGGCAGCAACTCGTTATAGAGTTACTGCAATTTGCTTGGGTTATTTCTTTGTATCAGTATTGCACTGAAAAGTATACATCATTACAATGTCTAAACTACGTGCTGTGTGTCTTTTTTCGATTTGATCAAGGTTCCTGCTGTTGAGAACAGTAACGTGCTCTTCACTCTTCGCCTTCTAACTTCCATGCGGCACTGGTCAGTTCCGTCTCAGGTTTGTTTTTCCGGTATTGTTAGCTGCACATCAATGGTGTTGCGCAGCAGTACTGGTAGGTTTACTGATAAATTGTTGGTCGTTATGTATCTCGTCTATGGACTCACGGAATGCAATGAAAGAGGCGCAACATCACTATACTGGCAATGAGTTGTTGCCCCATCATCACCAGCTACATCACTTCTGAGGGTTGTTCCGTGTTCAACGTTTTGATGATTGTGTGTTACAGGTTTTCTCGCTGTTGTGAAAGTAATTTCACAGTAACAAGGGTGAGTGCGGTAACAAAGCAAATAAAATTCGTTACTCTGTAACGAGACGCCGAAGACCCTGGGTCACTTATACCAAAATGCTAGCAAAATACTCAGATGCTATTACTGTACAAGCTCTGAAAGTTTGTGGGAGGAGTTCTGGTTCACCCTTCATATACCCATCTACCAAAACATTGTGACGACCTGCCTAACAGCCGGTATGTCCACGGATAAACAGCGGCGACGCATCATAAAGAAAAAGTTTCGAAAATGTTTGAAATTACGTGTAAAGTGTGTTTGAAATCGCCAAGTGCTGTCATTCCCAAATACTGGATGAATATAGTCTAGGTAACAGATACCAACATAGATTTAAATTACCGCACACAGTAGATCAAGAGTTAATATCCACAACTTTCTCAATTATTGCGCCTCCTCTTATTTTTCTTCATCTCTAAACTTACTGACTGAATAGGGTTTTAATAAAGTACGTCCGCACTACGCTATTACGTAGCAGGGCCATCTCCTCTGATTCATTGTCTGTATCAGCAACCCGACTCTGGAACGATTTTACTCAAAATCTCAACGAAATTACACTGCTTTCCTGCTGAAAAAGAGTTAGCGGTTTCTACTTTGCTTCACAAAGTTATCTTTTTTACGTTCTTGTCTGTAGCTCATTCACATTTCCCTCTTTCTTCTCTGCAAGTCATCTATGGAAAAAATCTGCTATTTCTAGATAGTTATTGTGATTTCAATCTTCTCCTTTGTCGTTATCCTTCCAGTTTGCCGGCCGCAGTGGCCGAGCGTTTCTAGGTGCTTCAGTCTGGAACCACGCGACCGCTACGGTCGCAGGTTCGAATCCTGCCTCGGGCATGGATGTGTGTGATATCCTTAGGGTAGTTAGGTTTAAGTAGTTCTAAGTTGTAAGCGACTGATGACCTCAGATGTTAAATCCCATAGTGTTCAGAGCCATTTGAACCATTTAAACCTTCCAGTTTATAATAATATTAAACATGATTTCAAAAATGCTAAACTAATTTATATTATTGTTAATCCTAATGTGTGCTATTATTATTATTATTATTTAATATTATTGTGGTTGTTAATTGATATAATCTCCAGAATAATATCTCAGACATATACATAACCAAGACACAAATAGGTATGTACAGAAATTGAGAAGCCTTGTAAACAATATTTTTGTAATAATTTTTGATAAGAATATTTTCTGGTCTGATATAAGAGAATACCTGAAAGCCATAAAGCCCTCAGGTTAAATAAAACAACAATTAAATGAAAAAAAATAAATGGCGTGTATCAACCAGATAACTGGATTATTTCCACTATTATTATTATTATTATTACATATTTCGCACAGTAAACTGGTACAGTGGCATGGTTCCACAGTTCCGTGTAATATGCAACCTCGTCGACTACGCAAACAGTATATTAGTAAATACATATATTTAAAGTAGAGATTGAATCGCTCTGGCTGTTAATATACTGACATGCTTCATAACTGATTCCACAATCTCATGCAATAAAGATAAATGGCAATAATTCATGCGGAAAAATAAGTAATATTCGAGGACTTGAATGCAAAATTTTTTTCATTCTTCTTAGTTAGTTACGTGTTTTCATGTTCCAGGGAACATTATACAATAATTCTTAATAATGTGGAGTGAGTGATTTTACATACATATCACAATTTAATTTTTAAATATTGCTATTGATGAGCATTTAATTTTTTAAAAGTATCTGTAGAAATGAGTTACTATTTCCCATCCGCCACATTTTACACATTACAGTAATAAAAAAATTTCGCAGAGTAGGAACTGTCATGGAGAAACTTTTTAAATTTGTTTTCAAATTTTACTTTGCTATCTGCAAGACATTTTATATTCCTGGCTAAATTAGCAAAAATTTTTGTTGCAGCATTGTGAACTCCTTTTTATGCTAAAGACAACCCACAGCTGAAGTAATGACTGTGATTTTCCATTCTGACGTCTATTGTAATTATGTGCAGCATCCTGTATCAACACAGTAATACACTGAAGAGCTAAAGAAACTCGTACACCTGCCTAACTTCGTGTAGGGCCCAAGCAAGTACGCGGAAGTTTCGTAACACGACATGGCATGGACTCGACCAATGTCTGAAGTAATGCTGGAGGAATTGACACAATGGATCCTGCAGGGCTATCTGTAAATCTATAGGAGTACGAGAGGGTGGAGATCTCTCCTGAACAGCAAGTTGCAAGGCATCACAGGGTGGCACAATAATGCTCATTTCTGGGGAGTTCGGTGCCAGCGGAAGTTTTAAACTCAGAAGAGAGTTCCTGGAACCACTCTGTACCAATTCTGGACGTGTGGGATGTCGCATTGTCCTGCTGGATATTGCCCAATTCCGTCGGAATGCACAATGGACATGAATGGATGCGGGTTGTCAGACAGGATGCTTTCGTATGTGTCATCTGTCAGACTAGTATCTAGACGTACCAGGGGTCACACATCACTCCAACTGCACACACCCCACACGATTACAGAGCGACCACCAGCTTCAAGAGTCTCCTGCTGACACGCAGGGTCCATGGATTCATGAGGTTGTCTCCATACCCGTACACGTCCATCCGCTCGATACAATTTGAAACGAGACTCGTCCCACCAGGCAACACGTTTCCAGGCATCAATAGTCCAATGTCGGTGTTGACGGGTCCAGACGAGGAGTAAAGCTCTGAGTCGTGCGTTGTTCAAGAGTGCACGAATGGGCCTTCGGCTCCAAAAGCCCATATCGATGAGGTTCGTTGAACGGTTGGCACACTGACACTTGCTGATTTCCCAGCATTGAAATCTGCAGAAATTTGCGGAAAGGAGGCACGTCTGTCACGTTGAACGATTCTCATAACTCGTCGTTGGTCCCGTTCTTGCAGGATCTTTTTCTGGCCACAGCGACGTCGGTGATTGCAGGATCTTTTTCTGGCCACAGCGATGTCAGTGATTTGATGTTTTACCGGATTCCTGATATTCACGGTACACTCGTGAAATCGTCGTAAGGGAAAATCCCCACTTCAGCGCTACCTCGGAGATGTTGGATCCCATCGATAACACCACTTTCAAACTCACTTAAATCTTGATAACCTGCCATTGTAGCAGCAGTAACCGATCTAATAACTGTGCCAGACACTTGTTGTCTTATATAGGCGTTGCCGACCGCAGCGCCGTATTCTGCCTGTTTATATACATCTGTATTTGAAAACGCATGCCTATATCAGTTTCTTTGGCGCTTCATTGTAGACTTCGACATCCTTCTTATCTATCTTAAACAATCATGGCAGTACTACCAAAGTAACTTAGCAGTGTGTCTCTGTTTCTGTCTTTGCACACACAATCTCTGGGTGAATATTACAGTAACAGTTTCACTGTGGGATCTCTCTGGCTCTAACGGGACCGGTGGAGAGCTGTGGGCTGGCGAATAGCCCAGGTGGGCTGTCGATTGCCGGATGCAGCTATGAGCACTGGATCCGGCGGGTATGCGCGCTGTCTGAGGATCCGGGAGTTTATCCGTCCTTGCCTGAGTGCTTTCATGGGACTTTCTCGTCTTTCATTCGATGAAGAATTTCTGTTGGTTCTCGCACATATTTCTAAATCAACTGATTCGTACCAGGATGTCTTCTTTGTGTGTTGAATCACGCGTGTTGATGCAGTGACGTGGACTATAGTTCGAATAAATGCTTTCACGCTGTCTGTTGCTTTTTTCTGTACATTAAAGAAGGGATTTTACTTATTATTCTCCTACAAATATATGACTTTATTGATTAATTTCGAGATGTTTTCTTTGTATAACGAATCACGTGTTGTCAGTCCGTTAGGAGTAATCCAGATCGAATAAAGGCCTTCACGATCTCTCTTTCTTCTCTCTGAACGCCGCAGAATGGATTTTTCGTGCCAATCTCATATTAATTTTGGGGTTAAATTGATCAGATTCAGGGCGCTGTTTTGTCTGAATATCCAAGTGGATTGTATCATGGCAGAGTCCAGGGATTACGCCATGGTCTGGAATACTTTAAACTAGAACTCACCGATGGAGTGCTTCGGGTTATGTGGAATAACTGCAGCTATTATATGCGCAACTCTTCTTTTTTACATATTACTGTAAAGAGTCCTCTTCACATTCCTGAATCCTTTTCCTTGCGTATCTTGAGTGAGTGGCTGTCCTTACTGCTAGTATAATGTGCTTCCATACTAATTGAAAATTCTGTGGCTCCTTGCATGAGTAAGTTTGTTATTTGAATCTGTGTTTCCTGTTTCTTGTACATACCAGAAAAGTATGGCGAGTTAGATTCCTGTACTACCAACTTCATTGCAGTTCTGGTTGTTCTACTTGTTACCTAACTCCTACTGCGCCATCCTGAAAATAAATGCTCACCGCCGTTTCTATTACGTCCGAGTTCAAAAGCACGGCATAGTTAATCTATTTAATGCGGTTTATAATGCGTAAGGCACCATCAAAGGGGTCAATGTGGTGAAATAAATGCATATGTTCTGCTAGTTCCAGATGTGGTGCTTTTAATCTGCAAGCTGTACAGCAGTTCCTCTTGCCAAATTGTTATTCAGTTAACATCGTAGCAGCTTATGTAACAATTCCCTTTGGCAGAATTTATTTTGAGCAAAATTACTTATGTTACTTATAAGAGCTTTTTCCATGTCTTCTTAAATTTCTGTGTCCGTGTCAAACACTTTCAATGCAGTTCTCAGGAGATAACCCCCCCCCCTCCCCTCCGCTGTTTCATGGAGTTTCGATAGGGCTTAAATTCAATCGAGGAACCATTTATGTCTTTTGATATACAATCGGTATAAAATCAAGAGTTGTGAATGAAATTATTTTAAATATTTGAAATGAGTAGGTACGTAGATAGAAAGGGAAAAAAAACAATGATACTAGCAAAACACCGCCAGACTTCCCACAGTTTATTACACAAGAGAATGTGAATTTTATTTGAAAATCATTATTTTCGAACTTGTGCTCACCCTGTGGAACGTGTTAAGTTGCTGCTGCAGTCCGACAAGCTGTATACACGACAAAGCCGCAGATAGGTATGTGCAGAAACTGAGAATTTTGGTAAACATCGTTTTGTAATAGCTTTTGATATGTTTAGTTCCTGGTCTGATATAAGATCAGCCACACATTCCTGGGACTGCATTTAGAAAGATTCCATCTAAGTTCTCGTTTTAGGCGTAGTAACACACAACACTTGGCACACTCCTTTGGTCGCGTTTAAGCACCACTAAAGCCAACGTATCCCAGTCGCGGAACCGATGGCCTTGAGTGGACTCCAGGTACCGGTTCTTGAACCGACAGACCATCTATCTGGCCACCGAGCGTGGGCACTGTCTTTCTTTGCAGCAGGTTCCTTTGCCAGGTGGAGAGATAGCACTTGACATTTGTGAAAGTTACGACAATATTTGGCGAAGCAATAATTTTTTCATGTGCACTAGTAAATATTTGTAGCCTATTGTACTTACTTTAATATATTTTTATGTGAGCACCTTTTGCGCTGAATTAGTTTCAGCTTCCACTGTCTTCCGTTTTCCTAAAATTGTTTAAATCGTGATGTTTTTGCCCTTCTACACGCATCCACAACAACGCAAACGCAGCACCGAAAAGACAAGCACTCATCCAAGTAACCCACATGATGTAGATACGTGTGTGTCACATTACGCTGCAGAAAAAAGAGTGGCGCTGTGTGAATATATCAGAATTTTACACTAACAGCCTTAAAAATAACTCACATAACTCACGCCCGCACTCAAGACAAGAAAAAAAATATTATTATTGTTGTTTCCTCCTGCTTGTGTTACATGTGGAAAATATTATGCCGAATACCAGAAGTAATCAAGACAGCAACATATGTTGAAATCATTTACGCAACGCATTTTAAGGAAAGAAGTGCAAGGACAAGTAGATCTTCTTAGAAATTGATAATAATAATAATTATTATTATTCATATATATATTTTGTATGGTAAACTTGCACAGTCGCACAGTTTTCAATAGTCTGCATTCTTGATGCTATTGTAACCTGTATATTTCTAAATTAATAATTAAATTTTAGCCCTCTTACAGGCCGTACGTTTATTCAGGACACTTTCCTTTCGGATGTCATGAATAAACGATCCTTATTCCAGAGAGTTTGGGTTCGGCTTGAACTCATCATAAAAAGTATGTCTGTCCCTAAATACTTAGCATAAAATCAATAAATGTGAAAGAATAATCTAAGAAAAAGATCATTAAAGAAAATAAAGAATAAATTTTTTAGCGATACTACTTCCACCAAACTTCTAGCACCTTTCGCCCGTTTTATTGCAGAAATAATTACGGTATTCTCCAACCATTTTTTCTCGCTGTAAGTTGTGCTCGTTGTTACTACACTCCAGCAACCTGGTCTCAAATAGGAGGGATTGGTAGTGGATTACTGAGGCCTCAATTATTTCTTTGTAGAACCAACGTGAACGATAGGACGCCGAGGAAGTCTACCGTTTTACTTTTATTCACAATGCTTCTAGCCTCCACGTATTTTTTCATGAGATCCCTCTGAATGCTAGCGGATAATCACTGCAGATTACCGTCCATTATCGAATTTAAACTCTCAACAAAGTACTCGTCTTAGTATACAATAAAGGCTTTATAAAAGAATCCGCCCACATTTTGTAAGGCGTTTCGTTTGACGTTTTGTCAGGCGAGAATCGTAGATGATTATAATGTGGAGCAACAAAGAATGGGAAGGTAGGAAACTAACATATACAGGATAAAAATCGTCCTCAGTCCATTTACCTTTAACAATGTCTCGTAAAGCTACAGACAAAATAATGGAGTATCGGTTACAGACAGTTGAGAAGGATTACAGATTTAGAGTAATAATAATGTCAGTTAATTATACTTTTATTACATAGCGCGACTGAGAAACAAGCTCGCTGGTTAATGTCACATGTACTTTCCCTTTGCAAATGAGAAATGCTTGTGCAACTACATGGGTGCTGTTGCAAGGTATTTCGTGATGGGACTGAAAGGTGAACTCAGGGGTAACGAGTCATAAAACATAACGAATCTGAAGAGCTTGCAACGGTGTGCCATCCACGGTGAAAGGTGGAACTTTGAGTCGAAGTCGACTGCATTGGACATAAATGCTGGTTAAATAGCCTCTGCGGATAAAATTATTCTTTTAGTCCATTTTTTTTAAATACTGAAAAGCCAAAGTGTGTCGGATGGATATATGGATGCGAACTGATGCAAACAGTCTCTCAAGCATAGTATCTTCTAACTCTATATTATTGGCTAATTAATTCCAGTCACTTGCGTCCAAGAGACTTTAACTTGCTTTCAGAATATGAAAGAGGTTTCGTGCCACCTATTGTAGCTTACCACTGGCACCACTTTAGATACTATCTTTGTTGTTAACCAGCAATCTTCGCTAAAGCACGGTGTCTTCAAGCTATATGAGAAGTACGAGTTACTGCCCGCGCAAGTGTGAGCGGACATATAAACGATATAACTATTACTACTACTAAAAAATCGACAACAATCCATGTACCCAAATTCTTCGAAAACTATTTTGTGATCCGAAGGAAGCCGTAGTATTTACCTAGACAATTGGTAGTCACCTCTAGCCAATTAGTGGGCGTTTCATGGTGGTTGGTAGGTGGCTGGGCTTTTAAAACCATTTTCACGAGTTTTCATAAGGTTTTGACATAGTTATTTGGTAAGAAATTATTATTGTACCCTTTGACGTGCTGTAACACTGCTTTATAAATTTTGTAAACTAAAGCTATCGACCATATTTATAAATCACCTTTGCTATAGAACTTGGGTGGGGTTAGAAAACTTCATTACCAACAGAGACACAGAAGTTGGCGGTAGATAAAAAGCGGCAGTGTTCAAATGGTTCTGAGCACTATGGGACTTAACTTCTGAAGTCATCAGTTCCCTAGATCTTAGAACCACTTAAACCTAACTAACCTAAGGACATCACGCACATCCATGACCGAGGCAGGATTCGAACCTGCGACCGTAGCGGTCGCACAGTTCCAGACTGAAGCGCCTAGAACCGCTCGGCCACAGCGGCCGGCTAAACGGTAGTGTTCTTATCATCGGTGTCCTAAACGACATTAGCCAGTTTATCGATTTAAGAGCTTCCTGCATGCTGGAAAAATGGCGGATCATCAACTTCTGTTGATCAGTAATCAGTAATCCGGTTTCTTATTCTTATGATGACTTGAAAATGAGTTCCAACTCGAAACTAGTCATCGTGCCAATAAAAAAAGTTAAATATGGAACTTTGGCTAGTTTTTCGTAGTGCTGAATTTACCGATTTCTGTTCGTTTTGAGTGTAAGGCATTATTCGACAAGACTGGAGATGGTCTTCGAGTCGTTGTTACCTATTTCTGAATGCTGGACCGCCACATAACTAAGAATTTTCAGTTCTTCCAGTGTCGTAATTTCATAGGTGTTACCGGGGATCGAACAGGCTACTGAGTGCAGCAGTCTTTCTTTTGAATGCTGAATGAATATTTCGCAGGCAGCTTTTATAAACCTAAAATGAAAGTCTCTAAGATATTTTGGCTCAACACTGAAGTTCATGACACGTAATCGACTCTAATATGACAGTATCCATAGATATTCGAAAACTTAGCATTTTTCATCACCTTATGTCGTTTTCATAAAGCACATTTTCCTGTAGAGCCAGGAAAGGAATTGTTACGACTGCCGCTGACTGTATGTATCCATAAGGTAAGCGCTGTCCAAAGAAAGTTGCGCTCGCGTTGCGATCAAGGCATCTGACTGTGGGGCAGGGAACCTGTGTTCGATTCTCAATTACTTTCTGCAAGTCTTTTTTCATTTGTATTTTTTTTTCAGTGTCGTGATTGGTCGGAACAGGAGGGTTAAAAAAATAAACAGTAAGGAATAGTACAAAGTAGGCAAATAAATTTCTCGAACAACTTAAATTAGTAAAGAATTAGTTAAGCCTCGTTGTATGAAATCAATTCCGAGTAATACTGCTGCGAATTCGTCGTGAAGGACCACATACAGCTGACCGCGCGATATCTGTTTACAGCAAGGCGTGGCGCAGAATTTCATTCGGAGGTTTCAAATTGGAACTGTGCTTCTGGAAATGCAGTGAGAATTATTGCGCAACTGCGCGGATGCAACGACGATTCACGACGTAATTCATTATCATCTTTCAGCACCGGTTTCTCAGGCGATGTTGTACATCTACAGCTACAAAAATACTCCGCAGGCCACCCTGTACCCTACTTGTCATTCCCTTCCCTGGTCCACTTGAAAACAGACCGAGGAAGAAACGACTGCCCCCGTATGAGCCCTAATTTCTCGTATCTTATTTTCGTGGTTCTTACGCGAAATGTACACTCCTGGAAATGGAAAAAAGAACACATTGACACCGGTGTGTCAGACCCACCATACTTGCTCCGGACACTGCGAGAGGGCTGTACAAGCAATGATCACACGCACGGCACAGCGGACACACCAGGAACCGCGGTGTTGCCCGTCGAATGGCGCTAGCTGCGCAGCATTTGTGCACCGCTGCCGTCAGTGTCAGCCAGTTTGCCGTGGCATACGGAGCTCCATCGCAGTCTTTAACACTGGTAGCATGCCGCGACAGCGTGGACGTGAACCGTATGTGCAGTTGACGGACTTTGAGCGAGGGCGTATAGTGGGCATGCGGGAGGCCGGGTGGACGTACCGCCGAATTGCTCAAAACGTGGGGCGTGAGGTTTCCACAGTACATCGATGTTGTCGCCAATGGTCGGCGGAAGGTGCACGTGCCCGTCGACCTGGGACCGGACCGCAGCGACGCACGGATGCACGCCAAGACCGTAGGATCCTACGCAGTGCCGTAGGGGACCGCACCGCCACTTCCCAGCAAATTAGGGACACTGTTGCTCCTGGGGTATCGGCGAGGACCATTCGCAACCGTCTCCATGAAGCTGGGCTACGGTCCCGCACACCGTTAGGCCGTCTTCCGCTCACGCCCCAACATCGTGCAGCCCGCCTCCAGTGGTGTCGCGACAGGCGTGAATGGAGGGACGAATGGAGACGTGTCGTCTTCAGCGATGAGAGTCGCTTCTGCCTTGGTGCCAATGATGGTCGTATGCGTGTTTGGCGCCGTGCAGGTGAGCGCCACAATCAGGACTGCATACGACCGAGGCACACAGGGCCAACACCCGGCATCATGGTGTGGGGAGCGATCTCCTACACTGGCCGTACACCACTGGTGATCGTCGAGGGGACACTGAATAGTGCACGGTACATCCAAACCGTCATCGAACCCATCGTTCTACCATTCCTAGACCGGCAAGGGAACTTGCTGTTCCAACAGGACAATGCACGTCCGCATGTATCCCGTGCCACCCAACGTGCTCTAGAAGGTGTAAGTCAACTACCCTGGCCAGCAAGATCTCCGGATCTGTCCCCCATTGAGCATGTTTGGGACTGGATGAAGCGTCGTCTCACGCGGTCTGCACGTCCAGCACGAACGCTGGTCCAACTGAGGCGCCAGGTGGAAATGGCACGGCAAGCCGTTCCACAGGACTACATCCAGCATCTCTACGATCGTCTCCATGGGAGAATAGCAGCCTGCATTGCTGCGAAAGGTGGATATACACTGTACTAGTGCCGACATTGTGCATGCTCTGTTGCCTGTGTCTATGTGCCTGTGGTTCTGTCAGTGTGATCATGTGATGTATCTGACCCCAGGAATGTGTCAATAAAGTTTCCCCTTCCTGGGACAATGAATTCACGGTGTTCTTATTTCAATTTCCAGGAGTGTATATTGGCGGCAGTAAAAGCGTTGTGCTGACACCTATCCAAATGCCGGTTCTCTAAATTTCGTCAGCAGTGTTCCTTGAGAAGAACGTCGCCTTCCCTCCAGGAATTCCCATTTGAGTTTCTGAAACATCTCCGTAACACTTACGTGTAATCGAACCTACCGGTAGCATATCAGGCAGCCGGCCTCTGAACTGCTTCGATGTCTTCCTTTAATCCGACCAGGTACAGATCCCAAACACTCGAGCAGTACTCAAGAATAGGTCGCTCTAGCATCCTACATGTGGTCTCCTTTACATACGAACCACACACTCCCAAAATTCTTCCAATAACACGAAGTTGACCATTCCCCTTCCCTACCACAATCCTCACATGCTCGATCCATTTCACATCGATTTGCAACCTTACGCCAAGATATTTAAACGACATGACCGTGTCAACTAGGACACTACTAATGCTGTATCCGAACATTACAGGTTTGTTTTTCCCACTCAACCACTAACTTACATTTTTCTACATTTAGAGTTAGCTGTCATTCATCAAACCATCCACAAAGTTTGTCTAAATATCTAGTATCCTCCAACAGTTATTCAACTTGGACACCTTCCCGTACACCACAGCATCATCAGCAAACAACCGCAGACTGATGCCTCGCTGTCGGCCAGATCATTTACGTACACAAAAAATAAGTCCTATCACACTTTGTTCGGCCACTCCTGACGGTACCCTTGTCTCTGTTGAACACTATTGCTTAAAGAGTCTTCGAGCAACTCACATATCTGGCAACCTATGCCATATGCTCGTACCTTCGATAACAGTATACAGTGGGGCACCGTTTCAGACTCTTTCCGGAAATCTAAAAATACGGAATCTGCCTGTTGCCCTTCATCCATAGTTCGCAGTATATTACATGATAGAAGGACAAGCTGAGTTTCGCACGAGCGATGCTTTCTAAGACCATGCTGATTCGTGGACACTAGCTTCTCGGTCTCAAGAAAATTTATTAGATTCGAACCGAGAATATATTAAAGGATTCTACAGCAAACCGATGTCGAGGATAATGGTCCGTAATTTTGCGGATCCGTTCTTCACCGGCGCTTTTTTCCGGTCGCTTAGAATTTTGCGCCGGATATCGTAAGTACGATATGCATTAAAATCTATTCCCGTAAAAGGAAATGCTTTTAAATGTAAGCTAAGTCAGTTTTCCTCCTGATCTTCGGAAAGAACTATGTAGTTGCGTGAAGAGTGCATTCATTAGATATTCTTTCGTTGCAGTTGCTTGAAGTAAAGTGAGGAGATGTAACAGAGTGGTGGTAAAAGCCATTGTATGGTAACCAGGATTAAGATTTTAATTCTTTAATAATCCAAGTCATTCAGAAATTTATTTCACTGCTTTGTTATTATTCCTTATTAATTATCTTAGTAAGCCTACTATTCCTACCAATTACGCTACGGAAGAAATTACAAATGAAAAAAAAAAAAAACAGCAGACTGCACTGGTTCTCTCCTCCCCAACCAGATTTCAGACGGAATGTTTCCGGACATGGGTTCCTCTCCAGATAGTTTTATACTCACATCCCTCTACAAGTCCTAGACATTTGTAAAGGGAATTTGCGAAATGTATATGCCATTTTAATCTTTAATGGGGAATAACTCGATATAGAGATGAGATACAGCAAAATGTTTAACGTAAAAGTTGTAGGTGGCAAAGAGGGTCACGCATTGCTACTAATGGCCATGACCTCAGTGATGTTCAAGGTGATTTGGAGGTTACAGTGATTTTTTTTAATGGAAACTACAATATTCGATTCAAGATTCGAAAGTTTACATATAAAAATATTCACTGTTCAAGGTCAAGGTTCAGTGAAGGTCAAATAATCAAATACGCTTTTATATCTAGTAGGGACTAACTCGGAATAGGGGAGGGATACAGCAAAATACAATGTTAGATCCAAACTGGAATGGGCATAAACGGTCACGTATCACTACCAACAACCATGGCCTTAGAGATAATTATCAAACGTCATTCGAATGTTGAGTTTTGTTTCGTGGGAACCCCTATTTGTGACGTCGGATTTGGAAAGAGCGAAGAGAGGTTTGAGCTTCCAGTTTAATTAATCGTAAAAGTCAATACATCACAACGCATAAAAGTTACTTTGACATTTGTAAGACCAAACATAAAGAAAAACGTAGATCATTGATTTACAGATTGCTGAGTGAGTCCCCTCGCCTCTCATTCCTCAGGATGCCACTTCCAATCTGTATCTAAAATTGTACGTTGCTGTATCCCTCCTCTGTTTCGAGACAATCCCTACTAGAACTGAAACTCTATTTGCTTATGTGCCCTTCGTTGGAGCTTGCCATGACCTTGACTAATACATCATTTTATAAGTAAAATTTGCCGGTATTTTCAAACCTTGAATCAAATATTTAAAAAATCACTTTAACCTCCAAATCACCTTCAAAATTACGTTCAAGGTTACGGCCATTAGTAACAATGCGTGGCCCTGTTTGCCACCTACAACTTTTACCTACAATAGTTTGCTCTATTTCATCTCTATACCGAGTTATTCCCCATTATGGATTAAAACGGTCCACCTAATAGAGAGAGAGAGAGAGAGAGAGAGAGAGAGAGAGAGAGAGAGAGAGATGTTTAGACCGTCTTTGCAACGGTCCTCTTTCGGACGACTAAACTGCAGGTTTCTGGAGATGGTCTTTCTTCACAATATTTAGATACTCTTTCTAGCCTAATGAAGCCAAAGATAGAGGATATTATGCAGTTTTTGTCGCAGGGAAAACAGACACCAGACTACGATATGTTGTAGTGCTTTAATTACGACATGTTTGTCAGACACTTTGAATATTATTAATGCACATGTGCCATCATGGAGGATTGGCTGAAAAGAGGGAAGATTTAATAAAAGAAGGGTTGAGCTATTTGTATCAGCTACATTTAGTCTTTTTTCGTAAATATGCTGTCATATGACTCCTAATTTCGTGGAATCCTGTTCACGACAGGTTGACGTGAAGTAGGAAGTGTCACTGATTCGCAAAAACAACGCTTGTTTTGTGTGACTATATGTAGATCACTTACTTGACAGTGCTGTATGTAGAACTATATTAAGGTTAATTCTTTGTTTACATGTATTACGTAAATACTAAACGGTTTGTGAAACTACCTGCAGAAATATTCCTCTAGGGAGTGCAACGAAAAACCGTTCAACGCCCAGTTAAAGCTTATTTTTAAAACTGTATCTATCTTGATACACTGCGTTCCCGATATCTGAAATCTAGATGCGATAGCAAATATAGGAATCCAGCTTGAATACCTTGCAATATAAAATCATTAAAGAAACATGTTGATCAAAATGACATGCTAGGAAGTTTAGTCTAAAGTTTTAATCATCACTCCGGAAAACGATCGAGCTGCGACCACGAAACATGGTGTTAGTTCAAAATGGTTCAAATGGCTCTGAGCACAATGGGACTCAACTTCTAAGGTCATTAGTCCCCTAGAACTTAGAACTAGTTAAACCTAACTAACCTAAGGACATCACACACATCCATGCCCGAGGCAGGACTCGAACCTGCGACCGTAGCGGTCTCGCGGTTCCAGACTGCAGCGCCTAGAACCGCATGGCCACTTCGGCCGGCCATGGTGTTAGTCCTTCTGTAGATATCTGCCCTACAACGCTACAATTTGTTCTCAGTTACTAACGACTTAAGGTGTAGAAGTATGCATTCTGACTGTTGCACATCGAAAGTCACATCGTCGTCATTCTGGAAATGCATATCATGCAGGAAACAAGGAGGAGTGCTGTGCGTCACGTGAACTAGACCTTCCTGTTATGGAATTAGCCTTGGTAGCTGCGCATTTTCGCTGGATCACAACCTGAAAATGTTAATGTAGGGACAATCTTTAGAATGAGTAGCCAAAATCTGCTTCTTAAGTTCAAAAATGAACGTTTACCAATCTTTAATCATATTCGTAAGATCCTACCGTGATGACCAGGACTCTTACAGTCTCTAATAAATTTTACACACAGGTATTTAGCACAGACTTCTGGAGTGTGATAGCTCTTATTTCATCAAAAAGTAAGCCTTCACATAGTACAGAAGAAGAGAAGAAAAAGTTGCTTCACACGCAGTAAAGTATCGAAAGTCGCAGAATTGTTATTTGTTGCAACCATTGTTCAAGTGATTCGACACATCTTTTCATTGTCTAATGCTCATTATTGTAAAACAAGTTCTCTTAGACGGGTTTGTACTAACGGAAATGCAACTCAAAAGGTTCCCGAGGCTGGGCTAGAGAACCGACTAGCTATACCAGCAGCAGGCTACAAACGAAATAAACAGAATGCGCAAAAATCACGCGAAATTCGGCCCCATAACAGTTTACAAATTCCTTACGTCAAAAAGTTCGTCTTTTACTGGTCACTGATTTTCGCGCTATATTTTGTTTGTGTATTATTTCTCATGATCAGCAACTATTAAAGTATGCAGTACTGATTTATGTCTACGTAAAGGGAATCCCTGGTTTGTGACCATGGGATGTCTTGTATGTTAAAATTTAGTTACTGATAACTTAGTTACTTTTAATTAACGACTCTTGCTCATTAATACGGGTGTCAATAGACTTAGAAAAATCAGGCGATCAGTAGTATAAGAACAGATCCCGGAAATTTACAGTAGTTTAGCTACAATCAGCACAGAAAGTTTGGACTAGGTTAAATCTTTAATTAATAATATTTTCTAAAATAATTGTGTTTGGGTTAAAGTAAACACTTTATTGAAAATAAGAAAAAAAGCTCTTTAATTTGGAAATACTCCTTTCTTCTGAATTTAACTATAAGCTCATGGGGTTTTCCAATGGATAGGTGTACGCAATTTTATAACTTCAATAACTTTTGATTCCTATCATTTCTGACGAAACTAATTGTATTATACAACCAAGGCAACTAACTGAATGATCTGAATAATAAAGATTTGTGAGGGGAATCTGTTTCTACCATTTTGATAATATACATATTACACTATGTGATCAAAAGTATTCAGACACCCCCAAAAACATACGTTTTTCATATTAGGTGCATTGTGCTGCCACCTACTGCCAGGTACTCCATATCAGCGACCTCAGTAGTCATTAGGCATCGTGAGAAAACAGAATGGGGCGCTCCGTGGAACTCATGGACTTATAACGTGGCCAGGTGATTGGGTGTCACTTGTGTCATACGTCTGTACGCGAGATTTCCTCACTCCTAAGCATCCCTAGGACCACCGTTTCCAATGTTAAGTGGAAACGTGAAGGGACACGTACAGCACAAAGGCATACAGGCCGACCTCGTCTGTTGACTGACAGAGACCGCCGACGGTTGAAGAGGGCCGTACTGTGTAATAGGCAGACATCTATCCAGACCATCACACAAGAATTCCAAACTGCATCAGGATCCACTGCAAGTACTATGACGGTTAGGCAGGAGGTGAGAAAACTTGGATTTCATGGTCGAGCGGCTGCTCATAAGCCACACATCACGCCGGTAAATGCCAAACTACGCCTCGCTTGGCGTACGGAGCGTAAACACTGGGCGATTGAACAGTGGAAAACATTTTGTGGAGTGATGAATCACGATACACAATATGGCGATTTGATGGCAGGTTGTAAGTATGGTGAATGCCCAGTGAACGTCATCTGCCAGCGTGTGTAGTGCCAACAGCACACACAGGCGGTGGTGTTATGGTGTGGTCGTGTTTTTCATGGAGGGGGCTTGCACCCCTTGTTGTTTTGCCTGGTACTATCACAGCACAGGCCTAAAATGATGTTTTAAGCATCTTCTTGCTTCCTACTGTTGAAGAACAATTCGGGGATGGTGATTGCATCTTTGAACACGATCGAGTACCTGTTCATAATGCACAGTCTGAGGCGGAGTGGGTACACAACAATAACATCCCTGTAATGGACCGGCCTGAATCCTATAGAACACCTTTGGGATGTTTTGGAACGTCGATTTCGTGTCAGGCCTCATCGACCAACATCGATACCTCTCCTCAGTGCAGCACTCCATGAAGAATGGTCTGCCCTTCCCCAAGAAACCTTCCAGCACTTGATTGAACGTATGCCTGCCAGAGTGGAAGCTGTCATCAAGGCTAAGGGTGGGCCAACACCATACTGAATTCCAGCATTAGCGATGGAGGGCGCCACGAACTTGTAAGTCATTTTCAGTCAGGTGTCCGAATACTTTTGACCACATCTGACTGCTTTTCATTTTTTCCGCTACCGCTTCGATTCTGATATGTCAGTCATCGGCCACCAGGACCTCCACTTACGTTGAGGTTCCCGTTTCTTCATAAAGAGATGGTCTGCGACATCGTTCTGCGTCATTTAGACTTTTTTGACGAAAGAGGAAGTATCTAACCACTGTATCATATGAGGAGCGTTGTTACCGTACACTTCAACCATCTCAGTATGCGCTATTGCAACGTTGTTTCGCTTCAATGCAGAAAGCTAACTGTTGCACGCTTCTCCAGTATATAGTGGGGTGCGCCATTTTATTTTGGCTCCTCTGATGGAGTGGTAGGTGCTGCACTGTGTCGCGGGCATTTGAGTGTTTAGCGGGACTGCAGACAGGCGTCTACAGATACATAAAAAATTTGTTAATTAGCTTTATTTTTTGGAGATGGCTGTAAAAGCTCAATTAAAATCCCTCGTAAGATCACTGCGTGAGTGGCTGTGAGGTTAACTTTCCAAACAGCTTAAACAGAACAGGTTTTGTTGCGTCTGTAACAATTCCTGTTTTCCTGTTCCTTTCTTTAATGGAAGATCAACACACTCGTATCAGCAAACCTTCGCTGTAAACGGTTCCATATTCAGGTCTATCTGTTTGTTATTTTCGTGTTAATACCTCAATGTAAATTGTAGCAATGTTGCGTCTCTACCTTTCGCCCAAGTGAGCAGTTATTCCAAAATCTTATTCCGAAGTGCATAAATGATGGAGAATATGTAAACCGTCTGAATTTGTATGAGTACATGTACTCGACACTGTCAGTTATTCTTATGGCAAAGGTGACTGAACCTAAATTCCCTAGTTGGTACACGTTTCTTCGTCTAAGATTTTCATCACTATGCATGCACACTTAAGAAATTAGAGGTTTCTGTCCTGTTTATTATTTTTAATGTTACATTACATCAGTTGGACGAGAGGCACTTTCGACAGTACTAAATGTGATGAAATTTGCTTTCTTTTCTCAGTACTTAAACTTACTTCAATTGCGTTAAAATAGTGAATAAATTTCACAAAAGTCATTTTATGATGTCTCTCGTGCGGTATCATTGCTTAGCTTGACCACAATACTTACGTCATAAGCAAAGTATCTCAATGAGCCTTCAGATACAAGTAAAAGATTGTGGATCATTGGCGTACATTTCGCTGAGAAAGAAGCGAATCATGTCATCCAGAAGACTGGGTCACGTCAGTGTAACTTGGTACTCGAGAGCACCGTCGTCGGGTGTGTAAATGATTAGAGCTGCAATCCTCTGCGACAGAGCTGCGACCAGAGTGAGTTAGTGTTTTTTGTGTTTAGCGTTGTTACCAGGCCTCGTAGAGAGTGTAAGGGGCGCGAACAGCCTCAAATGTAGAGTGATAATTGAGAAGGACATGGAAATGTCGTTTACTCCTGTGAGACGGCGTTATTAGCACATGGCGGAGTTTCAAACGTGCCACATTGTGGGACTCTATCAGAACTGTTAATGAAGTATCGATATACATCGAGATTTACTCCATAATGTATCGATGAGTGTCGGCACACTTTTTCACCGATATATCTATATCGAAATGGCAATATCGAGTGCCAACAGATTTTTTTATGTTATTTTTTATATATATATTTTTATAATACTTGGTTTCAAGAATCATAAAAGAAGGTTGTATACCTGGAAGAATCCTGGAGATACTAAAAGGTATCAGATAGATTATATAATGGTAAGACAGAGATTTAGGAACCAGGTTTTAAACTGTAAGACATTTCCTGGGGCAGATGTGGATTCTGACCACAATCTATTGGTTATGAACTGCAGATTGAAACTGAAGAAACTGCAAAAAGGTGGGAATTTAAGGAGATGGGACCTGGATAAACTGAAAGAACCAGAGGTTGTAGAGAGTTTCAGGGAGAGCATAAGGGAACAATTGACAGGAATGGGGGAAAGAAATACAGTAGAAGAAGAATGGGTAGCTCTGAGGGATGAAGTAGTGAAGGCAGCAGAGGATCAAGTAGGTAAAAAGACGAGGGCTAATAGAAATCCTTGGGTAACAGAAGAAATATTGAATTTAATTGATGAAAGGAGAAAATATAAAAATGCAGTAAATGAAGCAGGCAAAAAGAAATACAAACGTCTCAAAAATGATATCGACAGGAAGTGCAAAATGGCTAAGCAGGGATGGCTAGAGGACAAATGTAAGGATGTAGAGGCTTGTCTCACTAGGGGTAAGATAGATACTGCCTACAGGAAAATTAAAGAGACCTTTGGAGAGAAGAGAACCACTTGTATGAATATCAAGAGCTCAGATGGCAACCCAGTTCTAAGCAAAGAAGGGAAGGCAGAAAGGTGGAAGGAGTATATAGAGGGTTTATACAAGGGCGATGTACTTGAGGACAATATTATGGAAATGGAAGAGGATGTAGATGAAGACGAAATGGGAGATAAGATACTGCGTGAAGAGTTTGACAGAGCACTGAAAGACCTGAGTCGAAACAAGGCCCCGGGAGTAGACAACATTCCATTTGAACTACTGATGGCCTCGGGAGAGCCAGTCATGCAAAAACTCTACCATCTGGTGAGCACGATGTATGAGACAGGCGAAATACCCTCAGACTTCAAGAAGAATATAATAATTCCAATCCCAAAGAAAGCAGGTGTTGACAGATGTGAAAATTACCGAACTATCAGTTTAATAAGTCACAGCTGCAAAATACTAACGCGAATTCTTTACAGACGAATGGAAAAACTGGTAGAAGCCGACCTTGGGGAAGATCAGTTTGGATTCCGTAGAAATGTTGGAACACGTGAGGCAATACTGACCTTACGACTTATCTTAGAAGAAAGATTAAGAAAAGGCAAACCTACATTTCTAGCATTTGTAGACTTAGAGAAAGCTTTTGACAATGTTAACTGGAATACTCTCTTTCAAATTCTGAAGGTGGCAGGGGTAAAATACAGGGAGCGAAAGGCTATTTACAGTTTGTACAGAAACCAGACGGCAGTTATAAGAGTCGAGGGGCATGAAAGGGAAGCAGTGGTTGGGAAAGGAGTAAGACAGGGTTGTAGCCTCTCCCCGATGTTATTCAATCTGTATATTGAGCAAGCAGTAAAGGAAACAAAAGAAAAATTCGGAGTAGGTATTAAAGTTCATGGAGAAGAAATAAA
Source organism: Schistocerca cancellata (assembly GCF_023864275.1). NCBI lineage: Eukaryota > Metazoa > Arthropoda > Insecta > Orthoptera > Acrididae > Schistocerca > Schistocerca cancellata. The sequence continues at coordinate 566,266,339 of NC_064630.1, read as the reverse complement.
AACTTTGAGGTTCGCCGATGACATTGTAATTCTGTCAGAGACAGCAAAGGACTTGGAAGAGCAGTTGAACGGAATGGACAGTGTCTTGAAAGGAGGATATAAGATGAACATCAACAAAAGCAAAACGAGGATAATGGAATGTAGTCAAATTAAGTCGGGTGATGCTGAGGGAATTAGATTAGGAAATGAGACACTTAAAGTAGTAAAGGAGTTTTGCTATTTAGGGAGTAAAATAACCGATGATGGTCGAAGTAGAGAGGATATAAAATGTAGACTGGCAATGGCAAGGAAAGCGTTTCTCAAGAAGAGGAATTTGTTAACATCGAGTATAGATTTAAGTGTCAGGAAGTCGTTTCTGAAAGTATTTGTATGGAGTGTAGCCATGTATGGAAGTGAAACATGGACGATAACTAGTTTGGACAAGAAGAGAATAGAAGCTTTCGAAATGTGGTGCTACAGAAGAATGCTGAAGATAAGGTGGGTAGATCACGTAACTAATGAGGAGGTATTGAATAGGATTGGGGAGAAGAGAAGTTTGTGGCACAACTTGACTAGAAGAAGGGATCGGTTGGTAGGACATGTTTTGAGGCATCAAGGGATCACAAATTTAGCATTGGAGGGCAGTGTGGAGGGTAAAAATCGTAGAGGGAGACCAAGAGATGAATACACTAAGCAGATTCAGAAGGATGTAGGTTGCAGTAGATACTGGGAGATGAAGAAGCTTGCACAGGATAGAGTAGCATGGAGAGCTGCATCAAACCAGTCTCAGGACTGAAGACCACAACAACAACAACATGTTTTCTTCGCAGTTTTCGGTAAATATTTGAAATTTGAAATTGTAGTAGAACATAATTTTACTTTCACTGTGTGAAGGAGTGTTACTACTTTTTGAGCTTTCATCACATCCAGTCTTTCTGTTTGACTGTATAAAGCAAATATAGATGGCATAAAGAATAAGTCCGATTGCACTGGGGGTGCCGATGCAAATGGAATAACAAGATATCCGATGTGAAGAAATAGCCCACCAGTTATGTTAAAAAAAACCATTTTCAACGCAACTGGTGAGCAGTTTCACCAAATTGTCATTCTTGAAAAACAACTGCCGATGAACAAAAGCCTAAGTGACAAGATTGGTGGGCGGAGACGTGTGAGGGAAATACTGACATAATCGGCTCTCGGCGCTATCAACAGAAACTTCAACGTTTAACTTCACCACGCAATTTTGACTTTACGTCTGGTAGTTCGCTGCCGTTTACAGAAATGAAAAAAACAGTGAAGTGAACGTGAAGTTTTCCGGACAAATCCGGTATGTGACGAAACCGAACGACGGACCCATCAGACACATTTTATTATGCCACTTACGTCCAATTACCATCGTTAAGAAAGTGGTTATTGCCAAGCACAGAAGTGCATCGTTTTCCTTTCAGTTCTCGCTCTGAGGAGGATAAGCAGGTTGCTAGCTTGTTGAAGTACGGAAGATTTAATAATATATCAGTACTAAATATATTGCTCTAACAGTGGCAATATATTTACAAAGTGCAGCTGATTTTTTTCTTTTTTTTTTTTTTTGTCAGTACGTCGATGTATATGCAACGAAAAGTGAAAGCGACCATCTACCACACGTACTTCGTACCAATCCTAGCATATCCTTTAGAAACGGTGGTCTATGAAACAAAGAGCTCAGCGTAATTCATGCTACAGAAATGAGATTCATTAGAAGTATGAACCAGGTGACTAGAAAGGAATTAGGTGAATAGAAAAGTAGCTGGTATTGACGTTTCTGTTACCAGTGTCATAAAAAAACGCAGGCTTCAGTAGTATGGGCACATAATAAGAATGAATAGCCAAGGACATGCCAAAAGGTATTTCAACCTGAACCTCGTAGGAAGAAGACCACTGGCAAAAACCATGAAAACGCTGGATGGAGACTGCAAGAACAGAGTGGAGGAGAAAGGGCACAAACTGGAAGATGTCCTGGAACAGAAGATTTGTAAAGACACGAGGAGATGCTGTCAGCTTTATACACCATACCTGGGATTCTGGATGGTGATGATAATGTCGACGATACTTTTCTGTCGAAATATCGATGTAAATATAATTTTTCCGACTTACTGATGGTCATTAAAATATCGATACATTGGATACCGGATATTTTTAGAAATATCGGGAATCCTAGTCTCTATTCAGCCAGCTGGTCGAATTGTGCAATATCCAGATTTGTGGAGCATCCGGATGCGACAGTGGCCCGGTGTTAGACTGCATGGGAATGCGAGGGCATTTGTACTCATCGTCAAGTTCCAGTCGACCACATATGATCATCACAAAAAGAGAATCGCCGTATTGTCCACTAGCTACACCTCAACCCCTTCACGTCTGCGCGTGTTATCCGAGAACAAGTAGTGGACTCCCTACAACACTCTTGTGTCATACCACACCATTGATTAGAGACTAATACGGGTGGACTATGGCATTAGCGTCCCTCGCGCTTGCTGCCACTAACATCACAACACTAACGGCTGCGTGTTAAATAATGCCGTTACCAGGAAGAAAGAACTGCAGATGTGTGGCGCCGCTTTGTGTTCAGCAATTATTCGCGGTTCAGCACCAACCAGAATGATCAGCGCCGGCGAGTATGGTGGTGACCTCGGGGAAGGTCCCAAACTTCTAAAATTTCGGAGAGGCACAGCTGTGTTAGGCCTGGCGTCACGGTATGGCGAGCCATCGTGTATGACTTCGTGTCATGGCGGGTAGCGATTGAAGGAACTCTGATGGTACAGTGGTACGTGACTGACTTCCTGCTTCTTCAAGTGTTACCTCTCATGCTACAGTGCGGTTGTGCCATTTTTCAACTGGACAGTGTTCATCCATACGCGGCACATGGCCTTATGAATTTTCTGCGTGACGTTGAGGAAATTTCGTGCGCAGCGATATCCCCAAATCTATACCCGATAGAACATGTGTTGGACCAGGTCAGATGTCAACTCGGTACTAGCGCCAGTATCCGAATTGTCAAAGTCAACATTCAACAATTGTGAGCCGGTTTGCATCAGAAGATGATAAACTGCTTTACGACGCCTTTCTTAACAGAATCATTGCACGCATCAAGGTTTTAGAGAATGCAAAATCGTGCTGATAAGTTGCCTCCTACCACCAAGTACCTTACAAATTTCAGTCAATACTGTAATCACTGACATAGCGTCACATATCCCTCCCGACACGTGAAGTTTCAATTCGTTTCCTCCTCTCCTTCCCACATAACTGAGTCATGTAGAAAACCCCACCGTTTTTTCCCTATTCGTACACACTGAAGAGCCAAAGAAACTGATACACCTGCCTAATATCATGTAGTGCACTCGCGAGCACGCAGAATACCGCGACACGACGTGGCATGGACTCGACTAATGTCTGAAGTAGTGCTGGAGGGAACGGACACGCTGAATGCTGCAAGGCTGTCCATAAATCCGTACGAGTACGAGGGGTGGAGATCTCTTCTGAACAGCACGTTGTAAGGCATCCCAGGTACGCTCAATAATGTTCATGTCTGGGGAGTTTGGTACCCAGCGGAAGTGATTAAATTCAGAAGAGTGTTCCTGGAACCACTCTGTAGCAATTCAGGACGTATGGGACATCGTATTGTCCTGCTGGAATTCCCGAAGTCCGTCGGAATGCACAGTGGACATGAATGGATGCAGGTGATCAGACAAGATGCTTAATAACATGTCACCTCTCAGAGTCGTACCTAGATATATCAGGGGTCCCATATCACTCCAACTGCACACGCCCCACACCATTACAGAGCCTCCACCAGCTTGAACAGTCCCCAGCTGACATACAGGGTCCATGGATTCATGAGGTTGTCTCCATCCCCTTATCCGCTCGATACAATCTCAAACGAGAGTCATCCGACCAGGCAACATGTTTCCAGTCATCAACATACCAATGTCGGTGCTGACAGGCACAGGGGAGGCGTAAAGCTTTGTGTCTTGCAGTCATCAAGGATACACTATTGGGCCTACGGCTCCGAAAGCCCATATCGATGATGTTTGTTGAATGTTTCGCTCGCTGTCAGTTGTTGATGGGCCAGCAGTGAAATCTCAGCAATTTGAGGAAGGGTTGCACTTCTGTCACGTTGTACGAATCTCTTCAGTCATCGTTGGTCCCGTTCTTGCAGGATCTTTTTCCGGCCGCAACGATGTTGGAGATTTTACGTTTTACTGGGTTCCTGATATTCACAGTACACTCGTGAAATACTCGTACTGGAAAATCAACAAATTTTCGCTACCTCGGAGATGCTGTGTCCCATTGCTCTTGCACCGACTATAACACCACGTTCAAATTCACTTAAATCTTTATAACCTACCATTTTAGCAGCCGTAACCGATGTAACAACTACGCCAGACACTTGTCTTATAGAGGCGTTGCCAACCGCAGCGCCGTATTCTGCCTGATTACACATCTCTCTGTTTGAATACACATGCCTATACCAGTGTCTTTGCTTCTTAAGTGTAATTTAACATCCCATGTGAATTGTCAGGGACGTCATTTTGCGTAAATTTCTCCTGCTTGTTTCTTATATATAACTTACACCGGGCATGTGTGGACCGTATATTCCCGAAAGACGTACATAACAGACTGTTTTGGACGGCGTAATTACTGATTCACATGACATAACTTTGTAGAAATAAACGCACACTTGTGTGTATGACCGTAAACCCGTCACCACTGAAACGTAATAAGCGAAGAGACAGTAATAGCAGAAGACGACACAATGTCCTACATTTACATTCAGGCTGGCTTGTTTGCTGGTATATGACGCTAAATGATTTGTGCGACACCGAAGCACAAAGCACGAGGTGTGAAATACGCAGCCGGCATTCCAGTGGCAATAAATGACACACTGCCTGCCTTGTATTAGAATTTATGCTCTATAGCGTTATGCAAAGACGACTACTGGATTGAATCGTAAGGGTGCGATTCAAGCAGAATGCGGCAGTGTTCAAAGCAGCATTTACTGGGGCAAACTACTTCATGTCAAGTGAACTGGCTTCCATAAATTACGGAAAAACAGCAAAATAGTGATGAACTGGGAAATCAAAAGCTAACGGAGCTGAAGTACTTTATGCGCCGGTAGTGGTGCAAAGAACTACCACAACTAGACGAGTGGTGCTGCAATTCGCTTACATAACGTTCGCAGAACACCTAATCTCTAAACCTGGCACATGAATGGCGTTGACACCAAAAAATTTTTGTATTTGTTGTGCTGGTATATGTTGTGCGAATCACGGGTGCAAATGGATAAACGAAATAATATTACGTTTACGTCTTTTTAAAGTCATCGAGATGCATGTGTTTCAAAATTCAGTTTGCATTTTTCAAATGCGTAAACTAGAGTATACTGTCGCTATTTGTTTCCCTGAAGCCTTATTGTCAGCTGAAATTGATACAAAACTTCATTATCAACACTTCATTATCAACAGCTAAGAAATGGGCACTTTAATTAAAATGTGGCCGAACTTCGTAAACGTCCCAAATCTGCACCAGAATCGAAAGTTCAGGAATATAAGAAAAAAGGTAACTCTACATAGCACGTGAATAATTATATTTGTGAAAAAGAGTGCCGTTGAATACTGACAAACATCAAATGTAAAAATGTATTTTTCACCAATCTCTAGAGCATTCTGAAAATACCTTACTGATTTCGGCCACCAATGTGTTACATAGATGAGACGTGTGCCTGTCATTTCCCGCCAAAAGCATAACAATCATAAAAGAAGGGCGTAGAAGCACGTGACCCTTAAGGAAAAAAGTAGAAAACGATTTCACACAATGAAGAGCTATGGACATGGCTTCTGCGTTATAGAAAATACTGTTCAAAAATGGTTTAAAAGGTTCTGAGCACTGTGGGACTTAACATCTGAGGTCATCAGTCCCCTAGAACTTAGAACTACTTAAACCTAACTAACCTAAGGACAACACACACATCCATGCCCGAGGCAGTATTCGAACCTGCGACGATAGCGGTCTCGCGGTTCCAGTCTGAAGCGCCTAGAATCGCTCGGCGACTGCGGACGGCAGAAAAGACTGTCATGGTCGACTACCTTGTACAGGTAAAACAGAAACTGACGAATAATACACAAATCTTCTGGACCATCTGGTCGGAAATCTACTTGATAAGGTATCGATTTCAAAAGCAAAAAATGGATCTACACTCAGTGATGATTTTATGCGAAAACTAAGGAATCTGAAGCACGAATTTTTGAAGCCCTTTGTTATACTTTAGAATTGGTATCGCCAGTCGTCTACTTTTCCTGTACAGTAGCTAAAGAAATTTGTCGATAGAAAACGTTCTGAGTCCCATACATAGATTTTGGTCTCCATACATAAGTATTTTGCCAATCTTCAAACATCGCAATGCAAATATAAAACTCAATAACCGAAAATAGCTGAGCTACATAAAGGGAGAATACGTTGAGAAATAAGATCTGTTTTACATACGAAGGACAGTCTTTCAAGATCATCCGAGAAAGTTCCACTTTTCTCTCAAAATTCTTTGAGAAAGATGGAAGCCGGTGCTCTGGAAGACCGACAAGACAACGAGGATTTCTTACTTCAGCCTAATCTCTCCCGTGATGATTTACTGGGTGAAATAAACCTCAAGGGCGGACAATTGTTTAAACGGTTGGCACTGTGTTGCTCATAAATTTTAACGGAACATAGTTTCGCCAATCAGAAGAAGCTTAGTCAAGATCTGCCCGCGTTTTGAAGCTCACCGATGACTCGATGACTGATGAACGCTGTTAAAAAGTCGAAGGAATGGTATGGTAACACCATCCCGCGTACTGTCTGCAACTGTTGTCGATATACTCGAATATGTTCGCAGACCCCTTCATAGAGGCAGTACGCATTTCAACTCAACGAGACAGCCAATAAATTCGCATTCGGGGTAGGGAACTTAAAACTGCTTCCTGGCCGCACTCATTGGTTCTCCATAGTTCTCGTAATTCATTTTAAGGGAACGCTTCAATACAGTCACAGTTGACTTTCCTCCCATCGTTGTCCAAATGAGCTATTCCCTATCTTTCATTACCTCGTTGTCGGTGGAAGAAAATTTTCACCCTGTATACCTTTTTGTGTTGCTTGCTCAGTTTATTTGTCACCTAGCGCAACGAACAAGCAATCAACCCGTATCTCACATGTCTGCCAGTATTCTGACATACTTGTTTTAAACGGAGGAGTCCAAATCGTGCTGATTTTCAATTAAACCTTGACAGTTCCACGTTTTTGTACGATTATTTCACGGCAGCATAGCAAAATCATAGAGTTGATTTCACTAACTGAAGAAAAGTCGCAACACCAAAAAATAATTAATGTAGAGTAATGAAATTTCGGGAATACATTTGTCTAGGTAACATCTTTAGGTGATTAACATTGCAGTATCACAGGTTAATGTAAGAGTGAGATAAGCCATTGCAAATATGAAATGCTGGTACATTAATAACCGGTGTGATCGCCAGAATATTGAATGCAAGCATGCAAACGTGCTTGCATTGTCTTGTATAGGTGCCGGATATCAGTTTGTGGGTTGGAGTTCCATCCTTGGTTGGTCAGTACAGGGACGCTTAATGTTAGTTTTGGTTGACGCTGGAGCTGTCATCCCACGATTTCTCTCACATCTGCTCGATTGGAGACGATCTGGTGACCGAGCAGGACAAGGCAACATGTCGACATTCTGTACAGCATGTTGGGTTACGACAGAGGTATGTGGGCGAGCGTTATACTGTTGGAAAACACCCCTGGAATGCTGTTCATGAATGGCAGCACAACAGGTCGAATCATCAAACTGATGTACAGATTTGCAGCAGGATGCGTGTGGTAACCACAAGAGTGCTCCTGCGGTTATACCAAATCGCACCCCAGACCATAACTCCAGGTGTAGGTCCAGTGTTTGTAGAACGCAGACAGGTTGGTTGCAGGCCCTCAACTGGCGTCCTTCTAACCAACACACGGTCGTAACTGGCTCGGATGCAGAACCAGCTTTCATCATAAAACACAACAGACCTCCACCCTGCCCTCCACGAGCTCTCGTTTGACACCACTGACGTCGCAAATGTGGGTAGTTGGGGTCAGTGGAATGCACGCTGTAGGGCGTCTGGTTCGAAACCGTCCTTGAAGTAACCGATCTGTAAGAGTTCGTTGTGTTGCCAATGCAGATGCAGTACGATGGGCCAGAGCCATACTCTGGATACGACGGCCTTACCTCGTGGTAGTGCCACGTGCCTGTCCGGAGCCCGATCGTCTTGAGATCGCACGTCCGCGTGATCACCGCTGCCAGCAACCATGTACAGTGGCTACATTCCTGCCAAGTCTTTCAAAAGTATCGCAGAAGCAACATCCAGCTCCTCTTAGTCCTATTACACGAACTCGTTCAAACTCAGTGAGGTGTCGATAATGGAGTCTTTGTCGCCTTAAAGGCATCCTTGACCAAGATCGACTCACCACGTCCAATCTCAAAGATAACTAACGTTCGTGACCTCTACTGCGCGTATTTAAGGGGAGGTTTACTATCTTTTGGTTCAAAAAATCGATTTTTTTTAATTTCATTTTTGGATCCATAAAAGTGTTTAAATCCACCCCTCACACCCCTCAAACGGTTTTTTCGAATACGGAACGGAAATGTTTGTTATTCGCGGTTGAACAAAAAAATGCACCTGCCTGCCTGAAATCGGCCTTTTTCACGCACCAGTCTTTTTTTTCTTTCGGAGGACGAGTTATTGTACCGGTGCTTGGGAGGAAACACACAAAATTCAAATGAGAGTTTGAAAGCGTGTGTTTGGAAGTTAGCCCCCAAGCATTTGCATTCTGGTGCCAACTCTGTGGAGATTGTGACTTCCAGGGCAATGGGCAGCTTCAACGAAGGATATTCAGCAATTCTGAAGACCATGACAACGATAGCCCTGGGACTCTATTCGACGCAGTTCGCCAAGCATTCGGACGACCACAAGATTCAAACGGCAGAAAACCGCTTGTCACTGGCCTTACTAGCGGCTCTGGAGCAGCGCAGGATGGCCCAGATCAAGCAGAACGCGCTTATGAGGAAGAGGAAGCTCTAGTTTATGAACCCGGAATAGCAGATCGAAGTTGCATAATATTGCATTTATATGTAGTCAAAACTTCAAACGCATTTTTCTCGAAATGACTTTTTTTATCGCGCGGTATGGTAACTTCAAATCTACTGGACCGATTGGCATAATCTTTCCTCCCGACGAAGCTAACTAAATTGTCTAGGAGTTGTACCACTTTTATTCCGATCCATCAACTATAAATATTTTTACTTGCCCGTCGAAGTCGAAAAATCGATGAAAAAAACCCTTTTTTTCAAATGGCCCCTATTTTGTTTCCTATGGTCCAAATAATTTAAGCGAAGTCCAACTTCTGAAGAATCCTATATACTTCACTAACGTCAACTCAATTTTGATTTCAGACGAACCGGCTGGCCTGTGACATACCGCGTGTGGAGGTCTACAACGAAATTTTTTTTCTTTCCGACGGCACTTCCGCCTTTGCTCTTCGACATTTGCAGTCGAAAAAATTCCAGTTCGTAGAGGAAATGTCAATAAACATTTTGACCAACTTTGGCATTGATATCTATAACACATGCCGAAGAAAAAATTCTCAAAGAACCTCCCCTTAAAGTAAACCTGATTTGCATCCTCATAATGGCGCTACACCTTTCAGATGTAGAAACATGGCTACCAACTTTCGTTTATGTTGGACAACTCCTTCCTGGTATTGCGACTTTTTTCCGTCTGTTTATTTATTACTGTGAGTCACCAACTGGTTCAAGGTCCTCTAGAAGGCGCCGTTGGGCTAGCGTGTCAAGACCCTCCCGTCGGTACAGATACGCAGGGAATTATGGTATATTCCTAGAACAATTGCTTGGGCATTTCAAGTGGAACTGGATCCAACAAAACTAATTCGTTCGCTATATACTGCCAAGAAAGTGATCGCTTGTTTCTCTCGCTGCTACCCTCAATATGTTGCGATTATCGCTTTTAAATATCGAAGAGCTTGCTGAAAGCTTTATAAAAATTTTTTTACTCACGTCAACGATGAATGTGCAGGAGGAACAACAAGAGACAACCGGAAACGTCGCGTCACTCTTCGTCATGATATTACCGTCTGTTACACAACACCTCCAAGAATTGATTATTTGACAGAGAAAAATATTGAAATAACTGTCATTGCCAGTAGCCACCTACATTATTTCCCACTGTATTCTTTTACTTCCCTTTTGTTGAACAAAAAATTGCGTCGGCAGATAATCTCATGATATGAATAAGCTGCTGAATCCTTCCAAAACGATGTTCTGATATCTCGGTCCAACGGAAACTCAGGATACGACTCAGACATCGATATGGACACAGTGCAGTCGCTGACAGACAACGCGGCCTGCGCTAGGAGCGGCTCCCAACACGTGAAGTGGTACCCTCAACTATGGCGCATGTACAATGTAGACGGTGAATCACCTAAAACTTGCACCACAAATATTGTGGTAATGGAAAGTGCAATTAATGTGCGGTTTCTACAGAATGGACTGGTAAACAGGGGCTCGTATTGTTAGCTAATAAACAGTTTGTAATAGTACTTAGAAAGTGACTTTTGTACAAACATACACTTTTTAAATGGAACAGTGCCTATTGACATTAACAGACTGAAAGTAGTGTAAATTAGAATGTTAATTGTGTTTGTTGCAGGATTCTATTGCGAGGCGTTTACGAGACATCGTATTTTGAAAAGTTTCCACGTCGACACTTGTTTGTGACATTCAACCTGCATAGTTACTAGGTACGATGTTGTTATGTTTGCTTATAGCGTGCTTGTGTGAGTTCCTTGGGTTCTTTGCGAACTGCTAGTCAGAAGTGAGCGACAGTTCAAGCAGTGGGTCGTGAGTGGACGATGGGATTTACAAACACAGAAAAGCCCGTCATGCTCATGGTTTATGGAGAATATAGGAAGAACGCAGCTCGTTCTTGAAAGGTGTATGCGGGAAGACATCCCAATAGACGTCAACCATCTGGGCAATTATTTATCAGCCTCTTCAACCAGTTACGTGAAAGCGGTAGCGTAACACCTAGACAACTAACACAAGGAAGAAAGCGACGACAGATGAGAGGGAAGTTAATGTTCTTGTTGCTGTTGCAGCTGATCCGCACGTTAGCTTCCTTGCAATCGCACGAGGAAGTGGCATGAGTCAGGGTAGTGTCCTACTCATTCTCTATCAACATAGGTTCCATCCTCTCGCATTTCTCGCCATCTAGAGCGGCATGGAAACGATTATGAGAATCGTGTTAACTTCTGTACACGTGCGTTACGACAGTATACTACAGATGTAGTGTGTCTACATTTTGCGGCGTGCACTGCAGCTGTAGCGGATATAAGCTAAGCACTGACAAACTTATTTGTGCTCTGTATTACAGTTATTAAATTTAATAGATTTCAGCGGTGTTGCGTGCCGTTTGTGGCGAAATAACGACTTAATAAACTCTTGTAATCGTTCGCTCGCTGTGTTTTATAGTTTTCAGTGTGTTGAAGTCGTTAGTAAATTTCGTGCTTTAGTTTTCAACTGATGTTTATTATTCTTTCTAGTGAAATATTTCAGTAAAATTTTCATTTAGTGTTTTAACTTCACTTAGTGTTGCAGTGGTCGTTTTAATTTGTTGGTTTTAGCTAATAATTTTGTGAAGTTTTGCTGGTATTGGTATCGGCTGTGTTGTAGTAGTATTAATACAAGTAGCTGCTTTCTTCGTAGGCAGAGAATTTCAAGACCATTATTGGTAGTTCTTAAATAGTTCTACTGGTGTAACTAACTTTGGTAACGTAGACGTATAGTTTTTTTGAGTAACTGTAAAATTTTTGCCATGAGTGAAAAGTGTGGGCTCTGTCGTAGGTTTGTGAGTAGTGGATTACGGTGTGGGATTTGTTCAAAGTATTTTCATTGGGGGGAATGCAGTGGGGAAGCCAGTGGTCATTTTAGGGAGATCCTCTCCTGGGAATGTAGAATCTGTGGTAGAAACAAGTTAATAGAGGAGCAGGAGCGCAAGATCTGTGCCCTTCAGGTGCAGTTACAATGCGCAAAGGAGGAACTAGATAGGTTGAGGAGGGCGAAGGGTGGTGGGGAATGGGAACTGGCAGTTGGCAACAAGGTAGCTAGGAAGAGGAGGTATTCAGACAGTTTTACTTTGTATACATGCAATAGATACGACCAACTGTCAGAATTGAGTGGAGAGGAGCCTCGTGTAGCCGTAGATGTAGGTAACTTGCAGCAGTCCTCAGCAATTAGGAGGCCTAGGTTAGTTGCAAAGTCTAGCAGAAAGAAGGTTCTGCTGCTAGGTAGTTCCCACGGTAGAGGTGTGGGCCAGCAGTTGCAGGAAGTGTTGGGGAGTGAGTACCAGGTCACCAGCATTGTGAAGCCCAGTGCAGGATTGGCTCAGGGGACTGAAAGCATAGGGGAGTTATGTAAGAATTTTACGAAAGAGGATCAGGTAGTGATAGTGGGTGGAGCAGGGAACAGTCTCGATAGGGACGGGGAATATGATGTCAGTGGTGACTTGGTTAAGATAGCTACTCAAACTGGTGGCACTAATGTGCATTTCGTGCCACTGTTTCAGCGTCATGATCGGCCTCACCTTAATGCGGCTGTTAGGCGCGTTAATGTGGGGCTGGGGAGGGCACTGATGGCGGAGGGCATGGATCACATCTCAGTGGTGCCAGTTGGGTCTATCAGTAGATGGTGTTTCACTAGGCATGGGAAGGGGAGGCTGGCTAAGCTTATAGGTGACAGTGTAGTGGGTGGTGTTGGTGGTGGTGGTAGTGGTATCACTCATGGAAAAATTCCTGTAGTAGTTGGTGTTAGAGCTGCACCTTTTTTAGATTGAAGTCAGCTGATAGGTATACCTGCGTAAAGGAAGTGCCTCTAACGAAGGGCTCACCTCCAGAGGATGTAATGTTTCCAAGTAGAGAAGGAATTAGCATTTTTCATCAAAATATAAGAGGTATTAGAGATAAAGTTAGTGAACTGCTAATAGATGTTAACTGTGAAATTATTGGAATATCGGGGCACCACTTAAATAATTTGATAATTCAGAGGCTTCCTTTACCAGGCTACAGATTAGCTGGCTGTTTCTCAAGGAGTTCCTTGCGGGATGGGGGAGTGGCTCTGTACGTAAAAAACAGTATTTCATTTGAGTACATAGACGTATCACGACACTGCACTGAACAGATATTTGAAAGTTGTGCAGCATTAGTTGAATTTAGTGAAACTAAACTTCTGATTGTTGTTGTTTATAGGTCCCCTAACTCCGACTTCAGAGCATTTTTGCTTAAGCTAGAGAGGGTTCTTGATTCACTTTGTAGGAAGTACCAGAAAGTAGTTATATGTGGTGACTTCAATATTAATTTTGTACATGATTGTGCAAGGAAAAGGATGTTGGTAGATCTCCTAAATTCATATGATCTGATGCAAACTGTGTTTTTTCCAACTAGGGTGCAGGGGAATAGTATCACAGTCATAGACAATATTTTTATTCATTCCTCATTACTAGATGGGCATTCTGTTAGTAAAAGGGTCAATGGCCTTTCAGACCATGATGCACAAATTTTAACATTAAAAGGTTTTTGTACTCAAACCAACGTCGTATTTAATTACAAACTACGTAGGAATGTTAATCCAACAGCAGTAGATAGTTTTTCAAAACTTGTCAAGGAACAAGAGTGGCAAGATGTTTATAGTGCCGATAGTATAGATGATAAATACAATGCTTTCCATAACACATTTCTCATGCTCTTTGAGAGTTGCTTTCCATTATAACATTCTAAACGGGGTACTAGCAGTAATGGACAGCCCGGTTGGCTGACTAGTGGAATAGGGATATCATGTAGAACAAAGTGGGAATTATATACCCCTTGCTGGCCATATGCTGGCTGATGAAAATGGAACTAGCTACCTTCGGGTCGAGGACTGCCGTACTAGTGTGCATTACCATCCACTACACTTCCACACCTGTATGCCACAAGCCGCATCATGAGGCGTGGCAAAGGTTACCCCTCGTACCACCGTTATTCCCACTTTTCTGTTCCATTCTCGAATGGTTCGTGGGCAGCACGCCTATCGGTAAGCCACCGTGGTGTTTAAGTGCGAGGAATTTTAAAAATGTACTAGCCCATGATCGGCAACGTCTTTATTGTAACCACGGGTGTTTGTTGAGCATGTCTGTAAAGGTCTCGCACTTATTAATCGAACCAATGACAAAACACGCCGCTGTTCGTTGCGTCCCTTATTTTTCAAAATGGAAACAACTTGAAACAGTTATAAGTATAGGTTGGTCTGATGTTCACTTAAAGCTTCTTTCGTGATTTGTTACATTTGTTTAACATTCCTCCACTGAATCTCAATCTGCCACATGTTCTCCCTACCGTCAGTTTGACGTGGTATTCCACTTTACACCACCTAATCAAAAGCAACCGGGCACCATTATGTAATGCGGAATTGTCCACTAGATGTCACGAGAGGCGCACCCGCCAGTATAAAAGGAGGCAGGAAGTATTGTGTTGTCAGCAGAGGAACAATGACAACAGAATGAATCAGGCAGCAAAGCTCAGTAGCTTCGAACGTGGACTAGCCACTGGATGTCACATGAGCGATAAATCCATCGGGGATACTTAAAACCTTCTGAATCTGCACAAGTCTAGCGTCTGTTGTTAGTGTTGTTTGTTTGAGGCGCTCAAAGAAATACGTTCCGAACAGGCCTTGAGGGCACAACGGTATCGACCGGACGCCGTGTCATCCTCAGCCCTTAGACGTCACCGGATGCGGATGCGGAGAGGCATGTGGTCAGTACACTGCTCTCCCGGCCGTTGTCAGTTTTCGAGACCAGTGTCGCTACTTCTGAATAAAGTAGCTCTTCAGTTGGCTTAAGGCGCTCAGCATCCCGTTTATAAGCGCCCTCGGCTGTTGCTGATGGGAAATATGAAAGAAGAACCTTACATAATGCAAGAGCCGGCAGGCCGTATCGACTGTCGGAGAGAGACCGTCGAGCTTTGCGGAGGGTGGTGAGTTCCAAAGCATTACCAGTAGTCCACGTACCACAATGACCGTGCGTAATGGGTTAAAAGTAAAGAGCTACTGAAAACGAATGATGTGGAGTGATTAATCACGCCACACAATGTTGCAATCCGATTGAAGGGTTTTTCTTTGGCGCATTCATGGAGAATACTACCTGCCATCACGCGTATTGACAACGAGGGGTATTTCTCGTGGTTAGGGCGTGGTTTCCTTACTGAACTAAAGAAAACACTTAAGTACGGAAGGCTGCCAACATATTTTGCAGCATTATGTACTGTGTACAGTAGAAGAACAGTTAGGAGACAAAAATAGCTTCTTTGACCATGACAATACATAATATCATAAAGCAGTATGTATGAGGGAATGGCTTGCAATGACGTTGCAACGGACTGTCCTACACGGAGTCCCGACTTGAACACAGAGGAAAATCTTTGGGACGAGTTAGAAATTCTAGTTTCTTCCTGGCGTTCTCTGGTTTCAGCTTCTGAGGCTTCGATTCCTCCATAGACATACAGGCATATCACTGAAAGCGTCCGCAGCGGAATTCAAGCCACCATAAAAGAAATTGGATGGACGCACACCATACTAATAGGTGTCTGGATACCTTTGGTGAGATAGTGTAGGTCCGTGGAGACGATTACTCCTAGGTATTACTGTTGTTACTGTTTCCAATGGTTTATACACTCCTGGAAATTGAAATAAGAACACCGTGAATTCATTGTCCCAGGAAGGGGAAACTTTATTGACACATTCCTGGGGTCAGATACATCACATGATCACACTGACAGAACCACAGGCACATAGACACAGGCAACAGAGCATGCACAATGTCGGCACTAGTACAGTGTATATCCACCTTTCGCAGCAATGCAGGCTGCTATTCTCCCATGGAGACGATCGTAGAGATGCTGGATGTAGTCCTGTGGAACGGCTTGCCATGCCATTTCCACCTGGCGCCTCAGTTGGACCAGCATTCGTGCTGGACGTGCAGACCGCGTGAGACGACGCTTCATCCAGTCCCAAACATGCTCAATGGGGGACAGATCCGGAGATCTTGCTGGCCAGGGTAGTTGACTTACACCTTCTAGAGCACGTTGGGTGGCACGGGATACATGCGCACGTACATTGTCCTGTTGGAACAGCAAGTTCCCTTGCCGGTCTAGGAATGGTAGAACGATGGGTTCGATGACGGTTTGGATGTACCGTGCACTATTCAGTGTCCCCTCGACGATCACCAGTGGTGTACGGCCAGTGTAGGAGATCGCTCCCCACACCATGATGCCGGGTGTTGGCCCTGTGTGCCTCGGTCGTATGCAGTCCTGATTGTGGCGCTCACCTGCACGGCGCCAAACACGCATACGACCATCATTGGCACCAAGGCAGAAGCGACTGTCATTGCTGAAAACGACACGTCTCCATTCGTCCCTCCATTCACGCCTGTCGCGACACCACTGGAGGCGGGCTGTACGATGTTGGGGCGTGAGCGGAAGACGGCCTAACGGTGTGCGGGACCGTAGCCCAGCTTCATGGAGACGGTTGCGAATGGTCCTCGCCGATACCCCAGGAGCAACAGTGTCCCTAATTTGCTGGGAAGTGGCGGTGCGGTCCCCTACGGCACTGCGTAGGATCCTACGGTCTTGGCGTGCATCCGTGCGTCGCTGCGGTCCGGTCCCAGGTCGACGGGCACGTGCACCTTCCGCCGACCACTGGCGACAACATCGATGTACTGTGGAGACCTCACGCCCCACGTGTTGAGCAATTCGGCGGTACGTCCACCCGGCCTCCCGCATGCCCACTATACGCCCTCGCTCAAAGTCCGTCAACTGCACATACGGTTCACGTCCACGCTGTCGCGGCATGCTACCAGTGTTAAAGACTGCGATGGAGCTCCGTATGCCACGGCAAACTGGCTGACACTGACGGCGGCGGTGCACAAATGCTGCGCAGCTAGCGCCATTCGACGGCCAACACCGCGGTTCCTGGTGTGTCCGCTGTGCCGTGCGTGTGATCATTGCTTGTACAGCCCTCTCGCAGTGTCCGGAGCAAGTATGGTGGGTCTGACACACCGGTGTCAATGTGTTCTTTTTTCCATTTCCAGGAGTGTAGATACTAGCATAATTGAACAGAAAAGCATCTTTTTAGCTATTTAGGCGCATTACGTTACATTTGTTTGCGTTCAGGATCAATGTTCAGTGTGAACATTAATCGACGACCTTGTGCCCGTCTGCAAAAGCTTCAATGCAACTGTCTAGCGTTGCAACTTTTCTACAGACAATAGTAACGCTCAGGAACAGCCTATCGGAGTTTTTGACTTTATCCGGAACATCGTTTAGGTACACTCTAAACAGCAAAGGCCCGATAACATTCCCGTCGAGTACCTTGGTGAGTCTGAAAAGCGTGTCCTGCCCCAATAACTATATTTGACGTGAAGTATACAAAACGTATTCTATCTCAAAAGATTGATTGTTATCCACTTTTACTGGATACAAGGTGGATCAGTTTTGTACCTAACCAGTACGCATATTTGAACAGTATATGCGAAGTACAGCTTTTTATTCCATTAATATGAGTATGGATACCACCTCTCCGATTCAGCGGTCTGTAATTACGTACTTATATGCATATGAAGATGGTATCTGTTCTTTGGGACAACGCCTGTATGCAGCTAGAGGTATTCTTTTCATTGTGGTTTCATTCTAACGACCTGCATGGTCACCAATGGACGGTGGCTGAGCTGGATAGAGCGTCTGCCATGTAAACAGGAGATCCTGGGTTCGCATCCCTGTCGGAGCACACGTTTTCAACTGTCCCCGTTGACTTAAATCAATGCGTGTATGCAGGTAAGGGTATTCATTTCATTGTAATGTAATTATATGCACTCTGAGACAAATAGAAATAGACGCATCATCAAGGAGTGTTCACAATGAGGCGGAAATCGGTAGATGTTCAAAAATGGTTCAAATGGCTCGGAGCACTATGGGACTTAACGTCTGAGGTCATCAGTCCCCTAGAACTTAGAACTACTTAAACCTAACTAACCTAAGGACATCACACACCTCCATGCCCGAGGCAGGATTCGAACCTGCGACCGCAGCGGTCGCGCGGTTCCAAACTGTAGCACCTAGAACCGCTCGGCCACCCTGGCCGGCTCGGTAGATGTGATGTATATGTACAGGCATACAGATGATTAAAATCTCACAAACATTGGATTTTTTTATTTTTTTTTTATTTTTTTTTTTTTATTTATTTATTTATTTATTTAATTTTTTTTTCAAGAGAAAGCGCTTCACAAATTGAGCAGGTCAGCAACGCGTTAGTCCGTCTCTGGCCCTAACGAAAGCAGTCATTCGGCTTGATATTGATAGACAGAGTTATTGAATGGCCTCCTGAGAAATATCGTGCCAAATTCTGTCGAACTGGCGCGTTAGGTCGTCAAAATCCCGAGCTGGTTGGAGGACCCTGCCCTTGATGCTGCAAACGTTCTCAATTGGGGAGAGATCCGGCGACCTTGCTGGCCGAGGAAGAGTCTGGCAAGCACGAAAACAAGCAGCAGAAACTCTCGCCGTGTGCGGGCGGCCATTATCTTGCTGAGATATAAGCCTACGACGGCTAGCCTTATTCATTTAATTTAATCGTATGGCTAGGGCCCCCCGCCGGGCAGACCGTTCGCCGGGTGCCGGTCTTTCAATTTGACGCCACTTCGGTGACCTGCAGTCGATGATGACGATAGCATGATGATGAGGACAGCACAACGCCCAGTCCCTGGACGGAGAAAACTCCCAGACCCAGCCGGGAATCGAACCCGAGCGCAGAGGATTGACACTCCGTCACGCTGACCATTCAGCTACCGGAGGCGGACAGTTAGCCTTATAAGGTAACAAAATGCAGCGTAGCATACCGTCGCCGTACCGCTGTGCTGTAAGGGTGCCGCGGACGACAACCAGAGGGTTCCTGCTGTGAAAAGAAATGGCACCTCAGACCATCACTCGCGGTTGTCAGGCCTTATGGTAGGCGACAGTCAAGTTGGTGTCCCACCACTGTCTGGGGCGACTCCAGATACATCCTCGGCCTGAAATCTCGTTGACTGGAGTAGAATTCTCTTCAGTAATGAGTCCCACTTCGAAATGAGCCACGGTGAGCAGCGAAGACGTGTCTGGAGGCGCCTGAGTCTCCATAGCCCTATGGTTGTCATGTGTGGCACCCTTATCACAGTGGTACGTCGATGATATTTCCCTCCCCCCCCCCACCCCTCTCTCCTTTTCTCACCTTTCTTGGCAAGCCATCCTGGGCTCACATTTCAGCTACGTAATGCCCACACATACACGGCGAGAGTTTGTACTGTTTGTTTTCGAGCTTGCCAAACACTACCTTGGCAAGATCAGTGGATCTCCTCCTAATTGCGAACGTTTGGAGCATTATAGGCAAGACCGCCATATCAGCTTGGGAATTTGGCTATCTTACACGCCATTTGGATAGCATTTGGCACAATATCCGTTAGGAAAACATGCAAAAACTCCATTAATCAATAGCAACCCGCACAACCGCTTGAGTAAGAACCAGAGGTGGAATAACATTATACTGACTTGCGCAATTTGTGGAGCTCTTCCTCTTGAACGAGTCGTCCGATTTTTGTGAAATTGTAATCGTCTATTCTACATCTACATCTACATGGACATTCTGCAAATCAAATCTTTCAAACGGCTCTAAGCACCATGGGACTTAACATCTGAGGTCATCAGTCCCCTAGACTTAGAACTACTTAAACCTAACTAACCTAAGGACATCACACACATGCATGCCCAAGGCAGGATTCGAACCTGCGACCGTAGCAGCGGCGTGGTCCGGACTGAACCGCCTGGAACCGCTCAACCACAGCGGCCGGTCTCAGCAGATCACATTTAAGTGCCTGGCAGAGGATTCATCGAACCACCTTCACATTCTCTATTATTCCAATCTCGTATAGCGCTCGGGAGGAATGAACACCTATATCTTTCCGTACGAGCTCTGATTTCCATTATTTTATCGTGGTGATCGTTCCTCCCTATGTAGGTCGGTGTAGGTCGGTCAACAAAATATTTTCGCAGTCGGAAGAGAAAGTTGGTGATTGGAATTTCCTGAGAAGATTCCGTCGCAACTAAAAACGCCTTTCTTTTAATGATATCCAGCCTAAATCCTGTATCATTTCTGTGACACTCTCTCCCATATTTCGCGATAATACAAAACGTACTGCCTGTCTTTGAACTTTTCGATGTACGTGTCGGTCCTATCTGGTAAGGAGCCCACACCGCGCAGCAGTATTCTAAAAGATGACGGACAAGCGTAGTGTAGGCAGTCTCCTTAGTAGGTCTGTTACATTTTCTAAGTGTCCTGTCCGAGTTCCTTTTAGCACTCATGTGGATGACCTCGCACTTTTCGTTATTTAGGGTCAACTTCCACTTTTCGCACCATTCAGATATCTTTTCTAAATCATTTTTCAGTTTGTTTTGATCTTCTGATGACTTTACTAATCGATAAACGACAGCGTCATCTGCAAAAAACCGTACACGGCTGCTCAGATTGTCCCCCAAATCGTTTATATAGATAGGGAACAGCAAAGGGCGTGTAACACTACACACTCGTAGAAATCCAGAAATCATTTATATTTTACTCGATGGCTTTCCGTCAATTGCTACGAATTGTGATCTCTCTGACAGGAAACCAAGATTCCAGTCACATAACCTAGACGATATTCCGTAAGCACGCAATTTCACTACGAGTCGCTTGTGTGGTACAGTGTCAAAAGCCTTACGGAAATCCATAAATACGGAATCGATCTGAAATCCCTCGTCAATAGCACTCAACACTTCATGTGAATAAAGTGCTAGTTGTGTTTCACAGGAACGATGTTTTCTAAACCCAAGTTGACTGTGTGTCAATAGACCGTTTTCTTCGAGGTAATTCATAATGTTCGAACACAACATATGTTCCAAAATCCTGCTGCGTATCGACGTTAACGTTATGTGCCTGTAATTTAGTGGATTACTCCTACTACCTTTCTTGGATATTGGTATGACCTGTAGCTGTACATGTACATCGCATCTACTGACTTCCGTACCATTCGGATAATTCCTTTTTTATAGGTTAATTAAACCTAGGGTATTCAACGAGTTACGAAATAAACCTAGAAAAAAACCAACAAAAATAATTTATTCACACCCCCATTACGCTAGGTTAAAACAGAAAATAAAAAAGTTGAAATAAGAAAAGTTCCACTCCGTAGCCAAGTAGTCAGCGAGTCTGAATGAGAAGTGGCGGTTCCAGGCGTCCGGAAAGTCTACAAGCGCCGGGAGAGCAGTGTGCTGACCCCATGCCCAGAACCCCCCCCCCCCCCCCCATATCTCATCTGCATGATACCACATAGAGGATACGGTGGGCGTTCAACATAGCGTGGTCTTGAGGACATGATCACTGAGTTAAGTTTTTGAGATAGGAAAGAAACGTCAGAATAACAGAAAATCCAGCTGGATATCAACAGAAAGGTCCTTGATTGCACGAAAGCATTTGAGAATTTAGCGATTATTTGTAATTATCCACTAGAAATGGCGGCGCTACTGTCCTTGTAGAAAAGCTGACGTTAGTTTCGGAAAAAAATTGTGTGTCCTCCTGTAGACAAAAACGGTTGTGGAAATGCAACGAAACTTCCGCCACATGTTTCACAATGCCCTGCTGTCACGCTACATCGTGAAGGTACAAGGCAAAATTGTTTTCTATGGCCTGTATGATGAAACAACACATTAGCGGACATTGAGTGTCGCAATACTACAAAATCTACCATTTATGATGTCGCATATCGTATAAATTCATGGGATTAAGATAAATAGCAGTGAGAAATATTTTTATTATGTGTTTTAGATGCAGGGCACACTAATTGTATTATTACAAGTTGTAAGCTGTCAGGCAAATCCAACATCTTCCATGAAAACCCTGACATGATAAGCAAATCCAGTAGTATGTCACATAGCTCCGAATAAATCGTGACATTAAATTAACCGAAGTAATACGAGTAACGAGTGAGCAAATGGAATACCACAGACTAACACAAGAATGCCTAAATGCATGTCATACCTTCCCACCGTGAGACAGACGCAGTTCCGAGGGGAGAAACGAGAACAGACGCCGAGAGCAGAACCGTGTTAAGCTAGAAGGCCCTACGATAAGGGACGGACACTCACGTCGCCAGCTAACCGCTAGGACCATCCCCCAGCCCATGTTAAAAGCTAGAGCCTTCCAGAAGAACAGTATAGATCTTACCATAACACAAAAAGGGCCACCCCAATCGCAAGTTTTAGCGTGAGACTTTTTCGCGTCTCTGTTATGTTGCAAACTTTAAAAACATTGCCCCACCACGAAAAGTATAACGATTCTCATTGGATAGACAGAATTTTTGTAGGCGGAGCTTAAGGTTAACATTGAGACCCTGATTGGTCAGATGAAAACACAGCCAGATAGTTTTTTTAAACCAACTTCGGTAAATTGTAGTAAGGAGAAGTTAGGAGAGAGTTGCTTCCGAGACGGCGAGGTGAGCGGAGCTGTGCTGTCCGCCGCCCCCTGCCGAACACCGACAAAGTAATGAACGCACGCGATGCTGCATAACAGCGCATAAAGCTTCACTCAGAACTGCAGAAGTCTCATCTGTTACACCCCTTTTTTGCGTAATACTAGTGTCGATCGTCAAGTAAAGCTCATGGTGTTCACATTTGCCACTTGAAGTAAAAATCTGAAACGCGATGGTTTTTCTGTTATATAGTTATTGAGAAGCCGCATCAGCCACTGAAATTTACGACAAGTTAGATAAGTAATTAAAGATAATTGAGGGTCACTGTAGACCATTTTGATAGTTTTCTCTTTTGTGAAACTTAATTTAAACTTAGCTTATAGATGTGATATGGCATAGGTCATCCTTTGATCCATTGTAGAACTTGGAAACACATTCAGGGAATATTCGTTCACATTTTTGTTGAACGCAGTTGGTTTTTACCATCCTGTATTAAAACATTTCCTTTTATCAATAGTGCAATTGATAAACAATGTTTTGTGAGTAGAATAAAATTTCCAATGGTAAACTTAACTGATTTTTCGACGTTATTTTACCAGCTAACTAAAAATAGGAAAGCCTTGAACCCCTTCCACTAAATTTAGTTAGTATTAAGGTTCTTTTACAGGGAGTGCAGTGGAGCTGACGCTGAAATCATTAAGTATTTGGTTATATTATCGCTAGTCTCACTGAACTCTTCTGAACTCTACATGTCATGTGTGGTCTGACGTCTCCTTACCAGCAACAGGTCCCAGGTTCAAACTAGTCAATTCCCTAAAACACACGCTCAGAGCGTCCTTGCGCGAAAGTGGTAGGGAGACACGATATAGAACAACAGACACCACGCAGAATGTTAGAAAATCACTGCCAGTTTAGCTGTTTAAAAAAAGGGAAAGGGGAATAGCATAGTACTAAGAAAAAGAAAAATTAGGTAACTTCTGTGCACAACTATACGTACTCCAATACGTTACGTTACGTAGTATTCCTTCAGCTGTACAGACCCAGAGAAGAGATCATAATGTAAACATCTCTGCAACTTTAATTCTTGGCGCTGACGGCTGCAGTTAACTATATAATAAATTTGATAACTCTAAAATCGCAAATATGAGAACTAAATGAAATACAAAAAAGTGAAAAATAGGTAAAATTGCTTAACTACTGGGTTGGATAAGTTAGTGGTGCTCTAGAAGCACGGACAGATGAGGCCTCGCTACAGAAGTGATCCGCGAGTAGCAGACTAGTAAACGGATACCTTAGTGTGCACTAACGTCTACGATTATCATCCACACTGCCCGTCTACTCCTTAATTAATTTCCTCTTCTAACTATTGACTCCCTTTGTTTTGTAACGCCAGCCGCGGTGGCCGAGCGGTTCTAGGCGCTCAGTCCGGAACCGCGCGACTGCTACGGTAAAAGGTTCGAATCCTGCCTCGGGCATGGATGTGTGTGATATCCTTAGGTTAGTTAGGTTTAAGTAGTTCTAAGTTCTAGGGGACTGACGACCACAGATATTAAGTCCCATAGTGCTCAGAGCCATTTGAACCATTTGTTCTGTAACCGTTAGCCACTGTTATTTGTTTTACTCGTAGTATGTGTAACGTCTCTTAGTAAAAGACATATTATGTGATAAAGAGAAAACATTGTGTATCATATTTTGGTATTGTATAAAATTATGTATTTTTTTTATTATTTATTTTAGATAATATCTGTGTCGGCGAGTAATGAAACCGCCGCAGACGATAAATATCAAACAAAGATGAGAATATGTGACTAGTATAAATAATACATAACGAACATTAATTTCTCTGTCTTCTTCTTGGAGTTACGTGAGAAGGATAGCCTGTGACGTGATATTGTATGCTAGCGTAGCATTCTTTTGTCAAGTTTGTAAGAGGAACGCCATTAGGCAAGATTGTTAAAAAGGTGTGTACTACTCAAATTGTTTAAATGTTTGAATAGAGTTATTTAGTGAAACCTTGCATTATGATTCATGTCAAGCTTGCCTGGTATTTTATCCCATCCCTTTAAGACATTTTCAGTTGTTTAAATATTATTCGTGGTGCAGAGCGGCGCTACGAACGAGCCAGCCGCTGCCGCGGTTCGTTTAAATTGCAGTACATGAAACCTATCATACCGCAAAGAAGCGGTCAGGTAACAGTGAAGTGAAAAATTATTTCTTTCAGCTTTCGAAGTTGCAGAGCAGAGCAGCCGATTTTATGATGTGTTTTACAGGCGGACGCGGGCTGCTGATAATATAGTACTAATAGTGAAAAGAGATAATTTATTTTCATCACATGAAAGAAATCTTGCTGTGCGTAGTTCTGGTCTGGCAACCTTATAGTAAAAACATCATTTTTCTTCGATAATAGTCTCATGTTCTCGGGTTGGCCGTGATACTTATTGTTGTCTTACTATTAACAAAAATCCACTGCAAAATTATGATGTTGAACAATCATTGCGTACTATAACTGCTTTAATAGAAAGCCAGATACAGAACATTAGGAACATAATACAGTTTCTTTTGTTGAAAATTAGTGATCCAAAGAAAGGCATAGCACAGCACCGCTAATAGGTATTTCGAGTCTCTTTTCGTAGTAACATATCTCATTTAATATATGAGTTGTTACGCAAATAATAATAAGAAGAATAAGAAATAAAAGCAAAATAAATATAAAAGTAGGCAAGAGAAGCGAAATATGTCAAGTTCAGTCTAGAGGCACATTAAGTATCGTGTGTATAATATTCCGAAAATACATCAACTTATATTGCGAGGATACACTGTATTCTGATTAGTGGTATCATAGTAATAGGCATAGATATAATAATACATTCCAAAATAGCAATAGGGTGAGCACAAATGATATTGCACGAAGAAAACAAACCCAACCACCTTCGGAGTAATAGCACAGATGGGCCGAAGAGTAAATCTGATGAATCACTCGATAGTAAGCTGAAGGAAACAGTTCCTTTCAGATTCACACAGCTTTAAAAATAGTATCGCTTTCTCTCAAAAGATGGAAGGTGTTGTAACCTCCCTCTTACTAACCGGACTATCCTGCTTACGATGTAAAATATGACAGTGGATCGCGTGTATGCCTAATGGATTTTTTCTAATTGGATAAGGTTATCTTTCCCGAAACACTGATACCGGTAAGCAGGAGGAAAGTGTACAACCGACCCTTCTGATGGAAAGTCTACTAAAAATTAAAAGTAATTAAACCGAACAGGGCTATAATTTGGAAAATGAAAGTTATTTTGTGCATTCACTCACGAACAACACTGGACAGGAAAGGGGTACCACTGATCATGAATCCAAAAGTTACACTAATGAACAAAAGGAAATAATTAATGGTTGCCAGCCCACTAGAGCAGTTTACATCCAAAATCCTGTACAAGATGATGGGAAAGAAAAACATGTATTATTAAACACTGACGTGGCAACTGAAGGTTGTCACGTTTCTTGACACAAATTTTAAGTGAGTATTTAATGATAATGAAAACTGAGAAGTCACTCTTACGTTATGTTTGGCATTAAATTTTGCTAAGGGCAATCGAGTAATGATTTGAAAATATGTAATTAAACTGTATGTTAGTACTGAACTTCGTTACGTGAACAATGACTTTCAGTGATCTCAACATAACGTCAGCAAAGAAATTTAGAAAAAAAGTAAGCCCTTTTTACTTTGCCGTTATTCATTTTGCAAATTGGATTTCATATTATTGTCTGAACAACTGAACCTTTTTTACTGACTTGAACAGAATTAAACACTAGAATATGTACCAAACCAAACAGCCATGTGCTCCAATCTATATGTAAAATAAATAAAACTTCTGCGCTCTTAATTTGTGCATTTCTTTAGAGTGGGATTTTTTTCAGTGATTGATTCTCAAACTTGAAAAATGGAATTGCTTTACTTTAGTCATATACTGAAAGCTCTGTTGTACAACAGTTAATTGAATGTAGACTGGGGCTAAATTTCTTAAAAGTGAAATTATTCATTAATAAACTGGCTGTAACTATTCAGTTTGTTTCTTATGACACTCAGTTAGCATGTAAGGAAAAAAAGGAACAAGGGTCCTGCTTGGTAACAATGTCTGAGGACAATGAGGACACAATCGCCCTGAGTTTAACTGATTATTATTTAAACAAATTTTATCAATCAAATCACATTCAGCTGCGCTGCTGGGTTAGCAGTTAATACTATCTACCAATGAACAGTCTCACTTCAGTGCTGTTCATACTATGAAACTTGGAGCCGACGACAAAACTGTGTTGCTAGAACTGCTGCTGTTGTTGAAGACGGTAGCATCTTGTGGATCAACGGCTAATTACAGGAATGGGCAATCGTAATTAATACAGCCTCTTCCGCCCGTCCACTGTCCGTACTTCTGCTACTAGAAATCTGGCGGGCGAGCGTGCATGCCGTCGAAAATGGTACTCTCTACTGCGGGAGCGTTAACACCACACTTCCGCACGCTACAAGCACTGGAACCAGTTCTCTCTCTCTCTCTCTCTCTCTCTCTCTCTCTCTCTCTCTCCGCGGGCTCCACGCAACAACTCCCTACCCAAAGATTTTACAACGAACAAGCACTGCTAATATTGTTGCTTGTCGATGCAAATAATAATTCCTTTGGCTTTTTCCAAGGGCTTATAAGTTTCACAGTAAGACACAGACAAATACAATGAAACCTCAACAGATTTCTACCTAAATTTACACATACAGTGAAGCAATGTCCTTACTTATTAAAAGAAAGCATTTAAATTACAAATATTTAAATACAATTCAGAAAAAAATTATATATCGGTAGCAGGTGCCACGCATACTGCATTTTCGGTGTTACCGTGTGTGGGACAACCCGCCAGAACTTTCGTACCTGATACAAAATATCAGAGCTACGGGACGACCACTCACCTTTTGCACAGCATTTAAGAGAAATGAACCACTGGTCAACTACAAGAGAGAAGGAAATGAAAATGGACAGAAAAAAGGCACCTGGTAACGTTTCATGAAAACTATAACACGTACAAAATGAAGGCACAAATGTTATGTTACAAAAATATAAGACTACACGAAAAAGTGGAGACTGTCAGCTGGAAAGCTGCGAGGTTTGCAAATAATGAACTGGACGTTTTAGCGCAAGTAATATACAAGTAATAGTGCTCACCAGATCCGACACATTCATCAGTTTCAAACTGATACAAATATATGCCAGTTTCCTATATTTATTGATAGCTGATGAAACTATAATACAAACGTACGTAAAAGCACAAATTTTACACGTCACCACATGGGAAACAATGGCTGTATTAGCTACAACACATCTTGTGCTACACACGCACGCTTTTGTCTTCAGTCACTGAATTCCACCCTTCCGTTCCTTAGCGACTGAGTCTTGCTTGTTGAGCATTCTGCAGGGATTGTGCGCCCGCGCATATTGACGTTTCCTCTTATTGGTTTCTCGGTAAATAAGAAGTAAGGAGGCCGATACAGGAACTGCATGCCCTGGAGGAAGCTTTGGAACCCGGAAAAGGAAAAAGAAAGTCGATCTGGCAGGTTTTCTTTTAGTCTTCTGTACCGTAGTTCTCGCAGCAGCCGTAGGCATTCATCCCAAGAAGCAAATTCATGGTTGCAGGGATCGCAACAGTAACACTATGAAACAGTTGTTCCGCATATATTATTCTCTAAAATATTTTTTTCCGGAGTTCTCAGCGTTCGATGTAAATACAGTATTTCAGGAAAAGTAACCAAATATATATTTACGACTAAATAACGTAGCTTACTTCTCTGTTTATAAGCTACTAGCTTCGCTCGCGTAGACTGTATGGCCTACAGAGTTTTATTTATTTATTTATTTTTATTCAATTGAATTTTTATGTTGTTCACAAATTGCAACACCTTCTAATATGAAAATTCCTGGCAGATTAAAACTGTGTGCCGGGCCGAGACTCGAACTCGGGACCTTTGCCTTTCGCGGGCAAGTGCTTCTCTACCATCTGAGCTACGGGTTGTGAGTCGTGCTTGGGTAGCTCAGTTGGTAGAGCACTTGTCCGCGAAAGGCAAAGGTCCCGAGTTCGAGTCTCGGGCCGGCACACAGTTTTAATCCGCCAGGAAGTTTCATATCAGCGCACACTCCGCTGCAGAGTGAAAATCTCGTTCTGAAGAACTTCTAATATTTTCAGACTAATTAATGTCTTATAATCATGGTCTTTTCCGAATGTACTTCTGACCAAAAAAGGATTGTGGTAGCGGAAGTCCAAAGGTTTTGTTAACCATGCCTTTTGCTTTCTGTTGCAGATACACCCATAGCAAATTTTCATCCCCTAACAAATATTTTTTTATATCTGACAAGTGAAATACCAATTCGCATAAATTTAGCTCCAAATTTTTTTAGTTTAACGAAATATTTTCTTAAAAAATTTCATCCTATATTGCACTCCCTTTGGGGCTGAATTTCCAGAAACACTGAAACGTGTATTTTTTTGTATTTCTCAGCGGGATGTCTAATACCAGTTGTCACAGATGTAGCTTTAAAAATCCTTTAGTAGTTCTTTAATAATTATATATTTCCAAAAAAACTTTCATCCACATTTTTACCCCCTTAGTGGTTGAAATTCCAAAAATGCTGAAACGTATTTTTTATGAAAATCACACCACTTCATCCTTCGGCCAATGGTACATCAACCTCTTGAGATGTTCAAGAAAGAACAGGCAGTTAATTTGTGACGCCTTTCACTCTCACAGGAGCATCATCAGATGTTTGGGGGAAAAACAAGTTTCCTCAGTACAAATTTATAAGCCAGGAATCAGCTGTAAAGCTACATTGTCAGTTAAATAAAGTAATTGGGAAACCACAGCCCCAGTTGTGAAAAGAGAGTAACCAAAGTCAAACTCTCTGTCTTCCTCTACAGTTGTTGCCCTATACAGCTTCCTCTATTAGCATGGAAGTCATTCCCTCATGTCTTAACAGATGTTCTATCATCCACTCCCTTCTCCTTATCAGTGTTTTCCACATATTCCTTTCCTCTCCGATTCTGCGCAGAAACTCCTCATTTCTTACCTTATCGCTCTACGTAATTTTCAATATTCGTCTGTAGCACCACATCTCAGATGCTTCGATTCTTCTCTGTTCCAGTTTTCCCACAGTCCATGTTTCACTACCATACAACGCTGTCCTCCAGACGTACATTCTCAGAAATTTCTTCCTCAGATTAAGGCCGATATTTTATATTAGTAGACTTCTCTTGGCTATGAATGACCTTTCTGCCCTTCATAGTCTACTTTTGATGTCCTCCTTACTCTGTCCGTCATTGGTCATTTTACTGTCTAGGTAGCGGAATTCCTTAACTTCATCTACTTCGTGATCATCAATTCTGATGTTAAGTTTCTCGTTGTTCTCATTTCTGTTACTTCTCATTACTTTCATCTTTCTTCGATTTACTTTCAATCCATACTCTGTACTTATTCGACTATTCATTCCGTTCAGCAGATCATGTAATTCTTCTTCACTTTCACTCAGGATATCAATGTCATCAGCGAATCGTATCATGATATCCTTTCACCTTCAGTTTTAATTCCACTTCTGAGCCTTTCTTTTATTTCCACCATTGGTTCCTCGATGTACAGATTGAACAGTAGGGGCGAAAGGGTACATCCTTGTCTCACACCCTTTTTAATACGAGCACTTCGTTCTAGATCGTTCACACTTATTATTCCCTCTTGGCTACTGTACACATTGTATATGACCAGTGGCTCCCTATAGCTTACACCTACTTCTCTCAGAATTTAGAATATCTTGCACCATTTAACATTTTAGAACGCTTTTTCCAGGTCGACAAATCCTATAAACGTGTCTTCATTTTTCTTTAGTCGTGCTTCCATTATCAAACGTAACGCCAGAATTGCCTCTCAGGTGCCTTTACCTTCCCTAAAACCAAACTGATCGTCACCTAGCGCATCCTCAATTTTCTTTTCCGTTCTTCTGTATTTAGTCTTGCAAGCAACTTGCACGCATGAGCTGTTAAGCTGATTGTGCGCTAATTCTCGCACTTGTCAGCTCTTGCCGTCTTCGGAGTTGTGTGGATGATTCTTTTCCGAAAGTCAGATGGTATGTCGCCAGACTCATACATTTACACACCAACGTGAATAGTCGTTTTGTTGCCACTTCCCCCATTGATTTAAGAAATTCTGATTGAATGTTATCCATCCCTTCTGCTTTATTTGGCCTTAAGTCCTCCAAAATCTTTTAAATTCTGATTCTAATACTGTCCAAGATGGTACCCCAGGCGGGTGTAAAAACATGAAAGTGTGTAACGGAAAATAATAAAAGCTGAAATGATGATTTGGCCATGCCTGACTATCTTCTAAAGCAGATCTTAGGATCTCTTAATGCTCTTTTTTACATATAAATTACAATCCAAACATAAATGAATGATGTCTATATTTCCTAACTAAAATGATTAATCAGTTGCCCAACTCTGCCTTTTATTATGACTGCGCGGTCTAATATCACTAACGCGAAATGACTGACCATCTAAATACCAAACATTAGAAGACACTACTTTCAAAGATGATCTACGGTGGTGTGGAACCTCAGTGGAAATAAACTAACGTGATCACAGCTGTTTAGCTTTATAGCCCTAATAAGCCGAGGCAATTTGCGATATCACCGTATGTACTACGTCCGGTGCGTCGAAGTGATGGTTCTCGTACTCGTCTGCGACTATAGAAGAACTCGAGCCACAGATAAACTCTTTCAAACATTAGGACGGCAGAAGGCGGTCCTCTGACTAATATCTCTAATACTGTCTTCTCCTCTCTGTGTTATACAGACGACAAACGCTAACTCCCAGCCACAAGGACGGAGTTCAGATAGCGTCTCAACGTAAGTATAGGCAGAAGAAGTGCTCTCAATAACTGAACGCTGCGTAGTCAGCGACGACTTCCAACCCAGAGGTGAACTCCAGACTCGTATAGGTTCGCAACAGTACAGTGCCTAACAGTTCTAACTATAAACTCTCCTGAGACCAAAGACAGCAAGTCCGTCTGTACCAACAAGCTGATAGCGTCACACACGGGCGCTCACAACGGAAGAATTCGTCTCTCCACCGCTGGCTTCCCAGCAAGGCTAGGCTCACCAACCTCGTAATTCCGAAAACGAATCATATTCCCGAAACCACGGAATATTCTCCCTCTTTATAGATTCTTCCGAACGCCGACAAACTATTTTTTAGTCTTTTGTCGTCCAGCGCGGAAAGTTTGCGAGGAAAAACCTGTACTCATGCAACGGTACGCTTCTGAGTAAAAATCCTTGAAAATAACCCAGCCTGCGTGGTTTCTGAGGCGCCGCTTCTTCGTTCCTATCACCTGCGTGCAAGATTTGCAGAGTTCCCGTTTACCTCTCTGGTCCTGCTACAATAGCGGCCGGCCGTCACCCTATTGTGCTCTAGAACTCAGGTGCCACGTCGCCCTTCTAGCTACTTATTGTTTTTAAGTAGGACCAACACCTGTGCGGGCCTTCCACCCAGAGCTTGAGTTCTGCCTGCCGTTTCATCTCCACTGGCTGTAATCTCCCCACGGAAAATTACCCTCTACCACGCAATAATTAATAATGGTCAATCAAATCATCCACATTTATTTACGTATGAAAAGTATCTGAGCAGATTTTCTGGTAATATATGCGCCGACAGCTCGTCGACGCCAAGGTATTTTTCGAGTACGTTTATTCTTTGGAACAACAGAGGTACACAGGTGTATGCTCCATGGTCATTATAGTTATAGAAAGGGAGATAGAAAGAGAGAGAAAGGAACAGCTTCGGAAAGTATCGGTTGGAAGATTTTCGTATTGCAAAAGGAGATTTATTTACTCTTCTTCGCGATAAAGCGAGGCAGGAAAGTTTGTGCCGCTAGCGGGGTAGACAAAGAGAAAGAAGGACTTGTAAAAGTAAATTTCATGAGACTAAAAATCCACGGAAACGGAACATGTACGGAAATGGATTCAATATACAATTTTCCTCAGAAATAAGGTTTGTGACCATTTCATTTTAGAGTGAATGACGAATGCGTTCTCTGTCTGAATTGTTGATGATTGTCTGGGGCCTGTAATTAATTGGGAAGTTTCAGCTGTGACGAAGAGAGCCTGCAATCTCTGAGTTTTATTGAAATCGTCCAAAAAGGCTTCGTCCACATCTGAAATTTTAGATCTGTCGTAAACTGAACGAAGTGTTCAAAACGATCGATTTTTTCCCAACTGAATGCAGCGCTTAATAATAATAACGTATGTGAAGATCTTTTCTAGCAAGCCAGCCGCTGAATATTAAGAAGAAGGGCTCCACCAGAGATTTTAATAGGCTGATTTCATGTAACTTAAGACTTTCAGCAAAATCGATTTAAGTAGTAAGGGCATTCATTAGAATGGCCAATCCGTGACAGGACACGTTTTTGGACGTTGTTAAAATAATTTTGTTCTTTGTTTCATGTGAACTACGACGAGACAACTTAACGTGGAAAAGAGAAGAAATACTCGCAGGCGCATTATTTCATCGACAAATAAAAGCAGCACGCTGGACGCAGAAAGCCAGATCTATAATTTTTTTGTAAACTTGATAGTATTGAGGAAGTAGTCGTAGATTTGAACATTTCCTAATTGTGTTCATAACAGTAGTTCGATTCACTTGCCCTAGTTGCATTTACCTGTATAAGTACCATAGCAAAGTAGCCACAGAAGTATTCGTGTGAAGGGAGATATATATATATATATATATCTTGACGGTAGAACATTTATATGGTTTTAACGAGGGAAATGTTTAAGATGAGTCAAGCAGAGCAGAGCAATACGCAACAGTCTTCAGCTGTGAGCACTGATGATAATGATGTAGTAAGGAGTGTTGTAGAACCGATCGCTACAGATAGCGCAATAGAACGCCCGGTAGACACGGCGGGAGATGTATCAGCCAGTACGCAACATGGATTAGACCCATTGGTCATTATCATGAGGCAGATGCAGATGTTAACGGAGACCGTGAATAATATGAATACAAAATTAGCCTCAGTTACTGAAGGGCAAGAAAATTTGAAAACCGACATTAACGCGAAGTTCGCCGCAGTGAATGAAGGGCAAATGATCTGAATGCGAAGTTAGCCTCAGTTACTGAGGGGCAAAATGATTTGAATACGAAGTTAGCATCAGTTACGGAAGGGCAGGAAAAGCTGAAAGCTGAGATTAAGCAGCAATTACACGACAGTTTTTCCGAATTAGAACAACGGATAGAGGCGAAGACAAAGGAACTTAAAGATCAGGCCGAAGAGACGGAACGAAAATTAACTGCACAAATCGAATTGGTTAAAGCTCAATGTGAGGAATCTACTCACCGCGTACGTGTAGAAATGAAGGAGTACGTGGCTATTAAGATAGATACCGTACGCGAACAGGTGGAAATGGTTCCGCAATTAGTACAAAAGCAAGATGCCATGACGTGCAATTGCGCAACTGCCTGAATTGGCACGTACGCAGACGAACATAAAGGAAAGTGTGGAACATCTGACAGAACGTCAAGACGTTATAGACCACCAGATTAATGTATTAACGGGTAAATTATCCGAAATCACATTAGAAAACAAAAGGCTAATGTGTGAAAACGTTGAGCATAATGTTAAAGAAGCATTCCAGAGTCTGTGCGGCAAACAGGAAGAGAATTTGTTTGCGAAAGGACTAGAGGAAGTGCGACAGCAGTTAGGTGCTGATCTCGAGCATTGGAAACAAACGATAGCAGAGTCGATACGCGTTTCACAACAAGACTCAGAACAAATGAATACCGGCCAGCAGCAGAAGTTGCCAGCGACTATAGAGCCAGTTACTGCACATTCGCACACAATACCGACTTGTGTGAGTAACTCAAATATTAAATTGCCACGAGCTAGTTGTTCGCGTGAAGTTTTATCTGACGGAGATTACGAAAGCCTTTGCCATGCCGAAGAAAAAATGATAAAGCATCGGCAATTTCAGATTTTTAATACTGACAAAAGGGGGGTCCATCCGATTGTTTTTATTCGAAGTTTTAGAGGAGTTCTACCCAGAAATTGGTCGGAGTGGCAGAAGATCAGTTTCGTTACTGGGTATATACAAGGTTCGGGGGCGATATGGGCCTCGGATATGACTTCTGTTTGCTCGACCTATGACGATTTTGAGAAAGCGTTTTTAGCAAAGTTCTGGTCAGAAGGAGTACAGGAACGCCTAAGGCAGGAGGTGCTCTACCCAGAGCCTTTCTCCTTTTCGAAAGGAAGCCTTAGGAAGTATTTTGAAAAATATATAAATAAAACTAGATATTGGGACAGACCAATGCCTTTGCGAGACATAATAAACATACTTAAAGCAAGATTACCAACGAGCATCCGGAATCAATTAATTTACGGCAACGATAAAGACCTGGAGTCGTTCCTCACGACGTTAGATCATATAGATATTATAGAAGAGAACAACCAGAAAGCCCGTAACAACAGATTCCAATATCGGGAGATAGAGCCTCCGCCAAATGGTAGGCAAGGGAACGCACAGAGATCGATAAATAGTGGAGAAACCCCTCAAAATCTCAATAATAATACCGGCAATAGTCTTGCGAGGGGCTATCCAAGGAACAACAGGAATGGGAAACGATATAATCCCGTATGGGGGAACGAAAAGAATTTCAGACCACAAGCTTGGAACAATAACAGTAATAGAAAGTGGAACCAACCGGGGGGAACAAACTCAAATAACCAACATCAGTGGGGACGGACATCCGCGAATCAACCGGTAATTACCGAAGTGACGGATGAGGTCAACCACCAGGTGAATCAAAATCCAACAAACTTGTAAGGACCCACTCGTGCCCCGGAGGAGCGGTCAACAATAGGTTGAGGGGTAACAGGATATGTATACCCATGCTAACGTATAATGATGGACGATTACTGGCAGATGAATTGACCAAGGACTTAGAACCCCAAGATGAGAATAGGGAACAAGTGGCAGTAGCCGAAGTGCAAGTCATTTTGGAAACTGTACCTATAGTGGCAGTTTTAGACACAGCTGCAACCACAAATGTCATTTCGGAGGCTCTATTCAACAAGATCAGAAATATAAGACGAGTACCAATTTTTCCAGTTCAAAATTGCAAAATAATAGGCGCTGTTGGGGCTCGATCGGCGAATGTAAAAGTGCAGTCACTACTTAGTGTAGAAGTAGGAAATGTAGCAATATTAAGCACATTCCTTGTGGTGAAAAATTTGGTGGTAGACTGCATTATCGGAGTCGACAGCCTGCGTCAATACGGATGCAGAATAGATTTTAAAACAGGAAAAATTTGGTTAGATGTAAATAAACAAGAAATTGAATTGGACTTGTTGAAAAAAGAAAGCCTTACCAGAAAATATAATAGTGGGATCAGTGTGCAAGTAATCAGGACTGCACGAAATTCTAAACAGCACCTGAATAATGAGTTCAAAGTCAAAGGAGATTTCGGTCAATTAGTGGATGAGAAGTTAAATGAATCCGACTGCATCACGGAAGATCAGAAGAAGCAGCTCAAAGGGTTATTATCAGCGTATGAAAACGTGTTTGATGAAAGGCCAGGAGTGATTAAAGGATACATATGCCATCTCTACGTTAAGCCGCACGAAACGTATTGTAGAACTTTCTATCCTGTTCCCTGGAGGTTAAAGGCTCAAGTTCAAAAGGAAATAGATCGCATGTTGAAATGGGGTTTGATCGAACCCTCTACAAGCCCATACTGCTCCCCATTGTTGGTTGTGCCAAAAGCAAATGGAACTGTGAGACTGGTACTCGACGCCAGGGAAATAAATAAAATTATAATTCCAGTGAGGACACACCCGGAAAACATAGACGAACTGATACAACGGTTCCAGGATGTCCAATATTTGACGAGCATCGATTTGCGGAGTTCTTATTGGCAAGTCAAGCTGGATGAGGTATCGAGGAAATGTACAGCTTTCATTTATGCAGGAAGAAGTTACCAATTTACTGTAGTTCATTTCGGACTCAACATTAGTGCTGGAATTTTTATAGCAGCGCTAGATTACGCATTAGACCCAGAACTAAGAAGCAGGATAACAGTATTTGTTGATGATATGCTTATTGCATCGAAGACCTGGGAAGAGCATATTACTTTACTGAGGCGGGTGTTGGACGTTTTCAAAACCATGGGAATAACTGCTAACCTACAGAAATCACATTTTGCACTAAATAGAATCAAGTTCCTGGGGCATATAATTGACGCAAAGGGAATTTTACCGACCAAGGAGAAGCTAATGGCGATTAGTAAGTTTCCAACACCAAGAAATAGGAGGCAATTAAAAGGGTTTTTGGGTCTTGCATCATTTTTTAGAAAATTTATCACGAACCAGGCCATGAATGCAGCAGCACTGAATAGTTTGCTGAAGAAGCATGTGCCCTGGCTCTGGACATTAGAGTGTCAAGAAGCATTCGAAGAGATAAAGAAGCAATTAGTAAATGCACCGCTTTTGTACCATCCGGACATGCAAGAGGAATTCTATTTGTCAACAGATTCGTCAAATGTGGGTCTTGGAGCGTGCCTTTTCCAAGTACGCAAGATAAATGGACAGCTTAACTTTTGTCCGATTGCGTTTGCTAGTCGTGTTTTGTCCAACTGTGAACGAACGTACACGACGACAGAATTGGAGGCTCTTGCGGTCGTCTGGGGATTTAAAAAATTTCACTATTACTTATATGGGTCGAAGACTATCGTATATTGCGATCACCGATCATTAACGTTTTTACAAACGTGTAAACTGTTACACCCCAGACTGGCTAGATGGACTCTCGCTCTGCAACAATACCAGTTTCAGATCGTACATGTCTCAGGGCAGCAAAACATTATTGCGGACGCTCTATCAAGGTCACCGCAGGGTTTAACCAAAGAGATTGAAGTAAATAATTCCTCAGAATTCCCGATATTGCTGCTGCAGGAAAATCCATATAAGACGTACTACATCAATTTGTGTGTGCATATGGCCCAGTTACAGAAAAAGGATGCTCAATGGGGAAGTGTCATTCAAAGGTTACAACAGCAACCTTCGGATCAGATTGCAAATTATTACAAGCTAGTAAATGGCGTATTATTTTTCCGCTGTGGAAGGCCAAACAAAGTCCGTTGGTGTGTTTGTATACCTGAGGCACAAATAGAGAAACTTGTCTGGTTTACTCATTTGACCTGGGGACATTTCGGTGCGACAAAATGTGCAGACAAGATAAGTGGGTACTGTTATTTCCCCAACATAAAGCGCAGAGTGCACGAGGTCTTAAAGAGGTGCATAATCTGCCAAAAAACAAAGCCGGATTCAAAAGGGACTAAGCACCCATTATGCTCTATAGTAGTACAAGAACCAAAAGGATTAATTTCGTGCGATCTGTGTGGACCGTTACCTACTTCAAGAGGTGGTGTTAAATATGTGTTAGCATTTCTGGATGTGTGCACGAAATACGTAAAGCTATACCCGATAAAGACGGCTACAGCAAAAGTAATTGTATTAAGATTAATAAGAGATTATCTTCCACGTGTGGGTATACCAAAGGCGATCATAACTGACAATGCTAAAATATTTACGGGACTCCGGTGGAAGCAGACTTTGTCTCAAGTAGGTGTGAAACACGTACTAACATCATTTTACCACCCACAAGGTAATTTGGTGGAGAGGATTTTTAGAGAATTCAATCGATTTATGAGGACGTATTGCCATAATAAGCAAACTGCGTGGGCAAATTATGTGGAAGAGTTTGAGCAAATATACAATAACATGCCACACTCCTCAACTGGATATACACCTCGTGAATTGATGTTCGAAGAGAAGGAGGAAAACTTCTGGACTCACCATATCCCCAAAACTCAGGAAACCGAGATGCCTTGGGAAGAAAAAATAAGACAAGCTATCATAAATATGACGAAAAAGGCTGATCAAAGAAAACAACGATATGACAAATTGATCAAGAGGGTACAGACATACCATGTCGGCGAGAAGGTACTAGTCAAACGACATACCAAATCATCCGTAATAATGAAAAGTATAAATAAGTGGGAGTTACTATATACTGGACCATACATTATCCTACAAATTCCGAATCCTGGAGCTTATCTGTTGGCATACCCGGGATCGAACAAAATAAAAGGGTTATTTCCTCATAACGACTTAAAAAGATATAATGAAGATTAGAAGATAGGGAGGAATGGTGTTCCGAGGGACAGAGATGAACGCTCGTAAAAAAATATAACAATAAACTGTGTGTGTGTAATGTTAAAAGCCTTTAAATTGAAATAGTTAGTTAATGACATAGAGTATAGAAATAATGACTAATTAGTACTATTGAGGGTTGTAAAAAAGGATAGTGGAGATAGGCTTCACCTGTGGTTTGCGTGAACATAGAACTTTAGCATTGCTAATGTTATCAAGATGTATAAAAGATCTGACTGACCTTCAAGAAGAATAAAATGTTTCCCTGCAAATGACGCTGAATAATCTAAAGAGGTTCGAGTGAAGATTCGTATATAATCTCATGTGAACGCTTAAATGTGTAAATATGTGAATTGTGGTAGTGAATCGTGAGTGACGGTTAACGCCGCAACGATTATTTCCCGCGCAAAACAGTTGACGTCAGCGCGAGAATTAAAATCGATATAGACGATACAGATATTCTTTGTAAGAGACTCGCACCAAACGCGAGGATAAATTGATTCATGTTGAACTTTAAAAGGAATAGGTGGTATAATTAGAAGCTAAGAGTTTTAATTTTTTATTGAATGATTAAAGAAAGTAGTATTCATAGATTCACTAGTAATTTAATGGTTCGTGTTCATTTGGGAATTTTGTGTGAAAAATCCATTTCCATATATGAGCATGGATGAACGCCGTATGAATCAGAGAGTAAATGAAAGAAGTGAATCCGCATTCTTCAATGCTAATAACTTCTACATTTCAGCACTCAAGTGTAGAAATATATGTATTTAGAATAAAAAGTTTTTTTTGAGTATAGCTAAATTATATGACTTATCAAAGAAATATGGATGATGTCTTGAAATAAAATGAACTACACTTTCCATTATTCGATAATTTGAATCCAAAATCTATAGTCAGTTACATGAATCCTTTAAATTACGAAGAACAAATCAGTCACAGAAAATCTGTTAAAACTTTTGGACTTATAAGCACAAGTGGGGAGGCAAAGTCAAAAGGAGTATTCAAACGAGAGTAAATCGGATGATGCTTTTGGCAACATCATTAATTAAGAGTTGAATTCCTTGAAGTACGTCGTAACAAAAAGGATCCATGAAGCCACAAGGATTTTGCTTTCAAAAAGGAGAATCTTTGACGGTGCTACCTAATCAGTTCTCTTACAGGAAGAGTTTCCCTTTTGGTCATTGCTAATCCTTTTGGAATGAATGTTGCATGTGAATTCGAGTATCCCTGTCCCTTCTACTCTTCCTATTGTGGGCCGCGTAGAAGATCAACGACAGAGGGGGCCGCATAGAAGACCGACTACAACTGTGGACGTCGGGGACATGCAAGACCCGGGGGAGTTTAGCACCGCAAGATATATTGTCCTAGAAGCAAGATTGTAAAACGCAAATTCACGTTATTTATTGTAAAACGTTTTTTTTTTTTTTTTTTGCTAGAGGCACAAACTACTCTTCTCCAAATCGTGGTACTAATTAGGCCCTATCTTTCCTTTAGAGATAAATTTCAAAATTATTTTTGTTCTTCTATAGGCTTTCCTATCTTCTATGTACCGTAGGCTGGGGTCTAAGCTTAAGAGGTTTTCCAAGGTTTCCCTGCTTAAGAAAGTTCCCGAATGGGTAGACCCTGACATACGTTCATGAAAGATCATCTTCCTTGGTTGTGCACAGCAAACATAACACCTAGATGCACGTAAAAGTAATACAGCCGCGGTACCGGTCTCTTCATTTCTTCTGTCTTCAACATTTCTTTTCTTCGTCTAGTTCAAACACAATATTCTTTTTCAGTCGGAGGACTGACAATCATCACTTCCGGGTTATACACGCTAATAGATAGCTCGCGAAGTGTGTTCGGTGAATAAAAATTGACCTCACAAACTTCGCTCGCTGCGAGGGGCATTGTAATCTCCCCACGGAAAATTACCCTCTACCACGCAATAATTAATAATGGTCAATCAAATCATCCACATTTATTTACGTATGAAAAGTATCTGAGCAGATTTTCTGGTAATATATGCGCCGACAGCTCGTCGACGCCAAGGTATTTTTCGAGTACGTTTATTCTTTGGAACAACAGAGGTACACAGGTGTATGCTCCATGGTCATTATAGTTATAGAAAGGGAGATAGAAAGAGAGAGAAAGGAACAGCTTCGGAAAGTATCGGTTGGAAGATTTTCGTATTGCAAAAGGAGATTTATTTACTCTTCTTCGCGATAAAGCGAGGCAGGAAAGTTTGTGCCGCTAGCGGGGTAGACAAAGAGAAAGAAGGACTTGTAAAAGTAAATTTCATGAGACTAAAAATCCACGGAAACGGAACATGTACGGAAATGGATTCAATATACAATTTTCCTCAGAAATAAGGTTTGTGACCATTTCATTTTAGAGTGAATGACGAATGCGTTCTCTGTCTGAATTGTTGATGATTGTCTGGGGCCTGTAATTAATTGGGAAGTTTCAGCTGTGACGAAGAGAGCCTGCAATCTCTGAGTTTTATTGAAATCGTCCAAAAAGGCTTCGTCCACATCTGAAATTTTAGATCTGTCGTAAACTGAACGAAGTGTTCAAAACGATCGATTTTTTCCCAACTGAATGCAGCGCTTAATAATAATAACGTATGTGAAGATCTTTTCTAGCAAGCCAGCCGCTGAATATTAAGAAGAAGGGCTCCACCAGAGATTTTAATAGGCTGATTTCATGTAACTTAAGACTTTCAGCAAAATCGATTTAAGTAGTAAGGGCATTCATTAGATGGCGTTCCAACCTCTACTAGTACAGGCAATCATTCATTACGCCGTTCTGATAATAAAGACAATCCGTCACCTTTCATGCAATAAGCGTTAACAATTATTTACTAGACGTACGTGACAATGTCAGTCTCCTTTAAATATTCATTTATACTATGTTCAACCTATCAAATGATACCTAATTGTGGCTGTAGTTCACGGCAAAGTATGTGGATGAGTGCTTGTGAGGTGCGAAATTATAGCCACCTTACAACTGGATCCCCTATCTCATCTAAATCGACATCTGTTTCTTCTTTCACATCAGACAAATCTTCCCCCTTATAGAGGCTTTCAA
This sequence comes from Schistocerca cancellata, assembly GCF_023864275.1. Lineage (NCBI taxonomy): Eukaryota > Metazoa > Arthropoda > Insecta > Orthoptera > Acrididae > Schistocerca > Schistocerca cancellata. Next base: position 566,224,330 of record NC_064630.1, on the reverse strand, counting down.
TGTATTCTTTCCACCTATCCGCTCTCTCCTCTGCATTTAGCAGTGGAATTCCCATTGCACTCTTAGTTGTATCACCATTGCTTTTAATGTCATCGAAGGTTGTTTTTACTTTTCTATACGTGGAGTCTGTCCTTCCGACAATCATTTCTTTTTCGATGTCTCCAAATTTTTCCTGCAGCCATTTCGTCTTAGCTTCCCTACACATCCTATTTATTTCATTCCTCAGGGATTTGTATTTCTCTATTCCTGAGTTTCCCGGAACGTTTTTGTACTTAATCCTTGCATCAATCAATTGAATTATTTCTTCTGTTACCCATGGTTTCTTCGCAGTTATATTCTTTGTGCCTGTGTTTTCCTTCCCAACTTCTGTTATGGCCCTTTTTAGAGATATCCTTTCCTCTTCAACTATACTGCCTAATGAGCTATTCCATATTGCTGTACCTATGGGCTTAGAGAACTTCAACCATATCCCGTCATTCCTTAGTACTTCTGTATCCCACTTCTTTGCGTATTGATTCTTCCTGACTAATGTCTTAAACTTCAGCCTGCTCTTCATCACTAGTACGATGTGATCTGAGTCTATGTCTGCTCCTGGGTATGCCTCACAATCCAGTATCGGTTTCGGAATCTCTGTCTGACCATGATATAATCTAACTGAAATCTTCCCGTATCACCCGGCTGTTTTCAAGTATACCTCCTCCTCTTGTGATTCTTGAACAGAATATTCGCTGTTACTAGCTGAATCTTGTTACAGAACTCAATTAGTCTCTCTTCTCTGTCATTCCCTGTACCAGGCCCATATTCTCCTGTAACCTTTCCTTCTACTCCTTCCCCTACAACTGCATTCCAGTCTCCCATGTCTATTATCTTTTCATATCCTCATTTTTTTCTATCTCCTCATCTTCAGCTTGCTACGTCGGCACGTGTACCGGAACTAAAGTTGTCGGTTTTAGTTTGCTGTCGATTCTGATAAGAACAACCCTATCACTGAACTGTTGATAGTAACACACTCTCTGCCCTACCTTCCTATTCTTAACGAATCCTACTCCCGTTATACCATTTTCTACTGCTGTTGGTATTACCTTATACTTATCTGACCAGAAGTCCTTGTCTTCTTTCCACTTCACTTCACTGAACCCTATTATATCTAGATTGAGCCTTTGCCTTTCCCTTTTCAGATATTCTAGTTTTCCTACCACCTTCAAGCTTCTGACATTCCACGCCCCGACTCGCAGAACGTTATCTTTCCGTTGATTATTCTATCTATCTCTCATGGTAACGTCCCTCTTGGCAGCCCCTCCCGCAGATCCGAATAGGGGACTATTCTGGAATCTTTTGCCATTGGAGGGACTTGACACTTCTTCAATTACAGGCCACTAGTCCTGTAGATACACGTCATGTGTCCTTAATGCAGTGGTTTCCATTGCCTTCTGCATCCTCATGCCGTTGATCATTGCTGATTCTTCCGCCTTTAGGGGCAATTTCCCACCCCTAAGACAAGAGAGTGCCCTGAACCTCTGTCCGTTCATCCACCCTCTTTGACAAGGCCGATGGCAGAATGAGGGTGACTTCTTATGCCGGATGTCTTCGGCCACCAATGCTGATTATTAATGAAAATTTAAGCAGCGTTGGGATTCTAACACGGGACCGAAAAGGTTTTGATTATCAATCAAAGACGCTACCCCCCCTTTTTTTAAATCTCATTTTGTTCGCTTTCGTTCGTAGCATCTGTTCATGGCGGACGTCGTACTACACCCCTTTAAGTTCGTTGTTGGTTGATTAACTCAGTTTTTTATTAGAGAGGGGAGCTAACCCACTGACCGAACACGCTGAGCTACCATGTCGGCAAAATCTAGCTTTCGGCGAGGCTCGAAAGGCGAACAGAAACCCCTAGACCACGGGTCAGTTATGTTATTTTATTCTCAAGTGTTTCACATACGAACATCACTATTCTTCTCGAATTAAGATGGATTATTTATGAAGAATTTCATTAGGGGATATATGCAGTGTGCTGCTGCATTTAAAATCCTCCTATCCTCCTCGTTGAGGAGGTGCCTACGTGAGAACCACAGGGGAATACCAGATACTATTCTTACTGCTCGCTTTTGTCCAATCAATCCTTTCTTTCTCAGTGATGAATTACCCCAGAAAGTTATTCCATAAGATGTTACTGAGCGGAAATATGCAAACTATGTCAGGAGACTGTTCAGTTTGTTTCGAACACTAGCAATTATACTAAGACCAACAGTAGCTGAATGTAATTGTTTGAGGAGCTCAGTAATGTGCTTGTTCCAGTTCAAGTTTTCGTCAATATTTACACCCAAAAACCTGAAACACGCTGCCATATCTACTAACTCGTGAACATATGCTACATCGTTTTTCGGTAAGAAAAATAAATAATATAGTATGTTTTTTCAAAATTTATGGAGAGTACATTTTCTGACACAATTGAGAACTCTTTGGAAAACATCATCTACAATCTCTTCTGTTGCTTTCGCCCCAAGTGATTTATTAAAACGCTAGTATCGCCTGCAAAAAGAATCAATTCCGCTTGTTGAATGTTAAGTGGAAGGTCATCCACATATATAAGGATTAGGAGTCGATTCCAAATTGATCTACGTGAGATTCCTCCCTTTCGACATTGTTTGAATTAATCAGTACAACTTTTTGCTTTCTGTTTGTATAATTCAAACAAACTGAGTGTAAAGCCACCAGTTCCATAAAACGTTAGTTTTTCTAAGTAAGATCTACGTAATCAAACGCCTCGGAAAGACCACAGAAAATACCAGCTGTGGGATATTTTGTTGTTTAAGGCTTCTAATATTTGGTGAGTGAATGCATGAATAGCATTCTCAGTCGAGCAATGCTTCTGGAATCTAAACTGTGATGTACTAAGTAAGATGTTTCTACGTAAATTTGAGACTACCCTTGAGTATATTATGTTTTTCAGTATTTTGGAAAAGAAGTCAGTAAGGAACTTGGACGACAAGTATTTAAGTATTTCTTGTCACTCTTCTTACAAAGAGGTCTGACAATTAGAGGTTTAACAGTTGCGTATTTTAAGCTGTCTGCAAAAATCGCTATGCCAGCGAAGCATTAAATGTGTCACTATTTCGTTAGATCAACTTTTCCAAAGTCTTTCTCAAATTCCCTCACTGTCATACGAGCTTTTGTTTTTTAGACGCTTCAAAATCCTGTTCATTTCAGTGAAGAATGTTGGTGCTACTTCTGATTGGTTAAAGTTTTGTGGAATAACATTTTTACCTCTTAAATTGAACCATTTAAACTATTTTTTCTACTACATTTGTGAAGTAATTGTTAAAAGTACTTCCAACTTGTAAATTATCAGTCACAACATTGTTATTCATTTTAGTTATTGTGGTATTTTGTACACTGACTTTCATAATATCCCATATAGTTTTAACCTTGCCATCTCCATTATTAATTTGTAATAGAACGAGCAGATTTCTAAAGATTTTAATGATTTTCCCGAAAATATTACAGTACTTTCTGAAGAATACACTTTACGTCGAATATTGACTTATTCTGGCCTCTATATAAATTTCTCATTTTCACTTACATACAAATTTTGATTCTTTTAGTTATTATGGGTTACTTTTTCCTTAATGGACTTTCTGGTTAACGTTTCTGGAAAGCTGCTCTCGTACACACATCAAAAAAAGTTTTGCATCATCTCGGTTCCGGGAGTTCCTGAACCTGTACAGAAAATTGGAATACAGATAAATATAAACAGCATCATGTCTGATCACCTGCATCTATTCATGTCCATTGTGCATTCCGATGAACTTGGGCAATTCCAGCAGAACAAAGCGACACCCCATACGTTCATAATTGCTACAGAGTGTCTCCAGGAACACTCTTCTGAGCTTAAACACCCTCTGGCCACCAAACTCCCCAGACATGAACATTATTGAGCATATATGGGATGCCTTGCAACATCCTTTTCAGAAGAGATCTCCACTCCCTCGCACTCCTACGGATTTATGGACAGCCATGCAGGATTCATGGTGTCAGTTCCCTCCAGCACTACTTCAGACATTAGTCGAGTCCATGCCACGTCGTGATTCGGCACTTCTGCGTGCTCGCGCGGACCCTACACGATATTATGCAGGTGCACCAGTTTTTAGGCTGTTCAGTGTATATAACATATAAATACTTAACATAACATACATTGCCAGAACAGTAGAGTGCACCATTTTAGAGGTTGCTAATTGACATAAAATTTATTGTTGCAACCGTGTGTATGGAGTACATGAAATGATTACATTTACATATCAATAGTATAAGAGGTTCTGACGTACCTCTTATCGACATACCGGCCGGGATGGCCGAGCGGTTCTAGGCGCTACAGTCTGGAACCGCGCGACCGCTACGGTCGCAGGTTCTAATCCTGCCTCGGGCATGAATGTGTGTGCTGCCATTAGGTTAGTTACGTTTAAGTAGTTCTGAGTTCTAGGGGACTGATGACCTCAGCAGTTAAGTCCCGTAGTGCTCAAAGCCATTTGAACCATTCTTTGTTATCCACATGTACTGCAACACCCGTGCTAGTACATGGTGGAGCCTCCTCGGGCAGCAATGCAGCCTCCGACTCTAACATCCAGGCGATCGTACAGATGGCGAATACTGTCCTGGGATACGTTACGCCTGCTCGACCTTGTCACGTAGTTCCGTAAGAGTTGTTGGTTGACGAGTCGCACGAGTCACTTCTCAACCCTTCATATCTGACAGATGTTCGAATGGAGACAAGTCCGGTGATCGTGCTGGCCAGGCAAGTTGCTTCACGTCTTGTAGAACTCGTTGAGTTTCACAGGTAGTGAGTGGGGGAGCATTATCGTATTGCAACAACAAATCAGGATAGCAGGAATGCTGCAAGAGGGTCAAAAGAACGGGTGTAGCATCATTCTGCACCTACCGAGCGCTGGTCAGCGTCCCCTCCAGGTACACCAAAGGTGTACAAGAGTTGTAGCTTATCGCACCCTAGAACATAATGCACTCTACGAGACATCACCCACAGGTCTACATCGTAGGTGCAGACGACCGTCACTTGGATGCAGGCACAATCCGCTTTCATCGCTGAAGACCATGGTGCGCCATTCCATCTGGCAAGCGATCCTGTGACAGCACCAGTCGAGCGTTGCACCCGTTGCTGTGGTGCGAGTGGAAGACGGGCTAGAGGTGTGCAAGCCTGTAGTTCCACTGGTAATAACCGGTTCACAACAGCACCATACCAGTACCACAGCACATCTTATCTGTGCTGTGGTAGCTGTACGACCTGCCACTGCTGTCCTTACAGCTGGCGTCTGTGCTTCGTGGACGTCCAGAATCTTGTCTACGGGTTTGAGAATGATCACGTGATCACCGATACCAGTCTCTTTGCACAAGTGACGCAACACGTCCAGCTTGTGTCGCAGTACTCCGAAAGGAGCATCCCACCATTCGCGAGGCCACAATTTGACCCCTTTCAACCTCGCTCAGTTCGCTGTAGGTAGCACGAGTGTGTCTCTGTGGCATGGTTGCCTGCTTGCAGCCTTCTGACTGTGAACTTTCACTATTAAAGGGTGGACACAGATTGCGCTCTGGTAACTATGCCACAATGCTATCTGTTGGCGAACGACGTTGAAATCATTATCAGTAATCTTTGTGCCCCTGGTGGTATATGCCATCATCGGATCAAAATCAGCGTCTTCCTTCCAGATGTACTAATATTTTTACCAGCAGTTTATAAAGGGGAAACGCTCGCTAGTACAAGAGTTTGAACCAGCGACGCTGGCCACTACATCACACTGGTGACACCAGAGCTCACCTCATTGCACCCTGTCCTGAAGGAACGGTGATCTCCGGTTTCAGAAGGCCGCACTAGAGCTGACTACAGCTCCTTGGATCTAGATCATGCCACTGGTCGTCTGTATGAAACCCCACCACAGGCGCCGATTGACGCTGGCGGTTCCAGGAAACTGAAGACCCACTCTACGATGACGACGCTTCAATGGGAGGAACTATCTTCGATGCTCGTCATAGTGAAGAGGATGTAAGAACCCGACCAGAACGCGAGAATCCACCTGCGCCGCCATACAGAGGACCAGATATATAATCGACTATGATGGGGACTCCTGAGACAGCAGTCACAGTTTTTCCAGGAGAGGGAGCACTACCACGAGCTCTGGTGCCATCAGTGTGGTGTAGTGGTTAGCGCAGCACGATTCTTCGTCGATAACTCTAAGTCTCCCTTCCTGGAATATTTCAGCTGTCCCCACGGACATACCTTTGGGAATGAGTTGTGGCTGCTCGTGACAGTTAGTGCTTCAACGTTTTCCTTGGCCACCCACAACTCCTGTAATCGACGTAGGCACATAGGTCCCTTTTGTGAGCCTGAGTTGCTTCTTACAATCCCCGAAAACTTCACAGTTTAACGGTGCATCTCGATTAAAGACTGGAACATATCTCGTTAACGATAGCACTCAGTTTCATAGGCAATCTTTGTTATATTTTCTTGCTGGATTAGCTTCGTCGATCTGAAGTTCTGATCTTCCACACTCCAAGATTTCTCATGACGCCTGCAAGAAGTCCCATCCGAGAGTAACATAATGACTAAATTCTGTTAAAACGGCCAATTCAAGTGGCTGTGTACTGTTGTTGATAGTTATTCTTTTCAAATACATGTTCCTGTCAGCTGGGCGTATTTCCCATTTGCGACCTTCAGCAGAATCGCTTTGGTATCGCGAAAGATTGTCTTCTTCAACTGGGAAGATTTAGCATTCCCTGAGTCAATTAGCCCCCGGACTGGTTGGCCGTCGATGATGACGTCGATGAGATTTCCTGTCGACTTCGTAACTGTCGTCCACTGAGCATTTTTGACTGTGGCGACGTTCCCTCCATAGATGGTCGCCTCGCTTAAATTTTCTGAATACGGGGGCTAGGTGATCGGCTGGTATCTCTGAACGGCAACAGGAACGGCTACGGCGTGTCGGGGAGCAACTTCGCCAGGCCACTGCGATGAGCATCGGCCGACAGGTTGGCTATAATCCTCTGCAGTTGACTGGTGTGGACAGAAGTGTTGTGATGGGCGACGCCTTGTGGATTAATAGTCGTCAAACACTCCTCTTTCTGCAGTAGAGCGCAACGAGTCCAGGGCTTCCACAGAGAAACAGATTGGCGCGTTGCCCTCCGCTCTCGAACTGCCTGTTCTGTGGGACATTTTACTTGGTGAAAGAGATAGTTGTGCCTGCGATGGTCGGTTGGTAGACTGTCGTTTGACCGTGGCGGCATAAGTTGGCCAAGTCCATTCGTCATTATGCATTCGACTGTTGGTGGATATTGCCGCTAAAGATCGATCCACATCATCCTCAACATTTTCTATAATTCCTGACGTGTCCGGTCGACATTCAAGGCTGCTAGCTCTTTGTGATGTAGTCCCAAGACAAATACAAGAAAAGATAGCCGCTGCAAGCCGCATCGACGAATGAGCAACACGCCCAGGATCGAGCGAGGTGGTGCAGTGATTAGCACAATGGACTCGCATTCTGGAGGACGACGGTTCAAACCCGCGTCCGGCCATCCTGACGTAGGTTTCCCGTGAGTTCCACAAATCTCTTGAGGCAAATGCTGGGATGGTTCCTTCGAAAGGGCACAGCCGATTTCCTTCCCCATCCTTCCCTAATCCGAGCTTGTGCTCCGTCTCTAATGACCTCGATGTCGAAGGGACGTTGATCGCTAATGTCCTGCTGTTCCTTCTCCTCCACGCCCAGGAAGGTTTCGCCACGCCGCCTCAACGGCAATTCCACTTATGACCGAGCGCAGGACTGCTCAGCACCAGTCCGTGATCATCGACTAGGAGACAGCATCGTCTTCTAGTAGGTCAATTCAGTTATTAATGTCTGAGGCAGAACACAGCGTGAAACTTATTGTTAAAAGTACTCTGAGCGAAATATTTGTACTTTGTCTGTATCAAGTGATACATCAATATTCAGAGACAGTTGTAAGGACTCGTGATATGTCTGTGGAAGTGGACTGTACGAAGTTAAGTAATTCATCTTATCTACGTTAAAATAAACTAATATTTTGTGTCTTATAGCATACATTCGCCCTTCTCCTGGAGCTAATCAAAAAACCCACCGTCGTACTGACGAGTACCTTTTCCTCCGGTACAACACTTCTGTATTCGATCCGACATTTATGGCTTCCATACGCACCATAGCGACCACATTCGGCAGTCGAACACTTCTCTTCCGTACGACAACACTAGCAAGAATAATTATGGTAATAACATTAATAATAATAACATTTTATTATTATCATCATTATTATTGTTATTCCAAATGTGTGACGCAATTGTTTATTGACAGGTATTCTTCTATTCCGATTGTTTATGTTTACTCTGTGAATGTACAAAGATACTCTGCAGGTTTGCTACTTTCAAATAAACGAAACGAAAGTGAACTGCCAGTAGAAAATTGTTATAAAATCAGAACAGTTCTTCCACACGTCAAAAATAAGTTTTCCTGCATAAAAGTTCCACAGGTAATACGTACAAAAACTGGCGTGCCCTGGCCTCGATCTCGGGTCCTTTGTACTACAAATTAACGCTCTAGCGACTACTCTATGAGCAGAAGGTATCTCAAGAGCCTTACAGAAATGATAAACGCGAAATAACAAATAAGTGCTGACGGCTACGTTTAAACCCGCGGAGCACAGCGGGCCTGGCAGCTACACTAACCACTACACCACACCTTTTTTTGTGCTACACTCCCATTTTCCTTTGTAGATCATCTATTCCTCCTTCTTCCTTTCCTTCTTTGCCTACTTCGGCAACTTATTTGTGTTTATAATGTAGACTTGAAAATAAAAGTTTTCTTCTGTTAAACTAGCAGTTCCCGTTGCGAATACACAGACAACTTTCTGTTCTTAAAAGAAAAATAGATATTCTTCTGGAAATTAAAATATCGTTTTGTACGAACAAATAAATCCTGGCTTCACTGCCGCTGTAGATCCGCTCCCCAGCAAGGAAAACAGAAAAGTGAAATTCTACCTTCTTCAAAGTAACACCTTGTAAAAACTTCTAAACGCAGTATGCTACTCGGAAATTAAATAATTTCTTCGGAAATAAGAAGTTCTGGTCGAGGGAAACTAGTAATTTCACACTCACATGTTCTGTTATACGCGTACTTTATCCTAAAATTCGCGTTTATTCACGATTTTCATATATATAGTACAGATTTCGTTTGAGCATTATCGGATGTAGAGGCTTATCTCACTAGGGGTAACCCAGTTCTAAGCAAAGAAGGGAGAGCAGAAAGGTGGAAGGAGTATATAGAGGGTCTATACAGGGGAGATGTACTTGAGGACAATGTTATGGAAATGGAAGAGAAGGTAGATGAAGATGAAATGGGAGAGTTTGACAGAGCACTGAAAGATCTGAGTCGAAACAAGGCCCCGGGAGTAGACAAAACTCCATTAGGACTACTGACGCCTTGAGAGAGCCAGTCCTGACAAAACTGTACCATCTGGTGAGCAAGATGTATGAGACAGGCAAAATAGTCTCAGACTTCAAGAAGAATATAATAATTCCAATCCCAAAGAAAGCAGGTGTTGACAGATGTGAAAATTACCGAACTATCAGTTTAATAAGCCACAGCTGCAAAATACTAACGCGAATTCTTCACAGACGAATAGAAAAACTGGTAGAAGCCGACCTCGGGGAAGATCAGTTTGGATTCTATAGAAATATGGGAACACGTGAGGCAATACTGACCCTACGACTTATCTTAGAAGCTAGATGAAGGAAAGGCAAACCACCGTTTCTAGAATTTGTAGACTTAGAGAAAGCATTTGACAATGTTGACTGGAATACTCTCTTTCAAACTCTGAAGGTGGCAGGGGTAAAAAACAGGGAGCGAAAGGCTATTTACAATTTGTACAGAAACCAGATGGCAGCTATAAGAGTCGAGGGACATGAAAGGGAAGCAGTGGTTGGGAAGGGAGTGAGACAGGGTTGTAGCCATTCCCCGATGTTATTCAATCTTTATATTGAGCAAGCAGTGAAGGAAACAAAAGAAAAATTCGGAGTAGGTAATAAAATCCATGGAGAAGAAATAAAAACTTTGAGGTTCGCCGATGACATTGTAATTCTGTCAGAGACAGCAAAGGACTTGGAAGAGCAGTGAAACGGAATGGATAGTGTTCTGAAAGGAGGATACAAGATGAACATCAACAAAAGCAAAACAAGGATAATGGAATGTAGTCGAATTAAGTCGGGTGATGCTGAGGGAATTAGAGTAGGAAATGAGACACTTAAAGTAGTAAAGGAGTTTTGCTATTTGGGGAACAAAATAACTAATGATGGTCGAAGTAGAGAGGATATAAAATAGAGATTGGCAATGGCAAGGAAAGCGTTTCTGAAGAAGAGAAATTTGTTAGCATCGAATATAGATTTAAGTGTCAGGAAGTCATTTTTGAAAGTATTTGTATGGAGTGTAGCCATGTATGGAAGTGAAACATGGACGATAAATAGTTTGGACAAGAAGAGAATAGAAGTTTTCGAAATGTGGTGCTACAGAAGAATGCTGAAGATTAGATGGGTAGATCACATAACTAATGAGGAGGTATTGAATAGGATTGGGGAGAAGAGAAATTTGTGGCTCAACTTGACTAGAAGAAGGGATCGGTTGGTATGACATGTTCTGAGGCATCAAGGGATCACCAATTTAGTACTGGAGGTCAGCGTGGAGGGTAAAAATCATAGAGGGAGACCAAGAGATGAATACACTAAGCAGATTCAGAAGGATGTAGGTTGCAATAGGTACTGGGAGATGAAGAAACTTGCACAGGATAGAATAGCACGGAGAGCTGCGTCAAACCAGTCTCAGGACTGAAGACCACAACAACAACAACAAACATTATCGGCATATTCCCAACGTTCCTCTTTTGGCTTGTATCCACTGGGATCTTCGAAACTTCGTATGGGGTACAAGCAAGGCAGTCGCAGATATTCGCTTGTTCGTTTTCTGTTATGTACAATGCTGTGTGTACTGTCACCCATATGCCACTGTTGTTTTTTGCAACTGGAAATCGGAGTTTTTCTGCTCGAACCAGTTCTCGAGTGGTTATATGACTGCCGGTCGTCCGCTCAAGTAGTGCTAGTTTCCCCTGGAAATATGTGAATATCTCCGATGCGCTACACAGGTGTGCACTATGTGATCAAAAGTATCCGGACACCTGGCTGAAAATGACTTACAAGTTCGTGGCGCCCTCCAAAGGTAATGCTGGAATTCAGTATGGTGTTGGCACACCTTTAGCCTTGATGACAGCTTCCACTCTCGCATGCATACGTTCAGTCGGGTCCTGGAAGGTTTCTTGTGGAATGGCAGCCCATTCTTCACGGAGTGCTGCACTGAGGAAAGGTATCGATGTCGGTCGGTGAGGCCTGGCACGAAGTCGGCGTTCCAAAACATCCCAGACGGGTTCTGTAGGATTCAGGTCAGGACTATGTGCAGGCCAGTCCATTACAGGGATGTTATTGTCGTGTAACCACACCGCCACAGGCCGTGCATTATGAACATGTGCTCGATCGTGTTGAAAGATGCAATCGCCATCCCCGAATTCCTTTTTAACAGTGGGAAGCAAGAAGGTACTTGAAACATCAATGTAGGCCTGTGCTGTGATAGTGCCACGCAAAACAACAAGGGGTGCAAGCCCCCTCCATGAAAAGCACGACCACGCCATAAGACCACCGCCTCCGAATTTTACTGTTGGCACTGCACACGCTGGTAGATGACGTTCACCAGGCATTTGCCATACCCACACCCTGTCATGGGATCGCCACATTGTATACCGTGATTCGTCACTCCACACAACGTTTTTCCACTGTTCAGTCATCCAATGTTTACGCCCCTTACAATGAGCGAGGCTTCGTTTGGAATTTACCGGCGTGATGTATGGCTTATGACCGGCCGCTCGACCATTCAATCCTCAGCTCCCGCCTAACTTTCGTAGTACTTGCAGTGGATCCTGATCCAGTTTGGAATTCCTGTGTGATGGTATGGACAGATCTCTGCCTATTACATATTACGACCCTCTTCAAACGTCGGCGGTCTCTGTCAGTCAACAGACGAGGTCGACCTGCACCCTTTTGTGCTGTACGTGTCCCTTCATGTTCCCACTTCACTGTCACATCGGAATTAGTGGACCTAGGGATGTTTAGGAGTGAGGAAATCTCGCGTACACACGTATGACACAAGTCACACCCATTCACCTGACCACGGTCGAAGTCCTTGAGTTCCACGGAGCGCCCCATTCTGCTCTCTCACGACGTCTAATGGCTACTGAGGTCGCTGATATGGAGTACGTGGCAGTAGGTAGCAGCACAATTCACCAAATATGAAGAACATGTTTTGGGGGTATCCGGATACTTTTGACCACATAGTGTATTTGTATACCAAGGAACCACGCTGCAGTCGCACTGAGGTGAATCTTATTGAGTTTGTCGTTCGTCAATATATTCTCATTCACGAGAAGATACCACAAAGAGAGTTCGTAAAAAGAGTCTATCAATGTTACGCTATAGTGTGTTTCATTCAGCCTGCGGAGCCTTGATCTCAGTGGGAATACATGCAGTTGTCGCCGTCGTGAGCGCATAGGTATTTTTCGTACAGAGTTGATTCGGCCGCTATGGATTGGCGCGCATGCAGCTGAAGTCGAAAGGATATTGGCGGATGTGTTTGTGTGCCAGAGATATCCCAACGCTGTTGATCGGTGCTGTCCGGCTTTGCGGCTGAAAGGTTTCCGTGAAACGCTGGACAAGGCAAGAGCTCTGTCTCTGAGATTCCTTGCATATATGGTTGATAAGCAGCCGCCGCACACTGGTGTTTCACACTAGCAAGGCCGAGCCCGCCACGTGCAGGCGGTAAAGTGAGCGTTTTAAAGCTGACCTTGAAGATGCGTACACGAAGAACGAACCAGCTGATTGCCCTTTGAATGCTTGTTGCTAGGGGTACAGGTGTTAGTAGGATTAGAGCTAGGGACTGCATCTTACTGGTTATTCGCCTAACTTGAATCTTAGGTAGTAGATTCAGATTTCTGGCGTTATATTTTTGCAGTATGGCTCAAATCTGACACTGTCAGTCCACAGGTTCTTACAATCAAGCGGTCCGGATTAGCCTCCCAAAGCATGCAAACAGAGCGATGGAATTGCCCAATCTGTGAGCAATTGATGTGGGAACTGTCTACTATTCCTCTGCCAATGTGGAGTAGTGTTGTTTTTCCTTGTAGGTTTGAGCAGTGGTAGCAGTGGTACTGCACGGTATCTATTGATAATAGGAGTGCAAGCAATTTATTGAAATAAAATTGTATGTTAACGTTAGGAAATGTACTTAGTTCTTAAAGATACGTTCAATATAAATTTAGGGTAACCATTAAATAAAACAATCAATGTTATCGTTACATTATTTAAAGTTAATAGATTAAATGATCCATTTCTGCAGTTGCTGGATAATTCAAAGTACCTCCAGCACCATGTATTTATCTTACTCAACAGTAAATGATTTGAATCTAATAAGCAGAGGATAAGCCTTTCATCAAATGAGTAATGCACATTCAAAACATTATTTCCTTGGCTCTGGAGCATGCTGAAAGTAGACTACTGGCCATTAAAATTGCTACACCAAGAAGAAATGCAGATGATAAACGAGCATTCATTGGACAAATATATTATACTAGAACTGACATGTGATTACATCTTCATGCAATTTGGGTGCATAGATCCTGAGAAATCAGTACCCAGAACAACCACCTCTGGCCGTAATAATGGCCTTGATACGCCTGGGTATTGAGTCAAACAGAGCTTGGATGGCGTGTACAGGTACACTTGCCTATGCGGCTTCAATACGATACCACAGGTCATCAAGAGTAATGACTGGCGTATTGTGACGAGCCAGCTGCTCGGCCACCATTGACCAGACGTTTTCAATTGGTGACAGATCTGGAGAATGTGCTGGACAGGGCAGCAGTCGAACATTTTCTGTATCCAGAAAGGCCCGTACAGGATCTGCAACATGCGGTCGTGCATTATCCTGCTGAAATGTAGGGTTTCGCAGGGATCGAATGAAGGGTAGAGCCAAGGGGCCTAACACATCTGAAATGTAACGTTCACTATTCAAAGTGCCGTCAATGCGAACAATAGGTGACCGAGACGTGTAACCAATGGCACCCCATACCATCACGCCGGGGAATACGCCAGTATGGCGATGACGAATTCACGCTTCCAATCTGCGTTCACCGCGATGTTGCGAAACACGGACGCGACCATCATGATGCTGTAAACAGAACCTGAATTCATGCGAAGAAATGTTTTGCCATTCGTGCACCCAGGTTCGTCGTTGAGTACACCATCGCAGGCGCTCCTGCCCGTGATGCAGCTTCAAGGGTAACCGCAGCCATGGTCTCCGAGCTGGTAGTCCATGCTGCTGTAAACGTCGTCGAACTGTTGGTGCAGATGGTTGTTGTCTTGCAAACGTCGCCATCTGTTGGCTCAGAGATCGAGACGTGGCTGCACGATCCGTTAAAGGCATGCGGATAAGATGCCTGTCATCTCGACTGCTAGTGATACGAGGCCGTTGGGATCCAGCACGGCGTTCCATATTACCCCCCTGAACCCACCGATTCCATATTCTGCTAACAGTCATTGGATCTCGACCAACGCGAGCAGCAATGTCGCGATACGATAAACCGATAGGCTACAATCCGACCTTTATCAAAGTCGGAAACGTGGTGGTACGCATTTCTCCTCTTGACACGAGGCATCACAATAACGTTTCACCAGGCAACGGCGGTCAACTGCCTTTTGTGTATGAGAAATCGGTTGGAAACTTCCCTCATGTCAGCACGTTGTAGGTGTCGCCACCGGCGCCAACCTTGTGTGAATGCTCTAAAAAGCTAATCATTTGCATATCACAGCATCTTCTTCCTGTCGGTTAAATTTCGCGTCTGTAGCACGTGATCTTCGTGGTGTAGCAATTTTAATGGCCAGTAGAGTGCTTGACTTACATCTTAGATCTGTTGTTAATCTAACAGCTAATCTCTTCCTAGACTGATTACTTTATTAAATAAATTTTTACTTACTAAGCAAACGAATAAATCAGCAAGTATATATTTGCACAAAGGAAAACGCCGTTGATTTATCCTGTGGAACAAAGATTGGGATGTGTGGGATGAATTACCAACAGCAATAGCGAAATTCAATAAAACTCGTACTGAACATTTGTTTTACCATACACAATTAGAAAATCGCTACACATTCATGTAAAAACATATTGGTTCTGATGCAGGTCTTAAATAATCACGTGAGTGCAACAAATAAGCCGTCACGTTGCCTGACGGGCTTCATAAAAGAGGAATAACTCAAAGCTAAGGAATCACATATGCACTTCACATTCACACTAATATACGTGGAAGGTAGAAAAGAATCTGGAAGACCAACATGCACTACAAACACGCATAGTCGGCGAAACGTTTGTTCCAGCGGCCCGATGCCCAACACGAAAAGCTCATGCGAGAATTACGATCCGAAACGCAAATCGGAAGTCCATGTAATACAACACACTCGGGCAGAAATTAATCTAAGCCTACCACCATAGAACGAGAACTGAAAACCGACGAGCTGAGAGATCGTTCATTTTTCAAACCCGTGTATCACGACACACAAAGGCAGACCAAGAAAACGCCAAAAGACTGAAAAGTCGGTTTCTGCATGGAAGGAATTATCTACATAAGTAAAGCACCGCGGAATAATTGCAAAGTGAAGCAGATTCCAAGGACGGAGGACTCTCCAAGTTAACGATGAACACGTGGGGTGAACAAACATAGGCACATTTACTAACCGGCAGAAATTACTAAGATTAAAGAGAAGTACAACGAAACAGAAGAACAACGAGTATTAAAAAAACGCAAGCACACGCACACTCACGTTGAGAAACAAGAATATTAACTGAAATCAAGCGTAGCTAGGACTCCACGCTTCCATACCCCTAAGTTATGGTTGAACAAATGGTTCAAATGGCTCTGAGCACTACGGGACTCAACTTCTGAGGTCATTAGTCCCCTAGAACTTAGAACTACTTAAACCTAACTAACCTAAGGACATCACACACATCCATGCCCGAGACAGGATTCGAACCTGCGACCGTAGCGGTCTCGCGGTTCCAGACTGCAGCGCCTAGAACCGCACGGCCACTTCGGCCGGCTGGTTGAACAAAGGTATTACCAATACAACTGGGCACTAACGAAAAATCTATCATTTCCTATTCTGAATGAAACATTATGTTTGATTATTAAAGTCTGCAGCTGCAAAAGGACTGCGTTAATACCTCAAATAGGTTGAAACCTATTCAAACCGCGTTACCATACTCATTACTGCAAACGAGCCCCCACGAGCTCTCTCCAAAATGCCAGCAGTCAGTGAACAGTAACGTTGCCAAATTGGGGTCCACACATATAGCGGAAGTCGTCAAAGGAAACCCTTTCCGCACCCTGCCGACTTCAGCACAATAGCGCTTCTACCAGATGGAAAGAAACGTCTTTGTCTCTCTCTAAGCTTACGCATAGATTGGCTAAACTGCCATAGTAGCAGACAAATCTATCCACAACCAGACGCTATGAAAATTCCGTATCTGGATGGATTCACTCATTCTGTCATCCCGAGAGGGAAGGCATGGGAAAGAAGGATAGTAGTATAACATTACAACATCATAACTAAGTGTTTGTGGTGTATGTGTTTCGGGGAGGGGGGGGGGAGAGAGAAGGAAACACATATACTTAGTATATCGACATACGAGGTGCGACAATAAAGTAATGAGACTGATTTTCTTTGCAAGATGTGGCAACCCTGCAGGCTTGCGTAGGCACAATATCTTTGACCTTGGTCTATACGCAGTTTCTAGTCCTAGCGGCATATCGATGCAACTGCTCAGTCGTGTGTTGTGCTGTAAGGTTAACACGTGTTTGTGTCTCTCGTCATAGAAATGGAACAAACTGCATGACATTGTGTAACAGTATGCCATTTCTTTTTGCGTTAAATTGGGTGAAAACGCAACGACAGCTGACAGTAAGCTTCAGAAGGCTTTTTGGAGAGGAGATTATGTCAAGAGCTCAAGTTTTTCGTTGGCATAAAATGTTTAGTGAAAGCAGAACGAATGTTGAAGATGAAGACCGCAGTGGACGACCATCAACTTCACGGGGATGTCAATTTGGCCATGGTCCGTGAACTCGTACGATCTGATCGAAGATTATCCGTGAAAATGATTGCGGAAGAACTGAACATCAATCGAGAAACGGTTCGTCTAATAATAACTGAAGATGTTGGTATGAGAAAAATTTGTGCAAAAATCTCACACCACAACAGCGAGAAACACGGAAAAATGTGGCAGCCGATCTCTTGGAGCAAACGGATATCAATTCAGAATTGTTGAGCCGTGTTATCACTGGTGATGAAAGTTGGTTTTTTCAGTACGATCCAGAGACAAAACGCCAAAGTTCACAATGGGGCTCAAAGGGAACACTCTGACCAAAAAAGCTTGCATGTCAAAGTCAAAGGTGAAATGCATGCTCGTGTGCTTCTTTGATTCCAAGGGAATTGTTCATAAAGAGTGGGTGCCTCCTGGACAAACAGTTAACCAATATTACTATAAAGAAATTTTAGAAAGATTTCGTAAAAGAGTTCTTCGTGTCGGTGCCAACATTGCTGATAATTGGATTCTGCATCACGATAATGCGCCATCCCATACTGTCAGTACAGCAATTTTTAACGTCAAAACAAATTTCAGTACTACCACAGCCACCTTTTTCACCATATATAGCTCCGTGCGACTTTTTTCTTTTTCCAAGAGTCAAATTGGCGGTCAAGGGACACAATTTTCAAACAACACAAGATGTCCAAAAAGCTGTGACGAGAGTCTTGAAGGATATTACAGAAGATGAGTTCCAGAAATGTTACCATCAATGGCAGAAGCGCTGGAAAAAGCAATCAGAAGGGAACTACTTTGAAGGAGACAACACTAAACGTGACTAAAACGGTAAGCAACATTTTTTTTTTCACATCAATCTCATTACTTTATTGTCGCACCTCGTATATGCGTGTAAAACAAATACAAACAAATATGAACTCAGAGAAAGAATGAATTTGTGGTTAATGAGGATACACTCAGCTGCTGATTCTTTCTCCCAGCTTGATTTATTAAGTACACCGAAAGTAT
Organism: Schistocerca cancellata; assembly: GCF_023864275.1. Classification (NCBI taxonomy): domain Eukaryota; kingdom Metazoa; phylum Arthropoda; class Insecta; order Orthoptera; family Acrididae; genus Schistocerca; species Schistocerca cancellata. Next base: position 566,206,070 of record NC_064630.1, on the reverse strand, counting down.
AAGGTGCTAAAACGTACAAAATGAAGTTAAATTTTAGCAAAACGTTATGAAATCGCTCATGTAGAGACGCTTCAGTGCATCCCTCTAGTCCATCTCCAGAAAAACACTATGAAATGGCCCATGTAGAGACCTCTGAGTACATCTGTCTAGTTCGTCTCCCAGCTTCCTGAGAGCCTGCATGTTCGAGACAGTAACGTACAGCTCATTGGTATATGCAGTGCAACAGAGTAGGACGCTTGCCATCGATATATCTGCCACCAATTTTTGAATTTTAACTCGAACAGGCTCCACGAAAATTGCATAGAGGGCCATTGATAATGGGAAACCCTGCCGTATTGATCCACCAATGGCAAATTTTTTTTCATAGGAGACAGTTCAACAATATCCTAGATGATGCTCCCCCAAGGTTAAACAAGACATAGATAAAACATCCCCCAAAAACCTTCTGGCGTAGCGTTCGTAGAGGTTGTAACCTCCCCACAAAATAAAATAAATACTATGAATAATATTCTCATTTAGTGTAACCTCAAAACAGAAAAATTCCTAAACTTCTCAACAGTAAAAATTATAATTATGTCGTTCACATTCAGTGTAACGTCCCAACAAAATAATTGCCGTAACCTGGTAATAATACAATGTAACAAACCTCTCAATTAAATTGTCGCTCACTTATAACTTTTCAATAATTGACTGCGAATTTAACCTGGTAAATTTTGGACGTCAGCAGTGCTGCGTCATGGCCCTGAAAGATCATTCTGAATAAAAAAGAGAAAAATTCTTACCTCAATGAAGTCGCCGGATAACGCATATATATCTGCTCTTACAATAAATTTTTCTGGCACAGCCCTGTGCAATTCTGGCCGATAGATTTGTCATTTATGAAAGGAAACAACTGATTTTTCTTTTGCAGCAATCGGGATTATCATGGATTGGAGAAATTAGCAAATTCTTTAAATTGAAATGAATGGTTGTTAAAAGTTACTTTTTATGAGAAAGATTATTATTACGAGATTTTTTAAAACATTTACATGGGACTTGAGATAACATTACTACATATGTGCGAGGCTGCTTTTTACCTTATACAATAATGCTCAAGCTCCGGCATCGCTGCACCACAACTGGCCCAGCCAACACGATACACCAGACCAGACCAGAGCAGACTGCTCACTAGCAACAACTTACTGCTACAGCTACACAGTTCCTACTGCAGTCAACACTGCTCTCTGGTCAGACATTCTCTTATACCTTGCATATCGCAGGCAGCGCATGAGCAATACATCGAAATTACATCTGCTCGGACCTCTTACATAACCCTCCACTGGGAGGGCAAAAATTTGGCAGCGATGGTGAGTCAATTGGACTTGCCATGAGCAACAAATTTTTCTATAATCTACTTAATTAACTAAGTTTACAGTCACAGAGAATATACATATATATATAAGTGCAGTACATGAAATGTAATAGAGTGCACATGCACTGAGTACAGAACATATCAAGAAATGACAAAATGTATACGCAATGAGTACAAAACATATTAACAAATGACATAAAGTGCACACGCACTGTATACATTTTTAACATTTTACAAGAACTAGGAAAGGAAAGGGAAGGACTGCATCATGGTTGTAGCACAGTAGGTTGCACGTAGCTGCACTGAAAGTCCATATCTTTCTACAGAAGCGCAACACCAAGTGAGACAATCTGAAGTTCTCTTCCCTGAAGTATTAATCAGTGTAGCCAAGACACTGAAATGTAGTATTAATATTCGATGTTATCATTTTGGTAGTACATTAGGTACACCAAACAGTGGGACCATAATAACATCTCCATTGTTCAAGGTGGTGGACAGCATGATGTGTCAACACCACATTCTTGTAGAATCCATACTGTTTCACCAACGTAGAATTAGTGCAACAACCAAATATAGTGCTCCATGATCATGAGGATGGATAGGACAAACGGATATTGCAGTAATTTCTTGTAATTAGGTCGGAAGGTGAAGGACGTTAAGTCTTATGCTAGTCACCATTGAGAATTACACTAGTCTATCAACCGATTTGAGTAATTGTTGGCACTCATTGCCTAGTTACTACACATTTCTGTACTATGTATGGAGTATTACAGAACATTATTCATAAGTCATCTGATTACAGTAAATATTGGCACTCATTGGCCAGTTACAAACCATTTGTATGCATTATTCAGAAGTCATCATTCAAAACAGGAGCTAATGAGTGTAGCATCAAGCTACTGGTATTCATATATAATATCATGTAAGTGACATAAGACAAATTTAAAATATAAGAAACAGCGGCATTCATTGGCCAGTTACTAAACATATAGCAAGTATTGAATATTACAAAACACTTTTCATAACTCATCTGATTGCGGTAATTATTGGCACTCATTGGCCAGTTACAAAGTATTCATATAGTTTTATAAAACATTATTCAGTATTATTCAGAAGTCATCATTCAAAATGAGAGTTAATTATTGGCATAGCATTTGTAGAGTATAACAAAAATTTTATTTACAGAAATTATTGGCATAGCATTTATTACAAAACATCATTCAGTATTACTCAGAACTCATCATTCAAGTGACATAGGACATATTTAAAAGGTAACACACTGTAACTATTACTCAAGGTCTGTGGTCCAATAATACATAGATATAATGGATTCAATACATCTGAGAAATTTGTATTATATTTAGAACTAGAAACACATCTTAAACTAGTAGCATTATTTGGTTGTATACTGGTAATAGCAGGGACTGGTAATTTTTTTTGTGCTAGCAATTAATTGCGTTGAGATCGATAATTAATTGCTGGGGCATGAAAATATTTGCTTTTGACTTATTGCTGCAAATAAGGATTAATAACATCATTTGTCATGAGTCAGCTGTAGCAAGGTTATGAAACAAGTAGAGTATATGTGATCACATTCATGAATGACACACACAAATGGGTAAAAAAAAATGCAAGTACTAGAACAGGTTTAATGACTAACTGCTTATAGCACATTAATTTCATGAATAGCTTCTCCTGGAAAAAAACACAAAATGGATTATTGAGCTGAAAGAAGAAACGCATATTATGCTGAAAAGTAGTGAATTTCGAATTAACAGGTAATGAAACGTGTACTCAATATGTATGTACTCTAGCTGTCCTTTCCAAAACATTCAGTCATTGTACCATTCGACATAAGACATACTGTCAAAAGGAACTGCAACAAATACTTAAATAACTACATAGCATTTCTTAACTAACAGTAAATATATAAACTTCATCATTATCCTCATCTGCAAAGAAAAACTTCATTATTCATATTACCATAACTTCATTACTATCATCACCTGCAAAGAAAAACTTCATTATTCATATTAGCATATTCTTCATATAACTATTAATCATCATTCATTATCATCTGCAAAAAAGACACTTCATTATTCATTATTCATATTACCATTTACTTCATACAACTATTCATAGTATAGAGTTTCTTATTTCTAGCATATTTCATCACTAAAACTAAGATGTGTAGTTCTGTCTGACAGCCTGCATCAATCGCCTCATATTCTGAAAGAAAAATAATTAGTAAAGACTGCTATCATACGATTTGTATAGTATATTCTTGTTAATGCTTGTTAATTCTGATCCATTTACTCTTCGTGACAAGATATTTCATTTTCTTTCCTTCATTCTGATGGTGAAATTCCCATTTCGTAGTAATCCACTGTGGATTGTTTAAGTTATTTCTTTTACACGTTATTGCTTTCTGAAAATGATGAACGAGGATTAATATTTTGCATTTACATCATATACTCATTAAATAAAAACTTGTTTCTAGTGATATAATTAAGCATACAGCATAGCATGACAGAAAACGTTTTATGTCAAAAACATAGAGAGTTTTCAAGTGCAAAAAATGTACACACAGTATCATAATGTAGTAGCAAAAAAAAATGTAAAATAGTCAAGATATTGAGATATCATAAGGAAAAATGTCAAAGTCAACTGGTGTTTGGTATATCTTAAAGATTTCGTAGTGCATACAAACAAAACAGGAAAACAATCATACATACACGAAAAAATGGAAAATATGCACGGACTGATATATAACGACAAGAAAAGCGACATGCTAACCTTACCTTGCCGGGCACTTGCCAAGAAAAAATACGATCATTATCAGTAAGTAGTCACATAGATATAATTGCTTAATTGGTCATATAAAAATCAGGAAATGGCATTACAGTGTGATAAATCATAAAGTACGTTCATTCAATAAAGGGTTTAGTATTGGAGACATGGTGATTGCCTTTACTTTTTCTGGTTCTCAAAGTTTCGACGTGTACTACAATGGGGTGAGGAATGCTGCGAATCCGATATGGACCTGCGTATAGAAGCTCAAATTTACTGCATCTACTCTTTCCTCTGTTGGATAAATAGTGCGTGCGTACTAATATCATCTGTCCAACGTGAAAGTCACGGCGGATACAAACCTGTTTTTGCTGTCTTCTCCGGCGCTCTGCGGCACGTTTGATGTTGTTGAGTGCAATGTCAATTATTTCATGGTGGCGTAGTCGCCGAGATGTAGGAAAGGATACTAATTCATTAATTTTATTAGGTGGTTCAACATTTTTCAGTATAACAGACGGAGATAGCATAGTAGATTCATTTGGTATGGAATTAATTACATCCTGGAATGAGAGTATGTGTGTGTCCCAATCAATATGTTTTTATGTCAGTATATTCTACACAGTTTACCAATTTCTTTCATTAATCGTTCACAAGGGTTCAAAGAAGCATGGTACCTGGATATATAGATCGGAGAAATGTTTCTAGCTCGTAACATACGTGTCCATATAGCAGATCGAAACTGTGATCCATTGTCGGAAATTACTTTCAACACATGCCCTACATGAAATAGAAAATGTTTTACAAATGCTTTCGAAACAGTTTTAGCGGTAGCTTTGCTTAACGGAGTGAAGGTAACAAATTTCGAAGTGAGTTCAACAGCGACAAAAATGTAGCAAAAACCTCTATTAGTTCTGGGAATCGGACCAAAAATGTCTACAGTGGCCATGTGTCTCAATTTAACAGGTACAATGGGATGTAACGGAGGAATATGTGAAGCCTTGTCTGACTTAGCTTTCTGGCAGATTTTACATGACGCTAAAACTCGTCGAATACGTTTCTCCATGTTGGCAAAATAACAGTTCTGTCTCAGTATAAGAAAACATTTTCTAGCTCCGTAATGTGCGTAACTTAAATGAGTATACCAAATTAATTTGTTAACAAGTTCGTCAGGAATGCATAGTAACCAGTTGTTGCTGTCAGGGTGAGAGCGGCGAAACAGAATGTTATTGCGTACAGTGTAATGGTTTCTGATGGTAACATTATTCCTATCTTTCCAAAGGTGTTTAATTTCTTTCCATACGTTGTCTTTGCCCTGCTCTTGTGCTATCTCTCGTAATGATGACGAAATGAAATTTTCAAATGCAACTTGTTGAATATACACGACGTTAAAATTTGCTTGGCATAAGTTGGTTGCGATGTCTTGCTGATTGTTGCTGAGAAAACGGGATAGTGCGTCTGCTACAATATTTTGTGTACCGGGAATGTGAACATTTGTAAAATTAAATTCCTGTAAATAAAGTTTCCATCTGCTTAACCTGTCATGCGTAAATTTTGCTGAAAGTAAAAACTGGATAGCTCTATGATCTGTGTAAACGGTCGTATGCCTTCCATAAAGAAAATGCCGAAATCTCGTAAATGCCCATACAACACATAATATTTCAAGTTCTGTAACAGAATAATTGCGTTCAGCAGGTGACAGAATGCGATTCGTAAAGGCGATGTTTTTAATTACTGTAGAACCATCTTCTTCAATTTCCTGAAAAATGTGTACGCCTAAAGCTGTGTTAGAACTGTCGGAGGCAATGGAAAAATTTCTAGTAAGATCTGGATGTGATAAAAGTGGTGCATTCAACAAAGCTTGTTTCAGATTGACAAATTCAGACTGTGCTTGGCTATCCCAGGACCAAATAGTGTTTTTACCTGTCAATTGACATAATCTAGAGGTGTCTAAAGCAGAGTAATGAATAAATTTACGAAAAAAGTTAATTAAACCCAAAAAGCTGCGTAGTTGTTTCTTCGTCGTAGGAACAGTAATGTCGCGTAAAGCTTGAAGTTTTTCCGGGTCAGGAGCAATGCCTTCTGCTGAAATTACATGTCCAAGAAATTTTATAGAAGTTTTACCAAAGTGCGATTTGCTAAGATTAACTGTGAGTCCTTGTGCGCAAAAGGTTTGTAACAGTTGTTCAAGAATCAAATTGTGTTCAGACCAGTTAGCTTCTGCAATAAGAATGTCGTCTACATACGTTGTGATTCTGTCTTTTAGTTCTGTCGGAAGTATAGTATTCAAACCGCGAATAAATGCTGCTGAAGAAATAGTTAAACCGAACGGTAATTTGCAATATTGATAACAGTCACCAAAACAGAGAAAAGCTGTGTACTTTCTGCAGTTCGGATGGAGCTGAATTTGCCAAAATCCCGATTTCAAATCTAACGTGCAATAAATAGCAGTACCATGAAATTTCTGTAGAAGTTCTTCTAGTGTCTGTGGGCGATCTGTTTCATTAATAATAACGTCGTTGATGTGACGCGAATCAAGTACGAGGCGAAGTGAACCATCCTTTTTCTTAACAATATGGAGCGGGTTTATGTACGGACTAACTGCCGGTTCAATAATTCCTTGGTCAAGCATAGCTTGCAATTCTTTCTTAACTTGATCTCTGTGAATGTATGGAATGGGATAATGTTTGGCTTTAAATGTATCGTGCTGTTTAACTTGAAATTCATACATAAAACCGGACATAGTACCAGGGATGTTGTCAAAAACTGGAGCTTCCTGTAAAAGAATTTTGCGTAGTTGCGTGCGTTCGTCGTCTGCATTTGCACTGCTCTGTTTAACTTTATCAGAAATCATCTGCATAACGTCATAGTCGGCTTCGTCTAGTGTATAATAGTTTTGAACATACGTATCTGTGAACAATGTGGAATGACAGTCCGTGTTACGTGATGCAGAAATGACTTCTGTCCGATTAATTGTTTGTTCTTCTGCAGATAAAGAGTGCTGAAATTCTAATGCCAGTTGTACATTTTCATCCTTTAACATTAAATAGGAATTTTGAAAGTCAATAATTGCGTCGTGTTGTACCAGAAAATTCGTACCTAAAATAACGTCTATTGTCTATAAGGAAACATTCCAAAAATTTGAGTGAAACGTATGACCTGCAATACAAAATGATAAGTGTGTCTGTAACTTTACATCTACTCCTTTACCAGATACTGCACCTTTTACTTTAATTTTGCCTAATGGTAACGTAGTATAGACATTCCCTTTATTACATTCGTTGAAAGTTTCCTCATTTATAACATTTTCGTGAACAAGATTCTCTGTCTCAAAAGTATAGCTTGCGTTGCTGGAAGATGCAACCTGTACTGTATCTAGTCAAATTCTTTCTTACGTGCTGTTATTTTCGGGAGGATACTGTGGCATTTCAACTATTTGTACTGTTATGTACGTATTACGTTCGGGATTATATCTACTGTCTGGTTCATTCATGATAATCTGTTGTTGCGGATGATTCTGTTGCTGGTAAGACCGACTGTTACGCTGAAAATTGTGCTCATTACTTTTACTTCTGTCATGATAGTCATTTCTATACGGTGCATTGCGATATGAGTTGAAATGATGTGTTTTCTGTACGTAGTGATTTCCTTGTTGCTGTGCGTTACTATTTGGTGTGGCCTACGCTATACGTGTAGGCGGCGAAACATTAAAGCTTGGTTGACCTTGCAAACCACATTGTTGGGTAGGTATGCTAACCGGCTGGCTTTGATGCTGTTGCGGAGAAAACCCTCTATTGTAACCAAAATGCGTTTGCTGTTGCTGATAATTTTGACGGTACTGATAATTAAAATTTTGTCTGTTATTAAAGTTCTGGTGGTTGTCGTTTCTGGAGCGTCTATTACCTTTGCTATTGCAATAGCGTGACTGATCGTAATTACTGTATGTTGGTTGGCCTTAGTTATGATGTGAAAAATTTTTGTATATGAAGGAATAATCTGATTGCTGAACTTCCAAAAGCTGTTACAGATCTCTGAATGCTGAAATATTTTCTTTCTGCTGACCTGTTAAAAGTGATACTCTTAACGATCGTGGTAATTTAGAAATACATAATTGGATAAGTGCAGATTCACTGTATGGCTCACTCAAGTACTGGTTTTGTTTGACCTTGTGTTCAAAAAATTGCGGGACAGTGGGAAAATTTGAGTTCTCATAATTCGGTAAACTGATTAATTGATCCTTGATTCCGCACTGTGTCGTCTTCGACCAATACGCTGACAGAAAAGCATTCTGAAATTCTTCTACGGAGTAGCATTGTCTCGCGATCGGTCTCATACGAGTTGCCGGTTCGCCTTCCAAAAAACTACAAATAAATTCAAGTTTGTGTGTTACGGGCCAAGTTGGTGGAAAAGCAAAGCTAAATTGTTGAATCCAATCCGAGGGGTGAATCTGCGTTCTGTCATTTTTAAATACCTTAAATTTTCTCACGGATAGAAAGTGCTTGTAATCAAAATTATCGTCTCTGTATGTCTGAACAGGTTCAGGGTTGTATGATAATCTGTTTGTCTGTGACTGTTCGGAATCTAACTCACGTACTCTCTATAAATTACCTAAATTATACTGGCTGTGTGAGTGTGAGAAATGTTCCGAATGTGACGTATGCTGTGCCGTGTTAGAGGCTAAAATATTTTTCATCTCCGTCACTTCTTGCTGTAAAGATGACAATTTTCTACGTAATGTATTATTGGACGAACGTATCTCACTGATCGTCTGCTGTAAATTTTGGAATTCGGGTGTTTGATTAAGCGAAACTGGTGACGTATCGTCTGATTTGGTGTCATTATTATTTTCGATAACATCAATACGACTGGCCAATTCATCATATTTTTCAGTCAGTGCTTTTACCTGATCATCGTTTTTAGTATCACAAGCATTAATTTGTTTTTGTATTTTACGTGTGGTTTTGTTCAATTTTTTAACGTCTGCTTTGATGGCATCGGAATCCTGTATTAGTTCCAACTTTTCAAGTCTGTTGGTCATTGTCTGAAAGTCTAATGTGTGTGTGTCTGTTTTTGTTTCAAGATCGGAGATTTCATCATGCAATTCGGTGTTCAACTGTTTGATTTCGTCTGATACTGTAGCAATATTGTTGTCTACGTATGTTTTTGCTTTCGTAAACAATTTACGCTTATCTTCCTGTCTCTGTGCAGTAATTGTTTCCATGACTTGTTGCTTTACTTTATTCTGTTCCTGTATAAATTTACGGTAACGCGTTTCACTGCTTTGTAGGTGGTGATTAAAACATTCGTCAATTTGGCTGTTCTGTTGGTCAAATTTCGCGTCTACTTTCGCATCCGGTGTGCGTGAAAGTCTGCTGACATTAATTTAAACTCGTCGCGTAACTGTGTTGCGTTTTCAGAGCATTGTTTAGCGACTGAACTAATTTCACCTCTAAGTAATTTAGTTGTGGCTGCATGTGTATTACTTAATTCTTGTGCCACAGATCTAATTTCTTCACTACTGTTCCTAGCACAAGCCTTAATTTCCTCACGTAATTGTTCTTTAGTATCATGACATTGCATGGCAACAGCTGTAATCTATTCACTAAGTTGTTTGTTCTGTTCATTAAGTTGTTTGAAATTGTTGTCTTGTTTTTCATTAATTTGTTGTTTGGGATTTTCATTAAGTTGTTTGTTCGATTCATTGAGTCGTTTGTAATTGTCGTCTTGTTCTTTCTTCGACTGTTTGGAATTGTTGTCTATTTTTTCATTAAGTTGTAGCAATACTGCCATAACTTGATCCATGCTAAAAGTAGTGACTCTATTTTCTATGTTGTGGGTTGGTGTATCTACATTTGTCACGTTTTGTGTAATCATTTGGTCATTTTCTGATTCTTGAAAAGGTTCGCCAATTGGATGTGCACTGTTGGTCACTACGCCGGAATCAAATAAATCTGACATATTTTGTGTATATTGTTCACCTTCGTTAGAAACAATTATCTGTTCGCTACGTAAATTTTGCAAATCAGGCGTGTCAAACTGGACAGCGTTCATTGTACCGGAACGTGCCACGTCATCACTTGTTACATTTACTGTGGACATAATTGAATTTGTTTGTTCATCATTAGGATCAAAATCATTACTAGTGATCGGCACACACTGATTATCTGTAATTAGGGGATTATCATTATTACACTGAGTGTCGCAAGTATTATCGGTCAAATTATTCGAGTCGGCTATTTCACTCATTGCACATCGCGATGTACTGTTAACAGTTTTTCGCGGCATTTTCTCACAAATCAAAATTAAGCACAAAATGAAACAAAGAGGAAGCGAAATGGAACAAACACAATTACAACAAAGAGCAATAAAATGCCGATGATCCGTGAAAGGAAGAGTAACAAATTAGTAAATGCGTTGCGCCAGATGCAAACTACATTTAAGTAAATAAGAGCAGATATATAACTGACTACTTCTCAGAAATTCACAAAGAAAATACGATCCTGGCCGGTTGTCGCCAAGTATAACCTCCCCACAAAATAAAATAAATACTATGAACAATATTCTCATTTAGTGTAACCTCAAAACAGAAAAATTCCTAAACTTCTCAACAGTAAAAATTATAATTATGTCGTTCACATTCAGTGTAACGTCCCAACAAAATAATTGCCGTAACCTGGTAATAATACAATGTAATAAACCTCTCAATTAAATTGTCGCTCACTTATAACTTTTCAATAATTGACTGCGAATTTAACCTGGTAAATTTTGGACGTCAGCAGTGCTGCGTCATGGCCCTGAAAGATCATTCTGAATAAAAAAGAGAAAAATTCTTACCTCAATGAAGTCGCCGGATAACGCATATATATCTGCTCTTACAATAAATTTTTCTGGCACAGCCCTGTGCAATTCTGGCCGATAGATTTGTCATTTATGAAAGGAAACAACTGATTTTTCTTTTGCAGCAATCGGGATTATCATGGATTGGAGAAATTAGCAAATTCTTTAAATTGAAATGGATGGTTGTTAAAAGTTACAATTTATGAGAAAGATTATTATTACGAGATTTTTTAAAACATTTACATGGGACTTGAGATAACATTACTACATATGCGCGGGGCTGCTTTTTACCTTACACAATAATGCTCAGGCTCCGGCATCCCTGCACCACGACCGGCCCAGCCAACACGATACACCAGACCAGACCAGAGCAGACTGCTCACTAGCAACAACTTACTGCTACAGCTACACAGTTCCTACTGCAGTCAACACTGCTCTCTGGTCAGAGATTCTCTTTTATACCTTGCATATCGCAGGCAGCGCATGAGCAATACATCGAAATTACATCTGCTCGGACCTCTTACAAGGTATCCAATCGGAGGTCTTTGACAAGTCAATAAAAGCAAGCACGCTGTATGCTCCAGTGGCTGTAGAAGAGGAGATAAGGACCCTAAGGCTCGCTCACCGATAGATCTGTACCTGCAGATTGGAAAATTGCGCAGGTCGCACCAGTGTTTAAGAATGATAGTAGGAGTAATCCATCGAACTACAGACCTATATCATTGACGTCGGTTTGCAGTAGGGTTTTGGAGCATATACTGTATTCAAACATTATGAATCACCTCCAAGGGAACGATCTATTGATACGTAATCAGCATGATTTCAGAAAACATCGTTCTTGTGCAACGCAGCTAGCTCTTTATTAGCAAGAAGTAATGGCCACTATCGACAGGGGATCTCAAGTTGATTCCGTATTTCTAGATTTCCGGAAAGCTTTTGACACCGTTCCTCACAAGCGACTTCTAATCAAGCTGCGTGTCTATGTGGTATCGTCTTAGTTGTGCGACTGGATTCGTGATTTCCTGTCAGGAAGGTCGCAGTTCGTAGTAATAGACGACAAATCATCGAGTAAAACTGAAGTGATATCAGGTGTTCCCCAGGGAAGCGTCCTGGGACCTCTGCTGTTCCTGATCTATATAAATGACCTGGGTGACAATCTGAGCAGTTCTCTTAGGTTGTTCGCAGATGATGCTGTAATTTACCGTCTAGTAAAGTCATCCGAAGACCAGTATCAGTTGCAAAGCGATATAGAAAAGATTGCTGTATGGTGTGGCAGGTGGCAGGTGACGCTAAATAACGAAAAGTGTGAGGTGATCCACATGAGTTCCAAACGAAATTCGATGACTCGATACATATTACAATTCTCAAGGCTGTCAATTCAACTAAGTACCTGGGTGTTAAAATTACGAACAACTTCAGTTGGAAAGACCACATAGATAATATTGGGGGGAAGGCGAGCCAAAGGTTTCGTTTCATTGGCAGGACACTTAGAAGATGCAACAAGTCGACTAAAGAGACAGCTTACACTACACTCGTTCGTCCTCTGTTAGAATATTGCTGCGCGGTGTGGGATCCTTAGCAGGTGAGATTGACGGAGGACATCGAAAGGGTGCAAAAAAGGGCAGCTCGTTTTGTATTATCACGTAATAGGGGAGAGAGTGTGGCAGATATGATACGCGAGTTGGGATGGAAGTCATTAAGGCAAAGACGTTTTTCGTCGGGGCGAGATCTAGTTACGAAATTTCAGTCACCAACTTTCTCTTCCGAATGTGAAAATATTTTGTTGAGTCCAACCTACATAGGTAGGAATAATCATCAAAATAAAATAAGAGAAATCAGAGCCCTTTGAAAGGAACCATCCCGGCATTTGCCTGGAGCGATTTAGGGAAATCACGGAAAACCTAAATCAGGATGGCCGGACGCGGGATTGAAACGTCGTCCTCCCGAATGCGAGTCCAGTGTTTGATACCGACGGAGGGCGGTGCAGTGTTGATAGGTCCCCAAGGATTTCTGTAACATACGCTCCATTCGGATATTTAGCGCTCTCGTCACTATTGTGAGGTCTTAAGCAGCCGTTAGGCGCCCTCCTTTCTTCGGGATAATGGCCATGAATCCCTCTTTGAATTTAGAGGACACAGTAGCTCCGTCCCGTATTTCATTCGCTATCTCCTGCAAAGTGCCCTTCAAAACAGGCCACTAGATCTGATAAAACTCGGCGCTAAGTCCATCAGGGCCTGGAGATTTCTCTTTTGCAGCCTTGAAAAATGCTGTTTTCACTGGGTGGTGTTTCGAGAGAGCGCCTGTCCTCGTTCGTACATGGATATGAAAGTTGTTCAAAAAGCTTGTAAAGGTCTGGACTGTCGTTGTGTACGGCTTATAATAATCAGTAGTCGTGAACATGTCTGAGAGTCGCTTGGAGTGGCCTGTCCATTTCATCTAAAACATCAGCGAGGATCATTAATTTTCTACGGAGCATAAGATGTAAAAGATAAAAAAGGTGGTCAGGGTGGAATAGTGCTTAGCACATCTGCTTAGTGAGTAGGAGACCAAGTATCGAATCCCGGCCTTGGTAAAAATTTTCCTTCATTGCTTCAGTCTGAATATATATATATACCATAGATGTTTGAGACTTGACAAAGATCTCTGGAACCATATAGTTTCATTAGATGAAAAAGGGTTACACTCTCACCTGAGGTCATATCTTTAGGTATGGACTGCATTAGGATGCAATTTAATTGTTTCCTCCACACCGATGCCACCACAGCTCGCATCAATATTAAACAGACACTGTCATGAAATAATGAAAGAGCACTGTAACAGCCGGCCGGACTGGCCGAGCGGTTTTGGGGGTTAAGTCTGGAACCACGTGACCGCGACGGCCGCAGGTTCGAATCCTGCCTCGGGCATGGATGTGTGTCATATCCTTAGGTTAGTTAGGCTTAAGTAGTTCTAAGTTCTGGGGGACTGATGACCTCAGCTGTTAAGTCCCGTAGTGCTCAGAGCCATTTGAACCATTTTTTTGAGCACTGTAATATAACCGAAACAACACGTAGCGGTACGCACTGCTCGTCGATATTAAGATGTCAATAAATTCTACGAAATTGTTCTGGTCACGTCTCTTTAACCGGAAATAAATGGCGTCAGTAATAAGGATTTACGGAGTGATCCCGAACTCCACCGACAAAATTTTGGAGTGTTGTCGACGGATATTTTCCGATTATTTTGACATAAGGGACCCGCGGATCTGTTAGCTCGTTACCGCGTAATTGCATTTCGTTGGATTTCATATCCCACTTACCTCTGTACCTACATTGCACTGGAAATTTCTGCATAATAGTGCAAATGTCGACGGCATGCGCTGTTTGTCTTGTTTGGAAACAAACTTATTCCATTCAGTCATGGTACTTACTGCTACCAATAGTAAAGCCCACTTCACCCCTTATCCTCAAGCGTTACATCCAGTACTGGAAGATCCTGTCTTGGGTTTGTTGTTCTGCCAGTGTTAGTTGTACCTTAAATGTGACAACATACTCTGAAGTGAGAAAGTAATGGGATAGCGATATGCACATACAGAGATGGCGGTAAAATAGCGTACACATGGTATAAAAGGGCAGTGCGTTTACGAAGCTGTCATTTGTATTCAGCTGATCAACGTGAAAGGGTTTCCGACCTGATAAGGGCTGCACGTCGGGGTATTAACAGACTTTGAACTCGGCATGGTAGCTGGAGCTAGACGCATGGGTCATTCCATTTGAGAAGTCGTTATGGAAATCAGTGTTTCGAGGTCCCCAGTGTCAAGAGTGTGCCGAGAATACCAAGTTTCGAGCATTACCTCTCATCACAGTCAACCCAGTACTCGACAGCCTTCATTTAACTACCGAGAGCAACGTCGTCTGCGTAGAGTTGTCAGGGCTACAGGAAAGCAACACTGCGTGAAATAACCGCAGAAATGAATGTGGGAGTACGACGAGTGTACCCGTTAGGACAGTGCGGCTAAATCTGGCGTTAATTGGCTATAGCAGCAGATGACCGATGCGATTGCCTCTCCTAATAGCACAACATCGCCTGCAGCACCTTCTCCTAGACTGGTGCCCATGTCGGTTGGACACTAGACAACTGGCCAGATGAGTTCCAATTTCAGGTGGTAAGAACTGATGGTAGGGTTCGAGTGTGGCAAGGGCTTCACGAAGCCATGGACCCAAGATGTCAACAAGACACTGTGCAAGCTAGGAGTGGCTCCAGAATGGTGAGAGCTGTGTTTACATGGACTGGACTTGGTCCTTATAACACGAAAGCTGCAAGTTTGCCCCATGTATAAAGCTATGCTCGCAGTTTAGTGTTACCCTCTGGGAGGAATTTAGAAATGTTTTGACCGTCTGTTTACATAATTGGTAGAGGGTATCGAACAGTAATTTCGTATCTATGGCAATTAATAGAAAACTGAAAGGCTTTATTTTGCAAGTAACGAAAGTAATGAAGTTCACGTGAATGAAACAACAAACGGTCGCCAGCCTAATTAGAAATAATAATTTGAAACATTAAGTTTAAAGAAAAATGAAACTGAGTTCCTAAAGCGACTTTCATTAATACTCCTTTTAAATAGTGCAATGAATACACACGACTACCGGTCTAACTGAGTATTGTGTAGCAGTAGTTACTATTTCCACAAATCAGAAATCATAAGACATAAGAAGTTAAATGATATAGTTACTATGTGAATCATTAACCAATTCAGCACTAAGATGTTACTCGAGATATCATGAGACTAAAACTGGGCATGACAAGAGTCCTGGTTTAACTAACATACAAACACCTCAAATGAAGTTAAATAACACTACATAAACACTTTTTATACTCTCACTATTATGGAAATGTGTCAGATTTCTTTAGCAAGTGCGATATTCCGTTTATCTTTCCTATAAAAGGAAAGAACATAGTGGGGACCCATAAACTGAGACTGTCTTTACAGGCAAATTCTGTGATTATTTCAGAAACAAATTGCATTTTGCCAATATTGATTTCTAGCCGCACTTGAAACAATTTATATGTTCATACTTTAAAGCAATTAATTCAAATATTAAGTTCACTTAACTTCAGAAAATAGTTCATAGTAATAATCAAAGCAAAATTACTTTCGTATAAGTTCAATTTGTGCGCCTTTCTCACTACCTGTGAAGCAGGTAATTTAACTAGCAACTTTGGCACTGAACTTTGGCACATTTAATGCAGACACAAATCAGTAGTTATTTAGAAACAGGATACTCGGTCTTCTGCACGTTTAGGATGGGACCCTACAATGGTTTCATGATCAGGACAATTTTAAGGTTCACACACATGTTTATATGACTGGAATTATTATTGAAAACCACTCACACAAACATACTGGCCCATGCCATGATACAAATCTGAGTTCGTGAAGCAGGCGGAGCAGTGGCGCAATAGTATTGCCAAGAACGTGGTGGCTATCTGGTCTCACACTCTTGCTGTTGAATGCTCTTTATAAATTCTCCTTAGCGACGTATTATCCTCGTTTTAGAGCCGTTCAATAATAACAAGAGCACCATACGACAGCCGAAACAACATCCGCGGCAATTTCAATACAAATTGGCTTTCAAATGCCTCACTTGGCACCCTCGATGTCAAGTGTATAACGGCTAGCCACTGACTGCGTAGCGTGCTACCCCAGTAGCCGCCTAGATCGACCGCCAAATCCACCTTTTAAAGAGCGCCAGGCCACTTCCGTAACGGAGGGGGTTCCCTACACCTTTTTTACTATACAATACAAGATCCCTAAGCATGAACCAGTTTTTTATTCATATTTTAAAAAGTTTCATTACTTTTAAACATTATTAAGTTTTTTACAATAAGTACATTACAAACTTCAACTTCCCTCTGACAATTCAAAGATCTTAACTTCAAAGTCACATAATTACAATGTATAAACTACTTACAATCGATATTGGTGTTACATCCTCTAACTGAACCGAACATTGACTGGAAATATGTTCGGTTCCTTCGAGACCATTTGCAGCCATTCATGGATTTCATGTTCCCAAAAAGCGATGGAATTTTTGTGGATGACAATGAACCATGTCACGGCGCCACAATTGTTCGCTATTGGTTTGACAATTTGAGCGAATGATTTGACCACAGATCGAACATTTGTGGGACGTAATCGAGAGAGATGTCAGTTCGCGCACAAAATCCTGCACCAGCAACACTTTCGCAATTGTGGACGGCTGTAGAGGCAGCATGGCTCAGAATTTCTGCAGAAAACTTGCAATGACTCGTTGGGTCCATGCCACGTAAAGCTTCTGCCGGGCAAAATGAGGTCTGACACGATATTAGGAGGTATCCCACGACTTTTGTTACTTCAGTGTGCGACAGTGCACATAGATTTAACGATGAAGAGGTGGTAATGTGCACATCGTATATGGGCTCTCTGAATACAACGCATGAACGGTATCACGTCGCTAAGCCGTCCCTGCAGAGGCAGCAGTGCTTCTGCATCGTCTGAGGGCTGTTTCATTGCTCTGTGTTTCTTCGTATGTGTGTCGGTGATTGCCTATTACAGTTTCGTTCACTGCTGAGAAGGTATTTTTACAGAAACAGAGGTAACTGGGACAACAAACGGAATAATTCATAATTACAATATTGCTCTATAACGAGCCGCCAGAGACCACGGGTAGCTCATGGGCTACCAAAATACTCTGAAAGGATCCCTTAGTTTGGTCGGGGGAGTTGTTCGAGAAGCAGTCAAATTATTCAGGAACACATATTTTCAATAACTTGCTGGCAACAATAAGAATTTCAGCTTGTAATAAAGAAATGTTGGGGAGGAACCTAAACTATTCATTAGTGGTCAAACTCTTTAGCAGAATTAGTTGATGTATATATTGTGACAAATGATGTTTCACGTCGGTCTTCAGCCTAACATGTGGTGTTCCACAAAACTTCATTTAGTGCCCTTACTCTACCCAGAGCATGTTAACGACCTATCATCAGCACAACTGCCAGACGCTAAGTTTCTTATTCGTGATATGAGCAATGCAATGAAAACAGCAAGTGAAATGTAAGTTTCATAAGTGTTCATGAAATTTTCATGGATATTCATGATGAGTGCTAGCCATTTCATCAGCATTACACTTCGAAGAAACCTACTATATGGAGTTCAGAATGAGCAAGAGATATCCAGCCAGCACATGGCAAAAATACGAGGTCATTCAGATAGAAAAGATAAATTCTAATGAGAAGAGCGTACCACAAAACGGCTGAAACGGCTAAACACATTTATTTTCAATGCAAACGTTGTCAGAAGGAATTAATTTCATCAACTATGTCGAACAGTATAATATTTTTGGGTAACTCATCAAGTCAAACTAAAGTTTTCTGACCAAAATGCGTGATGTGATGTGAATTCAAAAACGTCTGAGTAAGTCTTTTCAAAAAACCAAATATGCTAAGTAACACGCATGTTGTTCCTTGGTAAAATATTTATTTTTAAACCATTTTTCACAGGATCAATGCCGCGCGGGATTAGCCGAGCGGTCTGGGGCGCTGCAGTCATGGATTGTGCGGTTGGTCCCGGCGGACGTTCGAGTCCTCCCTTGGCCATGGGTGTGTGTGTGTTTGTCCTTAGGATAATTTAGGTTAAGTAGTGTGTAAGTTTAGGGACTGATGACCTTAACAGTTAAGTCCCATAAGATTTCACATGCATTTTTTCACAGGATCAACAATAAGAATAACAACCATTCAGATGAAGATTTAAAATAATTTACTGTAGTCTGGAAATGCTACGTTATTACTTACTAACAACAACAGGAATTTCAACTTGTAATAAAATACTGTTGGAAAGGAATCTAAGGAATTTAATAGCGGAACCAATTAACGTACAGAACGTTACCAATATCCCACAAGACGAAGAACGGCAGCAATGCGATCAATGAAAATATGCACTATAAACCGTTTTCTTTTGACTTGTTGGGCTACAAGTGCTTTACGTACTTTAGTATGTATACATTTGTATGTTTGTGACAAGTTTTGTATTAATTTGTAAACGAAAATACTATTGAATTTTTTACGTATCTCACATCGTTTAGGACCATTTCTTTGCTCGACAGCACATTCAGTCTGAAGGTAGGTGATATAATAAAATGCTTTTTGACTTCTAAAATAAGTTGAGGTACAGGGACAGCGTAAGTAGGCTGCTTAGGTTTTCTTATTGGCAACGTTACGTAGCGCTCTGTATGAAAATCACTGGCTGTGCTGTGTGCAGTCTGTGGCTAGTTTGCATTGTTGTCTGCCATTGTAATGTTGGGCAGCTGGATGTTAACAGCGCGTAGCGTCGCGCAGTTGGAGGTGAGCCGCCAGCAGTGGTGGATGTGGGGAGAGAAATGGCGGAGTTTTGAAATTTGTAAGACTGGATGTCATGAACTGCTATGTATATTATGATTTTTCAACACTATTAAGGTAAATACATTGTTTGTTCTCTATTAAAATCTTTCATTTGCTAGCTATGCCTATCAGTAGTTAGTGCCTTCCGTAGTTTGAATCTTTTATTTAGCTGGCAGTAGTGGCGCTCGCTGTATTGCAGTAGTTCGAGTAACGAAGATTTTTGTGAGGTAAGTGATTTGTGAAAGGTATAGGTTAATGTTAGTCAGGGCCATTCTTTTGTAGGGATTATTGAAAGTCAGATTGCGTTGCGCTAAAAAATATTGTGTGTCAGTTTAAGCGAAGTCTTGTATAATTTTTCTAAGGGGACGTTTCAACAGATGTTTAAAAACGGTTTTTTCAGTTAACTTACTAAACATTTGTATACCAGGAATCAGACTATTAGAAAAACATTTCATTTGAAGATATGGTTCAAACAGCTCTGAGCACTATGGGATTTAACTTCAGAGGTCATCAGTCCCCTAGAACTTAGAACTACGTAAACCTAACTAACCTAAGGACATCAAACACATCCATGCCCGAGGCAGGATTCGAACCTGAGACCGTAGCGGTCGTGCGGTTCCAGACTGTAGCGCCTAGAACCGCTCGGCCACTACAGGTGGCATTTGAAGATATCTGAAATAAATTTGACCACATGGCATGTCTGATTTTTGAAATTTATTAATTACCTAGAACAAGGATTAGAAGACATAAGTTCAGTAAAGAACATGATGACATACAACACCCTAATTATTTTATCTGTGCAGAACGTAAAGCTACCCAAGATGTAGTGTAACTCTGACGCAGGGAACTCTTGCAGCACAACAGTAAGTCATAGACATACTGCCTACTTATGTATTACCTAACATGCGACAATAACATGGTGTCATTATTCAACAAGACAACGCTCCCCCCGCACATGGTACGTGTGACCATGGACTGTTTGCGTGGTGTAGACACCAAGACCCCGAGATCTGTCCCTGACAGAACGTGTGTGGGACCAGCTTCAGCATCAACTCTGTCCCATTCCCACTACCCATGATACTGGAAACCAAGCGCCAGAGTAACTGGTATAGGCGTGCATATTCAAATACAAGATATATAAACAGGCAGAATACGGCGCTGCGGTCGGCAACGCCTATATGAGACAGCAAGTGCCTGGAGCAGTTTTTAGATGGGTTACTGCTACTGCAATATCAGGTTTTCAAGATTTAAGTGAGTTTGAACGTGGTGTTATAGCCGGCACACGAGCGATGGGACACAGCATCTCCGAGGTAGCGATGAAGTGGAGATTTTCCTATACAACCATTTCACGAGTGTGCCGTTAACATCAACAATCCAGTAAAACATCAAATCTCCGACATCGCTGCAGCCGGAAAAAGATCCTGCGAGAATGGGACCAATGACGACTGTACAGAATTGTTCACGTGACAGAAGTGCAACCCTTCTGCAAATTGCTGCAGATTTCAATGCAGGCCATCAACAAGTGTCAGCTTGCGAGCCATTCAACGAAACATCATCGATATGGGCTTTCGGAGGCGAAGACCCACTAGTGTACCCTTGATGACTGCACGACACAAAGCTTTACGCCTCGCCTGGGCCCGTCCACACCGTCAATGGAAACGTGTTGCCTGTTCAGACGAGTCTCGTTTCAGGTTGTATCGAGGGGATGGACGTGTACGGGTATGGAGACAAGTTCATGAGTCCATGGAACCTGCATATCAGTAGGGGACTGTTCAAGCTGATGGAGGCTCTGTTATGGTGTAAGGTGTGTGCAGTTGGAGTGACATGGGACCCTTGATACATCTGGCTACGACTCTGACAGGTGACACGTACGTAAGTAAGCATCCTGTCTGATTACCTGCATCCTTTCTTTGGCTCTGTCCAATGGGCATTCCTGCGGACCTGAGATATTGCAGCAGGACAATACCACACTCTACACATCCTGAATTGCTACAGAGTGGCTCCAGGAAAACTCTTCTTAGTTTAGACATTTCCGCTGGCCACCAAACTCCCCAGACATGAACATTATTGAGCATATCTGGGATGCCTTGCAACGGGGGTGTGCTGTTTAGAAGAGATCTCCACCCCCCCCCCCCCCCCCGTATTCTTACGGATTTATGGACAGCCCTGCAGGATTCATGGTGTCAATTCCCTCCAGCATTGCTTCAAACATTTCTCGAGTTCATCTCACGTCGTGTTGCGGCATTTCTGCCTGCTGGCGGGGTCCCTAAACGATATTAGGTATTAGGCAGGTGTACCAGTTTCTTTGGCTCTTCAGTGTACAACAGTTGTCGACCAGCTTGCCTCACAAGACTTTATGTCTATGTCTACATCTACTTGGATACTCACACTTAAGTTGCCTGTCAGACTGTTCATCGAACCTCATTCACAATAATTTTCTATTATTCCATAATTGAACAGCGTGCGGAAGAAACGAACACCTATATCTTTCCGTGAGAGCTCTGATTTTCCTTGTATTTGCGCACTCGAGGAGAAAGTTGGTGATTGAAATTTCGTGAAAAGATCCCGCCGCAATCAGAAGAGCCATTTTTTTAATGATGTCCATCCCAAATTCTCTATCATGTCCGTGACACTCTCTCCGCTATTTCTACAAGACGTGCTGCTCTTCTTTGGAATTTCTCGGTGTACTCCGTTAATCCTATCTGGCAAGGATCTCACACCTCGCAGCAGTACACCAAAAGAGGACGGACCAGCGTATTGTAGGCAGTCTCTTTAGTCGATCTGTTGCAGCTTGTAAGTGTTCTGCCAGTAAATCGTAGTCTTTGGTTCACCTTCCCTATAACATTTTCTACGTATTCTTTCCCATTTGTTCGTAATTGTAACTGCTTGGTATTTAGTTGAATTTACGACATTTGTATTTGATTTAGCGTGGAACCGAAGTTTAACAGACTCATTTTAGCACTCATGTGGATGATCTCACACTTTTCATTATTCGCACCATACAGATATCTTTTCTAAGTCGTTTTGCGTCTTGTTTTGGTGTTCTGACGACTTTACTAGATGATAAATGACACCAGCATCTCCAAACGACGTAAGACGGCTACTCAGATTTTCTCCTAATCCTTTTCTATAGATAAGGAACAACGGAGCGCCAAAACACTACCCTGGGGAACGCCAGAAATCGTTCGATGACTTTCCGTCAGTTACTAAGAACTGTGACCTCTCTAGAGGCTATCAGGAATCTAGTCGCATAACTGAGACGACATTCCAAAAGCATCCAATTTGATTACAAGCGAGGTACGGCGACCAAAGCCTTCTGGAAATCTAGAAATACAGAATCAATTTGAAATCCCTTGTCAATAGCATTCAACACTTCGTGTGAGTAAAGAGCTAGTTGTGTTTCACAAGAACGATGTTTTCTAAATTCGTGTCAACTGTGTCAGTAGTCGTTCGCTTCGGGAATTCATATTGTTCGAAAATAATATGTATGTGAAAACCATGCTGCATATCGACGTTAATTATATCTGCGGGTAATTTAGTGAATTACTCCTATTGCTGGCTTTATGACACCTTTCCAGCCGAATCAGAGCGCGAATCCAGGTCAGACTAAATGCAACGTCTTATTGATTAGGGGGTCTTTGTAAATTTGACTCGATTTTGTAATCACAGTAACAACACGACGTATACTCTCAACCCGCAGAATTCCGTTTCCTTTCCTCCATCCCTTCAGGGTGCTTCAATTTTACATTTGACAGGGAAACATCACCAACTTAACCTCATATTTTAAGGAGAAAAAAAGCACACTTGCAAGATATCAGCATTAGCAATCGATCTTGCATGAAGGTTTGGCCCATAATTGTGAGACAACGCAGCTACGACCTTCTGGAATTACAGCTTTTAAACTTCCGCGCACAGCAGTTACCTGTCAATCGCTCCGCCCAACTGCAGCCGCCTAATGCCCGAGCGCCAAGTATGGTACAGTGGAATGACTGTTAGCGGGATGTTGAAGGCGAGGGAAGAGGAGGCTAAAGGTAGACACATCTGCCCAATGCATTTTTAAACGTTGTTCGAGAGGCGACAAATATCAAGTAATGCGAGCAAGTAATATGTTGTTCCATAAAAACATGGGAGAACTGCCGGATATCAGTAACTTCCTGCCACGATATTTCGGCGCAGAGTCTTCTGGCCATCTTCAGGTGAATGCCACTGTAGTAGTACTGGCGAGTACGCGCTGAGCTCCGCTATTTAAAGCCTTCTGAGGTGACATTGCGCATGCGCTGCTCAACGTGCGCGTTCATAACGGCTCCGTGCGCTGCGCCTCGCGCCCTCCACTGCGAAAACCTGGCGTATCAGTGTCAGGTCGATTTCCATCTTTATGCAGATAACTACGTCGACTACGAAGTTTCTCTATAACAGGATTCCAAGCAGAGTTCAGCTGATAACCGCTATCTCGATTGATGAGAGTCTCGTTGTCAGACAATCTTATTTCCACAGATTCATTGATAATCGAGCTCCAAAAGTTTGATGTATGGGCCAAAATTTTTGTGTCGTTGTAATTCATGGAATGGTCTGTGGAAATACAATGTTCGGCGATTGCGGACTTGGTGGGTTGGAGAAGGCGAGTATGCCGTTGGTGTTCCACAATGCGTTCCTGCACAGTTCGTGTTGTTTGCCCTATATATGATTTGCCGCATTCACACGGAATTTTGTAAACACCTGGTTTACGCAGGCCCAGGTCGTCTTTAACGGATCCCACCAGTGATGAAATTTTGGAAGGAGGGCGAAAGATGACTCTCACTTGATACTTTCTCAATATTCTGCCTATCTATGAAGAAATATTCCCAATAAATGGTAGATAAACAGTCGACCTGAAGGCCTCTTCCTCTTCCTTGTTCCGTCGTTTGTAGGTCTTCATCACTCTGTTCACTTGCCTAGGTAAAAAGCCATTCTTCAAAAATACTTTTTGCAGGTGTTCCAGTTCTGCTTGAAGACTGTCGGCGTCAGAGACTTACACACATATACATTCAATAATATTTTAAAAATATTCTCCAATGGTATTCTGCAGCTATATACACTGACAAGCCAAAACATTATCACCACTGCCCACCGCTACGTTGGATGCCTCCTCGTGATGTTGCGGGCACGTGACGCTTTAGGAAAAGTATGTTAACGCAGAATCCGGCTGAATATCAGGAAATCCACTGAGATAAACGACTTTGAGAAAGGGCGGATTATTACTACGCAGAGCCCGTGAATGACTATCTCGAAAACGGCGAAGATGATCGAACCTTCACGAGCTACTGTCGTGAACATCTACGGAAAGACGTAGGACAGTGAAAATACTACTAGGCGCTAAATGATTGGACGTCCACGACTCTTCGTAGAACGTGAGGATTCCAGGCTTGTCTGTTCCGTAAGGTAGGATAGATGGTGATCTGTGGCATCTCTGCCGAAAGCGCCATTGCTGGTGCACGCACTATTTCGAATCACACCGTTCATCCTACGTTGTTGAATATGGACCTCCACAACAGACTACCCCTACGTGTTCACATGGTGACACAACGATGAATTCAACTACGACCGCAGTGGGCACGGGGCCATCGGGATTCGATCGTCGATCGATGGAAAGGTGTCGACTGTTCGGGTGAATCATGTGTTTGCTACACTGCGTCGATAGTCGTCTACACAAACACCGGCATCGGGTTGAACGGCGGCTCGAAAAGTGCAGCGCGCTACGGACGCGTGCTGATGGGAGCAGTATTATGCTATGGGAGACGTTCTCCTGCACTTGCGTGGGACCTACGTTACACTACTGGCCATTAAAACTGCTACATCACGAAGATGACCTGCTACAGACTCGAAATTTAACCGACAGGAAGAAGATGCTGTGATATGCAAATGAATAGCTTTTCAGAGCATTCACACAACGCTGGCGCCGGTGGCGACACCTACAACGTGCTGACATGAGGAAAGTTTCCAACCGATTTCTCATACACAAACAGCAGTTGGCCGGCGTTGCCTGGTGAAACGTTGTTGCGATGCCTCGTGTAAGGAGGATAAATGCGTACCATCACGTTTCCGACTTTGATAAAGGTCGGGTTGTAGCCTATCGCGTTTGCGGTTTATCGTAACGCGACATTGCTGCTCGCGTTGGTCGAGATCCAATGACTGTTAGCAGAATATGGAATCGGTGGGTTCAGGGGGGTAATATGGAACGCCGTGCTGGATCCCAACGGCCTTGTATCACTAGCAGTAGAGATGACAGGCATCTTATCCGCATGCCTGTAACGGATCGTGCAGCCACGTCTCGATCCCTGAGTCAACAGATGCGGACGTTTGCAAGACAACAACCATCTGCACCAACAGTTCGACGACGTTTGTAGCAGCATGGACTATCAGCTCGGAGACCATGTCTGTGGTTACCTACCCTTGACGCTGCATCACAGACAGGAGCACCTGCCATGGTGTACTCAACGACGAACCTGGGTGCACGAATGGCAAAACGTCATTTTCTCGGATGAATCCAGGTACTGTTTACAGCATCATGATGGTCGCATCCGTCTTCGGCGACATCGCGGTGAACGCACATTGGAAGCGTGTATTCGCCATCGCCACACTGGTGTATTACCCGGCGTGATGGAATCGGGTGCCATTGGTTACACGTCTCGGTCACATCTTGTTCACATTGACGGCACTTTGAACAGTGGACGTTACATTTCAGATGTGTTACGACCCGTGGCTCTACCCTTCATTCGATCCCTGCGAAACCCTAAATTTCAGCAGGATAATGCACGACCGCATGTTGCAGGTCCTGTACGGGCCTTTCTGGATACAGAAAATGTTCGACTGCTGCCCTGGCCAGTACATTCTCCAGATCTCTCACCAATTGAAAACGTCTGGTCAATGGTGGCTGAGCAACTGGCTCGTCACAATATGCCAGTCACTACTCTTGGTGAACTGTGGTATCGTGTTGAAGCTGCATGGGCAGCTGTACCTGTACACGCCATCCAAGCTCTGTTTGACTCAATGCCCAGGCTAGAGATGGTTGTTCTAGGTACTGATTTCTCAGGATCTATGTTCCCAAATTGCGTGAAAATGTAATCACATGTCAGTTCTAGTATAATATATTTGTCCAGTAAATACCCGTTTATCATCTGCATTACTTCTTGGTGTAGCAGTTTTAATGGCCAGTAGTGCCGTAATCGAAGACACGCTGACAGTTTCGAACCACCTGCATCCTTTCATGCTTGATGTCTTTCCCAATGGCAGTGTGATCTTTCATAATTGTCCACACCTCAGAGCCAGAACCGTGTTGCAGTGGAATGAGGAGCGTTATAGTGAACTCACATTGATGTCTCGGCGATCAAATTCGTCTGATGTAAATACTATATAACCCACCTGAGTCGCTATCCGGCGCCATCACCGCGTACGCAAATCAGCGGCCCGTTATTTACGAGATTTACATGACCTGTGCGTAGGCATCTAGTGCCACGTAGCGTACCTCCACAAACCTACCATCAAACTTTCGGATCCGTGATAACGCTGAATCAGTGACGAATTTCGTTCCAAAGACGGACAAACAATTGAGCAGGTGGACCTAATGCTCTCGGTCATCAGCGTATATTCCTCAGAATTAAAGTGAACAAATCTATACGAGTGAATAATTATTATGAAATGAAATTAATTATTTTCTATTTACAATTTAATTGTGCAAGTCACGTTGAAGACTAGTGTATGTCCTGCAAATGTACTTCATTTTAACAGTGCTAACTTCAAAATCCTAATAAAATAACGCAGAATACCGTACTAATGACTGAATAGCGTTCGCTGCTTCTTTGATGACACACTACATCTACATCTGCATCCATACTCCACAAGCTACCTGACGGTGCGTGGCGGAGGGTACCTTGAGTACCACTATCGGTTCTCCCTTCTATTCCAGTCTCGTATTGTTCGTGGAAAGAAAGATTGTCGGTATGCCTCTGTGTGGACTCTAATCTCTCTGATTTTATCCCCATGGTCTCTTCGCGAGATATACGTAGGGAGGAGCAATATACTGCTTGACTCCTCGGTGATGGTATGTTCTCGAAACTTCAACTGAATCCCGTACCGAGCTACTGAGCGGCTCTCTTGCAGAGTGTTCCACTGGAGTTCATCTATCATCTCTGTAACGTTTTTCGCGATTACTAAATGATCCTGTAACGACGCGCGCTGCTCTCCGTTGGATCTTCTCTATCTCCTATATCAACCCTGTCTGGTACGGATCCCACACTGGTCAGCAGTATTCAAGCACTGGCTAAACAAGTGTACTGTAACCTACTTCCTTTGTTTTCGGACTGCATTTCCTTAGGATTCTTCCAATGAATCTCAATCTGGCATCTGCTTTACCGACGATTAATTTTATACTGTCATTCCATTTTAGATCACTCCTAATGCCTACTCCGAGATAATTTATGGAATTAACTGCTTCCAGTTGCTGACTTGCTATATTGTAGCTAAATGATAAAGGATCCTTCTTCCTATGTATTCGCAGCACGTTACACTTGTCTACATTGAGATTCAACTGCCATTCCCTGCACCATGCGTCAATTCGTTGCAGATCCTCCTACATTTCAGTACAATTTTCCATTGTTACAACCTCTCGATATACTACAGCATCATCCGCAAAAAGCCTCAGTGAACTTCCGATGTTATCCACAAGCTCATTTATATATATTGTGAATAGCAACGGTCCTATGACACTCCCCTGCGGCACACCTGAAATCACTCTTACTTCGGAAGACTTCACTCGGTTGAGAACGACATGCTGCGTTCTGTTATCTAGGAACTCTTCAATCCAATCACACAGTTGGTCTGATAGTCCATATGCTCTTACTTTGTTCATTAAACGAGTGTGGGGAACTGTATCAAACGCCTTGTGGAAGTCAAGAAACACGGCATCTACCTGGGAACCCGTGTCTATGGCCTTCAGAGTCTCGTGGACGAATAGCGCGAGTTGGGCTTCACACGATCGTCTTTTTCGAAACCCATGCTGATTCCTACAGAGTAGATTTCTAGTCTCCAGAAAAGTCATTATACTCGAACATAATAGGTATTCCAAAATTCTACAACTGATCAACGTTAGAGATATAGGTCTATAGTTCTGCATATCTGTTCGATGTCCCTTCTTGAAAATGGGGATGACCTGTGCCCTTTTCCTATCTTTCGTAACGCTACGCTCTTCTAGACACTTACGGTACACCGCTGCAAATTCATTTCATTCATTTACACTGCATTTGTGAGTCGCGACGCAGAAATGTTCAAACAAAAGAAATCCTTGGCTCCAGCTACAGGCTGGAAACCGTGCACTTTGACACAATCAGCAAAGCATGTCAACAATGTGGAAACCTTTAACTCACTGTGCAGTTCAGTACTTCGCGTACTGGCATTACGCTGCGGCAGACGGACGGAGAGAGTGGCAAACATCCGGTGCGCATGAAAGGTTAAGATCTGTGCCTTCAGAAGTTCATATGAAGGGCAGTCAGATGAAAACCTAACAGCTACCACAACGGGGCCACAGAATGGCTCACGTTTAAAAGTAATCAACCCACGCGTTAAGATATTATTTATGCCACTGGGAGACGAGACGATCAATGCCAGTTTCTTAGAACGCGATCGGCTGCAGATGGATTCACAACCGCATCCACTCTTGCACTTCCTGAAACGTCCACGCATGTCTTCCTTACATGGTGAAAAATCCGGGCTCTAAAGAGTATGTTGCAGTCTTTACCAACCAAATCGCTGAAGTGTGGCATTCGTCCGATTGGCAATGTGGGGGCGGACGTTATCGTACAACAGCATCATTCCCTCTGACAGTATTCTGAGAGCCTGGGATCGAATTTAATTTTCGCATCTTTGGCGACCTGAAGAAAGACATACGTGGACGTCAATTTCAGACGGACGATGAAGTGTAAGACGACTGTGACTGTGGATGTGGTTGCCATCGGTCTTGATATAACGGGACGTCACCTCTATGGATAGACCGTCTGGTCCCGACATTCCGACAAGACCCAGTTTTGTCCCGATTTTGCAAAATACTGTTACGAGCTAAAGTAACGTCATTGAAAGGTCATGTCAAAGATGGCGTTCATGTTGCGTATCCTGTATCGATGATGCAAGCACCTTCTAAATCTAGCGCCATCATTCCAGAAAATACCAGACTTCTCCAGTAGTACTGTGCTGGAACTATTGAAAGGTATGTACACAGGATAAATTAATTCAAGTTTTGTAAGAAAATATTATATTGAACCAGAGATGGTCAAACGTAGTTTCGATTGTGTAGTAGTGTCGCCGCTCAACAGCGATCGCAGAATCAAGGTGTTACGGGTAATGTGTTAGAGTAACAGATCGAGAGACGTGTGGAGGACTAGCAAGTCTAAAGACGTGTTGCAGCTGATGTGTGATGAGTATATACTTACTCGTTCGGGCAGTAATGATTTTTTATTTGCAAAATCCTATGATGTTTGCTAACTGTAAAATGATTCTCAACAGAACTTGTAAATAATTAAGGTAAAGAAAGTTGTTTTGCTACTAATGCAATGCACGTATTCGTAAGTGATGATTGAGACAATATACAGCACTCACATCCAATCATTTTGTAAAGCTAATTGTTAGTGTATAATCAGGTCATTGAGTGTGTTAATTGTGAGCATTATTAATTTTCGAAGAGTCAAAATGCACGTTTTAAAGTTAGTGCATATTGTTACTTACCCCAAGTCAATACTAGTTCCCAGCTCTATGTCATTTTGATTAACTATTTCTCTTAAGAAGTTATTGTCTCAGTCATACTCGATTTAATTAAAATGTATGTTAGGCGACAACCTTGCACAATAGCTGTTTGCTAACTGTACAATTTAACCTCCGAATTGACATTCTTACGTATTAAACATTATCAGAACATACCGTTTTATTTTATGTTTTCGAAGACAACTGATATATTTTCTTATTTATCAATTTTTGCTACGTCTATAGAGATCGTAACAAAAATGAAAAGAAAATGGAAACTTCAGTACAATGAAATACCTGTTCTAATTTTACTGTGATAGAAATGGCTATGTCACCATGACATACTTACTCATTTTATCACATTCTAAGAAAATCACAATCTGGCGGGAATGAGAACTGCATACAAATTTTCCACAGATGTTAGAAATTGTTTTTATTTTTTTGTCTAGGTTCCTTGGACACAAAGAACGCCTTTGTCGTTTGTTGTTGGTTGGTGATACGCAGGTGTGAGTCCTTTAGGCTCATATTCATATCCAAGAGCAAGAAGACCACCTTTTTCTCCTTTTTGAAGGCACTTCCTACCAAGTAGCCTTCTGTTGATGTAAGGATGCACAAGCTGTCGTCCTGACTGCAGCAGGAACTGCCCCCACTTCTGATTTGAAGTCAGGCTTTTTGGGTGATGATGCAATCATATAGTCATTGCAGCGATTCCAGCAATGTCGATCATATCATAGAAGAGTAAAAGGGGCCAGAGCTTGGTGCTGTGTTTCACGCTATAGGTGCCCACAAGATGATCCACGGCGTCAAACCCTCCTTATGTTTGCTGTAATGCTCTATTACTTCTGGCTTCTTTTCGTGACCAACTACAATTTGCGACGAGTGAAGACGCTTGCTTTCCATGTATTGTCGAAATAGACATTTCCCTCTAAACGCAATAAGCTGTTCTTCAACTGTTATATCAAAGACACACCTGTGTATACAAAAAGTCTGTTAAATGGAACATTTCCCAGATGTCTCTAAATGCAGCTTATCATGAATCCTACGATCTTCCCTTGTTTCCTTATTGTCAAATACGAGAAAACGTGTGATAGCTTAAAACATTTTTAGGCGCATTGCTGTTCTGAAAATAGGGCTGCCATGTTCTTCCTTCCACTGTTCACTCAAGTCCTCCCTCCCTTACCTGTAGGCTCCAGAAGATATTAGCAAACCAATGTACGCCTCTAATTCTTCCACATCTAGTTCCATCCATACCTTGGGTGTACTACGAAGGTAATCTTCATTCCACTTTTTGTACACTCGTCTAACCTCGCTGTTAGTTTCCCTTACCACGACGGACATTATTTCTCGGGTAATTAGGAGCTTTAGGGCCTCTTTATTATTTAGGGCCTCTTTTATTATTAGAATCAAGTTTATCACGAATTATATTATGATATGGAGTTTGGCACTTATATGGAGGCTCTTGAAAGGTGGCTACACTGAGCCACAGCGCCAAAAATCGCGCCAGAGAGTATTGTTCCGACGCCTCCACTGGCAGTGATTATTGAGACGCAGCGACAGGCAGTGCTTGCCGAGAAGTTGCGGTAGACACTGCTTGTGGCTGAAGTCAGAGTGAGATGCGGTAGTGGAGAGTGTTGTTCCATGTTTATGCAGTTATTTGATGGGAGAGATAGCAGATGTTGTTCCAATGGAGATATTGTAATGATCTGAGTGCTTTTCGTCAATATAAATTAAGGTAACTACCTACTGTTCTTTATTTTCTTATTATTTGTGTGTCCTGAATAATGCTTCATTACAGGTTCAGTCAACAAAGCATCTGGCGTGTGTTCTTGTATTAGAGTGTAATTCTGGGTTTCTTGCACAATTATAGTATTTCTAATTTTCTTTTATCACGTCAGTATAAATGGTATTTAAAATTTCTTGTCTTGTTGAAGAAGAACCGTGCCAGATGTGCGTTGAGTCACACTACCACACACAGAACAGCTACACTTGTGCTTTGTTGGATTCGTAGATTTTATAGTTGCTGGGGACTTAATTAGTTAATTGTGTTAACAGAAATTTTCTTACATTCTTTGTTGTCATTCTATGCAGTCAGATAGCGTAACAATTAGTTGTCAGGGCCGTTTACGAGACTTGCGTAATCGGACATACAGCTACTAAAAATATTTGCATTCCTATTTAATTTTAATTTAGCCCCCATGCACGTGGCGACCGCTGCTTCGGATCGTCCCTTGGAATCTTCTGATTGTAAAAATAGTAGACAGTAGTATTGTAGTAGTAATTTGTAGTTTAGTAATTGTAGTCTATTTTGCATGTGTAGATTGGTAATTGTCATTCTTCTATTGTTCGTTAATCGTGTTTGAAGGAAGCATTTCGTGTGATTGATATTGTTGGTGATAAAGTGTCATTGTGTGTAATTTTCATATAGTGACGAGTTTTGTATGTTTTGTAAATGATTACGCGATCGATGAAAAAGGCAAAAATGATGAATAGTGAGAATGACGAAATTGTTAACATCGCAAACTCGCCAACAGAGGAAAACAGTATGATGGATAATGAAGTGGAAAACAATGTAATAAGTCGGGAAAATAGTCCGGAACCATTTCAAAATTTTTCTCAATCAGAAAATTCACAGAACCCGAGATTAACGACAGAAGATTCTGGAATAGTATCGAATACAGATAGCTTTATGGCTATGCAGAAGGAAGTTAGTTTTGTGGGAAATGTTAGGGGCGAAAAGAATTTCGAACAACTTAACACGGAGCAGTTGATGAGTGCAATATTAAATTTGGGATCTGAATTAAAAACAGTGGCAACACGGTTAGACTCACAAATAGTAACAATTAAAACTGAGATGGGAACAATGGGATCACAGTTACGATCTGAATTAAAAACAGATAGGGAAACAATGGAAACACGGTTAGACTCATTGGGATCACAGTTAGGATCTGAATTTAAAACAGAGATTGGAACTTTGGAAACACGGTTAGACTCACGAATAGGGACATGTTTCAAAAACATGAAAGATGAATTAAAGAAAGAAATTCGAGAAGAAGTACAACCGATTTTGAATGCTCACAATAATAGATTAGTTGCAGTAGAGATTAGACAAAGGGAACAGGATAGAGAACAGGAAGAAAGAGATCGCGTGATAGTACAGAAATTTTCAGAGTTAAATTTACAACCTGCAAAAGATAAGGAAGAAATATTTGAGAGAATCGAGGAATCCGTACCAAATGACAGACTAAATAACCTAACACAACAGTATGAACAGTTAACTACTAAATGCGTTAATACTGAAACGCGAGTCGCGACACTTACGGAAGACGTAAATAAACAGAAAGAACAAATTGGTGACTTATCGGAAAGAGTGGAGGAGATTGCAGATAAATTGACAAATCTTAGTTTAAATGGGGACAGAGATTCAGATGACACAGCTCCATTGCCATTTTCAGAAACCGAAGAGTACCAGAACATAAATAAGCATGTTGAAAATCAGGGAAAATTTAATGAACGCGTTAAAAGGGAAGTTGAGGCATTACGAAAGCAAGTCAAGCAAATTGAAGGCGAAATCGTAGGAAAATATAGCAGAAGAAATTTAGAATCACAGGTAGCAGAGGGCTTTGAAGAAAGTAATTTATTCCATTTACGGGATGCAACAAGAGAGCGCCAGGCGCGCGAACTAGACAATAATCGACATTCGGACTGGAACAGACGCGGTAGGTCTTTGTCGCCACGAGGCGAAAACTTTGACTATAAACACTTTTTGACTGTTCGGAAATTTAAGATCTTCCGCAATTCTAAGAATGACATACATCCATGTTCATGGTTAGATCAATTTATGTACGCACTCCCACCAAATTGGCCACTAAGTCACAAACTGGAATTTATGTGTGGATATTTAGAAAACGAACCGGCGACGCGGATGCGCGCACTCATTAGAGATTGTAATAGCCTAAATGATTTTTATCATGCATTTCTATCGACATATTGGTCCGAAAACACGCAAGACAGAGTCAAACACAGTCTTATTATGCAGCGTAATTTCAAACAGTCTGAGTTCCGCACGCCAGCAGAATATTTTGAAGACATGATTCGAAAGAATCAGTTCCTTTCCAACCCTTATAGCCCGACTGAATTAATTCGCATTTGTTTAACTAAGCTGCCACAATCCATAAGACAAATTGCTTTAGCTGGAAGATGTAAAGACGACATCGAGACTTTTAAGACTTTGTTGCAAGAACTTGAGTATGACAACGACGACGGGACTTCTTGTAACTTTTTCAGTAACAGTAATTACAATAGATTTTCAGAGAAAAGGGATAGTGATCGGAACAGGCGTTATATGGGTAATTTTGACAATGACAGACGTAACAGACAGGACAATAGATACCAGCCTTATGACAATAACAGACGTTCTAACAGAAATTACACAGACAATTATAATAACGGTAATTCGTACCGGAATGATCAATCATACGGAAACAGTAATCGGTATTATCAAGACAGAAATTGTTCAAACAGTAATAGAAATTCTTACTACAGAAATAATCAGGGTAGTAGATACCACAATAATTTCAGAAGTGACAGTCGAAATTACACAAGAAGTAGTTATGCAGACAGACAGGAAAACAGAAATTTTAATAACAGACACAACCAAGAATTTGTCTCTAACAGACAGGAGGGACCCAATTGGCATCCTCCACGTGACAGAACTTCAGAGAGACAAGTGCAAATCGTAGAAATGGATCCGCGAAATGACGCGAATAATCAAAGACGTGACGCAAACAATCGACAATGACTATCAGCTTCGGCTTCTGGCAGCAATATAGACGGTTCAGAAAGTAATGACACTACGGCTTTACACTACGTACGCCTGGAAGACATGAGAGACATTTTGTTAGACGAAAAGGAAAATAATGTAGACGCATTTTTACATCCTGTTATTGAAGTGTGTGTGGGTAAGAATAAGTTCACTGCAGTTTTAGATTCTGGGAGCCCATTGAACGTCATTAGTGAATCAGTTTTTCGTATATGTGAAAGGACTATTGCCTGTCCTGTGTTACCTATTTCTAAAACTACAATTCGAGGAGCGATTTCTGGAAAGGGTGTTGAAGTTAAACAACAGACCAACCTAAATTTCAATTGTCAAGGATACGAATTTTCTGCTAATTTTATTATTGTTCCATTACTCAGTACACAAATTATATTAGGTATGGAGTTTCTTAACGCACATAAGGCAATTTTGAACTTTAAAGAAGGAAGTGTGAATTTGACTGTTGCCGGAATGCCGAAATGTTTGAAATTTTTCGAGTGTTTAACAAGATCTGAGTCAGATACAAAATGTTTAAGGTTTCTTACTTCTGA
The DNA here is from genome assembly GCF_023864275.1 of Schistocerca cancellata. NCBI lineage: Eukaryota > Metazoa > Arthropoda > Insecta > Orthoptera > Acrididae > Schistocerca > Schistocerca cancellata. The sequence goes on along the minus strand of NC_064630.1, from coordinate 566,170,573 downwards.
TGTTTTCGTGGAGCATTATGACGACAGTGTGTTTATTCATGACAATGACAATAGATACAGAGACGCGATGGATGATATAATTAATAGCGAAGAACTAATTAATGAAAAGGTTAAGAAAGCTGAAGTGCCAGATGACGTTGCAAGAGAAGAGCTGCACCAAATTTTGACTTCACATGCTACAGTATTTAGTCATCACACAGGAACTATACAAGGTTTACAATATTTATTTAAAGTAAAAGAACACACACCATTTCGCGGGAAAACGTACGCTATTCCTTTGGCCTACAGAGACAAGGTTAAGAATGAACTTCAGTACATGTTAGATCAGGGCATTATTGAGCCTGCAGTCAGTCCTTATACTAGCCCATTACACGTTGTTCTTAAAAAGGATGGATCAATTCGTTTGATTCTGGATTCCAGACAGATAAATAATATCATCATTCCTGAAACTGACCGTCCACAAAATTTAGATGAACTTCTTCAACATTTCCATGGAATTAAAGTCTTATCCACGATTGATATGCGCGCAAGTTTTTGGCAAATAGAACTCCACCCTGACTGTAGAAAATATACTGCCTTTTTAGCCTTTGGTAACTGTTACCAGTTTCGGAAATTACTGTTTGGGCTTACGGTATCTTCAGCAGCATTCATTCGTAGTTTAAACGAAATTTTACCTGTTTATCTTCGTGACAATATTACTTCATATGTTGACGACATTCTTATTGCTAAACATTCTTGGAGTGAGCACAACAAAATTTTAGATTCATTGTTACGTATCTTTGCAAGAGTTGGCATTACTGTGAACTTGGAGAAATCTGAATTTGGTCGTTCACAGGTGAAATTTCTCGGTCGCATTATTTCTACAGAAGGTATTCTTCCTGATCCAGAGAAATTAGACGCTATTCGTAACTATGCTGTTCCTACCACAAAACGTGATGTTCGTAGTTTTCTTGGTGTCTGTAATTTTCTTAGACGCTTTGTTAGATTGGACGATTTAGCCACACCTCGTTTATGTGAACTATCTGGAAAGAAATCTAATTGGTGTTGGGATGAGGAAGCTCAGTCAGAATTTGAACAACTCCGTGATGCTTTAGTTGGTGCTCCACTTCTTTCACACCCGGATTTATCTAAAGATTTTTGTTTGGCGACGGACTCATCATACAAAGGACTAGGTGCACATTTATTTCAAGAGATAGAAGAAAACGGCGTTGTAGTACAAAAGACTATTGCATTTGGAAGTCGTGTTCTCTCTAAATCAGAAAAGAATTATTCGATTACGGAACTTGAAGCTTTGGCTGTTGTTTGGGCTTTTACAAAATTTCGCACATTTTTGTTTGGCAGACATACTAAGGTTTACACCGATCATCGAGCTCTTGAGTTTCTTATGTCGACAAAATTAACTCATGGCAGATTGTCACGATGGGCGTTGTACTTACAGGAATTTGACTTTAGTATTGTTTACATACAGGGTTCTTCAAATATTGTTGCTGATGCTTTATCACGTGCACCTATGGGTTTGAAACAAAGTGCTGAAGAGGACTGCAAGGAAAACAATTATTGTTTGATGTATATTCAAGGTGTTGCGTTTGAGAACTTTATTTCGTCTTCGCTCCAGGACATTGCTAAGGAGCAAAATAAGGATCCAATCTGGAAGGACATTAAGGAGAAGTGGAAGAGAAAGGAAAGCGTAGCGATTAGACAGCATTATTTAGTTCGCAATGACATTCTTTTTAAACGAAAATCGGTCGACAACTCTGTTTGGTTAGTTTGTATTCCTGTTGAGTGGGTTAATAAGCTGATTTGGTATACGCATTTCAGTTATGCACACTTTGGTCCCAGAAAATGCTTTCATAAATTACGAGAAAATTGCTACTTCAATAATATGGAAAAACGTATTCGATTTGTTCTTGCCAAATGCAAATTATGTCAAAAGGCTAAGCCGCCGACAGTTTCTCACAGAGCACCGTTGTTTCCTATCATTCCAGCAAAATTAAAGGACATGGCTGCAGTTGATTTGTTCGGTCCAGTGGTTCGATCTACTAATGGTTTTGCGTACATTTTCGTAGCAGTGGAGTTGACATCAAAATATGTGTGTTTTACACCGTTACGCAAAGCAACAGCTCGTTCAGTATCTAATGCTTTCATTAACCATTTTCTTAAAGAAGTGGGTCATGTTGATAAGGTTATATCAGATAATGGATCACAGTTTCGTTCTAAAATTTGGCTTCGTACTCTACGGCGTCGTAAAATTAAACCAATTTTCATTTCACTTTTTCACCCTCAATCTAACGCTTCAGAGAGATGGATGAAGGAAATCAATAAATTGTGTCGTCTTTATTGTCATCAGAATCACAGAACTTGGGATCAGTATCTTCATATTTTTCAAAACATTCTGAATGAACTTCCTAACGACTCAACTTCTTTACTACCTATACTGATATTAAAAAACAAAGCACCGACAAATCGCATTTCTGAAATCGTTCCTTTTCCGCCTACACGGAAACTGCGGCATTCTGAAGTTGTCAACCTGGCTCTACAAAATATTGCATCTGCGGCTGCTAGAAGAGAGAAATCAGCTAAGCGTCCTGGTCGTTTAAAAATCTTGTCAGTTGGTCAGAAGGTGTTAATTAAGGCTCATCGTTTGTCTCACAAAGGAAAAGGCTTGTGTCGGAAATTTTTTCTGCTTTATAACGGTCCATATAGAATTCGCAAAATTATTCATGATAACACTGTCGAAGTAGAAACTCTTAAATCACGACGCTCTAAGGGAATACATCATATATCTAACGTTAAAATTTTTGTGGAATGATATACTTTTGAAAAATTTTTTGTAGAATGACATACTTGTGAGAAACTAACAGCTACATGTAAACATGCGGAGAGTACAAGGATACCGCGCTGTGTTTTGGCGGCGGCATAAACTCAAAGCAACAGTCAAGTCTGCGCGCCGCACAAGGCAGTCGTTGACCGCAAACAATCACTTCCTACGTCACGCGCCTACAGCTGATCGAGCGCTCAGTGCGAATGCACTGACAGCCGTAAATAAATACACAGTCTAATTTCTCCGACTAAATTCAGTATAAAGCTATAGTGACTTGATGAATTCTGTTATTAACATTCAGTATTTTTCAGGATACGGTTCTCTAAAATATTTAAGAACTTCAGGTAAATTCTGTGCGTGTCCGACGTTAAGACGACTTGCTATCGAGAAAATTTCAGGAAAAATGTCATTTCGAAGAAGAAAGTAATAAACTAAAAAGGTAATTATTAATTGAGTTTATTTTTCAGGTAACATATTTCCACTTAGGTACGTACTTTAGACGTAATTTGCTGCTCGCGATTATGTGATTCATACTTTGTGCTAATTACATGTTCAATGAAATTACTTGTGAAGCGACGTGCTTGCGTACGTTAACTGATTTTGACAATGATTATTAATGAACTGGATTGTTACTTGTGTATATTATGCATCGCTTGGCTGCACTGCTTTTTCACTGATGTCATATTTTTTAATTATGTGCCTGCTGTGCTTATTTATTTAAATTATAATTGTCACCTGATTAATTGTGCTGATGTGGTTAGGTATGTAAGTTATACTTTGTGATTTATCTGCTTGCGCCTTCATGTTTACTTATTAAGATATGATGCTAATGACCTGTTTAGTACGTAAGATATATGTTTACTGCTATGCGTATGGATTGCACATTTACACATTTCTGCTTGTTGTCATAACTATACTTTAATTTGGTATATAGCAATGCTGATGTACAGTGTACAAACATAGAGTTTAGGTTACACTATGGTACTAGTTACAGATTGTTCGCTTGGCAGAGCCTCGTTGTAAGAATTGTGCTGCATCCACTTGTTGACATTCTGTTCACTACTGGTATATTTACTCGCTATTGCTTGCCTTGCTTACGCTCAGTGCCTTATATGTTTAAGATAAGAAAATGAACTGCTATAATTCGACGAACGACATTAGTACAAGAAACTCCATAGAAGTCACATGAGCTGGAGGTTTTATGAAAGCTGTATAAATGTATGCCAATAGGAAGGAAGCTAACGACATGACATACCAACACAGTTATTACACTGCATTTTTCGTGAGCAATTGAAATAGGAAGTGACACTTGACACAAGAAATACTCCACATGTTTGCTTCTGTTTGCCATAATTCTTGAAGTGGTGTACACACTGTGAAATATTAGGATCATTCACACTCCGTAATCGTACTTAATTACTGAGAGTTATTCGAACTAAGTCTGTTAGAGGTCATGTATGCATTCTTTGTTTATAATTCATAATGAGTAGAAGATTTTGGTCAGATGGATTACACAGAGGTTGTGTGTTGACAGTGTGTCTTCGGATTGTATGGGATGAGGAGGTTTGCATTAGGATTTTATCTGTACTCGATCGAGGAGACTGACTAGAGGAAAGAGTTGTTACGGAAGTGAAATGATACTGGCAATAAGGTTTATATGTATCGACGTATTGAAGAGGTATTATGGAGGTATTGAGATTATATGAAGTTGATTGGAGTTACGGTGTATAAGAGGTAAAATAAGTGAGGTGGATATTTTTTTTTTGTTGTTGGTCTATATGCAACAAGGAGGATGAAGATAGCAGACTAGAACACTGAAATGGAAGGAAGATTGTCTACACATACTTTGTTAAATCACTAAGCAGTATGTACTTTTTTTTGGAGAGAGGAAGTTGCATATCTTGGCACACAGATAGTTGTTCAGCAACCGTACATTTTGATCTGGCTCGGCAAACATTGGTCTTGACATGATGACTATGACGTTGACTTAACTATTATTGACTGTTATACATTGCTGCCACTATTACTTGATACACATGATGAACATGAAATTTTGACAGAAGTGCATGTACACAGTTAACACTGTTCAATTACACAGTAGTACTTAATGTGGATGAAAGATGAGTGAGTGTGTTTTGTGTGTTTTCCTTTCCTAATCCTACCCACCTATCTCCTAAATATTATTTTATTTGTTTGTAGTGGCTTGCACTGACACCCATAAATATTATAGGTTACTGATGTTTGTGTACTTGTAATAGTTAATATGACAATTATCTGACATCATTTGTGTGTTTGTTATGATTTGTATGTTTAGTGTAAGAGCATTGATAATAATTTTGTAAAAGCAATTGTGTGTGCATTCAAACTGTTGTTCACACCTGCACCTGTTCAAATTGATGTGTGACACTTAGAAATGTTTAATTTCTGCTGATGAACTGTCTAATTAGTGATAGTGAATATTATGGACTGTTACTTGCACTTTTTCTACGTGATTGGTGCCACTAGGACATGTTTCATTTCTGCTGATAAACTCTGATCAACAGTGTGATTAGTGATAGTGAATATTATGGACTGATGTCTGCACCTGCTCAACATTGCTGGGTGCCACTGATGACTGCATCTATTGAAATAATGTCACTTGTTGCTGTAGCACCTGTTCAACATTGTTGGGTGCCACTGATGGAACTGCTTCTACTGAAATGGTGTCACTTGTTGCTGTAGCACCTGTTCAGCATTGCTGGGTGCCACTGATGGACTGCTTCTACTGAAATGATGTTACTTCTTGCTGTCTGTACCTCTTCAACATTGCTGGGTACCACAGATGGAACTGCTTCTACTGAAATGATGTTACTTCTTGCTGTCTGCACCTACTCAACATTGCTGGGTGCCACTGATGGACTGATTCTACTGAGATGATGTCACCTGTTGCTGTTTGCACCTACTCAACATTGCTGGGTGCCATTAATGAACTGCTTCTACTGAGAAATGTGACTTGTTGCTGTGTGTACCTCTTCAACATTGCTGGGTACCACAAATGGAACTGCTTCTACTGAAATGATGTTACTTCTTGCTGTCTGTACCTCTTCAACATTGCTGGGGCTACTGATGGACTGCTTCTACTGAAATGATGTCACCTGTTGGAGTCTGCACCTACTCAACATTGCTGGGTGCTACTGCTGGAACTGTCAACCACTTGTTGTGTAAACATTTTATGTGAATATTTGTATAAACTGATTTTTTGTGGATTACTGTTTGTGAAAAGTTATGAGACTCTTACCTGTACATATTCGTCATTGCTGACGCTATTGATTGAACTGTTTAACCACATAATACTTGTGTAAACTATTATGTAAAGTCACATGTATGAAAGAATTTGTATTGCTTAGTGTATTTTGTATATTAGGCTATTGAAAGGTCAGTGCAAAGCCAAAATTTTATCTAGTTATATGATATTTACGTATTAATATTATCTTTTATTTTTGTCTGTATATTTTTTTTGACGAATTTGGTGGTATTTTCACCACCAATGCTGGCAAAAATACCATCAAATTCTAGCCCGTGGAGGAAGGGCATATGAAAGGTGGCTACACTGAGCCACAGCGCCAAAAATCGCGCCAGAGAGTATTGTTCCGACGCCTCCACTGGCAGTGATTATTGAGACGCAGCGACAGGCAGTGCTTGCCGAGAAGTTGCGGTAGACACTGCTTGTGGCTGAAGTCAGAGTGAGATGCGGTAGTGGAGAGTGTTGTTCCATGTTTATGCAGTTATTTGATGGGAGAGATAGCAGATGTTGTTCCAATGGAGATATTGTAATGATCTGAGTGCTTTTCGTCAATATAAATTAAGGTAACTACCTACTGTTCTTTATTTTCTTATTATTTGTGTGTCCTGAATAATGCTTCATTACAGGTTCAGTCAACAAAGCATCTGGCGTGTGTTCTTGTATTAGAGTGTAATTCTGGGTTTCTTGCACAATTATAGTGTTTCTAATTTTCTTTTATCACGTCAGTATAAATGGTATTAAAAATTTCTTGTCTTGTTGAAGAAGAACCGTGCCAGATGTGCGTTGAGTCACACTACCACACACAGAACAGCTACACTTGTGCTTTGTTGGATTCGTAGATTTTATAGTTGCTGGGGACTTAATTAGTTAATTGTGTTAACAGAAATTTTCTTACATTCTTTGTTGTCATTCTATGCAGTCAGATAGCGTAACAATTAGTTGTCAGGGCCAGCCGTTTACGAGACTTGCGTAATCGGACATACAGCTACTAAAAATATTTGCATTCATATTTAATTTTAATTTAGCCCCCATGCACTCTTTGTACCAAATCATTCCATTTTTTCCAATGAAATAATCTTCCCTATTGTTGTCATTACTTACTTACAGTTATACCATCGTCACTGTGAATGACATCATCTTTATTATTTTCCTCTTCCATTACATCACTACTTTCCTCCCCTTCCCTATCTGAGGGCAAGTATTCGTCGTCATTCAGGACATCACCATCATCCCACATCCGAAGAAGAATCTTGTCAGCTTCTTCAGCCTGAACAAGTTTTCCATCAACCCTAACAAAAAATTAATCCTATATTCACATTCTAACCTAAGTTGTAAGAAAATATTTTTACATACAGTTCCCACAGTTTTCATAATTTTGACTTACTTGCGTTTAATGAACAGATATTTCTTTCTGTTTAGGAATAATATCACACATGTATGCAAAACTGTAAGATTTGAAAACAAATACAGGCTTACCTAATAAAGCCGGCCATCATCCACTTCCCTCGCATCAACAATGCTGTCTGAAGGTTAACAACTGAGTAACTTTCATTGTTAATAAGTTCTGCCAATTTCAACCATTTTCTGGCAACACTGAGTCAGTAAAGCCATCTGCCTATTTTCGTTGATTCTTAAACTAAGTCATCATAAATTTAAGAAATAGTTAATCAATGGTATTTCTGCATAGCAGTCATTTAGATCATAGCTGCGAGAGACATGTCAGGGACCATGAGTGTTGCAAGTCCAGTAAATAATAAAGTGCAAGAAGTGTAAGTAGTATGGGGTCTCAAAATACCCCACGTGTCCAGCGGAGGATTAATGTACTAACAGAGAGAAGTGCGAAGAGTTTTCCCACTGCGCAGATAAAGATTAGATATTTTATTATTCCAGGGTTAACATTAGGGGCCATTATTTTCAAATTAATCAAGTTTTGTTTTATTACCAGTATCAATTTCAAATCAATAGTGTTGCATCAGATACAGTTTTGGTTTGGTTTAAATAGAGCCCCCCTGTCTACAAGCTGATATGCCATTTCCATCCTAACAGTTGTGCTTCAGACTATTGACAATTACGTAATTTCAGTAATATTTCAAACGTACTTGTTTCACTTATTTCAAACGTAGATGTTTCACTATTTAAGCAGCGCTATGGGGACGAATCGGGCAGTTTCCATTTTACGAGTGCAAGTTAGCAATGTTCGAAGTGTTCACACCGCGTGTATAGGGCATGAAGTGTATATGACGTGTACTTCGATGAGCAAAGTTTTATTGTCGACTGTTTTCTGTCACATCACAGCTTACTAAAATGTCTAAGGATGGAAAGAGAAAGTAGCTTACGAAAATGATGGAAAGAAAAAGTGTCACTTTCCGAATAATTACACAAAAGAGTGGTTCCATATAACTGTGTTCTAAATAAAATGTAATTAAATTAAGTAAATTTTTACTTCAGTTCTACATCCCCACTCAGTGCCCCTACGTTGTGGATCCATCAGCGGCCGTCTGCGTCCTTATTGTCTTAATTATGGTGCAAATTTTGGCGCAGAATCGACTGCTGGGGCTGATATCTTGTAAGTGTGCTTTTTTTCTCCTAAAAAATAACGTAAATGTTGCAAAAACAGACATAATGTCTGATGGATAAACGCAATCACTGGTTTTTCCATGTTATTTATAATCCGTCTTGATTGCAAAAACTTTTATTTACATGACCGGTTCCGCTTCCTCTAGAACCATCTTCAGACCTGTAACGAGCAAAGCGAGTTCAATCATAACGTCTATTTTAGTATTTATGACGACTTACTGAGATGACAACTGTTGCGTATGGAGGTCCAGGCCGAGGGATGAGAGATGGTGCATGATGGGTAAGCTGGAAGATGCGTGCAGCGCCTGGCGTCGTTTACGGTGCCCTCCTGCGCGGCCCTCTTGCCCACGGCGATGGACATCAGACAACTGAGGGGATCGCGGCACAACACCGAAATGGCGGTAACCAAGGAAGCAGACCATGGAGGAAAACAAGTCTACACCAGCGCCATGGATATAGAAATCGCCCTTTGTTTTAGATCGTGTAAAAATGATAATTTTACTGTGTATTTTAATATTGACAAGCACAGATTTTAACCTTGACATCTACGGATTTTAATTAAGTATTTTTAGATAAAAGTAAATTACAAAAATCTACTTAATACAGTACGTGCATATGTAATGTAACAAATGTACCAGACGCCACCTGTCGATAATAGTTTTTATATTTAATATAATTGACGTGCATTCTGCCAACCAATTTTATGTGACGCAGCATGTGAAGGTCGCTGTGTGTGGACGGGTTACTCCTGTAACCGAAATTTGCAGGTACGTTCTGGTGCATTTGATTTTGATTGGATAGGATGAAAAAGGTTTGCATTTGTGAAATAGTAAATTAGTATTACTATCGTTACAGATCTACAGATGGTTCTAGAGGAACCGAAACTGGTCATGTGAATAAAAAATTTTGCAATCAAGACGGATTATAAATAACATTTACACAAGGTAAAGTTGACGATGGTTCGTTGTGAGGGTCCATAGGACAAGGATGTGTGCAAAGGCTTGAAGAGTTGCGGCTACATGTGTGTCTGACTGTGTATGTATGTGTGTGTGTGTGTGTGTGTGCGTGTGTTTATGTGATGTCCAAGACGTGAATGTGTATAAGGACGCATGTGGTTGCCTCTCGCGATTGGATCTGTTCGTTTATGCGTGAAGATAGCGCCGTACAACGGCTTCGCGCAACCAAGGACGCCAAGGCATCGTTTTATAGCGACCAGTTCTCTGTGGTCGCACCTAGCAAAACGCACTCTCGTCCTGTCTGCATTCGAATCTAAAAATACCCTCCCCGCAAGGCGGTCGCCGCCCATTAACTCGACATCCCACAGATAGAACTATTTTTCCTCGCCGCAGCGGCGCCCAACTTTTTTTCCGAAAGGGTAGGACCATCGGAGGTGACCAGACCGGTTTTTAGCGGAGGCTGGTGGGCTGTTTGTGAGCTAGCCGTACGGGCGGCGGCTTCGAGAAGTTTCCGCCGGGGACTCCTTTGTGCGGCTCGCAGCCGCCGCCGCCGCCTGAAGCCAACGCCGCGTGTTGGCCGGTCGGCTCGGCTGCGTATGTGCGTTCTCCGAGGCGGCCTTACGTCGCCACGACAAATATATCGCCCCGCACCCCGATTAATTTTGCAGCAACCGCCGCGGGCAAGAAGCGGACAACAGAATGCCGCGCAGCCAGCAGTCATACATTTGCAACAAAGCCGTTGCGTTTCTTTGTTAAGTCTTACCTGTGCCGTTTGTTCTGGCGCCGACATTGCGGCCGGAGAACGCGCCAGAAGCTGTGGTGCTCAGACTAAGACTCCTTTGCGGCAACCGCAACACTCCCAGTCCCGCAGTCGCTAAGGCGACAGTCGCTTACGAGTTCCATTAAAACCTGGAAGATGGTGTCAGATAAATATATGGCGTCCAATAACATGTGTCTCCACGTGAAACCTCCTTAACTTACAAATGCTATTTAAAAAGCCTGCGCGACATAGATACTAGTGGTTTTCCGCATCACGCCTCAAAAATTATGTGTAGATCTTTTTTTTTTATAGATAAACGAATCCTTTTCTTTATTTTCGGATGCTAAATAATTTGACTTAACCTCAACAGATAGCCGAATGCTTGGTGTTTATTATTATCCAACATGCTCCATTACAATACTTGTAATACTACATACACGTATGTATAGAGTGTATGTGGTGTGTAATGTAATGTTTGCGATATTAAACTACTGGCCATTACAATTGCTACACCACGAAGATGACGTGCTACAGACGCGACATTTAATCGACAGGAAGAAGACGCTGTGATATGCACATGATTAGCTTTTCAGAGCCTTCACACAAGGTTGGCGCCGGTGGCGACACCAACGTGCTGACATGGGGAATGTTTCCAACCGATTTCTCATACACAAACAGCAGTTGACCGGCGTTGCCTGGTGAAATGTTGTGATGTGACAGAAGGAGAAATGCGTACTATCACGTTTCCGACTTTAATAAAGGTCGGATTGTAGCCTATCGCGATTGCGGTTTATCGTAACGCGACATTGCTGCTCGCGTTGGTCGGGATCCACTGACTGTTAGCAGAATATGGAATCGGTGGGTTCAGGAGGGTAATACGGAACGCCGTGCTGGATCCCAACGGCCTCGTATCACTAGCTGTCGCGACGACAGGCATCTTATCAGTATGGCTGTAACGGATCTTGCAGCCACGTCTCGATCCCTGAGTCAACATATGGGGACGTTTGCAAGACAACAATCATCTGCACGAACAGTTCGACGACGTTTGCAGCAGCATGGACTATCAGCTCGGAGACCGTGGCTGCGGTTATCCTTGACGCTGCATCACAGACAGGAGCGCCTGCGATGGTGTACTCAACGACGAACCTTGGTGCACGAACGGCAAAACGTCATTTTTTCGGATGAATCCAGGTTCTGTTTACAGCATCGTGATGGTCGCATCCGTGTTTGCCGACATCGCGGGGAACGCACATTGGAAGCGTGTATTCGTCAGCGCCATACTGGCGTATCACCCGGCGTGATGGTATGGGGGGCCATTGGTTAAACGTCTCGGTCACCTCTTGTTCGCATTGACGGCACTTTGAACAGTGACGTTACATTTCAGATGTGTTACGACCCGTGGCTCTAGCCTTCATTCGATCCCTGTGAAACCCTACATTTCAGCAGGATAATGCACGACCGCATGTTGCAGGTCCTGTACATGCCTTTCTGGATACAGAAAATGTTCGACTGCTACCCTGGCCAGCACATTCTCCAGATCTCTCACCAATTGAAAACGTCTGGTCAATGGTGGCCGAGCAACTGACTCGTCACAATACGCCAGTCACTACTCTTGATGAACTGTGGTGTAGTGTTGAAGCTGCATGGGCAGCTGTACCTGTAGACGCCATCGAAGCTCTGTTTGACTCAATGCCCAGGCGTATCAAGGCCGTTATTACGGCCAGAGGTGGTTGCTCTGGGTACTGGTTTCTCAGGATCTATGCACCCAAACTGCATGAAAATGTAATCACATGTCAGTTCTAGTATAATATATTTGTCCAGTGAATACCCGTTTATCATCTGCATTTCTTCTTGGTGTAGCTATTTTAATGGCCAGTAGTGTAAATGACGATAATTAGAAAAGGGAGATGGTGAAATCCAGTGTCGACACGTAGCCTACTCTTTACGAATAGCACCAAGAGTGTCGCCGACCTTAACGTTCCCAACCGACGGACGGATCGCCATCAAGAGTGTGACACGCCTTCACTACATGAGACACTGTGGAGAGAGGTTTGGTATTCAAACAAGGATATTGGCACCAAATACTGGCAGTGAAAATTTTGCCCCCCCCCCTCCCCCCCCCCCCCCAGGATTCGAACCACCTTATCCTCAGATCGAGCTCTACAGCACAAGCGTGCGTAAACGACCTTTTTTCCTTCATTTTGTTTGTCATTGTTCTCGTAATTTGTTCTGGGCGGACGTCCGATGACACCCTTTCAAGTCCATCGTTAAATAATTCAGTCAGTCTCTTGTTGCTATTATTTTATTACGGAGGGCAGTCAGCACTCCGACCCAACATGCTGAGCTACGTGGTGGCTATCTTGGCCAGGGAGGCGGGTAATGCGTGGTGCTGTGTGCTGAAAAGAAATCACCCTTTCCTGCTCAAAGAAATTTGCGACGTGAATTTCAAAGGGAGTCACCGGACATTAAGACGATTAACGCTTGGTATGAACAGTTGCTAGCCACTGGGAGTATTAACTAGAAAATGCACATCTGATGGAATGATAGAGACAGAGATACCTTCAAAAGAAGCCAATCAAAGTCATTTCGCCGAACATCATGACAGCTAAACATCTGCCATTCAAAGTGCTCAAGATGCACCTTAAATGACTTTGCTTTCACGCTTAGGAAAGTTCAAATTGTGCAAGCGTTGAAATGAAACAGCTTCGCCACCTTACTATTGAGAGGCTGGACCAGATCGGGAAAAACTCCAACAGTCTAGGAAATGTCGTTTACCAGATTTTAAACATGGCTGCAACAGCAACTGTTGAAATTCTTCACGGTAAAGGATGACAGCCAAAACAGTTGCAGGATAAAAAAATTTTAAAATTCTTGACAAAGGTTTCGGTATATATAAATACACCTTCATCAGAAGCAAAAAATCCTGAACAGGAAGACACTTTCATTAGAAAACATTAGCATCGGAAGTGAGAAACACAAAAGCTTTATTTATTAAGACAGAAAGTTTGAATTAGCATAACTTTTAATAATTTTTGATGCGCTTATGTAGGTATTCATGGATTTTAATATGCGCGAGTGCCTGGCACATACCACAAGTGCCCTCTCTCGGCGAAACCATCTGCCCTAGTGCTTTCACACTCTTGTCTCGATAGTTCATAGGCGAAGTACTGGTGCTAAACTGTTCCAATTGACCCTGTACCCATAGTCATGTTGTACAAATGGAGAAGATGTCTTAATTATTGACGACGCCTTTGGCACAATTGTTTTATTAATCTCCATTGCATGATGTAATTTTAGTAAGAAACTAAAAGATTTAGTGCCTGTATTACTCTGGTAATTTCACTGTTACTTAAGCTTTTGTGCTTAACGCTTCCAATGCTAAGGTTTTTCTAATGAAAGTGTCTTCCTGCTCAGGATTTTTTATTTCTGATGAAGGTATATTTATACAGGGCTATTACAAATGATTGAAGCGATTTCATAAATTCACTGTAGCTCCATTCATTGACATATGGTCACGACACACTACAGATACGTAGAAAAACTGATAAAGTTTTGTTCGGCTGAAGCCGCACTTCAGGTTTCTGCCGCCAGAGCGCTCGAGAGCGCAGTGAGACAAAATGGCGACAGGACCCGAGAAAGCGTATGTCGTGCTTGAAATGCACTCACATCAGTCAGTCATATCATAACAGTGCAACGACAGTTCAGGACGAAGTTCAACAAAGATCCACCAACTGCTAACTCCATTCGGCGATTGTATGCGCAGTTTAAAGCTTCTGGATGCCTCTGTAAGGGGAAATCAACGGGTCGGCCTGCAGTGAGCGAAGAAACGGTTGAAACGTGTATCTGGACATGCTGGAAAATTGGCTCATGCCACAACAGGAGACCGACAGCGCCGACTTCATCTTTCAACAGGATGGTGCTCCACCGCACTTCCATCATGATGTTCCGCATTTCTTAAACAGGAGATTGGAAAACCGATGGATCGGTCGTGGTGGAGATCATGATCAGCAATTCATGTCATGGCCTCCACGCTCTCCCGACTTAACCCCATGCGATTTCTTTCTGTGGGGTTATGTAAAAGATTCAGTGTTTAAACCTCCTCTACCAAGAAACGTGCCAGAACTGCGAGCTCGCATCAACGATGCTTTCGAACTCATTGATGGGGACATGCTGCACCGAGTGTGGGAGGAACTTGATTATCGGTTTTATGTCTGCCGAATCACTAAAGAGGCACATATCGAACATTTGTGAATGCCTAAAAAAACTTTTTGAGTTTTTGTATGTGTGTGCAAAGCATTGTGAAAATATCTCAAATAATAAAGTTATTGTAGAGCTGTGAAATCGCTTCAATCATTTGTAATAACCCTGTATATACCGAAACCGTGGTCAAGAATTTTAATAAATTTTTATCCTGCGACTGTTTTGGGTGTCATCCTTTATCGTGAATGTCGTTTTCTTTGACGAATCAGCCTTCCACACATGTGGGAAGGTAAACTGCCACAACATTCACATCTGGGATTCGTGAAACCCCCACAGTTTTAGGGAAGATGTCAAAGACAGCTAAAAGGTGAATGTACAGTGTGCGTTGATGAAGGACAGCATAGTTAGGCCATTTTTCTTCACCGAGCAAAGAGTAACAGGAACTATTTATCTGCACATGCTTCAGCAGTTTGCTCTCTCGAACCTGTTCTCCTTCACCCAAATGTGATCCACCAGAAGCATGGTGCAGCACCTCATCGGCGTTTACATATTCGTGACTTCCTGGACCGAGCATTTCCACAGCAATAGATACGAGTGATGGACGAACCAGGTACCCAGCGTAGCCTCCAGACGTAGCCCCTCTGGACTTCTTGCAGTGGGTTATGTGAAAGTTACTGCGTATGCGTCGTCTGTTCGTGACCCTGGCGATCCCCACGATAGAGTTGGGGATGCAATGGTCTCCGTCATCCTAGACATTCTTCTCCTCAAATAGTCTTTGATAGAATATCGTCTAAACATTGGACGTGTTACGAAAGTAACTGATGTAAAATTGTATTAATTTTGTTGCACAAACTTTTTGGGTTGCTGTACACAACGTCGCAAACCGCAAGCATCGTTTTCTCACAGGTTTTTTCAGTTGCATTTGTAAATCTGGGAGATTTCATTTGGACATTCTGTTGCAGTGAAACTTAAAAGATAAGCACACCAAAAGTAAGTTTCAGTAGGATAACACCCGGTGAAATCAAATGTGGTACGTTTTATGAGGTTTGTCTACTAACTGGGAGGAATTGATGAACAATGAGCAAGGTCCATTGAGAACATAATTTACATAATTAATGGAAGTATTTAAGGAATAATTCTATGTAGATGGCTTCGTAGATTATTGATTCAGACATTGATTTGCAGTGAATACTAAGCTGACACATTGTGTGAGATGTCTGGTAATATGACGATAATTTTAATCAGTTGCTTTAGTGCTCAATTAAAGAGTGAGTTCCAAAAGCACAAGAATAGAGAAGAGAAGTGCAGGCAATGACAGTTGTTAAGATAAGAATTTAATGGGTGCACTAGACACCGAACATTATTGTGACTAAAACTCAATAATATAGAGACATAAATTTTGTGTTAAAAAAGTTAACTGGTTACAAGGAGACTCCAAAGCGTGTGAAGAGTGTGACCTGATGTGTATGAAGTTAGTCTCTAGGAATATTGTGTGAAATTATTATGATTTGCTGATTGGGCACCTAAGAGAGCGTAATTTTAAAAAAAGTAGGCGTTTACTGTAGACAAGAGACTAATGTGTTTAGATTTCAGTGATATTGTACAAGTTTGTTGCGTCTGTTGTTTAATTTGGAATTCTCTGTTTGCTAATATTCATACATTTCTGATGGATGGATTTTCAAAACATAGAGCAAATCAATGTTTAAATATTCTGTTTAATTAGTGTAATATTCTAAAGAACTTTTTTTGAAGTCCTGTTTCATTACTGGTAGACAAGTTTCACAGCATTTCATGACAGAATTAAGTATTGATGCAAAAAGTTGTGAGTAATAAATTTGAATTTTTCAGATAGATACACATTAGAATACTAAATAGTTTTATGAGGCCTGTGGTCTCGCATGTGTCTAAGACATTTTATTTTGAGAGGTTCGTGGGAAGTTCTCATGACAAAATGGGGGGCTTACGTGAAGACATAGCTAGTTGCGACATATATAAGAGCCTTTTTTTCTGTTTTCATTCTTGCTTTATTTCTTTTTTCGTAGTCGTACAAGAATTTCTGGTGGTATAACGTAGTGTTCATTTTATTTTATAATGTAATGAGTAACTGTTTGTTGAAAATAATAATATGCAACTGATATTATTTCCCTTTTGGACATTAGTAATTAGTTCTTCTTGTTTATTGAATATGTAAACTATTTTGATTCTTCTTTTATCATTTATTTCTTTAATTTTCGTTAGAATGACTTTGTAAAGTTAAATGTATACTGAGATATTGTACAAGCAGAGCGAGAGCGATCAGAATATCGATTGTGAGGCTCGAAAAGTGTGAGTAGAGCGTGTGTTGCGGAAGAAGGTTAGAAATGAGCTGACTATGCTATGTCGTGAAACAATCGGTGCGAACGAAACTGACTAACGATGAGATACAGTTCTGCTCCTTCCTGTAATGGAATGTAAAACCGTTTAAAATGGACAGAGCAGTTGGACTATGTAAAATCGCCAAACCAGCTGTGTCGCTACGGCATTATAGCTATGTACAGACGACACTGTAGTTCGCTGTGACTGCGCCGTGTGTATTTTAAATACTTTGTAAATTCAATGCATATTCGCGCTGTCGCTGCCTACCGTGTGCATGAACCGTTAATTGTTCCACAGGCGTATAGAAACTGTTTATTATGACTGTGCACGTTACCGCCAACAGTGGCAATTTTGCGGTTGCATTATTCGCGTGGTAAACGAACGGACTTTAATTCCGCGATAGAAATAACTTTAAAACCATCTACTGAACTAGGTTACTTCAGCGTTGTGCATGAGAGACATAAAAAATCGCTCGTGCAAAGTTGAATGTTGGTAAGAACTGTAACAACGTCCAGTTATCCAGTGGCCAATAACACGCCACTGATAAAATCATCGCTGAGTGGAAAGTAAAATTCCACATGAGGTAATTCATTTGCAGCGTTTACACGTGACGAAACTGGTTTCAACACGCCGTCTGCAACGATAAGCTGCCGACGACATTGCACCTCACCGCCTGAATTGTGACAGATAAGAATAGCTGCTTCAATTCTCGTCAAAGACTAAAACAACTATTAAAATTGTGAACTTTCTATTCGGAACTTGTTCAAAGAAACTAATCTTTAATTTCTTCTTTAAAATAAATGTCATGATAGCGTAATTTTGTTATTCATGTACATCGTTGACTTCGATTAGTGTAGTTGGTTCCAACCAATGCTTGTTTTTTTTTTTTTTCATTCATAATTTTAGTGCTGCTGCCACTGCTTACTATTTTAAGTATCTTTTGTTGAGTGTGAAACATGTGTGCGCCGTAATTTCTGTGAATGAATTTAATGTGCAATTATTTAGACATTGTATTTATTCGAACTGTGGCGTCCGCCATTAAGCTCAATACAGCAGCCAATGACAGCAGAGCTGCTTACATCTGATTGGTGCAACGTACGCAGATGCGAGTAAACACAATAACTAACAAGTGTCAGACTGACCACTGTGTGTTCATTTAGAAGTAAATGTCCCATTGCCACATCATCACAACCATATAGGCAAGCAGTTGTACCATACTTAACTGAGTGTGCAGAGATAAATGTTACACAAAAAAGCTCACACTTTTGCCAGTAGAAATAAGAAAGCGTTTTTTTGCACACCACATCAGACTTGCAACAAGCAGGATTAACTTAGTATTTTAAGGTAGTTTGGCGAAAATTTAGTGGCAGAGCTGTGTCATGATCACTACATATGGCTTGATTCATAACTGAACTAGATAACAAAGTAGGCTAGGTCTTAATTTTGTTAGGCACGTGTAGCTAGATCACTATATCCCCTACGGATACCTCGCTCAAAGAACAGAAGCATGTCAGCATTGGTGAGTAGTCTGATTCAGCACTTCGTTTTCTTGAGCATAGCGTCCCAAGACAAGACAGGTGCTCTGTAATAAAAGGCAGGATCCAGAGAATGCGTGGTCATGCATAGATTACATAATTTCTCGAAAACGTCCGTGAGCAAGTGCACGTCTATGTCCAAGTAAAGCTGTGCATAATCTCCTAATGTGCAGATGCTGAAATCCCGCCAGACATTCACAGTATGCTCATACTCTGCATCCAATATGGCATTACATGTCGGGGTGCTGGAGAATGCAGTTATGTCACAGAGACTGGTTTCGTCGAGTTTTGTCATACCATCCATATAGGCGTATGACCCCCTTTCTAGACACAAGTTGAAGTTTTCCCTCGTCGGGAAACACAGCTCGAGTGATGTACATATTCTTCTGAGGCAGAGTTTCAGCATGTTCCCCGAGTGGTGCCTGCATAAAACGTAGCGAGCCAAAGAAGCGGAGAGTAATTCTCGGCGTCATTTTTTTGGAGAATGAAATGTATTTATAACACTCCCAGGCGGGACACTGATCTGATCAATCTTCATACCAAACTTAGCCAGTGCTCAGCAAGAAAGTGAGCGTCATACTCGCTTAAATTATGAAGGTAGTCGGGTATGTGTCGAAGTAACTGATACTTCAAGTTCCATGTATTGTGAGCTACACCACGAAACTTTCCCCCAAGGTGACAGTGATCCCCCACGAGGAGTTTCGAATCTTCTGTCTACCGGCAGCCCACAAATACGGCAGTCAACTGCGTTATTGTACAAATCTTCATTTTTATTCGATTTGTTCATGGGAATATTGTCGCTGCAAAGCTTATCAGTCTCCCATGAAAGTTTTTCAAGCTCAGTGAGACGTCAAATTGCAGGATTACCCAGACATAACATTTTTATTGGTTAAGGCATGCGTATTCAAATACAGAGATATGTAAACAGGCAGAATACAGCGCTGCGGTCGCAACGCCTATATAAGACAACAAGTGTCTGGCGCAGTTGTTCGATCTGTTACTGCTGCTACAATGGCACGTTATCAAGATTTAACTGAGTTTGAACGTCGGCGCACGAACGATGGGACACAGCATCTCCGAGACAGTAATGAATTGGGATTTTTTCCGTACGACCATTTCACGAGTGTGCGACCAATGACGACTGAAGAGAATTGTTCAACGTGACAGAAGTGCAACCGTTCCTCAAATTGCTGCAGCTTTCAGCGTTGGACCATCAACAAATGTCAGTGTGTGAATCATTCAACGAAACATGATCGTGTAACCTCCCCACAATAATCATAATTCATGAAAGGAAAGATAATCCATTGAATAAAATCTTTAAATTGAAATGAATGCCTTTTTTTAAAAAAAAATTACTTTATATTATAAAAATTATTATTGGGGCATTTTTTTGAAAGAAATTGGATGACAGTTATCATACATTACTAGATATGGGCAAGGCTGCTTCTTTACCTTCTACAATAATACTCATCCTCCAGAATCCCGACCAGAGCAGACTGCCGATACGCGCCGACACGCGCAGACTACTGCCGACTCACGCAGACTACTGTCGACTACTGCCGACTAATAACAACTAACTACATACTGCTCTCTGGTCAGAGACTCTCCTAAGTTTTGCCTGTTGCAGGCAGCGCATACATCGCATACCTCTTAGACAAAGATTATTATTAGGACATTTTTAAAGGATTTACATGTGAGTTTACATAATATTACTAGATATGCGCGAGGCTGCTTTTTTTTACCTTATACAATAATACTCAGGCTCCGGCATCGCTGCACCGCGACCGGCTCAGCCAACATGCTACACCTGACAGGACTGACAAGTGCAGACAGGCGACTACTCGCTAGCAACAACTTACTGTTACTGCTACACAGTTTGTACTGCATTCAATACTGCTCTTTGGTCTCAGATTCTCTTATAGCTTACATATCTCAGGCAGCGCATACCTCTTACATAACCCTCCACTGGGGGGGGGGGGGGGGGGCAAAAATTTGGCAGCGATGGTGAGTCAATTGGACTTGCCATGAGCAACAAATTTTTGTTAATTAACTAAGTTTACAATCACAGAATATATACATATATATAAGTGCAGAACATGAAATAAAATATAGTGCACATGCACTGAGTACAGAACATATCAAGCAATGATAAAATGTATACACAATGAGTACAAAACATATTAACAAATGGCAAAAGTGCATACGCACTGTAGTACAGAACATATCAGGAAATCACAAAATCTATAGGCAATGAGTACAAATCATATTAACAAATAACATAAAGTGCACACGCACTGTAGTTCAGAATATATCAGCAAATCACAAAATGTATACGCAATGAATACAAATCATATTAACAAATGACATAAAGTGCACACGGACTGTAGTTTTTTTTTTACTATTTTTTTACTGTTTAACAAGAACTAGGATAGGAAAGGGAAGGATTGCATCATGGTTGTAGCACATTAGGTTGCTCGCAGCTGCACTGAAAGTCCATATCTTTCTACAGAATCACAAAACCAAGTGAGACAATCTGAAGTTCTTTTCCTTGAAGTATTAATCAGTGTAGCCAAGACACTGAAATGTCATAGTAATATTCCATGTTATCATTTTGGTAGTACATTAGGTACACCAAACAGTGGGACCATAATAACATCTCCATTGCTCAAGGTGGTGGACAGCATGTTGTGTCAACACCACGTTCTTGTAAGGTACACCAACGTAGAATTAGTGCAAAAACCAAATATAGTGCTCCATGAGCATGAGGATAGACAGGACAAACGGATATTGCAGTAAATTCTGGTAATTAGGTCAGAAGGTGAAGGACATTAAGTCTTATGCCAGTCATCATTGATAATTACTAGTCTATCAACTGAGTTGATTAATTAGTGGCACTCATCGCCCAGTTACTGAACATTTCTGTACCGTGTATGAAGTCTTACAGAATAATGTTCATAAGCTATCTGTTTACAGAGAACATTGGCACTCGTTGACCAGTTACAAACCATCAGAAGTCATCAATCAAAACAGGAGCTAATGAGTGTAGCATCAAGCTACTAGTATTCATATATATAGCATAAAAGTGACATAATACAAATTTAAAATATAAGAAACAGTGGTATTCGTTGGCCAGCAAGTATTGAGTGTTACAACACATTTTAACTCATCCAAGTGACTTATGACATATTTAAAAATATCATTCAGTATTACTCATAACTCTTTTAAACTAGTAGCAATATTTGGGACTGGTAATACATTTTTTTTGTGCTAGCAGTGCATTGCGTTGGGATCGATAATTAATTGCTGGGGCATAACAATATTTGCGTTTGACTTATTGCTGCAAATGAAGATGGGTAACGTCATTCGTCATGAGTCAGCTGTAGCAAGGTTATGAAACAAATAGAGTATATGTGCTCACATTCATGAATGACACACACACAAATGGGTAAAAAAAATGCAATTTTAATGACCAACTGCTTATAGCACATTAATTTCATGAATAATTTCTCCTGCAAAAAAAAAAAATAAAAAATTGATTATTAAGCTGAAAGAAGAAACGCATATTATGCTGAAAAGTAGTGAACTTCGAATTAACAGGTAATGAAATGTGTATAAAATATATATGTTCTCTAGCTGTCCTTTCCAAAACCTTCAGTCATCATACCATGCGACATAAGACATACTGTCAAAACGAACTGCAACAAATACCTAAATAACTACATAGCATTTCTTAACTAACAGTAAATATATAAACTTCATCATTATTTTCATCTGCAAAGAAAAACTTCAGTATCCATATCATCATAACTCCATTATTATCATCACCTGTAAAGAAAAACTTCATTATCCATATTAGAATATTCTGCATCACTATTCATCATCATTCATTATCATCTGCAAAAAAGTCACTTCATTATTCGTTATACAACTATTCATAGTATAGAGTTCCTTATTTCTAGCATATTTCATCATTAAAACTAAGATGTGTAGTTCTGTCTGACAGTCTGCATCAATCGCCTAGTATTCTGAAAGAATATCATCATACGATGTGTACAGTGTATTCTTGTTAATGCTTGTTAATTCTGATCCATTTACTCTTCGTGACGAGGTATTGCATCTTCTTTCGTTCATTCCGAAGGTGAAATTCCCATTTCTGTTTAATTTATTTCTTTTAGACGTTATTTCTTTCTGAAAATGACGAACAATGATTAATGACTTGCATTTAAATCATATACCCATTAAATAAAAGCTGGTTTCTAGTGATAGAATTGAGCATACAGCATAGCATGACACAAAACGTAATATGTCAAAACCATAGACAGTGTTCAGGTGCAAAAATGTACACAGAGTATCACAATGTAGCAGCAAAATGTAAAATAGTCACGATGTTGAGATATCATAAGGCAAAATGTCAAAGTCAATTGGTGTTTGTTATATCTTAAATATTTCATAGTGCATACAAACAAAACAGTAAAACAATCATACATACATGAAAAATGGAAAATGTGCACGGTCTGATGTGTAACAACAAGAAATGCCTCTCTTTGTTCAGCTTGTATGTTGTGTAGTTGATAGAGGCGAGAGTTGAAGACTTTAATGGAGAAAGAATTTGATAAAAGTAATATGTCACTAGAGAGAATCGCATAATTGGTCATAAAATATGTAAGTTTATCTGGAAAAATGTGCACAGTCTGATGTGTAACGACAAGAAAAGCGACCTGCTAACCTTACCTTGTCGGTCACTTGCCAAGAAAAAATATGATAATCATCAGTAAGCAGTCACATAAATATTATTGCATAAGTGGTCATAAAAAAAAATGAGGAAATGGCATTAAAGTGTGATAAATCATAAAGTATGTTCATTCAATAAATGGTTTGATGTTGGAGATATGGTGATTCCCTTTGGTATTTCTGTTTCTCAAAGTTTCGATGTGTACTACATTTGGGTGAGGAATGCTGCGAATTTGATATGGACCTGCATATAAAAGCTCAAATTTACTACATCTACTTTTTCCTCTATTAGATAAATAATGTGTGCGTACTAATATCTTCTGTCCAATGTGAAAGTCACGGCGTGTACAAACCTGTTTTTGCTGTCTTCTCCGGCGCTCTGCGGCACGTTTGATGTTTTTCAGCGCAATGTCAATTATTTCATGGTGTCGTAGTCGACGAGATGTAGGAAAGGTTACTAATTCTTTAATTTTGTTAGGTGGTTCAACATTTTTCAGTATAGCAGTCGGAGATAGCGTAGTAGTTTCATTTGGTAGGGAATTAATTACATCCTGGAATGAGAGTATGTGTATGTCCCAATCAATACGTTTTTTATGGCAGTATATTCTACACGGTTTACCAATTTCTTTCATTAATCGTTCACAAGGGTTCGAAGAAGCATGGTACCTGGATATATAGATCGGAGAAATGTTTCTAGCTCGTAACATACGTCTCCATATAGCAGATCGAAACTGTGATCCACTTTCAATACATGTCCTACATGAAATAGAAAATGTTTTACAAATGCTTTCGAAACAGTTTTAGCAGTAGCTTTGCGTAACGGTGTGAAGGTAACAAATTTTGAAGTGAGTTCAACAGCGACAAAGACGTAGCAAAAACCTCTATTAGTTCTGGGAATCGGACCAAAAATGTCTACAGCGGCCATGTGTCTCAATTTAACAGGTACAATGGGATGTAATGGAGGAATATGTGAAGTCGTATCTGATTTCGCTTTCTGGCAGATTTTACATGACGCTAAAACTCGTCGAATACGTTTCTCCATGTTGGTAAAATAACAGTTCTGTCTCAGTATAAGAAAACATTTTCTGGCTCCGTAATGTGCGTAACTTAAATGAGTATACCAGATTAATTTGTTAACAAGCTCGTCAGGAATGCATAATAACCAATTGTTGCTGTCAGGCTGAGAGCGGCGAAACAGAATATTATTGCGTACAGTGTAATGGTTTCTAATGGTAACCTTATTCCTATCTTGCCAAAGGTGTTTAATTTCTTTCCATACGTTGTCTTTACTCTGCTCTTGTGCTATGTCTTGTAATGACGACGAAATGAAATTTTCAAATGCAACTTGTTGAATGTACATGACGCTGAAATTTGCTTTGCAGAAGTTGGTTGCGATGTCTTGCTGATTGTTGCTGAGAGAACGGGATAGTGCGTCTGCTACAATATTTTGTGTACCGGGAATGTGAACAATTGTAAAATTAAATTCTTGTAAATAAAGTTTCCATCTACTTAATCTGTCGTGTGTAAATTTAGCGGAAAGTAAAAACTGTATCGCTCTATGGTCTGTGTAAACGGTCGTATGTCTTCCATAAAGGAAATGCCGAAATCTCGTAAATGCCCATACAACACATAATGTCTCAAGTTCTGTAACAGAATAATTGCGTTCAGCAGGTGACAGAATGCGACTCGCAAAGGCTATGTTTTTAATTACTGTAGTGCCATCTTCTTCAATTTCCTGAAAAATGTGTACGCCTAAAGCGGTGTTAGAACTGTCGGTGGCAATGGAAAAATTTCTAGTAAGATCTGGGTGCGATAAAAGTGGTGCATTCAACAAAGCATGTTTCAGGTTCATAAATTCAGAATGTGCTTGCTTATCCCAGGACCAAATAGTGTTTTTACCTGTCAATTGACATAACCTAGGGGTGTCTAAAGCAGCGTAATGAATAAATTTACGAAAAAGTTAATTAAACCCAAAAAACTGCGTAGTTGTTTCTTGGTCGTAGGAACAGTAATGTCACGTAAAGCTTGAAGTTTTTCCGGGTCAGACGCAATGCCCTCTGCTGAAATTACATGTCCAAGAAATTTTATAGAAGTTTTGCCAAAGTGCGATTTACTGAGATTAACTGTGAGTCCTTGTGCACGAAAAGTTCGTAACAGTTGTTCAAGAATCACATTGTGTTCGGACCAGTTAGCTTCTGCAATAAGAATGTCGTCTACGTACGTTGTGATTCTGTCTTTCATGCAAAAGTGTGTATCGGATATCGTCAAAACTAATAACATTTTCGTGAACAAGATTCCGCGTGTCAAAAGCATTGCTTGCGTTACTATAAGATGCAACCTGTACTGTATCTAGTCAAATTCTATCTGACGTACTATTATTTTCGGGAGGATGCTGTGTCATTTCCACTATTTGTACTGTTCTGTTATTTCTTCCTGACGTATTACGTTCGGGATGATATCTACTGTCTGGTTCATTCATGATAATTTGTTGTTGCGGATGATTTTGCTGCTGGTAAGGCCGACTGTTATTAAACGTACGCTGAAAATTGTGCTCATTACTTTTACGTCTGTCGTGATAGTCATTTCTATACGGTGCATTGCGATAGGAATTGAAATGGTGTGTTTTCTGTACGTACTGATTCCCTTGTTGCTGTGCGTTACTATTTGTTGGAGCTGACGCAATACGTGTAGGCGGCGAAACATTAAAGCTTGGTTGACCTTGCAGACTGCATTGTTGGTGAGGTATGCTAACCGGCTGGTTTTGATGCTGTTGTTGAGAAAAACCTCTATTGTTACTAAAATGCGGTTGCTGATAATTTTGACGATTGCTGAAAATGTTGTACATACTGATGATTACAATTTTATCTGTTATTAAAATTACGGTGTTATTTCTTTTCATTCCGGGAGTGTCTAATGAAAATTGTCATTTTCGGTAAAACTTGTCATATCGGGCTTTCTTTACACGTTTCTTAATTCTAGATAGATAGATAGTTGAAGAGCTGTTCTGATAGATATAAAGGATAGTAGAAGAGAAGGCAGCAGTGCAGAAAACTAAAGATGAAAAAGCACTACTACGGCTCGGGGCCCTGTGCACGCTACGGCACATATTCATCGAAGTGTAATGAATCCCCTGAGGTCTATTACGCGCTACAAATAAATTTTAGCTTCTGCGTTACAGGCAATGCCGATGAAAATTCAAAAGCAAATTGTTATATCCATGCCAATTCTAGTTTCTGCATTACAGAAAATGCTGGTGAAAATTCAAGAGCAAATTGTCGTATCCAGTCCAAAGCTAGTTTCTGCATTACAGGCCAAGCTGGTGAAAATACAAAAGCAAATTGTCGTATCCACTCCAAAGCGTGACTCTGTGTTCTGTCTTTATTAAGTACCTTAGATTTTTTTTACGGATAAAAATTCCTTATAATCAACGTTATCGCCTCTCAATGTGTGAACATGTTCAGGTTTGTGTAACAGTCTGTTTGTCTGTGACTGTTCGGAATCTAACTCACGTATTCTCTGTAAATTACCTAAATGATACAGGCTGTGTGAGTGTGAGAAATGTTCGGAATGTGGCGTATGCTGTGACGTGTTAGTGACTGAAACATTTTTTTGTTTTTGTATTTTACGTGTGGTTTCGTTCAATTTTTTAACGTCTGCTTTGATGGCATCCGGATCCTGTATTAGTTCCAACTTTTCAAGTCTGTTGGTCATTGTCTGAAAGTCTAATGTGTGTGTGTCTGTTTTTGTTTTAAGATCGGAGATTTCATCATGCAATTCGGTGTTCCACTGTTTGATAGTATTAATTTCGTCTGATATTGTAGCAATATTGTTGTCTACGTATGTTTTTGCTTTCGTAAACAATTTACGTTTATCTTCCTGTCTCTGTGCAGTAATTATTTCCATGACTTGTCGCTTTACTTTATTCTGTTCCTGTATAAATTTACGGTAACGCGTTTCACTATTTTGTAAGTGGTGATTAAAACGTTCGTCAATTTGACTGTTCTGTTGGTCAAATTTCGCGTCTACTTTTGCATCCAGTGTGCGTGACAGTTCTGCTGATATTAATTTAAACTCGTCGCGTAACTGTGTTGTGTTTCCAGAGCATTGTTTAGCGACTGCACTAATTTCGTCTCTAAGTGATTCTGTTGTAACTGCTTGCGTATTCCTTGAGCAACAGATCTAATTTCTTCACTACTTTTCCTAGCACAAGCCTTAATTTCCTCACGTAATTGTTCCTTAGTATCATGACATTGCGCGGCAACGGCCGTAATCTGCTCACTAAGCTGTCTGGAATTGTTGTCTAATTTTTCATTAAGGTTGTCATGTTTTTCATTAAGTTGTTTGTTCTGTTCATTAAGTTGTTTGAAATTTTCATTAAGCTTGTCTTGTTTTTCATTAATTTCATTAATTTGTTGCTTGAGACTTTCACTAAGTTGTTTGTGATTGTTGTCATGTTTATCATTCGACTGTTTAAGACTTTCACTAAGTTGTTTGTGATTGTTGTCATGTTTATCATTCGACTGTTTAAGACTTTCACTAAGTTGTTTGTGATTGTTGTCATGTTCTTTCTTAAACTGTAGCAATACTGCCATAATTTGATCCAAGCCAAAATTAGCGACTCTATTTTCTATGCTGTATATTGGTGTATCTGTATTTGTCACGTTTTCCGTAACCATTTGGTCATTCTGTAATTCTTGAAAAGGTTTCCCAATCGAATGTGCACTGTTAGTCACTACCTCGGAATCAAATAAATCTGTCGTATTTTGAGTACACTGTTCATTTTCGTTAGAAAAATTCATCTGTTCACAATTCAAATTTTGCAAATCGGGCGTGTCGAACTGGACAGCGTTCATTCTAACAAAACGTCCCGCGACATCAATTGTCGTTAAATTAAGAGAGGACACAACTGAATTTGTTTGCTCATCATTAGCATTAAAATCATTACTAGTGATCAGTACGCACTGATTGTCTGTAAATGGAGGACTATCATTAAGACACTGAGTGTCGCAAGTATTATCGGTCAAACTATTAGAGTCGGCTATTTCACTCATTACACATCGCGATGTACTGTTAACAGTTTTTCGCGGCATTTTCACAAATCAAAATTAAGCACAAAATGAAACAAAGAGGAAGCGAAATGGAACAAACACAATTACATCAAAGAGCAACAAATTGCCGATGATCTGTGAAAGAAAGAGTGACAAATTAGTAAATGCGTTGCGCCAGATGCAAACTACGTTTAAGTAAATAAGAGCAGATATATGACTACTTCTCAGAAGATTCACAAAGAAATACGATCCTGGCCGGATGTCGCAGAGTGTAACCTCCCCACAATAATCACAATAAAAAATGAAAATGAACCATGAACCAAGTGTAACCTCATCACGGAAATATTAATTAAATAAATTTTTATAATATTGTAACCTCTGAACAAAATTGGTTCCCATTTATAGTCTCCGTGGAGAAATGCATTCACATTTAATGTAAGCACAAAATTCAATTCCTAAACCCGGAAATAATAAAAAAATTCGGTAACCTGGTAAATTTTATGACGACAGCAACGCTGTGACACGGCCCTGTACTCTGAATAAAAAAGCAAAAATTCTTACCTCAATAAAAATTGCGAATATATCTGCTCTTACCTAAAAAAATTTCGGCTCAGCTCTGTGCAATACTGGCCTATGCTTTGTGATTCATGAAAGGAAAGATAATCCATTGAATAAAATCTTTAAATTGATATGAATGCCTTTTTTAAAAAAAAAATTACTTTATATTATAAAAATTATTATTGGGGCATTTTTTGAAAGAAATTGGATGACAGTTAACATACATTACTAGATATGCGCAAGGCTGCTTCTTTACCTTCTACAACAATACTCATCCTCCAGAGTCCCGACCAGAGCAGACCGCCGATACGCGCCGACACGCGCAGACTACTGCCGACTCACGCAGACTACTGTCAACTACTGCCGACTAATGCCGACTAACAACAACTAATTACATACTGCTCTCTGGTCAGAGACTCTCCTAAGTCTTGCCTGTTGCAGGCAGCGCATACATCGCATACCTCTTACAATCGATATTGGCTTTCGGAGCGGAAGGCCCACTCGTATACCCTTGATGACTGCACGACACAAAGCTTTACGCCTTGCCTGGGCCCGTCTACACTGGCATTGGACTGTTGATGACTGGAAACATGTTGCCTGGTAGGACGAGTCTCGTTTCAAATTGTATCGAGCGGATGGACGTGTAGGAGCATGGCGACAAAAAATGGTTCAAATGACTCTGAGCACTATGGAACTTAACTTCTGAGGTCATCAGTCCCCTAGAACTTAGAACTACTTAAACCTAACTTACCTAACCTAACTAACCTAAGGACATCACACACATCCATGCCCGAGGCAGGATTCGAACCTGCGACCGTAGCGGTCGCGCGGTTCCAGACTGTAGCGCCTAGAACCGCTCGGCCACTCCGCCTGCTATGGGGACATCCTCATGAACCCATGGACCCTGCATGTCAGTAGGGGAGGGTTTAAACTAGCGGAGGCTCTGTAATGGTGTGGGACGCGTGCATTTGGAGTGATATGGTGCCCCTGATACTTGTAGATACGACTCTGACAGGTGACACGCACATAAGCATCCTGTCTATACCTGCATCCGTTCATGTCGATTGTGCATTCCGACGGACTTGGGCAATTAAAGCAGGACAATGAGACACCCCACACGTTCACAATTGCTACAGAGTGGCTCCGGGAACACGTTTCTGAGTTTAAACACCCATTGGCCACCAAACTTCCGAGACATGATCATTAGTGAGCGTATCTCGGATGCCTTGCAACATGCTGTTCAGAAGGGATCTCCACCTCCTCGTACTCTTACGGATTTATGGGCAACCCTGCAGGTTTCATGGGGTTGGTTCCCTGCACCACTACTTCCGACACTAATCGAGTCCCTACTACGTCGAATTGCGGCACTTTGCGTGCTCGCGGGGATACGGGCAGGTGTACCAGTTTCTTTGGCTCTTCAGTGTGTGACGTGTATACAAAAAAGGGAAAAATTATTTTATTTGGAGATTGGAATAAAACAGTAGGAGAAGGAACCGAAGGAAATACATTTGGTAAATACAGATTGGGACATAAAATGAGAGAGGAAAGAGATGTGTACAGTTCTGCATAAGATATAAATTAGTCATAACGAATACTAGTAGATCCCCACGAAACATGCGGAGGCCACAACAGGCTACATACTGGTAAGAGAAAGATTCAAGAATCAGGGAACGGAGAGAAGAAGTCATCCTGGAGCTGATTTCAACAGCGACCGTAGTTTAGTCTTGAGGCACTGTGAGCTAAGCTTCGAAATATTAAACATGAAAGAAAGGAAACACTGGGAGATATCTAACTTAAAAGACGAGTCTTCCCAAAAATCAGTATATGGCGCAAACAAACAGTACCGTTGAGGATATCAAAGAATACATGGTGTAGAACAGAAATGGAGTAAAATAAAGAAATGCATTTTAAACTCAGTAGGAGTGGTGTTAGAGAAAAAGAAACAGGAGAATAGGAAAGAATGGATAAGTCAGAAAGTCGTGAATATGGTAAAGAAAATAAGACAGTGTAAAACTTCGAAGGATCAACAAAGAATGCAGAAATACAAGCGCTAAAGAAAAAAATTAATAAGAGGGCAAAACAAGACAAAAAACAGCATTTAAGAGGAATTTGTGAACAAACAGATAATTATGTGTTGTTGTTGTTGTTTGATACAGCTCTCCATGCTACTCTATCCTGTGCAAGCTTCTTCATCTCCCAGTACTTACTGCAACCTACATCCTTCTGAATCTGCTTAATGTATTCATCTCTTGGTCTCCCTATAAGATTTTTTCCCTCCACGCTGCCCTCCAATACTAAATTTGTGATGCCTTGATGCCTCAGAACATGCCCTACCAACCGGTCCCTTCTTCTTGTCAAGTTTTGCCATAAACTCCTCTTCTCCCCTATTCTATTCAATACCTCCTCATTAGTTACGTGATCTACCCATCTAATCTTCAGCATTCTTCTGTAGCACCACATTTCGAAAGCTTCTATTCTCTTCCTGTCCAAACTATTTATCGTCCATGTTTCACTTCCATACATGGCTACACTCCATACAAATACTTTCAGAAACGACTTCCTGACACTTAAATCTATACTCGATCTTAACGAATTCCTCTTCTTCAGAAACGCTTTCCTTGCCGTTGCCAGTCTATATTTTATATCCTCTCTACTTCGACCATCATCAGTTATTTTGCTCCCCAAATAGCAAAACTCATTTTCTACTTGTAGTGTCTCATTTCCTAATCTAATTCCCTCAGCATCACCCGACTTAATTCGACTACATTCCATTATCCTCGATTTGCCTTTTGTTGATGTTCATCTTATATCCTCCTTTCAAGACACTGTCCATTCCGTTCAACTGCTCTTCCAAGTCCTTTGCTGTCTCTGACAGAATTACAATGTCACCGGCGAACGTCAAAGTTTTTATTTCTTCTCCATGGATTTTAATACCTACTCCGAATTTTTCTTTTGTTTCCTTTACTGCTTGCTCAATATACAGATTGAATAACATCGGGGAGAGGCTACAACCCTGACGCACCCCCTCCCCAACCACTGCTTCCCTTCTTCCCTTTCATGTCCCTCGGCTCTTATAACTGCCATCTGTTTTCTGTACAAATTGTAAATAGCCTTTCGCTCCCTGTATTTTCCCCTGCCACCTTTAGAATTTGAAAGTGAGTATTCCAGTCAAGATTGTCAAAAGCTTTCTCTAAGTCTACAAATGCTAGAAAGGTAGGCTTGCCTTTCCTTAATCTCTCTTCTAAGATAAGGCGTAAGGTCAGTATTGCCTCACGTGTTCCAACATTTCCACGGAATCCAAACTGATCTTCCCCGAGGTCGTCTTCTACCAGTTTTTCCATTCGTCTATAAATAATTCGCGTTAGTATTTTGCTGCTGTGACTTATTAAACTGATAGTTCGGTAATTTTCACATCTGTCAACACCTGCTTTCTTTGGGATTGGAATTATTATATTCTTCTTGAAGTCTGAGGGTATTTCGCCTGTCTCATACATCTTGCTCACCAGATGGTAGACTTTTGTCAGGACTGGCTCTCCCAAGACCGTCAGTAGTTCTAATGGAATGTTGTGTACTCCGGGGCCTTTTTTCGACTTAGGTCTTTCAGTGCTCTGTCAAACTCTTCACGCATTATCGTATCTCCCATTTCATCTTCATCTACAACCTCTTCCATTTCCATAATATTGTCCTCAAGTACATCGCCCTTGTATAGACCCTCTATATACTCCTTCCACATTTCTGATTTCCCTTCTTTGCTTAGAACTAGGTTTCCATCTGAGCTCTTGATATTCATTCAAGTGGTTCTCTTTTCTCCAAAGGTCTCTTTAATTTTCCTGTAGGCTGTATCTATCTTACCCCTCGTGAGATAAGTCTCTACATCCTTACATTTGTCCTCTAGCCATCCCTGCTTAGCCATTTTGCACTTCCTGTCGATCTCGTTTTTGAGACGTTTGTATTCCTTTTTGCCTGCTTCACTTACTGCATTTTTATATTTTCTCCTTTCATCAATTAAATTCAATATTTCTTCTGTTACCCAAGGATTTCTACCACCCCTCGTCTTTTTACCTACTTGATCGTCTGCTGCCTTATGTGAAGGCAGTACAAATTGGCATGGCGTGCAGATACAAAGAAGTTCTTCGAAACAAGACAGGCAAAAACAATGAGCATTAAGGACACAGATGGAATGTTGATATATGATGAAGAAATTGTGGAACGATGGGAGGAGTACCTAGAACAGTTATACGGATGAGACAACAGAAATCTGACTATCGAAAAGGAAGAACAGGTAGAGCTGGATGATGCAGGGGCTCCCATCATGAAACAAGAGTATGAGAAAGCACTACAGAACCTTGCAGGAAGGAAGGCTCCAGGATTAGTGACATACAAGGAGAAATATTTAAAAAGTTTAGTAATAATGCGAAGATTGCACTTGGTCTACGGATAGCGTCTTTAATTACCTATCAAAACTCACTCGGTCCAGGGTTTGAACCGCACCACTGCTTAAATCCTGAATAAAAGTCATCAGTAATGTCGGCGGAAAACTCCCCCGATAAGAAGTCGCTCTCATTCAACCAACGGCCTTATCAATGAGGGCGGAAGAGCGGACAGGGGTTCAGGGCACTCTCTTGTCCTTGGATAGGAAAACAGCCCCTAAAGGCGGAAGAATCAGCAATGATCGGTGGCATGAAGATGCAGAAGGAAATTGAAACCACTGCTTTTAAGAATCATAATGTGTATCCATAGGACAAGTGGCATGTAATTCGAAAACTATCATGATGATTCCTCCGTTGGCAAAATATTCCGGAATAGTCCCCCATTCGGATCTCCAGGATGGGGCTGAAAAGAGGAAGGTGACCATGAGAAAAAGAATGTATAACCAACGAAAGGATAACGTCCTATGAGTCGGGAAGCAGAATATCAGAAGTTTTAATGTGGTAGGGAAACTAGAAAATCTGGTAAAGGAAATGCTAAGGCTCGATCTAGAGATAGTGGAGGTCAGAGAAGTGAAATGGAGTGAAGATAAGTATTTCTGGTCAAATGAGTGTAGGGTAATATCAACAACAGCAGAAAATGATATAACAGGAGTAATATTCGTTATGAGTAGGAAAGAACGCAGAGAATGCGTTAATGTGAACAGTTCAGTGATAAAATTGTTCTGATCAGAATCGACAGCAAACCACCACCGACAATGATGGTTCGGTTATACATGCCGACGTCGCAAGCTGAAGATGATGAGATAGAGAAAGTATATGAGGATATAGAATAGGTAATACAGTACGTAAAGCTAAATGAAAATCTAATAAACTGGGAGACTGGAAAGCGGTTGTAGAGGAAGAAGCAGAAGAAAAGATTATGGGAAAATATGGGCATAGTAGCAGCAGTGAGAGATGAGAAAGACTGAGTTCTGCAACAAATTTCAGCTAATAATAGCGGATGTTCTGTTCGAGAATCACAAGAGAAGGACTTGTACTCGGAAAAGGCCGGGAGGTACAGGAAGATTTCAGTTAGATTATATAATACTCAAGCAGAGATTCTGAAATCGGACGCTGGACTGTAAGAAATACCCAGGAGCAGATATAGAATCAGATCAAAATTTAGTAGTGATTCACAGTAGGTTGAGGTTTAAGAGACCTGTCAGAAAGCATCAACACGCCAAGAAGTGGAATACGAAAGTACTAAGAAATGAAGAGATACGCTTGATGTTCTCCAAGGCTATAAATATTGCGCTAAGGAGTAGTTCAGTGGGCGTTCAGTTCAGGAGGAATGGACATCTCTAAAAAGAATGGACATCTCAAGAAAAGGGCAATCACAGAAGTTGGAAAGAAAAGCATAAGTACAAAGAAGGTAACTGCGAAGAAACCATGGGTAACAGAAGATCGATGAAAGAAGGATATACAAAAATGTTCAAGGAAATTCAGGAATACAGAAATACAAGTCAGTTAGGAATGAAATAAATAGGAAGAGAAGGGAAACTGAGACGAAATAGCTACATGAAAAATATGAAAAAGTCTAAAAAGAAATGATTTTCGGAAGGACTGATTGATTATGTAGAAAAGTCAAAACAACCTTCGATGAAATTGAAAGTGAGGGTGGTAACATTAAGAGCTGGCCGGAGTGGCCGTGCGGTTCTAGGCGCTACAGTCTGGAACCGAGCGACCGCTACGGTCGCAGGTTCGAATCCTGCCTCTGGCATGGATGTGTGTGATGTCCTTAGGTTAGTTAGGTTTAAGTAGTTCTAAGTTCTAGGCGACTGATGACCTCAGAAGTTAAGTCGCATAGTGCTCAGAACCATTTGAACCATTTGGTAACATTAAGAGCGCAATGGGAATTCAGTTGATAAACGCAGAGGAGAGAGCGGATATGTGGAAAGAAGACACTGAAGGCCTCTACGAGCAGGAAAATTTGTCTGATGTGACAAAAGAAGAAATAGGAATTGGTATAGAAAAGAAAGGAGATACAGTATTAGAATCAGAATTTTAAAGGGCTTTGGAAGACTTAACATCAAATACGACAGGAGGTATAGATAATATTCCGTGAGAATTTCTTAAATCGCTAGGGGAAGTGGCAATAGAACGACTATTCACGCTGGTGTGTAAAACATATAAGTCTAGCAATATACCATTTGACTTTTGGAAAAACATCATTGGCACAATTCTCAAGATTACAAGAGCTGACAAGTTCGAGAATTAACGCAAAATGAGCCTAACATGTTATGCATCCACGTTGCTGACAAAAATAACATACAGAAGAATGGAAAAGAAAGTTGAGAATGTGTCAGAGGACGATGAGTTGGCTTTAGGAAGGGTAAAGTCACCAGAGAGGCAATTCTGCCGTTGCGATTGATAATGGAAGCCAGACCAAAAACAATCATGACATGTTCGTAAGTTTTGTTGACCTGGAAAAATCATTTCATAATTCCAATTGCTGCAAGATGTTCGAAACCCGGAGGAAATAGGGGTAAGCTACAATATGGACAAGAGCCAAGAGGGAACAATAAGAGTGGAAGAGCAAGAACGAAGCTCTCGGTTTAAAATGTTTTAAGACGAAGATGTAGTCTTTCACCCCTACTGTTCAATCTACACAAACGACGGAAGTAAAAGAAAAATTCAAGAGTGGAATTAAAACCCACATCAAAGGATATCAATAACACGATTCGCTGTTGACATTGCTATCCTTAGAGAAAATGAAGAAAAATTACAGGATCTACTGAATGGAATGAAGTCTAATGATTACAGAATATGGACTGAGAGTAAATCGAAGAAAGATAAAAGTAATGAGAAGTAGCATAAATGAGAGCAAGGGGAATCTTAACATCAGGATTGGTAATCACGAAGTAGATAAAAGTTACGGAATTCTGCTATTTAAGCAGTAAAATAACTCATGACGGACGGAACAAGGAGGACATCAAAAGTAGACTAGCACTGGCAAAAAGGGCATTCCTGACCAAGAGAACTCTACAAGTATCGAACACAGGCCTTCGATTGGGGAAGAAATTTCTGAGAATGTACGTTTGGGGCTCATCATTGTATGGTAGTGACACATGGGCTGTGGGAAAATCGTATCAGAAGATAATAGAAGCATTTGAGAAGTAGTGCTACAGAAGAATATTGAAAATTAAGTGGGGTGAAAAAGTAAGGAATGAGAAAGTTCCCCGCGGAGTCGACAATCATAGAAATGACAAGAAGAAGGGACAGGGTGACAGGACATCTGTTAAGACATGAGAGAATAACTTCCATGGTGTCAGAGGAAGCAGTACGTGGTAAAAATTGTAGAGGGAGCCAAAGATCGAAATACATCCAGCAGATAATTGAGGGTGTAGAATACAAGTGCTACTCTGAGATGAAAAGATAGGTACAGGAGAGGAATTCGTGGCGGGCCGCATCAAACCAGTCAGAAGACCGATTACCCAAAAAACAGTGAACAGTGATATTTACACGTCTGAGGAGTTACCAGAAGGCTGCGTTAAATGCTTAATAGTACCACTTTAAAAAAAAAAACAACAGCTTCAAGGACGGATAAACAGCACCGAACATTGGGCTTCGTGTGCCATGCATCGAAAATATCCAACAAAATTATTCTCAGAAGAATAGAAACCAAATAGAAGGACAATTATCTTAATGCCAGTACGATTTTAAAGAAGATGTGAGAGCAAGAGAAGCGAAATTGGCACTGAGATAGGTGACAGAGAAACAGCTAAAGAAGGACAAGAGTACATTCATAGCATTTTTAAATCCTGAGAAAGCATTTCACGATAGCAACTGAGAAGTATTAGGCAGTATCG
This sequence comes from Schistocerca cancellata, assembly GCF_023864275.1. Lineage (NCBI taxonomy): Eukaryota > Metazoa > Arthropoda > Insecta > Orthoptera > Acrididae > Schistocerca > Schistocerca cancellata. The sequence continues at coordinate 566,133,471 of NC_064630.1, read as the reverse complement.
TTCGTCAGTCAGGAATTAGCTATAGAGAGAGAGGTGATGATGATGTCTGGTTTGTGGGGCGCTCAACTGCGCGGTCATCAGCGCCGTACGAAGTCCCAGTTGTTACACAGACCAATTTTTTCACAGTCCAGTGTAGTCACTGTCACGAATGATAATGATGAGGATGAAACGATGAGGACAGGCGGCCGATGTGGCCGAGCGGCTCTAGGCGCTTAAGTCTGGAACCGCGCGACCGCTACAGTCGCAGGTTCGAATCCTGCCTCGGGCATGGATGTGTGTGATGTCCTTAGGTTAGTTAGGTTTAAGTAGTTCTAATAGTTCTAAGTTCTAGGGGACTGATTGATGACCTCAGATGTTAAGTCCCATAGCGCTCAGGGCCTTTTTTTTTTTTTTTTTTTTTTTTTTTTTTGTAATGATGAGGACAACACAGAGGCCCAGCCCCCGGGCAGAGAAAATCTCCAACCCGGCCGTGTAGATAGAGAGAGAGAGAGAGAGAGAGACTTATAAATAAAACACCTATATACGTGAGTTCGGAGTAGTTCGCTATGGTGATAAAGAAGAAGCAGCTAGCATTCAAGAGGGTAAAGCAAGGTTCCTCCCTATGGCCTTACTTATTTGATCTGTACATACAGAAAGCAATCGACGGGGTGAGAGAAGAAATAACCACAGGAGTAACAGTTCATGGAGATAAGATAGGCATGCTGAGATTTGTCGGTGATGTAGCACTAGCTGCAGAAAGTGAAGGCGGCCAGCAAAAGATCCTGAACACAACGGATAGAATAATGGAGAGGATTTCGTGCAGCAATAATGCACATAAAACAAAGTTCTAGTCTGCAGTAGAAACAAAAAAAGCAAGACAGAGCTTAAGTTGAAAAATGAAACAATTGAGGAAGCGAAGGAGGTTAATTACCTAGAAAGTAAAATCACAAGTCATGGGAGAAGCTACAAGGAGATAGTATGCACAATTACCCACGCCAAGGATGCTTTTAATAGGAAGAAAAACATAAGTCTAGATGTGAGGAAACATATGTTGAAGACCGACGTGTGGAGCATTGCAATTTACGGCAGTGAAGCTTGGACGTTGGGAGAGAGAAAGGAGAGGAGAGTCGCTGCATTTGAAATATAGTGCTACAGGAGAATGATGAAAATCAGCTGAAGAGAAATGATCACGAAAGAAGAAGTTTTCATCAGAGCAAGCGAAAAAAAATACTACATAAAACACCTAAAAAGAAGAAGAACTCAGCTGATAGGTCATGTACTCTGACAAGATGGTCTATTGACAAGGGTAATTGAGAGGGCAGTAGAAGGCAGAAATTACAGAGGAAGGCCCAGACTGGAGTATAGTAAACAAATAACGGAGGATATGAATTGTTCTTCATACTACGAGCTGAAATGGAAGAGCGAGAAGAGAAGAGAATGGGAAGCTGCCAACCAACCTCACGGCTACTGACTAAAGAGAACGAGCCCACTGTCTTCTCACAAAGGGCAGGTTGTTAGGTTACGGCACCTGGTACTTAGGATCTCAGAAATCTACATCTACATCTACATCCATACTCCGCAAGCCACCTGACGGTGTGTGGCGGAGGGTACCTTCAGTACCTCTATCGGTTCTCCCTTCTATTCCAGTCTCGTATTGTTCGTGGAAAGAAGGATTGTCGGTATGCCTCTGTGTGGGCTCTAATCTCTCTGATTTTATCCTCATGGTCTCTTCGCGAGATATACGTAGGAGGGAGCAATATACTGCTTGACTCTTCGGTGAAGGTATGTTCTCGAAACTTCAATAAAAGCCCGTACCGAGCTACTGAGCGTCTCTCCTGCAGAGTCTTCCACTGGAGTTTATCTATCATCTCCGTAACGCTTTCGCGATTACTAAATGATCCTGTAACGAAGCGCGCTGCTCTCCGTTGGATCTTCTCTATCTCTTCTATCAACCCTATCTGGTACGGATCCCACACTGCTGAGCAGTATTCAAGCAGTGGGCGAACAAGCGTACTGTAACCTACTTCCTTTGTTTTCGGATTGCATTTCCTTAGGATTCTTCCAATGAATCTCAGTCTGGCATCTGCTTTACCGACGATCAACATTATATGATCATTCCATTTTAAATCACTCCTAATGCGTACTCCCAGATAATTTATGGTATTAACTGCTTCCAGTTGCTGACCTGCTATTTTGTAGCTAAATGATAAAGGATCTATCTTTCTGTATATTCGCAGCACATTACACTTGTCTACATTGAGATTCAGTTGCCATTCCCTGCACCATGCGTCAATTCGCTGCAGATCCTCCTGCATTTCAGTACAATTTTCCATTGTTACAACCTCTCGGTACACCACAGCATCATCTGCAAAAAGCCTCAGTGAACTTCCGATGTCATCCACCAGGTCATTTATGTATATTGTGAATAGCAACGGTCCTATGACACTCCCCTGCGGCACACCTGAAATCACTCTTACTTCGGAAGACATCTCTCCATTGAGAATAACATGCTGCGTCCTGTTATCTAGGAACTCCTCAATCCAATCACACAATTGGTCTGATGACGAAACAGCTTGGCTTTCCGCGTGTCACTATCGTGAAAGTGGATGAAGGAGAGTGAAACCATGAGTACACGACATGGTGTCCGGTGTCCGCGCCTCATAACAGAATATGGAGCTTGGAAGCTTGCCCGCTCTGTAAGGCAGGATAGGCGACAATCTGTGGCAGATCAGGCGACAGAGTACAATGCTGGTGCAGACACAAATGTTTCGGAGCTCATAATCAGTGAACGGTTAAATCTGGGGCTCCACAGCAAACTCCCCCTACATATTTCTATTACGACATAGTCAGTTAAGATTGCAGTCGACAAGGAATTATCGAGGTAGTACCATGTATCGATGGACTCGTGACGTCAGGTCGGATGAATCCCACGTGTCGTGTTGTGCCAGGTCGATGGTGGTTATAAAGGCACATTTGCATGCCGAGCGTGAGTTTCCTCGGAAACGCGAAATATTAATTAAATAAATAATCAGTGACAAATAAATAAAGCCTATGGCACACAACTGCAGCGCTGTGTCGCTGATAAAACAAAAGCACAATTACGTTACTCTTATGTTTGATTAAGAAAGGAGAGCTCTGGTAGAAGTGGTGCGAGAAGCACGTATTTTATTTTATTGTCTGGCACACCGCCATATTTCATGTTATAGAAGAATACTGCGAGTTGCAACCAGACTAGGCACTCGATTCTGTAAAGAATTTATATTTATAAAAGTAAGTAGGATTATGAACTGTAGGTTTATTCATTGAATATATCTGATTTAACTAACTGTGTAACTTTTTTGTGTTTAGTAGACAATCACCTCTGTACGACGTTTTGGCATGGCTGGCAAATTATTGTAATATTGAGATTTAGATTATGAGTCCGCACCTACCGCAGCAGTCTTTGGAAACGATTTAATTACGAAGTCCGATTATTTCAGTTTTATTTCACGGTCAACTACGAGTAACATTGCCTTTACGAAAAAGCCATTGTCAAGCGTCTGATACCGAATAATTAAACGTCCACGTTCCAGATAAGCAAATATCAATTACAATTACAATCACCATCATACAGATAGAATAATTAATATTTAAATAATATATTTTTATTTTATTTATTTTATATTGGCGACTGCGTGTCGGACTTGTTATTTTGTCATTTGTTACATTGTTCTCTTTGTTTCATGTGAAAAATCAACTTTCTGGACCTGGACGTGAATGTATGAGAGATAACAAAAAAAAATCTGAAGATATTTTCCAATTCTAAAATTTTGCGGGAAGACGCAATGAAACTTCCAGCAAAATAAGGTAAGACGCAGCATCTTTGCATTAGCAGGCTTGACCAGACGTATAATTCAGTGTATTAGCTTTTCAGTAGATTCTGTAGTGTTTCTTTCGCGCATAACAGTTTTCAGTGATAAATTTCATTCTCAGTACTTTTCCTTAAACAATAACGTATGCAACAATACCAATACACGAGTGTACAATATGGCCGACTTCTGTACGATACGTAGTAACATGGACAGCAGCCATTACCAATAATCTCAAACTCAGTTTATATTTTTAAATTAACAGACAGCCATTGTTGCTACGAGCGATTCATGCTCAACTGCATTTTTATTTTAAAATCAGTGTCAAATATTTTCTTGAAACATATATCACGTGTGGCATGGTAATAACTAGAAATCAATACGCAAAAATGGAACAGCAAAGACGTACTATTCAGACGCAATCCGACTCGGACGAGAGACAAATGTTAGAAAATGACTTTATGACAGCAACCGGTAGTGACGATTTATCAAACATTGACGCAAGTGTTGACGGAAATTTTGGCAATAGGCCGTCCACTACAAAAATTTCAAAGTCTCAGTCAGAGCCCATGTTGATGCATGACGTCACGTCTAATGACGCGACGGGGGCACAGACCTTGCAAACAGTAAACATTGCCGACATGTTACAAATGCTAATGAAACAAAACGCAGAAAATATGGCATACATAAGGAAACAGAACGCCGAAAACATGGCAACCTTACAGACACAAAATGACGCAATTAAATCTGACCTCATAGCACTCAAGACAGGTAATGACACTTTATGTAAACGTGTGGAACTTATAGACGCCACACTGACCAAACAGATGACTGAACTCAGTACTAAATTTTCCCAGCTTAATACGAGACAAGAAAAGATTACAACTGACGTAGCACTTTTACAGACACAAGTAAAAAACCTTAATGTCACGTGTGAAGTTCTTACTGAACAAATTCAAACATATCCTTCAGTACATGACAACCTTGAAAAACGAATTACTGACGTACAGAATAAATTTGACAATGTTGAACAACACCTGACTGACATCTTACAATCTGATGCCACAGCTCATTTTGAAAATATTAATAAAGAATTTCATGATTGGGTAGTGAACAAAGACAAACATTTTGATAGATGCTTACGTGAAAATTTACCAACAATTGTGCACGACTCCGTAGCGCAATACATTACTAATAACAAACAGCTGATCAGTGACGCAGTACAATCCGTCACTGCACCCATGAGACAATTCACCGATCGACCACAGTCTGAATGTAACGAAAATATCAGTCAAAATGCACAGTTCAGGAACCAATATACATTCGAGTATGACACACACATACCGCACACGACAAACACACAAGAACAAAACACACCACGACTACAACACATACCACGATGTGCAAACACAAACACAAGCTATTATCATGGTAAACCACATCAACATTATCGTAATTACTCGCCAGCTGAACATACCAGTAATTACAGTGGAATAAATCCATATCACAATGCGAAGGAAGAAGAAAGCTTAATGAAACACAGGCAATTTCAGATTTTTATCCCAGCAAAACGAACCATTCATCCGGTGATTTTTCTTAAATCTTTTAGTAACGCATTTCCACGCACTTGGAGTGACCGGAAAAAGATTTCATATATTGTCGGTTACATCCAAGGCGATGCAGCTGTCTGGGCATACAGTCCAGCTGACGTATGTACCACGTACAGTGAGTTTGAGCGTGCTTTTCTGAACAAATTCTGGTCGCAATCCGTCCAGGAGCGACTCAGAAGACAAATTTTAGAACCTGAAACTTTTAACAGTAAAAATGGCAACTTACGCAGATATTTTGAAAAATACTTGAACATGGGACACTTTTTAGACGAACCAGTCGCAACGCGTGATATACTCCGTGCGTTGAAGGCCAAATTGCCTTTCAACATTAAAGAAAAACTCCTACATATCCCGGATGACGATTCAGATTATTTTTTAACAGCCTTAGATTCGGTTGACATGTTACTTGAAGATCAGCGCTTCGCGCAGCAAAACAGCAGCCACAATGTTTACACTAGTGGTATGCAAAACATGCAGGCTTGCCAACTCAATTCTGGCGCGCCCACAGTTGGATACGCGGTACAGCAAAAACAGCAAACTCACATGCCGTTTCAATACGAAAATCAAAATCAACACGCGTATTCCAATACAAACAATAGTTACAACAGTAATAACACTTCATGCGGCAATCCATACAAAAGGCACCGCGGTAATAACTACAACGGTAACAATGGATACAAAGGCAACAACAAAAACACAAACAGAAATAGAAATAATAATAACTACGAGCCAAGACAGCATCAAGGTTGGACTCGTAACGATCAGTACTTCCATTCAAACTCTGCTTTACCACAGCAGCCACCAGGACAAAATTGGAGCATACCTTACGACCGACAGGTAAGTTATAATGCGCAACAGCAACAACAACCGCAAAAGTTTGGAGATCATAATAGGCAATATCCGAATGTGAATATAATAGAAATGACACCTGATACACAACCTCAATCTGTGTCAGTACCTAGTACAAATGCTGATCCAACAAACTAGAAACAGTCACTTCTATGCCCCAGGTCGTGGCTGAAGAATTCTTGGGGGGCGACTTCAATGTTAATCAGTTATTTGACACCACACTTGAACAACAGAATAATGATATGCCGAATAATTCTAAACAAAAATTACCTGTTTTATTTATAAGATACAACTACAATAACAATATATCAGATGAACTTTTACAAGACAGTACACAATGTCGTTCAAACACAAATGAAATTGTTTTAGCATCTACTACTGGTGTAGTAGGTGGGATTCCAACTACTATTATCCTAGATACAGGTGCAGCTGTGAGCGTTTTGTCTTTTAATTTCTATAAAAAGATGTGTGAATTGGAACCTGTGCCTGAGTTTCCTGCCCAAAACTGTAAAATAACTACTGCACTAGGTAATAAGTCATGTAGGGTTACGAAGCAAGTTTTTGTAAACATTAAAATAGGTAATGGAACCGTACAATGGCCATTCCTGGTTGTACAAAACCTTGTGACAAATTGCATATTAGGAATAGATATTATGAGCGAGAAGGACTCTATTATAGACTTCTCCAAAGGTAAATGTATTTTAAATGATAAAGGCAGTGTAATTATTATTGATTTGGACAGGAGAACTCTAAAGCATGACAAACACTGTACAGGGTACAAGGTTCAGTTAGTACTTGACAATGAAATTGAAGACATGCAAACACACTCATCTGACACAGAGATAATGGACTTGAAAACATTGCTTGATCATAAGATAAGTGAAGCTACAGCTCTCAGTGTACATGAACGTATAAAACTACAGGAAGCGTTATCCAAATATTTACAAGTTTTTACCAAACGATTAGGTGTTATCAACACGTATGTATACAAGATTGAAGTTAAGCCTCACAAGATATTCTACCACAAGACATATAACGTACCGTTATCTCAACGACCTGCTGTGTGGCAAGAATTAAAACAAATGTTAGACTGGAAGGTCATTGAACCATCCACCTCACCTTATTGTAGTCCTCTACTTGTTGTCAAAAAATCAAATGGAAGCATTAGGTTAGTGTTAGACGCACGAGCAATTAATGAAATAATTTTACCGGTTCACACAAAACCCGAAAATTTAGAAGAGCAATTACAGAAATTTCTAGATGCAAAATATTTTTCCACAATAGATCTCGCTAATTCGTTTTGGCAGGTGGGTATCACTCCTGATTCACGGAAATATACTGCATTTATGTTCGGGGGGCGAACCTATCAGTTTTGTGTTCTACCTTTCGGACTGAATGTCAGCTCTGGGGTATTCATTACAGCACTGGATACCGTGCTTGGCGACGATTTAGTTGAGACAGTCACACACTATGTAGATGATATACTGATAGCTACACAGTCTTGGAAGGAACACGTTGACACACTTCAAAGAATTTTAGAAAAATACGCACACCGAGATCTTAGAGCATTTCATGCTGAATAATGTCAAAGTCATACCCATCCAAATATTGCTAAGCAACTCGAAAAACTCTGTTGTTACAACACAGATAATAAGTAGTGTAGAAATTTTCATTTCAGCGGTTCCAGAGTCGCAGTTGAAGGCAGAAGAACGCTTCTTTCAGCGCGCGCCACCACCTGGAAGACGGAATATCAAAATAAAATTTATGATTACGTAGCAGTGAATGATATATTAATTTTTCACGGAACATTTGTTATTGTAGGTACCACTGACTTGGTATGACACCTGACGAACCGACAGACGTCATCTATGAAGCGATCTTTTACTTTGAGAAATAGATTAGACGCACATCTCTCAACACGAAAAGCATCTATCAGTAGTCAAGGCCACACAGACACTCTACACACACGCACAAAACGCGAGGAATCGAACATTTTCTCTCTCTTACTATTTTGAATATTTATTGAGTAGTGAAAACGCCTGGTCTTGCCTACTGATGTAATGAATGTTGTGTCTAACCTATCTTAATTTCAGATGACATCACGTGACACAATGTAATAACCTATAGCTATGTAATGATGATGCAAACATGTTTATGTGCAACTGTATTATGTTTATGCTAAGAAAATATGTGACGTGTGTATGTATAATTACTTATTTTTTTAACTGATGTATCATGTAACTGTTACTATGTAAAAATTTGAACAAAACGAGTGCCAAAAAGACATTGCATAGTGAACCTCTGTTCACGGACATTAACGAACATTACTAACTCTGCAACTACGCAGAAACCTATGTAAAAAAAAAAAAAAACGGTTAATGCCATTCATTATGCAGCGCATCTATGTAAACGCGATGAATGATTTCTTTGATTAATAACTACGAACATTTAGGTGAGCTATATTCAGCAAAAAAAAAAAAAAAACTGAAAATGTGAAGTGCATAATTCGTGCATCGTCTAGTGACATTACTACAGTACCTAAACTTCAAGATGTTAACTGGATTAAATGGACACAAAGTGCCTGTCCAGAAAACAACACGACGGGTGGAAGAATTTTGGTTGGTACTTCAGGGAATGAAATGTTCCCGAAATGTGACGGACACACTTACCTGGACTGTCCAAGGATCGACGCCAGCTATGTGCCGTCCGAGGTTCTGCAACCAAGCTTCCACGGAATGTAAAAAAAAAAAAAAAAACGAACTGCATGTGGACCAATTACTCGACGGGTCACGTCTGATCTGTAATGAGCAATGCCTTTAGTCACAACGAACTGCATTACAACGACTATAATGGAAATGGGAAATGGACATGCTTATGTATTAATCACGTTGTTATACAACGATGTTACTGTGATCAAAAAAACTTTACCACGACGATACTAACCTGTAAAAAAAAAAATTATTGTGCAGCAGATGAATATGAACTGTAATAACGACACGATGTGTATAGGTCAACGCACCTGAAACATACGGACATTTTTCTTTGAAGTATTTCAAAACAATACTATGTAACTAAGAACATTCAACAATCTAAGTTGTATTGTGTTATAACAAATATTGTAAATTTAAAACTAAGTTACCTGTCATAGAATGTAGTCTTCATATGTAATCTTGGTTGAATATTTTGTTTGTGCAACGACTGAGAAACGCGCGCACACGAACAATATGAACTGCAATACTGTGCCGCGTGATCTAACTGTACGATATAACGGCAGTGCCGGAGTCACACAGACGCTTCTGCGCATGCACGCACTCTATCTGCCAACATAAGAACTTTTACGGCGCACCCGCGTCATTCAAATTTTGTATATAATGTGTATAATGTAAGTCATGTAAATAGTTGTAGATAACTTATATTTTCTTGTGCCTTTAGGTGAATTGCTCGCCTGCAGGTGTGTCCTTTCGCCTCGCAATTCAGGGGGCAATATAAAGGCACATTTGCATGCCGAGCGTGAGTTTCCTCGGAAACGCGAAATATTAATTAAATAAATAATCAGTGACAAATAAATAAAGCCTATGGCACACAACTGCAGCGCTGTGTCGCTGATAAAACAAAAGCACAATTACGTTACTCTTATGTTTGATTAAGAAAGGAGAGCTCTGGTAGAAGTGGTGCGAGAAGCACGTATTTTATTTTATTGTCTGGCACACCGCCATATTTCATGTTATAGAAGAATACTGCGAGTTGCAACCAGACTAGGCACTCGATTCTGTAAAGAATTTATATTTATAAAAGTAAGTAGGATTATGAACTGTAGGTTTATTCATTGAATATATCTGATTTAACTAACTGTGTAACTTTTTTATGTTTAGTAGACAATCACCTCTGTACGACGTTTTGGCATGGCTGGCAAATTATTGTAATATTGAGATTTAGATTATGAGTCCGCACCTACCGCAGCAGTCTTTGGAAACGATTTAATTACGAAGTCCGATTATTTCAGTTTTATTTCACGGTCAACTACGAGTAACATTGCCTTTACGAAAAAGCCATTGTCAAGCGTCTGATACCGAATAATTAAACGTCCACGTTCCAGATAAGCAAATATCAATTACAATTACAATCACCATCATACAGATAGAATAATTAATATTTAAATAATATTTTTATTTTATTTATTTTATATGGTGTCCAAATACCCAGTTATCCAGGCGAATGGCTGTTCGAAACGTGCCCCACCTCAAGGACGCAGGCAGATGAAGGAAGTATTATGCTGTGGAGGACATTTACCTATCCTTCCTTGAGAGCTGTGATGGTAATCGAAGGCACCATCACAGCTGTGTACTATGTGAACATTATTACGGACCACCAGCATCCATTCATGCTTGACGACTGTCTTCTCCGGCGACAGCATCTTCCAGCTGAGTAACTGTCTGTATCACAAGATCGGAACTGAGCTTCAGCGGTTTCAGGAGCATGCTGACTTATTCACGTTCATGTGTTGGCCACCTAATCTGCCTGACTAAAACCCATTTTATCACATGTGGGGCCTTAAATGACGTCAACTCCGCGCCCACGATCGACGGTTCAGTTTACGAGAACTGCGTGACGTGTGTGTAGACATTTAGTGCCATATACTTCCGGAAATCTTCTGAATACTTTCGAAATGCATGCACGCTTTATTGCTGCTGTATTGCGTTCTAATGGTGGACCAACACGCTTTCAAGAAGATGGTTATAATATTTTCGATCGTTAGTGAAAGTGATCAACCCGTGGCTGTAGAATTACCTCGTTCCAAAATCACTGCCGTTACTATCACGTTATTGAAAACAACAAACAAATATGATGCTTTAGGAAAAGTTCAGGTGTACGTGATTGTTTCACTGTGAAAACGTCGATTGATGACAAAACCTCCTTCTGAACATCCGTCAGCTGTCCGAAAACACGAAAATGTAGAGAAAAATCGTGAACCTAAACCTGGACACAGATTGACAATTGAACGTATTGTAGACTTACCAGAATGAGATTTTCATTCTGCAGCGGAGTGTGCACTGATATGAAACTTCCGGACCGAGACTCGAACTCGGGACTTTTGCCTTTCGTGGACAAGTGCTCTACCAACTGAGCTACCCAAGCAAGACTCATCGCCCCTCCTCACAGCTTTACTTCTGCCAGTACCTCGTCTCCTACTTTCCAAACTTCACAGAAGCTCTCCTACGAACCTTGTAGAACTAGCACTCCTGAAAGAAAGGATATTGCGGAGACATGGCTTAGCCATAGCCTGGGGTATGTTTCCAGAATGAGATTTTCATTCTGCAGGTTCGCAGGAGAGCTTCTGTACAGTTTGGAAAGTAGAAGACGAGGTACTGGCAGAAGTAAGGCTGTGAGGACGGGGCGTGAGTCGCGCTTGGGTAGCTCAGTTGGTAGAGCACTTGCCCGCGAAAGGCTAAGGTCCCGAGTTCGAGTCTCGGTCCAACACACAGTTTTAATCTGCCAGAAAGTTTCGTATTGTAGAGTTGATTGTCTAGGAGCTCGTTTCAGCGTGTTTCAGCAGAAGCTTTTGAAATGAGACTGACAGCTGCAAGGTAGTGTCAGGGGTGCACACTGATCAACAAAATCTGCCACAACATACATCTTGCTCACCTGACGTTGTTCTGTGCGATTTGTTTTTGTCTTAGACACATGGAAGGATACCGCTGTGGCCACGTCAGACAGAGACAATGGAAGAGCTGTCAGTCAACACTGCAGACATTTCCAACAATGGAATCACCGAATGAACAAGTGAATTAAGTGCGACTGTGTGTACTCTGTAGATTCTTTTGTAAAAAGACTAAAATGCATAGCTCTTTATAAATGCCAGCTTTTTTCTGTAACCTCTCGCAACTTGTTTGAGTGGGAGGTTTTTTACGACGACAGAAATGTAGGTCACGAATTTTACATCACACTAAAAAAATAAATGCTTTCAGAAGGAATGACTCGAATGAGTCACACTAGGCAGATGCGTTGAACAGTCTATTAGAACAAGGTGAAAATGGCGCCGCATTAGCAAGTGAATCAGTTGGGACGAGTCAGGTTGTTTAGCCTCATGGGAACAAGTTTGCCATACTGTGGCGTTTTCATTAGTTCGGGAGACGTTTCATCAAAGATATGTGTGTGGAATCAGTGAATGGGAGAGGGTCGAACTTAGTGATGAATGGTATCGCATCGTGGAGCACAGCATGATTACTATCCTCTTCATACATACATCACGAACTGATAGTTTCAAGGACGTTGTGCGAAAGTGGTGCTCTGAGATGAACAGACTGACACACGAGAGGAAATCTTGAGGTCTCGCATCAAACAATCACCTTCGCCACTCATGGTTATTGTAACTGTTTATTCGTAACGTCCTCTATTGGAATTCCGACCGTTTAGCCATTTTCAAGTGGATTACAACAAAACAGCTAAAGCCGAGTGCACAAACACAATTGAATCGTTTCACTTACATAATGTCTTATGTATGACAGCTGTATTATAAAACGACACATTAATCACATTTGTTTTTCAGCAAACGTCAAAATTTTGAAAATATCTTACAAGTACATACAGTGTCCGGAATAAAGGTTCCAATTTTACAGATGATCTAGTATGCTTCATGGGAAGAAAAAAACTTGCTATACAGTGATCAGCCAGAACATTATGACCCGCTACCTAATAGCAGGTCTGTCCACCTTTGGCACGGATAACAGCGGCGACGCTCCGTGACATAGCTATGATAGGTGGCTGGAGGGAGTTGGCACCACATCCGCACACGAAAGTCACCTGATTCGCATAATTCCGGGGAGAGGGGCATGAGCTCTGACGCCACATCCAATCAAATCCCAGATGTGTTCGATCGGGTTCAGATCTGGCAAGATTGGGACAAGCAAATCAATTGGAACTCACCACTGTGTTTCTCGAACAGCTCCATCGCATTCCTGGCCTTGTGACATGGCACATTATCATGTTGAAAAAAGCCACTGCCGCCGGGAAATATGATCGTTATGAAGGGGTGTACGTGGTCTGCAACAAGTGTACGATACTCCTTGACGGTCATGGTGCCTTACACGAACTCCACTGGACACGTGGATGCCCAAGTGAATGTTCCCCACAGCGTAATGGATTCGTCGCCAGCTCGTCTTCCACAGTACAGGTGTCAAGGAACAGTTCCCCTCGAAAACGATAGATTCGTACCCTGCCGTTGGGATTCATCACACCATGCAGCGCTTTGCCACTGCGCCAACGTCTAGTGCCGATGGTCATGCGTCCAGTTCAGTCGTAGTTGCCGATGTGGTGTTAACATTGCCACATATATGGGTCGTTGGCTGCAGAGGCCCATCGTTAGGAATGTTTGGTGCACTATGTATTTAGGCACACTTGTACTCTGTCCATCATTACATTCTGATGTTACTTCCGCTGCAGTTCACCACCTGTCCTATTTTACCAGTCTGGCCAGTCTAAGAAGCCCGACAACAGTAATGAGGAGTGGCCGGACACCCCACGACGTCTGGATGTGGTTTCGCCTTTGTTTCGTCACGTGTGAGGACACTCAAGACAGCACTCCTCGGACACCGGACAAGTCGTGCAGTTTTCGAAATGCTCGTGCCAAGCCCCCGGACCATCACAATCTGCCCTCGATCAAACTCTGGTGGATAGTGTGTCTTCTCCATTCTTCACACGGATAGAACGCTCATTGATACCACATGCACCGTGCGTGTGTCTGACTAGCAGCCATCCTCGTCAGGTGATGCTGCTATCGTCTGGACGGGTTTATGTCGATAGTAGGTTGGTATACGACCAGTTTAACCAGCGGTCGTAAACCTCATATCGTCGGAGTTACGGGCTGCGAGTTTACTTGTGTATGAGGGCCATATCTTGCACACCAATCACTTTGGCACGAGACAAATGAGCAAACAGCATACTTACTACACGTTTATGCAGCACAAGGCGTTTACATTAGTATCAAGCACGCGACCAACACAAGAACACGTACGGTAATCCACAGCCTACTACAGAACGCAGTGTATCGGTCAGAAATGTCATTTACATCTGGTGTACTCGTAGTGTTCATATGGAACATTGTTTGTTGTGTCACAGCAGTACATTACTGCAATTTGTTTCTGTGCCCATCACTGGACGTACAGCTCCCAATGGAGACCAACTGTTCAACACAGATATGGCAGATACGGTATCTGCTAAGGGCAAACAGATGGAAGCAATCTACACGCATGTAAAGTATGTCGGTATGTTGCCAGACATCAAAGAAGCCGAAAGATGTTTAGTACCCTGTTCAGTGACTTTCGGAAACGTAATTGTTGCAACTCGCATACATGCTAAAAAGCAAAGGATATTACAACATTGGAGGACAACTGTGGAATGAGAGTCGGAGGAACAGCTGCAGCCGAAAGTGTTGTTAAGTCTTTTTTCCGAACAGTCCTCCATGAACTATAACTTTACCCCTACTATGAAGAGCAAGTCCAAGCTCTGCTGCCACACGGTCAGCTCGCGATATTTTAATTCTGCCAGTCGTTTCTCCAAACATGTGATCATCTACAGTTCACGACGAAGACGTTATTCTTTATTGAGGTGGGCTTCACGAGAGATGGTATCGTAAATTACAGTAATACGCACGTATGGGCAAATGCCGACCGCATGCAGTTCAAGAGAGACGTCAACAGTACACATTTAGTATCAACGTTTGGGCAGGCGTCCATAAGAACAGAATGCTAGATCCCAACGTTTTACACGACACATTGAATGGTGCTTGGTGTCGTATCATATTACCTATGTTGTTGGAGAATGTGCCATTACATGGACACCTGCAAGCGTGGTACATTGATGATGGAGTAATGGCCCATTTTCAACTTTGGGTGACGTGACACCTACCTAGCACGAGTCTTTCAGGAGCGATGGATTGGTAGGGGAGAGCCAGTACCTTGTCTTCCCATTCTTCTTACCTTTGGACTTTGGAGCATGCAAAAATCTTGACATACGCGGTCCCCATAAATGATGTGGATACATTGAGAGAACGCGTGTTCAATACCAAAGGTGTTGCAACGAAAGCGTGATTCCATGATCTAAAGGTGAAAACTTTAAGAAAGTGATGAACTGGACCTTTGTTAAAACTTACAATTTTTGCATATACTGACGTATTTTAGCTTTTTTTGTGAATACACAATCTATTGATTTTGTGTGGCATTCAATATTTACTTCTACCCTCACTGCCAGATTTATACATTTTCGTGGCAATTACTGAACGCCTCTTGAGTACGACAGAGGACTTCACTTAGACCCAGACCATATCGCCACCACAAGTGCATAATACTTGCAAATGGATGGTATTTTGGACAGGTTCGAATTAGTGACGTTATTTGTTTTATTAAGTCATACCACTGTCATTTTAAGAGTACCATTGTAAGTTTCATTTCGTTTGTATCCGAACAGTTCATATTTTTGTAATGCCTCTCGTTGGTTTATTGCCTATAATAGAAAAACAGAAGACAGACATTATTCGTTAATACTATAAACCATCACATTAACTAAAACAGTCTGATGATGCTCGGGCAATTTTTGAATTTCATAGCTGTAAAAAGCTACGGGTTCAACCCAATTCAAAGGGTATTCCCATCCTCAAATTTTATTGATTGTTGTTCGATAACGAGCGAAAATGATAAATATCTGAAAATGTTGGCTCACAAAGATAAGAGCAGTCAGTATTGCGTTCGAGCCAAGTTCCTGGACATATTTTTTGTTGAATGATCAGGCTGTATATCTACATCTACATGGATACTCCGCAAATCACATTTAAGTGCCTGGCAGAGGGCTCATCGAACCACCTTCAGTGCAAATTGATACATTTACCATTCCCGATTATCCCTGAAAGTTTGTAACATCAAAACGGAATCACCCTGTATACGATGAACATTACTTTAACCATCAGCATTCGAACAAGGGCTTTAATGAATGGGTGGCAGCATAGGCCACCGCCAAGGGTGCCAGCAGAGAAGGAACGCAAAAACTGACCAAAAAACAGAGAAAGATGAAGATAAAGATAAAGATAAAGGAAAGGAAAGTAAGATGGATTAAGAATTAACTGGCAGACACAGGTGTTTCTATCTTCCGTCTACGAGAAGAAGCCTGCTCCTCATCCAGCGACCGTAAACTTGTACGCTGATGCCACAGAGTCATTTCCTCCATGTATCAACGCACAGAAATTGATACTAACGAACAGACGTCTTTCGCTAACATGGTTTATGTGACAACAGTGCTCTTGGCTCACGTAGGTCTCGCCTACGGAAATCGCTCATATACTACTTCGATGGGATATAACAGGATCGCGAAGATCGGTGAATGATTGACGAAGCAAATATGGCATTTGATTTGTTCGAAGGCTTCCGAACTTTGCCTATTTTTACCGCCTAAGGTCTGCATCGAGACGTGACTGGAGGAAGCAAGCAATAGTGGAGGAGTTGACACACACACACACAGACACACACACACTGAGGTGACAAAAGTCATGGGGTACCTTCTCATATCGCGTAGGACTCCTGCCCGGCGTAATACAGCAGCTTGACTTGGCATGGACTCAGGAAGTCGTTGAATGTCATCTACGGAAGCGTTAATCCATGCTGCCTCTATAGCCACCCATAATTGCGAAAGTGTCGCCGGTGCATGATTTTATCCACCGACTGGCCTTTCCATTATGTCCCATAAATGTTCGATGGTATTCATGTCGGTCTAACTGGGTGGTCAAACCATTCACTCGAATTGTACAGAATATTCTTCAAACCAATCGCTAACAGCTGTGGCCCAGTGACATGGCATAGTGTCATCCATAAAAATTCCGTCGTTGTTTGGGAACCTGCAGTCAAGGAATGGCTGCATATGGTCTCCAGGTAACCGAATATAACCATTTTCGGTCAATTACACAGCGCATTTCATGTAAATGCAGCCCACACCATTATGGAGTCACCACCAGCGTGCACAATGCCTTGTTGACAACTTGGGTGGGTTCTGCGACACACCCGAACCCTACCATCAGCTCTTATCAACTGAAATCGGGATTCATCTGACTAGTCGACGGTTTTACAGTCGTCTAGGATTCAATCGATACGGTCACGAGCCCAGAACAGGCGCTGCAGACGGTGTCGTGCTGTTCGCAAAGGCTCTCGCGTCCGTCGTCTGCTGCCATAGGCCATTAACGTACATTTCGCCGCACTGTTCTGACGGATACGTTCGTCATAAGTCCCACATTGATTTATACGGTCATTTCACGCAGTGTTGCTTGTCTCTTAGCACTGGAAACTCTACAAAAATGCCACTGCTCTCGATCGTTAAGTGAAGGCCATCAGGCACTGCGTTGTCCGTGGTGAGACGTAACGTCTGAAATTTGGTATTCCCGCATGCTCTCGGAAAACTGAATTCCCTAACGACTTCCGAAATAGAATGCCCCATGCGTCTCGATCCAGCTACCGCTCCGCGTTGAAAGTCTGTTAATTCCCGTCGCAAGGCCATAATCACGTCGCAAACCTTTTCACATAAATCACCTGAGTACGAATGTCAGCTCAGCCAATGAAATGCCCTTTTATACGTGTGTACGCAATACCACCGCCATCTGTATATGCGTATGTCACTATCCCATTAATTTGTCACCTCAGTGTAACTTACCTGCCCTTCTGACCAGCACTTTTGCTATTCCCAGGTTTCGGTTGGTATGATTCAACTTTTTACAAACTTTATACAATTTGTAATTTATTAACTATAGCCATACATTTTCTTTGTTGTGTGCAATATTTTTCATCAAATCAGTAATGCTTAGTTTTTTTTTAAAGCGCAAAACTATAAAATCTGCGTAGAAACAATTGGAGAAATGTAGTTTTACAGGAGGTGGGGGGGGGGGGGGGGGGGATAACTTTGATAGCTCTGCCAGGGGTGCAGGATCACCTCAGTACGCATTTAATTCGAACCAAATTATCTCTCAGTCAAACGTCAACATCCTAGAGCAATCTAGTGGCTTCGGCTACATGACCCCTACTAGTTGTTATACAAGCTTTTCCAGATTAACACCTTGAGATACAGATGCGTAAATGTTTCTACATTCGACGCACTGAGTCCCGTTCCAAACAGTCGCCAAGATTCAGTGAGTGCGCCCCTCTTCCTTTTTGTCTCTGAGTACTATGGGACTTAATATCTGAGGTCATCAGTCCCCTAGAACTCAGAACTACTTAAACCTAACTAACCTAAGGACATCGCACACACCCATGCCCGAGGCAGGATTCGAACCTGCCACCGTGGCAGACGCGCGGTTCTGGACTGAAGCGCCTAGAACCGCTCAGGTACAACGGCTGGCTCTTCTTCTTTGCTTAAGCCCTTAGTTTTAGCCCCACGTCACGTGCCTACGAAGTCTTGCTCTTCTACATTACATAATATTAAGGAACGTTCAAAGAGAAAGAATCAGTTTTCATTCAATGCTGATGTTTCTACGCCTTTAGAAACACTACGCCGTGTCAGAGATAGTTAGTCCTAATCACACAACTGTCAATGAACCTTCAATTCTCACACGACTTTTGCTTGACTGGCGATTCTGATATGAAATAAGATGTGGATCAGTCGCATTGGCATGTGATGATAGCTTGGATACCGATATTGTTGCTGTATTTGAGAAAAGTGGAAAAAACAAGCAACACAGTAGCCACGTCATGACTTCGCAAAATAAGCATGATATCAATGCTATGGACAGGTTCCTGTCTTTCAGATCATTACTGTCAATAGTCAACTAATACCTAAAGGTCCCATCCTTCCTCTGCTCCTTATTTCCCCCTCCAATATTAGGCACTAACTCTTTTGCTCCCATTTCTTAGTTAATTCTTAGACGCTTCTCTTGCATCCAAGCTGCTAGTTCAAAACAACTTTGGACAGCCTGCTGTACAGAGCCTACCCATTTGTTCCCATACTTGTCAACATTCTCCGAAGAGCTGTGCTCGTCAATATGGCCTCTGGTTTTTGCATTCCTAACATGGTGTTGCCGTGAGAAACTGCATTTCGGCTGCTGAAACTCTGCCTTTACCTATAGATATAATGGACCTTGTTTCACTTCCAGAGAGATACATGTTTACCAAGAAGGAAAAGATGTCTTCCGTCTGACTTAATCTGAAGGTCTCATACTTACTTCTTATCTGTCATGTTATGTAGCACACCATGTAGTTGAATAATTTCCCACAGGTTTCCTCTTCTTAAATTACACATAGCTTTTACATTATTACACTATGTATGGTCAGCTTTTGTAATACTCTGTTATCTGCTTTACTGTAAAGAAGCCGTGATTATAGTATCCTTCCCTCCTAAGACCCGTTGCTCCTCAATTACGATACTTTCAAAACTATTTCTGGATACTTTGTATTAAACTTTTCGTACAGATTTTTCTCAGGTATTGCCTCAGTTCAGCTTGGACTGTCGTTGTTTCAGGTGTCTCAGACATTTTTTGCTTACTGTTTGTCTATCATGTTTATCAACCTCTACGGCAATAACGTGTATCTTTCAGCGTGCCTTATGAGTATAACCTCCTCCTTTCGGCCAGAATGTTGAAAATGGTGACTCAGGGTATCCACAACTGTAACCATTAGGCGGAAACAAACTACGGCAAAATTTGCTATTTTAATTTTGAATACAACAAAACAAAATTTCAACTTTTGCTGTAATTTTTTTCCCATTTGACCTCATACCTGGCACAGAGAAAAACTATATAAATAGCTCTTTCTTCATTTTTATATGGTGTAAATAGCACTTCTTCTATTGTGAGTGATTAAGTGAAATTCATCGTTCCTACATGAAAGCGAGTCAGAAAATGGAAGAAATACATCCAGTTGTGAAGCTTCCAACCACAGCACTTGTACAGAAAAAATCATAATCCACCCAAATGAAACCAGTATTCAACAGTTTACAGAGTCATTTCATTCTCCATATAACCCAACACAGACAGCAGTATCAAATTACTCTCACAATTCTCCAAGGACGCAAAATAATTGCCGGCCGGTGTGGTCGTGCGGTTCTAGGCACTTCAGTCTGGAATCGCGTGACCGCTACGGTCACAGGTTCGAATCCTGCCTCGGACATGGATGTGTGTGATGTCCTTAGGTTAGTTAGGTTTAAGTAGTTCTAAGTTCTAGGGGACTGATGACCACAGATGTTAAGTCCCATAGTGTTCAGAGCCATTTGAACCATTTGAAAGCAAAAAAATATTAATCTTGTTAAAGCAATAGTAATATTTGCAGAACAAACGTCCCAGTTACGACTTAACATTATATCACCACAGAGCCTCAATTAACTGCACCTACAGTTCCTGTACAGTTATCAAATAAATGGAGTATAATGTAAACGTAGGCTTTCGCGGCCGTTGTCAGAGTCAATAAAATTCTTCTGAGTTTGAGGCCGCATTATTATGTGTAAAATTCCGACGTTTCGGCGACTGTTGCAAGACATCTTCTTCAGGGTGTATTAGCAATACGCCCTGAGGAAGGCGCCTTGCAACAGTCGCCGAATCGTCGGAATTTTGCAGATGAAAATGCAGCCTCAAACCCAGAAGAATTTTATTAAATGGAGCGTAACTTTAAACTGAGATAATTATAAGCATCTTGGTGCATTGGTGAAAGCAACAGAACCATCAGTCTAAACAACACTCACTGTACTTATGAATTAATTCATGTGCATAAAAAGACAGAACGACTTGGATGTTGCATCTACAAGTAATAGCATATACACACATCAAAAAACGTTTTGCATCACCTCGGTTCCGAGAATTCCGGAACCTGTACAGAAAATCGGAATAAAGATCAACATAAACATCATTCCCACCCTTTTTATTGCCCAAGGAAACCACACATTGCATGTTGTACCACCATAAAGCGAGACCTTCAGAGGTGGTGGTCCAGATTGCTGTACACCCCGGTACCTCTAATACCCAGTAGCACGTCCTCTTGCATTGATGCATGGCTGTATTCATCATGGCGTACTATCCACAAGTTCATCAAGGCACATTTGGTCCAGATTGTCCCACTCCTCAACGGCGATTCGGTGTAGATCCCTCAGAGTGGTTGGTGGGTCACGTCGTCCATAAACAGCCCTTTTCAATCTATCCCAGGCATGTTCGATAGGGTTCATATCTGGAGAACATGCTGGTCACTCAAGCCGAGCGATGTCGTAATCCAGAAGGAAGTCATTCGCAAGATGTGCACGATGACGACGAATGCCTCGCCAATATGCTGCCGATATGGTTGCGCTATCGGTAAGAGGATGGCATTCACGTATCATACAGCCGTTACGGCGCCTTCCATGACCACTAGCGGCGTACGTCTGCCCCACATAATGCCACTCCAAAACAGCAGGGAACCTCCACCTTGCTGCACTCGCAGGAAAGTGTGCCCAAGGCGTTCAGCCCGACCGGATTGCCTCCAAACACGTGTCCGACGATTGTCTGGTTGTATGCATATGCGACACTCGTCGGTGAAGAGAACGTGATGGAAGTCCCGAGCGGTCCATTCGGCATGTTGTTGGGCCCATCTGTGCCGCGCTGCATGGTTTCGTGGTTGCGAAGATGGACCTCACCATGGACGTCGAGAGTGAAGTTGCGCATCATGCAGCCTACTGCGCACAGTTTGAGCCGTAACACGACGTCCTGTGGCTGCACGAAAATCATTATGTAACATGGTGGCTTTTCTGTCAGGGTTCCTACGAACCATAATAGGTAGTGGTCATCCACTGCAGTAGAAGCCCTTGGGCGACCTTAGCGAGGCATGTCATCGAAAGTTCTTGTATCTCCTCCTTGTCTGAACAACATCGCGTTGGTTTACTCCGAGACGCCTGGACACTTCCCTTGTTGAGAGCCATTCCTGGCACAAAGTAACAATGCGGACGCAATCGAAGCGCGGTATTGACCGTCTAGGCACGCTGAACTATAGTTAACACGAGCCGTGTACCTCCTTCCTGCTGGACTGACTGTAACTGATCGGCTGTCGGACCCCCTCCGTCTAATAGGCGCTGCTCATGCATGGTTGTTTACATCTTTGGGCGGGTTTAGTGACATCTCTGAACAGTCAAGGGGACTGTGTCTGTGATTCAAAATTCATAGTCAACGTCTATCTTCAGTTTATCTTCAGGAGTTCTGGAAACTGGGGTGATGCAAAACTGTTTTTTTAATGTGTGTATTAACCTCAAAAACTACCAAAAGCTAATTTGGAGCTTTCATATTACGAACTTCCAATTATTCCATAGAGTTACACTTAAAAGCTACAAAAAATATTTTATTACTTGCAGTATGATCCATCTTGGTGGCTGCACATTCATTGAATATGCCATTTCTAAGATTATGAACGAGATACTTAAAGTTAACTGTCTATAGGCTATAAAGAACGGATATGAAATGCGTACACCGACACAATTTTATATAAAAATGAAATCCCCTACTATATCCGCAGGACAGGACAGATAGTAAAATCTGTGGAAAGGGGCCAAATTGAGTGGCTGTCAGTTGCGCTCGAACATACTACTTTATTAATTTGACAAACATTACAAGACTAAAGAAAACATTAAAAACAGAGCAAGCCAAACATTAATTTTAGAACTTAATTCCCAGCTAAATGCGCCATTCAGACTCACTCCTCAAGGGCAAACCAACCTTAATTTAAAAGGCAGAAGGCCTCATGTTAAAACATTTCTCTAAATTAGGCTGAAGGCCCAAACAATCTTACGCCTTAAGGGCAAAACAACTTTAATGTAAAACCGGCTAGATGCTCATCAAAGGGCGCTCAGAAGTTTCCAAGGGTCGGCCTGGAATCCAAACACGAACGCTCGCTTAGGTGAGACAGGCAGTCGGCCCAACAATTCTCAATCCGACGGCAACCCAACCGACAGACAGCCAACGGACCCGCCAACGAGATAACGTCCGCTCCACCTGACCAGCACACAACGGGGAGTTCAATGGAACAACGCAGAAGGTATCGGCGCCCACAACGAATTGCACATTCAGCTGTCAAACTACACGCCGTGCTGGACAGCCACAACACCACGAGGAAAATTCACTGCCTGTATTTACGTCAACGGCCAGGGCAGGTAACCAGAACATTAACGGCCACAAGGCAGAAGATTCCGCTGGTGCACTTCAATTCAAAATAATCAAGTTGAGTTAAACTCCACAGGAGGCGGGCTAGAATTTCACCAACTTGAAAACACACGTTGTTGCTCGCGCTAAAGTCCAAACAGCCCACAATGTGAACATTTGTGGCTGGCTGATAGATTAAGTAAAGACTCAACTTTCGTGCCCGCATCTCGTGGTCGTGCGGTAGCGTTCTCGCTTCCCACGCCCGGGTTCCCGGGTTCGATTCCCGGCGGGGTCAGGGATTTTCTCTGCCTCGTGATGGCTGGGTGTTGTGTGCTGTCCTTAGGTTAGTTAGGTTTAAGTAGTTCTAAGTCTAGGGGACTTATGACCACAGCAGTTGAGTCCCATAGTGTTCAGAGCCATTTGCACCATTTGAACTCAACTTTCGTGTCCGGGATCGGTGAGCCACGGACCTCGTAGCAATGGGAACAGCCCCTTACACACCGACCGCGCGTGGACGCCGCCAGCGGCCTCCGGCCAGACAAGTACCACGGAGACTTCCTCGCTGCTCCGCGCCAACCGACCAACTGCCCAGTCCTGTAAACGGTGAAGGGACCAAATATACATTGGCAGATGAGACGACCAACCCAACGACCAACCAACTGTCGTCCCGCTCCGATCTCCCTCCGTCGGACAGCTCATGGGTGTCGCCAGCGGTCGGCGAGCACTGGCTGCCGGCGCCTCACTGGCGCTCTGTCCCCGACTTCACTGCTGCTGCGTCCCGACTGCAGTGCTGGTCCGTCTTCAACTCACCGCCAGACACACGACAACCCAGAAATACTATGGGTCGCTCCAGAGGTGGTACGACAGTGCACTTATCGATACGGGCTGCTGCTGCTGCTCGCCGACAAGTAAGGCAGGAAGTTAGTGACGCCAGTAAATGGAACAAGAAAACGAGGCGGGAGTAGCGTAATAGAAGGTGACAAACAATAAATGGCATGAACACGAGCCGTGCACGGCTCAAAAAATAGCTTAAGTTTCAAATGGCTTTGGTTACTATCACAGTAGTCACAGAAACTTATCCTGGCAGCAGATCGCCAGATAAAAGCTGTTTTGACCAGTGAGTGCATAGTAAGTTGGTATTAATGACCTAAGACTATCCCATTTTGTATGAATCTTGATACATTAACGAACAACAATGCCATCTGATGAAATATAAGATAGTAAGCAAAGTTTCATAGTGCAATGGAGCGTAAAATGGGACATTTAACATGAATTAAAGGAAGCCAAATAGAAACCAAGATATTCAGCCGTCTTAATGTAACCTGTTAGTGTAAATGCTTCTCTTCTTGTAGGAAAGATACGTGCTATATAGATGTAACCGCATACTCTATGTCCTAATATCTAACGACAAGAAAATGATTAACTCAAATGCAAAGTATCGAACCATTCGTTGCTACAGCACATGTCTTGAAGTTCTCTGGAACCCGCATTTACCTTATTTAGCTGAAAACTGTACATAGAATAGGAAAACACTTGTGACTGCTCAAGGTAGTGTATCAGAATATTAGTTTTGATGAAGGCTGTTCATTTTAAATGTGTTGTGGACGCACACGACACTAGCACGAACAAAGTTTAAATGAGTGCATATGTAAATGAGAACGAAAGTTTGTAGGACTGATAAATGATTTCGGGAGAGAGATAATTCGAGAGAGATTTTTAAACTGACTTCACTTATTATTCAGAAAAGAGAACTCATGACCAATATATGCAAATGTTCTCTACCAGACCGCATGGTTGTTTAATACCACATATTTACAAACAGTAAAAAAAATCATCAATACTGACAATACCGTTTAGAGAGTGGATATATAACGGACGACGCCATGAAAACAATTGATCCCCGTCATCCGAACAAAGAACCAACCTTGCTCACACGAATACACAGTTGTAAAAGAATGTCCCGTAGCTGCACCTGGAATCACGCCAATGCAGTGAAAGGCAGCAACGATCTCACCAGCAATACTGGACGCTGCAGCTTAGAAATCCCATCTCAACAATGCACAGGATAAATGTCTGAACTGGACAAACCGTCAGCATGCTGTATGATGTTAACAGCTTCAGACGGCGACCAAGAAAAGAATTCTGCCTGTCCACGTGGCCCTACCGAACCTGAAATACTATGTCAAGCAACCAGATTAACTGACAAGGCCACGCACTTAAAGTACACCTTGAAGAGTTACATTTTCAGTACTTAACCAAAGATAAGACTTCTCTAGCAGATAAAAAACTTGACTATAGAGTCTCTGAGTCATGCGAGTGACTCGCACTTAGTGCACTGATACATAACATGGAAGACGTTTATAACAGACACCTTTCAAATGCTCCGTTACTGTTCGATGACACATTGTAAACTATGATTCAGGGACTGATAAAATCATCCCTGAAGCGTGTGGTTAACTGAAGGCTCTTTTAAGAAACGAAATTTCGAATTTTTGTGTTACTTCCGACGCTTTGTTCCCAATATTCACTTCTCTGCATGTTGTTTTATCAACACTTCTACTGAATAATGGTCTGAGTCTATATCTGATCCTCTAAACGCATTCACATTGCTTGACACTTTTTGCCGCCTTCTCATTACAAAACAGTCAATAACTGATCTTGGCGCTGTTGCAAATATTACTTAGGTAGGAAGAATGAATTAATTATTAGAAGTCGAGTTAAATTACTCTTTCTCTCTGTGTACGCCTTCATCCTATGGGCCAACTATTTTAGAAATAATTGTCTCCGATATTCACGTTGAGATCTCGTGTGTTTATTACACAACCATTTCTACACTGAAGTGGTTCTGGCGCTGCAGTCCGGAACCGCGGGACTGCTACGGTCGCAGGTTCGAATCCTGCCTCGGGCATGGGTGTGTGTGATGTCCTTAGGTTAGTTAGGTTTAAGTAGTTCTAAGTTCTAGGGGACTTATGACCTAAGACGTTGAGTCCCATAGTGCTCAGAGCCATTTGAACCATTTTCTAAACTGAAGCGCCAAAGAAACTGGTGTATTCAAATGCAGAGATATGTAAACATGCAAAATACGGCGCTGCGGTCGGCAACGCCTATAGAAGACAACGAATGTCTGGTGCAGTTGTTAGATCGGTTACTGCTGCTGCAATGGCAGGTCATCAAGATTTAACTGAATTTGAACGTGCTGTTATAGTCGGCGCACGAGCGATGGAAAACAGCAACTTCGAGGTAGCGATGCAGTGGGTATTTCCTCGTACAACCATTTGACGAGTGTACCGTGAATATCAGGATCCCGGTAAAACATCAAATCTCCGACATCGCTGCGGCGGAAAATATCTTGAAAGAACGGGACCAATGACGATTGAAGACAATCACTGAACGTAGCAGAAGTGTAGCCCTTCCGCAGATTGCGGTGATTTCAATGCTGGGTCATCAACAAGAGTAAGCATGCGAACCATTCAACGAAATATCATAGATAATGGTTTCGGAGCCGAAGATCCACTCGTGTGCCTTTGATGATGGCACGACACAAAGCTTCACGCCTCGCCTGGGGCCGTCAACATCGACATTGGACTGTTGATGACTGGAAGCATATTGTCTGGTTGGACGAGTCTCGTTTCAAATTGTAACGAGCGGATGGAGGTGTACGGGTATTAAGACAACCTCACGAATCCATGGACCCTGCATGTCAGCAGGGCACTGTTCAAGCTGGTGGAGACTCTGTAATGGCTCAAAATGGCTCTGAGCACTATGGGACCTTCTGAGGTCATCAGTCCCCTAGAACTTAGAACTACTTAAACCTAATTAACCTAAGGACATCACACACATCCATGCCCCAGGCAGGATTCGAACCTGCGACCGTAGCGGTCACGCGGTTCCAAACTGTAGCGCCTAGAACCGCTCGGCCACTCCAGCCGGCAGACTCTGGTATGCTGTGGGGCGTGTGCGGTTGGAGTGATATGGGAGTCCTGATACGTCTAGATAGGACTCTGACAGGTGATACGAACGTAAGCATCCTGTCTGATCACCAGCATCCATGCACGTCCATTGTGTGTTCCTACGGACTTAAGCAATTTCAGCAGGACAATGCGACACTCCACACGTCCAGATTTGCTACCGAGTGGCTGCAGGAACACTCTTCTGAGTTTAAACACTTCCGCTGGCCACCAAACTCCCCAGACATAAACATTATTGAGCATATCTAGTTATATTCATAGTGTGAATTCCCTCCAATACTACTTCAGACATTAGTCGAGTGGATGCCACGTCGAGATGCGGCACTTGTGCTTGCCCGCGGGGGCCCTACACGATGTTAGCCAGGTGTCCAATTTCTTTGTCTGTTCAGTCTGTCACCTTCATTAAGGGCAATTTGGAACTGTTTACAAAAACTTCCCGATTCTTCTGATTGTCGTATTTCTGGTTCATATGGACCATTTAAATTAAATTAACCTCATTGTAACCTCCGTTTTACAGTAGTTATTATTTCCCTGCACCATTTAGATGACTATATGATATTCTTCCACGAAAAATTAATCAGAATTACGACTTCTGCTACTGCTTTCCTTTCCTTTGTAACTTCTCCATATATCCCGGCGTAATCTCATAAGCTCATAGTTAATTTTGGTTTCTTATTCGTTTCGTTAACTGTGGTTAGTTGCACTCTTCTTGCAAGTTCAGTTTATGATTCCACGGTTTTGTATCCAATACCACGAATATTGCAGATCTGATGTTCAGATATCTTGCCCTTGTTATTCTGCCTTGTTCGTCATGCAGCATCCGCTCGGGCTTCCGTTCACGTATACGAAATACAGACTTACAGACTAGGCGAGCTATGTGTACTCTGCCTCTAGAACGGTTCGCTACACAAAAATTCCGACCATTCAGTTGGTGTGGGACGGCTACTATTTTTTCCCGAGCGCTCGCATGCTAACAAGAATATACCGGCCGCAATCTGCATTCCTATTCCGGCGAAGACCGTGCGGCCCCTTATCTGGCTCGTTCCCTCCTAACCCGTGAGAGCGGAGCGCACACATCTCGTTACCAGGTAACAGCCGCGAGCTGCTCAAGCAGTTCCTAGCCCAAGCGCGAAACTGGAGGCAGCTTCCACGTTACCAAAAGCAGGGGGTCGGGCTCAGCAAGTGTTCCACTGTGCAGCCATAATATATCTGTTTACTGTTCTACATTTAAAATACATCTAAAAATATAAGGAAATAAGTAACACGTGGTGGCCATATAATAATGGCCGTGCAAAGTCGCAATTAAGAACAAGAATCGAGCACAGAAATTAGCCGTAGTGTCGATAACACTTTAAATATAGTAGCTCAGATGCACGCAAGTATTATGCAAGGAATGGATGGCTATAAAATGGAGGGAATGTAAGGGTTGCAAAAAAAAACTAAGTGTATAATATATAAGTATATATAATATATAAAGAAGACCTAAAAACACTTTTTTTATGTGGCACAAATGTCACAGGTGCGCCAGTTTCCCCGCTAGGGATAATTTAAACGTTTGACGCGCTCAACTTCCGTTACGCTAACGTTCTCAATTGTTTTGACTGCTTCGTATGCAACACGTTGACACTGGAATCTGATTTGCAACATAATTACACTAAAGAGCCAAAAAAAACTGGTACACCTGCCTCGTATCGTGTAGAGCTCCCCGAGCACGCACAAGTGCCGCAACACAACGTGGCATGCACTCGACTAATGTGTGAAGTAGTGCTGGAGGGAAACTACACCATTAATCCTGCAGGGCTGATCATAAACCCGTAAGAGTACGACGGAGTGGAGATCTCTTCTGAACAGCACGTTGCACGGCATCCCAGATACGGTCAATAATGTGTATGTCTGGGGACTTCGATGGTCAGCGGAAATATTTAAACTCAGAAGAGTATTCGTAAAGCCACTCTGTAGCAATTCTGGAC
Source organism: Schistocerca cancellata (assembly GCF_023864275.1). Lineage (NCBI taxonomy): Eukaryota > Metazoa > Arthropoda > Insecta > Orthoptera > Acrididae > Schistocerca > Schistocerca cancellata. The sequence goes on along the minus strand of NC_064630.1, from coordinate 566,104,137 downwards.
TTGTGGGATGTTGCATTGTCCTGCTGGAACTGCCCAAGTCCGTTGGAATGCACAGTGTACATTAATGGATGCAGGTGATGAGACAGGATGCTACGTATGTGTAAGCTGTCAGTGTCGTATCTAGACGTATCAGGGGTCCCATATCACTCCTCTTGCACACGCCCCTCACCATTACAGAGCCTCCACCGGCTTGAACAGTCCCCTGCCGACATGCAGGGTCCATGGATTCATGAGGTTATCTCCATACCCGTACGCATAAATCCGCTCCGAAAGCCCATATCTATGATGTTTCGTTGACTGGTTCGCATGCTGAAACTTGTTGAAGGTCCAGCATTGAAATCTGCAGCAATTTGCGAAAGAGTTGCACTTCTGTCACGTTGAACGATTTTCTTCATCTGTCGTTGGTCCCGTTCTTCCGACCGCAGCGATGACGGAGATTTGATGTTTTACCGGATTCCTAATATTCACGGTACATTCGTGAAATGGTCGTACGGGAAAATTCCAATTTTATCGTTGCCTCGGAGATGGTGTTTCCCATCACTCGTGCGCCGACTATAACACCGTGTTGAACTCTCTTAATTCTTGGTAACCTGCCATTGTAGCAGCAGTAACGGTTCCAACAACTGTGGTCTTATATAGGCGTTACCGACCGCAGCGCCGTATCCTGCCGATTTACATATCTCTGTATTTGAATACGCATGCCTGTGCCATTTTCTTACTACCTGCAAGTGTAAGTTTTCATCACTGTTTGCAGCGTCCACAACCCTGGATAGGCAATTACATCATTATTGTTTATGTTTGAAAGTTTTTACTGGTGTTTAGACCGAGCGAGGTGACGCAGTGGTTGGCACATTGGACTCGCATTCGGTGGACGACGTTTCAAACCCGCCTCCGGCCATACTGATTTAGGTTTTCCGTGATTTCCCTAAACTGCTTGAGGCAAATTTCGTGGTGGTTCTTTTCAAAGGGCACGGCAGACTTCCTTTCTTATCCTTCCCTAATCCGATGGGGCCGATGACCTCGCTGTTTCATCCCCTCCTTCAAATCAACCAACCTTTTACTGATTTTTTATAGATTCTTGACGGCTGATTAAAATCTAATCGCGTTAGCAGATATACATCTTATTTATGTGGATGCACGACGCAAGAATCGAGCAGAACGTATGCTGAACGATTTCCCGAGAGGAGTTTACGAAATCATGTTACATATCAGTGACTTTGGAGAGAAGAGAACCACTTGTATGAATATCAAGAGCTCAGATGGCAACCCAGTTCTAAGCAAAGAAGGGAAAGCAGAAAGGTGGAAGGAGTATATAGAGGGTTTATACAAGGGCGATGTACTTGAGGACAATATTATGGAAATGGAAGAGGATGTAGATGAAGATGAAATGGGAGATAAGATACTGCGTGAAGAGTTTGACAGAGCACTGAAAGACCTGAGTCAAAACAAGGCTCCGGGAGTAGACAACATTCCATTAGAACTACTGATGGCCTCGGGAGAGCCAGTCATGACAAAACTCTACCATCTGGTGAGCACGATGTATGAGACAGGCGAAATACCCTCAGACTTTAAGAAGAATATAATAATTCCAATCCCAAAGAAAGCAGGTGTTGACAGATGTGAAAGTTACCGAACTATCAGTTTAATAAGTCACAGCTGCAAAATACTAACGCGAATTCTTTACAGACGAATGGAAAAACTGGTAGAAGCCGACCTCGGGGAAGATCAGTTTGTATTCCGTAGAAATGTTGGAACACGTGAGGCAATACTGACCTTACGACTTATCTTGGAAGAAAGATTAAGAAAAGGCAAACCTACATTTCTAGCATTTGTAGACTTAGAGAAAGCTTTTGACAATGTTGACTGGAATACTCTCTTTCAAATTCTGAAGGTGGCAGGGGTAAAATACAGGGAGCGAAAGGCTATTTACAATTTGTACAGAAACCAGATGGCAGTTATAAGAGTCGAGGGGCATGAAAGGGAAGCAGTGGTTGGGAAAGGAGTGAGACAGGGTTGTAGCCTCTCCCCGATGTTATTCAATCTGTATATTGAGCAAGCAGTAAAGGAAACAAAAGAAAAATTCGGAGTAGGTATTAAAGTCCATGGAGAAGAAATAAAAACGTTGAGGTTCGCCGATGACATTGTAATTCTGTCAGAGACAGCAAAGGACTTGGAAGAGCAGTTGAACGGAATGGACAGTGTCTTGAAAGGAGGATACAAAATGAACATCAACAAAAGCAAAACGAGGATAATGGAATGTAGTCAAATTAAGTCGGGTGATGCTGAGGGAATTAGATTAGGAAATGAGACACTTAAAGTAGTAAAGGAGTTTTGCTATTTAGGGAGTAAAATAACCGATGATGGTCGAAGTAGAGAGGATATAAAATGTAGACTGGCAATGGCAAGGAAAGCGTTTCTCAAGAAGAGAAATTTGTTAACATCGAATATAAATTTAGGTGTCAGGAAGTCGTTTCTGAAAGTATTTGTATGGAGTGTAGCCATGTATGGAAGTGAGACATGGACGATAACTAGTTTGGACAAGAAGAGAATAGAAGCTTTCGAAATGTGGTGCTACAGAAGAATGCTGAAGATAAGGTGGGTAGATCACGTAACTAATGAGGAGGTATTGAATAGGATTGGGGAGAAGAGAAGTTTGTGGCACAACTTGACTAGAAGAAGGGATCGGTTGGTAGGACATGTTCTGAGGCATCGAGGGATCACAAATTTAGCATTGGAGGGCAGCGTGGAGGGTAAAAATCGCAGAGGGAGACCAAGAGATGAATACACTAAGCAGATTCAGAAGGACGTAGGTTGCAGTAGGTACTGGGAGATGAAGAAGCTTGCACAGGATAGGGTAGCATGGAGAGCTGCATCAAACCAGTCTCAGGACTGAAGACCACAACAACAATCAGTGACTTGCGGGCACCTTCGTGAAATAGGATCCCTGGAGCCGACCAACGGGAAAGTGGTCTCCCCCGCAGTGTGTGAACTATTCAGTTTGAGGAAGCTGTGTTACAGCGAACTGAGGTCAACTCCAGTACTAACACACGATCCATAGTGAAGGAACCAATTACTTCCAACGCCAATGTGTGGAACGTTCTGCACAAGATGGTCAACCATTCATTCAAGTATCAGAATGTAAAATACCTATCAGCTGATGACTTTTCTCAGCGTCTGGAGTTCTGCCAGTGGTATCAATACCAAAATGCATGTTTTGTATACTGACGAGGCTGCCCACACAAAGGAAGGAATATCCCACAGCAACAACAGCTATATCTGGGAGTTAGGAAATACTAAGGCAAATCTTGTGTTCCACCATCAACAAAGATTTTCCATAAACGTGTTTGCTGGTGTTGTTTACGATTGTCGGATTGGGCCGTTTCTTCTGCCTAATACGTATAATATAGGAAATTATCATATCTTTCTCCGTGAGGTTCCACCGAAAGTGGTGGAGAATTTCCCACTAGCAATAAGGCAACAATTAAAGGTTCCGGCATGACTAGGTCCAACTTTGCCGTTGAAGGCGCAGAATAATTAGGCAAAATTTTCCCCAATGTTGGATTGTGAAGGAGGTGGGCCAAAACCGTGGCCAACACGTTTTCCCGACCTCCCTCCTATGGATTTCTTTTTGTGGAAATAGTTGACACCGATAGATCTCGTTGCCCGTTTATCTGAAGCCGCAGCAATTATTTGTGAAACACCTGGATGCTTTCAATGTGTTAGACATGTATTAGCACGAAGATGCGAGTTGTACATCAATGTAAACAGACGACATTTTGAGCAATATCTTTAAAACAATATTCATTACACGACAGTTAGAACACCGTCTCTGAACATCATTATCATCAAACCCTCCATGAACTCCTAGCAGGGAGTGTTTCTTTTTATTTCCTCTAAAAACACTAAAATTTTGTATATGTATTCTTTTACGCCCTACGTAGAGTATCTAAACCAGGGCAATGAAATTCAAGACAATATTATAGAAAAGGAAGCTTCAGTAAATAGGAATTTGACAGAGCACTAAAAGAGCTAAGTCTAAACAATCGTGAAGAAAAATAAAAACACCTACAGCCGTCCTTATGATCTTATTCTATTTTGTCAAAATATAATAAAATCATAAGGACGGCTGTGGGTGTTTTTACTTGTTGTCACGATAGCAAATGGCCGACCTCTTGCTTAAAGGATGGACATATAAAAGTCTAAACAAGGTCCCTGAAATAGACGGTATTCTCTTCGAATGACTGAGACCCTTCGGAGAGCCTACCAAACAAATTCTATTCCAAATGGTGTGCAAAATATGCTAGACACGTTAAATACTCTTAAACTTCAAGCAAAATGTAGTAATTCTAATTCCAAAGAAGGTAGGTGCTGACAGTTGTGGATATTAGCGATCATGATTGCAAAATACTGTCATAATTTATTTACAGAAGAGTGGAGAGACGCGTACAAACAGACCTCGGGTAAGATCACTTTAGGTTCCGGAGAAATGTAGGAACACGGAGACAGTATTGACACTACGACTTTTCTTCGAAGATGAAGAAATGCAAGGCTATATTTGTAGCATTTGCAGATTTAGAGAAAGCTTTTGACAATGTTGACTGGAACACACTTTTAAAATTCAGAAGGTAGCGCAGTGCGAAAGATTTACCAAATTTTTGTATGGAAACCATTTATGCAGTTATAAAAGTTGAAGGAATCTGTAGTTGAGACGAGAGTGGGGCAGAGTTGTAGCCTATCGCAGATATTACTCAGTCTGTACATTGAGAAGGATGTAAAAGAAACCAAGGAGAAATCTGTATCACGAATTAAAATTCAGGAGAAGAAATTAAAACTCTGAGATTTTTCGATGGCACTGTAATTCTGGCAGAGGTTGCAGAGGACTCGTAAGACCAGTTGGACGCAGTAAATAGTGTGTGGATACGAGGTTATAAGTAGTTAATCAAGGAAAGTAAAATAAATGTAATGGAATGTTGTCGAGTAAAATCTGGCGATGCTGAGGGAGTTAGATAACGAAATTACAGTTTTGCCATTTGGGCAGCAAAACAGCTGATGACGGCCGAACAAAATGCACTCTGTCAATAGTAAGAAAAGTGTTTAAGAAAAACCAAAAGTTCTTAACATCGAATACAAAAGTATTCTCTGAAAAAATTGTTTGGAGAGTGATGTTATTTGGGAATAGAACGCTGATATTAAATACTACAGACAGGAACAGAATAGAAGTTTTTGAAATATGGTGCTGAGGGAGCAAAGTTAGATGGGTATATGGGATAGCTAATTAAGAGGTACGGAATCAAATTGGGACGATGCGTTGACAGGACACGCCCTGCGGCACCAATGAAAGCTCATATGGTAATCGATGGGAGTGAGTGTACGGAGGGGGGGGGGGGGGGGGGGAGGCGGTAGATATTGTGAAAGGAGACCAATCCAATAATTGACTATAGCAGGACGATTCAAGTGGATGTAAATAACAGTAGTTATACGGAGATAAAAAGACTAGCGGGTAGAATGCATCAGATCAGTCCTTAGACCGAAGATCACAACAGCACAAACATCGAACGCCTTCCAGGAGTGAAGAAACACGACTCCAACCTGGACGTCTTTTTACTTCCTTGCGGATCTCTTACACGCGATGATAAAACGTGCTCCACATGTCTACAATGACTGACAATTTTCAGTCGGTCAGGGAGGCGCACTCTGATGGCACAAGTGGTAACGCACTCATTTCGAAAGGCAGGCATCCGGGATCGAGTCCCCGTCGGGCCCAAACAAATATCGTTAAATACTGCACATAACATTCAAGAGCCAACCATCAGCTATGTCTGCCATGTTCACTCACTGCCACTACTTCTACATACCCTCTTATGATACCTGAAATCGCACAGCGCACTTTCGGTGGCGAGACCAGGCACTTTTTCGCTAGATAGTGTGCGTTCTAAGGAGATCATTCAACGCCGTTATTCGGCCTTAGCTGTGGCCTACACGCAATAGCCAGTTTGAACGAGCTCCATAAACTCAATGGCTAATGGTGAGGAGTTAATTGTAGACGTTCTTGCACCTCGCCCTAAGACAGAAACGGCAGAGTAGCAATGCAGTCCTACGGGAGTCTCATGTATCCCATATTGAAATTGACGAATACGCTGCTTTATTCGATACAGTCCTAATTCAGAAAGTGAAATTATCAGTCTGACAAAAAAAAAGTGAAGCACCCACAAGAAATGGCCGGATGTCAATGCAACATCGTACTCGTACATACCACCGGTGTGTGTGTACATAATCAGAATTGCAGTTCTCTGTGACAGGTAGTGCCACCACCAGAGTGCATTAGTGCCGCTCGTGTTTAGTGTTGTTACCAGGCCTGAAAGGGCATACAAGGGTCGTTAACAACGCCAGATATTGAGTGATTGCTGTGAAGAACACTGAGATGCCATGTACTCATTTGAGACAAAATTATCAGCACCTGACAGGGTTTGAAAGGGGCCTCATTGTGGGTCTCCATTTCGTCAGCTGGTCGAATCGTGAACATTTACGGGGCTTACACGTGCGACAGTGGCCAGAAGCTGCACTGCGTGGGAACGCAATGGCAGACATTGTCGTCGTCACGGTTCTAGTCGGCTACTTCTGGTCACCACGGAAGAAGATCTCCGTATTGCGCACTAAGCAAACTGTAGTTGTTCACACCTGCACCTGCCATCCGAGGACAAGTAGTGGACTCCATGAAATATTCTGTGTTATTCCGCGCCATTGGTTAGAGACTAGCAGTAGGAAGGCTAGGAAATTACCATCCCCCATGAGAAAGCTGCCGTTAACGCCAAAACATAAACGGTCACGTTTGGAGGGATGGCGTGGTCAGGAAGCACGGACTGGTGATGAATGGTGTCGCATTGCGTTCATCGATGAATCTTGGTTCTGCACTACTCCGGAAGACGACGGTCGTCGAGTGCGGCAGCAGTCTGGGGAGAGGTCCCCTTCTTCCAATGTTTCGGTAGCCACAGCGCTTTTACTCCCAGGTTCATGGTGTGGGGAACCTCTGGGTGTGTCTTAAGTGATTGAGGAGGCCCTGACGGCATCGTACATTCTTATGTGTTACCTGTCAAGCGTGGTGCGGTTTTTCAAGCTGACAATGCTCGTCCATTGAGGTACTCCCGTGACCAGACCTGGCACCGATAAAACATCTGTGGTACCAGTCAGACGCCGTCTACAGTCCAGCCCCAGTATCAATAATATCAAGGATCAGTTATAACAGTGGTGGACCATCGTGCTTCAGGAGAGGATACAATAGCTTTGAGATACCTTTCCAAAATCGAATCAGTGCATGGATGTAAGTCAGAGTGGGTGCAACATCACGCCGACAAATAGGCTCAATCTGCCAAGTTCTCTGTAAATTTTATTCAATTTTGTAATTGTGAAATAACATCACATGCCCTCTGAAGCAGTGAAGTGTCGCTTCATTTTCTTCTCCCCCTCTAGGTGCTTCACGTCTTTATGTCGGGCAGTGTACTCCTTTTATTTTATTTTATTTTTACACATCTAGCTCCGTAGGACCAAATTGAGGAGCAAGTCTCCAAGGTCATAACGTGTAAGTACATGGAATTACAACATAAAAGCGATAGCAGACAAGCTATAAGTTTATATAAACCCACTCAACAATACAGCATAGGAATCAGATTAATTTTTCAAGGAACTCCTGGACAGAATAGAAGGCGTGACCCATGAGGAAACCCCTCAGTTTCGATTTGAAAGCGCATGATTTACTGCTAAGATTTTTTAATTCTTGTGGTAGCGTTTTGAAAATGGATGTAGCAGTATACTGCACATCTTTATGCACAAGAGTCAAGGTAGTGAGATCCAAACGCAGATTGGTTTTCTGCCTAGTATTAAGTGACTAAAAGTTGCTAATTCTTGGGAATAAACTGGTATTGTTAACAAAAAACGACAGTAAAGAATGTATATATATTGACAGGGAAAAGTCAGAAAATGTAGTTTGTAACATGCCCATGTCGAGTCAATGTTTCCTAGAGCCCTAAACAGAATATGGTTGTTTAAACAGAATTTCCTTAAGATCAAGAACCACGTCGTCGAACACATTGGCAAAGTCTTTCAGTGTAGTACATCAGTAGGTGGCTGTGTCCTCAGATAACATCAGATTTCCATGATCAGTCAAACGATGTCATCAACTGCGTGAATGTTCGAAGTGATTCAGGATGACCGCTACGGTCGCAGGGTCGAATCGTGCCTCGGGCATGGATGTGTGTGACGTCCTTAGGTTAGTTAGGTTTAAATAGTTCTAAGTTCTAGGGGACTGATGCCCACAGCAGTTAAGTCCCATAGTGCTCAGAGCCATTTGAACCATTTTGATTCAGGATGGCCGATGCCGATCCCTCTGTACTGTTCAAATGGTTCAAATGGCTCTGAGCACTATGAGACTCAACAGCTTAGGTCATAAGTCCCCTAGAACTTAGAACTACTTAAACCTAACTAACCTAAGGACATCACACACATCCATGCCCGAGGCAGGATTCGAACCTGCGACCGTAGTGGTCACGCGGTTCCAGACTGAAGCGCCTAGAAACGCACGGCCACACCGGCCGGCCCTCTCTACTGTCCACGTGCCATAGTTGGTAGGCACCACTAGATGTGAGCTCCTCCTAAGGCGCTTGTTCTGTGTCGATATCGCTGGGTGAGTTGGAGCCTGAGTCGCCATTTGGCTGGCATATGCACGCATCACCTCGGTACCGAGAGTTCCGGAACTTGCACAGAAAATTGGAATGCAGGTCAACATAAACATCATTTCCGCCCTTTTTATTGCTCATGAAAATCACACATTCCATGTTGTACCCCCATATAGCGAGACCTTCAGAGGTGGTGGTCCAGATCGCTGTACACACCCATACCTCTAATATCCCAGTAGGACGTCCTCTTTCATTGATGCATGCCTGCATTCGTCGTGGGATACTATCCATAAGTTCATCAAGGCAGTGTTGGTCCAGATTGTCTCACTTTTCGGAGGCGATTCGGAGTAGATCCCTGAGAGTGGTTGGTGGGTCACGTCTTCCATAAACAGCTCTTTTCAATTTATCCCAGACATGTTCGATAGGGTTCATGTCTGGCCAATCTGGTCGAGCAATGTCGTTATCCTGAAGGAAGTCATTCACAAGGTGCGCACGACTGGGGAGCGAATAGTCGTCCATGAAGACTAATGCCTCTCCAGTATGCTACCGATATGGTTGCGCTATCGGTAGGAGGATGGCATTCACCTATCGTACAGCAGCTACGGCGCCTTCCATGACCACCAGCGGTGTACGTCGGTCCCACATAATGCCACCCCAAAATATCAAGGAACCTCCACCTTGCTGCACTCGCTGGACAGCACAGTGTGTCTAAGGCATTCAGCTTGACCGGGTTGCCACCAAAGGCGTCTCTGACGATTGTCTGGTTGAAGGGATATGCGACACTCATCGGTGAACAACGTGATGCCAGTCCATTCGGCATTTTGTTGGGCCCATCTGTACCGCGCTGCATGGTGTCGTGGTTGCACAGATAGACCTCGCCATGGACGTCGGGAGTGAAATTGCACATCATGCAGCCTATTGCGCACAGTTTGAGTCGTAACAAGACGTCCTGTGGCGGCACAGTTGAGAGCCCCTCCTGGCACAAAGTAACAATGCGAACGCGATCGAACCGTGGCATTGACCGTCTAGGCATGGCTGAACTACAGACAACACGAGCCGTGTACCTCCTTCCTGGTGCAATGACTGGAAGTGATAAGCTGTCGGACCCCCTCCGTCTAAGAGGCGCTGCTCATGCATGGTTGTTTACATCTTTGGGCGGGTTTAGTGACATCTATGAACAGTCAATGGGACTGTGTCTGTGATAACAGTATCCATAGTCGACGTATGTCTTCAGGAGTTCTGGGAAGTGGGCTGATGCAAAACTTTTTTTGATGTGTGTAGATGACACTACATGTAAACTCACGGGAGATAAGGAAAGGATAGGTACTTCATTTCAGTTTCTATAATAAAAGGTAAGATCACCAGCCACTTTAATTTTTGTGTAATTTCCTTGGCCTTTACGCCACATACCGACGGAAACACACTCATTTATTTTTCAGTGATTCCTGGTCCTCACTACAAATGGCATATCAGACGTGAAATAGGACCGACCCAGGTCCTGGTTGTACACTTCATTTACTTGAAGGGTGCGATAAATAGAGCTATCTCTGCTATTGAAAGTTTCCAGTCCAGCAACGGCCTTCACTGTATCTCCAGGATACCGCAAAATTGCAGCACTGACCCAACCATTTCCACGTTATTTGTATCTTTCTGCTCCAGTGTAAAGGACACATCGGCGAAACACGCACAGCCCTTGCTGAACAACTTGCGCTCCCGCATTACTATCGGTCGTAACTACTATATTGTCGTTGGTCTTACTGATCGTCACGCGAGAACGCCTAAATCTCCGTGGCATCTGTTCGTCGTCCAATTCTGTTGCACGAGCAGCTGCACGCGACTGACGCCGTCTAAACGTATTCATTTCTTACACAGCGAGCGGTTAACTCAACCGCAACTTCCTGCTGCGTCAGCAGTGGAAGAGAGGGATACAGACGTGTGAAAAAGCATGTCGGTCCTCGCTGAAAGAGTCCTTTATTATTGTTGGCTGGCAGATCCCGACGGGTAGCTTTAGCCGCCTGATCGGATATTGTTTCTTCCTTAGTACACAAGGGCCGATTTGGAAGCGGTGTAACAGAGTTCTGTCTTAAGTATATCTATTGAATGTAGGTGATTATAACGGACGTGTGTATCGTGTGGTGTCACTTTTGGGTTTCATGACGGCGAGAAAATGGTGAGATGATATAAGCAGTGTTGTGAAGTCATGCAAAAAAGCAACAAAGAAATTAGTAAATGATATTTTTGTAAAACTTACCGACATTTCCACAAATGGCCAACCAACAACATTTAAAAAAATACAGCTAATCCAGTTTTGAATTATACCTCTTATTAACCTAGTAGACCATCAAGAAATAATAAACAGAGCTAAAAGTTCTAAGCTGTTGAGAAAATGTTCAGTTTCGGCTACTTTCAAGTTGAGAATAATTGCCAACTTTAGGGATACAAAAGTTAGTTACTTAACATATTTTCATTCTTGTGGGATACTATTGTAGGGTAAGAACTCACAAAATCTATTTATTGCACAATGGAAAGTAGTTAGAATTGTGTTTTGCGCTCACATACGTACGTCTTGTTGCTATCACTTGAAGCAGCTGGGAATATTAACGACAGCCTGACAGTGGCTGGCCGGTGTGGCCGAGCGGTTCTAGGCGCTTCAGTCTGGAACCGCGCGACCGCTACGGTCGCAGGTTCGAGTCCTGCCTCGCGCATGGATGTGTGTGATGTCCTTAGGTTAAGTAGGTTTAAGTAGTTCTAAGTTCTAGGGGACTGATGACCTCAGATGTTAAGTTGCATAGTACTCAGAGCCATTTGAACCAGCCTGACAGTACATTTATTTCCTTGTGAAATTTGTTGTCAACAATAACTCTAAATTTGAGAATAACAGAGATATTCGCAAGTACAACACGAGAAAGGAAAATGATCAGCCTTACTCTTTAATGAATCTAGCTTTGGCACAGGAAGGGGTGAAATATGCAATACATGCAAATAAAGTGACTGACAGATAGGAGAATTGTGTCCAGTGTGGAATAAAGGTGTTTCTCATTACCAACTCCTTCTGTACGACACAGGAAGTCGTGAGTAAAAGAAATTGATCATTTGTACGAAAAATTATGTAAATGGGCAGCATATTTTTCCTTTTTTTATAACTATACAAAGTGTAAAAAAACAATATTTGACAGTGCTCTGGCTAGATAAGAAGAAATCCTTTTTTGTGAAAGGATAGGGGTCCATGAAGATTTAGGCTCTACTGTGTCCAGAGACAGTGTTCAGACTGCCGTGTGATGAATATTGTTTTAGACATGTCTGTGCTGAAAATATTGTCCGCTTACAGTAATGCACAATTGGCATCTGCGTGTTAGTGGTTGCCTAACATGCTTAAAACAAGCAGGTGTTCCATGAATAACGGCTGCACCTTCAGAAAAAACGGCTGACCTACTCCGCTGGATGTATATCAGCGTCTCGTACACTAAACGGTGCATCTACCACCACAAAAGGAAATCCTTAGGACGTCAGCAGCATCTCTGACACAGTATTCACCACACTGTATTCTCTAGCGTCAAAACCTCCATGGAAGCCCTATCGCGGAAACGGTGCACCTATGACATTTTTGTCACATAATAAACTGTTTCTTTTCATTTCCTCTAAACAGTCTAAAATTTTATACTCGCCATTTTTATACATCCTATATACGTTTATATTGTTTATTCTGTTGACACGCTGCACATCATAACGTTTATCGTGAATGTAATCTATGGAACAAGTAACTAAAACCTGAAGGTAAAACGCAGAATCTACTCCTCTGTGATAGTATCATGGCGATCACTGGGCTTTACATCCCATTCGATGGACACATAACGGTATCCTCCCTTCACAAGACGCTGAGAGGTCTGGGATTTAACTTAGGATATTGACACAAAATTTGGAAACAGGAACTTCAGCTACCACTCTTCTCCCCTTGTCAGACAAATGTTGATGGAGAAAATGATTGGCCAGAACCTTAGTCGAACACGCTGAGCTACTGACCTGGTGCGATCTCCGTTGGGAGGGTTGGTAATTTAAGGAAGCTAACCACTGGTTGCGCATATCTGTTGAGTACACAAATTTCCACCACCAGTCTTCCTTCAGTCACATCTCGTACAAGGCGTCTCTGTACATACGGGGCGACAATTACAGAGCTATATAAAAAAAAAAAAATCGTCATAACTTTTCAACGGGCGCGTTAGGACGTTCAAGCTTCACGGTTGGCCGCGGGGCATGATGGGAATTAGTATGAGCATTATGGTTTGGTTTAACGACAAAGCCCACTTTCATTTGGATGGGTTCGTCAATAAGCAAAATTGGCGCATTTGGGGGCTGAGAATCCACATTTCGCGATCAAGATGTCTCTTCACTCTCAGCGGGTGACTGTGTGGTGTGCAACGTCCAGTCACGGAACAATCGATGCGATGTTCCTTGAGGAACCCAGAGGCCACTGGCATGGCGCTCGATTGGCAACCATATGCTCCGGATCTGAACACATGCGACTCCTTTTTGTGGAGCTATATTAAAGACAAGGTGTACAGCAGTAATCCTACAACCATTGCTGAGCTGAAAACAGCTATTAAGGAGGTCATCGACAGCATCGATGTTCCGACACTTCAGCAGGTTATGCAGAATTTCGCTATTCGTCTGCCGCACATCATCGCCAATGATGGCAGGCATGTCGAACATTTCATAACCTAAATCCGAATATAAATAGTGACGTTTATATGACGAATAAAGTGTATGCGCGCCGTAGTTTGTGACTAATTTACGTTTTTTCATATTGTTGAATAATTGTTATCCTGTAATTTATGTCCGCAGCTCATGGTCTCGCGGTAACGTTCTCGCTTCCCAAGCACGGGGTCCTTGGTTCGATTTCCGGTGGGGTGAGGGATTTTCACCTGCCTCGAGATGACTGGGTACTGTGTCGTCTTCATCATCATGATTCATCCCCATTACGGTCGGAGGAAGGCAATGGCAAGCCACCTCCACTAGGACCTTGCCTTGTACGGCGATGTGGGTCTCCCGCTTGGTTCCCCTACGCTCTGTCAAGGAGTATGGGACCTCATCATCCGTAATTTATTACCGCTACGCTTGACAAGTCATCCTGCCGTAAATAGTTACAACTACACATGGGTACCTGGGACGGAATTCTAGTTACTAATAAAACTAACTTCTTCTATGAAGTAATTGCATATCTTTTTCTCATATAATAAAATGTACGTAACCAGTCACTAGTAACTCATCATTAACGTTCGTTGGTAAGTAGTTTTGTCTACTCCTGTGAGTTTCAAGGACGCAGTAACGGTTTAAGTCGGAACCCAGTCGATTGCATCGTAGCGAATGGCAGAGAGACAGTACATTGCTCCGTTCCGAGAAATATCATCAGCATGTTGCTGAGACAGCGTAATGGAAGAAGGTCTGATCCAGGTCAGCGACGTCACGCCAGTGCAAAGGAGTGGAATCATTAGAACGTCCCGCAGTGCGGTCAACCTGAGGTGATTCGCTTGTTTTTCAGGTTAATTTGCAAGTCGTCATAACGAAGCGTTCTGTATACGACCGTTTCTCGCTTCGAGCTATTCAGTGAACGAAATTTTCGGTTCAAGCGAATGAGGTCAGTGTCTTAACAACTGCAAAACCTCATTCGGTTGGCCCTGTTGTATACAGTGGGTTTTTTTGTTTATTGTTCTCTCTCACATGACGCTATGAGTTAAGTTGTGCCAGTAGTTTTATGTTTACCACATATTCTATAGCTTTCCATGGTTGTAGGCATGTTAAAAGCTTGTTTCCTTCGCTATCGCTGTTTTTAACTATTACTACACACTAGGATTAGCGTATCACAAATCGCAAGCCTTTTGTCGTCAGCACACATAAGAGTACAGAAACATATTTAGGTAAAGCAACAGCAAACAAACGGCACCTTGCATGAGGCGGAATTTCTCTCCAATAGAAACTTACATTCCACGGCAAAATGTGAGCTAGCTCCCATTACCCAGTAATAATTCGTCGTGACATAGAAACGTGTGACGTGCGACGTTTTTCGTCACTGAATTCCATCTGTATGCTGTGACACACTTCAGCTTTCATTATAAACTGAGTCGCAGTGAACGAGCACTTTACTACAGAAGTGCTTTTGCGCTCCACCGCAATGTAAAATACTTGAGCTATTCAAGCGTTCGGAGACGTGTGTGAACTCCTAGTTTACAGGTGAGCATTAGTAATCTAACGTTAACTGCTGACATAATAAGCCACCCGAAATGCGTGGAGTGAGCGAAATGGAGCTTCACGCGTTGAAAGATGCTATTGCAGCGATTACAAGATCGAATCAAATTTACAAAGAACTTTGCAATGTGTGTCCAGTCATAAATATTACGTTGCAGCGCCTCTAGCCTGGAAGCATGAACTTATATGGTTGGGAGGTGTTTCATACAGCTGTTGTACCATTTCCTGCCTCAAGCTGGCCCACAACTTTTATGCTTGCTCCTTGATATCTGGATACTATCATAGAGGGGGAGTTGACATCCGAGCTGGAACCGCACGTGTTCTATCGGGGAGAGACGGGCAGACACTTCACAGAGGCACGTGCCATGTGTAGACAAGCAATGTCCTGTAGAGAAATGGCACTATATTGTGACGGGGGATGGGCTTGAGGTACCGTTGTGCCATTACTGTTGCCAAAATAACTACTAGTTGTGTCCTGAAGTCATTATCCAAGTCTTTCCACACAATGAAGCCAAGAGTAACATTGCTCTGCTCCTCTAAAACGGAAAAATGGGACTTCTCTCCAGGTCGCCGCCGTGCTCCCCAACGATGGTCATCTGGCACAGCGCAGAACCACGACTCAACGCTGGCCAGAATGCGAAGCCTTTCATCAGCGGTCCATTCTTCCCAGTCGCGGCACCACTCCAAGCCCAGCCATTTTGGTTGTGGTGTGTCTACATATGCGACAGTGAAGGTGGAGCGACACTCTCCAGAACGTCACAATACGTTTTTGAAGGTCGACGGTCAGGGGAATTCCTCAGCAGCCACACTACACGGCACGTCAACGTCGAAGGAACGTCGTGACGTTAGAGCTGGTTCATAAAATACTCATCAGAGGCGCTATTTTGTAGTTCATGGAAGATCGTCATAAAATGCCGTAAGTTAGTTCAAAGCAGTCTGAAATGATTGCTGTTGCATTTCATGACGAGGAACACAAAGTAAAAACAGTCTGGGTTAGAAAAATCTTAAAAAGTCGAGACTGTGGATGAGAGTTCCACACTCTTTACAAGGAGCTGGAAG
The DNA here is from genome assembly GCF_023864275.1 of Schistocerca cancellata. Classification (NCBI taxonomy): domain Eukaryota; kingdom Metazoa; phylum Arthropoda; class Insecta; order Orthoptera; family Acrididae; genus Schistocerca; species Schistocerca cancellata. Next base: position 566,088,169 of record NC_064630.1, on the reverse strand, counting down.
AGGAGAAGTCTTCGTTCTATAAATATTTCAGAATGGCTAAACAACAGTTTTTTTTTACCTGGTAAGAAAGATAAAAGTAAAAATTACGAAGAGAAATTCAAGATTTAGGCGTCCAGTAGCAGGTCGACAGAAGCTGATGGTTTGCCTACAGTATGTCTAGCTGATCCGTTTTAGTGCACTTGAACTATGTTCACACACATTTCTGATGCCTGCTGTTCGTCGTCAATTTATTAAAAATCTTATTTTAAACTTCTACATGCCCCATCAGCATTACTCCTTGTTATCCGTTTCTCTATTCCACTGGAAAAATCGTCAGTAAAGCACATTGAACAAGATATGTACCGTTCATTTTGTAATGAATTTATAATAGTACTGATATTTTAAAAAAGATAGTAATATAAAACTTGTTTATCACTTTTTCTGGTGCCAAAGCTTCTGAAACGGTAAAATGGTGCATAGAATTTTTTTTTTTACTTGCTTAGTAATGAATTTTCATTCCGCCATCCAGCAACAGATTCCCATCAGACCGACGAGAACGTTGACAGACAGCATTGTTTAGGAGGGGCCACTGACCGGTCTGAAAATTACGCAGTTTGCGTAATTACCTTGCCCGGGTACTGATAGAAAAGTTCGGTAAAATAGATCTCAGGGACGCTGAAATAAAAGTTTGATAAAGTAATAACCGATTGGCCACTAGTAGCGTTCGGCTGTGGCCACCAAACAGTTCTTCGGCAACTCTCCGCTGCAGCCTGAAAAAGTTCTAAAAGGCAACATAATAAATTGAGATGTGGCATTAACGGAAGAGGAAAGTAGATTCTTAGTTCAAACACGGCTATTATAATTAAGTTAGCCTAATTATTTAACCAAAAGTTACAGATATGAGAGTCACACATTTTGTGAAATAGCCGTCGAAAACAAACGACAGAGAGAGAGAAAAAAAATGGTTCAAATGGCTCTGAGCACTATGGAACTTAACATCTATGGTCATCAGTCCCCTAGAACTTAGAACTACTTAAACCTAACTAACCTAAGGACATCACACAACACCCAGTCATCACGAGGCAGAGAAAATCCCTCACCTCGCCGGGAATCGAACCTGGGAACCCGGGCGCGGGAAGCGAGAACGCTACCGCACGACCACGAGCTGCGGACAGAGAGAGAGAGAGAGAGAGAGAGCTCACTGCTCCTGCGTTTATATAATCCAAAATCAAATTACGGCGACTGCCTTCAACTTGCTTTACGGAGCGTAACGTTTCAATATATTAACATTTCTCTAGAACATTCTTTATCGGAAAAAAATACGTTCCCTACATTAGGTCGTGACGTTTTCTCCTTGCATTACAGATTTATTTTCGCATAGAAAATTTATTCTTAATTTATTTTAACCATTAACTAAACAGTTGTGGAATATTCTATTGATTATTCAAAAAGGAACATTTCATATTCTTTCAGTGTATAAAATTAGAATAAAGTACTTGAACTTAGTACTACCTTCCAGCACATATTAAGACCTTTTCGCAATAGCAATTAGTGGGGAATAACTCGGTATTGGTTCACACTGTGTACTCAATGTAACAGTTGCTCGCTAAGTAGGCTAAACTATGGCGCGTTGAAACATTCATCCCGAGAAACCTTAACGTGACGCTGATGTGACGTGACGTCACGTGCCGATAACGTTCCGTTGACGCCGTGTGTGAATGCCACCATTGGAACTACAGAGGAGAATCTTTCGACGTGACGGACGTGACGACGAAGTTCCGTCAACTGTGAATCCACCTTAATTCGCCAGTACGGCTGCCGCTAGTCTCTTACGGATGAAAAATAACACACAATGTTACAGGGAGTCCGTTACTTGTTCACAGGTGGTATGCGCAGACGCTGTACTTGGTCCACAATACGGCAATCCTCCCTTGTGCTGATTAGACATGACCTACCGAAGCTTGACGAAGGTCATGGTTGCCCTCAGGTTCCCATGAAGCCTTGCAACAGGCGTCTGTCACATCCGAATGCCATAAAAAATTTAAACACTGCGCGATTCGGCTAGCAAGCCGTATGGAGACTCACAATGAAGCCCTTTTGAAAGTCCGTCAGGTGCTGAAGCGCTGTCTCACACCAGTAGGCCGCATCTCCGTGTCCTACATAGTGAAGGAACAGATCTCAAACATTTATTGCTTCCAGACTGCAATACGAAGGATAGAAACACAATTCCAGCGTTCATGGAGAGAGGAAAGTTCAAGTTTTTATGTATTCAATGTGAGCACCATGTGTTACACAACAAATATCAAAACGGAGGCTCATTTCCTGCCTCAAACGAAGCAGTTGGTCTCTCGTTAACGAATTCACAGCTTTAACAATGTGATGTCGCAGACCTTCAAGAGTGTCAGACATTTGGCGACAAAATCGCGGTCTTTTTCTCTAAGCACGTCTGATGTTACCTGAATGACACCGTTCCACGACGTTGGTTTGGAAGAGGAGGACCGGAAGGTGAACTTCATCGCCCGTGGCCTCCCAGGTCTCCAGACCCCACAGGTTGTGGCTTTTATCTGTGGCATTACGTAAAAGACCGCGTTTTCATCTCTCTCTTCCCCTTCCCCCTCCTCCCCCTTCGCCTGACGCTCTTGTAAGTCTGCGACATGACAATGTGGAAGCTGTGAATTCGATAAAGAGAGACCAGCTGTTTCGTGTCTGGCAGGAAATGAGCCACCGTTTTGATATTTTTCGTGTAACACATGGTGCTGACACTGAATGCATAAAAAAATTAAATTTTCTCTTTCCAGAAACGTTGGAGTTGTGTTGAACACCAAAAACTAACAACACTAATGCTTCTGGTGGTTGTTGAATCTGGCAGAGAAAATTGCAGCTTTAATCACTGATGGTGTGTAGGCATCGACATCCGACCATGTCTTCTGGATGCTTCACTTTTTTGCCAGGAGTTGTATATTAGTTGCAATATAGAGACAGAGATAAGTGGAGGTAAGAAAGCAAACTAAATTGGATTACTCTGCAACGAGCCACCGGAGACCACAAGGCCCTTGTACCAAATTACAGGGTACTTATGATTAAACTTTCGCTACTAGGGAGGGCCCCCATGAAAAATGATTGATCGTAGGACAATGAAACTTTTTGGGAACATTTGTAAGAGAAATAACGAATAAACCATTGAAAGAAATACATTTTAATTTCCACGTAAGAGAGTAACATTTGTTAATTTTGTATCACGTTTACATTTCAGGTTACAAACTTTGCTGTATGTCACGAACATCTCCATCCACAACAGCCTGGAACCTCACCGGAGATGGTTCGTATCACTTTTCGATCGGTAGACTATGGAACGTTCAACTGTCGTGACACAGCTCGTGCACGAATTGAAGATCGAAGATTTAAGAGCTGCTGGAACGGTTACGTTCAGCTACTTATGATATTAGGGTTATAGCAAATCCTGGTAATAAACATATCAATATGCCTATTCGCATTCACTGCTTTCATGTAGCATCATCTTTTGGGTTAACTCATCATTAAGAGAAAAAATATTAACTGCACAAAAGCGTATAATCGGAATAATAGCTGGAGCCCACCCAAGGTCACCTTGCAGACATTTATTTAAGGAACTCGGGATATTCACAGTACCTTTGCAATACGTATATTCACTTATGGTATTTGTTATTAATAACCCATTCCAATTTAAACTTAATAGCGAAGTGCATAGCAACAACACTAGAAGAAAGAATGATCTTCAATATTCTGGGTTAAATCTGGCTTTGGCACAGAAAGGGGTGAATTATGCTGCCACAAAAATCTTTGGTCATTTGCCAAATAGCATTAAAAGTCTGACACATAGCCAATCAACATTTAAAAACAAATTAAAAGAACTTCTGAATGACAACTCCTTCTACTCAATAGATTAATTTTTAGATATGAAGTAGTAAAAAAATTAATTATATTGTGTAAACAAAACTTATGTTAAACTGACACGTTCCACCTAATTACGAAATGTCGTATTCATGATTCAGGCTTGCTTTGTTAGTGGTGCTGGAGTCATGACTTGCCGTTACGATTCGGCACTGTTACGGCGACGTAAAGTTGAAAAACAATCACCAGCACCACAGGTCGCAGATGGCCATCGGCCTCTCCCAGGAGCAGTATTCACTGATCGCCAGTTAATTCGAACGTCCGAATCATGTTCTTCCCGGTGCGGGAAGAGGTCCTCTCCACATTCCTTTAATGTGACGATTCTCGCGAAGACCAGCAGCACAACTGCTGTTTTGACAAAACGCTTTACGGGTAAAACACTGCTCACTTTGTTCAGACCCATGCTAACTGTCTGTAGCTGCAATGAGCGCTGATGATTGTGTTTCAACCTTACATCGCCGTAGCAGTACCACTAACAAAGCAAACCTGCAGCGCTTCTTCTCAACATCATGCTTACAAAGTTATTTGCCAATACGGTAAATACTTTTCCGTCTACTCCGGCACAAGAAGCGAAAGATTGATTATAAACACCTTGCATTTAGAATAAATCTTTGAACAACCTGCATTTTTTTTCTGTGGCGTTCCGGTTCGCCCTATATAAATCACATTTTCCTCGCATGTAGGCTGCCTGCAAAACAGCAAATAGATTTCTTACTACATTTGATCAGATATCGGCAACCCATTAAAATGGCATTTGAACTCCATCAAAATAATGTACCCAACTTTAAAATAACTAATAAACATTCCAATAAATGAAACCTTACAGTGTTACGAGCTAGAAAATTCCTAAGACAATGAATCATGACTGTACGACCTGCAGAAAATTAATAGCTAATGCGTCAGGTAAATGGTTCTTTCAATTAAGTAGTACAATTCAGTTGACGATCTGAAATGCAGCATAAAGTAAGAGTACAGAAAAAAACAAGCAGATATGAGGTCACCAGCATATTAAAAACAGAATGATTGCAGCCGTGGACTATACAATTTAAAATCTAATGGAATGGACTGCACATTGAGTCAAAAAGCCTTCAGGAAGAGTCATTCAAATCCATTTATATTTTGGTATGTTATAATAGAGTGTAATATTCACTCTGCTGGCATCAACACAATATTAATGAAGTACCATCCACCCCTTTGCTTTGCTTTTATAGCCTTTGATTTAATCAGTCACCGAGCTATGTTTGCGGCTCTTAAAGAACAAGGAGTAGAACAGGGCTATAGCAAAATCCTAAATAACATTCACAAAATCTCCACTACCTTTGTGAGCGTTGTCGAAGATACTGATGAAATTCCCATTGAAAAAGGTGTAAAGCAAGGTGATTGTATATGTGCCAAACTAAGTATTTTCAGCAGTCTTAGAAAAAGCCATGTCTAAATTGAATTGGGTAGAAAAGGGAATTCAAGTTCTCGGAAAAAGACTGAACAACTTGAGGTTGGCGGATGATTGTCCTATTTCCAAATGACGTAGAAGAACGTCAAGTACTAGTTAACGAACTTCCATTAGTGTGCTCTGAAGTTGGACTAAAAATGAACATTGATAAAACCAAGATAATGATCAATGAATGGGCACCTGAGGAAAGTATATCAGTTGCAAGTACACAACTCCAAAGTGTCACAGAATATATCTATCTGGGTCAACTGATAGTCACGAAAGGAGATTTAAAACCAGAAATATTACGCAAATTAAATTGGGCGGGCAAGTTTATAGGAGGCTTCAATTTTGAAATCTAAGATGTCGGTTGAGCTGAAGAAATCTATTTTTGACCAATGTATATTGCCAGTAACAACTTATGGCTGCGAAACATGGACATTAAATTAGTTTATTGTTAGGAAGCTAACAGTAGCCCAAAGAGAAATGGAAAGATAATGTTGGGTTATACGAAAAAAGACAGAAAGATAGCAATTGAAATAAGACGAACAACGAAGGTCACCAACATAATGAGAAGAGTGAATACATAGAAATGGCAGCGGGCTGGTCATGTTGCTTGAACAAAAGATGGTAGATGGTCTAAACAAGTCCTAGATTGGAGTCCAATTTATCAAAAAAGACCTAGAGGAAGACAAATAGGACAGAGATGTAAGGAAGACAGTGGGATTCAATTGGCAACGGAGAGCTCAGGATCGGAAGAAATGGTAGATCTTACTGGGATGCTATGTTACACGCTGACTCATTAAGTGATAGAACTGGCTGATGATGATGAAATTTGTAATTATTCGGTAGTGAACGATTTTAAAATTTCGAAAATATTTGTGATAAGCGTCAACCAAAAGTTATTTCACTGATTTCTTTTTCGCAATTACTATAACTTAGCCGTTTAATATTCACTTATCGAGTTGGGAGAAAGTGTTAAACATATAGGCATTTGATATGTCGCACGAGAAACAAATTCTTCACTTGTTACATAAGACAGCCGACGTCATTTTTCGAAATAATCGCAATTATCGCTCTGAAGCTTCGTAGGTACTGCAATATGCTAACTGCAGCAGGTTCCATCAGAATTGACGTTACGACACTCTTGCCGCGTGGATATGTTTGGCATAATGTTAGAGCCGCCGTTAATCACACACGTCTCCTGCGCCCTATACTTTAGAGTGCACGAAAAGCTTGATTTGTCGCCATTAGCTGTCATTACAACGAATGTGCATATGTTAGCAGGACGTTTAGCGAAATGGCAGACGTTTCACTGCTGCCGTTTCCGAAGTTCGTAGCGGATGATACATCGAGATAACGGGTTATGTTGTAAATTACACGGGGGACAAACGCCAGTAAAATTACAAGACAGCCATGAATATTTATCGGAAGTCTTTACCGTTTTCTTGCCACGAAAACGTACCAGATGTACTAGGAAATCCACCCACCTGCGAAGTTCAGAGGTGCTCGAGCGCGCGCACCCACGCACACAAACATACACACACACACACACACACACACACACACACACACACACACACACACACACACACCCTGCACACCACTGCACAATACCATACAGGGAGCTGCATGGGCTCATAGCTTACCACGAAAGGATCAGTGGACGGATGGTCGGCTGCTTGTAGAACTGGAAGCGAGCGTATGTTGTTACAAGAGCACTACAATTCTTCTTCCTGAAATGCTTATTAAATCAAGACCCTAAGCTGTTGACAGGCGTTGATATACATCAACGGAGACAGTTGAAAATGTGTGTTCCGAACAGGACTGGAACACAAGATCTCCTGCTTACATGGTAGACGCTCTATCCATCTAAGCCACCGAGGGCACAGAGGATAGTGCGATTGCAGGGATTTATCACTTGCAGGCTCCCCGTGAGACCCACATTCCCAACATAATGTCCACACACTACATTCGTAGTGCCCCTGCCCATTACACTCATTCATTACTTGCGGCAGACAATCTTACCGTCTCCCGTAAGAGTTCGGGCAATACGTATGCATCCAGCACAGAAGAAGAAGGTCAATGTACGGTTAGCCTTAACTATATGAATTGGTATCTGTTCTTTCGGACATGTCCGAAAGGACAAATATCATCTTCATATAATACTTCTTCCTACATGCCTGCCCCTATCTCCACCGAAACCTTTAAAGCAGCTCAGCCTGGCGCAAGGGAGGCGTAAGAATGCATGTGTACTGACGCACAGTGGTTAAGGGGGGAAACCACATTAGGAGGTTCAAAAAGCCTATGTTTTTATTGCAGGCCGGCCAGAGTGACCGAGCGGTTCTAGGCGTTACAGTCTGGAACCGCGCGACCGCTACGGTCGCAGGTTCGAATCCTGCCTCGGGCATGGATGTATGTGATGTCCTTAGGTTAGTTAGGTTTAAATAGTTCTAAGTTCTAGTGGACTGATGACCTCAGCAGTTAAGCCCCATAGTGCTCAGAGCCATTTTATTGCATAAATCGTTATCTTATCTATCCAAGAAAACGCTGTCAACATTTCAAAAAAATTCGCATTCGTTTAGATTTAATGAGCATAGAACCGAGTCCAAGACATGAAAAAAGCTATTACGGCTACATTTTATCATATGATTTCCACGGTTGAAAATCTTCGACACGAGTATTGACCAGAGGGAGAAGACAGCTGGTGCGAGTGGCAGAAACGAACAGCCCTTGGAATGGAACATGAACCGCCCCCTACTCCATTGCAGCCCGACGTACAGAAGGAAATTCTTACAATATATGATTTATAGAGGGATGAATTACTGGAGAGATATTTAGGTGGCCACACACAAAATGCGAATGAAAGTTTTAATTCCACTATTTGGCCATTAGCTCCTAAGCACTTGCACTCCGGACTAAAAGTCATTGAATTGGCAACGTATTTAGCAGAGAGCTCATTCAGTGAAGGAGATTCATCCCTTCTGATGGTCATGAACGAGGCAGGAATTGTAGTAGGCATGCAAAGCTCCAATTATGCCGAACAAATGGATAACCAGTGCGTGAGCCGGCAGAATCGACATAGTTCATTGGAATCGAAGGAAGGAAAGCTCGGAAAGCACTGCTGCAAACGCAAGACATTCCGGAGGGCTGAACGGAAGGCCTCTCCAGTTTGTCTGACGAACCGGTTTCAGGCTCTGTCTCAGGCTGATACTGATCTTCAGCCTGACATGGCTGCTTGTCCTGTTCCAGAGGTTGCCCCTCAGTCTACAAGATCCGGGCAGTCACAGAGGGTGGGCTTACTGGTAGTTGGGAGCTCCAACGTCAGGCGCGTAATGGGGCCCCTTAGGGATATGGCAGCAAGGGAGGGGAAGAAAACCAAAGTGCACTCCGTGTGCATACCGGGGGGAGTCATTCCAGATGTGGAAAGGGTCCTTCCGGATGCCATGAAGGGTACAGGGTCCACCCATCTGCAGGTGGTCGCTCATGTCGGCACCAATGATGTGTGTCGCTATGGATCGGAGGAAATCCTCTCTGGCTTCCGGCGGCTATCTGATTTGGTGAAGACTGCCAGTCTCGCTAGCGGGATGAAAGCAGAGCTCACCATCTGCAGCATCGTCGACAGGACTGACTGCGGACCTTTGGTACAGAGCCGAGTGGAGGGTCTGAATCAGAGGTTGAGACGGTTCTGCGACCATGTGGGCTGCAGATTCCTCGACTTGCGCCATAGGGTGGTGGGGTTTCGGGTTCCGCTGGATAGGTCAGGAGTCCACTACACGCAACAAGCGGCTACACGAGTAGCAGGGGTTGTGTGGCGTGGGCTGGGCGGTTTTTTAGGTTAGATGGCCTCGGGCAAGTGCAGAAAGGGCAACAGCCTCAACGGGTGCGGGGCAAAGTCAGGACATGCGGGGACCAAGCAGCAATCGGTATTGTAATTGTAAACTGTCGAAGCTGCGTTGGTAAAGTACCGGAACTTCAAGCGCTGATAGAAAGCACCGAAGCTGAAATCGTTATAGGTACAGAAAGCTGGCTGAAGCCAGAGATAAATTCTGCCGAAATTTTTACAAAGGCACAGACGGTGTTTAGAAAGGATAGATTGCATGCAACCGGTGGTGGAGTGTTCGTCGCTGTTAGTAGTAGTTTATCCTGTAGTGAAGTAGAAGTGGATAGTTCCTGTGAATTATTATGGGTGGAGGTTACACTCAACAACCGAGCTAGGTTAATAATTGGCTCCTTTTACCGACCCCCCGACTCAGCAGCATTAGTGGCAGAACAACTGAGAGAAAATTTGGAATACATTTCACATAAATTTTCTCAGCATGTTATGGTCTTAGGTGGAGATTTCAATTTACCAGATATAGACTGGGACACTCAGATGTTTAGGACGGGTGGTAGGGACAGAGCATCGAGTGACATTATACTGAGTGCACTATCCGAAAATTACCTCGAGCAATTAAACAGAGAACCGACTCGTGGAGATAACATCTTGGACCTACTGATAACAAACAGACCCGAACTTTTCGACTCTGTAAGTGCAGAACAGGGAATCAGTGATCATAAGGCCGTTGCAGCATCCCTGAATATGGAAGTTAATAGGAATATAAAAAAAGGGAGGAAGGTTTATCTGTTTAGCAAGAGTAATAGAAGGCAGATTTCCGACTACCTAACAGATCAAAACGAAAATTTCTGTTCCGACACTGACAATCTTGAGTGTTTATGGAAAAAGTTCAAGGCAATCGTAAAATGCGTTTTAGACAGGTACGTGCCGAGCAAAACTGTGAGGGACGGGAAAAACCCACCGTGGTACAACAACAAAGTTAGGAAACTACTGCGAAAGCAAAGAGAGCTTCACTCCAAGTTTAAACGCAGCCAAAACCTCTCAGACAAACAGAAGCTAAACGATGTCAAAGTTAGCGTAAGGAGGGCTATGCGTGAAGCGTTCAGTGAATTCGAAAGTAAAATACTAGGTACCGACTTGACAGAAAATCCTAGGAAGTTCTGGTCTTACGTTAAATCAGTAAGTGGCTCGAAACATCATGTCCAGACACTCCGGGATGATGATGGCATTGAAACAGAGGATGACAAGCGTAAAGCTGAAATACTAAACACCTTTTTCCAAAGCTGTTTCACAGAGGAAGACCGCACTGCAATTCCTTCTCTAAATCCTCGCACCAACGAAAAAATGGCTGACATTGAAATAAGTGTCCAAGGAATAGAAAAGCAACTGGAATCACTCAACAGAGGAAAGTCCACTGGACCTGACGGGATACCAATTCGATTCTACACAGAGTACGCGAAAGAACTTGCCCCCCTTCTAACAGCCGTGTACCGCAAGTCTCTAGAGGAACAGAAGGTTCCAAATGATTGGAAAAGAGCACAGGTAGTCCCAGTCTTCAAGAAGGGTCGTCGAGCAGATGCGCAAAACTATAGACCTATCTCTCTGACGTCGATCTGTTGTAGAATTTTAGAACATGTCTTTTGCTCGAGTATCATGTCGTTTTTGGAAACTCAGAATCTACTATGTAGGAATCAACATGGATTCCGGAAACAGCGATCGTGTGAAACCCAACTCGCTTTATTTGTTCATGAGACCCAGAAAATATTAGATACAGGCTCCCAGGTAGATGCCATTTTCCTTGACTTCCGGAAGGCGTTCGATACAGTTCCGCACTGTCGCCTGATAAACAAAGTAAGAGCCTACGGAATATCAGACCAGCTGTGTGGCTGGATTGAAGAGTTTTTAGCAAACAGAACACAGCATGTTGTTCTCAATGGAGAGACATCTACAGACGTTAAAGTAACCTCTGGCGTGCCACAGGGGAGTGTTATGGGACCATTGCTTTTCACAATATATATAAATGACCTAGTAGATAGTGTCGGAAGTTCCATGCGGCTTTTCGCGGATGATGCTGTAGTATACAGAGAAGTTGCAGCATTAGAAAATTGTAGCGAAATGCAGGAAGATCTGCAGCGGATAGGCACTTGGTGCAGGGAGTGGCAACTGACCCTTAACATAGACAAATGTAATGTATTGCGAATACATAGAAAGAAGGATCCTTTATTGTATGATTATATGATAGCGGAACAAACACTGGTAGCAGTTACTTCTGTAAAATATCTGGGAGTATGCGTGCGGAACGATTTGAAGTGGAATGATCATATAAAATTAATTGTTGGTAAGGCGGGTACCAGGTTGAGATTCATTGGGAGAGTCCTTAGAAAATGTAGTCCATCAAAAAGGGGGTGGCTTACAAAACACTCGTTCGACCTATACTTGAGTATTGCTCATCAGTGTGGGATCCGTACCAGATCGGGTTGACGGAGGAGATAGAGAAGATCCAAAGAAGAGCGGCGCGTTTCGTCACAGGGTTATTTGGTAACCGTGATAGCGTTACGGAGATGTTTAACAAACTCAAGTGGCAGACCCTGCAAGAGAGGCGCTCTGCATCGCGGTGTAGCTTGCTCGCCAGGTTTCGAGAGGGTGCGTTTCTGGATGAGGTATCGAATATATTGCTTCCCCCTACTTATACCTCCCGAGGAGATCACGAATGTAAAATTAGAGAGATTAGAGCGCGCACAGAGGCTTTCAGACAGTCGTTCTTCCCGCGAACCATACGCGACTGGAACAGGAAAGGGAGATAATGACAGTGGCACGTAAAGTGCCCTCCGCCACACACCGTTGGGTGGCTTGCGGAGTATAAATGTAGATCTAGATGTAAAATGAAGCCTATGAGGAAGGAGAAGGATTACTATATGGTACTGGAATCGCAGATTAATCGATAAGCATTTTACGTTACTGTTAACGTCCTTGAATTTCTAGTTTCCAAAAATTTATTTTTCAAACGCGCTTATCTCGAAATGACTATTTTCCCATTTGCGTGCAGTCTAACTCAAAACGTATAGAACCGATCATTATGAAAATTGATAGTATGATTCTGTATATACACTCCTGGAAATGGAAAAAAGAACACATTGACACCGGTGTGTCAGACCCACCATACTTGCTCCGGACACTGCGAGAGGGCTGTACAAGCAATGATCACACGCACGGCACAGCGGACACACCAGGAACCGCGGTGTTGGCCGTCGAATGGCGCTAGCTGCGCAGCATTTGTGCACCGCCGCCGTCAGTGTCAGCCAGTTTGCCGTGGCATACGGAGCTCCATCGCAGTCTTTAACACTGGTAGCATGCCGCGACAGCGTAGACGTGAACCGTATGTGCAGTTGACGGACTTTGAGCGAGGGCGTATAGTGGGCATGCGGGAGGCCGGGTGGACGTACCGCCGAATTGCTCAACACGTGGGGCGTGAGGTCTCCACAGTACATCGATGTTGTCGCCAGTGGTCGGCGGAAGGTGCACGTGCCCGTCGACCTGGGACCGGACCGCAGCGACGCACGGATGCACGCCAAGACCGTAGGATCCTACGCAGTGCCGTAGGGGACCGCACCGCCACTTCCCAGCAAATTAGGGACACTGTTGCTCCTGGGGTATCGGCGAGGACCATTCGCAACCGTCTCCATGAAGCTGGGCTACGGTCCCGCACACCGTTAGGCCGTCTTCCGCTCACGCCCCAACATCGTGCAGCCCGCCTCCAGTGGTGTCGCGACAGGCGTGAATGGAGGGACGAATGGAGACGTGTCGTCTTCAGCGACGAGAGTCGCTTCTGCCTTGGTGCCAATGATGGTCGTATGCGTGTTTGGCGCCGTGCAGGTGAGCGCCACAATCAGGATTGCATACGACCGAGGCACACAGGGCCAACACCCGGCATCATGGTGTGGGGAGCGATCTCCTACACTGGCCGTACACCACTGGTGATCGTCGAGGGGACACTGAATAGTGCACGGTACATCCAAACCGTCATCGAACCCATCGTTCTACCATTCCTAGACCGGCAAGGGAACTTGCTGTTCCAACAGGACAATGCACGTCCGCATGTATCCCGTGCCACCCAACGTGCTCTAGAAGGTGTAAGTCAACTACCCTGGCCAGCAAGATCTCCGGATCTGTCCCCCATTGAGCATGTTTGGGACTGGATGAAGCGTCGTCTCACGCGGTCTGCACGTCCAGCACGAACGCTGGTCCAACTGAGGTGCCAGGTGGAAATGGCATGGCAAGCCGTTCCACAGGACTACATCCAGCATCTCTACGATCGTCTCCATGGGAGAATAGCAGCCTGCAGTGCTGAAAAAGGTGGATATACACTGTACTAGTGACGACATTGTGCATGCTCTGTTGCCTGTGTCTATGTGCCTGTGGTTCTGTCAGTGTGATCATGTGATGTATCTGACCCCAGGAATGTGTCAATAAAGTTTCCCCTTCCTGGGACAATGAATTCACGGTGTTCTTATTTCAATTTCCAGGAGTGTAGTTACAAATTATATGAACCAACTTGTCAGATGATATCATGACTTTAAGGGTATTTTTCTTTTCATAATTAGTGAAAAAAATTGTGAATATCGAAGTAAATAGTTCCAACGCCTGCAAAATTTTTAATTTTCATTATTTTCACCTGCATCGAGATTCATGTTCTTAGAAAATGAGTTATTAATGTAAAATCAAAACCTTCTTGATTTCAGATGAAAATCGGAATGGTTGCACTGCACGCAGAACTATACTCTCAACCAGAGCTGACGTCATAGCGTAACTTTATTTTTGGCTGAAATTTTCAAAAAAAATCACGAAAACTGTTCTAAATATGAATGAAATGATGTGAAAATTTTATTAAATTTTAATTACTCCTTCCCACCCAAAAATAATCCCAAAAAATCAGAGTCAAACAGCCTCCTAATGTGGTTCCTCCCCCCAATTAAAGGAGGCTAAGTTGTGTTCCCGCAAGCCCGGCAAACTTCACGAGATCCGTTCAGCCAGTTTACACCTGACAACAGTCTTCAACTGTTAATGAGACAACTTCAGATAAATCGGTGGGAGTCTCGCAACGCAAATTGTGCAAAAAGTTACTAAACACTTTCTCGGGAACCTTTAGTATGTTACGATATGTTTGTAAAGTTGACCAGCAGTTCCCTGAAAGGGGACAGTGGCTTAGTGCCTGACAAGTGTGTGGAAATGTGTGCTATGGACTTGAGTAAATTTAGTAGTATACAGGTTTTGCAAATTTAGGGCAAACATTGATTGAAACAGGAAAAATATGCAGCTCAGTTGATATTGAAAACCACGACCTGCAGGTATGCAGCGTAATGCGAAGAAAACTTAGTATGAAAGAAAAGCTCCTTCTTCCAGATATGTACTTTTTAGATTAGCACAATATGAAAAACGAACTTCGCGTTTGCTGAAATGCATTTGAGGAATTTAGAATTAACCATTTTTGGCTCCAAATTCAGCGAACCCGCAATACAAATCCCTGAAAAAGTAATCAAAATAGTTAAAACTGGGTTTATATTTGGCTGAAACACACTAAGTTTACAGAAATGAGACCTCCAAAACATTACTTTAGTTGGCGTTGCACTGTAATAGACGTTTTCAGGTTCGTAAGTGCAGAGGATCCCGACTTTCAGTGATGATTCTGCTTATTGTAAAAAACATGTATTGGGGATGATCTGATGGTTGTTCGAAATGCGGATAGCCAGTGCTAGTCGGAAGAGGGTGAAGTTACTGAGAAAACCGTTCATGTCTAAGGCCTGAAATACGACGAAAATGGAAAAAAAGACACTTTAAATCCATAATTTTCTGGGCTACAATGATTCAAAATGAATATATATGGTGTACTGGGCCTCGTCTTGCGATACGGGGGTAAAAAACGTCCGCACCCTACTGAAAGCATACAGAATAAACTGCTACGAAGCTTAGCACCGCTGGAAGACGGGCAGGCATGCAAGATTCCAAAGTCTGGTTGGACTGGGTGCAGCTTGGTTTGGATGGGAGTAAAGCAACCCGCTCGTTCCTCTGATAACGTGTCTGGCTAACAGCAAGCATGGGTAGGTTGAAAGCGGAATATGTACACCTCTGGTTGTTACCGCGATCGTTGAAATAATGTCCATCTTCTAAAGATTTTAATTCACCGTTATTATAACCGGGAGTGTTAAACTGAAGAATTGTCTACGGATGTAGAATATGTAAGGCACAAAACATTAATCTCTCGGAGTAATGGCTTGGCTTCGTATTTTCGCGACCATGAAGATTTGCAGCATCTCAAGAGCGCTAATTTGATTGGCACTTGTTTAATCAAATGATATGTTAGTTCTAAGCAGTTACAATTCGTAGTTATGTCATGGATACGGTCGTAATGGCGGCTATGAAAAACTCGCCCAAGACAGTTACTACTGTTCATACAGCACGACTCAACCGCATTTCGTTACAAATCCTGTTAATAACACATAAAGGATGACATTAGTATAAACGAAAGACCATAACAAAATGTTCGGACAAAAAATAAATGATTATTTTCACTCAACAGTATAGACGATAGATCATAACAAAATATTCGGACAAAAAAACAAATGATTATTTTCACTTAACAGTACAAGGCCAGGAGGAGAAAAGGTAAAGAATGAAGAGACACAAGAAGAAAGGCAGACAAAAGACGGAGGTCACGTCACAAAGATATTATAATTTATACCCATTCCTCCAATTTCCGAAACACTGTGGATTCATATTTTATAACTAAGACTCTTTTCTTTGTCATTATTGGCTCAAAGCATAATTAATTCATTACAGTCAATAAAAGTAATTTTACCAACACAAAAAACAAGAAAAATTCTGATTGTCGTCATAAGATGGAACCGAATTTTTATCACGAGTTTCCTGTACATATCTGACTTCAATGGAACGAAGTGCGGTACATGTTTCAAATAAGATGGCGGCAGATTTTCACGCCAATAATCACTATGTACCGAAACCAACCGATGGCGACTAGATACTGCTCCAGAGTTGCAAGCGTGGCTCCTTCGGTTTTATTTCCTCAGTGGAGACACTTGGAGTGACTTCAGCGATAAACAGTGGCTCCTTGCAGCCAGCGTGACTGGGGAAGTATCGCTGACCATCCTACGCCGTTTCAGTCTGAGTGGTGGGGGAACTGCCTGGCAGTTAAGTTGGCCATTCTGCGGCAGCGTCAGCGCAACACCCACGCGCCAAAAAGGTGTCGTGGCGCGGAGGCGAAGCAAGTTTCATGCAATGGCCACTAACTCCCTCTTTCAATGAACACTCCATCTGTTTTACTAAACTGATTTCCAGAAAGGTAAAAATTATATGAACCTTCTCATCCTATGCTCATTTTCGCTGGCGTCACATAGGTCGATTCGGATAGCGGAGAAATTTAGTTTTGTGGAGGAAATATTTTTATCAAATTTACTAGCTCATTATTTATGTAGGCAATCAAATCGTGATTGCTGTTGTTTAGTTCTGCATCTCTTCTACAGTTCGAACCCGTACTTGAGTTCTATGTTAATTAACTACAGCAGTTATGGACACGTTGTAGAAAGCCACTGAATATTGCATTCAGGATTTTATTTTAGATTAAATTTATATTATAATTTATTACAAATTTTCAGGAAACTTGCCCTAATGCCTTCTGTCTGGAAATTTGAGTTGAAATATAAAAAGTCAAGCAAGTTTAATTCAAAAGCAAACAAAATACTAACAAGCCAACAATTTCAGAAAGTTAGAAAGTATTTGGTATGAAAGTTATTGCAACGTTTCTCAATATTTCACGGAATTATCACTACTTCCATTCTGCGCGGCATCGAATACAATATTTTACAGAGTATAAGACGCTACGGACTATAAAACGCACTTTAGTTTTTAAGCAATTTTTTTACAAATTCAAATTTTCAATATTTTTATTATTAGACTGCAATGCCAGACAAAAAAATTTTTGTTTATATAACAGAACTGACCTTTAAGGCCCCTTAAAATCGTCATCTGGACTTTCTTCTTCTTCTTTTTCTTCCTCTTCGTCGTAATCGTTGTCCTCTTCACGTATGCCAGTGCCATCGAGAGCGTTACTTACCAGCCACATCAAATGTCAGAGGAGTTTCGTCCACATTCGCTATTTGTCATGGTACCACACTGGTTTTCTTTCGATGTTGGATAGTAAAGCGATGGAAAGATAATATTTTCTCTTCGTACTCTTATGGCATTTTCTGAGATTTTTGGTTTTGTTTGCATGCCAAGTCCAAGACGCTTCATAAATCTGTAGCACCAACCAACTTCACCCTCAAAGTCTGTTGGGTTCCACTGTAGCGTTACCTTACGAGCGCGTGTATTTTAACCATTTTTCTATTAATTCCAATGCCATTTTGGCGATATTCTTGAATCCATTTCATTTCGTCATCTTCTAGTTCCGGTCATTTCGCCTTCAATCCTGTATTCGCACATTTCGTCTTCCTCATTTTTTCCAGTTCGTCCATACTAGCTCTCCAATAGCGAATTGTTTTTTCTGTTGGTGGAGGGCTGAAATTCTACACAGCTACTCTGTTCCATTTTTCTGCATATGCTGTTACTTTCAAATTTATAGTCCGCATCATATAAATACCTTTATTTTTCATTACGAAACTAGCTACTAACAAAAACATTGTGCTGTTAACAATAACTCAAATAAAGTTCGTTGGCACCGTAGACTGCAGTAACGCTTTATAGGCTAGACAGTGTTCTGGGTTTGTGAAGACAGGGCGCGAGGGAGACAGTGTTAGCAAGTTTGTGAATCCTCGCAACTCATATTCGTCGCATCGGTGCATTGCTGCTGCCAGTTGAATCCAGTGTTGCCAGATAGAGATAGGTTTCCCGCGACATCGAATATATGGTCATTTTTAAGACTGGCGGGAATTTGAAATCAAACACGGGAGGAGGAAGAGATTAGTGTTTAACGTCCCGTCGACAACGGAGTCATTCGAGACGGAGCACAAGCTCGGATTAGGAAAAGATGAGGAAGGAAATCGGCAGTGTCCTTTCAAAGGAACCATCCCGGCATTTGCCTGAAGCGATTTAGGGAAATTACGGAAAACCTAAATCAGGATGGCCGGACGTGGGTTTGAACCGTCAACCTCCTGAATGCGAGTCCAGTGTGCTAACCACTGCGCCACCTCGCTCAGTCAAACACTGAACATTTTATATTAATTTCAAGTATACGACGCACCTGAATTCTGGTGGCAATTTTTCGAAGAAAAAAGTGCGTCCCATAATCCGTAAAATGTTGGAGGTCTTCTGGTTTAATCATTCTGAACCATGAACTGTCGATGGCCTGTAGCAGCCCCCACTTGTTACTGCGATACCGTCGCGAAACCATAATTTTCAGTCTTGACGACAAGTATTCAATCGGATTGGGACTGTTGTCAGGCCAAGTCAGCGCATCTAATGCCGCGATCAGTGAACCGTTTCCTAGTTATGACATGGGACACAGTCTTTTTAAACGATGCACTGATCGCTGCAGTAAATGAGGGAAAGAGAGCAGAATTTCAGCTCTAAGGCTTCTTCTTGGTACGTTTTGGTCTTACTACTTGCAGACGCCAAATGCCATATCTCACCATGCAGCTCTACACCACGACACTAATGGAATGCTTCGCAAAGGCAGTGGCCCATTCAGGCAATATGTCTTAGCCTAGTCGACGGCCAGCCGCGGTGGCCGAGCGGTTCTAGGCGCTATAAGGCGTGGCCAGACAGAATGCGGCCGGGCCGTCCGGCCTGTGGCCTTGAACCGCAGCAGACAGGCCGCACTGTTGAATCGCTCGTTATTGTATGGCGGCGGTCACACAGAGTGCGGCTTTGACGCACCGGCATGCGGCCTGCCGCACCGGCCGCCGCCGGGTTGTCACAGATTACACATTCGCCGCAAGCCGGAGCGGCTGCTTGCCTCTGTTGGCGCATTCAACTGCTCTGCTGTCACTCTAGAAGCAGCGGCGTGAGGCGGTTCTTGTCTTGCAGCTCGTAGTGAAAGCATCATGGACAGAGAAAGACTTTTATAGAGGAGGTGAGTGAATACTTGTTGTATGATACACGCGATCCTGATTTGGAGGTAGAATACTTTTGTCCTCGATATACTCTTGATAGAAAGCTGAATAGTGTTGTCACTGTGACGTCCATAACTTCCAATATCAACTACTGTAAACTCGGTAGTATGGATCAACGATCGCCGGGAGAACTAGCGAAAAGAACATTTTAACCTGATAGCCTTTCCGTCTATGCTTCCAAGGCAGTTCGGAAACCCCCAGTTCTATAAATCCTTCTTCAGATTTCTTCCACATCTCTGTTGTAGGAGTAGGTAAATACTTGGGCTGTAGAACAGTCCATATTGCCTGGCACACTTGTTTCACAATATCTGAGACTGTTGAACGTTCTAACCGAAAAGAAAAGGCTATGGTCTGGTGACTGTCGCCTGCAGTCAACTATCTGGAAAAGAGTAAAATCAATTATGCCGATAGAACGAATAGGTAAGTTAACGACCAAAGATATGTTTGTTTAAATTCAATGACAATGTTATGAATACAATGAAACAAAACAATCTATTAAGTAGAAAGTTCTCTCTTGCGGGACATACGGAACTAGATGTTAACTATCGTTTACTGCATTCGTAAACACTGCAGATAAATTTATCACTCCACTCGTAACTACGTTGTGGGATAGCACTTTCTTCCGCCGAACCTTTCATATGATACAGCAAAACTGAAATGGAATAATTTATATGACTTCTATTTCCAGCACAAAGAGGCCACAAACGGTAAAACTTACCTCAAACAAACGGCTTGTCTGTGCCTTGTATCAATTGGCTTTCTCCAGTTCGTTGTGCACTTCTCGGTGCTACCTTTTTATCAGCCGATGCATTTCCTCGAAACATTCTCGCGACATACGATAAGCTTTGAAGAACCTATCTTCGTCAGATTCTAGATCAATACACAGACGATGGTATTCTCCTAAGCTTTCTTTCATGCTATCAATGTCGTGCACCCAACATCTCTTAAATCGTCTAACGCAAGACAATTGCGCTATGCAAGCAAGCTTAATAATGGATTTCGGCCCCTTCCACATTGTAACAGCTGACGCATCAAGAGTCACTGGTGCGGCCGGCCGTTGCCTGTGTGGCGTCCCTGGCCGCAGACGGGTCCGGCCCACCGCTGCGCCATCCGTCGCAGCGGCACGCCGGATTCTGTCTGGCCAGGCCTTTAGTCCGGAACCGCGCGCCTGCTACGGTCGCAGGTTCGAATCCTGCCTCGGGCATGGATGTATGTGATGTCCTTATGTGAGTTAGGTTTAAGTAGTTCTAGTCTAGGGGACTGATGACCTCAGATGTTAAGTCCCATAGTGCTTAGAGCTATTTGAACCATTCTTCTACTTTCTTCTTCGAAGAGTGCATCGTTCAGCATGACAATGCCAGACGACACACGAGCGCTGCGACATCTGCAACAAGCCAACGCCTTAGGTCATCGATCATCCTCCATTCAGTCCCTTCTTGGCTCCATCCAGATTTTCGTCTGTTTCTAAAACTTAAAGGGCACCTCCGTGGACTTCACTTTGATAATGATGAAGCGGAGCAAGCAGAGGCGAGGTTTTGGTTCTGTCAACAAAGTGAAACATCCTACAGTGACGGTATCAACGAACTGGTCTCTCGTTGGGAGAAAAGTGTTCGTTTCCTTGGTGACTAAGGCGAGAAATAATATGTAAACATGAAGAATAAAAATGTAGAATTCTAATAACTTTTGGTTTACTTAAGAACTTTAGTTTTTACATAAAAAATTCAGAGACATCCCAGTCTTCAAGAAGGGTCGTCGAGCAGATGCGCAAAACTATAGACCTATATCTCTGACGTCGATCTGTTGTAGAATTTTAGAACATGTTTTTTGCTCACGTATCATGTCGTTTCTGGAAACCCAGAATCTACTCTGTAGGAATCAACATGAATTCCGGAAACAGCGATCGTGTGAGACCCAACTCACTTTATTTGTTCATGAGACCCAGAAAATATTAAATACAGGCTCCCAGGTAGATGCTATTTTCCTAGACTTCCGGAAGGCGTTCGATACAGTTCCGCACTGTCGCCTGATAAACAAAATAAGAGCCTACGGAATATCAGACCATCTGTGTGGCTGGATTGAAGAGTTTTTAGCAAACAGAACACAAACATAAAGTAACCTCTGGCGTGCCACAGGGGAGTGTTATGGGACTATTGCTTTCCACAATATAAATAAATGACCTAGTAGATAGTGTCGGAAGTTCCATGCGGCTTTTCGCGGAAGATGCTGTAGTATACAGAGAAGTTGCAGCATTAGAAAATTGTAGCGAAATGCACGAAGATCTTCAGCGGATAGGCACTTGGTGCAGGGAGTGGAATTGACCCTTAACACAGACAAATGCAATGTATTGCGAAAACATAGAAAGATGGATCTTTTATTGTATGATTGCCGGCCGGTGTGGCCGTGCGGTTAAAGGCGCTTCAGTCTGGAACCGCGTGACCGCTCCGGTCGCAGGTTCGAATCCTGCCTCGGGCATGGGTGTGTGGGATGTCCTTAGGTTAGTTAGGTTTAAGTAGTTCTAAATTCTAGGGGACTGATGACCACAGATGTTAAGTCCCATAGTTCTCAGAGCCATTTGAACCATTTTTTTATTGTATGATTATATGATAGCGGAACGAACACTGGTAGCAGTTACTTCTGTAAAATATCTGTGAGTATGCGTGTGGAACGATTTGAAGTGGAGTGATCATATAAAATTAATTGTTGGTAAGGCGGGTACCAGGTTGAGATTCATTGGGAGAGTCCTTAGAAAATGTAGTCCATCATCAAAATGAGGTGGATTACGAAACACTCGTTCGACGTATACTTGAGTATTGCTCATCAATGTGGGATCCGTACCTGATCGGGTTGACGGAGGAGATAGAGAAGATCCAAAGAACAGCGGAGCGTTTCGTCACAGGGTTATTTGGTAAGCGTGATAGCGTTACGGAGATGTTAAGCAAACTCGAGTGGCAGACTCTGCAAGAGAGGCGCTCTGCATCGCGGTGTAGCTTGCTGTCCAGGTTTCGAAAGGGTGCGTTTCTGGATGAGGTATCAAATATATTGCTCCCCCTTACTTATACCTCCCGAGGAGATCACGAATGTAAAATTAGAGAGATTCGAGCGCGCACGAAGGCTTTCCGGCAGACGTTCTTCCCGCGAACCATACGCGACTGGAACAGGATAGGGAGGTAATGACAGTGGCGCGTAAAGTGTCCTCCGGCACACACCGTTGGGTGGCTTGCGGAGTATAAATGTAGATGTAGATGTAGATTAGGATGCCCTCTTAAAATGAATGAATATTTCACTAAATTTTCCAGAACTAATGCCAAAACTATTTTGTTAAGTCTTCCTTAGTAAGCACTGGACTCTAGAAGAGTCTCCTGTTAATGGTCACAACCGAGGCGCAACCGCGACGCGGGTAAAGTGTTACAGACGCGCTCGCCCATCAATGGACCCGTAGAAACAGTGTTTCTACCCTGCAGCTGCACGGCGAGGCGGAGTGGCCATTGAGGCCGCCGCCTCGTCCAGTTTTGGAGTAAACGGAGCGCGCAGCTCGCGAGACCTGCCGCCCCAGAGCCGCGATATGCCCTTGTAGGGGCAGCGGCCAGCGCACGCACCTGCAAGCACGCACACACACACACACACACACACACACACACACACACGCACACACGCACACCTCCGATCACTGCTGCACCGAGCAACGCTGCTGCAGTAATTGGCTGCTGCAATTGCAGTGGAAGTTTCGGACGCAACGAGCGTTGCGCAACGGCCAGGAATCGGGCCGCCTGCGCTTTGCGCCCGTAAGGAAAGCGTCGGGCGCCCGTTAGCGAACCGAGCCGCCACTGTCTCCGGACACACCTGCCCGAGCTCGGTCCGCCAGATGCCGCCAAGAGTTCACTGCATTTGATCAGAGTCCCCGGCGCGCCAGTTTCGCAAGGCGTCGGTCGTGAAACCGCAGCTGACACTGCGGTAACCGCTTTTATTCTCCCGAGACCTTCCACTCTGCCGTAAATGGGGCCGGAATGTACGACAGAGCTCGTTCTCACGGGATCCTTTCTTTCCTTCTTTCTTTCCCATCTGAGACATACATCTCCTGCGAGTAAGGACGTCGGGAAGTCCAAAAAACTTGAGAGTGGTTTGACTCATCTCAGAGTACCAGTCTTCTCAGCACTCGCAGATTCACTTCCCGCAGCGACCACAAAAATATGAGACACATTTTTCTTTGTTCCTGTCTTCTTCCACACGAGTATGACATCATTCGCTACTAACAAATCTCTCCTCTATCCTATCTTCTTTCTATATTCTTCTTAAAAGACAGAAAAATTTTATTTATATTTCATGCTTAAATTATTGTTATTTTGAAAAGTATCATTCTTTGTAAATGTTGTAGACAAAACAAAAGACAAGAAAACTGTAAAAAGATGAAAAACGAAAATTGTAAGATGTACGACCTGTTTCAAACATCAGGTAACAGATCTATAATTTGGTAATCAATAAATAAAATAAAATAAAAGATCATTCGCCGGGAGACCGGGGGGGGGGGGGGGGGGGGGGGTAGTTCGGCCGCTCGATGTAGATATTCCTATTTAACGCCACTTGGGCGACTTACGTGTCGATGAATATGAGATGAAATAATTAGGACAAAGCGCAACACTCAACCCTCAACTAAAGAAAATCTCCGATCCGGCCGGGAACAGAAACCGGAGAACCCTTGATCTAGAGACCGCGACGCTAACAACTAAACCTTTGGCTGAAGAGCGGTTCTTCCTCTGCCAGCCCCTCCACCCCTTGGGAGAAAGTGAAATAACAATAAAGAACAAAAATTCACTGTCCTCTTTTCTTTCCCTCTTCATTTGTCCCTATCAGCCTGCCGGTGTGGCCGTGCGGTTCAGACGCTTCAGTCTGGAACCGCGTGACCGCTACGGTCGCAGGTTCGAATCCTGCCTCGGACATGGATGTGTGTGATGTCCTTAGGTTAATTAGGTTTAATTAGTTCTAAGTTCTAGGCGATTGATGACCTCGGAAGTTAAGTCGCATAGTGCTCAGAACCATTTTTTTTTTTTGTCCCTATCACTTTTCCCCTTCACTCCCTATCTTTTCTTACCCATTTTTCCCTTTCATATGATGGCCATGCCAACACTTACAACTACTCCACCTTTCCTGTCTCCTTAACAACCACACCTTCTCCGTCGATACTACCCACCAGTCCTTCAAAAGTCTAAAGACACCCTCCTACCCCATTGAATGCCTAACCTTTTGCTCTCCGACAACAGCTGATTTTCCTCATGGCTGATCCAGTTTAGTGCTTCATTTTCAAGATCACAGTATTCTGCGTAATGTTTCAAATGTATTCTTATTGTTTTCTTTGCACCTTTCAGTATTCTTGTTTTAATTTTTTTTATAAAACCTTCATTTAACTCATCTTTACAAATTTTAAAATCAGTTTCAAATATCCTTTTTAATTGATTGGTTTTTCGTCTTTGTGTATATTACACGTCCCTTGGCTGAAGAACAGATTGGCTACACCGCTGATAGTTCCCATCCTCTAACCCAATCCTCCCATATGGGATGAGGTCGACAAATTAACAATAATACATTAAATGAATTCGCAATTGCGAATGACAAGCATGAGGTGAAGAATGGAATGACGACAATGTAAATTGTTCCGAGCAGGGAGTCGAACCCGGATTTCCCGCTTATCGCGAACTGTCGCCTTACCATTGAGCTGTCCGTGTATGACTCACGGCCACACCAAAACCTCCATTATTCGTCGAAAACCATGCTTTTGCGTTTGGGTCTGGCCGTGAGTCGTGAACGGACAGCCGAATGGTACGGCTACCGCTTGAGATAAGCAGGAAATCCGGGTTCGATTCCCTGCCCGGCACAATTTACATTGTCGTCATTCCATTCTTCACCTCATGCTTGTCATTCGCAATTGCGAATTCATTTAATATATTTCATAACAGCTGTTGTCGCCGCAGTACCTGTTTGCATCGTAAACAGAATAACACAGGCACTGCAGTATCGTAATTAACAATAAGGAAAAAAAGCTTTAATGTCAGCTTGTCGAGTTGCTCGAAGATGGCGGCACAGTTTACAGTCGAAATATTATTAGCAGACAAAGTATGGTTATGGAAGAATTCCCGCAACTTTGTGGATCTGTTAATACGCCGTGAGAACATCAAAATTAACCTGTCGCAAGAGTTCAAAGAACTTTCATCGGCATAACCGTTATGGCTATGTTCTTTTGGAAAAAGAAAGTCGTTGGCTTCGTACCGGTGGTAAGGACGCGTGTTGTGACACACTGCGAATTCTACACCGGTCGTCGAAAGAAGAGGCAGATTGCCGTCTAGTATCGTTCTCCTGCCTGACCACCTGCTGCTTCTTTAACTCGATAACTTCCACAGGGATTCAAATTTAAGGTCATAGATTATCTATCCTGCAGACCAGATGTAATACCAAACGTCATCTTTTTCCGGAGATGCGAGGTGATCAGGAAATTGATATTGGGCTTCAAAGATAATCATCAGTGCGCCGTGACGGCATGGTACCACACACTGTCCAAACACTTTCCGGAAGAGTGAACAGCGAAACAATAACCTTATTACCAAAAGTCTATCAATCGCCTTTTTGATTTGATTCGAAAATAGGCAAAAAATGGTTCAAATGGCTCTGAGCACTATGGGACTTAACTTATAAGGTCATCAGTCCCCGAGAACTTAGAACTACTTAAACCTAACTAACCTAAGGACATCACACACATCCATGCCCGAGGCAGGATTCGAACCTGCGACCGTAGCGGAAAATCGTCAATAAAAGCAGCTGTGTGAAATGTGTGTACACGCTCTTCTCGATATGCACACTGAAAATAAAATCGAGCCCTCCCAGCTAATTTTGTCGATTTCCTTACCTTTTACTGCAGGGCGTTCCTGCTGCCTGTTTACATTCATTCCATCATGTTCGTTTCTTGCTTTCATCAGCTCCAAAATATCGTTACTGCTCTCCATTCCGTGAGCTGTTGACTCTCTGATTGCCGTTAAACTCACTCTTTTTCCCTTTACGTTGCGATAAAAAGGCGCTACTGCAGACATCAGATGCGTATTAATCAGAAAACGCCCAGTGGCATTCAAATGACAAGCTTCGCAATGATGACCGCAATTTCCCACAGGGCTTGCTGGCGTTAAAGTTTACGGCCACGACGTTATTATCTCATCAGCTTGCTTTGCTGGTGAATGCTGTCAGCTGTCGCTAATTACCATAAATCACACGCGAAAAATTAGCCTAATTATCTGCGAGAAGAGAAGCCATTTTTCTTGAATGTTACAACACAATGAGTCATCTATTGAGGTGTCAGACATTGTGACACTATTTCTTGTCTTGTAACGCTATAAAAAATGGTTGATTTCCCGTGGACAAGAGTAGCTCCTACATATAGATACTTCATCATCATTATTTGTAGATTCTGGTGGGTAAGACTTACACAGAACGATGTTTCTTCTCTTTCTGCTACAAGTTGATTGCACTTTCAGTCCACTTGCACCAGATCGTCAGTAGATATTTCTACTTTAGATAAATTTTGGCTTTAGCTGATATGTGAGGCAATGGCAATCTTAGCTCAGGACATCGCTATAACAAAATATTGCTGAGTCTCTTTTTTTTCCAGATGTTGATAGTAAAAATCTCTCACCTTCCAAAGCGTCCATAAGCTAAAATCGCAGGCTGGCGATCCGAAGGTAAACGGCAGCAACGGACGCTCGGATTTAAACATTGCCATCTATGACAAAGTACTTAGCAGAATTCACGTCACTGCAGCCAGCACGATTCTGTAAGGACAAGACAGACAATACTTGGCAATGGCGGAGAAGTAAAAGGCCGGAAGCTTGTAGAATTTTCAATAAGTGACTCGGCCAGAAGCCCGAAAGAGATTTTATTAATCCATACCTTCGCGAGACCACGGACTCCTAACGCATTTATACACAAGCTCACAGCGCAGTCACCCCCTTAAAAGAACACACCGGTCGCTTTGGAGCGCTGTAGATGACGTACAGCTGGTCCCAGGCGTTAATGTGTGCTTGCAACCGTTAACGTAACTCATGGCAATGAAGTGGTTTAAAACGTGCCTGTAGATGGCATGGACTCAGTTCAGTACTTCAGAAAAGAGCTACCTTACACTGACGTGACAAAATTCATGGGACAGCCCCTGATATGCTGTCG
Source organism: Schistocerca cancellata (assembly GCF_023864275.1). Classification (NCBI taxonomy): domain Eukaryota; kingdom Metazoa; phylum Arthropoda; class Insecta; order Orthoptera; family Acrididae; genus Schistocerca; species Schistocerca cancellata. Next base: position 566,060,676 of record NC_064630.1, on the reverse strand, counting down.
TCGGACCTCCTTTTGCCCAGCGTAGTACAGCAACCCGACGTGGCATCGACTCAACAAGACGTCGGAAGTCCCCTGCAGAAATATTTAGCCATGCTGCCTCTTTTTTTTTTTTTTTTTTTTTTTTTTTTCTTTTTTTTTTTTGTCATCAGTCTACTGACTGGTTTCTGGTTTGATGCGGCCCGCCACAAATTCCTTTCCTGTGCTAACCTCTTCATCTCAGAGTAGCACTTTCAACCTACGTCCTCAATTATTTGCTTGACGTATTCCAATCTCTGTCTTCCTCTACAGTTTTTGCCCTCTACAGCTCCCTCTAGTACCATGGAAGTCATTCCCTCATGTTCCCAGATGTCCTATCATCCTGTCCCTTCTCCATATGAGTGTTTTCCACATATTCCTTTCCTCTCCGATTCTACGTAGAACCTCCTCATTCCTTACCTTATCAGTCCACCTAATTTTCGTCTATAGCACCACATCTCAAATGCTTCGATTCTCTTCTGTTCCGGTTTTCCCACAGTCCATGTTTCACTACCATACAATGCTGTACTCCAGACGTACATCCTCAGAAATTTCTTCCTCAAATTAAGGCCGGTATTTGATATTAGTAGACTTCTCTTGGCCAGAAATGCCTTTTTTGCCATAGCGAGTCTGCTTTTGATGTCCTCCTTGCTCCGTCCGTCATTGGTTATTTTACTGCCTGAGTAGCAGAATCCCATAATTTCATTGACTTCATGACCATCAATAATGATGTTAAGCTTCTCGCTGTTCTCATTTCCTGGTAGAATTTTGCACAGAGCTCAACTTAATCATAGCTAACACTTGGTTCAAGAATCATAAAAGAAAGCTGTATACATGGAAGAAGCCTGGAGATACTGACAGATTTCAGATAGATTATATAATGGTAAGACAGAGATTTAGGAACCAGGTTTTAAATTGTAAGACATTTCCAGGGGCAGATGTGGACTCTGACCACAATCTATTGGTTATGAACTGTAGATTAAAACTGAAGAAACTGCAAAAGGGTGGGAATTTAAGAAGATGGGACCTGAGTAAACTAAAAGAACCAGAGGTTGTACAGAGTTTCAGGGAGAGCATAAGGGAGCAATTGACAGGAATGGGGGAAAGAAATACAGTATAAGAAGAATGGGTAGCTTTGAGGGATGAAGTAGTGAAGGCAGCAGAGGATCAAGTAGGTAAAAAGACGAGGGCTAGTAGAAATCCTTGGGTAACAGAAGAAATATTGAATTTAATTGATGAAAGGAGAAAATATAAAAATGCAGTAAATGAAGCAGGCAAAAAGGAATATAGACGTCTCAAAAATGAGATCGACAGGACGTGCAAAATGGCTAAGCAGGGATGGCTAGAGGACAAATGTAAGGATGTAGAGGCTTATCTCACTAGGGGTAAGATAGATACTGCCTACAGGAAAATTAAAGAGACCCTTGGAGATAAGAGAACCACTTGTATGAACATCAAGAGCTCAGATGGAAACCCAGTTCTAAGCAAAGAAGGGAAAACAGAAAGGTGGAAGGAGTATATAGAGGGTCTATACAAGGGCGATATACTTGAGGACAATATTACGGAAATTGAAGAGGATGTAGATGAAGATGAAATGGGAGATACGATACTGCGTGAAAAGTTTGACAGAGCACTGAAAGACCTGAGTCGAAACAAGGCCCCCGGAGTAGACAACATTCCATTGGAACTACTGACGGCCTTCGGAGAACCAGTCCTGACAAAACTCTACCATCTGGTGAGCAAGATGTATGAAACAGGCGAAATACCCTCAGACTTCTAGAAGAATATAATAATCCCAATCCCAAAGAAAGCAGGTGTTGACAGATGTAAAAATTACCGAACTATCAGTTTAATAAGTCACAGCTGCAAAATACTAACGCGAATTCTTTACAGACGAATGGAAAAACTAGTAGAAGCTGACCTCGGGGAAGATCAGTTTGGATTCCGTAGAAATGTTGGAACACGTGAGGCAATACTGACTCTACGACATATCTTAGAAGCTAGATTAAGGAAGGGCAAACCTACGTTTCTAGCATTTGTAGACATAGAGAAAGCTTTGGCAATGTTGACTGGAATACTCTCTTTCAAATTCTGAAGGTGGCAGGGGTAAAATACAGGGAGCGAAAGGCTATTTACAATTTGTACAGAAACCAGATGGCAGTTATAAGAGTCGAGGGACATGAAAGGGAAGCAGTGGTTGGGAAGGGAGTGAGACAGGGTTGTAGCCTATCCCAGATGTTATTCAATCTGTATATTGAGCAAGCAGTGAAGAAAACAAAAGAAAAATTCGGAGTAGGAATTAAAATCCATGGAGAAGAAATAAAAACTTTGAGGTTCGCCGATGACATCGTAATTCTGTCAGAGACAGCAAAGGACTTGGAAGAGCAGTTGAACGGAATGGATAGTGTCTTGAAAGGAGGATGTAAGATGAACATCAACAAAATCAAAACGATGATAATGGAATGTAGTCGAATTAAGTCGAGTGATGTCGAGGGAATTAGATTAGGAAATGAGACACTTAAAGTAGTAAAGGAGTTTTGCTATTTGGGGAGCAAAATAACTGATAACGGTCGAAGTAGAGAGGATATAAAATGCAGACTGGCAATGGCAAGGAAAGCGTTTCTGAAGAAGAGAAATTTGTTATCATCGAGTATAGATTTAAGTGTCAGGAAGTCATTTCTGAAAGTATTTGTATGGAGTGTAGCCATATATGGAAGTGAAACATGGACGATAAATAGTTTGGACAGGAAGAGAATAGAAGCTTTCGAAATGTGGTGCTACAGAAGAATGCTGAAGATTAGATGGGTAGATCACATAACTAATGAGGAAGTATTGAACAGGATTGGGGGGAAGAGAAGTTTGTGGCACAACTTGACCAGAAGAAGGGATCGGTTGGTAGGACATGTTCTGAGGCATCAAGGGATCACCAATTTAGTATTGGAGGGCAGCATGGAAGGTAACAATCGTAGAGGGAGACCAAGAGATGACTAAACTAAGCAGATTCAGAAGGATGTAGGTTGCAATAGGTACTGGGAGATGAAGAAGCTTGCACAGGATAGAGTAGCATGGAGAGCTACATCAAACCAGTCTCAGGACTGAAGACCATAACAACAACAACTCATTTCTACTACTTCTCATTACCTTCGTCTTTCTCTGATTTACTCCCAAACCATACTGTGTACTCATTAGACTGTTCATTCCGTTCAGCAGATCATTTCATTCTTCTTCACTTTCACTCAGGATAGCAATGTCATCAGCGAATCGTATCATTGATATCCTTTCACCTTGTATTTTAATTCCACTCCTGAACCTTTCTTTTATTTCCATCATTGCTTCCTCGATGTACAGATTGAAGAGTAGGGGCGAAAAGCTACAGCCTTGTCTTACACCCTTCTTAATACGAGCACTTCGTTCTTGATCGTCCACTCTTATTATTCCCTCTTGGTTGTTGTACATATTGTATATGGCCCGTCTCTCCCTATAGCTTACCCCTACTTTTTTCAGAATCTCGAACAGCTAGCACCATTTTATATTGTCGAACGCTTTTTCCAGGTCGACAAATCCTATGAAAGTGTCTTGATTTTTCTTTAGCCTTGCTTCCATTATTAGCCGTAACGTAAGGTTGGTTGGTTGTTTCGGGGAAGGAGACCAGACAGCGAGGTCATCGGTCTCATCGGATTAGGGAAGGACGGGGAAGGAAGTCGGCCGTGCCCTTTGAAAGGAACCATCCCGGCATTTGCCTGGAGCGATTTTAGGGAAATCACGGAAAACCTAAATCAGGATGGCCGGAGGCGGGATTGAACCGTCGTCCTCCCGAATGCGAGTCCAGTGTCTAACCCGTAACGTAAGAATTGCCTCTCTCGTCCCTTTACTTTTCCTAAAGCCAAACTGATCGTCACCTAGCGCATTCTCAATTTTCTTTTCCATTCTTCTGTATATTATTCTTGTAAGCAGCTTCGATGCATGAGCTGTTAAGCTGATTATGCAATAATTCTCGCACTTGTCAGCTCTTGCCGTCTTCGTAATTGTGTGGATGAGGCTTTTCCGAAAGTCAGATGGTATATCGCCAGACTCATATATTCTACACACCAACGTGAATAGTCGTTTTGTTGCCACTTCCCCCAATGATTTTAGAAATTCTGATGGAATGTTATCTATCCCTTCTGCCTTATTTGACCGTAAGTCCTCCAAAGCTCTTTTAAATTCCGATTCTAATACTGGATCCCCTATCTCTTCTAAATCAACTCCTGTTTCTTCTTCTATCACATCAGACAAATCTTCACCCTCATAGAGACTTTCAATGTATTCTTTCCACCTATCTGCTCTCTCCTCTGCATTAAACAGTGGAATTCCCGTTGCACTCTTAATGTTACCACCGTTGCTTTTAATGTCACCAAAGGTTGTTTTGACTTTCCTGTATGCTGAGTCTGTCCTTCCGACAATCATATCTTTTTTGATGCCTTCACATTTTTCCTGCAGCCATTTCGTCTTAGTTTCCCTGCACTTCCTATTTATTTCATTCCTCAGCGACTTGTATTTCTGTATTCCTGATTTTCCCGGAACATGTTTGTACTTCCTCCTTTCATCAATCAACTGAATTATTTCTTCTGTTACCCATGGTTTCTTCACAGCTGCCTTCTTTGTACCTATGTTTTCCTTCCCAACTTCTGTGATGACCCTTTTTAGAGATGTCCATTCCTCTTCAACTGTACTGCCTACTGCGCTATTCCTTATTGCTGTATCTATAGCGTTAGAGAACTTCAAACGTATCTCGTCATTCCTTAGTACTTCCGTATCCCACTTCTTTGCGTATTGATTCTTCCTGACTAATGTCTTGAACTTCAGCCTACTCTTCATCACTACTATATTGTAATCTGAGTCTATATCTGCTCCTGGGTATGCCTTACAATCCAGTATATGATTTCGGAATCTCTGTCTGACCATGATGTAATCTAATTGAAATCTTCCCGTACCTCCCGGCCTTTTCCAAGTATACCTCCTCCTCTTGTGATTCTTGAACAGGGTATTCGCTATTACTAGCTGAAACTTGTTACAGAAGTCAATTAGTCTTCCTCCTCTTTCATACCTTGTCCCAAGCCCATATTCTCCCGTAACCTTTTCTTCTACTACTTCCCCTACAACTGCATTCCAGTCGCCCATGACCATTAGATTTTCGTCCCCCTTTACATACTGCATTACCCTTTCAATATCCTCATACACTTTCTCTATCTGTTCATCTTCAGCTTGCGACGTCGGCATGTATACCTGAACTATCGTTGTCGGTGTTGGTCTGCTGTCGATTAGAACAACCCGGTCACTGAACTGTTCACAGTAACACACCCTCTGCCCTACCTTCCTATTCATAACGAATCCTACACCTGTTACGCCACTTTCTGCTGCTGTTGATATTACCCATACCCATCTGACCAGAAATCCTTGTCTTCCTTCCACTTCACTTCACTGACCCCTACTATATCTAGATTGAGCCTTGCATTTCCCTTTTCAGATTTTCTAGTTTCCCTACCACGTTCAAGCTTCTGACATTCCACGCCCCGACTCCTAGAACTTTATCCTTTCGTAGATTATTCAATCTTTTTCTCATGGTAACCTCCCCCTTGGCAGTCCCCTCCCGGAGATCCGAATGGGGGACTATTCCGGAATCTTTTGCCAATGGAGAGATCATCATGACACTTCTTCAATTACAGGCCACATGTCCTGTGGATACACGTTACGTGTCTTTAATGCAGTGGTTTCCATTGCCTTCTGCATCCTCATGTCGTTGATCATTGCTGATTCTTCCGCCTTTAGGGGCAATTTCCCACCCCTAAGGCAAGAGAGTGCCCTGAACCTCTATCCGCTCCTCCGCCCTCTTTGACAAGGCCGTTGGCAGAATGAGGCTGACTTCTTATGCCGGAAGTCTTCGGCCGCCAATGCTGATTATTTATCAAAATTTAGGTAGTGGCGGGTATCGAACCCGGGACCGAAGACGTTTTGATTATGAATCAAAGACGCTACCCCTACCTCTACAGCATTCCAAATTGTGGAAGTGTTGCCGCTGCAGGATTTTGCGCATGAAATGATCTCTTGATTATGCTCCATAAATGTTCGATGGAATTCATGATTCATGCCGGGCGATCTGGGTGAGCAAATCACTCGCTCGAATTGTCCAGAATATTCTTCAAATCAGTTGCGAACTACTGTAGCCCAGTGAAACGGCGCACTGTCGTACGAAAAAAATTCCATAATTGTTTGGGAACAAGAAGACCATGAATGGCTCTAAATAGCCGCCAAGTAGCCTAACATAAACACTTGCATTCAGTGAGCAGGTCAGTTGGACCGGAGAACCCAGCTCATTCCATGTAAACACAGATCACACTATTATGGAGCCGCCACCACAGCCTTGTTGACAACTTGAGTCCATGGTTTCTTGGAGTCTGCACCACACTCGAATCCTACCATCAGTTCTTATCAACTGAAATCGGAGCTCATCTGACCAGGTCACGGTTCTCCAGTCGTCTACAGTCCAACTGATATGATCACAAGCCCAGGAGAAGCGCTGCAGGTGATTACACGATGTTGCTATTAGCAACGGACTCGCATCATTCGCCTGCTGCCATAGCCCATAACGCCATATTTCGCCTCACTGTCCCACCAGATATGTTCATCGTACGTCCTCTCGCCAGTCTTCTGGCTGGTTTGATGCGGCTTGCAGCGAATTCCTTTTCTGAGCCAACCTCTTCGTCACAGAGAATCCCTTAAACCTACGTCCCAAATTATTTGCTGGATGTATTGCAGTCTCTGTCTTTCCCTACAGTTTTAGCGTTCCACAGGTCCGTCTAGTACCATGGAAGTTCAAATGGTTCAAATGGCTCTGAGCACTATGGGACTTAACTTCTGAGGTCATCAGTCCCCTAGAACTTAGAACTACTTAAACCTAACTAACCTAAGGATATCACACACATCCTTGCCCGAGGCAGGATTCGAACCTGCGACCACCATGGAAGTCATTCCCTGATGTCTTAATAGATGTCCTATCATAATGCCCCTTCTCCTTATCAGTGTTTTCCACAGGTTCCTTTCCTCTCCGATTTTGCGCAAAACCTCCTCATTCCTTACCTTAACAGTCCACCTAATTTTCAACATTCGTATGTGGTACCACCTCTCAGATGCTTCCATTCTCTTCTGTTTCGGTTTTCCCACAGTCCATGTTTCACTACCATACAATGCTGTACTCCAGACGTACATTCTCAGAAATTTCTTCCTCAAATTAAGGCAATGTTTGATACTAGTAAACTTCAATTGGCCAGGAATGCCCTTTTTCCATTGCTAGTCTGCTTTTGATGTCCTCCTTGCTCTGTCCGTCGGTTATTTTACTGCCTAGGTAGTAGAATTCCTTAACTTCATCTACTTCGTGACCATCATTCCTGATGTTAAGTTTCTGGCTTTTCTCATTTTTACTACTTCTCATTACTTTCGTCTTTCTTCGATTTTCTCTCAATCCATATTCTGAAGTCATTAGATTTTTTATTCCAATCAGCAAATCATGTAAACCTTCTTCACTTCGACTCAAGATAGCAATGTCATCAGCGAATCGTATCATCGATAGCCTTTCACCTTGAATTTTAATTCCACTCCGGAATCTTTCTTTTATTTCCAACATTGCTTGTTCGAGTTCCAGATTGAAAAGTAGGGGCGAAAGACTACATCCCTGTCTTACATCCTTTGTAATACGAGAAGCTCGTTCTTGGTCGTCAACTCCTTTATTCTTTCTTGGTTGTTGTAGGAATTGTATATTACCCGTCTCTCCCTATAGCTCACTCCTACTTTTTTCAGAATTTCGAACATCTTGCACCATTTTACATTGTCGAACGCCTTTTCTAGGTCGACAAATCCTAAAACGTGTGTTGATTTTTCTTTAGTCTTGCTTCCATTATCAACCGCAATGTCAGAATTGCCTCTCTCGTGCCTTTTCCTTTCCTAAAGCCAAACTGATCGTCATCTAGCACATCCTCAATATTTGTTTTCCATTCTTCTGTATCATTCTTGTCAGCAACTTGGATGCGTAAGCTGTTAAGCTGATTGTGCGGTAATTCTCGCACTTGTCAGCTCTTGCTTGTATGGATGACGCTTTTCCGAAAGAGTCAGATGGTACGTCGCCAGACTCATACATTCTACACACAAACGTGAATAGCCGTTTTGTTGCCACTTCTCCTAATGATTATACAAATTCTGATGGAATGTTGTCCATCCCTTCTGCCTTACTTGATAGTAAGTCCTCTAAAGCTCTTTTAAATTACGATTCTAATACTCGACCCCTATCACTTCTAAATAAACTCCTGTTTCTTCCTCTATTACATCAGGCAAATATTCCTCTTCATACAGGCTTTCAATGTATTCTTTCCATCTATCCGCATTCTCCTCTGCATTTAACAGCGGAATTCCTGTTGCATCGTAAGGTTACCAGCCGTACTTTTGATGTCATGGACGGTTGTTTTGACTTTCCTGTATGCTGAGTCTGTCCTTTTGACAATCATTTCTTTTTCGATGTCTTCACATTTTTCCTGCAGTCATTTCTTGGCTTCCTGCACTTCCTATTGAGCTCATTCCTTAGCGACTTGTATTTCTGTATTCCTGATTTTCCCGGAACATGTTTGTACTTCCTCCTTTCATCAATCAACTGAATTATTTCTTCTGTTACCCATGGTTTCTTCGCAGTTGCCTTCTTTGTACCTCTGTTTTTCTTTCTAACATCTGTGATGGGTCTTTTTAGAGATGTCCATTCCTCTTCAACTGTACTGCCTACTGAGCTCTTCCTTATCGCTGTATCTATACCATTTGAGAACTTCAAACGTATCTCGTCATTCCTTAGTACTTCCGTATCCCCCACTTCTTAAACTTCGGCCTACTTTTCTTCACTACTAATATTGTGATCTGAGTCAATATCTGCTGCTGAGTACGTCTTACAATTAAGTATCTGATTTCGGAATCTCTGTCTGACCATGATGAAATCTAACTGAAATCTTCATGTATCACCCGGGCTTTTCCAAGTATATCTCCTCCTCTTATGATTCTTCAACACAGTTTTTGATAATACTAGCTGAAATGGATTACAAAACTCAATTAGTCTTTCTCCTCTCTCACTCCTTGTCCCAAGCCCATATTCTTCTGTAACCTTCTACGCCTTCTCATACAACTGCATTCCAGTCCCCCATGACTATTAGATTTTCATCTCCATTTACGTACAGTATTACCCTTTCAGTATCCTCATATAGTTTCTCTAGCTCTTCATCTTCAGGTATGTCGGCATGTATAACTGAACTATCGTTGTCGGTGTTGGTTTGTTGTCGATTCTCATAAGAACAACCCTATCACTGAACTGTTCAGAGTAACACACTGTCTGCCCTACCTTCCCGTTCACAACGATTCCTACTCCTGTTATACCCTTTTCTGCTGCTGTTTATATTACCTCATATTCATCTGACCAGAAATCCTTGTCTTCTTTCCAATTCACTTCACTGACCCCTACTATATCTAGACTGAGGCTTTGCATTTTCCTTTTCAGATTTTTCTGAGTCCCTACCACGTTAAAGCTTCTGGCATTTCACTCCCCGACTCGTAGGACATTATCCTTTCGCTGGTTATTGAATCTTTTTCTCATGGCTACCTTTCCCTTGGCAGTCCATTCCCTGAGATCCGAATGGGGGACTATTCCGGAATGTGTTGCCAATGGAGAGATTGTCATGACACTTTTTCAATTACAGGCCATATGCTCTGTGGACAAACATTACGAGTCTTTAATGGAATGGTTTCCATTGCCTTATGCATCCCCATGTCGTTAATCATTGTTAATTCCTCCACCTGTAAGGGCAGTTTCCCACCCCTAGGACTTCTGTTCCTCTCCTACGCCCTCTCTGACAAGGCCGTTGGCAGAATGAGGGTGACTTCTTATGCCGGAAGTCTTCTGCCGCCAATGCTAATTATTAATCAAAAGTTACGCGGTGGAGTGATTCGAACCCAGGACGGGAGATGTTTTGATTACTGATCAAAGACGCTATCCCTAGACCACGGGTACAAATGTACTTGAGTGTTAGTTCTTACAATTCTATGCAACCACCGCTGCTCTCGGTCATTAAGTGAAGGTCGTCGGTTACTGCGTTCTCCGTGGTGAGAGTTAGTACCTGAATTTGTATTCTCAGCACATTCTTCACACTGTGGATCTCGGAATACTGAATTCCCTAACGATTTCCGAAATGTAATGTCCCACGTGTCTAGCTCCAACTACCATTCCGCGTTCGGCATCTGTCATTCCCGTCGTACAGCCATAATCACTTCGGAAACGTTTTCACTTAAATCAGCTGAGTTCAAATGGCAGCTCCGCAAATTCACTGTCCTTGTGTACGCTATACTACCGCCATCTGTATATGTGTAAATCGCTATTCCCCGACTTTTGTCATCTCATTGTATTTGTATGTGTTTATGACCACACCAGGAGTGAACTTAAGCGATTTGTCACTGCATAATTGCTACATGTCCAATGTGCCCTATGTGGTGTCCCACTCACAGCCACGTAAAACGTCGTAAGAACGGTGGCCGTAAAGAGACACTAACTGACAGGTATGGGAGATGAGTGTCACTTGCTGTCAAGGTCAGTCGGTTTCACACCTGTCAGGAATTGCTGCTGCCAGAGAATGCTGGTCCGTCTCAACCAGTTTGCGAAGGAGCATTGTGGAGGGAACTGCGTGTAATGACTAGAGTTTGGATTTTATGTCATTACATATTCTTTTCCTTTATATGTTGTTATAAGAAAAACTGAAATGTCAACGACACTGAAAAGACACTTATTTCAAAGTGTTAAAAACAGATTTTTACGTATTGTATTTCACGGAGTATAAGACGCTACGGACTATAAGATGCACCTTAATTTTAAGCGGTTCTTTAAGAAACAACATTTTCGCCATTTGTATTGTTAGAGTGCAAAGCCAGACTAAAAAAGATTCTAAGTTTATAAAACCGAACTGACCTTTAAAATCCTTGAAAATCGTATCTGAACTTCCTTCTTCTCCTTCTTCCTCTTCTTCCTCTTTGTCGTCATCGTTGTTCTCTTCATTGCTATCGGGAGCATTACGTATGCCTCACTTCTTGAAATATGTAACGATAATCTCTAATCTCATTCTAGATCACGACTGTTTTAGCCACTGACACACTTGTTTGATTGCAGGTTGTTTTAAGCCCCCTTCGTCGTGAATTCATGTTGGGTTTCATCCGTCATCCATTTGTTCCGTTCCTCTCTCATATACACTTACAATTGTTTATCTACCGAGACGTCAAGAGGTCGCAGTTCTGAAGTATTTCCTCCCGGAATAGCAGCAAGCTCTGAATTTCCTCGTTTCCGTTTCTCTTTCACAGAATTTTTCAGATAACTACTAGACTGATCTGTCACAAGAAGACAGCTATTACTCAATAAAGCACTTTTCTTTGTCTCCAACACACTGTTAATCCATAATTTCATGTTAGCCTCGTCCATCCAGCCCCTGTATGTAAGTGAACAAAAACACCTGGTGGTATTTCAGGTTTTGGCATTGTTTTGCGCTTGAAAATGATCCTTGGATTAAGTTTAGTACCGTCAGCACAGCATGAAAGGACAACAGTATAGTGCATTTTTTCGTGTCCACTTGTGTTTATTGTTACAGTTTAAACACCTTTCATGGCAACAGTTCTGTTACTGTACTTAGCACATCAAGTGTCAAAGGAGTTTCGTCCATATTCGCTATTTGGCTTAGTTCCACTGTGGTTTTCTTTCGATGTTGAATAGTAAAGCGACGGAAAGACAATATTTTCTCTTCATACTCTTGTGGCGTTTTGTAAGATATTTTGGTTTTGGTTTACAGGCTAAGTCCATGATGCTTCTTAAACCTGTAGCACCATCCAATTCCACCCTTAAAAGTCTGTTATGTTCCACTGTAGCGCTAGCTTACGAGCGTGTATTTGAATCATTTTTGTATTAATTCTAATGCCATTTTAACAGTGTCTTTGAATCCACTTCAGTAGGTCATCTTCTAGTTTGGGTCTTGCATTCACTCCTCTATTTGCACATTTAGTCTTCCTCATTTTTTTCTGCCATTCTTTACTAGCCCACCAAACGCAAATTGTTTTTTTTCTGTAGGTGAAGGGCCGAAATGCCGCTCAGCAGCTCTGTTTCCATGTTATTCTGCATATGTTATTACTTTCAATTTATAGTCCTCATCACATGAATCCTTTAATTTTTTTACCATTACTAAATTAGCAACTAACAAAAATATTGTACTGCTACCGATAGCACAAATCACCTTCAATTCTACACAAATCAAAAGAAGTTTTGTATCACCCCGGTTCCCAGAACTCCTGAAGATAGACATTGACTGTGGATATTGTATCACACACAAAGTTCCTTTGACTGTCCAGAGATGTCACTAAACCCGTCCAAAGATGTAAACAACTATGAATGAGCAGCACCTATTAGACGGAGGGGTCCGACGACCTATCACTTCCAGTCATTCCACCAGGAAGGAGGTACACGGCTCGTGTTGTCTATAGTTCAGCCATGCCTAGACGGTCAATACCGCGGTTCGATCGCGTCTGCATTGTTACTTAGAGCCAGCAAGGGGTCTCAACAAGGGAAGTGTCCAGGCGACTCGGAGTGAACCAAAGCGATGTTGTTCGGACATGGACGAGATACAGAGAGACAGGAACTGACGATGACATGCCTCGCTCAGGTCGCCCAACGGCTCCTATTGCAGTGGATGACCGCTACCTACGGATTATAGCTCGGAGGAACACTGACACCAACGCCACCATATTGAATAATGTTTTTCGTGCAGCCTCAGGACGTCGTGTTACGACTCAAACTGTGCGCAATAGGCTGCATGATGCGCAACTTCTATCTCGACGTGTATAGCGAGGTCCATCTTTGCAACGAAGACACCATGCAGTGCGGTACAGATGGGCCCAACAACATGCCGAAAGGACCGCTCAGGATTGGCATCACTTTCTCTTCACAGATGAGTGTCGCATATGCCTTCAACCTGACAATCGTCAAAGACTTGTTTGGCGGCAACCTGGTCAGGCTGAACGCCTTAGACACACTGTCCAGCGAGTGCAGCAAGGTGGAGGTTCCAGGATGTTTTGGGATGGCATTATGTGGGGACGATGTACGCCGCTGGTGGTCATGGAAGGCGACTCAACGGTTGTACGATACGTGAATGCCATCTTTCGACGGAAGTGCAACCAGATCGGAAACATACTGGCGAGGCATTCGTCTTCATGGACGACAATTCGCGGCCCCATCGTGCACATCTTGTGAATGAATTCCTTCGGGATAACGACCTCGCTCGACTAGAGTGGCCATCATGTTCTCCAGACATGAACCCTATCGGACATGCCTGGGATAGATTGAAAAGGGCTTTTTACGGACGACGTGACCCACCAACCACTCTGAAGGATCTATGCCGAATCGCCGTTGAGGAGTGGGACAGTCTGCACCAACAGTGCCTTGATGAACTTGGGATACTACGCTACGACGAACACTGGCACGCATCAATGCAAGAGGTCGTGCTTCTGGGTGTTAGAGGTACCGGAGTGTACAGCAATCAGGACCGCCACCTCTGAAGGTCTCACTGTATGGTGGTACAGCATGCAGTGTTTGGTTTTCATGAGTGATAAAAAGGGCGGAAATGATGTTTATGTTAATCTCTATTCCAATTTTTTGTACAGGTTCCGGAACTCTCGGAACCGAGGTGATGCAAAACTTTTTTGTTGTGTGTAGTTCACTGGCAACGTAGACTGCAATGACACATCACAGGCTAGACACTGTTCTGGGTTTTTGATGGCGGAGCTAAAGGGAAAGAGTGTTAGCAAGCTTGTGAATGCCTGCGGTTCGTGTGCATCCCATCGGTGCACGGCTGCTGCCAGGTGAATCCAATGTTGCAAGATAGAGATAGGTTTCCAGCACCATCGGATATATCACCTTTTTTAAGACTAGCGGGAATTTTAAATCAAACTCTGGATATTTTTATATTAATTTCGAGTGTAACACGCACTTGAATATTGAAGACAATATTACGAAGAAAAAAGTGTGTGTTATTGTCCGTAAAATATGCTATTTTTAAATATCATTAATAGCTCATACATTATTAATTATAAATAAAAGAGAAGGGCCTATAATTAGAACTGAGGAAATATACCTTCCCATAAATTTTTTTAATTATAATTTTATTGTTTTATTCAGTATGTATGTCATATTCTGTCGACAAGGTAGTTGAATTTGTCAGTCTTCTTTCACCCGCATTCGATCTGACGTAGCTTTTTTTCATCTTTAATGTGCTGCAACTGCGTTCTCAAGATGTTAGAGTTGCTGGAATCCTCAAAACTATTTCGATTATTGTATACGAACCAATTAACCTATATGTTGTGAAAAAGAAATCTTCTGCAAATCCAAACGGCAAGCCGTGTCAATGCCCTTCATCAACTCTTTCACCTGTAACTTGAAAGTAGCTATCTCCGCTGTATCAATGTCTCTGCTATATCTGGCACCAAAAACAGCTGCACTTTTTGCAAGATAGGTCTGCGTTGCAAGGCTTTTTGTGATGGGAAATTAAATTCAGGTGAAATGGCCCGTTATATGTTGATTCCGTTTCCCATTCTATTATTATTCTATCAAATAGTTCGATGAACTCCATCTCGAATCGCAAGCTTTCCATGAAATAGCATACTTTATCTTTATTTCAGTAGTCGCTCAGCGACCCTTAAGATCCTACAATACCGTCGAGAAATAGAAGCAAGAACGCCAATGTTGATTATGAACGAACTGTGAAGCCGGAGCTGTGTGAATCAAGCTGACTGCTGTCACATAAATCGTATTAGCTACAGACGCCCGTTCGGTAGTAGCAGTTTATTTGTAACGCTACGCTGTCGAAATGACGCTGTGACAACAGCGTGCAACTATAGTCGCGGATCGAGGGAAACGCTTCTTCTTGTAGGCAGAGGGCAGGAACAGAAGGGGAAGGGCAATTAACATACCTCTCCCAGTTAAATTTTAATTCGTCTCTCGTTTTTGATGTATTTTTCTAGTCAGTTTTTTGCGACCTCTCTGTGCTTGCGTCCTTGGGAGGGTCTCACCTTCTCTCCCGTGCGGCCCTGTGCACAACTAAGGATGTAGCCACTGTACCAGTTAAAGATGATATACGGTTTTTTGATGACAACAGCTTCTTTGATGTCACAATCACAGTAGTTCGCTGCAGGGGATGAGACTTCTGTTTCATTAAAGATGCCTTTAGTGGTGCATGGAAACGGCCGCTAGATACTGAAAGGCTAGGGAGACACAAGCTAAGTTATCCACCACGTAAAGGTAGCAGTATCGCTACTAATGCTTCTCCATCGCAGACATAGAAACAATTTCTGGCTGCACCAGTAAACACCTCATTCTCGATTCTTTAAAAAATGCAAATACGATGTATAATACACCATAGTTACCGAAGTAAGCGTCGTACAATGATATAATTTTCCTAGTATATTCAATGTAGATGTGGATACTGCCTACAAAGTATGTTGAGAATAAAGTAGGTAGTAAAAGAAGTAATAAATTAAAACGTCACCCCTGAGTTGACGTTTCACTGTACGTACAACGGAAAGGTAGTGAAATTTCTACTTTTTCTGCTTTCATTATTTTGCGTGAGGGTGTAAGTGAGAAGAACTTTCGAGAAGATTTGAAATTATGTGCAAAGTTAGTTGGAAGTCGGTGAATGCTCTCATTCTCAAATACTGAATGAATGTAGTGTGCGTAATTTGCATATCACGAGTTACTCTACATCAAGACATTTACACCATTCCTTACTTTTAGTAATTTAAATTTTGTGTTAAACCGTTGACATAAGATTTTAGCTCTAATTTCACACTCTTAAATTTGGTCGGCAAACGTACGCAGTAGTTAAAATAGGGATAAATTTGAATGAGCCATTCCAAACATCCAACGGCCTTAGATAGGGCTGCAGTGTGTCAGCGACCCTGTTTAAAAAATGTACGCAGTATATATTGCGACAGTGGAATCAGTCGTGCGGAGGTATAGGAATTCCTTTCCAGCATGGTACTATCCACTCAGTATTATTTGCCAATGATCAAGTATTGATAACACAAAGTGGGAATAATGTGAAGTTTTTGATAAAGAAGTCTATGGAAGCATTTGAACGAGGTAGGCTTAGATAAAAGCGCCAAAGAAACTGGTGTAGGCATGCGTATTCAAATACAGATATATGTAAACAGGCAGAATACGCCTAAACAAGACAAAAGTGTCTGGCGCAGTTGTTAGATCGGTTACTGCTGCTACAATAGCAAGTTATCAAGATTTAAGTGAGTCTGAAAGTGGTGTTATAGACGGCGCACTAATGATGGGACACAACATGTCCGAGGTAGCGATGAAGTGGGAATTTTCCCGTACGACCATTTCACGAGTGTACCATGAATATCAGGAGTCCCGTAAAACGTCAAATCTGCGACATCACTGCGGCCGGAAAAAGATCCTGCAAGAATGGGACCAACAAGAACTGACGACAGTCGTTCAGCGTGACAGAAGTGCGCCGCGCGGGATTAGCCGAGCGGTCGTCAGTTGGCCTTTGGCTGTGCTGCGGTGAGGACGCGCTGTTTGTGTTCCTGCCGCGGAGCGAGCGCTCGTGTTGTTTACATAGTATTCGGCCGTTTCGCGCGTGCCGTACTCAGCATATAGATCACCATGGCGCACCAATACAGAAAATCGACGCTCAAATTCACGTTCCGCAACGAATTTGCACGGCCTAAAGCACTCGAAGTCGAACGATTTCTACGAGAAGAAGTTAAAATCCCGGCGAGCGACATTCTCGGCATTCACTTGTCCATTGTGAGTAGTATCGTATATGTCAAGATCATCAACGACGCAACATGTGAACGGATCCTTCGGGACACGAAACAGGGCCTCCGTTTTTGCCATGCTGATGGCAATGTGGGGACTGTGCACGTCGATTATTCTGGCATGGGACTTCGCACGATCAGAATTTTCAAACTTCCTTTCGAACTACCGGCGGAGGACGTCATGACAGCGCTGCGCCCCTACGGCACGGTCCATGATCATATTGCGGAAAAATGGACGCAATTCCAGACATATCCTGTGCTGAACGGCGTCCGCCAGGTCCGAATCGAACTTAAACGACATGTACCTTCATATCTGACTATCGGTGGCTGCCGTGCCATCGTCATCTACGATGGGCAACCGAAGACCTGCTCTGGTTGTGGGAAGGAGGGACACCTCAGATCAGAATGTATGCAACGTCGAATCACGCAACTGCCGCCGGCTGAAGCGGACCCGCCATCGCAGCCGACGCTGCTTCCTGTGACTTATGCAGCAGCCCTCACGACAGCTACCACTTCACCACGACAGCCGACATCCACTGCTGTGTCGCGGCTCCATGCTCCAATACAGGGCGATGATGCCACACCCGTTCCACAAGCTACGGATTCAACTCCGATGCCGCCGCCTCCGTCGACGGATAACAACATACAGGAAGATAGCATGGCCGTCAATTCGCTTATTGTGCCTACGGCTGCCTTTGTGCCGGAACGTCGTGAATCTTTGCCATCGTCTGACGCAGAAGAACACACCAGGAAGCAACGCTCTCCGAAGCGACGGAAGCGGAGGCGTAGAGCAACTTCCGAACGGGATGCGACACCGCCTCCAGAGGATGACGATTCCACCTTCAATGACGACGCTACCACAGAGGCAGCCGCCATTTGCTGCAGTGTGGCACCATCGAACGATAATGAGGACCAACCACATATATCTACAGTGGCACAATCGGATGCCGAGATGCAGGACAGATGCTGCCCACCACCTTCTGGAGTGCAAGCACCAACGCCGTGTCCTAAGGACGCTAGGGAAGCCGATCTTGCTTTCAGTTCCCCGACGTGGGCGGATGACCACGACGACGACGGAACCATGCAAGTTACGCCAACAGGGCCCACGGCATTGGCGCCGGCTCTCTAGAACGGCCTGCAGGTGAGGTTTGGGGGGATGCGGAGGTGTCGATACAGTCAGAAGCGTCATAGGTAATTCCAGTCTTAATGAATAACTTAACACCTGCGGTTCGTCAACAAGCTTATCGTATCGCCACGCTTAACATCAACACGATACGAACGGCAGTGAAGATCCAGTTGCTGCGTGAGATGCTTCGTTCTTCGGATGTTGACATTGCCCTGTTGCAAGAAGTATATATAGCGGCCCTCCCCGTTTTCTACGGTTATGTGACATATGTGTCACCGGCGGACCGGAATGGCAGCGGTACGGCAATACTAGTGCGCGACGGAATTGCCATCGAAGAAGTGACTTACCTTCCGTCAGGAAGGGGGCTGGCGATCACAGCACTGGGCACGCGCATCATTAACATTTACGCTCCATCAGGAACTGACCAACGCCGCGAACGATCGCTGTTCTACTCGGAGGATATCGCCCCCCTCTTTATCAGCAGCTTCGAGCAATATATCTTCGGCGGCGATTTTAACTGTGTGCTCCACCCCAAAGACCAAGTCCCACATTTCTCGACTTGTCAAGAACTTCGGCTCCTGGTTCGAGACCTGCTTCTCACCGACACGTGGGAGACAGTGCACGGTGACCGTCCCGGTCCGACATACCTTACTAGTCACTCAGCCAGTCGCCTAGACCGCATTTATGTCTCACGAGCTCTAGCACCTGGAGTATTGGACGCCGAACGTTGGCCGCTTGCCTTCTCCGATCATAGCGCTTTCATATGCACACTCACTCTACAACAGCAGCGGATATGGCGCAGCCGAGGACCCTGGAAGCTGAATGTGGCACATCTTCAAGCCCCGGAATGCCGTCAGATTATCGCCAACACATGGCTGGATTGCGAACGTCGTCTTCCCCGATACCCATCGACTCTAGCATGGTGGGTGGACTGTGCAAAACCAGCTTTTCGGCGTGTGCTAACTCAATTCGGAAAAGATACCGCAGCTTGGCTTCGTCACACATTGGACTTTTATTACACGATGCTTCGCGAACTCGACAGCCAACCACCATCTCCACACCGACAAATGGAAAGCCGCCGAATTAAAGGTAAAATATTGTCTCTTACGAGGAAACGTTTGGAGGGGGTCGTAGTGCGATCGCAACGTCAAGACCGAGTGGAAGGAGAAAACCCGTCTATGCATCACATCGTGCTCGACAGCCGCCGACGCCGACAGCAGCTGATCACGGACCTCGTATTGCCAGGTGGTAGGGTCGTAACGACTCAGGCGACGGTTACAGAAGCCTTCGTAGATCACTATCGCCGGTTTTACGACGAGGTGAATACAGAGGACGAGGAAGCGGACGATCACGACATACTGCAGCATGTGTCGCACACCCTCGACAATGCAGCAGCGGCGACGCTTTTAGGTGGAATTACACGAGACGACATCGAGGACGCGCATAACAAGGGAGCACTCAACAAATCTCCCGGGCCAGACGGACTGCCGCTCGAGTTTTATCGTACTTTCCGCGATCTCATGATGCCCCGATGGATCATCATGTACCAAGAACTGATGACCCCTGGTTCCCACGTGCCACCTGCATTCGTGGAAGGTCTCCTTATACCGATACACAAGCCTTCCAGAGGTCGGACGGTCGAGGACTACAGGCCCATTACAATGCTTAACTCGGACTATAAAATCTTCGCCCGATTACTCGCCAGCCGCATAAAGAAGGTTCTGCCCCTGCTCCTCTCAATAGAGCAAACGACACAGGGCGGAGTTACCAACATGCAAACGGCAACCAGTGAATGCAGGGATTTAATAGCCATCGCCACATCCTGTCGCCTTCGAGCTGCTCTGATCTCCATTGATTTCGACCACGCCTTCGACAGAGTTCACCACAAGTTCCTTCTGTCCGTAATGGCCCGCATGGGCTTCCCGCCTGACTTTATCGACATCTTTCAGCGCCTTTTCCGTGGAGCTGCATCCCGTGTACTGGTGAATGGACGGATTGCGGGTCCCTTTCCGATCCGACGGTCAGTTCGCCAAGGATGCCCACTCTCCATGATTCTTTACGCGATCGCACTCGAACCACTTGTCGGAGGGTTGAAAAACAGGCTCTCGGGCATTTCATTGAGGGATCATACCTTTCAGTGCAGAATATATGCTGATGACCTTCTATTACTTGTCCGATCTGATGACGAGGTACGCTCGGTGATACAATGGGTCAATCGCTATGGTTTGGCAGCGGGCAGCCGCATGAATGTGGCCAAGTCGGCAGCGATGCCCATTGGGAGAGGTCTACAGGAGGACGCTTTAGCCCCACTCCCACTCGTTAACAAGATCCGGTTCTTGGGCATAACATTTACACAGGATGTGCGCCGCACGGCTGCCATGAACTATGCACGATTACTACAGGCAATACGCACAGAAGTTCGCCGGAACTTACTTCGACGGATGGACCTCCTACAGCGTGTGGAATACCTCAACCTTCACGTGGCGACTAAGATGATCCACATGGCCCAGGTCCTACCGATATCGACAGCGATGGCACACAGACTGCAAGCAGCGTTTGGATATTACCTTACCGCCGGACACCTATTCAAAGTCCGCTACGAAACACTCACCCTCCCTCCGCTTGATGGCGGACTGGGACTTATAAATGTACGAGCGAGGGCTACAGCATTATACTTGTGCACAATGATGAAATTGTGGACCCACCAAGATGCTTCCCTTACGGGTCGTCTGTTAGAGGAATTGCTGCCGGCGTCTCTTATGCCACCTGTCACGGTTGCACACATTACACCCTCACTCTCGCACCTCTCGGCATTTATTCTTGAGTATAGTTACGTGCACCCAGATCTTCCCAACACTCGCACTCCCAAGGCGAGAGACTTTTACAGACTGCTGCTAAGGTCCACCCCTCGCAATGTGATTGAGAGGAAGAGCCCTACGACCCTATGGCCTGCAGTGTGGAGAGCGGTCCAGAAGTCGTTCCTCCCCACGCGGGTACGAGCCGCGTGGTACCAGGTGGTGAACGGGAAGGTTGTAACACGACAAAGGCTGCACGCTATTGGGATGGCGGATTCCCCCCTTTGTCCACATTGCCACCTCGTGGATAATGACGAACACCGTTTAACATGTGGATCGGCGTTAGAGGTATGGCTGCTAGTGCAGAAGATCCTCGCCTGCTACCTACGTATCGCGCCTCGCACAATTGAGCCACGGCTCCTCCTTTGTCCAGAGGATACTTATTTCCCACCTGCGAAGACTCATGCTCTCACATGGTTTAAAGGCATGTCCATATACTACCTCTTTCAAGATGATGAGAAGATGGTGCTTGATTACTGGCAATTTCTCCAGAACAGTCATAGCACACTTGAGTGTACACCCCGATACCGACAACTATTTGCGAACTATTTGCGCAGTGTCTTCGATAACCCCCCTCACAGTTGGGGAGTACCGGGCAGAGGATGATCGCCTTCATGGGGCTCCACACGCTGAGAAATGTTGTACCAATTTGGAACATGGAATCTGTATGCAGATGGGCCATGCACATGGAATGGCGTGCGGGATTTGGTTACATTTTTCTTTCTTTATTATCTATCATCACACTATTGGTTTCAAATTCTATTTCATAGTTTAGAAGGAACTCTTGTTCTGTTGTTGATATGGATGTCCATTCTAATTTTGTTTGTCGTAACTGAAAGACGCCTTTTCCATCATTTACAATTTAAAAAAAAATAAATAAAAAAAAAATAAAAATAAAATAAAAAAAAATAAAAAAAACGGGCAAGGTAACTGGCTACGACTTGGAGAACCCAGGTTCGAATCTCCAAGAAACCTAGCCGATGTTGTCCGTTTGTATAAAAAAAAAAAAAAGCGGTCTAGGCGCTGCAGTCATGGACTGTGCGGCTGGTCCCGGTGGAGGTTCGAGTCCTCCCTCGGGCAAGTGTGTGTGTGTTTGTCCTTAGGATAATTTAGGTTAAGTAGCGTGTAAGCTTAGGGACTAATGACCTTAGCAGTTAAGTCCCATAAGATTTCACACACATTTGAACATTTTGACAGAAGTGCAACCCTTCCGCAAATTGCTACAGATTTCAGTTCTGGATCATCAGTAAGTGTCAGCGTGCAAACGATTCAACGAAACATCATTCATATGGGCTCTCGGAGCCGAAAGTCCACTCGTGTACCCTTGATGACTGCACGACACAAAACTTAACGCCTCGCCTGGGCCCCTCATCACCGACATTGGGCTGTTGATGGCTGGAAAGAAGTTGCCTGGTCGGACGAGTCTCGTTTCAAATTGTATCGAGTGGATGGACGTGTATGGGTATGGAGACAACCTCATGGACCCTGCATGCCAGTAGGGGACTATTGCAGCTGATGGAGGCTCTGTAATGGTGTGGAGCGCGTGCAGTTGGAGTGGTGTGGAACCCATGATACGTCTAGATACGACTCTGACAAGTGACACGTACGTAAGCTTCCTGTGTGATCATCTACATCCATTCATATCCATTGTGCATTAGAACGGGCAATTCCAGCAGGACAATGCGACTCTCCATACGTCCAGAATTGCTTCAGAGCGGCTCCAGCAACACTCTTCTGAGTTTAAATACTTTCGCTACTCACCAAACTCTCCAGACATTAACATTATTGAGCATATGCGATTTTAGTCTTTCCCGGCGTATTCCACTGATGAATTCTTCTCGGGTTATCAGCCGAGTGGTGGCGTCGTCTCCTCGCGACGTTGCAATGAGTTTCGTACCCATCATCTTCGCCAGAAGAATTAATCATTATTGAGCATGTCTGAGACGCCTGGAAACGTGCTGTTCAGAAGAGATCTCCCCCCCCCCCTCCCCCCCCCCGTGCTATTACGGATTTATTGACAACCCTGCAGGATTCATGGTGTCAATTCCCTCCAATACTACTTCAGACATTAGTCGAGTCCATGCCGCATCATGTTGCGGCAGTTCCGTGTGCTCGCGGGGACTCTGCGCAATATTAGGCGGGTGTACGAGTTTTTTTGGGTCTTCGGTTTGTCAGCGAAACAGAATACTTAGTAATGAGAGGTGATTGAAGGCATATAGAAGAGTCGGAAGAAACTATTTAAGCTGTACATCAATTTGAATACTTGTATCCATTATCCATTCCTCTGAAAGCTGTGAAGCAGCTGTGTAACGCAAGATCCTTCAGGCAAGGGAAGTGGTTAAGATGTGGATTTCTTTGGAGTAGGGCAGTATCAAAAGAAACAATGAAGAGGATTCTGCGAATACTAGGTGGAAGCTTACTAACCAATGGAGGAAAAGGGTGGACCCTGAAGGAGCGGCAGAGAAAAAGAATGCAGGCTGTAGACATGGATGGAATAAGGAGGGCAGCCAGGATGTTCAAAACTGAGAAGAGAAGAAATGAGGAAATTAGGGAGGTAGTGGATACGGAACAATCATTCGTGCAAAGAATTAAGAGTAGAGCTCTTCAATTGTATGGCCATGTACGGCGACTGGAATAGAACAAGGACGACGGCCAAAAGCACTCCTGGAATGATCGCCGTCAGGAATATGGATCCAGGGACAGCCAAGATTGACATGAAGAGTGGGAGTAATTGGAATGATGAGGAAGAGAGACCCGAAAGAGGAAGACTGCTATGAACGTGAAAGGTGGCTAATGGGAACATTGCACTGATGAAAAGTGGAGAAATCCTTAAAAGTAAATAAATTTACTCAATAATTGTAAGAAAGGCCCTATAATCCACTTACTGTTTCCCCTGGGTGTAGTTAGATAGGCAACCTGTAACTGCAACCGTGCACCGTGTTATATAGATACGGAAGGTCTTTGTCTTTGTGACGTCTCCATGGCACAGTCTGGTCAACAAAATACGAACTCTTACTTTAACAGATAACTCCAGACGACGACGACAGACAAAGTAGCTGAAAGGTTGAGTTTACAAGTAAATATGATGCGGCAAGCAATCCGAGAAACATTCGTCCCAGAAGGGCACCGTCAAAAACTGCATTCTCAAAGCTCTTAGTGTTCACCCCCCCCCCCCCCCCCCCCAGCTTCGAGTTCATGACGGCTTTCACTTTTTATTGTAATGGCAGCGCCCTGTCTTACTACCAGCTTTAATGGATGGCGTGATTTAATATACACTCCTGGAAATGGAAAAAAGAACACATTGACACCGGTGTGTCAGACCCACCATACTTGCTCCGGACACTGCGAGAGGGCTGTACAAGCAATGATCACACGCACGGCACAGCGGACACACCAGGAACCGCGGTGTTGGCCGTCGAATGGCGCTAGCTGCGCAGCATTTGTGCACCGCCGCCGTCAGTGTCAGCCAGTTTGCCGTGGCATACGGAGCTCCATCGCAGTCTTTAACACTGGTAGCATGCCGCGACAGCGTGGACGTGAACCGTATGTGCAGTTGACGGACTTTGAGCGAGGGCGTATAGTGGGCATGCGGGAGGCCGGGTGGACGTACCGCCGAATTGCTCAACACGTGGGGCGTGAGGTCTCCACAGTACATCGATGTTGTCGCCAGTGGTCGGCGGAAGGTGCACGTGCCCGTCGACCTGGGACCGGACCGCAGCGACGCACGGATGCACGCCAAGACCGTAGGATCCTACGCAGTGCCGTAGGGGACCGCACCGCCACTTCCCAGCAAATTAGGGACACTGTTGCTCCTGGGGTATCGGCGAGGACCATTCGCAACCGTCTCCATGAAGCTGGGCTACGGTCCCGCACATCGTTAGGCCGTCTTCCGCTCACGCCCCAACATCGTGCAGCCCGCCTCCAGTGGTGTCGCGACAGGCGTGAATGGAGGGACGAATGGAGACGTGTCGTCTTCAGCGATGAGAGTCGCTTCTGCCTTGGTGCCAATGATGGTCGTATGCGTGTTTGGCGCCGTGCAGGTGAGCGCCACAATCAGGACTGCATACGACCGAGGCACACAGGGCCAACACCCGGCATCATGGTGTGGGGAGCGATCTCCTACACTGGCCGTACACCACTGGTGATCGTCGAGGGGACACTGAATAGTGCACGGTACATCCAAACCGTCATCGAACCCATCGTTCTACCATTCCTAGACCGGCAAGGGAACTTGCTGTTCCAACAGGACAATGCACGTCCGCATGTACCCCGTGCCACCCAACGTGCTCTAGAAGGTGTAAGTCAACTACCCTGGCCAGCAAGATCTCCGGATCTGTCCCCCATTGAGCATGTTTGGGACTGGATGAAGCGTCGTCTCACGCGGTCTGCACGTCCAGCACGAACGCTGGTCCAACTGAGGCGCCAGGTGGAAATGGCATGGCAAGCCGTTCCACAGGACTACATCCAGCATCTCTACGATCGTCTCCATGGGAGAATAGCAGCCTGCATTGCTGCGAAAGGTGGATATACACTGTACTAGTGCCGACATTGTGCATGCTCTGTTGCCTGTGTCTATGTGCCTGTGGTTCTGTCAGTGTGATCATGTGATGTATCTGACCCCAGGAATGTGTCAATAAAGTTTCCCCTTCCTGGGACAATGAATTCACGGTGTTCTTATTTCAATTTCCAGGAGTGTACGAGGGACGTGCTGAAAAATGATGCCTCCGGACTTCTTATTCTGCTCTCAATATCGGTTGAGGATTTACATGTCATGCATATTACTAGGTCGACTTTCCCGTTTCGCTGACGCAAGCTGCAACCATCGGCCGCTAGAGGGCTCCGAATTGTAGTGTGCAACATGGCAGTGTGTTACGTTAACTATGCAGGTGCGTGAGAAACAGCGCGCTGTAACCGAGTTTCTTACAGCAGAAAACCTGCCTCCAATTGAATTCCACAGAAAAATGAAAGCTGTGTATAATGATGATCGTATCGACAACATGCGGCGCTGGGTTATTCGCGGTCATAATGAAGGAAACGGTGGTGCTAACCTCAACGTGTGTGGCAGATCTCAGAGTGGACGACCGCGAACGTCAACCGACGTGAAGAAATCGGGTTCATCAACTCATCAAAGAAAATAGTTGGATAACACAGAGACAGTTCTCAGGTAAGAGTGGCATATCACTAGAGTTGGGGGTTGTTTTGGGGAAGGAGACCAGACAGCGAGGTCATCGGTCTCATCGGATTAGGGAAGGATGGGGAAGGAAGTCGGTCGTGCCCTTTCAAAGGAACCATCCCGGCATTTGCCTGAAGCGATTTAGGGAAATCATGGAAAACCTAAATCAGGATGGCCAGACGCGGGATTGAACCATTGTGCTCCCGAAGACGAGTATCACTAGAGTGTCCACAGGCCATCAATGCATAACTGCGCTACAGAAAAGTGTGTGCAGTTTGGATGCCTCAAATTCTCACTCCTGACGCGAGATTGGACATCTGTCAACAATTTCTTTTGTGTTTTGAGCATGAGAGTGATGGATTCGTTATCAACATTGTGACAGTTTTTGCAATCTGGGTTCACAATTTTGGCCCCAAAAACAAGAGAGCAACACTGGATTTATGCCACAAACAACCATCGACACCGAAAAAGTTGAAGACCATTTCATCAGAGGGTAAAGTCATGCTCACAGTGTTCTGGCTGTTAGAGGTGTGGTGCATTTGGAATTCATGCCTTAAGGCACCACCATGAACACTGCGAGGTACTTTTTTTTTTCCTTTGCCACCATTCACAAAGACCTACCAGTTTGTTAGTAAGACAGGTTGTATTTTCACAGTATGAAACTGTGTATATACAGAATGTGGAACTTAAGAAATATTATTTTTATTTTTAATAAGGTTTACCAATGCTGCAGCAGTAAATACGTATTGGCTTGTAAGTAATTACAAAACAGAAACTCTTACAATTAACGATTTATGTACAGAAGGTAGAAACGTAGGAAGGTAAAATAGAGATTATGACATGTTATTGCTTTATGACGTACTACCTTCGGAAAAAATTTCTAAACTAGAAACATTCTTGCACTTAAGAAGGAGAAATAAAAGATGAAGGGAAAGTTAGTAGATTGGTATGAGAGACCCCACTTAGATGTCTCGGATGTTTAGGATCGGCAAACTATCGGCAAATTATCGAGCCAGTAACATTCGCAGTAGCATACAAAATATATCTTTAATATTCATTTGAAAAATGTATATGTGCATCCGCGTATTCACTTTATTGTTGCATTACATTTGTTACAGTTCATATGTGCTTTAGACAGGAGGTAATCGGTACACTATTTGTACATCTTTGCCTTCCTTATTTGTACATGTTGCGTGCATGGTGTTTGTGTTGTCTGTAAGGAAAAATTTATCTAATCTTAATGGCCAATTATAGCATTCTCATCGTGAGAATTTACCTAAGCCAAATAAGCAATTGCATCATTTAAATTACAGATATTACACAAGAATTTTGTACACGTATTAAAGTATTTGATGACAGTTCATTTATTTCTCTGTTCCTTAATCTAATCTTTTCTTACATCTAGGTACAGGCCAGTATCTGTTTCAGCATCTGAGTTCCAGTTATACTGTTCACATGTTTGTGTGGTACCCTTATAACTTCTATCAACTCTTCTTAAAAATTTCACTAAATAAATGAAATAAATAAAATCTTTAAACCATCAAAGGAAATAAAAATATTTAAAGATAAAGATAGAAAACTTTTTCAAGCCAAGTATGTCAACTTATCATAACGAAACCGTGGTAAAGTATCTCGAACCCAAATAATACCAAAAGATATCATAGCAAGCATAATAAAAAATATAAAAGAATAAAAATCACCGCCTAAAAAAGTTAAAGCTAACAACATTCTTATAAAAACAATTCTAGTATACTCAGCTAAAACAAATTAAAGTAAAACCACCAACACCATATTCAATATTAAAGCCTGAAACTAATTCAGACTCACCTTCAGCAAAATCAAAAGGGGTACGATTAGTCTCAGTTAAACAAGAAGCAAAACAAGCTAAAGCTAAGGGGAAAGAAATAATAATAAATCAGCAACAAAGCTGATAATTTATAAAATCAAACATGTTAAAACTACCAATTAAAATAATTAAAGACAATAAAATCAAAGCTAAACTAACTTCATATGAAATTGTTTGAGCAACAGAACGGAGGGAACCTAATAAAGAATAATTTCAATTAGAAGATCAACCAGCAATTATAACAGTATAAACACTTAATCTAGTACAGCATAAAAAAAAAACCATAAGAGAAAGAACACATATAAGTTAAGTGAGGGAAAATTACTCAAACAGCCAAAGAAAGCATTAAATTAAAAAGAGGAGAAAAATAATAAAGTAAATAATTAGATATAATAGGATTAGGCTGCTCCTTACAAATCAACTTAATAGCATCACTAAAAGGCAGTGGGATCCCTACAAATCCTACTTTATTAGGACCTTACGAATCTTAATATAACCTAAAACCTTTCGCTCCAACAAAGTTAAAAAGCAACACTAATTAAAACACAAATAACTAATAAAAGAAAATTTAAAATAAACATAAATAAATCATAAAGGATCTATACTATTTGTAGGAAAAATCTGCACAAATGAATTCTAAATTCTTCTTTTTTGTAATTTCGGGTAAGGTACGTATTACATTATCGGTTATGTCATTCAGTACTCGTACTGCGAGACTCTCAGAAAATTGAAAGCACGAATTCGAAGAGTTCGTCCACACATGGAGCACCCTCTCCTCCAGCGTAATACCGGACCAGACACGACCATTGGGGTCCTATCATTGATCATCCTCCATACCGTCCCGACTTGGCCCCATCCGATTTTCATCTCTTTCCAAAACGCAAAGAACACCTTCGAGGACTTCAATTTGATAGTGATGACCTGCTGCAAGCAAGGGTGAGGTTGTGCTTCTGTAAACAAATTCTACAGCGACGGTAGAATTGTGTTCGTCGCCAGGGTGACCATGTTGGTTGGTTGATTTGAGGAAGGGGTCCAAGCAGTGAGGTCATCGGTCCCATCGGATTAGGGAAGGATGGGGAAGGAAGTCGGCCGTGCCCTTTCAAAGGAACCATACCAGCATTTGGCTGAAGCGATTTAGGGAAATGACGGAAAACCTAAATCAGGATGGCCAGACGCGGGTTTGAACCGTCGTTCTCCCAAATGCAAGTCCAGTGTGCTAACCGCTGGTGACCATGTTGAGAAGTACACTACTGGCGATTAAAATTGCTACACCATGAAGATGACGTGCTACAGACGCGAAATTTAACCGACAGGAATAAGATGCTGTGATATGCAAATGATTAGCTTTTCAGAGCGTTCACACAAGATTAGCGCCGGTGGCGACTCCTTCAACGTGCTGACATGAGAAAAGTTTCCAACCGATTTCTCATACACAAACAGCAGTTGACCGGCGTTGCCTGGTGAAATGTTGTTGTGATGACTCGTGTAAGGAGGATAAATGCGTACCATTACGTTTCCGTCTTTGATAAAGGTCGGATTGCGGCCTATCGCGATTGCGGTTTGTCGTATCGCAACATTGCTGCTCGCGTTGGTCGAGATCCAATGACTGTTAGCAGAATATGGAATCGGTGGGTTCAGGAGGGTAATACGGAACGCCGTGCTGGATCTCAACGGCCTCGTAACACTAGCAGTCGAGATGACAGGCTCTTATCCGCATGGCTGTAACGGATCGTGCAGCCACGTCTCGATCCCTGAGTCAACAGATGGGAACGTTTGCAAGACAACAACCATCTGCACGAACAGTTCGACGACGTTAGCAGCAGCATGAACTATCAGCTCGGAGACCATGGCTGCGGTTACCATTGACGCTGCATCACAGACAGGAGCGCCTGCGATGGTGTAGTCAACAACGAACCTGGGTGCACGAATGGCAAAACGAATTGGAAGCGTGTATTCGTCATCGCCATACTGGCGTATCATCCGGCGTGATGGTATGGGGTGCCATTGGTTACACGTCTCGGTCACCTCTTGTTCGCATTGACGGCACTTTGAACACTGGACGTTACATTTCATATATGTTACGACCCGTGGCTCTACCCTTCATTCGATTCCTGTGAAACCATACATTTCAGCAGGATAACGCAGGACCGCATGTTGCAGGTCCTGTACGGGCCTTTCTGGATACAGAAAATGGCCCTGGCCAGCACATTCTCCAGATGTCTCACCAATCGGAAACGTCTGGTCAATGGTGGCCTAGCAACTGGCTCGTCACAATACGCCAGTCACTACTCTTGATGAACTGTGGTATCGTGTTGAAGCTGCATGGGCAGCTGTACCTGTACATGCCATCAGAGCTCTGTTTGACTCAATGTCCAGGCGTATCAAGGCCATTATTACGCCCAGAGGTGGTTGTTCTGGGTACTGATTTCTTAGGATCTAAGCAGCCAAATTGCGTGAAAATGTAATCACATGTCAGTTCTAGTATAATATATTTGTCCAATGAATACCCGTTTATCATCTACATTTCTTCTTGGTGTAGCAATTTTAATGACCAGTAGCGTAAATATGTAGGTTTGACGAATAAAGATGTAGAATGTTAATAACGTTTGTTGTATTTAAAAAGCTTAAAGAAGTTTCACATAAAAATGCGGAGGCATTAGTTTTCGGCACGCTCAAGTAGGATGGTAAAAAGTGCAGAGCCCCCCTTGACACGCACCATCGCTACTGACAGTCGCCGCGGGGCAATTACTCGAGAGCGCGCGGCGGTCCGCAGTGGAGCGTGGCGACGTAAACCTGCGACACAACGCGTTACGGCGGTGCGGCTGCGGGGAAAGGAGAAGGGCGGCCAGCGGCAAGACTGACGGGGGACGGGGCGGGGGCGGCGGGGGCGGTGAAAGCGGCAAGGCCGCCTGCCGGCAGGAGCGTCGCCCGGGCTTTGTTCGCGGCCGGAACGCCCGCCGGGAAGGCCGACCACTGGCAGCCGGGGAGGCCGAGGACGGGCCCCGCACATTGCGGTACCTGGGTCGCTACCAGCTCCCTCCTACCTGCTACCTGCTGCCTGCTGATCGGTCTCAAAAAGAGTTCTGCGTCTACTTTTGTACTGCGTGACACATCTTACAGCCGTCGGCACAAGGGGCGTGATAGCTACCGTTCACGTGGCGCTCTACAAGTTTTGTGACACCACTTCCTGTTATTTCATGTTAAGAAGGCAAAAAAAAGGCGTTCAGTCGACATCGAGGTCATTAGGGACAGAGCACAAGCTCAGACTGTGTCAAGGATGAGGAAAGAAATCGGCGTACCTTTTCAAAGAAACCATCCCGTGTAATATTTCTGGCTTACTCAGCCATCATATTAGGCTCCAGGAAGCTACTCCCAGGGCAGTGTGAATGCAAGAAGCATAGAGATGACGCAATGTGGGATGAGGTACCGGTGACAGATGATAGATTCGGTACCATCCCCGTGAGAAAGACCGCCTGCGTGATGCTGCTGCTCTGTGATTGGCTGCTGTGTTCGGCGGTAGGGCGCCAAAACGTTAAACTTTAGTTGCTATTATTAATTAAACCTGTCATCCAAATTACTTCATTTTTAAATAAACATCTCTCAACAGCCAGCTATCAATCAGTCATTTCAAAATTATTAAAATCAAAGTATTACTAAAACAAAAGACTGACGATATTACTGCCGATGCACTTTGGTGGCGTCCGGGTCACGCCTTGCTGGCTTGGCGCGCGAAGTGTCTCGGGCAGTCCGGCTATCCAGTTCTGACCGTGCCAGTAGACAGACATGTTGTCTGTTATAGCAGTATTTGTTTCATGCAATTTTATTCTCCAGTTCTGACGGTTACAGTAGACAGACATGTTGTCTGTGGCAGGATGTATTTCATGTTATTTTAGGCAGATATAATGACTGTAGAAAGATATGTTCAATACGTTGTGATCAAGAATAGTTTCTCGTGTCTATATCAATAAAAACGCGAGTGGAATCCCAAATGAGTTATAGTTTATTCGTAGCAGCAGTTCCTTGCGAAGTTAATTTCAGCCTCAATAAAAAGAATCCATGACCTGCGTGCTATTTTCTGGGCTGGGGACATCATCATCATGAGCACAGCAGGTTAGTGAAGTGTACAAGAACTTATGTATTCCACACAGGGCAGTGGAAACAACTAGGCACCTCACGTGTACTGCATGCACAGTGCAAATGTGCTCAGTGACACGTCATCTGCAGTAATGCAGAGGAGGTAAAGAAGGATGAAAGTATTAACACTATCTCACTTTTATTCCTTTTTCTT
The DNA here is from genome assembly GCF_023864275.1 of Schistocerca cancellata. NCBI lineage: Eukaryota > Metazoa > Arthropoda > Insecta > Orthoptera > Acrididae > Schistocerca > Schistocerca cancellata. The sequence continues at coordinate 566,028,459 of NC_064630.1, read as the reverse complement.
GCCGTACCCGGCATTTGCCTAGAGCGAATTAGGGAAATCACGGAAAACCTAAATCTGGATGGATGGACGCGGTTTGAACCGCCGTCCTCCCGGATGCGAGTCCATTGTGCACACTGCGCCATCTCGTCCCGTTTGAGGAACCAGTTCCTCACAAAATGAGGCTGCGATATTTCGGCAACGAGCAACGTAAAGTAGAACCAATGCTAAGTAAGAAAGCTCCCTACGTGAATTTTATGTTATACGGTACATCCTACGAATATATGCTGTTTCTAACAACCAGCACATGAAATGTTTCGAGAGTGAGTCGTATTTGGTACGATTTTCGGTAATAAAATGACGGGAAACGTCATATTGGCAGTTAACAATTTTTGTATTTGGTTACTTTCCCTTATTTTCTCGTTTCAGGTCGCTTGTTAATGAGAGTGCAAGGGGGCTTAATTAAAAAGAAAAGACTAATATTAATGAACAGATGCAGTAATTTTACTAGCTGTGTGACCAGTTACGAAGTCTCGTAACCGGTTGGCCCTGACTAGTATTAGCACGCAATCTGACTGCATAAAATAACAAGAAAGAATGACAAGGAACTTCCATTAACACAATTGATTAATTAAGTCCCCTGCAACTATAAAAGCTACGAAACAACAAAGCACAAGTGTAACTGTTCTGTGTGTGGTAGTGTGACTCAACGTACATGTGTCTGGCTCGGATCTTTCTCAATACAACAAAATATTTTAAACACCATTTACAATGAACTGATTGAAAAACCAGAAATACTATAACTGCACATAAAAACCAGAATTACAAGTCTAATAAATGAACACGAGCCAGATGCTTTGTTGACTGCACCTGTGAACGAGAGGGATTGTTATTAAAGAAAACTGTAATACCTTTTTACCTCATTATATATTGACGAAAATATTCCATTACACCAGCGTCATAAATCAAAAGCCCATCTCATTTCTCAAATATATTCTGACAATTGCATCTTCTTCCATCTATACATTACACCAACCGAACAGTACAACATTTCAGTCAACACTCAGATCGTCCACTCCCTCGCCCAACAGAACAACGACTGCTCTCGATATCCTCTGAACTGCTACTGCGCCCAGTGGAGGCGGCGGAATAATAATCTTTGGCACAATCTCTGGCGCTGTAACTCAGTGTAGCCACCTTTCAAGAGTAAGCCGTTTTAACGCAACGATCCATTGAAGATTCATGATATCGTGTTGTTCTTATCAGGATTTGTTACAATTAAAAGTCAGCTAATAAAATTTCGGCGATTAAAGCCTTTAGAAGACTGTAACACAAAACATAAGGTCGCATGCTAGAAAGTTAAAGCATAGTATAGTTTGTTGTGGCGCCACATTATAGAATCGCTAGAGGGTTCGCGTCTTGCTATAGTAGTAAGTAGCCTGTTTGTATGTTTCCAGCGCTATAGACTGTCTTACTGTGGCTGACAACGCTCTGTGCCCCGGCAAGAGATTCTGTGGTGAGAAAACATGCAAGGAAATGTATGACGATGGATGTTGTTGATAATGTTTGGGTAGTGGAATTATTCACAACTATGTAATTTTTATAACTGGATGTCACATGAATAAGGTAAAATTTTCTAAATACGTTGTTTGCTCTTCAACAAAATCTTTCTATTTCTAACCATATGCCTCCTAGTAGCTAGAGTCTGTAACAGTTAGAATCTTTATATTTAGCTGGCTGTTGTTGCTGCTTGCTGTAATAGCTGTGGTTCGTATTATGAAGATTTTCTGTGAGGTAGTGACTTATGAAAAAGAATGGGGTTTCCACTATTGGGATTAGTGACCGAAATGAGTTTAGGCAATTAACAGAGTTGGAGGTAGTTTCATATTTCATTAATTACATGTTTTTTGGATTTGTATTATTGTTAGGATTTCTTGCAGTTCAGGACCATTCTTTTGTGTTAATTATTGGGAGTCATGTTGTCAATGTATAGCAGTCAGATTGCGTTGGGTTTGTATACTGTGGGTAATAAATGAATATGTTAAGTGTGAGTTGTCTTTGTCAGGGAAAATTGTGTAGGTCAGTGATTAATAAAAAAAATAATTAAAGAGGTAGTTTCACTGTGTATAACTTTTATTTCACCTTCGCATTTTCTAAAAGGTTGCGGAACTTTCCTATGAAACTATTAGAAATAATTTCTATAAAACTTAATGTTATATTCACTGCAGCGCCAAATAAACCGTAATAGGCATGCGTATTCAAATACAGATCTTTGTAAACCGACAGAATTCCGCGCTGCGGTCGGCAACGCCTATATAAGACAACGAGTGTCTGGCATAGTTGTTAGATCGGTTACTGCTGCTACAATGGCAGATTGTCAAGATTTAAGTGAGTCTTAACGTGGTGTTATCATTGGCGCACGAACTATGGGACCCAGCATCTTCGAGGTAATGAAGAAGTGAGGATTCTCCCGTACGACCATTTCACGAGTGTACCATGAATATCAGGAATCCGGTAAAACATCAAATCTCCGACAGCGCTGTGGCCCGAAGAAGATCCTGCAAGAACGGGACAAACGAAGACTGAAGAGAATCGTTCAACGTGACAGAATTGCAACCCTTCCGGAAATTGCTGCAAATTTCAATCCTGGGCCATCAGCAAGTGTCAGCGTGAGAACCATTCAATGAAACATCATCGACATGAGCTTTCGGAACCGAAGGCCCACTCGTGTACAATTGGTTACTGCCCGACGCAAAGCTTTACGCTTAGCCTGGGCCCGCCAACATCGACATTGGACTGTTGATGACTGCAAACATTTTTCCTGGTCGGACGAGTCTCATTTCAAATTGTATCGAGCGGAAGAACGTGTACAGGTATGGAGACAGCCTCATGAATCCATGGGCCCTGCATGTCAGCAAGGGACTGTTCAAGCTGGTGGAGGCTTTGCAATGGTGTGGTGCATGAGCAGTTACAGTGACATGGGGCCCGTGATACATCTATATACGACTCTGACAGGTGACACGTACGTAAGCATCCTGTCTGTTCACCTGCATCCATCCATGTCCATTGTGCATTCCGACGGACTTGGGCAATTCCAGCAGGACAGTGCTACTCCCCACCCGTCCAGAAATGCTACAGAGTAACTACAGGAAGACTCTTCTGAGTTTAAACAGTTCCGCTGGACACCAAACCCCCAAGACATGAACATTATTGAGCATATTTGAGATGCTTTTGCAACGTGCTGTTCAGAAGAGATCTCCAACCCCTCGTACTCTTACTGATTTATGGACAACTCTGCAGGATCCATAGTGTCAATTCCCTCCAGCACTACTTCAGATATTAGTGTAGCCCGCGCCACGTCGTGTTGCGGCACTTCTGCGTGCTCGCGGGGGCCCTACACGATATTAGGCAGATGTACCAGTTTCTTTGGCTCTTCCGTGTAAATGCACTTTCAGTCAGGAGTACGTTTCTTTCATTTGATAAACTTATATAATCTGATGTCCTTACCGTGTGGACATGTATCGTCCATTTCTGTCTTATTACACATTAATAATTATCGAAGTTTTTATTTATGTATATCACAGACCGAACAACATGGCATATCGCCAAGGAAGGTCAAGTGCGTTTTAATTCAACGCACGTCCACTTTCGTGGACAAACTGTATGATTTGTGAGCCAAATAAAACCGACAACTGCCGCTTGAGACAGCTGAGAGCGCAAAATTGTGTTAGCCAACTCATGCTGTGTGCCGACGGCTCTGTGTCTCGTGACGTTGGATATTTCGTCTGCGTGCACGTTAATGTTATCTCCCTCGTCCCGACGGCTTACTCCACCCTCACTCGGGACGAGGCAGCTAACGTTGACGTGGACGCGGACGAAATACCAGACCTCACGAGAGTCATCACCGTCGGCACATTAGACGAGCTGGTTAACGTGATTTGCACTCTCCAGCTGCCGCTGTTGGTTTTATTCGGCTCGCAAACCACACATTTACTTTACGAAAATGGACGCGCCTAGAATAGCTGCGTTAGCTCTGTTAGTGACTGTCGAAGAACGGCGGAGAAAATCGCGAAGAAGATTCTGGATTCGTCGATGTTTTGGATAGTGAAATTCTGGTAGAGAAATACTACATAATGCTCTGAAATACATTTTAATAGAAGTTATTCGTTAACTCAACTGAATTTTCATCCCATCTTCGGTTTCAAATTGAATGTAATAAGGGCGTAATATCCAATGTCAGTTTGCACTTGATATCCATATTCTCGATGTTGCATTGATTACCACCACTCTGAAATTACGTACTTCATCACATAGATTTCAAAATTGAAATTCGCTTCATAACGAAAGAGAATTTTTTCGAAGCGGCTCTCTATCACTGATATTCATAGCGTTGTGAGCTCATGAGTTGGGAAGAGAAAATCAGCGGGTTTCCGACGACTGGAAAATTTCCTCCGGTGTCTAAAAATTTTAACGTGAGTTTTACAGGGTGGTCCATTGATAATGACCGGGCCAAATATCTCAAGAAATAAGCATCAAACGAAAAAACTACAAAGAACGAAACTCGTCTAGCTTGAATGGGGAAACCAGATGGCGCTATGGTTGCCCCGCTAGATAGCGCTGTCATAGGTCAAACGGATATCAACTGCGTTTTTTTAAATAGGAACCCCCATTTTTATTACATACTCGTGTAGTACGTAAAGAAATATGAATGTTTTAGTTGTACCACTTTTTTCGCTTTGTGATAGATGGCGCTGAACAGTCACAAACGTATAAGTGCGTGGTATCGCGTAACATTCCGCCAGTGCGGACGGTATTTGCTTCGTGATACATTACCCGTGTTAAAATGGACCGTTTACCAATTGCGGAAAAGGTCGATATCGTGTTGATGTATAGCTATTGTGATCAAAATGCCCAACGGGCGTGTGCTATGTATGCTGCTCGGTATCCTGGACGACATCATCCAAGTGTCTGGACCGTTCACCGGATAGTTACGTTATTTAAGGAAACAGGAAGGGTTCAGCCACATCTGAAACGTCAACCACGACCTGCAATAAATGATGATGCCCAAGTAGGTGTTTTAGTTGCTGTCGCGGCTAATCCGCACATCAGTAGCAGACAAATTGCGCGAGAATCGGGAATCAAAAACGTCGGTGTTGAGAATGCTACATCAACATCGATTGCACCCGTACCATATTTCTATGCACCAGGAATTGCATGGCGACGACTTTGAACTGGGCACAAGAGAAATTATGGGACGATGACAGATTTTTTGCGCGCATTCTATTTAGCGACAAAGCGTCATTCACCTACAGCGGTAACGTAAACCGGCCTAATATGCACTATTGGGCAACGGAAAATCCACGATGGCTGCGACAAGTGGAACATCAGCGACCTTGGCGGGTTAATGTATTGTGCGGCATTATGAGAGGAAGGACAATTGGCCCCCATTTTATCGATGGCTATCTGCAATGTATGCTGATTTCCTACGTAATGTTCTACCGATGTTACTACAAGATGTTTCACTGCATGACAGAATGGCGATGTACTTCCAACATGATGGATTTCCGGCACATAGCTCGCGTGCGTTTGAAACAGTATTGAATAACTCATTTCATGACAGGTGGATTGGTCGTCGAAGCACCATACCATGGCCCGCACGTTCACCGGATCTGACGTCCCCGGATTTCTTTCTTTGGGGAAAGTTGAAGGATATTTGCTATCGTGATCCACCGACAACGCCTGACAACATGCGTCAGCGCATTGTCAATGCATGTGCGAACATTACGGAAGGCGAACTACTCGATGTTGAGAGGAATGTCGTTCCACGTACTGCCAAATGCATTGAGGTTGACGGACATCATTTTGAGCATTTATTGCATTAATGTGGTATTTACAGGTAATCACGCTGTAACAGCATGCGTTCTCAGAAATGATAAGTTCACAAAGATACATGTATCACATTGGAACAACCGAAATAAAATGTTCAAACGTAGCTACGTTCTGTATTTTAATTTAAAAAACCTACCTGTTACCAACTGTTCGTCTAAAATTGTGAGCCATATGTTTGTGACTATTACAGCGCCATCTTATCACAAAGCGAAAAAAGTGGTCCAACTAAAACATTCATATTTCTTTACGTACTACATGAACATGTAATTAAAAAAAAGCAGTTGATATCCTTTTGACCTATGACAGCGGCATCTAGCGGGCCAACCATAGCGCCATCTGGTTTCCCCCTTCAAGCTAGACAAGTTTCGTTCTTTGTAGTTTTTTTGTTTGACGCTTATTTCGTGAGATATTTGGCCCTGTCACAATCAATGGACCACCCTTTATATATTACAGAAAGTTTCATAACAGAAAAACTTTCAGTGTGTAGCTCCTGTTTACTTTCAGACACAGAATGGAACTCACTTTTAAAGTTTTAGCCACGGGGGAATTCTCCAGTCGTTGGATTTTGTACCAACAATTGCAGCAAATACATTATTTATAATAAATAACATCGACGTTTGAGACAATGCATGTGTTAAATAAATAATAAAGACCCAAAATCTTTTAGAAAAGAAAATGTGAAAAGAAACTGGAAGGAAGGGCACTAAAACCTGCTCATGGGCTCACAACGCTATCAATTGCGCTGCAGCTTCGACATGGAAACGAGCTCTCCGTATATGGTACACAGTGTCTATAGACTGCATCTACAAACATCAGTATTTGATATTTAAATGCAAATTGCACGAGTTTTTGATGCATCATCATTGTGTTGTAGCACTGTGGCAGAGTTAGCCGAGCAACGTGTCTGCGTTAAATTTTGCGTGAAAATCAAGAAAACCTTTACAGAGACGCATCAAATGATGCCTACGGTGATGAATGCTTAAGTCGTACTTGGTGTTAACACACGATTTAAAAATGGCGGACGGAACTTGAAGACGATCCTCGTTAAGGATGCCCTTCGACGTCTACCGACGTCGTTCGTGTCAAGAATGTCAACGAAATTGTACGTCGCCAAACGAAGACTGACTGTCCAAGAGATTAAGAAGAATGCAACATTTCAGTTGAATCATGTCATGAAATCCAGACATAGCCTCTTGGAATGCATCGTGTTGTTGCCAAGTTCATTCCACTGCTCACGAGTCAAGACCAGAAAGACCTTCGCCTCACAACCTGTGAAGAGCTTTTGGATCGCGCAAATGAGAACGAGATGTTCCTTAAGACAATCATAAATGGTGATGACACGTGCGTCTGCTGTTACGATGCTGAGACCAAGGTTCAATCTTCACAATGGATCAGGGAAGTTTCTCCAAGACCAAAAAAAAGTTAGACAGGTCAGGTCAAATTTCAAAGCCATGCTGATAGTTTTCTTTGACTGAAGGATTAGTTCATCATGAATTCGTGCCACAGGGACAAAATGTTAATCGACGGTACTATCATAATGTGCTGCGACGCCCGTGAAAATGTAAGAAGGAAATGGCCTGAAATGTGGCGAGACAATTCATGGCTCTTGCCTCACGATAACGCACCCGCACATTCACACAGAAAACGAAACGTTCAAATGGCTCTGAGCACTACGGGACTTAACATATGAGGTCGTCAGTCCCCTAGAACTAAGAACTACTTATACCCAACTAACCTAAGGACATCACTCACATCCATGCCCGAGGCAGGATTCGAACCTGCGACCGTAGCAGTCGCGCAGTTCCGGACTGAAGCGCCTAGAACCACTCGGCCACAGCCGCCGGCGAAAACGAAATCAGTGCGCTGCTTCATCCTCCGTACTCTCCGCACCTGGCCCCTGGGAACTTTTTTTTTATTTCCAAAGGTGAAATTCCCGTTGAATGGACGAAGATTTGCAGCGATAGACGAAATAACAGAAAAATCACAGACGGCGCTTATCGCGATCCAGCAAGAGCCGTACCAAGATTGCTTCCGGAATTGTAAGCGGCATTGGGAGCGGTATATCAATTGTGGAGGACAGTATTTTGAAGGAGACCATGCACAATAAGTAAAAGGTAAGCGTAGAAACATTCTGTGGACAACGTTTCGGAATTTTTTGAACGGACCTCGTACTTCCCTTGCACACAATCTGTAGCACCAAAACGACAACCACAGGAAGCCTTCACGTACCGATACGTAGTTTCTTGTTATTTTATTATAACAAATCATAGCTAAAACGACGCGTTTTCGAGAGATCCTCAATTTGCTGCTGCTTCGAAACAGCTTATATTCAGACCTACCACGTAATTTACGGGGAAGAAAAACCAAATAGGATGTTTAATGCCACTCAGTATGGCGGCTCTTACGTTCCGCTTCTGACGGAAAACTTGGTCTCATCTCATTGGCCAAGTTCCTCTGCACGAGACAAAAGTCTGACACGCCAGATTCTTCATTTTCCGCTCCGCAGTGTAGCGCAACGTAGAATTCCACGCTGTGACGTCACCAGCTCCTCGTTCACGTGTGTTTTCACGTCTCATGGGAGAACGACTGTACAATGTGTGGCTGGAGGGTATTTGTGGTACCACTACCATTTCCCTCTTCCTCTTCCCTTGGAAACAAGCAGACGATATCACCAGTCTACATTGCACGTCCCACACCATTACAGAATCTCCACAAGCTTCAACAGTCCCCTGCTGACAAGCAAGGTCCATGGATTCATGAGGTTGTCTCCATACCCGTACACGTCCATCCGCTCCCCCTCATACAATTTAAAACGAGACTCATCCGACCAGGCAACATATTTCCAGTCATCGACAGTCCAATGTCTGCGCTGACGGGCCCAGGTGAGAGGTAAATCTTTGTGTCGTGCCGTCATCAAGGGTACACGAGTGCACCTTCGGTTCCAAAAGCCCGTATCTATGATGTTTCGTTGAATGGTTCGCGCGCTGACACTTGTTGATCGTCCAGCATTGAAATCTGCAGCAATTAGCGGAAGTGTTCCCCTTCTGTTACGTTGAACGATTCGCTTCAGTCGTCGTTGGTCCCATTCTTGCAGGATCTTTTTTCGGCTTCGGCGATGTCGGAGATTCGATGTTATACCGGATTCCTGATATTCACGGTACACTGGTGAAATGATCGTACTGGAAAATCTCCGCCTCATCGCTTCCTCGGAGATGCTGTGTCCCATCGCTCGTGCGCCGACTATAACACCATGTTCAAATTCACTTAAATCTTGATAACCTACCATAGTGGCAGCAGTAACAGATCTAACAACTGCATCAGACACTTCTTGTCTTATATAGGCGTTGCCGAATGTAGCGCCGTATTCTGCCTATTTACATATCTCTGTATTTGAATACGCTTGCCTATACCAGTTTCTTTGACGCTTCAGTGTATAATAGCACCCATTCCCTCCGTGTTAAACTGTTACCACGTATGAAATGAAAACGGGCAAGCTATATATCAAGCATGACGCGGGCTTTAGTAACACAGCTTGGTGTGAATAGATGTGCCCCCTACTAGAAATCAGGAAGAAACAGGGCGACGCTCACTGCTGTCCCATCAGTCTGTTGGACATGCTCGACGTGAGGTCAATGAGTCGTGTGTGCGTCCGACTTCACTGTGGAGGCCGGGATAGATGGACAGCGAGGTGTTTTGTGGTTTTTGACTACAGATAGAGGGTCAAGAAGTGAAATTCTTGCCTGAAAGTCTGCTGTGTATGGCGAACATAGTACGTCACATGCGCTTGCGTGGAATAAACCGTTTAGAGAAGGTCAGATGTTATTGAAAGACAGCAGCTGGCCAGGACAGACCCGTTGTGTCGTTGGCGCGGTGGATGCTGCCGTCAGAAATGACAGACTGCGTACGGTGGAAGACATTCGGCTCATGTTGCACGTCACCCACGGCCCCTCTCACACATCGTGACACAGTCCACCCACCGGCAGCTACGGGAAAGTCATGATAACCTTTTTCTTTGCCTTGCAAGGCCCCACTGCTCATTGACTTTCTTCATCACGGCGCCATAATTAACGCACAGCGGTACGTGGGCACTTCGCAAAAATTGAAGCACACCATCAAGCCCAAACGCCCAGGAGTGTTTACAGATGGTTTCATTCTGTTGCGGATGAAGTCTGAGCGTATGTTGGCAATATTGTTTCAACTATGCTGTAGACGTTTCGCTGGGAAGCCCCTACATGTCCTCCATGTAGCCTCGATTTGTTCCCATGCGATTTCCTTCCTTTTGGAGCCCTGAAGAAAGACATTTGTGGCCGTCGACTTGTCCCGGAGGAAAAGGTGCATGCATGCAATCATGTTGAGAGGTGGCATGCGCCCCGTCTCATATTTCTATCTTACTCTGAGTAATTCGGTTTTCCTCTCTAATTGCATGCGGTGACAAGTCGCTATTCCTTCACACGCGGACTTCCCATGCAGCGTCTCTCATCACCCGGGTGGTCCGGTGACAGGCGGGTTCTGCTGAACTTGAAAGGGTTAAGCCGACGGGTGTGAGGGAGTCGAGTGGATGCTTTCCAGACGCCGACATTGTCATAAGAGCAGGAGTGACATGCCCACAGGGGTCTGACGGAGCGGCTGGGCTAGAGATTCCGTTACTTCGCAGAAACTTAGTGAAAACACTTTCTGGCGGGCTACCAGCGAGGCATGGGAATGGCTTGTGTTCCTAGGCAGTCTTGGCAGCCAAATTCACGCGTTTTCTGTAAAATCGTAACTGTGATTGGCTTGCTCAGGGCATAGCTCCGTGACGTAGCAAAATCGGCGCAGAAATTGGCGCCAAGAATCTCCACTGGTAGAATGGTAGTGCTTCGGCAATAGAGTGGAATTTTCCGCCGGTTTTCGAGTTGCTGATTGGAACGTTTAACCACGGCCACTGTCGTGGGGGCGGGAATGTTCTGTGTTCAGCTTGTACAGGTGCTCTTGAGAGAGTCGGCTCTCCCCTTTCAGTCGGGGTAGGTTACAAGACTGAGCTCTCGCTGCTCTGGACAGCCTGCCTTCCGTTGGCTGTCTAATATACTTTCATTTAATTGTAACTGTTTGACGAAGTTGCTGAAGTTTCGACTTCAACGTAACTTTCCGAGTACAGCTGGCAATTAAGCGTTCTGCGTAGAAGCGGCCTATGTTGCCCGTCTTGAGCAGTTTTTGCTAAAGTTGACTGTATCGGAGTTACTGTGTGACTTCGCTTCTTAAAATCAATCACTCTACCGTCAGTGATTGTGTGGCGAGCCTTCTTCGTCTCCCTCAGAGGCGCATTTGTATTGATAATCAGTCTTTCGTCTGGAACAACCAGACCAGGCTAATTTTTACGGGCTATACTCGCGACATTCTCATCACCACGACGGGACGTCGAAGCAACCAGCCATCGCCTCCCGTACGCCAGATCGTATCCTTGCAGTTAAGAAGACAGCTTGGTAACGTATGTCCACAGCACTGGCAGATTAGGGAATTTGCTCTGTGATAATCAGAGCTCAGCAGAGCGCGCCTGTTCCCGTCTTTTCTTACGTGGTTCTGTCTTGGATGTTCATTGCCTGAGTTCTCACTACTGTAGCAGCAATTAATGTTGGGTTGGCTAGGTGTTTTTCTTAAGATTTGAGTTGCAAGGAATTGGCTCCACATACCACTTGGTCATAAACGTCACAAGCTAGTTTATGGACAACTTCACCTTCACAGCATTTATTTGAGTATCCAATTTGACGTATTGTAAATGTTTCATGTGTTTTGTTTATTATTTTGAGTTTAGTGATAATAAATCAAATTGTTATTTTGGACAGAACTTTCATTCGGTGGATCGGTAAAGCAACCATTTCATTTCTCACTACGTTAATGAAAATTTCCTTTATCAAATTAAATTATTGCAGGTCCCAAATTCTTTTCTACTCCACTTGCAGGGTCGATTACAGTCAGTTCGCGTTTCTTCTTAATCCATGTGCAACAGCAAAAGTCGGAGTTAGGAAAGGGGGGGGGGCTTAGAGCATCATTTCCATATGAAGATTCTAGAAGAATTTAGTGTTAAGTACACTGCTAGCCCCGGCACCTCGCAATGTTTCTGTGGGCAACCGCAGACATTTTTCCATGAAGGCGCCGTCCGTCTTGTCTCCCAGTGAGATAAGTGTATTAACAGTGATTAAAATTACTTTTGGTATAATGAACAGCTTACCTTTTTTTTATTTGTCTCGTTTTCATTATACTATCTCATGAGCACTGCAACGACGGGGAAAAAAGTATCCCACCATAAAACTACTATCACTCGTTTGGGACCTAGGCCACGGGTCACCGAGCGTTGCCGTCGCCCACTTGTGCATTGCAAAGTGAGAACATTATTAATCTTGCATTTACACTCAGGTGACAAAAGTCGTGGGATACCTCCCAATATCGTTTTGCCTGGAGTAGTGCAGGAACTCGACTTGGCGTGGACTGAACAAGTCCCATTATGTCCCCTGCAGAAATATTGAGCCATACTGCCTCTATAGCTGTCCATAATTCCGAATGTGTTGCCAGTGCAGGAATTTGTGCAAGAAATAGTCTCTCGATTATGTCCCATAAATTGTCTATGGGATTCATGTCGGCCGATCTGAGTGGCCAGATCATTCGCTCTTATTGTCCACCATGTTCTTCGAGTCAATGCGGCCTAGTGACCTAAAAATTCGATCGTTGTTTGGGAACATGGAGTCCATGAATGGCTCCAAATGGTCCTCAAGTAGCGGATCATAACCATTTCCAGTCAATGATCGGTTCAGTTAGAACAGAGGACCCTGTCCACTTCATGTAAACACAGCTCACACAATTATGGAGCCACCACCAGCTTGCAGAGTGCCTTGTTGACAACCTGGGTTCATGGCTGCGTGTGGTCTGCGCTACACTCGAATCCTACCATCAGCTGAAGTCGGGACGCATCCGACAAGGCCACGGTTTGCCCGCCATCTAGGGTCCAACCGAAATGGTCTCGAGCTGCAGGTGATATGCTGTTAGCAAGGGCACTTGTGTCGGCCGTCTGCTACCAGGGGATATTAACGCAAAATTTCGCCGCTCTGTCCTAATGGATACATTTGTTGCACGTCCCACATTGATATCTGCGGTTATTTCACGCAGTGTTGCTCGTTTGTTAGCAGTGACTACTCTACGTAATGCCGTTGCTCTCGGTCGTTAAGTGAAGCCGTCGGCCACTGTGTTGTCTGTGGTGAGAGGTAATACCTGAAACTGGATATTCTCGGCACACCCTTGACACTGTGGATCTTGGAATACTGAGTTCCCTAACGATTTCCATGCGTCCAGCTCCAACTACCAATCCGCGTTCAAAGTCTGTTAACTCCCGTCCTGTGGCCATAATCACGTTGCAAACCTTTTTACATTAATCACCTGAGTACAAATGACAGCTCCGCCAATGCTCTTTTACAGGGTGTTACAAAAAGGTACGGCCATACTTTCAGGAAACATTCCTCATACACAAATAAAGAAAATACTTTATGTGGACATGTGTCGGGAAACGCTTACTTTCCATGTTAGAGTTCATTTTATTACTTATCTTCAAATCACATTAATCGTGGAATGGAAACACACAGCAACAGAACGTACCAGCGTGACTTCAAACACTTTGTTACAGGAAATGTTCAAAATGTCCTCCGTTAGCGAGGATACATGCATCCACCCTCCGTCGCATGGAATCCCTGATACGCTGATGCAGCCCTCGAGAATGGCGTATTGTATCACAGCCGTCCGCAATACGAGCACGAAGAGTCTTTACATTTGGTGCCGGGGTTGCGTAGACAAGAGCTTTGAAATGCCCCCATAAACGAAAGTCAAGAGGGTTGAGGACAGGAGAGCGTGGAGGCCATGGAATTGGTCCGCCTCTACCAATCCATCGGTCACCGAATCTGTTCTTGAGAAGCGTACGAACACTTCGACTGAAATGTGCAGGAGCTCCATCGTGCATGAACCACATGTTTTGTCGTACTTGTAAAGGCACATGTTCTAGCAGTACAGGTAGAGTATCCCGTATGAAATCGTGATAACGTCCTCCATTGAGCGTAGGTGGAAGAACATGGGACCCAATCAAGACATCACCAACAATGCCTGCCCAAACGTTCACAGAAAATCTGTGTTGATGACGTGATTGCACAATTGCGTGCGAATTCTCGTCAGCCCATACATGTTGATTGTGAAAATTTACAATTTGATCACGTTGGAATGAAGTCTCATCCGTAAAGGGAACATTTGCACTGAAATGAGGATTGACACATTGTTGGATGAACCATTCGCAGAAGTGTACCCGTGGAGGCCAATCAGCTGCTGATAGTGCCTGCACACGCTGTACATGGTACGGAAATCACTGGTTCTCCCGTAGCACTGTCCATACAGTGACGTGGTCAACGTTACCTTGTACAGCAGCAACTTCTCTGACGCTGACATTAGGGTTATCGTCAACTGCACGAAGAATTGCCTCGTCCATTGCAGGTGTCCTCGTCGTTCTAGGTCTTCCCCAGTCGCGAGTCATAGGCTGGAATGTTCCGTGCTCCCTAAGACGCCGATCAATTGCTTCGAACGTCTTCCTGTCGGGACACCTTCGTTCTGGAAATCTGTCTCGATACAAACGTACCGCGTCACGGCTATTGCCCCGTGCTAATCCATACATCAAATGGACATCTGCCAACTCCGCATTTGTAAACATTGCACTGACTGCAAAACCACGTTTGTGGTGAACACTAACCTGTTGATGCTACGTACTGATGTGCTTGATGCTAGTACTGTAGAGCAATGAGTCGCATGTCAACACAAGCACCGAAGTCAACATTACCTTCCTTCAATTGGGCCAACTGGCGGTGAATCGAGGAAGGATAGTACATACTGACGAAACTAAAATGAGCTCTAACATGGAAATTAAGCGTTTCCGGACACATTCCACAAAACATCTTTTCTTTATTTGTGTGTGAGGAATGTTTCCTGAAAGTTTGGCCGTACCTTTTTGTAATACCCTGTATATCTTGCGTATACGATACTACCGCCGTCCCGGAGTGGCCGAGCGGTTAAAGGCGCTACAGTCTGGAACCGCACGACCGCTACGGTCGCAGGTTCGAATCCTGCATCGGGCATGGATGTGTGTGATGTCCTTAGGTTAGTTAGGTTTAAGTAGTTCTAAGTTCTAGGGGACTTATGACCACAGCAGTTGAGTCCCATAGTGCTCAGAGCCATTTGAACCATTTGCACTACCGCCGTCTGTATATGTGCGTATCGCTGTCCCACTGCTTTTATCTGCTCAGTGTACAACGCCGTTTGTCAGGGCGCGGACCGCCTACAGATTCCCACACTCTGCAGCACACGGTGTTCGGAGCTCCTCCGTCGATCTCAGACGATGGCGACATGCGGCAGTGCCACGCAAGACGAGAGCCGCTCGTTGAGGGTAAGGAAGGCCGTGCCCCGCATCTCTAGCAGTCTGGCGCTATAAGCGGCCGACCGGAGATAAGATCTCCGCGCCTGATGGGCAATCCAATTCGCACTTCGCAACCCGCCGCCGCCTCTCCCGCATTTACACAACCTGAGCACGCCTCCTCGTCTGTGGTTCTGTTTACGTCTTCCGCCGCTTTTGCCATCGAGGGCAGCATCCTTGTCAACCCGTCCTATTGCCGTAATTCTGTAGAGGACGCGGTGGGCATGTCTACGACTGACCTCACGTTTTCCCGAGTGAAATACGCTATGTTCCGTAGCCCAACATGTAGGGGAGATCGTGAAACGTTTGCGCAGGGCACATTTGTCGGGAACCATTTTTGCTTGAGCGCTACCGACAATGGAAATTTACTACTGCCATCTGCTGAGAGCTCTCAGAAGCTTTACACCACTTGAACCAAGGGCTCGCGTACCATAGTTCATAGGGGGGACTCGGGAGGGTGGGGGTTAGGCCTAGACCAGGAGGTATGGTATATTTTCACTATTTTGGAAGACGAATGGCCCTTGAGTTGGTCTACCGTCTGAAAGCGAAGAATATATTTTTGTCCTTGTGCAAGGTGACTAAATTCTGTTACTGACGTAGCGAAGCTCCGAGGTAGCATACATTTTAGAATTGAAAATAGATGAATGTATGTTCGTTTACAGGAGATTATTTTACTTCACCAGATATAGTTGTATAATTTGAAAGCATGAAAGTTGCTACTGTAGTTTAAAAACTAATTGAAACATGGCAATGGGACACGTTTACACTGTTCTGTTTGGGCATGTTTACGCACTATTTTGCATTGTCATCCTAACTGATACTGCAGTCCAATAGCAGCTGGTAACACAATGTAAAAAAAATGGTGGCACAGACGAATAAGAGAAATTGCTAAAAAAGCTGTTTGAACATATTGAATGTCAAGGAGAAAGAATTAATTCAATGAGGACTGTTGCGAGCAGTAAACTGCTAAAAGCGAGAACAAGGAAAAATTGAGCTAGATCTATGATATCATAATTAGTGTTCTGCTCAAAGAAAAATTTTCATATGTAAACTCTTCATGCATTCCGTCTTCTGTCATCTTATTCGGGTCTGCATAATTTCAGTTTCCCTTTATGTCATCTATCATCTTGTATCTCCTCCTTCCTTCTACCTCCTCCCACAAACTAGTCCTTCCAACGCGTTTGTTAGCAAGCACTCCCGTCTCGACGAATGTATCATCCAGTTCTTCTTCCTTTCTCTTATAACCTGCATTAGTCTGGTAAACAGAATGAAAATTGCATTTGAATTTATTGTTTGAAATGATACAACTAATCAAAAAGATATCAAGAATGAGTCTAATGCCTTAGATGTAAAAGGTGTGCTCACGACGATTCTGACACATGAAATACATTATTGTCTGTGTGCATTACTTTCATATTGAACAGTCATGATGAATAGGTCTTCAATTAGCATTCAACTAGGTTATATTATGCTAACAGGTGGAAGTTACCGCAAAAATTAGTTTACTATTACTAAAATTGTTGTTTTACCATGTTAATTGAAGTAAGTAAGACAGCAGTTTTGTTTACTGTTTAGTGTGAAAAGTTTGCTACAGTGTTTTGTTTACTCATTACTGTGTTCTATGATATGCGTACGCGTGCCATCACAAGTGTGTCACACACACTCGACTTGAGCTATACAAAATTATTTTACGCTCTTAAAAGTAATGTTGAGTTAAAAGTATATATACTAAGCTAGCTTTAATAATCACATTTCAAGACTAAATGTAACTAAAAAAATTTTAATCAAAATCGAAAATAAATCCGCGTAAATGTGCCCTGGTCTCCCCTAAATGTTCCATTTGCACTACAGGACCTTCAGTGCCCTTCGTATTCCCACAATGTTAGCCTGCGTCCATAGTTATCACGCCTCACCGCCGGCTTAAAGCACGGCAATCGAACGATGGGTGATGTAGTAGATGTAACACGTGGAAATTTCAATCAGGACAGCATTTTATGTCTTCGGTAACTTCATAAATCATCGTATGTTACTGCTGGGAAGGTTCCCTTACGTAAAAACAACGATCGTTTTCTTCTTGTGCGCTTGCCTAAGTCCATGTAAAGCATCTCGCCATTTCCATGTCTCCTCCTGTCTACCACAGGAAAGCGAACGCGAATGTGTGATGGAACATGTAATAGGAACAATGGGATTACAGACATTAATACACACCATTTTTACATGTGATGTTTTTTTTACTGTAAAAAAGTATTTGTAATATGTGATGACTGAATAATTTGACATACATTAGAAAATAACGTATGAAGAGTGTTGCATTACAGATGTCTACTTCTTCTTCCCCTCCACACATCTACATATGAGGGGCAGTACTAAAGCTTTAGCCGGCCGCTGTGGCCGTGCGGTTCTAGGCGCGTCAGTCTGGAGACCGCTACGGTCGCAGGTTCGAATCCTGCCTCGGGCATGGATGTGTGTGATGTCCTTAGGTTAGTTAGGTTTAAGTAGTTCTAAGTTCTAGGGGACTGATGACCTCAGCTGTTAAGTCCCATAGTGCTCAGAGCCATTTGAACCATTTTGAACTAAAGCTTTAATTATCAAAAATGGCTCTGAGCACTATGGGACTTAACATCTGATGTCATCAGTCCCCTATAACATAGAACTACTTAAACCTAACTAACCTAAGGAAATCACACACATCCATACCCGAGGCAGGATTCGAACCTGCGATCGTAGCGGTCGCGCGGTTCCAGACTGAAGCGCCTAGAACCGTTCGGCCACTCTGGCCGGCCCTTTAATTATCACATCGAATGAAAAAGTTACGTAATTAACTTTTTATTTGGTTGAAGGTTTTTGTTTTTATTCTCCTATTGGCGTGCTACGTTAATGAGGCAGGGTGATTAAGTCTGTATCAGCACTGGGGACGTGTACCTTAAAACAAACAAACCCTTATAACAGTCCTCTTAGAATCCACATCACTCGCACCAACATTACGGTACGTCTTGAAAACCATTTCACTAAAAAAATTTTAAACAAAATCGAAAATAAATCCGCGTAAATGTGCCCTAGTCTCCACTAAATGACGGGCGCTAATATATATCACGAGGACAGGTGAAAATGTGTGCCCCAACAGGGACTCGAATAGGGGATCTCCTGCTTACATGGCAGACGTTCTGTGCATCTGAGCCACCGAGGGCACAGAGGATAGTGCGACTGCAGGGACTATCTCGCGCACGCTCCCGCGAGAGCCACATTCTCACCTTATATGTCCACACACTACATTCGTAGTGTCCCTACCCAACACATTCATTACTCGTGGAAGACATTCTTACCAAGTCCCGTAAGAGTTCGGCGAATATGTGTGCGTCCGCACAGAAGAAGAAGGTCATGGCCGATGTTGCCAGAACTATATACTTATAAGGATGTGGGGTCAGTTCTTTCTGACATGTCCGTGATGACGGGGGTGTTGTGTGATGTCCTTAGGTTAGTTAGGTTTAAGTAGTTCTAAGTTCTAGGGGACTGATGACGATAGATGTGAAGTCCCATAGTGCTCAGAGCCATTTGAACCATTATTTTTCGGACATGTCCGAAAGGATTGGATGGGATTGTTTGGGGGAGGAGACCAGACAGCGAGGTCATCGGTCTCATCGGATTAGGGAAGGACGGGGAAGGAAGTTGGCCGTGCCCTTTCAAAGGAACCATCCCGTCATTTGCCTGGAGCGATTTAGGGAAATCACGGAAAACCTAAATCAGGATGACCGGACGCGGGATTGAACCGTCGTCCTCCCGAATGCGAGTCCAGTGTGCTAGCCGACATGTCCGAAAGAACAGACACCATATCCATATAAGTTTCAATCAGTGGTCGCTGAGCTGACTTACCTTCTCTCCATTCGCAGCGTATATTGTCTTCTAGCCGGGATGGAAGCATGCTGACGTGTGGCTGAATTCCTCGTGAAGTCGTCTTTGGTCTTCCTGGATACTGCGGCTCAACATATGCTCTGAATCGGCCACACTGCCGCAAGTACAACTATCATCCATCTGTCTTTTTATTTTACAAGTGTACGTCGCATACGGGCCAATGAGCGCCTAGTTAATGTAGCAGTGTCCTCGTCGGGTTAATAAATCTCATTTTTAATCTCTTCCTGGCGTTAGGGAGAAATTAATAGGTTCTCCTGCATGTGTCGGAAGCGTTCTTTCATTTTACCACAGTTGCAATCTTGTGTGAACTTTCCCGTAATGGCCTCAGTTTGAACTAGCTATCGGACTTTCACTTAACTGTCTTTTTTAACCAATAAAAGGCTCCTCTTTTACTGATTCACAAGTTCAAAGGCCATAATCGTAGACTTACAGCGATAATCTCGTGAAAAGCAGCTACCGATCTGATGTCCTTTGTAATCGTTAAGTTTTAATGTTTCCTGCTTGTAGTTTATAGATTTATAGTGTGCGTAGGATGCAGTTGGAATGTGGAGCAAGTGTTAGCTACGAGTTTCGATAGGCTGCCATGGGTTGCCTATGTGGGAAGATGTATTAGTGTACATTATGTTATATCTTTTCTCAATAGGTTCAAACGTTGTAACACACGTGAGTTTGTTTTTAGGTTTTGCTATGCCATGAAAAATTAACTTTCAAGTATTCGACAGCGGAATAGATGGCGACCTTCGTTAATAGAGCTCTGCAAGAGTGTTACGCGCCACTGATTATTACGAGCGTTGTATCATGAGGTGTAAAAGGAAAAGTCTTAATGACAATGCATGTTTTCTGCTTGACTATTATTTTTCACTATACATCTACATCACACTCTGCAATCCACCTAACGGCCTGTGGCAACAATAAAATGCACCTTATGACCATGCAAGAAAATAGCCACATACATAAAACCAAAGCAGAGGGGAAAATCCTGTTGAATGACCAAGTACACATGCCAAGCCATTCATTATTTACATTAATAGATAAAAAATAGAATAATGTTCGCTAAAATGATAAATATAATAATACTGTCCAATGTAATAATAATAGAACCCAACATCTTTAAACTCACTCATCCATGACCTCTCCCCAGAATATTGAATCGAAAAGTCAAAACAGCTGTCACCAAAGTTTTCAGCCACTCGCTAACAGCTACTACAACCACCATCCCCTCTCTCCCGCCCCCCCCCCCCCAAAATGCTCTATCCTCCCCTCTCTGCCTCACTCATACGCACACACCCGGTATAAACATCATAAAGTTAGTAACGAACATATACTTCGTTAGGTTGGCAACAAATAGGTAAACATACAAAAGACGATGAAACACGTAATGGTGTCGCAATTATTACGTTGTGAAAAGAAGTGTACGACGAAGAAGTTGTATAGAGTGACAAAAGAACGATAGTCCACTACAAAAAAGAGTGAGAAACATGGTGAACAGTGTGTGGATGGCGAAAACACAAAGACGTGAATATAGAACAGTGATAAAAGTGATAGTGCGACCTCCAGACCAGATGTGAGGAAACACAGATCAGCAAATCATAAGTAATTACATTTTTACAAAAAATCACGAAGTGAACTGTTTGATAACCTATAACTAACAAAACTGTATCATTATAGATCCCACTGATGATGCCTGAGAACAGGGGAAGACGAAACGCGTATGGGATAAATAAAATAACTAGCAGCAGGAGAAGGCAGTTTGATTTGCAAAACAAGTATTTCCTACATATGTTGAAGGTCATTTCATCAGAGAAAATATTTCCTACTTAGTTGGGATTTTTTCCTGTACGTCCAACATCTCGGTATCAGATTTGTGGCAAAGGGTTTCGCTTCAATACTTGAACTTTCGCATGCAAGCGAAGTCCTTTGTGCAGCATCTTGCGACCTGTTAAGAGAGGCATGTCAACTGTCTTGATGCTCAGTGGAATGTCTGTTTACATTCCGAGAGGTTGGAAACTCGTCATACCAAGCCTTCATTATCTTAACCGTTGGTCAGCATCAAAACAATACGAAGGGGCCTCCAGACGCAGGTAATTCCAGGGCGAATTGCAATTCCAAATCCACTCTTGAATGATGCAAATGTCGGTAACAGGAAAACGTGGTGCTGAA
Source organism: Schistocerca cancellata (assembly GCF_023864275.1). Lineage (NCBI taxonomy): Eukaryota > Metazoa > Arthropoda > Insecta > Orthoptera > Acrididae > Schistocerca > Schistocerca cancellata. Next base: position 566,007,056 of record NC_064630.1, on the reverse strand, counting down.
GCGGTAAAAGCTGGACTATGGAGGAACTGAAGAGTGCCATTTGCTCAGGTGAGTCTTGATTCACACTGTTTCCAACTTCTGGCCGATTGTACGTCCCAAGAGTGAAACATGGCGTGGTTTCGGTGATGGTTTGTGTAACCGTACCGTGACAGTCCATGGGTTCCATGGTCGCTCTGAAAGGTCGCATTACTGCCTGGGTTTAAGTGACCATTTTGGCTGATCAGGTCCATCCCGCGGCACAACGTCTGTTCCCCAATGGCGATGCTGTTTTCCAAGATAAAAGGGCCTCTGTTCACACAGCTTGCATCATCTAGTGCTGGTTTTGTGAGCAGGAAGATGAATTTTCGCATCTCCCCTGGCCACCGTACTCACCAGATAATGTTTCTGAGCCAATGTAGTCAACTTTGGAGAGAAGTGCATGATCGGTACCCGCTCCATCATCATTAGCTGAACATGGCACTATTTTCCAGGAATAATGCTACAATATTCCTTAAAAACCTTTCGAAACCTACATTTACCCATTCCGAGGCGGCTGGAAGCTGTTTTCAATGCCAACGGTTGTCCTACACCGTATTAGGCACGCTTATGTGTTGTGTCTGTGATATTTCCATGCTTTTGTCCACTCGCTGTACATGTGTCAACTCCTAACACATAATTTTAATTCCTTTCTCCAGGCTTCTTTGGTTGCTTGGTCGGGTTGCTCATTTCATAAGATTCTCATGTGCGTCGGTACTAATCACTCACCAACTGAGTTGATGAGTTGTCATATGGTAATGTGTATTGTGTGAGAGCGAGAGGCAGGAAAGATGGGATTTGGGATCGGGTTAACTAGGATAGAGGTCAGGCCATAGTTACAGAGATGGTAGAAAATAATCAGGTGGGAAAGGAGGAAGGAACTCTGATGGGAGAAAAGGTTGAGAGGAGTGGATTAAATAGGAAAATTAAATGTCAATACGCAATTCGTTGAAACTGCTCTGAGAAGGGATGTGGAGGCTGTATAGGTGCAGGTTCAGTGAGATGTATCCTTCTTGCATCGGCAGAATGTAACGATTAACTAGGAGAAAAACAGTGGAGTTGTTGGTGTCGAGCTTGCAGGATGTTTGAGATGTATCATGACGTTCAATGAGGATGAAGCGGGAGGCAAATTTGATGTATTAGTGTATTAGTAAGGGATTGGGGTACTGGAGGATAACTAGGTGTGATAACTAAGTGGAGTACAACGCTCTCACGTACCTGAATGGACTTATAGAAAGTGCATGTAGCGGATATCCAGGTAACATTGACATTTACTGTACTGTGAGAATGCTGGAAGAATTCAATCCCCCAGCCATAGTTTTATTCCACGCTTTGCTTTCTTTTGGATGATTTTTAGGTTATGTTTCTATGTCAGTTTACTGTACAAGGTATTTTAATGTGTCCAGGTATTGGATAGGACAGTCAAAAGTGGTTTAGTGGATGTCGTGGCAATGGAAGCCGCCGGTGGTTTGTCGTATGATTATTGCCTGCGTTTTGGAACGGTATGTTTAGAGAATAAAAAACGTGAAGAAATCGAATAATAAATGATTGTCAGAAGGTCTGATTCAGCATACAGGAAAGTCTAAACAACCATCGGTGAAGTTTTAAAGCGAGGGTTGTAACATCAAGAGTGCAATGGGAAATCCACATTAAAGGAAGAGAAGACGGCGGATAGGTGGAAAGAGTACATTACGGGTCTATCTGATGACGCAACAGAAGAAGAAACAGGAGTCGATACGGAAAAGATGGGGGATCCTGTATTAGAATCATAATTTAGAAGAGCTTTGGAAGACTTAAAAATAAATAAGGCAAAAGGGATAGATAGCATACAATCGGAATTTCTAAAATCATTGACGGAAGTGGCAACAAAAAGATTATTCACGTTGGTGTGTAGAATGTATGATACTGGCGATATACCACCAGACTTTCGAAAAAACATCATCCACACAATTCCCAAGATTGAAGGAGCCGACAAGTAAGAGAATTATCACACTGTCCGCTTAACAGCTCCTGCATCCAAGTTGCTGACAAGGATGATATTGAGAAGAATGGAAAAGAAAATTGAGGATCTGTTGGATGACAATCAGTTCAGCTTTAGGAAAGGTAAAGGTGCGAGAGAGGCAGTTCTGACGCTGCGGTTGATAATCGAAGCAAGACTAAAGAAAAATCAAGATACGTTCATAGAATTTGTCAACCTGGATTAAGCTTTCGACAGTGTAAAATGTTGCAAAATGTTCGAAATCCTGAGCAGAACAGAGGTAAGGTGTAGGGAAAGACGGCTAATATACAATATGTACAAGAACCGAAGATCAAGACCGAAGTGCACGGATTAAAAAAGGTGTAAGACAGGGATGTAATCTTTCGCCCCTACTGTTCAGTCTGTACATCGAAGAAGCAATTATGGAAATAAAATAAAAGTTAAGGGGTGGAATTAAAATTCAAGGTGTTGACGTTGCTATCCTGGGTGAAAGTGAAGAAGAATTACATGATCTGCTGAATGGAATGAACAATCTAATGATAACAGAATATGGACGGAGAGTAAATCGAAGAAAGACGAAAGCAATGACAAGCAACATAAACGAGAAAAACGAAAAACTTAACATCAGGATTGATGGTCACTAAATAGATGAAGTAAAGGAATTCTGCTACCTAAGTAGCAAAATAACACATGATGGACGGAGGAAGGAGGATATAAAAAGCAAACGAGTACTGGCGAAAAGGACATTCTTGGTCAAGAGAAGTGTCTTAGTATCAAACATAGGTCTTCATTTCTAGAAGAAATTTCTGTGAATGTACGTTTGGAGCACAGCATAGTATGATAGTGAAACAAGGACTGTGGGAAAACCGGAACAGAAGAGAAAAGAAGCATTTGAAATGTGGTGCTGCAGAATAATGTTGAAAAATAGCTGGACTGGTGAGGTAGGGAATGAGGAGGTTCTCCGTAGAATCGGAGAGGAAAGAAATGTATGGTAAAGACTGACAAGAAAAAGAGCCAGGATGATATGACGTCTGCTGAGAAATCAGGACCTATGGTACTACAGGGAGCCGTAGGGGTTAAAAACTGTAAGGGGGACGTACATTGGAATACAGCCAGCAAATAATTGAGGACATAGGTTGCAAGTGCCACCCTGAGATGAAAGGGTTGACACAGGAGAGATGTACGTGGTGGGCTGCATCAAACCCGTCAGAAGACTGACGACTCAATACAACAATAATTAGTGAATCCACTTGTTTTGCCCGGACATAAACTGTTTAAGATTAAATTGAATGGTCCATTGGGCCTTCTAAAGCATAGGGTAGAAGTTCAAGAAAGTTAATGGCGTACAGAAGGAAGTGGTTTGGTCATATTGAAGGTGCGGAAAATATACAGGAGTCGGGGGAGGGCGTAGCCTTGCTACATATCTGCAATTGGATCGATTGTACTGGATTTGGTATTGTTAATGATGAGGAAAGATGGGTAGTTAGATAGAAATGAACCAATGAAGTGGACATAATTAACTAGCAGTACATATTTATGGAGTGTAAACTGGAGGCTAGCGTGCAATTGCGGGTGGTGTTCATGTGCCAATAAGCTACAACAAACTATAAATATTTCACTACTATTATGCTATTTCTCTTCGAATGCAAGTTGAAAATTGCACAACAGTTACGCCATTTCCCCTCGAACGCGCGCTGGTTTGCAAAGAAAATGGACGAAAACATGTTTTGTAGCGTCGCCTTCGTGATGCCTAGAAATCACAGTGTCAAGCTCTGAAACGATTTCAGACCACTACGATCAACTCAGAGAAGGGACGCAGCTGTCTGTTTTGGCCTGTGCATTCTCTGATGTGACTTCATCTCTACAGGCACTAACAGTTCTACAATCCTCAGAACAGAGAGAATATTGATTTAGCAATAACCCCACCAAGCTGTCTGAGCTCTAACCAAGCGACTAATGAAATGTCAGAAGAGGAACGCCAATTGAAAAGAGCAGTGTTTCACCCGTGTGAAGGTGAATATTACTAATGTTATTTTTGGCTCTCTGAAGATTTATCACAAACACGTTACCCCTTGTACGATTTCTTATATTTCAATGACAATTAATGACGCATCGGCGGTAAAAGTCTTCAGGAGATCCTAACATAGACAATAATATTGTTAAATGTGGTGTGTATTTATTGTGGCCATGTGGTTAAAGACATCGACTTACGGAACTACAAGAGGTAGACTGGAAACCTGTTGTATGCTGATATTCTTTTTCCTTCTTTGCGTTTGTAACATATTGTGGAATCAGCAATGACATTTCTATTCCTTTTTGTTCGTTTTATACAAATATGTGGTAAATACACAGGATGTTGTTAGGCAGAAGAATTGAAAAGAATGTGATAGCCAATGTTGAGGTTTTCAACCCCAAAGTTACACATCAATTCCACAGCAGGAAAATGGGACGTATGGACTGCATTTTCAGTCACTGAGCGAGTACTGGGAGAATGTCATACATTGTAGATTTTTCGGGTCAATGGACACAAAATGGTTGATTTACTGTTTTTAAGATAGTGGGATGGTAGATGGATGTAAGGCAGGAGTAAAAAGAGACGTCGATGGGTGGAAGCCGCACCGGTTTACAGGAAGGAGTAGGTAGATGCCAGTTCATACGCAGCCATGTTTTCTCCGCAACAGAGCAAAGCGAATTGATGTAACATCGCAAAACCTGCCATAAGCGAAGAGTAAAGGCCACTCAGAGGCTAGCGGGTGAACTTCGTCGTACAGTTCATCTAACACGATTATAACGACGTGCAGATGCTTATTGACTAACGTTGGTGAGTGTTTTGCATTTTTGTATAATTTACAGTGTTGAAGAAGATGCAGTCAATTATTTTAGGACAGGTGATAATTATGCCTCTTCTTACGCAACTCTTTGTCCTCCTCAGGAACCTCATCTCTGCTGTTTGAATTTTAGAACAGTATTAAATATTTTCTACGTGAATGAAAATTCTAAAGTATCGGGAAAATTGGAGACAACACCTATAAGAGAACCAGTTCATATAATTCCCCAGAAGATTCTGAACTAAAAGCCGAATAGGAAAAGAGATATTGTAAGATCTCGGAAAAGGAACCTGATGATGGCGAAATAATTATAACAAATGACCACAAGGAGAGTCGTGAAACATTGTTATGGACAGTTTCCTACAGTATTTTATCAGTTATTACTATACAAGTGTAACTGAATTTACCTAACGTTCCTCTTGTGACAGTTCGACTTATTTCGTATACGTATATCACATTTAGATGATGGTGTTACAATACCTTTTCCGCTAAAAGAGAAGCAGTGTTTACGCCAGATATTTTCATTAAGAGTTGTGTAGCCAGAAAATTACGCCACATTCTTCATTACCGACTTAGAAAGACATTTGCTCGCGTAGTCGTTCTACCATTTCGAGTTTAACTGATACTATCTTCACGTTCTAATTTACTTCGCAAAAATATCTTTGTTATTGTCTCCTGCAATCCATAAACTGCGGATATTGAGTATTCTCAATATCCGCAGTTTATGGATTGCAGGAGACAGTAACAAAGATATTTTTGCAAAGTAAATTAGAACGTGAAGATAGTATCAGTTAAACTCGAAATGGTAGAACGACTACGCGAGCAGAGATACATACCTTTGTTGTGTTTTGTTATTCCAGCAGTACACAGGAAATAATCTGAACACAACTCTAGAAATACCAAAACTAAACTAAACTAAACTCCTCCCGAACAGGCTATGAAGGCCCAACGGTACCGACCGGCCGCCGTATCATCATCAGCCCACAGGCGTCACTGGATGCAGATATGGAGGGACATGTGATCAGCACACCGCTCTCCCAGCCGTATGTCAGTTTCCGAGACCGGAGCCGCTACTTCTCAATCAAGTAGAAGCATGATCGGTGTTACAGTCGCCCTTTTGACAGGATTAACAGTTTGCAGAAGAAGGAAGTAGTGAAATGAAATTAAAGCTCACGTATTAAACAATAAGCTGATGAGGAAACGAATGTCAGATGAATTCATTACCGAAATAAATTTCAGTGATATGGTAGATTCTGCGCTGTGCTGTGGTAGTCCGCTAGGGATAGTGGTTAGTTTGTTTCAGGGTAAAGACTGTAGCTTTTTTTAGAGAGAATTTTAACGGTTGCTAACATCAATCGTTCATGGCTCCGCATCTGACTCCATCCAGGATCCATTTCAAATGCGTTCGTAATTCACAACAATATTCGTTAGGCTTCGACGATTTCAGCGCGGAAAACTTACGATATAATCAGAAGACGTTATGTTAGGTAATTAATGCAAAGAACAGAACAAACTCTTTCCTCGATAAAGTGCTGGGAAATAACAAACACACGGCCCCCGAATCGATGTCAGAAACCTCTCCTGAATATGTAGCAGATGCCGAAAGACGGAGAAATTCTTAGAAAAGATTTATGAGAGTAAAAAAAAAAAAAAAAAAAAAAATCTCTGCACTGAGAAACTGAATTTTATATCACGGGCACAGGGCGCTCATGCAGCAGTAACCTACGCATATGCACCCAGCACCAATTCTTGCTACAAATTCAGCTACGTGTAACGGCGACCTCTAGTGTACAACTTTGACCTGAAGATGGCTGAATAGTTGTTAGCCGAAATTTCATGGCAGGATGTCGACGTCATGCGGCTGTAACCTCGAAACTTTATGGAATCCTACTTACGTGAGTAAAATTGCAAGAATCACATGAGATAGGAACTTATTAACAAGCTCACTGAAAATCTGGATTCTCAATAGCACGTACACGACCATTGCAACTTTTAATCATTCTGTCTCCGGTGAAACAGACTTCACCTGAGAAAACTCACATAGGCAGGAAAGCGATGATCGCCCATGCTGCACTCCAGCACCCATTTTGGCTCAACGCAATACAGGTCCAAAACATCAAGAGCTATAGCTAGCACTTTCTGCAGATGTCATGGGTGTCAACAACGCCAGACCACAAGTTCACTATAAATCCTGCGAAAGTAAACCCATTTTACGCTTCGTCACGATCTGGTAATGCCACTGAACTGTTTTGTACATTACTTACTCTCTAGTTTATACAAAACGAAGTAACTGATAATATTAACGGACATTTTTATTTTCGTGAGAGTACCTTGGCTATTTGTGAGGGCTGATCGGAAAGTAACGTAGACGGAGCCCGAAATGGAAACGATAGTGAAAATCCGATGAAACTTTGCACAGACATGTTGGGAAGTGTCTCTAGTATGCCCGTCGATCGCATCAAGTCGCTCTTTTCAATTGTGAGCGAACAGTGAGCACGTAATGGTGACTAGTACAATAGTGTCTCCCGCCAAATATGAAGTCCTGAAGAGAGATTTCGCCTGCTGTCATGCCTCCCACATAACATAATTGTCATGCGTTTACTTCTTCATGGCAGTTCTCCGCCGCACTCTGTAGGGCCAATGAAGATGTTCCTGCAGCGCGTTTGATCACCCACAATACAGCTCTTAATTGGCTCCCCCTGAGTTTCATCTCTGCTCACATGAACCGCTGGCTATGAAGACAACATTTTGACACAGACAACGAGCTGTAGACCAGCGGAGAGAATTGGCGGAAGGTCTAGGCATTTGCCTTCTATGACGAGGATATTCGAAAATTGGTACAACGCTAAAACAAATTTTTAAGTCGGAGCGGTGACTACGTTGAGAAGTAGCTGGAAGGTATTGTTAGCTATCGCTAAAAAAAAAAAAAAAAAAAAAAAAATTCACAGTGATTTCCTTTTCGCAACCGATCGGACCTTACTTTCCGAATAGCCCTCATATGTAAAGCTGAAATACAGTTTCATTCCTAAGTGCGTGCTACATTGTCGAAACATTCAGCAACTTTGTTATTATTAAGTGCTCCAGCGAGTCCTGGATTCAGTTTTAGGCGGCCAGGACGATACAACCCGCTCTGTCCTTGGAGTCGCAACCTTGAAAGAATTCCCCGGGGCAAAGCACATTGGCTGCGTGTTGGAGCGGAACGTCGGAGCAATTCGCGAATTCGCCAAGGCTCTGCCAAATCTTATACGTCTGCGTTGTAGCGCTAGCCTTAACGGCTGTTATTTTGATATTACGCCACCCGCGCAGGTGGAACTTCGTTAGATACAAACAGAAAGAGATAGAGAGAGAGGCAAGTAAACAGATGGAGGTGCATATAACAAATTTCTTAAGTATAGTAACTACACTATCTCGTCAAAAGTAACCGGAGGCCTATTGGTGGACATTAGCACACTACTGGCCATTAAAAGTGCTACCGGGGGCCGAAGCGCACAATAACCCTGTGTTCGCGCCGGCCGGAGTGGCTGAGCGGTTAAAGGCGCTACAATCTGGAACCGCACGACCGCTACGGTCGCAGGTTCGAATCCTGCCTCGGGCATGGATGTGTGTGATGTCCTTAGGTTAGTTAGGTTTAAGTAGTTCTAAGTTCTAGGGGACTTATGACCACTGCAGGTGAGTCCCATAGTGCTCAGAGCCATTTGAAACCCTGTGTTCGGTGTGGGGCGGCGGAGGGATGAAGTGGACTGCGGTAGTCGTCGTGGGTTTGTGGACCACTGCGGCTTCGGCGGGGACAGAGCCTCTCCGTCGTTACTAGGCCCCCGGTTAACATACAAGATAGAAAAAACGTCCCGCCACGATACGAGGGTACAAAGCCTTTCCGAATTTTATTCCGTGTACTCATTTGGACAGTAGCTATGCCTCGCAGACAGGCGCCTGGATAAAATACGCAGATGTCAGCATTAGAGAGAGGACATTTAGTTAGGCTCAAAGAAGCCGCTTTGAGTAATTGGTGAGCAGCTCAACATTTCAATAGGAGAGATGCCACTATTCGATGATGTTGGCAGCAGTGGGTGAACCATGACCAAACACAGCGTCAAGAAAGAGCGGTCGACCTAATGAAACGACAGAACATGACGACCAAGCAATTGTCAGTGAGGCACTTAGAGCCTCGGATTCATCATTCATTATCATCGATCCGACGTGCAAGTGGTACTTCAGTGACCATGAGGGCCAATCACCATCATCGATCCGGCGTGCAATTGGTGCTGCAGTGAGTACAAGGACCGTTAATCGCCGTCTCAGCCGGCCAATGTGGCCGAGCGATTCTAGACGCTGCAGTCCGGAACTGCGCTGCTGCCATGGACGCAGGTTCGAATTCTGCCTGGGGCATGGATGTGTGTGATGTCCTTAGATTAGTTAGGTTTAATCAGTTCTATAGGGGACTGATGACCTCAGATGTTAAGTCCCATAGTGCTTAGAGCCATTTTTTGGGCGTCTCACAGTTAAGGGGTTGAGCTCACGACGCCGCTTGCGCCGACTACCATTGACCTCTGTGCACCAACAATCCCCTATGCAGTGGTATCGGGGTCATTCGAGCTGGAATCTCACTGACTAGAGTAGAACTGCAGTCAGTGATGCGTTCCGATTCGAACTGAGCCCCAACGACCAGCGATGACGAGTCTGAGGATGTTCTGGACATCAGCGGGATAACATCTGACTGTTGCCCGCCATACGGCCGGACAGCCAGAAGTGATGGTCCGGGGTGTCATTTCATCTGATTGCAGGATCCCCTTGGTTGTCAGCCGCGGCACCCTTACAACACTGCGGTACGCCTTCGATATGCTACGACTCGTTTTGTTGCCCTTCATGGCAATCCATCCTAGGCTTAAATTTCAGCAAGATAATGCCCGCCCATACGCGGCGAGAATTTCTTCTGATTGTCTTTGTACTTGCCAAACTCTATCTTGGCCAGCAAGGTCGCCAGATCTCTCCCCATTTGAGAACATTTGGACCATTATGGGCCGGGTCCTCCAACAAGCTCGAAAGTTTGACAAACTAAAGCGTCAACTGGACAGAACTGGTACGATATCGCACAGGAGGACAACCAACAACTCTAGCAAAGCAAAGCCGAATAACTGCTTGCTTAAGGGTCAGAGATAGATAAACGCGTTATTGAATTGCTCAGTTTGTCTGTCCATGCATATCACATCTACCAATTTCCATCCCATTCACATAATCCCTTCATGGTGCGCCTTTTTTCGTCTTAGAGTGTATTACACAACAACCAGAACCGTAGGAAGGCAATAAAAGAGTACCGCTTCTCAAGTTCAAATGGTTCAAATGGCTCTGAGCACTATGGGACTTAACATCTGAGGTCATCAGTCCCCCAGAACTTAGAACTACTTAAACCTAACTAACCTAAGGACAGCACACAACACCCAGTCATCACGAGGCAGAGAAAATCCCTGACCCCGCCGGGAATCGAACCCGGGAACCCGGGCGTGGGAAGCGAGAACGCTACCGCACGACCACGAGCTGCGGACGCTTCTCAAGTATAGTGGCCCTTGTACATGATTAAAGCATCAGATTGGTACAGGTTCATCGGTTCATAGTGTTTTACTAAGTATGCCTTTAACACAGTAGTACGGCCTGTCTTAAATCTCAATATGAAATTCAAATGTGTACATATGTATGGTTCAGTGCGGAATATATGTTTTGGTATAGCTTAGTATATATCACTCCCGTACAAGGTACAAAACTGAGATTCTGTAAAGCTAGAGTTCTGACCTCGATAAATGAAGTACACTCTTTTTATGTGGCATTTGAAAGAAGTTTCTAACATAAGTTCTACGACATAACACGTAAGGAAACTGATCGAGCCGGCCTTTCTGGCCGAGCGGTTCTAGGCGCTTCAGTCTGGAACCGCGCGACCGCTACGATCGCAGGTTCGAATCCTGTCTCGGGCATGGATGTGTGTGATGTCCTTAGGTTAGTTAGGTTTAAGTAGTTCTAAGTTCTAGGGGACTGATGACCTCAGATGCTAAGTTCCATAGTACTCAGAGCCATTTTATTTTCAAACTGATCAAACAGTATCAAGATAAAAGCACTGCAAAGCACCGTCCCATCGGCAGAAGAAGAGGTTCCACAAACGTCTGTCCTATTACACCAAATGTGAGGAAGCACGTAACTCAGGTGCTGTTCTATGTTTACTATCACGACTGTCATACCAAGTACTAAAATGTTGACCTTGAGCATTGCTAGACGCTATGAAGTGATTCTGGGAAACAACATTGCACGTTGAATTTCATCTGGAGTCACTGGTAGCACAGGCCCGTGTTGCAAGACATTTAATGCCTTCGGGAGACGTCGGTGTTTCCGAATAGACCTCTAGTTTTAATTTCCGCCAGATATAAAAGTATAGATACGTTAAGTTTGGTGAGCGCGCATACCATTTTGAGTTGCCTGAACGACCATTCCATCGCTCCCCAAATGTGCTCTTAAGGGATCTCTCATCACATTTGCGTAATGGAAGGGACGTCCGTCATGTTGGTACCACAGTGATTGCCTTATGTCCAGTGGGATGTCGTGCAATAACTGTGGCAGCAGCATATCTAGGAATTCAAGAGATTTCCAAGAGCATTGTTTCCATCGACTTCCTTAAGTCAGCGTGCATTGTCAGCTAACGATTAGTGCGTACTCTGAAGATTTACCTACCCATCCTTTGTAACCCATGCAAATATCTCTCGTACTTCTTAAACGTCTCTTAGTGACATTTGCAATTTGTGTTATTGCTGCTTAAATGTTCGTTTCATTTCTTTCATTAGTTGCTCTTATTTTTCCTTGCCGTCTTTTATTCTCCACAGTTTCTATTTACAGAACTTTTTTTTATTATGTTTTCAAAGATGGACTGTGAGAGTTTAGCGCAATTTGGGTACTCGTCAGCGTACAACAGTACCGCCATTCGAACACTGTGGCGACGTTCGCCTTTAACGATATGTACTTTTTCAATTGTAGTATTCATTGTGATACTGTATCTCAGTAGCTTTATGAGCAAGTTATCTGACTGCCACAACAGCAGAACCTAGACTGACGGGCTTCAAGAGCAGAGGTAAACATTAGAATTAAATCTGAGTTCCGTGTTAGCTTACATTTGCTATAGTAGGACAGATAATTGGCGATGAATAAAGCCAAGTAAGGCTCCAATGTGGCAGAGTTCTCTCTTTAAAACCGAACTGGGATTCCATCATGACCCCGCAACTTATTTGTTTTCAACTATTTCAGTTGCTTTTCTACACCAGGGATATCCATTACTATGTCCTCCATATGGGAGTCAGTGGGACGGTCAAACAACGGCTTGTTTGTTCGATCCTCCTGCATGAATGGTTTCTTAAACGCTAAATTTAAAACTTCATATTTATTTTTTATGTCTTCAGTTGTCACACCAGGCTCATCGACGAGTGACTGGATAGAAGCCTTCGATCCGCTTAGCGATTCTACGTAGGACCATATTTTTCTCCAGTTCTGGACAAGACCTTTTGCGAAGGTATGTCAGTGGTAGTTGCTTGCTTCGCGCATCGGTCGTTTTACCGACGCACGAATTATATCGATGTCTGTCACGAAGGAACGTAACAGTGAAGCTGATTATTTCAGGTAATGGCCAGTCCACTTTTTTCTCTGAAACCTTAGTTTTTGATCGAAATTAGACTCGGTTATTTAGGTGATTACTGAGGTAGATGAGATTTTTGCGGATTATTAGGTGGAAGTAGGTGCTATCATACCTTAGAGGGTCAGTACGAAACGAAATCTACTACATATATGGACCGTGGTGTGAGCTGCGCTTTACACGGTGCGCCGCCACATTTGCAGGTGAGCAGGAAATTCCTGTCGAACGCAGCGCAGCGCGGCGGCAGTCAGCCGTAACGAAGGCAGTGACCCTGCCGGGCGTCGACTTCCGGACGGCGGCGCAGCGTCACGGCCGGCAGACGAGTCACTGCGCTGGCCGCTTCCGCCCGCTGGCGCCACCTCTGCAACAGGTCTACAAGTGGTGAAAAGAGTGCTATAAACCACAGTGTCAGCGTTTACTGCCGGCAGACAGCTGCCGGTGTAATTGCATCGCCAGTAAAACCCGAGTTATGACTCTCTTCCAATGCGCTTTCTTCACAAGTACAGCGCGTACTTCCTGAATCCACTGTGGCGGCAGAACGAGTGGTAAAACGAAAGCAGTGCCTATATTATAGAAACTACTAACTGTGCGAGCAGAAGATTGCATCCCTCCAGCAGTTTTCACTTCTACAAAAATTCGCTCTGACCCATATTCTTCTTTTCAACGTTTCCCAGATTTCCCTTGCACGAAAATTTTTTCTCCAACTCCGTGACTGCAATTCACAGAATCTTGCTTGTTTTACCCTTCCCGAGATATATCCTCTGTCAGTTCATAAATTTTCTATCAAAAAAATGGTTCAAATGGCTCTGAGCACTATAGGCCTTAACTGCTGTAGTCATCAGTCCCCTAGAACTTAGAACTACTTAAACCTAACTAACCTAAGGACATCACAAACACCCATGCCCGAGGCAGGATTCGAACCTGCGACCGCAACGGTCGTGCGGTTCCAAACTGTAGCGCCTAGAACCGCTCGGCCACTCCGGCCGGCTAAAATATTTTCTATCCCTCGCCCTCAATGAACACCTATATAGATCACATACATCCCAGAAACTAGACTCCATATAATTGTATTCTTATAAAGAAATGTTTACAGACTTTCATAAAATTATACAGTTACGAAGAAATTTTTATAGACTTCTATCCCCAGATTACATATTTTACCCGAAATTTATCCTTCCTGTCAAAGCCACCACATCCCAACTCCACATATTCCCATATCAGGATACTAAACCCATTCCTCTATCTTTTTCCCGCTAAAACTACAGTCCACTTCCATCCAGTTAAACTTACTCCCACTACTATGGTTTCAAAAAATGGTTCAAATGGCTCTGAGCACTATGGGACTTAACTTCTGAGGTTATCAGTCCCCTAGAACTTAGAACCACTTAAACCTAACTAACCTAATGACATCACACACATCTATGCCCGAGGCAGGATTCGAACCTGCGACCGTAGCGGTCGCGCTGTTGCAGACTGTAGCGCGTAGAACGGCTTGGCCACCCCGGCCGGCACTATGGTTTCCTTTCAATCCTTGTTACACCCGAGCCTACATCTCCGCACAACACCATTCAGCGCCACAGAAACACACAGCTTCATCGGTCTCACATTATCGTTTCCCAGCGAAGATCTTTCAAATACAGAACGCTTAAAAAATTTGCCACGCCTTCCTGCAAGAGGTTGCATTGGTCAAACTAAAATGACGGAAAAAAAGTCTCACACCAACAAATAATTAACGTAGGATAATAAAATTTCGGGAATACATGTGTCTAGGAACCATATTTAAGTGATTAACATTGCAGTATCACAGAATAATTGAAGTGTGAGATAAGACATTGCGGATGTGAAATTCTGGTACGTTAGTAATCGGCGTAACCGCTAGAATGTTGAAAGCAAGCATGAAAACGGGTATGCATTGTGTTGTACAGGGGCTGAATGTCAGAGTGTGGGATATAGTTCCATCCCTGTTGCACTTGGGTCGGTCAATGCGTGGACGGTTAATGCTGTTTTTGGATGACGCTGGAGTTGTCGTCCGATGACGTCCCATATGTGCTCGATTGGAAACGGGTCTGGTGATTGATCAGGCCAAGGCTCTACAGAGCATGTTGGGTTACAACAACGGTATGTGGGCGATCGTTATCCTGTTGAAAAACACCCTCTGGAATGCTGTTTATGAACGGCAGCACAGCAGGTCGCATCGAAAGACTAACTTACACATTTGCTTTCAGCACTTCGTCTTCAGGCCACGAGTGGCCTACCGGGACCATCCGACCGCCGTGTCATCCTCAGTTGAGGATGCGGATAGGAGGGGCGTGGGGCAGCACACCGCTCTCCCGGTCGTTATGACGGTATTCTTGACCGAAGCCGCTACTATTCGGTCGAGTAGCTCCTCAATTGGCATCAAGAAGCTGAGTGCACCCCGAAAAATGGCAACAGCGCCTGGCGGCCTGGATGGTCACCCATCCAAGTGCCGACCACTCCCGACAGCGCTTAACTTCAGTGATCTCACGGGAACCGGTGTATCCACTGTGACAAGGCCGTTCATTTGCATTCAGGGTGCCTGGGATAAGCACGAGAGAGCTCCTGCTGACATACGACACCACACCCCAGACCATACTCCAGGTGTAGGTCCAGTGTGTCACACACGTAGGTAGGTTGGTTGTAGACCCTCATCTGGCGTCCTTCTAACTAACACATGGCCATCACTGGCACGAAGCAGAACCAGATTTCATAAGAAAACACAACAGGTCTTGACCCTGCCCTCCAATGAGCTCTCGCTTGACACCACTGGTATCGCAAAATGCGCTTGTTTGGGGACAGTGGAATGCACGCTACAGGGCCTCTCGCTCGGAGCTATCCTTGAAGTAACCGATTTGTAACAGTTCGTTGTGTCACTGTGGTGCCAACCACCCTCAGATTCGCGGTGGGCAGTGGTCATAATATTTTGGCTTATCAGTGCATTTTATTTCACAGTCAGCGGTATAATATTTACGCTTCTTCTGATGTTTTATTAAAGTTAATTGTACATAATATTTCTGTCGATAGTCTTTGTCTGACTGGTAACTTGTGTGTCACATACACTTATTTCTCGGAACTGGAATTGCTCTTATGTTACCTTTTCGATCTCATTTCGTTAACATAATTATAATCATTCTTACGCAAAACCAACAACTCAACAGTAGAGTTGAAAACTTTTTCCCGTTCCTTTAAACCTATTCTCACAATAAAGATTAATAATATTTATTTTAACTGCAGTTGGGACTATTACTGATATACTTTTAATTATTTTTCTTTTCTTTTCCTTTTATAATATCCTCTCACTGCTTTCATGGATATTCAACTACAGATCATGAAATTGTTCTTTAAACATTTTACGGGGTAAAATGACGAGAGCGGGACCTTGGATTTTATTTTTTATAAATAACAAGTTATTTCTAAGGTGCCAAGTAGATTATTTTGCCGACGTGCAGGTGTGTCCGCGTGCCCCGAAACGGATGTGTCCGCGTGCCCCGAAAAGGACTAATCAAACTCTAATTAACCTCAAAAATGTCATCATCGACACTCTGAACCCATATTTAACATAAGTAAACAAGTTCTCAGCTTCTACGAGCATTGACGCCTGACTAGCTCACGATCCCATGTCCTGTTCAACTTTTCGGACACTCACCACAGATTTTTTTAAAGTGGTTAGTAGCACTGTTCGTGGCTCTCCTTAATGGTTCCTTCACTATTTCGAACAATACAGGGTGATTCAAAAAGAATACCACAACTTTAAAAATGTGTATTTAATGAAAGAAACATAATATAACCTTCTGTTATACATCATTACAAAGAGTATTTAAAAAGGTTTTTTTTCGCTCAAAAACAAGTTCAGAGATGTTCAATATGGCCCCCTCCAGACACTCGAGCAATATCAACCCGATACTCCAACTCGTTCCACACTCTCTGTAGCATATCAGGCGGAACAGTTTGGATAGCTGCTGTTATTTCTCGTTTCAAATCATCAATGGTGGCTGGGAGAGGTGGCCGAAACACCATATCCTTAACATACCCCCATAAGAAAAAATCGCAGGGAGTAAGATCAGGGCTTCTTGGAGGCCAGTGATGAAGTGCTCTGTCACGGGCTGCCTGGCGGCCGATCCATCGCCTCGGATAGTTGACGTTCAGGTAGTTACGGACAGATAAGTGCCAATGTGGTGGCGCTCCATCCTGCTGAAATATGAATTGTTGTGCTTCTTGTTCGAGCTGAGGGAACAGCCAATTCTCTAACATCTCCAGATACTGTAGTCCAGTTACAGTAGCACCTTCGAAGAAAAAGGGACCAAAAACTTTATTGGCTGAAATGGCACAGAAAACGTTCACCTTAGGCGAGTCACGTTCATACTGAGTTGTTTCCCGCGGATTCTCAGTGCCCCATATACAGACATTGTGACGGTTGACTTTCCCGTTAGAGTGGAAAGTTGCTTCATCACTAAACACAATCTTTGAGACGAAAGATTCATCTGTTTCCATTTGAGCAAGGATAAAATCACAGAAATCGATTCTTTTAATCTTATCAGCTGCAGACAGTGCTTGAACCAATTTCAGACGATAAGGTTTCATAACTAACCTTTTTCGTAGGACTCTCCATACAGTTGATTGTGGAATTTGCAGCTCTCTGCTAGCTCTGCGAGTCGATTTTCCGGGGCTGCGAACAAATGCTTGCTGGATGCGTGCTACATTTTCATCACTCGTTCTCGGCCGTCCAGAACTTTCCCCTTTGCACAAACACCCATTCTCTGTAAACTGTTTATACCAACCTTTAATACACCACCTATCAGGAGGTTTAACACCATACTTCGTTCGAAATGCACGCTGAACAACTACCGTCGATTCACTTCTGACGTACTCAATAACACAAAAAGCTTTCTGTTGAGCGGTCGCCATCTTAGCATCAACTGACGCTGACGCCTAGTCAACAGCGCCTCAAGCGAACAAATATACAACTAAATGAAACTTTATAGCTCCCTTAATTCGCCGACAGATAGTGCTTAGCTCTGCCTTTTGTCGTTGCAGAGTTTTAAATTCCTAAAGTTGTGGTATTCTTTTTGAATCACCCTGTATTACTAAATCAGGTGATCTTTACACAATTTCGGACCTGTTATGCTGACCCTGCATATATTGTTCCGCCACGGTAATGAATACTGCGAATCTTTACCATAATGTGCGAATGAGTCGTCACTACGCACTCACTAAATCTCCAGGCAACCAATCTCCACAATTTAACCAGATACTTTTCACTATGAGAGGGTCCTGGGCCAGATCACTATTTCTTAAAATCAGAACACTAAATCGGACTTCCCACCGAGTATATAATACCATCAATCCAAAACCACAAAAACAACAATTAATTTGTTAGTGTATAGCCAATACTCGACGAAATTCTAAAGCTACGTAACTGTGTAAGATCTCACCTATTATTAAATACCGTTTTGAAATCGAAAATGAACAACACAACGTTACATTCGGTACCCAAGCTACTCTCTGTAAAATTAGCACACAATACCTCACCCGCCACGACTTTCGATGAACGTTCAGCACCCTCGTTGACTTACCCCCATGAACTTCGAGTTCATGCATGGTCAGATAATCTATCTCCGAAACGACCCAAGCCCTTCCCCATTCAAAACTGTACTGGTCATTGAAACCATTACAGCCACTGAAGAAATAAAAAACAATAGGAAAAAAATAAACGAACAGCGTTATTAGTAGCCGTCCGCTGTGACCGAGCGGTTCTAGGCGCTTCAGTCCGGAACCATGCTGCTGCTATGATCGCAGGTTCGAATCCTGCCTCGGGCATGGATATGTGTGGTGTCCTTAGGTTACTTAGGTTTAAGTAGTTCTAAGTCTAGGGGACTGATGACCTCAGATGTTAAGTTCCATAGTGCTTAGAGCCATTTGAACCATTCGTTAATAGCACTTTTAGCAATTTGAAATGGTCGTCGTGTGCCAACATGACTTCAGCCAGCAGCCAGCCGCAGCTTTAAATATAGTCTTTGCCGCTCAGGATGTTGCTTGGCTAGAACACTCGCTACGAAGCAAGTAACCGCACCCTTTCGACCCCTCGCGCTTTTCTACAACCGTACATTCACAACAAATTATAAACATAAAAAAATTTTTCACATTGACAAAATTTCTTAATCAATACACCGATCCATAAATTATTTCAGTTATGAGTTGAGGTGACAATTTTCCCCGTAACGTCTGCCACGTAATTCTGGCTCGTTACGTGGAGTAGAGTTCCTGTTGGCCAGGCTTTGCCCTAATGTCCTGTATTAAATTACAAACCTCTTCGCAGTGTCTCATGAAGAGTAAGATGCGGAGTGATTGTTTGTCTGTTACATAACGAAACATTTAACACAATATATTCCATATCCTGCGTCTGCTGATCGAAAGGGAGCTGTTTAGTGATTTCTGATCTGGTATTTATTACATCTTTAATGAAATATCTAACGCTGTAACGATGCACAATGTTAATAGGCAAACTAAACATACAGTGTACGCTTTTCATACTGTACATTAGCTAATTGGTTACACATTTAATAATAGCGAAAGTTACAGTGAATCACTGTCGTTCGTTCACCAAAGACATGGCAGAGTGGAACACATTATTTTACGGGATTGTTCATTTGGTTTGAAAACAATAAATTTGCTGCCTTGAACTTGTTTTCAAGATGTACTTACAGTGACTTCATAACATACCTTAAAATTTGTAGTGATAATTTAGAAACACTCATTACAATTGTACAGACGACTAAGGGAATAACCGAGGCAGTCTACGGTCAAGTAAGTCCATCAGCATGTCTGTACTCACAATACAAAGTGAGACCCAGTAAACAGCCCAGTCATGCGTTCACGGCATCAGCGAGGTAGATACAAGAGCGTAGCACGATACGAAGTGAGTTCATGCTGGAAAGATAGGCAGTTTTATTTTGTTGCATGACACCTGAGGCCAGGACTATGTGACTGCTCGCAGACGCCTCTCATCGGCCGCAGATGATGTCTTTACAACGTATATAGCTGACTGTCGATCTCGCTGGCTGCGGACACAGATATAGCAGCATCCCTTCCTCCTTTAGCTATCATATAGGGTCGAAAGTGTTCATGCGAACAGCAGGATCGTCGTGTCAGTAGGACGGGGCTAGGTATTCAATGTCCATCTGAACGTTGGCTCGAGTCTGTGGTTGGACTGTGCCCCCTGTTTGTGGCAGGGGCATCGTTGTGGTGCTGGAGCTGGCCAATGCTGGTTGATATGGTAGGTGCTATAAAGGAGTGGTAAGGTGCTGGGCTCCCATTAATTTAGACATCCTTTAAATCAAATTTATTAACAAAAAATTCTTACTCGACAGTTATTTGAAACACCTTGTCCTAGAAATTTCATTTCTTGATTAATAATAATCACACTGGCCCAATAACAAGGATAAAATACCAGTGATACAATAGTATCGAATTTGAGCCCAATGCAACTGTAACATCAACTAAAAGTTTCAACTCAAGCTTGATAACTACCTGCAATAAAAAATTTAAAATCCCTTATGCTATCTTAAAAATGCATGTAGTAACCCTTAAACAAATTTATAATAACAAAGTGACAGAAATTAAAACCTAAAAGTAATATTCAGATAAATCCAATTTAACAAAAGCTCTTAAAATACATAACAACAAATTACAGCGGTACTCACTTATCACAAGTTTTGCACTCACCAGTTTTTCTCGTGCCACAATTTAAAATTTGCTCATTTACTGTACAGGAGCATGGAACAATTTCAAAACAAGTTTAGGTGCAAAACTCCTTCAGACAAACGCTAAATTAAGAGACGTGAACTGTTCAATTACAAAAGGTAATTACTTAACTCAAGAACAAATCTGCAGTATTAGAATTCATCCGCTGATACCGCAGTGGGTTTACAGGGCCGTAATTTTGCAATCTTACTTTATTTCACACGTCAGTCTTGCGCACACTTCCTGGCAATATATAGGACTATTACAAATGATTGAAGCGATTTCATAAATTCACTGTAGCTCCATTCATTGACATATGGTCACGACACACTACAGATATGTAGAAAAACTCATAAAGTTTTGTTCGGCTGAAGCCGCACTTCAGGTTTCTGCCGCCAGAGCGCTCGAGAGCGCAGTGAGAAAAAATGGCGACAGGAGCCGAGAAAGCGTGTGTCGTGCTTGAAATGCACTCACATCAATCAGTCATAACAGTGCAACGACACTTCAGGACGAAGTTCAACAAAGATCCACCAACTGCTAACTCCATTCGGCGATGGTATGCGCAGTTTAAAGCTTCTGGATGCCTCTGTAAGGGGAAATCAACGGGTCGGCCTGCAGTGAGCGAAGAAACGGTTGAACGCGTGCGGGCAAGTTTCACGCGTAGCCCGCGGAAGTCGACGAATAAAGCAAGCAGGGAGCTAAACGTACCACAGCCGACGGTTTGGAAAATCTTATGGAAAAGGCTAAAGCAGAAGCCTTACCGTTTACAATTGCTACAAGCCCTGACACCCGATGACAAAGTCAAACGCCTTGAATTTTCGGCGCGGTTGCAACAGCTCATGGAAGAGGATGCGTTCAGTGCAAAACTTGTTTTCAGTGATGATGCAACATTTTTTTCTTAATGGTGAAGTGAACAGACACAATGTGCGAATCTGGGCGGTAGAGAATCCTCACGCATTCGTGCAGCAAATTCGCAATTCACCAAAAGTTAACGTGTTTTGTGCAATCTCACGGTTTAAAGTTTACGGCCCCTTTTTCTTCTGCGAAAAAAACGTTACAGTACACGTGTATCTGGACATGCTGGGAAATTGGCTCGTGCCACAACTGGAGATCGACAGCGCCGACTTCATCCTTCAACAGGATGGTGCTCCACCACACTTCCATCATGATGTTCAGCATTTCTTAAACAGGAGATTGGCAAACCGATGGATCGGTCGTGGTAGAGATCATGATCAGCAATTCATGTCATGGTCTCCACGCTCTCCCGACTTAACCCCATGCGATTTCTTTCTGTGGGATTATGTGAAAGATTCAGTGTTTAAACCTCCTCTACCAAGAAACGTGCCAGAACTGCAAGCTCGCATCAACGATGATTTCGAACTCATTGATGGGGATATGCTGCGCCGAGTGTGGGAGGAACTTGATTATCAGCTTGATGTCTGCCGAATCATTAAAGGGGCACATATCGAACATTTGTGAATGCCTAAAAAAACTTTTTGAGTTTTTGTATGTGTGTGCAAAGCATTGTGAAAATATCTCAAATAATAAAGTTATTGTAGAGCTGTGAAATCGCTTCAGTCATTTGTAATAACCCTGTATATTACTCACATCATTAAATTGGCGTGATAAGACCTGAAACATAAATCAATTAGCACTGGTCCCACCCATGCATACAAATAATGGCCCCTACAAGGGCAAACTCAATGACAACCTTGTAATATGAACAGTTAAAACAAACAAATGACCAGAACTAATGGCACGCCCCCCCCCCCCACTCCCCACCCCCACCCACAATGACAAACTCAATTACAATTTTGCGAGACTAACAACTAAAACACTCAGTAATAAATTTGCTCAGCTTCACGTGGAGTTATTCAGTACTCGTGTGTAAATGCAACCAGGCCGCGGCGACAGTGATGGCTGTAGAGAGCTCCAACCGTTGCTTTAACCACCGATCACCTTCAGGCAAGACAGTATTGTGCAACCTAAGCGCTCTTGCATGCGAAAGGGGAGCTGCTTTACAAATAACAGTTTTACAAACAATGTCTCTCAACTACAACTAGGCGGCGCTATGACTCCAGGTGCGGCCAAGTCGTTTTCCGATACATTCATGCACTACTCCCAGCCCAGGTCCCACCTTCCTCGTGGCCCGCATCTCGTGGTCGTGCGGTAGCGTTCTTGCTTCCCACGCCCGGGTTCCCGGGTTCGATTCCCGGCGGGGTCAGGGATTTTCTCTGCCTCGTGATGGCTGGGTGTTGTGTGCTGTCCTTAGGTTAGTTAGGTTTAAGTAGTTCTAAGTTCTAGGGGACTGATGACCATAGATGTTAAGTCCCATAGTGCTCAGAGCCATTTGAACCATTTTGAACCTTCCTCGTGCCGCTGCTAACTGAAGGCTCCTGTCGCTGCCCGTCACACACCGCCTCGCGGATCACATTACCACCACAAGCCTCTCTGTCAGATTCTACAGTCAGCGATTCCACCAGAGAGGCACAAAGTCGAAAAATACCAAAACTTTGCGTAACGTTTAGATGCACGGCACACTGATGTTACAGTATTGGATTCCCTACTGGGAGTCACTGATACTGGAGGGGGGAAGACGTCTCATTCCACAGTCCTGTGATTGTCGGCCCGTCTCTATATGGCATCTAAAGTTGCAGTGAGCTGGCTCTGAGGTTAGTGGTGGTTGGCTCGAGATAGAATCCGCTAGCTATGTGCGGAGCTGCTTTGTATGCCGTACCAGGTGGCACCATTGATTTTCATGGTGAACATCTGTTGTCCCAAGGACGAAGCTCTTACCTCTGTGTCCAGTGAATAGCAAGGACACGCTACGGTCGCAGGTTCGAATCCTGCGTCGGGCATGGATGTGTGTGACGTCCTTAGGTTAGTTAGGTTTAAGTAGTTCTAAGTTCTGGGGGACTGCAGTTAAGACCCATAGTGAAAAAAAAATAGCAAGGACAATGACTGGGCTGACATGTGTGTCTTGTAGCCATTAGCAGATTCCAGATTGTCTAGTATCGGCAGCCATGAAACAGTTCTGATGCAGCGCATCCTTTGTTTGGTGTGGTCTTTTAGGAGCCCAGAAACTAGGTTAGTACCTTGGCTTTAAGTCGAACTGAAATCATTTTTCGCATCTGTGCCTTGAAGGTGCTTGGAAGCTACTTGGCTTCATCATTGGAGGCTGGATGGATTTGAGCTGTCGTCAGATGCTGACCTCAGAGTAAGAATCTTGAAACATGCTAGATGAGAATTGAGGGCCATTGTGCAAACCAATTGTTTCTGGGGCCTCTTCAACGCCAAATATTTTCTGCAAGGCGCTTATTGTTTCCCTTGCTGTGGCATTTGGCACTTGCAAGACTTATGAGGAATTGGAGTATCCATCGATGGTGATGAGCCACACCTCTTGCAGCCATGCGCCAACAAAGTCCACATGCACGTACTTCCACAGGCATTGCAGCATAGGCCAGGTGTGGAACTGTTGTGGAGATGCTGAATGGGTTGACATGCAAGTTGAGTGAGAGTGTACCTCCTCTCTGTTGTGTCTAGGAATCCTCAGTTCGCTAGACAAACAATCAAACAACTCATATTAATGAGTTTTATTACAACAAGTACAAATACTTAAATTTGATCTGAGAATTCTTGTAGTCCTTTATACATGATCAACCACAAGTGCAATTACATAGATGTGTCGCAAGCAAAGGGCGACATACAAAATAATCAGTCTTCTTAAGAATAGACAAACACAAGTAACACTTCTGGTCGTAGCGACCACTTCTAACGAACGTCTGTCAACTAAACAGTAGTGATTGCTGATCTCTAACTGTACTATGCAGAGGGTGCTAGATGTAGACGTAGATGTACATGCTAATGAAGAGGCTACGATGCATCTGCTAACGAACTGGTTAACTTTGAAGTTGCTATCGAAGTGGGCTGCCTCCAGTCGGACGTGGCGCTTATGTCATCTTCACCTAGGGGCCGGTGCTGTCGTGTTGTCGTCCTGGAAGGAGGTCGTTCAGTGTGCGATTGGCTGACCTCTTCTCACAGCCTTCTCTTCTATGTCGTTCCCGGCTGGCGTGCCGGCACTGACTCCACCCCGTAACACTCTCTACGTCGTGGCTGATGCTGGACCAGAAAGCATGTCGTCTTGCATCTTAAAGCATGTCATCTTGTAGTGTCAGAATGTGGGAGATGTATGACATACTGGCACTGTGGCGGCAGAATGATCACCTGGCAGTTGTATGTTGTCAGCATCAGTACTGCCTGTACCATGTGCATCCTGAGAGAAAATTATATGCAGAGTTCTGTAATGGAGTGGGGTGGGAAGTGTTCAAGTCAGCCTTAACAAATATATTTTATAATTTGCTTTAGAAGAGGATCCACAGCCATGTCCTTGCCATTACGCCTGCTCTGAGGATAAAATCTTGTAGGTGGTTTTATAGGATGTCATCAATTTGGAAAAACAATGTTTCCTGAGAGTCAAATGTGGAGTCTGGTCCCGTAGGTAGTCTGAACAGGGAATAAGGGTTATCATATTGTGGTGTCGGCTGATTATGAATTGTGTAACTATAATTGCCCATGCAGAGGACGCAGTGTTGGAGGCGTTGGAGAACTTTTTTTTTCAGAAACTTAGCGCCGAATACGAAAATCAGTGGTTTGTGGTCGGTAATGAGGTTAAATTTGTGCCATAAAGAAATATATTAAATTTATGAACGCCAAACATAATCGCATGGCTTTCTGCTTCAGTTTGTGAATAGTTTGTCTGATCTGAAGTTAGAATTTTAGACATGTATGCGATGGGTTGTTCACGCCCATCAGTGCTTTTATGAGAAATGATAGCCCCAATGCCGTGTTGAGAAGTGTCGACGGCCAGAGCAAGGCATTTTAATGGGTCAAAAGTCGCCAAACAGGGAGCAGGCTTTAAAAATGGTTCAAATGGCTCTGAGCACTATGGGACTTAACATCTGAGGTCATCAGTCCCCTAGAAATTAGAACTGCTTAAACCTAACTAACCTAAGGACATTACTCACATCCATGCCCGAGGCAGGACTCTAACCTGCGACCGTAGCGGTCGCGCGGTTCCGGACTGAAGCGCCTAGAATCGCTCGGCCACAACGGCCGGCGGCAGGCTTTAGATACTGCAGTTACTGTACCAGACGGTCTAATGAAGATATTTTACATGTTGCTTTAAGTTTTACAAAGGCTCCTGACACTGCTCTACCCATTCATAATTCGCGCATTTCTTGCCAAAATTATTAAGAGGTGTGGTGATCTGGGCAGTAATTGGTATGAAACTGACATTGTAATTGTTTTTGCCAGTAAATGACTGCAGGCCTTTGAAGATGATAAGCACTTTCATTTTTTACTATGGCTTTCAAATACTGCTGACTTGGTTGCAGTCTTTTATGACTCAATTTGTGGCCGAACTACTCCACTTGTTGCTGAAAACCTTCGGACTTTTGTAAATTGCATTTTAATCCATCTTGTCGTAATGTCTAGAAAACCAGACGAAACTTAGCAAGATGTTGCTCTGTTCTATCACCACTTACTAATACATGGTCCATATATTCATTGTATCTGGAAATTTTGACTCAGTTCCTCAAAAAACTGTTGGAAAATTGGAGATTCACTTGTAATTCTGACCTGCCACATGTT
The DNA here is from genome assembly GCF_023864275.1 of Schistocerca cancellata. Lineage (NCBI taxonomy): Eukaryota > Metazoa > Arthropoda > Insecta > Orthoptera > Acrididae > Schistocerca > Schistocerca cancellata. The sequence goes on along the minus strand of NC_064630.1, from coordinate 565,981,168 downwards.
ATTTGCCCAAATTTGTTATATTAGATGGTAACCACGAATTGGCATCACCATTCGTCTTGTGGCAGTGCAGATATGGTTCAGTTAAATCAATTATTGGACCACTGGCCTCCTGATAGCTTTGACACGATCTCCTCTAGGCTTGGAGTGGTATACACGACAGTCCCTGATTAGGCATCAATGGTTGCTTTAAAATCACCATAAACATGGAAGGAACCATTTAATTTGCATCGAACTACTAGTGATATTGCCCATTGATTCCACATGATGAGTGTGAGGATATCGTGTTGCACCAAACGATGTAATTCCGTCTTGAAGTCACCTCGCAGTGCTACTGGCACTGATCTAGCTCTAAAGTATCGATATCCCCCAGAAGACTGTAACTTCTAGCACAGCACGTGCAAAAGAATCAGTATTTCATTGTTTATTACTTTTATTTGCTTACAAAAATCGATATTTTCAGGTCAGCTCTTTAATACCAACTGCCCGTGCAGGACATGACTGATACGATAAGTCGCGATAAAGAAAAAGTGTGAGTGTAGCTGCTGCAACATGCGTTTGCTGCTCGTAATTCTTAGAGAACAAAGTATCGATTTCTAGCTATTCTCAACTCTCGGGTTGAGCGAGAAGAAGTAAGACACATTACTTGGTGGTTATGCTACTCTCCTGGAAATGGAGCTTCAGTTGTCTGCGAATCATGGTGATAGATACTGCTCTGGCGTATAAGCTGCTATATTACAGTACACGCTGCTGCTCTTCTGTAATCGGCCCTTGCTGCCTTTATTGTTGTTCGTGTGGTGCCAGCTGTTGTATTTGAAATTGCACCTGTTACTGCCACAGATCCACGTACTGTAGATCGATGATCACTGAACTTAGTCTGTTGTCGTAAAGAACACGGTACGAGTCCTCCTCGCCAATATTACCCCTGGTAAAGTACAACAGCCATTTTTTATTACATAGTAAGATGGATACAGACTTGGCAGTTCAAAAAACAATTCCGCGCCGGGTCATCGCACAGTTGTAGACACACACCAAGAGAACAATTCAGATAATCCGTCGTCAACCAACTCTGTCAGCATTCATCTATTCGCAATCCAAAGAGCTGTCCAAGTGAAATCCAATAAGCATCGCGGCCACGCAAATACAGCGTCAGCGAAGGAGATACCAGAGTACAGTATTATATGAGTTCATTCTGGCGAGGTGGCCGGTTTTATTTCCTAAATGACGTCAGAGGCCAGGTCCTTGTGACTGTTCCCGGGCGTCTCTTATCGGCCGCAAGTAAAGACTTTGGCAGCGTTTGTCAAAGAGTATCGACTTCACTATCCATGGACGCCGAAATAGCATCGTCGATGTGCGAACACATAGGAGCTGTACGGTACTAAGTACCGCATTCATCAAAGTATTATGAGAGTGTGCCCTGAAAAGCACCTATCGTGCTTTACGGAGCGGTCAGACTCCGACCTCCATGTTCTGTGATGTGACGAGGATGTCCAACAATTTGTCACGCAAACAGCCGACCAGCTTCGCCGTTTTCAGGATGCTCATTTCCAGACGTCGTTCCATATCAATCTGACCTTTGTCAAAGACGCTTATGTTATCGTATTTCACCGTTTGTGGCTCCTATCGCCACTGGAATCATTCCACATTTGTCTCTGCACCGCTGATAAGTCATCAGTCTTCTGACTGGTTTGATGCCACTTGCCACAAATTTCTCTCCTGCGCTAATCTCTTCATCTGAAAGTAACATTTGCATAATATGTCCTCAATTATTTTCTGGATGTATTCAAATTTCCGTCTTCCCCTGTGGTTTTTACACTCTACAGCTCTCTCTAGCACCGAAGAGGTTATTCCCTGTTGTTGTAAAACACGACCTGTCATCCTGCCCTTCTTCTTGTCAGTTTTTTCCATAAATTTCTTTCTTCGCTGATTCTGCGGAGAACCTCCTCATTCTCTACAATACCAGTCCACCTTATTTTCAGCACTCTCCTGTAGCACCACATCTCAAACGTTTCGATTCTTTCTGTTCCGATTTTTCTACTGTTCATAACTGATTATCATACAATGGTGTGCTGCAAACGTACATTCTGTGCAATTTCTTACTCACATTGAGGTCTATGTTTGATAACAGTAGAGTTCTCTTGGCCTGGAATGCCATCTTTGGCTGCGCTAGTTCGCTTTTCGTGTCCTCCTTGCTTCGTTCGTCATGGGTAACTTCGCTTCCGAAGTAGCAGAATTCCTTAACCTTGTCTACTTCGTAATCGCTAATTTTGATGTTAAGTTCGCTCACTATTCTCATTTTACGCAACACCTCATTCCATTTGCAGTTTTCCGGTTTACCTTCAGTCCATATTCTGTACTCATTAGACTGTTCATCCCATCCAATAGATCCTGTAATTTTTCTTTACATTCACTGAGGATAGCGATTTCATCATCGAATCTTATGGATGTTATCCTTTCAACATGAATTTTAATCCCACTCTTGAATCTTCTTGAATCTTTTTTTCTATTTCCTTCATTGCTTCTTCGATGTATAGTCTGGGCGAAAGACTACATCCCTTCTTGCCCCCTTTTTAATCCGAGCACTTCGTTTTCGGTCTTCCAAAATTATTGTTCTCTCTGGTTCTTGTACATATAGTACATATTGTTTAGCTTCCTCCTATTTCTCTCAGAATTTCGAACATCTTGCACCATCTTACATTGTCGAAGCTTTTTCTAAGTCGGCGAATCCTATGCGTATGTGGACTCTCTTCAGCTCTGCTCTTATAATCAAGTGCATCATGAGAACTGCCTCTCTGGTGCCCCACCTAAAACCAAACTGATCGTCTTCTTGCTGATCCTCAGATTTCTCTTCCATTATTCTGTATATTGTTAAAGTAGGTATAGCAAATGGTTTCACTAAAGAAGAAATATGAAAAAATTGGAAAAGCGGTATTTAAGGAAGTTGAAAGGAATCCTGGGTTAGTGGAGAGCCGAAGTTGAAAAAGTATATCTCGCTCTCCTATTACGGTTCTGTGTCCGATAAAATTGATAATGCGTTTCGTAAAGTTAACGTTACAGTGGGTTTCTGGATAAACAATAAATTGGTCAAAATACTGCGACACAGCTTGGAGTCAGCGATTGATAGGTTCAGCATAGCGGGGGTCTACAAAATCAACTGTGGCCCGTGTGCGAAACCATACACTGGGCATACTGGGAGGGATTCTCAGCCAGCCGCTGTGACCGAGCGGTTCTAGGCGCTTCTGTCCGGAACCGCGCTGCTGCTACGGTCGCAGGTTCGAATCCTGCCTCGGGCATGGATGTGTGTGATGTTCTTAGGTTAGTTAGGTTTAAGTAGTTCTAAGTTCTAGGGGACTGATGACCAAAGCTGTTAAGTCCCATAGTGCTCAGAGCCATTTGAACCATTTGTTTCAAGAAAAACTAGAAAGTTTCAGGTGGCTCTTTTTACATGTTAATATTTTCATAATATTAATGAAACATGACAAAACATAAAAATTGTTTTCATTGATTTCATTTCTTAAACTTATGACGCATCATACGATGTAGAGGTAGTTCAGCTTATGTACTCTGTGCTTTCATTATGGCTCCGTAGTGGACCAGTCTCACGTCACGTTTTGGTTCCGACTTATCTACGTCACTTACTATATTCAACAACAAATGTTGTCTGTCAATTTTGTATAGACGTCGTTACGCGTCCACTTTAACTTTGTAATATGTGGTATGTACTTCCTTTTCTTTAGTTGCCCTACTCCTTTTCAATATGTTGAAATGCTATGTAATTGTATTTAGTATTATTGCCCACCTGGTTAGCCGTGCGGTCTCAAGAACTGCTTTCCGGGCGGGAAGGCGTGCCTGTCCCCGGCACGAATCCAACCGGCGGTTTAGTGTTGAGGTCCGGAGTGCCGGCCAGTCTGTGGGTGGTTTTTAAGGCAGTTTTCCATTTGCCTCGGCGAATACGAGATGGTTCCCCTTATTCCGCCTCAGTTACACTTGTAAGTAGGCTGTTTATGTTTTCTTTATGTAAGTAGGCTGTTTAGATTTTTATATTGGTAATGCCATGTAGCGCTCTGTATGAAAATCACTGGCTGTGCTGTGTGCAGTATGTGGCTAGTTTGCATTGTTGCCTGCCATTGTTGTCATGAACTGCTATAGCTGGATGTGAACAGCGCGTAGCGTTGCGCAGTTGGAGGTGAGCCGCCAGCAGTGGTGGATGTGGGGAGAGAGATGGCGGAGTTTTGATAATCTGTAAGACTGGATGTCAATTATGAATATTAAGGTAAATACATTGTTTGTTCTCTATTAATATCTTTCATTTGCCAACTATCTCTATCAGTAGTTAGTGCCTTCCGTAGTTTGAATCTTTTATTTAGCTGGCAGTAGTGGCGCTCGCTGTATTGCAGTAGTTCGAGTAACGAAGATTTTTGTGAGGTAAGTGATTTCTGAAAGGTATAGTTTAATGTTACTCAGGGCCCACCAGTTCATCATATTAGTAACTTGTAAGTTACATTTCACTGCACACGTTTCTGTTGGTCATAGTATATGGACAATTTGTGAGAAGTAGGGACTGTTAGTGTTTGCACGTGTGTTAATAATTCAACAAGGGACTGGATAACAGCATTGCTGGTTCTAAGGACAATTCCTAAAACTTTGTGAGTGCACAAGTGGTGGTTTATGGACTTGCTATCTTCTCTGCAACACTCTTCGATGGTGATTGTGCACCTGCACAGTCGCAGCAGATGGCTACTGGCCATCTCTACCAGGACTACAGTGGGTCTACTCTTTGATGACCCACCAATACCACAATCTCTACCAGGACTACAGTGGGCCTGTCCACAATCTCTACAAGGACTACAGTGGGTCTGCACCTCTGGTGGCCCACCAATACTCTCTACCAGGACTGCAGTGGGTCTGCTCTGTGATGACCTACCTAACAATCTTCTTCAAAACATCGAATGACTCTGCTGTGGGTTTGCTTTGTTGTGGCCCAATACCTGTCAGCATGTCAAGAGTCAGCACTGTCTTTGCGTTGGACGGACAACACTACTTCTTCAAGACTGCATGGAAATCCACTACTTCCGTGTGCATTGTCTTTTACTGCTCAGACTTTGAGAAAAGAAATGGCAGTTTTACTCTGATGAATGATCAGGACTGTCTTTATTGACTGTGAGAAAATTTTAGCTGTTGACCAACATTGTATCAATAAGTGTGTGCATTTGATATCTTTGTTACTGTAATTGTGAAAAATTTTTGTAAAATCTGTATTGGCCAGTGCCCAACACCATTTGTAAAAATTTTTTGTGGGGTGCATGGGGGCTATGTAAGTAGGCTGTTTATGTTTTCTTTATGTAAGTAGGCTGTTTAGATTTTTATATTGGTAATGCCATGTAGCGCTCTGTATGAAAATCACTGGCTGTGCTGTGTGCAGTATGTGGCTAGTTTGCATTGTTGCCTGCCATTGTTGTCATGAACTGCTATGGCTGGATGTGACCAGCGCGTAGCGTTGCGCAGTTGGAGGTGAGCCGCCAGCAGTGGTGGATGTGGGGAGAGAGATGGCGGGGTTTTGATAATCTGTAAGTCTGGATGTCAATTATGAATAGTAAGGTAAATACATTGTTTGTTCTCTACTAATATCTTTCATTTGCTAACTATCTCTATCAGTAGTTAGTGCCTTCTGTAGTTTGAATCTTTTATTTAGCTGGCAGTAGTGGCGCTCACTGTATTGCAGTAGTTCGAGTAACGAAGATTTTTGTGAGGTAAGTGATTTCTGAAAGGTATAGTTTAATGTTACTCAGGGCCATTCTTTTGCAGGGATTTTTGATAGTCAGATTGCGTTGCGCTAAAATTATTGTGTGCCAGGTTAAGCACAGTCTTGTATAAATTGTTCTAAGGGGACGTTTCACACTATGTCGGCGATTGCTGCGCAAACACTTTCTCCACGGACGCAAACACCATAATTACTTTACCACGCAAACATTGGGGTTACACTCGCCTGGTGTGAGAAGTTCCCGGGTGGGTCCACTGGGGGCCGAACCGCACAATAGCCCTGGGTTCGGTGTGGGGCGGCGGTGGGGTGAGTGGACTGCTGTGGCCTGTTGTGGGGTTGTGAACCGCTGAGGGCCACAGAGGGGACGAAGCCCCTCCGTCGTTTCTAGGCCCCCAGTTCCATACAATACAATACAGTACAATGTAGTATTATTTGCATTTTGTTTTTGTATTTTTACTAGGCATTCTGATGATGGGCATTGCCCGAAACGCGTCAGCGCAATGAAGGATATACTACCATCTGAAATCCTTCATTTCAACAGCCGATCAGCATTGTTAGAATCGTATTTATATTGACTGTATATTTCTGTTAAATCTTGTACTAACGGGGAACTGTGTGGCCAGTTTTCTGTGCCATAATGAGGGTGCCTGTTGTGGCAGTACGAGGGCTCTGTAGCTACACATTGAACCACTTATCTCATTAACGCTGGCGTGTTTGCATCCTATAGGAAGAGCGGCATTGTGTACCAGAGAGCCACGGCTATTAACAGATTCTCGCCAAAATTCATTCATTTCAGCGTGAAAGAGAACGGTGGAGTTTTTCGGGCTTAAAAAAGATAGTGTACTCTGTTGAATGAAAAAATAGCGTTTGCTGTCACTGGGCTTTTGATATTTCTAGGCGTGTAGAAAATCGAATGTGTAACTGGCTGAAATAGTGTATGCAGGGTGATTTAGCAATGCTGTTCACTTCTCATACATCCGCAACCGTTTAAGTTCATTTATCATGGATGAATTCATTAAATTTGAATCTACTTCTATACCATGCAAGCCACCTAACGATGTGTGACGAAGAATACTTTGGTACCACAATCTGATCCCTCCTTACCCTGTTCCATTTGTGAATGGCGTGTGGTAAGAACGATTGTCATTAAACCACCCCATTACCTCTAGTTGTTTGGAGTTTTTCACTGTGATTATTTCCCTAGACGTGTTTGACAGTAAGTAATATGTTTCTCGACTCTACCCTGAACGTCATCTCTCGAGATTTTATTAGCAAACCTCATCTTGATGCACAACGGTTCTCACGTTGCATCTGCCACTGAAATTTTCTGACCAATTCCGTAACCTCTCGGGCTGACTATTCGATCCCTTGGATCTTGTCTATGTCTAATCTGGTAAGGGTCCCAGACTGATGAGCAGTACTCAAGAAACGGTCGAACAAATTTTTTGTAAGCCACGTCTTCCTTCCATGAACTAAATTTCCCTAAGATTCTTTCTATGAATCTCAACTCTGGCCTCTTATTTTCCTACTATTTGTTTTATGTGCTCCTGCCACTTTATGTCGCTTCGTATGGTTACTCCTAGGTAATTTACGGTAGTCGCAGTTTCGAGCGTTGTCTCGAATGTAATTGAACAATACTTGATTTCTTCTCCCGTATATACTCAATGCCTTCCTTACTTATATTTACGTTCAGGATCAATTGCCAGAGCCTGTACTATTCATCAATCCGCTGTAGGTCATATTGCAAAACGGTACTGTCTCCGGCGTTGGTACTTTCTTATTGGCAACCGCATCCTCTGCGATCGGTCTTCAAGTTGATTCCGACGCTTTCTAGTAGGTCGTTTATGTACATTGCAAACTGTAACGGTCGTATCCCACTTCTTCGGGTTACTCCCGAAATTACCTTTACAACTCCCGATTTTGTTCCGTTAAGAGCGACGTATCGAGATCTGTTCGCAAGGAAGTCTTGAATCCAGTCACCAGCCTGATCCGACACTCGGTAAACTCGTATTATTTTCCTAAACGACTGCGCGGAACTGCATTAAATGCCTTCCTGAAGTCAAGGAACACGATATCAGCCTGAGCTCTATATTTCATGGACAAACAGAACGAGCTGAGTCTCGCAAGATCTCTGTGGAATCCATGTTGATTCTAACAGATGAGTTTTCATTCTCCAAGTACGTCATAATACGTGATTATAAAATATGGTCCTTAATCCTCAACAGATTAATGTCAGCCATAGAGGCCAAATGTGCATCGGCCCTACGACCCTTCTCGAAAACGGAAATGACTTGCGCTTGTTGCCAGGCGCTATGTACGCTCCGTTACTCCAGCGACCTACGATAAGCTCCTGCTAAGAGGAGAGAAAGTTGTTTCAAGTAATCTCTGAGGAATCATACAGGCATCCCAAATCGGTTATTCCAATATCTACCGTTTCGGTGCTCTTCCGGTGACTGAAAGGAAGGACGTGATACGATCTGCCGCGGTGAAACAGTTTGGAAGAGCGAATTCATTATTTCGCCCACCTCTTTGTCAATTTCCGTCTCGATACCATTCCAGTCACCGAGCGAGTGAATAGACGATTTCAACCTGCTTGTTTATTTTACATAAGAACAAAACTTCTTGTGGCTACTAATCAGATCGATTGGAAATAATTTACTTTCAAATTTATAGACCGTTTTTCTCATTGCTCTCCTTACGCTCATTTCCGCTTCGTTCAAGTTTTGTTTGTCAGCTAGGCTCTGACTTCGCTTAAATGTGTGATGAATCTCTCTTTGCTTCCGTGTATTGGCGACTTCCTTTACGTAAACATGACGAGGTCAGAATTACAAACTGCATGAACCGGATAAACCAGAATCAGTTTGAAAGGAATAAACAGAACAGAGCAACAAATAAATTAATAAAGTCATATTTTTAAAAAGTTCTTATAATAAATCAGGTAAAAAAACATAATCACAATGCATCTATGAGAGACTTTATTATGCGACCTTTAAGGACTGAGCAAAAATAGAACGAAAGGTCACGACGGAGATGAAGTGGCCCTTGTCGGAATAAAATAAGATGAACAACAACGAAAAAAAGTTTAAAATGTAAAACTGCGAGAGGAATTCAGTAAGCTGACGGAAATGAAATATAATTAACTGATTAACTTAAAGCAATTCATTCTACGACGAAAGTGTCGAGACACAGCGCTTCGAATGAAAAAATGAATGCTGCAGTGTACTCCAGATTACGGTTCGGCGATCTGAGGAAAATATCCCTCTGCAGCTGTTCTGATCCAAAGATAATCACATGTTTATTCGCCAAGGCCGTTAATCACACTACTAATGACACGTTATTAGCAAGCTTTAAAGATTCTGCTTGCGCCACACATCCCCGGCGTCGTTTCGAACGGCTGTCTGGCTGAGTGTAATTGCATTACGCGATCGGTTTCACAGACGAAGGCAATGAGATTTATTTCTCTGGAGGGCTAGTTGTCGCAACAGACTGTAATTAGAGCCAGGACAGTATCCTAATGTCTCCACAGAGATCGGATCACAGATGAGTTTCTTTATCCATTTCTACGAGATTAACTTTTGGTTGTATTCCAAAAGCAGTAAGCAGGCAATAAAAACTCACTAATGCAAACATAGTTCATGCAACAGTTCTCCCATTAATTCAAGGTATTGTACGCCAGATGTGCTAATTTTCCAAATCAGATTAATCTACGTAAAAAACAAATTCGCGAATACACCTTTCTCCTTAACATATCACGAGTTACAAACGTAGAAAAACAAAATGTGGCGTGTGACTGTTCTACTGCCCGCGAAATATGCCGGCAAGTTTTCACACACTTATCCAATCAATTTGCAGAACGTGTGTCACATGCCTACCCTTAAGTTCAGTCGGACTTTTGGTCTAATCTCATAAAAATATAATTTAAGGTTTAAAATCATTAGGTATTAAATTACAGGGTAGAGCTGAACAAGTATTGATATGACAACACGAGATCAGTCGACCTGAGAACTTGTCATGCAGCAAACTTACTGTCTCAACACCAAATTAGACTGTGGCACCGTTATAGCACATATCTTTAGTATTCATTTCAAACATTTATACACACATCTAAAAAAGTTTTGCATCACCTCTGTTACGAGAGTTCCGGAATCTGTATAGAAAATTGGAATAGAGATTAACATAAACATCATTTCCACCTTTTTTATTGCTCATGCAAACCACAAAAAAGGTTCAAATGGCTCTGAGCACTATGGAACTCAACATCTTAGGTCATAAGTCCCCTAGAACTTAGAACTACTTAAACCTAACTAACCTAAGGACATCACACACACCGATGCCCGAGGCAGGATTCGAACCTACGACCGTAGCAGTCCCGCGGTTCCGGACCGCAGCGCCAGAACCGCTAGACCACCGCGGCCGGCTTGCAAACCACACATTGCGTGTCTAGCCACCATACAGCGAGACCTTCAGAGTTGGTCGTCCAGTTCGTTGTAGACACCGGTACCTCTAATACCCAGCAGCACGTCCTCTTGCGTTGATTTATGCCTATATTCGTCGTGGCATACTATCCACAAGTTCATCAAGGCACTGTTGGTCCTTGTCCCACTTCTCAACGGCGATTCGGCATAGATCCCTTAGAGTGATTGGTGGATCATGCCATCCATAAACAACCCTTTTCAATCGATCCCTTCCATGTGCGATAGGGTTCAGGTCTGAAGAACATGCTGGCCACTCTAGTCGCACGATGTCGTTATGCTGAAGGAAGTCATTCACAAGATGTGCACGATGGGGGCGCGAATTGTAATCCACCAGTCGGAGGATGGCATTCACATATCGTACAGCCGCTACGGCGCTCTCCGTGACCACCAGCGGTGTACGTCTGCCCCGCATAATGCCACTCCAAAACAGCAGGGAATCTCCATCTTGCTGCACTCGCTGGCAGTATGTCTAAGGCGTTCAGCCTGACCTGGTTGTCTCCAAACACGTCTCCGATGATTGTTTGGTTGAAGGCATATGCGACACTCATCGGTGAAGAGAACGTGACGCCAATCCAGAGCGGTCCATTCGGTATGTTCTTGGGCCCATCTGTACCGCGCTGCGTGGTGTCGTGGTTGCAAAGATGGACCTCTCCATGGACGTCGGGAACGAAGTTGCGCGTCATGCAGCCTATTGCGCACAGTTAGACTCGTAACACGATGTCCTGTGACTGCACGAAAAGCATTATTCAACATGGTGTCGTTGTTGTCGAGGCTCCTTCGAGCCACAATGCGTAGGTAGCGGTCATCCACTGCAGTAGTAGCCCTTGGGCGACCTGAGCAACGCATGTCATCGTCAGTTCCTGACTCTCCGTATCTCCTCCATGTCCAAATAACATCGAGACGCCTGGACACTGCCCTTGTTGAGAGCCCTTCCTGGCACACCGTAACAATGCGGACCCGATCGAACTGCAGTATTGACCGTCTAGGCATGGTTAAACTACAGCCAACACGAGCCGTGTACCTCCTTCCTGGGGAAGGACCCCCTCCGTCTAACAGGCGCTGCTCATGCATGGTTGTTTACATCCTTGAGCGGGTTTAGTGACATCTCTGAACAGTCAAAGGGACTGTGTCTGTGATACAATATCCACAGTCAACGTGTATCTTCAGGAGGTCTTGGAACCGGCGTGATGCAAAACTTTTTTTGGTGTGTGTAGCTACATAAACTGAAAAGTCATTTCAGAGTAATTTACGCATATTTTTGGCGCTTTCTAGTATTGTAATTCACAATATTAGAAGCCAAGATCGCTTTATGTGAAACAGTTTATTTAATAATCAGTTTCGACTGTGACTTATCTTCACAGGTCTCCCATAAATAGAAGTACATATGAGTGTCATAGACATATTGAGAATGTTCTCAGTATGTAGATTACAATGATGTGTAGTTATATTTCTGAAGGTGAAAGCTGGTTACTGTCGAAAATGGTCATGAAATAAACTATTTCACTTTAAGCGATCTTGGCTTCTTATATAATACATTACATCATTTCAAGGTAACAAGTCTCATGTTTAGTGAGAAGATAATCTTTCCCTTCCTCAAAAGAAAGCATGAGACGATGTCCCCTCCCTTCTAACCCAAAAACTCTTTCTATGCTTTCATTTTTATTGAATGCATGACTCGAAAAGTATCAGTTCCCCATATGAGGCCATTCTGCTTATTCAAAAATCAGTTTAAATGGGAATATACCTTGAAAGTGTGTGATTTTTCGAGCAAACCTACGATATCCTCTTCAGTTCAGTATAGGATGCTGAGAAATCTTGTGCAAATATATTAGGCCATCTTTATACTATGTCAGTTATTCTTTATTTCTGTCCCTTTTTAAGTGTGAAAGCGAATGGCCTTGGCTTACTGGTAATAACGGTTCCTTTCAGATCACCAAAGTTGTGCGCCGCCGGGCTGGGCTAGCACTTGGATGGGTGACCGTCCATGTCAGCAGAGCGCTTTTGGCAAGCTGGCAGCACTCAGCCCTTGTGAGGCGAACTGAGGAGCTACTTGACTGAGAAGTAGCGGCTCCGGTCACGAAAACTGACAACTGTGTGCTGATCACATGCCCCTGCCCCCTCCCGCCCCCCCCCCCCCCACCCGCATCCAATGACGCCTATGGGCGGTCGGTCGGTTCCTTGGTCCTTCCGAGGCCTCTTCGGACGGAGAGAGGCTAGGTGCAGAAAAGAGATACTAGCGGCCCATGCCCTGTTCAAATAGTTGGCTTCACAATGACGTCTTGAGACATTTCAAAGTGGGAACCACTCATCAACAACCGCAAAATGGTGCAAGCGTTAGCCACATACTATGCTAACTTCTGGAATATTGCCAGTGAACAAGAGCTACCACCATACCATCTGCAGAAAACCCAGGCAATAGCGATGGAGGAGCCATCACGAGGAGTACAGTTTGTTCAATGGTACAACGGTTGCTTTCTCCAGTCACAATTACCGACTTTGGTGTTATTTATCGATGACTATACGAACATTTTGACGGCATTGAGAATCTGCACAACTTCGATTTTGGACAGACAGAACACTGAGTGTATGCGTTGTTAGAAGCAGCCAAACACAGTTCCAGTGTGAAGTTAAGGTCTGTGATATTTCGTAATCTGATTACTTTTCCCTATCTCTTGCCAACCAGACTAACGAGACCGATCTGCCTCTTTTTCTCAGGGACGTTTATACTACCCTACTGGACGAGGCGTCAGTACAGGTTCGTCAGGTAATGCGAACAGAAGACAACTGAATTCTTCTAGCTCACTGTACTACAAACGTGCGGCACCACCTGGAGGCAGCATGCTCAAAAGCAGAGAGAAATGTCTGTCCTGTGGCTAGCGCGAATTGCCAGATATTACACCTCAAGATTAGCTTTCGCGGAGTTCCGTGAAGACTTTGAGCTATAGTAATCCTGTAACAACACAAGATGACCTTATCAATTGAATCCACGCTATCATGGAAATTCTGAGAGCGCACCTGGAGATATTTCAGTATCTACGATGTCGAAGTGGACTCAGGAGTCAAGCTTTAGATCAAAACTTCGAACCTCTTTTGTAATTTACTGCACTGTGTGATAATGTTATCAGCTCTCTTATGTGGAATACATATCCACCACAATCATCGCCCTGTTCTCAAATTTTGACTCTGGACATTGACAGATAATATTCTCAAAGACCAACATAAATTTAATTAAATAAACATTTATCTTGTTAAGAATGGTCTTTCTCAGAGCACATCAACAAAAGTTTTGCGTCACCTCGGTTCCGAGAGTTCCGGAACCTGTACAGAAAATGGAATAGAGATCAACATAAACACCATTTCCGCCCTTTTTATTGCTCATGAAAACCACACACTGCATGAGAATCCCACAGCAAGACCTTCAGAGGTGGTGGTCCAGATTGCTGTACACACCGGCGTCTCTAATCCACAGTAGCACATCCTCTTGAATTGATGCATGCCTGTATTTGTCGTGGCATACTATCCACAAGTTCATCAAGGCACTGTTGGTGCAGATTATCCCAGTTCTCAACGGCGATTCGGCATAGATCCCTCAGAATGGTTGGTGGGTCAAGTAGTCCATAAACAGCTCTTTTCAATCCATCCCAGGCATGTGCGATAGGGTTCATTTCTGGAGAACATGCTGACCACTCTAGTCGAGCGATGTCGTTATCCTGAACGAAGTCATTCACAAGACGTGCACGGTGGGGTCCATGAAGAGGAATGCCTCGCCAATATGCTGCCGATATGGTTGCACTTTCGGTCAGAGGATGGCATTACGTATCGTACAACCGTTACGGCGCCTTCCATGACGACAAGAGGCGTGCGTCGGATCCACATCATGCCACCCCAAAACAGTAGGGAACCTCCACCTTGCTGCACTCGCTGGACAGTGTATCTAAGGCATTCTGACCGGGTTGCCCCTGAATACGTCTCTGGCGATTGTCTGGTTGAAGGCATATGCGACAATCATCGGTGAAGAGAACGTGATACCAATCCTGAGCGGTCCATTCGGCATGTTGTTGCACCCATCTGTACCACGCTGCATGGTGTCGTGATTGCAAAGATGGACCTCGTCATGGACGTCGGAAGTGAAGCTGCGCATCATGCAGCCTATTGCAGACAGTTTGAATCGTAGTACGACGTCCTGTGGCTGCACGAAAAGCATTATTCAACATGGTGGCGTTGCTGTCAGAGTTCCTCCGAGCCATAATCCATAGGTAGTGGTCATCCACTGCAGTAGTAGCCATTGGGTGGCCTAAGCGAGACATGTCATCGACAGTTCCTGTCTCTCTGCATCTCCTCCATGTCCGAACAACATCGCTTTGGTTCACTACGAGACGCCTGGACACTTTCTTTGTTGAGAGCCATTCCTGGCACAAAGTAACAATGTGGACGCGATCGAACCGCAGTGTTGACCGTCTAGCCATGGTTGAACTACAGACAACACCAGTTGTGTACCTCCTTCCTGGTGGAATGACTGGAACTGTTCAGCTGTTGGACCCCCTCCGTTTAATAAGCGCTGCTCATGCATGATTGTTTACATCTTGGGGCTGGTTTAGTGACAACTCTGAACAGTCGAAGGGACTATGTCTGTGATACCATATCCACAGTCAACGTCTACCTTCAGGAGTTCTGGGAACTGGGGTGATGCAAAACTTTTTTGATGTGTGTATAAGACAGCTCCATACAGTAATGCAAAACAGTCCTCCAAAATCGTGCTTTCAGTTAATGATTTAAGAACTGCAAATTTTAAGGGAAGCTTGCAGCACTTAGATTGGGATAAGGTGTACTAGAAACCTAATGTTAATTTAACTTATTTGATGAAAACATTTTTCCTAAGCAAATAGTGAAATATAGTTGTAAGAAACCATGTAAAAACGCTTGGATTACTAAAGAGATACAACATCTAGTACGAGAAAAGCAAACGTATCTAAGAGCAAGAAAGAGTAATGACCCAGAAACAGTCAAATATTATAAAAACTACTGTACTTAAGTAGGAAAGTTATTAGAAATTGCAGAAGCATGTGTATTATGCCGGAGATGAGCACATCTGATAATAAAATTTAATAATTTGGAGTACTATTGAAAGGGAAACAGGGTAACCAAGAGCACAGAAAGACTATACTACGATAAAAATGAAGAAAAATTGTTTTAACAAAAAGTCAGGAGATTAAAATAGTTTTAAGAATCATTTTAAACGTTGTGGAAAAAAATATTCAGATGTGCATCAGAAAAGGGAAGCCTACGAATGGAAGAGGCCATACCTAACCGTTAGAGTTCAGTTTTAGAAAGTAACTTAGTAGTTTCTCCTCCAAATTATGCAAGCCAGGATCATGCCTGGAATGTGAGAACTTAGTACCACCGACTGGTCCATTGCAATTTCTTCGACAATCGTCTGAATACAAGAGAAAGACTCAAACATCATCTTTTGTAAAAACGTTGACCAGAAACAGGACAAAAGGGCGTAATGTTTTACATCAGCGTTGTTATTATTATTATAATTATTACGACGAACAAAGTGCATTAGACGCTCCGACAAAGATAACGCCGACGATAACGCACTATAGAGCTGTACTCTTAGCGACACTCCTCTCGTTGCAATTATTGTAACCGATACGTCCGCTCGGGTCTCCTCGACAAAGTTGCCAAATTCCCTGTGACGGTGTTGCAAGCAAGACTCATGTTACTTCACGGCCTTAAATTACCTCTATATGAATTCCATTTCAGATATGTCGTCGTTAACCAGCACGAATTCAATAAAGCTGCTCATTAACCAATACGTAGGCAGATGTTCCATTTAGCTAGCCGACTTCTGTGTTTATAACTCATTTTGAGGAGAAGGTAAAACCAAATGTCTTTAGACGTATTCTTGTAAATAAAGATGTACATTTTATAAACTGTTTTAGTATTTTTTCGGAATGGAATGCATTATCCTTTTTTTACGTGAATTCCAACAGAAAAATATGTTTCGCATAAAGAGTGTTTCGCAATGCAGTTAAGACTCTGAAGTGAATTATCCTCGCTAAACGAGGTTCCAATGTGTAGTCAATTTGTAAACAAGAAGATCTTTTTTCGAATTTCTCACAGTTACTGATTGGATCCTCTTCATTTAGTTATCGATCGATTACTGAAACAGTTTTCCAGTTTTGCGTTTATTTGTTGTTAACACGGTGTATTTATTATAAACAATCTACATTATGCTCAATTCCGAATTAATCTTCAAGGAACTACGTAATTTTAATAAAAAATAAATACCATTTTCCACAGACCTAAGTTTGAGACATCTAGCAGGATGGTTACTTCATTTACTTTTATTCAGTTTCAAAAGAAGACAATATTTCTTTTCAATTAATTGCGAGACTGTGTAGTATATACTTTTACAAATGATGATACTAGTTTTTTGTAATATATTTTTCAACTCTTTTATGAAGCACTGTCAAAAAAAACAGTGATTCACTTCAAGGCAATCACTACCATTAATTACACGAAAGAAATGAGAAATTAACGAGATGACCAGCAATGACGATTTTGTGGTAACCCCGATGAAGCCAAGAACTAGGGAAATAGAAACAACTTCAACACGAAGTGTGTGAATTAAACTCTGAGTAGAGCTCAGACATTCTATATCCGATTGGTATACATTGCTGTACTTCGTACCTTGTCTCACTGCAGCCAATCCTAGCGATCTATTGTTTGGTTCGAAGCTTGTTACTGAAATGCATTCTAGTAACCGTGGTGCCAAATCTTGCACGTGAGCTGTGTGTGTGTTTTTGCAGCCATTTTGCATCACATTTGAGCGTCAACATCTTTTAAATGCGCTTTCATAAACTTTTATCGTTCCGTGCGATATTTTTATCACAGCAGATGATTGGCAAGTAAACTAAGTTGTCAGTAATACACAATACGTTGCCACTGCACCGCCGTTCCAGCTGGGAAATTGATGTGGTCCTCTGAGAGGTAAATACTATCACTACAAGACTTAGTGACTCTCGCTGCCCTCGTTCCATTCCACAGAAGTGGAAAGAGATCAATAGACATCGTGTTGCTTCTCACTGCTGCAAGTGTTTGCACATTTGAACTCTTCAACAGATTTAAATTAAATTCGTATTCACCATTATAAATAAGTACCAGATATGAACGTGAGCGAATTTGCAAGGTGCTTTCACAAAACATTGCGACATCTGTGTGACATTTATACCACAGCAGATGATTCTCATGAAACATACGTTACCAGCCATGCTGCAACTGCTTTCTCCTGCGACCGCAATCCTCTGAGAAAGGCTTTGCGAACCCCCAAGGAGTCGCAACCCACAGGTAGAAAAACACGGCGTAAATCATGGAATTCTTCTAAATAAGCTTCAGTATTGGGGTATGAGTGGGACAGTGCACCAATGGTTTAATTCATATTTAGCTGGAAAAATGCAGAAGGTTGAAGTAAGCAGTTCACAAAATGCGCAAAAATCAGCAGATTCTTCAAGAATGGGGTCCCACAGGGTTCAGTTTGGGCTCCCTTGTTGTTCTTAATATAAACTCTAAGACAAAATAAAAAGATGCAACATGAAGGAATTATCCGACGGAAATCAGTAGATCTAATGTGCATATATAGACAAGCAAACAATTGTAATTTCAGAAAAAATGGATGATTTATTCAAGAGAAAGGGCTTCACAAATTGAGCAGTTCAATAACGTGTTGGTCCATCTCTTACCCTTATGTAATCTCCTGACGGATATCGTACCAAATCCCGTCCAATTGCCACGTTATATCATCAGAATCGCAAGCCAGTTGATGGAGCTTGCCCACGACACTCCAAACGTTCTGAATTGGGGAGGGATCCGGCGACCTTGCTAGACAACGTAGGGTTTGGCATGCACAAAAACAAACAGAAGAACTCTCGCCGTATGTGAGCGGGAATTATCTTGCTGAAATGTAAGCCACAGATGTCTTACCAGGAAGGGCAACGAAACGGAGCGTAGAATATCATCGACATAGCACGGTACTGTGAGAGTGCCATGGATGACAATAAAACGTATCCTGCAGTGAAAATAAATGGCGCCCCAGATCACCTATCCTAGCTGTGGGGCTGTAAGGCCGGGGACAATCTGGTTGCTATGCCATCTCTGTCTGCTCATCTGGGCTCACTTCGAAGCGGGACTCATCAGTGAAGACAATTCTACTCCGGTCAATGAGATTCTCGGCCGAAGACGTGTCAGGGGAATCCCAGGTCTGTAATAGGTGTGAGATTTGATATGAATATTTAAAAAATGAAATGTGTCAGGCTGAGAAAAGTGTGACGCTTCTCAAGATGTACTAGTGTCACTTCCATAGATCCTGTGTTAAATGGTCCTCATGGAAGTACAATAAATCAAAAAGGACTTTTCATTGAACAGGTAATAACGGACATGCTACAAAATATGTAAATGTATTTTGCAATGCAGTGATGATTAATCTTAAACATATGAAGCTACGCATCATCAAACAAAAAATCAGTTTACAACACTTATTTACATTCATCACATTACTGAACTGAAGGCATGCAGATGTCAGATTAACCGTAGGATTCACATGGTAAAATATTATTAATAATGTTGGTTCTATGAAGAAATTCGTTAATGGAGTGGAAGGAGTTGGTCATGTATAAGTCCTTCGAGTTCCTGATAAAGAAAATTTATTTTTAGTTACGCTTTTGGTACGTGCTAGCAAGTTATTGAAACTGTGTTTTCCTGAATAACAGACACCTCTCTGGGCCAACGTAAGTGACTGCAAATCTTTATGGAGATTATTCTTTATTGCTAGTAATGATTTCGTGAACTGAGCTGTTTATGTTGTTGGTGACATTGAGTAAGAGCGAAGAGGGAGATAGCTCATAGCCCCTACTCCTGTCCAACAGCACCAAGAGGTCATCGAGATTAACGTCCCCATCGATGGAACAGTATTACATATCAATTCTCCACGTAAGACGGAGTGGTTTGGAATATAATCTAGGGAATTGGGGTAAAGTGTGGTAATCGGGAATGCAACCATGTCTCCTACTCCTGTTGATAGAAAAACACTGGCCGTGAAAATTTCTTCTATTAACAGGACTGGAAAATAATACCACCGAGTCTCGTCGCACAAGCGAGCATTAAAATGTAGGTGTAGGTTTGTCACTGAATAGATAGCATGTCGTAAACGAGTGGGTATGCTGTGGTGGAGGATGCTGGTTTGGGGTGAGCCAGAAGCCGCTTAGGAAATGTATAATCCTTTTGTTGCACGCCGCAGTTCGTGGAACAATTCAGGTCCACATCAGGCGGTTTTTGAAGGCAGGCCTCGACCAATGGACCACAGCAGCGAAGCATTGTAGTAGGACTGCAGCCACTGCGATGCTTAGCGCTGCCCAGGTTTGGCGCAACGTTGTGTAGTAGCAGCCAGCATTGCCCGTCAAGCTACGAAGCAGGAGACTGAAGCCACGGCCACACACTGGGGCCAAGTTGATGCCAACAGTGTTGGCCCAGTTTGTGGGTAGATGAAATATCACTGGAACCTACATTGGCTCCAATATCGGTATGGCTGCGCTACTAGTCGATATTTCGGCAACACAACAAAGGGCGTTGGAGCCAGTACCGATATGTCGACCGCACATTGGCGCCAACATACTTTTGGTTGTCGTTTCGAAACACGATTTTGTCTGCCACTTGCACAAAGGGCAAAGAGAAAGTTTCGTTGGAAGCCTACGTAGTCCAGGGTCGATATGCCAATCAGGCAAAATCACCTTATCATAGAGGCAATCATCCCAATGACGCTCCTTGTTGAAGATACCCGTATGGTAAAACGCCGTGTCATGCTCTGCGAAAAAGTCTGTAACTGCCTGCTCCACATCCTCGTCTGACGGGGATTGTCCACCCTTCACTGACTTTTTTAAGGGATTGAATGTGTAATAATCGCATGTGGAGAGATCAGGACTATAGAGAAGGTGCTCGAGTGTCTCCATCTTGAGTTGTGCATAACTTCTGCATTACATTTGCGACATCGGGCGTGCATTATCATGAAAGAGCAGCACCCCCTCGTCGTAGCATTACACAAAGGTGGTTTCTGACAGACATGCTTTCCCATACATATTCTTCATTCTCCGATGGATGTATACCAGTGTTTTTCCTTCGGCAGCCAAGAAAAGAATAACCGCTCGTTGGTCCTATTTGGACGTATTTGGTAACAACGTCGCCATAGTCCACGTTTCCACATTTACCGCACGCATGTTGGAAAGGCACGAATACCACAGCAATCCCTTGTCTACATGTCGGTGCTTATGTACCCGCATCGGAGTCGCGCTACGTTGCATATATGCTACAGCAGCGCCCTCAGACAAAACTTTTTGATCACGCCGTATACTTCGAGGTTGGATATTTGAAAGACCAGTGTCTCAGGAACAGTGGAGTACATGCATGTTCTTTAGTTTTGGAACTTTACCATCAAGAAATACATTCTGTAGAATCCTGCTAGAAATAACCATAAAACTCCAGTGTCACTGAGGATGCATGGCACCCAGAGAGCAGCACAGTTGATGAATCTCTTTTAGGAATCGTACTTGCTCAGGGTATAAATAAATGCACGTATCTCATAAAAGATTGATTATTATTGACGTATACATATTTATATATGCTCTGAAACCGTGCTGCCGGCCGGAGTGGCCGTGCGGTTCTAGGCGCTACAGTCTGGAGCCGAGTGACCGCTACGGTCGCAGGTTCGAATCCTGCCTCGGGCATGGATGTGTGTGATGTCCTTAAGTTAGTTAGGTTTAATTAGTTCTAAGTTCTAGGCGACTGATGACCTCAGAAATTAAGTCGCATAGTGCTCAGAGCCATTTGAACCATTTGTAACTGTGCTGTTTTTTCTGTACATCGATGACTTTGTTTCCTTGTGCAATAAACCTTGTTCCATTTAAGTTCGTGCCATGTACTTGAGCTACACGATGTTCCGAGAATTTTGTAACGATGGAGAATCGTGACAAAGTCTTGCAGCATACTTTAATATTTCCGAAACGTTGGGAGCATAAGATCGTTAGTTTTTGTTGTGACTGAAATTTAGTATCTGGATAAAGCGTATGGTGAATTGCGCATTTTTCTATGCGTATTACAAAGTAAGTCATACGGTTTTTGTAAAGTTACAATAGGCATTGTGTACTGTGTATTAAGCCGGGGACCTAGAAACGACGGAGAGGCTTCGTCCCGCCGTAGCCCTCAGTGGTTCACAACCCCACAACAGGCCACAGCAGTCCACCCGTCCTACCGCCGCCCGCACCGAACCCAGGGTTATTACACAGGCATTACTCCACTAAGTTTCTTTTTTCTGGAAATTTGAATGAAGTAAGTTTTTACATTAGAAATTTTAGGTTATACAGAAAGGCCTGTTAATTCTTATGAGCAGATACATACTTGTTTTAAATTGTAACTTTAAAGACGGCCAGAGTGGCGAGCGGTTCTAGGCGCTTCAGTCTGGAACCGCGCGGCCACTACGGTCGCAGGGTCGAATCCTGCCTCGGGCATGGATGTGTGTGATGTCCTTAGGTTAGTTAGGTTTAAGTAGATCTAAATTCTAGGGGACTGATGACCTCAGATGTTAAGTCCCATAGTGCTCGCAGTCAATTGAACCATATTATAGCTTTAAATTGTACTAGGAGACCTTTGTATGTTATGGAACGAAGTGCAAATTACTGTCTCAAACACAATCTTGAAATACATTTGTATATAGATAGTCATTTTGCAGAGTTTGGATCTGTATAATGAATAGGTGATACATTAATTCAGCAAAAATTTACGCAACGTCTTAAGTATTAATTTCATAAACTGACGATCACCCATCACCTACGTTATATATTAGACTAGGTGGGTGGGTTAGGCCGTAATGTATCTGATCCGTGAGTCAGAGTTTCCGTATTTGACCCACATAACACGCTATTTATTCCAAACTAAAACACATATTTAACCATATACTACATAAATATTTGTGTAAACTTTTTGAAACGATTAACTCCTAAACTTGTGCGTTACACATATCTCCAACTGATCTGGAATTTTTCTGCATTGAATGTATCTTATGTACAGTAAAGGGTGCATTAAACCTCACGAAGACTGATTCTTACATAAATTTTGTAGGTTATGTCTTATTTATTAATGTCGCGTAAAATATCATCGTCTGAGACGAGTATTTATACGTGTTACAGTCACTGCCACCTTGTTTTACATGTTTTCGTTTTCAGTTTTGCAGTGACAAAATATAATTATTCACGTTCAAAACCGCAATTGCACCCACCGCGATCTGTCCGTCAGACATTCTTACACTAGCTTTCTACGAATTCAACTGAATGTTCGCTCCAGTTGTGGGCGCTGTCCCATAACTATTTGTCAATGTTGACGCCAGCATTGTCACCAACGTGTGGATGAAGGGTGACACGACTCGCTGAGTGTGGAACGCTGACAAGGGACCCCTCGAGTGCTAGGTTGCAAGTTCAATCTTTAGTAAGGTTCACATGAAAGTGTTATGTTAACAATTCTGACAGGAAAAATATCACCTGCTAATGACTCACCATGTGCATGAGGAGAGCGACATAAAATGAGTGTCTGGGAGGTGCAGAGACCAACCTTGTATGGTGTGTATGTATTACGCTTCACAAAATGGACATCGTCGTCATTCAAGAAATGTTCAAAATAAACCTTTAACTTGCACCATGAACGACGAATGAAAAATTGCGTGCCACAGTGATCACAAACGTTCGCACCATCAAGGTTAAACCGTGCAGGAGTTCAGCCAGTTATCCACTCTTAGTAATGCATATAGAATCATATTGATGTAACGGAGAAATGAGAACTGATGGAATGTCATGGCAAGCAACTAATTGCGAAACAGTCAATCGTGGAGGTTATGGTGAAACTAGCTGTGCTTTAACGCGTCGCTGCAGTTTGTGATAATATGTTTTATATGCACAGAAAAACAAACATCTAGAGGCTGACTTTGTCCAGTGGTTCAGATGGTATGAACTGCAGAGGCAGACGCTTTTCAGGACGGACAGTTTGCTAAAAGGAGTACGATTTTTATACGCAGACCAGGAATCAAGCAAAAGTAAGTTATTTTGAGCAGCTGTTAGCCAAAACCAGTGCTCATACCATAGTTGTAGTTCTCTTACGCCTACGTTCCCCACTCTTGCTTGCTATGACGTATCTATTCCCTAACGCCCTTTCAATATCACGCACAGAAGAAAGAATCGTAGGGGACAGAGCACGTCCAACTTCTATGAGCACAATAAATAACTTTCCTGCCAATTTACCATCCAGATTAACAGTCGACATGGTTGTATATGAATGCGTTAAAGCATTGATGTTGGTTGATCATGATACAACTCTCTTGATACCTTTAATTTCTCACTGAACGATGAGTTTCTTTATCTCATATACAAGTTTTCGGGCCGATTCCGCAGTTTGCTGTGCATTGTCAAGTTGATGATTTGTTTGAAATTTCATTATCTTACGTCTTATAATTCTGTAGCGCTGTTTGTAGTTATTGCAACCATCCACAGCTTCTCTTGGAATCACTGTAATCTACGCCGCGCGCAATATGATGTGCATAACATAGTAGGTGACTATCACGCACATCCTGTAAATTGTATGGAGCATCAATGAAACTCGCAACCACCAGTTTTGTAACAAGCGGGCCTTTTGCTCCCTTGAATATCCGTAGTTTTCTTCATGCACTCACGATCATATTGCTGCGGATTTGTTCGAAATCTGTTTATAATTCTTTTTGTTATGCTGCGAATAATCTTCCATGTACGTAATTATGTTTAATCCCACTCTTTGAACAATGATTGTCCTTTACTGCGTTTCACTGGAGACGGGTTTTGTGGCTCCCTGTCCAACAAGGATGATGAACTGCATTGTTCGATACCCCTTTCAATATCACTTTCACTTGTTAAGCACGTATCGTCACCATTGTACTCCTCATGTGCATTGTCCGCACAGTCGAGCGTATACGACACCACATATTCCACTGACTCATCTTGCAGAAACGCTAACACTTCATCTGCCAATTCTTTCTCACTCTGCGAAATTCCTTGCGTTCTTTTTTGACGAAATGTCAACTTCGGCAATTGTTGTTGCACATACAATGCAATGTTTGCTTTGTTTATCGCTGACATTGATCTGCTTTATATCAAAACCACTAGCATGGTAGCACTGTTGTGAGTTACTCGTCGACTAAGCAGTTGAACTACGCTCCGTAGCCTCATGTTGTGCTCACCATTGGATACCTCCAATCCCGGCACATGTTGTCATTATCCGCCCCATATTGTGGTTGCATTGTAGACTACACTACTGGCCATTAAAACTGCTACACCACGAAGATGACGTGCTACAGACGCGAAATTTAACCGGCAGGAAGAAGATGCTGTGATATGCAAATGATTAGCTTTTCGGAGCATTCACACAAGGTTGGCGCCGGTGGCGATACCTACAACGTGCTGACATGAGGAAAGTTTCCAACCGATTTCTCATACACAAACACCAGTTGACCGGCGTTGCCTGGTGAAACGTTGTTGTGATACCTCGTGTACGGAGGAGAAATGCGTACCATCACGTTTCCGACTTTGATAAAGGTCGGATTGTAACCTATCGCGATTGCGGTTTATCGTATCGCGACACTGCTGTCGAGATTCAGTGACTGTTAGAAGAATATGGAATCGGTGGGTTCAGGGGGGTAATGCGGAACGCCGTGCTGGATCCCAACGGCCTCGTATCACTAGCAGTCGAGATGACAGGCATCTTATCCGCATTGCTGAACGGATCGTGCAGACACGTCTCGATCCCTGAGTCAACAGACGGGGACGTTTGCAAGACAACAACCATCTGCACGAGCAGTTCGACGACGTTTACAGCAGCATGGACTATCAGCTCGGAGACCATGGCTACGGTTACCCTTGACGCTGCATCACAGACAGGAGCGCCTGCGATGGTGTACTCAACGACGAACCTGGGTGCACGAATGGCAAAACGTCATTTTTTCGGATGAACCCAGGTTCTGTTTACAGCATTGTGATGGTCTTATCCGTGTTTGGCGACATCACGGTGAACGCACATTGGAAGCGTGTATTCGTCATCGCCATACTGGCGTATCACCCGGCGTGATGGAATGGGATGCCATTGGTTACACGTCTCGGTCACCTGTTGTTCGCATTGACGGCACTTTGAACAGTGGACGTTACATTTCAGATGTGTTACGACCCGTGGCTCTAGCCTTCATTCGATTCATGCGAAACCCTACATTTCAGCAGGATAATGCACGGCCGCATGTTACAGGTCCTGTGCTTGCCTTTCTGGATACAGAAAATGTTCGACTGCTGGCCTGGCCAGAACGTTCTCCAGATCTCTCACCAATTGAAAACGTCTGGTCAATGGTGGCCAAGCAACTGGCTCGTCACAATTAGCCAGTCACCACTCTTGATGATCTGTGGTATCGTGTTGAAGCTGCATGGGCAGCTGTACCTGTATACGCCATCCAAGCTCTGTTTGACTTAATGCCCAGGCTTATCAAGGCCGTTTTTACGGCCAGAGGTGGTTGTTCTGGGTACTGATTTCTCAGAATCTATGCACCCAAATTGCGTGAAAATGTAATCACATGTCAGTTCTAGTATAATACATTTGTCCAATGAATACCCGTTTATCATCTGCATTTCTTCGTGGTGTAGCAATTTTAATGGCCAGTAGTGTATATGTGGGCCTTCGAAAGCCGTGAACATCGTTGACCTTTTGCGACTTCTCATTCAAACGGTTCCTTGTGAGTGCCGTCTGGCTGTGGCAGATGACGGGCGCAGACATCGAGTGAGTATACCACAGATCGGCGGTTGTCTGCCTGCAACTGGCGCTGGCGAGCACTCCAGTGACTCGATGGCTATAGTTGACGACGTAAGATGATCCTTCACCGTGCAGGGGGCTGGACGCGGAGCCTCGTGAGCCTCTCTCAAGAGATAGCGCAACGCGATTTTGTAAACGCCTCTTGCATTGCCTCAGTGTTGTCACAGCTCTGTAGACGACCACCGTTTTCGCCTGCAGCCGTCAGCGCTTCGCAGTTGATAGCTGTTAGGATCTTCTTGCATTGTCTTGAGTATAGGTAACCGTCAGTCGACCCTCAGCCCACCAGCTAGCGGGTCGACCTCGCTTTTGCAGGATCCTGTCCAGATAACGGTAGAGTGGCGGCGGCGGCGACCTCAGCGAGGAGGCGGACTCTCTGGCGGTTGACTACTCGATGACTCGCTACTTTGACGGATGCCCAGCCTGGGCGGATAGCCAGTGTTTATTTGCACTAAAATGGATTCCTCGTGGTGCTGTTGCTGCAGAAGTCATATATGGCGTCCGTCAAAATGTCCATAGGTGTGACAGTGTAAGTGGCCTGCTTCTGTGATTGGCAGCGCTGTGTGACGCTTTGCATTGGATCTCTGACTGCGCTTTCTTTGTAAGAGACTCTGTGGCTGGTCGGACTCGTTGTTGGAAGTTGATAGCCAGTAGTGTTGGGCAGTTGGAAGTTAGTCGCCAACAGTGGAGGAAGTACTGTCGGGCAGTTGGAGGTGAACAGCCAGCAGTGATGGAGGGTAGAGGTCTGAAGTGTTACCGTAGGCTAACGATCTGTATGTGTTCGACTTAGAGACTGGATATTATTCATGATTATACACCTTTGTACTAGATGCTCAAATGGTTCAAATGGCTCTGAGCACTATGGGACTTAACTGCTGTGGTCATCAGTCCCCTAGAACTTAGAACTACTTAAACCTAACTAACCTAAAGACATCACACACATCCATGCCCGAGGCAGGATTCGAACCTGCGACCGTAGCGGTCGCGCGGTTCCAGACTGTAGCGCCTAGAACCGCTCGGCCACTCCGGCCGGCGTACTAGATGTCAATGACGATTTATACCTTCGTGTCTGAACTGGATGTCACATTATTAAGGCATAAAATACATCATTTGGTTTGCAACAAAATCTTTCTTTTGCTAACCAAATGTCTATTAGTAGTTAGTGGCTTTAGTAGTTAGAATCTTTTATTTAGCTGGCAGTATTGACGCTCGCTGCACTGCAGTAGTTCGCGTAATGAAGATTTTTGTGAAGTAAATGCTTAAGGGGCTCCGGAAAGGCTCAAAATCATGAAAAGTTCAATTTTTACTTTTTTGCGTTTTCTGAATCTGCAGACTATTACCTTTTAATAGATATATAATTTATTCAATTCCGAAGACTACAACTATTTTTAAATTGTTTTTGAAATGTGTTCTAGATGGGCGTGACCCACTGTGGCACTGTTAAACTGCTGTCAAATGGTGTTATTATTAACGTCCATGTTCATCAGGTACATTTTAGTGATGTGAGATAAAGTATGTGTTGTGGTTAACCTGTGATGGTTCAATATATATCGCTGGTGTGATTGTCGATTGTTTCATGTTTATTTACTCTGTCGTTATCTCGAAAATATTCGTAATTAATTCTGTTTCTTGAGTCTCTGTTTTGTTGAAGTATAATAATGAGTAAAAGTAAAGTTATTAGAAGTCCTCTGAAGGCTTTTAAGAAAAGGAGAAATGTTGGAAAGCCAAAGGTATGTGTTATTACTGTAAATAATAACATTCTAACATGGTACGAGCGATGCTTGCTTTAGACAAGAAACGCTTTCGGGCTGCAGACAGGGCTGTAAAGAGTCTAGAAATACAAGCAAGAGTAAACAGGAGGAGGAACAAGAGGAAGCTGGAGGAGGAGTTTGCAGAGGATGAAGATAATCCATCCTATGGACCTGGAATGCACTAAAAAGTTAATCCAATCTTTGTCGCTCGATTCCCAAAACTTTTATTTTCTCATACTAATTACATGTTTTCTAAGGATCTTCCACACATATTTGTTTCAAACTTTCAGTACATGTTACACAGTACCTTCTGCATAATTTAACACAGCCTTTTTCCAAAAAACTGTATATTTTTGAATATATAAATAAAAAATTGCAAAAAAATGTTGTAAATTTTCATTACAATTGAAAAAAAATCATCTTTAATAACTGAACTAAAATTTTGTAAAATCCCTGTGTTAAGTTGTAGCCCATATTCCAATAAATAATCTGTAAAAAGTTCAACGTCCTACCTCAAATACTTTGTGAGGAAAGATGTAATTTATAAGCGTTATTTTAACATTGCAAGTGTAGGGCGTTCCGGAGCCCCTTAATGAAATGTATAGGTTATCGTTAAGATTTCTTTTTAGTCTGGGCTATTCTTTTGAATTAATTATTTGAAGTCAGGTTGTAATTTTTTTGAGCAGTCAGATTGCGTTGCGCCAGAATATTGTGGGTCAGTGTTGACATAATAAGAAAAAGTAAAGAGAAAGTAGGCTCAGTACGTTCAGTTTTACACAGCTGTTTCAGACTCAGATAACATAGAAGTATCATGTCCTCAGTCATTGAGCAATTTAAGTACAGATTCACACAAATAAATAAAGAAGTTTCAACAGTAATTCAGGCATTTACCAGCAGGTGGATGGTGCCACACAGTGAGCATCGGGACACAAAGCTGGGTCTGTGTATTGTCTTACGTGGGTCACTCTACAGTATCAAGACCATGTGCCTAGGCCCATGTCGTTACAATGTTGAGGATTATTAAACTCACATATGCACTTCGTTGCCTCTGTCCATGGCTTTTAGGAATCATATGATTAATTATGGCAGTTTCAATACCTGGTTGTGTTTTATTATGTAAAATGACATCAGACTGCCCCCTTTGCACGTAAGAAGCGAATAACTGGCTCCAATTCCCTTGGAAAGACTATCAATGGCTCTAATAAGGTTGGGCTCTGTGCTGTCATAAGCTTTCAGCTGCACTACAATCAGCAAAGAGGCTGCGAGAAGATCGATAATAGACACTGGAGCAAGTGAGGCTATCAGGAGAGACACCAAAGACAAACTCGCAAGAAACGCGCCGCCAACGTCCTCTCGACCAACATCAGATCGCCGCCGCAGACCAGAGGGTCCACCCAGTCAGTCATCCAGTGAGTCATCGAGTCGAGTCATCGGTCGCAGCCCAGTTGGAGTTGCAGTTACACTTATCTCAGCCTCTAGCTCAGAGTTAGTAACTAGCAACCAGAGTAGTGTACATAGTGGTTGTGTACTTCATCACCATTGAGGCCAGCGTGGACCATTAAGGAAGAGTTCGTACCACAACAACTAGCTTAAGTAGCTTTCTTCTGCTTATGAATAAAGAACCCTGTTAATACACCGGGTGGTCCATCTCAAGTTTCGGATGAGATCATCTCGAAAACTACACATCGGGTAAAAGTAGTGGGTAAGACAAGTCAAGCTCAAAGGGGGACATCAAACGATACTACACATGACCCTCAGCCCCCGTCCTCCTGGGTGGGATGGGGGGCAATTTTTAAATCTTAAACGGAAACTCCCATTTTTTATTGCAGATTATGATTCTCCATAAAAATTGTCTGGCGCTGTAATCGAGAAAAATTAAAAATGGGGAAGAACTCCTATTTATTTAGAACGATCCGAGAAGGACGCATCAAATCGATCCAAAATGTGCACCAATTCTTTCATTACGCCAAATTAAGTTTTTTTTTTACAAAATGTATCCTACCCGCCACAGTTTTTGATGGAGGGAGGCGGAATGGTATTAAAATCTCGTTAGGGAACTCTTCACAATTGCATTACTCACCCGACTGTGGCACTACTGTGGCCAAACTGCGAACTATGGCTCAGTATAAAAGTCGGTGCAATGCTATCAGACGTCACTTCACTTTCAGATTGTGAACTGTAAACATCAACTGAAGAGAGTAAATTATTCTTTAGCGAAACATGGCTCACTATTCTCCTACAGAGATGGTTGATATCATGTTAATTTTAGGTGAATGCCATAACAATTACGCTGCAGCTGCGCAGTTGTATGCAGATCGTTTCCCAAACAGACAACATCCAGGCGGAAACATTACTCGAAATTGCAATCAACGAGCTCGTAATGGTTCCATGCACCGTCCACCTCGTCATCGCGAATACAATGAAAATGGCGCTCGTGCCCTTACCGTTTTCGCCTGTGTTCAACTGGACCCCGAAGTTAGCGGTCGTACGATTCAGAGACAAACTGGAATACCGAAATCAACTGTTTTGAGGATTTTGAAGGCACATAAATATCATGCATACCATATCACACTGACACAGCCTTTAAAGCCAAAAAATGTGCAAATACGCGTGCATTTCTGCCAATGGGCCTTGGAAACGATAAGAGGTGTCAATGTTTTTTTAGATACGTTATGTTCACCGATGAAGCCACTTTCAAAAACAATGGCGAATTAAATCGTCATTATTATCATTATTGGTCCCCTGTCATTCCACACTGGCACAGACCCGTTGACAATCAACACAAATGGTCGTTAATGGTCTGGTGTGGAATTGTAAACGGTTACTTGATAGGACCGTATTTTTTTGACCGAAATGTTGCTGGGGAATCTTATTTACAATATATCGGCGATGATTTGTTGGAGATAATGGAAGATGTTGATTTATAAACTAGGCAACGAATGTGGTTCGAACAGGACGGAGCAGCTCCCCATTATGCTAAAAATGTATCTCCTGACTTTTTCTCGTGGGGTTATTTAAAAAATATTGTTTATGAAATACAGCCCACAACCAGAAACGATATGGAGCAACGCATTCGAAGAACGTGTGCAGCCATACCACGGGATGGGCTGCTCAAAACTGTGGACAACTTTCGCAGACGATTGACTTTATGCATTGAAGCAAATGGGGATAATTCTTTACAAATTCTTCGTGGCTAATTTCAATAATTAAGCACCCCAAATTGTGAGAGGCAAGGTGACTCACACTAATGAAGCACCCCAACATGTGAGAGGCAAGGGGAATCACACTAATGAAATACCCCAAGGGAACATCATTCTACTACGTCCATGACGTTGTTCCTGGGTAACGCTAAAAGTATGATACAGTACATTTTGCACAAAAATAGCTTGATTTGGCGTAACGAAAGAACTGGAGTACATTTTTTTATCGATTTGATGCGTCTTTCTCGGATAGTTCTAAACAAATCAGAATTCTTCCCCAATTTTACTTTTTC